>NC_140497.1:3710000-5193910 GCF_964271855.1 Acomys minous
CTGTGTGTGTGTGTCTGTGTGGTCTGTGTGTGTGTGTCTGTGTGTGTGTGTCTGTGTGTGTATGTGTGGTCTGTGTGTGTGTGTCTGTGTGTGTCTGTGTGTGTGTGTCTGTGTGTGTATGTCTGTGTGGTCTGTGTGTGTGTGTCTGTGTGTGTGTGTGTGTCTGTGTGTGTGTGTGTGTCTGTGTGTGTGTGTGGTCTGTGTGTGTATGTCTGTGTGGTCTGTGTGTGTGTGTCTGTGTGTGTGTGTGTCTGTGTGTGTGTGTGGTCTGTGTGTGTGTGTCTGTGTGTGTGTGTGGTCTGTGTGTGTGTGTGTGTGTGTGTGTCTGTGTGTGTGTGTGGTCTGTGTGTGTGTGTGGTGATGGTGGGGGGGGGCAAGAGCCACCAAGTGTTCGAGAGACAGAGGGTGGGATCTGAAACTCTCACTCTCCATCTGGCTGACAGAGCTGGCCATCTGACCATGTACTTTTCTAGGAACAGAGAGCTAGACAGTCTTGCTATTTATTTAACCTAAAAAAAAAAAAGTGGTCCATCAACATGGCCTCCTGATGGCAATGTGGCCCAGGCAGCAGCACAGACCCCAGACATCCCAATGGCCCTCAGTGGTAAGACACACTGCCCCCAGCTGCAGTAGGACCACTGATCCAGATGCGGCGGCCCTCAGCGACAGCCCTGCTACATGGGAGTCCATGATCTGTGCCCCTGCTGGTTGCACAGGGCAAGGAAGCTACTTCTATTTTTACAGTGGTATCGATGACTGTAGACTCGCAGTTGAGAAAAAGGGACAGAGAAGGCTGCTGTGACAACCACTGCCCCCACACCAAAGAAAAAGTAATAGCCTAGTCAGAAAGCCATAAAGAGAACTCTTAAAAATTGTGATAAGGATGCTGATAAGAATGTAGCTCTCCACAGCTGGTGGCTTCTGGCAGGGGTGGGGACTCAGTTCTCTTTAGGAGGCTGGCCTCGGGGTTGACCATGCTCCAGTGAGTATATGGGCAACACAAGCTGGACTTGTTTTTCTTTTTTTCTTCTTTTCATGGGGGGTGGGGTGGGTTACAAGGGTGGGGACAGACCTAGGAGGACTGGTATGAGAAGTGGATATGAGTGGGGGTCATGAGGCAAGTTTCCCAAATAATACAAATGTCACATATTAAAAATTGGTCCATGTAACAAAATACTTGTAGCATCCGTCTTGGTGTGAGGAGCCAGGAAGGGCTTGTGAGTGATGTCAGCCTGCGGGGGGGGGGGGGGGGGGCGGAGCCACGGGCTTGCAGTTCTGTGAGCTCCTGGAAGGACTCTTTCTGTCTGTGGAACAACAGAGGGGCTTCTCAGGAGCTAGGTTCCTGTCTCACTAGGGAATGCCATGAAAGCTGCCCCAGCAGCTGTGGAGCTTGAAGCTAATCTCGCTTTTGCAATAACAGACTTGGAAAAGCAGTATCAGACTAGGCAAAGATTCTTAAACATTTTCCACTTGTGATCCCTTTTCACTCTAGACGTAAAAAAAAAAAAGCAAATAAAACACTTACTGATAATAAGTCATAAAGAAGATTGTTTTACGATTCTTCTTTAGTAAACACTGAATTTTGCTACTTGCAAATGATGAGAGCCAAGGGACATGCTAATGCTTGTTTATTTTTGCATAAAGCATCTTAGGTGAAATGTCACACTGTAGGGTGCGGCATTTTCTGGAGCTGACTGATTTCTACAGTCACAAAGCTGAAAATGTCACTTATTAGAAACTTTTAGTACAAAGTAACAGGACAGTGCTCAAGACCATCCCAGAACCCTGTGGAAACATCGCCCTGATCTGAAGCCAAAATTCTTTTTTTTTTTCTTTTCTGAAACTGAAGTTGATGACTCAAGCACCAATTTCTACAATCAAGTATTCTAAGACAAGACAACCCTAATATTCATAAATTAGATATTGGTGTGTTGAGAAATGACGCTGGAAAAACATTTAGGGGTCTTTCTTTTCTGTAACCAAACCATTGTGACCATGTAAGAGCAAGCAACTTAGTGCAGTAAAAACATTAAAATTCAGCTTGGCGGTGGTGGCATACACCTTTAATTCCAGCACTTGGGAGACAGAGGCAGGTTGATCTTTGTGTGTTCCAGAACAGCCAAATCTACCCAGAAACTGTCTCAAAAAACTAAACAAAACAACCCCTCCCCCCAAAAACCCCTATTAAATTCATAACATTCAACAGTCTCTCAGGTGAGCCTCTGTTTTCAGCAGGTTTTGTTGATGGTGCACAGCAGAGAGTGCAGACCTACTGTGTGCAGCTGTGTGTTCGTTGAAGTTACAGCACTACACGGGCAAGCCCTGACAGAAATGCCTAGACTCCATTTCGAATTTGCTTTTGAATTGCTTTTGGGTGCTCGCGGTCTTAGAAACCTTTCACTGTGGCTGAATTTTCCATGATCCTGCGTCGAGCACTGCGCCCCAAGGCTTAAGAAGTGGAAGGCTAGACAGCTCAGGTGATCCTGGCTTGTCCTGAGGGTCGGATCTGTAATTGTGTGGGCTAGCAGCTGTGGCCAAACAAGTTCAGTCTGCAGCAGCTACAGACGACGTCTCAAGCGCCCACCAGGCGACAGATGGACTAAGGGGTACAGTGCCCTGCTCTGTCAGGCCCGGCTTCGCTAAATTTTCTTTCCTAATCTGAAATCCCAGTACTCAACAGACCAGACCAACAAAGTCAGCTCCTCCTGGAGGCCCACCAGGAGTGTGCAGGGCTTCCAGAAACAGAGAAAGTCAGCTGCCTGCCAGGTTGGAGGCCACTGAGGCCTGACGTCAGCAGAGCCTTCCCAACCTCTGCTCTCCACGCACGCCCCTGCCCTGCCCTGCACCTGATGGCCTGGGCCAGGGACCTCTGGATCCCTCTGACCCAGCTCACCTCAGTCCCCACGGTGTTCCAGGCTCGCATTCCTCAGCTCTCCCGGTCTATGCCGTTTAATGTCTCCCGTTAGGTCATGCAAGCTGCAGGATGCAGACCAGATGGTTCCCTGGTGGCCTGTCAGAATTTCCCCCAAAGCTGTGGAGAGCAGCGGCCGTGTGGAGGGCAGCACACGGCTGCCTACAAAGCTGGAGCTATTTGAGTGTGCCCACAAGTGCTTTCAGGTGCTCCAACCAGCACACAGGATGCACCCCAGCCCGTGCTCATGGCTCTTCACTCAGACAAGTGGGAAAATCCCCAGCCTCTGCCAGCAGTGCAGTCATTAGACTGGACTGGCGGTGTGCCCATGCATGTGCGTGCATGCGTGCGTGTGCGTGTGTGTGTGTGTGTGTGTGTGTGCACGCGAGTTTGTGAGTGTGTGAGAGTGTGCGTGTGCGTGCATGTGTGTAGTGTGCATGTGTGTGTATGCATGTGCATGTGTGTGCATGAGTGGGTGCGTGTGTATGCGTGCACATGCGTGTATGTATGTGTGTGTGCGCGTGTATGCGCATGCGTGCACATGTGCGTGCGTGTGTGTGTGCGCGCGTGTATGCGCATGCGTGCACATGTGCGTGCGTGTGCGTGTGTGTGTGTGCGCGCGCGCATGCGTGTGTATGTGTATATGTCTGAGGTGAAATTTTTCTGAGTATCCATTTCATGGGCTTAGTGAGATCCACTAAGTGTACAAGGAAGGGAGACTTACAGTAGGCACACGTTTCCAAAATCCACAGGCGCTGGAGGAATCTAGACACCCTAAATCTCAGTCCTCACAGAATGATTTCTTTCCAAAAGCAGATGTGTGAGGGTAGACAAGAAAAGCGTCGTAAGGAGGAGGGGCCTCAGCTGGGCTCGTTGGACACCTGGGAATACCATGTTCTACAGAAAGAAGCTGCACAGCCGAGCAGTGGCCGCGCGTGCTCCACATGTAGTTTTGTGACCTGCCATATTTTTTCCCATTGCATTTTATTCTGGCAATATCTTATCTTTCCAAATTTGTCTTTTGAGTTCAAGATTCATAATCATACTGAGTTTTTGGACTGCTATAAATAACTTGGCTTCTTTTTCCAGAATTGAATTTGGAAAAATACTTGAACATACGTGCAAATGCTTGAACTATGGAAATAGAAAATGGCTGAGACATTGACAGTAAAACCTATAGAAAGCGTATTTTCTACTACAATACTCCTTTAATGAGAAAAATTAAAATATTTTAAAGACTCCTGTGTGATCTGGTTCACATGGTGTGTGTGTGTGTGTGTGTGTGTGTGTGTATGTGTATGTGTGACTTTTCCTCTGTGCAAGGTTTCAGATGTGCTGCAGTTGCGCCCACCTGCCACGAGACGGCACCATTCCCCGCCTCACCTAACCCACCTGGCAAGGGCGGAACAAAAGCAGCCTACAGTGTTTTCCCCAGAGGCAGAAACATAACCCTGTCCTTGTCACAGCTAAAAGAATGGGATGCAGAATTTACACGGAATTCTCAAAATATGTTTTATCTTCATTGTCAGTAACCCCCAAAGGACCAACTTCTACTTTTGTTCTTGCGATTTTGGAGCAGCTAATGACATCAGGCCCACTTTATCCATCAATCAAAGGGTAATTTCCCATGTTTGTTACCATAGCACCCACAGCTGTGGGGCTCTACCGCGTCTGTCTCCTTCGTCTAGGCTCCCTATCACCGGTGAGCAATCAGAATTGCTCCAGGAGCCTTGGCCCCCGGTGAGGGAGGGGAGGCGCCTTAAGTACGACAGTGGAGGCTGGGTAGTGAGGCCCTGGCCACTGGCCCTGCAGAGGGAGACCCTAAACATGGTGTGAGGCAGAGCTGACGTGAGTAACTGCAAGTCAACCACCGCAGCACTGACTGACAGTCTGCCCTCATGACACCCCGGAACTTCTCCCTAATTACCGCTCAAGCGCTCGCTCCTCCAGTCATGTCAAGTTTGCTCGTCAATGGAAAAACCAAGATGCATCTCAGTCCATCGTGCCTCCTCTCCCCCAACCCCTCCAGCTGCCCCTTCTTCCAAAGCAGAATTAAACACAGGAGGAAGCCCTTTTGCCTTCTAGATCTGTGGTCAGAACATTGGGGCGTGAGTGCAGCACCGTGAGTCAGACACTTTACCACAAGGGCCAGGCTTTCTCAGCTCTTAAAAAGAAATCTCTGGCTTAATAAGGGTCAGGTTATTCTGTGGATGGTAAAAAGCATTGTATTTGAGAGCGAAAGTTCAGAACATGGCTACGTTTTGTAGGCATGACAAAGAAAGATGTACCAGGGCTGAGGACCAGGCACAGGTGACCCCACTTGCTCCAGGCCCTGCGTTTGCTCCCTGGAGGTTTAAAAATCAGACTTAGTGTTGAATGCCTGTAATCCCAGCACCTGGGATATGGGGGCTGAAGGCTGGGGAGTTCAAGATCACCCTCCACTGTGTGTGTGTGTGTGTGTGTGTGTGTGTGTGTGTGTGTGTGTGTGTGTAGTTCAAAGCTAACCTGAGCTACATGAGACCATATCTCAAAACACAAACAACAACAATGAAACAAACAGAAACAACAATAACAACCACCAAAAGAGGAGATTGCTGAAATGTAATTCTAAATACCTCATGGCTGTTTTGAGAAAATTTGTTTTTAAACTATTAAAATGTGAGCAGCCCCAGGCCTGAGATCTTCCATGTTTGTGGGTAATGGAATCCGAAGCATTGCTGTCTAAGGGAACGGAAGTGCCCCTCCGAAGTCTGGGTCGCCACACCGCTGCTCTCCACCGAGGGTCTGGGGGCAGAACTGGTCCCTCAGGAGCATCCAGCAAAGGCCATGTGTGTCAGGTGCTCCCTGGGTAGCAGTTTGGCCAGGCAGCAAGGACGAACGCAAATGGCCTTAGCGTAAGTTCCTGCAGCCACTCAAGTCAACTCTGTAAACAGGGTCCTGGACATGTCTCCCCCAAACCCCTCTCACACCCCCAGAAGAGAGCCATGATTCTTCCTGTTGTGTGAGTTCGCAAAAATTTCAGATATATATATATATATCCCAAGACAACTAAAAACACAGGTTGAGCGCGAGCATCTTTGATGCAGAAGCTCCATGCCTGGCTGCCGTTTGCATCTCAGAAGCCTTGAGGGCGTCCAGAGAAAAGAACTCTGCAAACACAAACAGAGGCCAGGAGATACCAGGAACCAGAACCGACTGCAAATCTTCCTTTGAGCTTTTTCCTTCACGGTGACCAGTAAAGCCTGCTGACCAGCCCAGGGGGGGGCGGGGGGACTGCATGCTGTGAGGGACCTTCACAGAAGGCCAAGGCCACAAGGTTGCCTTGAACAATACTTCAGAATTCAGGCTTTCATTATTTTTTTAAATGGTCATTTATGGAAAGTTCTTCGGGGAAAGTCAACATAAATTTAAGCCCGTTTCTAGTAAACAAGATTTCCTTTCTTTCTTTCTCCTTCCTCCTTCCCTTCTCTTCCTTCATTCACTGCCTTTCTTCCCTCCTTTCTCCCTCTCCTTTTCCCTGCCCTTCCTCCCCCCTTCTGTCTCCTCTCCTCTTCCTCCTTAGTCCCTTCTCAGTTCCCTCCTTCCTCTTCCTCTTCTCCCGTCTTCACGCCCTGCTCCCCTCCCCTGACCCCCACTCTTCTCTCCCCTCTAGCCTACTATTGCCAACCCTGTACCTTGTCCTCGTCTGCATCTACAGCATGTGTGCTGGCCTGGGCTGGGAGCAGTCACGTGGGTCACCAGGGAAACACACCAGGTTGTGTGATGGGAGAAATACCCTCCCTGGGGCCAGGCCAGGCTCGGGGCACTGACACTATCCGGTGGTTTGTTACCCACAACACTAGTGCCTGTTTTTTAAATATAGTTTCAATTGTAGTATAATCATCATCATCATCATCATCATCATCATCATTGGCTTTTTGAATCAGGGTTTCTCTGTGTGGCCTTGTCTGTTCTGGACTCACTTTGTAGACCAGTCTAGCTTTGAACACACAGCAATCTGCCTGTCTCTGCCTCCCGAGTGCTGGGATTACAGGCGTGCGCTGCTGTGCCCGGCTTAAATTTATTTTGTGTGTGGACATGCATGTACCATGGCAGGCATGTAGAGGTCAGAGGACAACTGAAGGCGTGGCTTCTTACCTCCCACCACCTGGATCCCCCGGGACTGAACTCAGGCAGCCAACACGGGCAGCACGCACCTTCACTCACACCCCATCGTGCGCCACCACCACCTGGCCCCCAGACTTATTTTTATGCTTAAAACTTAGACGTTAAACATGCTGTGAATCAAGTCATGGTTTTTAAGATGGGGTCTTTTAAAGATGGCGCTCTGAGAAGGGGCTGCTGTCAACGACAGCCTGTTTCAGGACGAGACTGCCCTTAGCTGTGATCCCGTGTTCTATGTCTGCCTAAAGTACACAACGTGCCTGGGTTTCTGGAGAGGGGCTGGTGTCAACATCCTGCGCAGCCTGCGAAGCCTGAATTCTTCGCAAAAAAAAAAAAAAAGTAGATATCATTATAGAAATCACCTGCCCTGGGCTCTTAGGCACCAACACACACATGAGTGACTCGGGAAGATATTCCCTTTTGTTCTCAGTACCAATTAAGGAAAGGTGACAAAACTCATCAGGAAACACACAGGAGTACATCCTTGTTAATGTTCCCCCTGCCGTTCTCCTCATGGGACACTCCGGGAGAGCCCCAGCTGTAGTGTGGACCTGTGGTGGAGATGTGACCCTGGTTTAAGTCAGTTTGGGAGGCTTTTCAGTGCTTCCAGGAGAGAGGCTGCATAAAAATACCTCTGTGCAGTCTCAAGTTTGCTGGGCAGAAGGAAGCAACAGATCGGTGGAGATCAAGGGGCGGCCCCCACCCAGCCTGTACCTGTGCAGATGAAGCTGGAGAGGCCTCCGTAAATGACTTCGTCATTGTCGGGCAATATGAACGGACACCTCGTCTGCACCTCCAAACAATATTGCTTGCAAGGAATTGTCTTTCTGCAGTTAAACTGCGTGACTTCAAAGTACTGGGAGCAGAGCCAGGCTTTGTAGACAATCTGAAAAGCAAGGAGAGACGAATCAGAGGTGTGGAGGGAAAGCCGCACACGCATCTCTTGTAAGGGCAAGGCGGGGCTAGGAGAGCACACTTCAGTGTCACACCGGTAGGAAACATGTGGTTTACAGCTGGCATCTGCAGCTGAGAGCTAACGGTATTGGATACACGCCTACGCAGAATGCAAAAGGTATTTGATTTGAAGCACTCTTGGAAAAGAGTGGATTTGAGCCGATCCTAAAGTTTTCAAGATTCGGTGATTTTTATAAAGTAAGGAACACAACAACCCAGCTGATGCTGTGCTAAAAAATCACCGCGGAGACCGCGAGGCTTCCCCAGCCTCCTCACCGCTCGTACCTCCATCGGACACTAGATGGCGCCAGACCCTTTGCAAGGACGCCTGCCAGGGTGCAGAAGCACGTGGGCTGGTCACAGCCTGCCTTCCCCCAGGGCGCACAGCAACAAGAAATGGGTGTTTGCATCTGTGACTCACACCTACTGCACTGAAAGCCTCACTGGAAGCGGAAACACTCGGCACAGATCTCCATTTGAGTAGGAAACGTACAGTCCCTTCACCAGAGTCCCGGAGTCGACCTTTCACCTATGTTCCCTAAGTATTTATGTCATTTACTGACAGGAGGCTTCACTGATCTACTTCTATGTTGTGGCTACGGGGAGAAGTAATCATTAAAAAATACACCTTTCCCTCCCCCATAACATGAAATAAACTAAGTCTAAATTTAAACAAAGCAGTTGAGTGAAATTCGGTTTCTTTCCGGGTCTTTAGAAGAAGTGGATCCAGTTTGTTTCTGAGGGCAAATACTACTGCTTAGGTACCATTTCATCCACACACTGTATCTTGGAAAATGGATGGCTTAGCACTAAATGTACATGAATAAGTCATGAAACAGGATAAAATGACATGTATTTAACACACTTACATGTTTCCTAAGCAAGTTACAATTTTTTCATCTCTGTTTTTTTTAAATCAAGAATAAGTACGCGAGTAGATGGAAAATGTCATAATTTGAAGGCCAAATCTGTAGATTATTCCAACCTTTGTTTTTATTGGTTATTCTGTCCTTTATCTGAAAACATTTTCAAAAGCGCGTGAAGCTGTAACAGGGTTTTCATACAACCGCAAGAGGCCTGGCCCAGGCACCTGATCAAATCCGTTTACCATGAGCTCGGTGTTTGTGAGGATTACCTCATAATTTCATGTTTCATAAAAATTAAGTTTTATTCTCTGAAAAGAAAAAAATCTCTAAAGTAGGCAAAAAAGATGAAGGTGAAATTAATGGATAATTATAGATGGCCAAAGCCCCTTTGCCTTGCAAAGGCAACTGTGACCCACTGTCAATCACCCTTGTCCCTCTGTGCCTATTTCCATGGGGTTTTGAGTGGACTCAACACAGCAATAACCAGGGACACTGCTGAGGAACCTCATATTTCAGCTGGGAAGCCTCGGTGTCCCATGGGTTCCCAGGGAGGCAAGTGTCAGGTGGACCAGCTAATGCCTCAGAATAAAGGGCAGAGACATCAGTTTCAGAAGAAGGTAAAGTGAAGTGGTGTCTAAGATGCACTTCAGGTAAAAGTAAGGGCTGTAGGTGCCCTTTGACTGGCTTATACTGTGACATATGCCATGGGGTACAGCATTGTTGGTGTGGGGGGGGTCGTGGCCTCAGAGTCTCCCCTTTCCCCCCATGTGCTTTAATTACTTTTGCTAGGAGCTAGAAGTTAGTGGGTGTGCTTACACGCTCAGGCTAATAGCAAAATTACACCAGTGACAGCCCTCCATGAACACTGAAGCCTACAGTGGTCTATTTTATTTTAAGGACTGTTCCTGCACGTGCTAGGCAATTTCAGGTATGTCCACGGGCACCACTGTACACCCTGTCCCCAATCCTGCCCTACTGGCTGTTGCCTGTTTACTTTTAATTCTAACTTTTAGAGTGCCAGGCTTGCCTTGAAATCAACATTTAGTCAAGGATGGTCCCCCTGGCCCCACTTCTGGGATTACAGGTGTATGACCAATTACACAGCGCTGAAGATGGAATCCGGGCCGTGTGCATGCTAGGCGAGCACTCTACCAGCTGAGCCCCGTCCTCAGGCAGTCTTTACACTCTCTCCGATGCATATGTTTCAGTGTCAACCTATGGCCTGTATAGGTCCCCTCTCCACCCACAGACTATGGGGTGCCACTTAGTGATGTAGTTTTGAGATAAGGATTTAGTCCCTGCACCCCTTCCCTTGGCATGACCCAGGTGAGACAGATGTGTTTTTTTATTCTTACTCAATTACATTTCCATTGAAGATGTTTGTTTTTGCCTAAAGAATCAGTAAGTGATGAACCACAGCAGTCTCATCATCAGGCAGGACGGAAAAGAGCTGCAGGCACCAGGGCGAGCGAGCATGCTCGAAGCCAGCTCCCCTGCCCTTCCGTTTTGTGATGGGCCTGAATGTTTGGATGAGCCAGAGAAAACTTCCATTTGAGAACTACATTTCAGTTCCCAGGCGTCTGTTGGAAATCGGTTTGGAGGAAACCATGTGAACAAAACAAAACAGTGAGGACAGAGAAGAAATATTTTATCATCGCTCGAGAGATTAAGGCAGAGGAACAGTTTTTATATAATGAAGAAATTATCTTTTCCCTGTGCAGACATGTTTGTGATAAAAGAGGAAGCACAAGCTCAGAGGACATTTGCTAGAATATTCCAGCATTAACTGTAAGAGCTTTGCTTGGGAAGAAGGGCAATTCTGTAATTTTGTAAGGGATGACTCGAAAAGTGAAACAAAACCAAACAGAAAAACACATGCTAGCAAAACAAAACAAAACAAAAAAAACCTCTGAGCATTGTTGTAGGAAGAGTGGAGTCAGGCCTGAGAACGCACCAACAAGGGAAGCAGACAAGGGACGGGTGCTTGCAACCATCGCTGTCCTCTGAGGGAGCTGCTGTGTGCTGACGGTGTGCCCATGGCGAAGCCTTTACTTATTAGTCACCATTTTTAATGTGAGGTCAGAAGGGCAAGGTGCCCTGAAGGACACCTACATCTGGGAATAGCCAGCTAATTGGGCCTCAGGCTCATGCATCAGGAGGGAACACACAGCACTTAAACCCACCCCATCACCTGTGGCCACAGAGGACACGATCCCTGGAGGATGCACACATGGTAGACACATTGGGGAGGATCACGCATACTGGGGAGCACTTACTACAGTAAGTAAAGAAATGCACTTTTAAAAAAGAGGTCAGGTATTTAATAAAGTGGTTGGGGTCTGGAGAGAAGGCTCTGTCAGTCAAGGGCTTGCTGTGAGGTATAAGTTCCTGAGCAGAGAACCCATAACCCCCAGCACAGCATCATAGGCCTGTAATCCTAGTGGGTTGGAGACAGGAACTCCCCAGGGGCAGGCTAGCCACACAGCCCAGCCTATCAGCAAGCTCTAGGTTCCTTGGGAGACTCCCTCTCACATATAATAAGGTCATATTCAGTTGAGAAAGAGACCAGGTTACACCTCTGGCCTCCATGTGTACCACATGCACCTGCACACATACATAGATGCATACATACATATGTACACACACATACACGCATTAAAATATATTTAAACATTGGTTATCTTCAAATCAATACAGTTTTCCCTGGTCCTCAGGCTTCTGTGTTTCATTAAATCTGCATCTACACAGGCTAAGGCTCTAGGGCCCCAGTGTGTCCAGATGAGACGCTGGCATTTGTAAGTACTGCTCTGCAAGACCAGCTGCCTGTAGCTGCTGCGTTTTCTTGCTGAGCACATATTGTACAGTTTTAAGTGAGTGAGAGATTCAAAAGCCAAAGCTAGAGTTTCTGTATCTTCACGCGGACACGCTGCTCTGTCTGGGGAGCATGGGTTGCTCCCAGAAATCTGGAGAAGTGGTCTACTCTGAGCAGGAGGCAAGGAAAGATGATTGTTCTGTGGCTGAGCTGGGACTGAAGGGGGACATACAGAATCCACCTGTGCTGGCCAACTCATCCACAGGGCTCACTGGGAGCAGTACACACACACACACATACACACACACATACAAATACACTAATACACAGTCACACACACTTATACACACTCACACACACATACACTTACACACGCTCACACACATACATACACATAGACACATACACTGGCATATACACTAACACACACTCATACACACATACTCTCACACACACTCACACTCACACACATACACTTAACACACACAGGTATACATATGTGATCCTAACACAGTATGTGGCTGCCTGTTTCCTGAACTAAAACAATTGCTGAGCCTGATTTTTGGAACCTCTATTCCAACAGGGCTAGCCTTGTCTTTCACAGCTTCCTATGCTGTCTGGAGATAGCCCTCATTTCCAGGCCCATACTCCAATCCAATACAGTCCCTATGCCAAGATGACTCACAGGGCCAACTCACACAGGGCAGAGTTGCTCTTAAAGCTGTGGGGACACCCTGCACCAGGCTGCTACTCTGAGCGAGACAATGTTGGGGTCACCAACATGAGACTGCCAGGCAGACACAAAACAAGTCACCTGACTGTGCTTGCCTGAATAGCAAAGGTGCCTGTTTCAGGGCGACCCATGTGCTTAGGGGACAAAGGGACCCAGGGAGAGTTTATCAGCCTGTCTCTAGCACCATTCTCAAAGGAAAAAAGAATGCAAGTGTATTACCAGTTCTCCCCATGAGGGAGTGTCATCCCCCTCCCACCCCCCCCCCACCCCCATGTTCTGCCCAGTCCCTGGCTGCCTCTCCTCACTCTTCCCTCTCCTATGCTTGGCTCTAGCACTGACCTGGTCAGTGCTGCTCAGCTCGGTCCCTCTGCTGTCACATCCAGCCACAGAAGTCACATGTTTCTTATCTGACCCCTCGCCAGTCAGGGTTCAAAGGACAGGTAAGTAACTTCCCAAAATAACAGCACCCTGGCCTGTTTGGTCCAGCCCTATTGACCTGGAGCTTCCTTCTCAGCCCTGTTTGCCTGTCCTTGTTAAGCTGGTCCATTCCCCCAAGGTAAGCACCCAGACAGTCCAACTGCCCACTCTTTGATTCCATTGTTCTTACAGTGATGGAGTCTGTATATTTATTTCTACTCTTTCTTCTTCTATCTCACACACTGATCTGCCTAAAACCTGTCTCACCTCACCCCTATTTAAATACTCTAGGTTCTTTCTACAGAATCCAAGATGGAAACTAGCCTGTTTTTTCAGAGGTGTTCATCTTTCACCGCGGGTCTAACACCCGCAAATTTCCAAGGTCTCTAGGCGCTGGCCTTGGTGCTGAAGTCTCTTCCTCTCGCATACCCAGTGAATCCACGTGACCTCCTCCTCCATGTTGAGGCTAGGGGGATCTCTAAAGGCCTTGCTGATTTCTCCACTCCATGTTGTCAGCCAGGCTCTGAGGGAGAAGCCAAGGGGAGCACAGACTCAGAGCTTCGTAGCCCCCACCCTGTTGAGCTCTAGGCAACATCTCGCTCCACTCTACAGAGGCTCCGCTTTCTGTGAGCTCATGGAGTGAAGGGTGTCCTGTGATAGAGAGTGGCCTGGGCAAGGGATCGGAGCAGAGATAGGCTAGGGTAGAGAGGCAAGGAGAAGGCCGGCTGTAGAGGATGATGACATACAGGCTGTTACCACTGACTGTTGGGCATTGGCCATGCGCACCCCATGCAAACGCCCTCATCCCACACTTCCACGCCTGTAACCCAAGCTTAGAGAAGTCACACAACTTGGACAGGGCCCCATAGCAGAAACTACAACTTAGGAGGACTTTTTTGGTGGTCTTACTCCAAGCCCCCACTCCACGTATCACAGCACACCACAATCTACACTGCTATCCAGTGAAACATTAACTCATGTTACTCTACCACATGTGTTTGGAAGTTACAGGAAGTCCCTGTTCCAAGTTGGGACTGGATTGTCTAGGCTTGTAATCCTTGGCATTCCAGAAGCTGAGGCAGGGGAATTAGAATCACAAGTTCAGACCTACTTGCACTAAATGGTCAGGTCAAGGCCCCCCCTGGGAAACTTAGTATGACTCTATCTCAAAACAAAAACAAAAACAAATAAACAAAGGAACAAACACAATAATGGGCTAGGGAGATAGCGCAGTGGTAAAGTTCTTACTTAGCAGGTGTGAGGCCCTTTACTGGAAAAAGAAATGGTAGCGAAGAAGGAGGAGGAGGAGGAGGAGGAGGAGGAGAAGAAGAAGAAGAAAAATGCCTCCTCTCAGGCTGAACTTGGAATACAGAAATATGCCCTGCACATGAGATCAGCAACATCCTCCTGCAAGGACACATGTACTTCTCCCCACAGTGAAGGACGTAACATACGGCAGAGGCTCACAGCATTCATGAGTCTATTGATGCAAGCTTCCAAACCTATAAATTGCTGGCATGAATAATCTATAGCTAATGAGGAAGGAGCCAGAAATGTACCTGGAATTGTCTATTACCCAAATTAACAACCACCTCCAATTAAGAAGCCGACTTCTCTGGCTCAGGTTCTCTAGTGCACATGTGCCTTTTCTCTTCCTCACCACCCCAACCCCACCTGCTTTTTCTTCACATGGATATTTATTAAGTTATTAAATTATGTGGTTGAAGAATCAATTGTATATGTTTTAAACAGAGTTTTCTAAGCATTTTTTAGTAATGTTTTCTACACATTTACATTTTTAGAATATCTTCCTTACATAATTACAAATTAGTAAAGTATATCCATGAATGCATGAGTGAGTGGATGAGTGAAGAGAAGGCAGGGTGCTCACCCTGATGAAGGTGAATGCAAACAGCTACAGCTTACACAGCCTAAGCCAGTCCTTCCTGTTCTGGTCAGGGAGATGCTGTCTTCTTGGCTGGGCTTAGACAGGTCTCTGTTTTAATCTAGGAACAGGCTCCATGGCCTCTGTTGCTCTGCTGGTTCAGGCAAGCCCAAGTCTGGATGAGGTGTGAGGATTGCTTCACTCCGTGATGACGGGTATTCACACCGCTGCCTTGTTCCCACAGGGATAACTCAGCAATGTCTAGAACCGTCCAAATCGTGCATACATAACCCCAAGTCACACAAGGAAATTGTTTGATGGGTTCAGTAAAATACAGTTCATCACTCGTTCAACGAATCTCAAGTGCTTCATCGACTTTGGGGAACAGAAGGAAGGAGCCACATTAACTCTATTTCTTCATAAAGGGTGGAATGCAGAAAACGTAGGGTTTTCCAGGTCTTAAGCCACACCATTGCCTGGGAAATCATGAAAAAATCAAATAGGCATTTTAAGTAAAATGGAAGTTAAGGTGAATTATTAAGTTGAGAAATAGGACTGTTGAATTCTCTCTAAAATATATCTGAAAGTGAGTCCCAATTTGTTATTTCTCGTTTTCCATTCCTCCTTTTCAGTTTGCTCCCTGGGAAATCAATAAGACACAAGCACTTCCTGTTCTCCAAGAGCACAGTCGTCAGAGGACGGTGAGGATGGTATTTTTCAGATAGTTAATTTAGACACAGACACCCTCTGGCCTTTGACCCACACTGTGAGCGTGCCAAGAAACAGGAAGGCAGGCAAGTTTGCAGAGATTGCATCTTCCTTGTTGCTCTCTTCGGTCTTAGCAAGAACTAGGCATCCATCAGATAAACGTTTGAACAACAAAAACATCAAAATGTGTTGTTGAAGAACCAATTATCAATACCATGGCATAATAAGTGGTGGCGTTAACGGATGGGCTCTGTGATGATGATCAATAACAACGTTCCTAGCAACCCGCAAAGAGACGCTTCAGAGCTGCGGACTTCAGCCTCTCTCTACGGATAAAATGCGCATGTGCGGAAGGACAGGGCTCTATCCAGCTTCGTTCTCAGAGTAAATCCCCACGAGAAGTGCACAAGACACTGAAATATGCCTCAGTGCAATCCAGAGAGGACTGCCACAGCTTGTACAATTTACAGCAGGAAATCTGGACATTTAACTCCAGGAACCATCTGTTTAGAAAATGAATATTCATATTCGTGATAAAATAGCTCCCTGCACAGATGAAGAGCACTCTCGGCTTTGTCTATCAGATGTGTGCTCGTAGCCCAAACCGCGTCAACTGACCCAAAACCCGACAAACATGCACACAGTGTGTTAAAATGTAAAACCAGCAATTTGCTTCTGCGTAATATGTTCTGTTTTGCTGTCAGAGTTCTTGAAGGAAGTGCAATAATAAATTTTATTCTTTTACAAATAATATCAAGACAGAGAAATCAGGACCAGGGTTAAAGGGCTGTGGCTCAGTGCTGACAGTGTTAAGAATTGTTTTGAAATTATGGATCTAGAATAAAAAATGAGCTGAAAAGCAGAGAAAACATTAGCAAGTAAAGATTTTCCTCTGTAGACAAAATAACACGGGGAACAAAGGAGGCAAGTCTCCTCAAAAGCTGGGTGTGGTGGCACAACACCTTTAATCCCAGCACTTGGGGGGCAGAGGCAGGTGGATCGCTGTGAGTTTGAGGCCAGCCTGGTCTACAAAGCGTCCAGGACAGCTAGGGCCACACAGAGAAACCCTGTTTCGAAAAACAAACAAAGAACAGAGTAAAGCAAACATTAATTTCATATTGAAATAAGCAGATTCAGGTAACATATGAACTTAAAACTGACCAAGTGATGAGGGGCAGTCAAGAACAAAACTGAAATATTTATTATTTTTAAGATAGGGTCCCCTTTATAAGCCAGGTTAGCCTTGAACTCTCGCTCTTACCTCCTCAGCTCCTTAAGTACTGAGACAACAGGTGTGTGTCGCCACTCTTGGCTTTGGAACAGATTTTAAAATGCCCACTCTAAAATCTAAATTTAAAAAAGCGAGCTTAACATGTAATCTTCTCATTGCTGGAGACACCGTGAACATGCTTTAAAATCCTACCTTTCCCTTGAACTCTGACTGTACCCCACGCCAATTCTGACATGATGCTTTCTCTCTCCTCCTCCTCTCTGTTTTTCTCTCCACATTTGGCCAGACTGTTTCCATTGTCTTATTACAAAGCACCTTCTGCTTGTTTTCCTCACACAGGAGCTGGGATGACAAACAAACAAAACTCACTGCTTGACGTGTGTACAGCCGTTTCTAATTTTCTGTCTAGGGTGAGGTATGGCCCTTCCCCAAGGATGCTCCCTTGCCTCACGAGATGCCAGTCAGTCTGCCTGGCGACTGCCTGGAGTTTCCACTTGCATCCTGCCTATGGGGCAGAGAACCAGACTGTAGACTTCACAGCAAAGGGGGCCACCACTGCTGCATGGACCCCTAAGGGAGAGAGAACACGTGCGCGTGCGCGTGTGCGTGGTAGCTTGATGGAAAGAAATTGGTGCAGGTGAATTACAGCTCCGTTTTATCCTTGTGACTTTAAGAACCTTGCTATTTAAGATCAGTGTGAGGCAAAATAACCTTCTGTATTTTCCAATGTAAGTGAAGTAACTGATCGATATCTACCATGTGTGAAGGTAGAGACGCAAGACCACAGGAGCCAAGAAGCCAGAGTTCCCTGCCCCATACACATGTCCTCGAGATCTCTGTCACTACTGGACTTTGTAATTATAAGATGTGCCTTTCCATGTGGCACACAACGTCATGTGTCTCACGTGGACATATGTGATGCGTACTGTATGTAGGCATTCTTGTGGCGTGTTGTTTCTGGTTTGTTGTGGCAAAATAGAAGAAAAGTGTAGGATTGGTGCCTCAGCAAATCCGAAAAGCATAGGGAGTTCTTTGAGCAGTGGTCTCTGCTCGCTCGCCTGCACTAGCTGGAGCTCAGCTCCCTCCCTAATTCCTCCACCCCACGAAGCAGAGGTACTGAGTATTTTCGATCAGACTGCAGCTCATACATAACATTTTTGTCAACATTGTTTCACATGGTGGGGCCATCTCGGTTAAGCGAGCAGTCTCGGTGCCCTCACATCCTGTGGTGACTAGCACGCTACACCGCCTCTGAGCCCTGCGCTCGGGTCGTCTCAGCTCCTCTTTGATAGTGGAAATGCGGAGGCATTATTTTCACCTGGCCACACTAGAGCACAGCCTCCCATGTGCAGTGCTGAGCCTTGATTTACTTGTGGCTGTGGATGGGTCTGACTGCTGCAGGCTGGCGGTGTTTGAGGAACTCTGAGTGCGCGAGGCTCAAGGACCACTGAAAATCACGCTTGCAGGACTGACTGCAAAGCAACAGAGTAAGGACCACCTGTGACTGCAGACCGTCTGACCGAATAACCTTGATAATGTCATCAAGTGATCATGTGAGCCCCATGTTTTTGTGAATCATCACGTCTACCACTCCAGCCTGTGCAGGGCTGGTGATTTTCTTGTCTTGATACACAATGAAGTACCCACTTTAAAAAGCGATTGGCATTTCCCCCAGTGCATGCTACCAGAAGACTGACAGCAAAATGGAAAAGGAATACACGCTGAAGACACAGCTCCCTCAAGTAAGGGAGCCCCAGAACCGATCCCCTGTGCCTGCTGAGGGAGTATGTGTATTCGTGCTATCTGAGATTTCATTTGGCAATACAAAAACTCACAACATTTTTGTGTGGAGAAAATAGCCACCTACATGTTAGCAAAAACGAGCTACAATCAAGTTTAACGAGGTTTTGCTGAGGATAGGTTTTGGCAAAGACACACACGTCAAAGTACAAGCTCTTCTTTGTGTGGAGTACGTCACAGTGTATAACTAGTGAGGTCAGTACTCTTGGTTGACTTATTCACCTCGGCAACATTTCCTGAGTTCACACCGTGGGAAGAACATAAGCCCGACATGTTGGCTAACAGACTGGCACTGCTATTGACTAGTGCTGAAGGTTATATATATATACATATATATATGTATATATATATAACATATATATATATATATACATATATATAACATATATATATATAAAATCAGTGAGGTTAGAGAAGGGTAACAACAATTGCCATCTGATACAACCTATTTGGAAAACAAACTAAAAACACAGTAAATGAAACATTTGAGCCTGGAATTAGGCACATGGTTCCAAGCATTTCACAGACAGGGCCTCTTCTACCTCAGTGGCATGAGGCTTTCAGACATCTCTTATAGCACACACATCCTGTGTATCAAAGCAGTAGAAAGCTTAAGTAGAGAAGTAAGAGAGACAGAGGGGGTGAGGGGAGGAAAGGACATCCTGTGCTGAGCAGGCAGAGGCTGGAAAGGTCCCTGCTTAGTAGCTCTGCTTGCTCTACAGACCATGAAGAATGCTCTAGCATGCCCAAAACATCCCATCAGTCATCCGAGGCTGCTTACTTAGACCAAACATCAACCACTGAAGCAAGTCGACGGGTTTGGTGGCTCTAGGCTTGTGCTGCTACCGCCTGCATGCCATGCCCACCTTACCCCACTTCGGATGTTAAGGTTGCCCCATGAAAACAGACTCTTTTCTGCGGCTCAACCAAGCAGCTTCCTCAAAGCTGTATTTCTGGGTTGTTTTGTAGAATTCCCTATAATTGCTTCCGCCTGGGGCTTCCAGTAGAATGAGCCCAGAGAGGGCTCAGATAAAATACAACGTGCGCTTTAAGACACAACCAAGAACTGTGAGATTACAACAGGCCCAAACCAGCCTGTTTATTTTGGGAACACCTCATGCGCTTATGTAAAATCAACACCAATCACACTGCTGGGCGGGCCCCATGTTGCTGGGGAGAAGTGCTCTGGAGAGGGCACTGTCTCCTGAGCACCGAGGAGTTTTCATTATGTCAGTCTGTGATAGAGAGAGCCTTCTAGAACCTTTTCTCATGCTGGGAGATGTGCAACACCTGCGGTACAATTAGGTACTCAAAACCCACGTGTGCTTTAAAGTGCTTTATATTAACTGTTATTCAGCATTGGGGGCCGCCTTTGGCTCAGCTCTAACCTTTTCATAGCGGAGTTCAAGAGGGCGAGCGAAGTGTCCACAGGCAATGCCGAGTGGATGAGGAATGCAGAGAGGAGCTTGTTTACTGAGAGAAAGCTCCACACGGTGCCCACGGAACATCCACAGTCTCACCCCTGGTGTTAAATCGATTGCCCTCTCCACACCCTGGCTCAGAGCAGGGGTCATTAAGAGTCACGGGTAAGCGCTTAACTGGGTTCTCAAAGAGGTTTCTCCATTAACATTAATTAAGGTCTCTCTGGGCACGGAAAGCCCGTCTGCCAAGTAGGGGTTTCTGGGTTCGCCTGTCTTGCCATCGCTCTCTCTCTGCAAAGCGGTGGCCTTTTGTTTCTGTGTTCACCTAGATTCCAAGGGAAGCTTCCAGCGCCTGCAAGAATCAAGGGTAAAGGCACTCCGTGTACCTGAGTGGAAGGCTTGCCAAAAGACAGGAAGGCAGCGCTTCCTCACCTGTGTTTGCCCTTGAGAAGAGATGACGGAATTGTGGGGAAACAATGTGGTGGCTGCTGCCCAGTGCTGCGCTTACCTCTTGTGGGTGCTGCCTTCTGTGCTCATGGGCGAGCGCTTTTGAGTTAACGTTGTTAATATAAGTATATTAATCTTATTAGGTGGGATCAAACGACATTCCTGATATCCAACCCTTTTTGGCCAAAAAAAAAAAAAAAAAAGAAAAAGGAAAGTTTATATAATTCAATATAAATTCAAGATATTCTCATTTTAAATTGAAAATAAAAATGTAATCTCTTTAGAAAATATGGGGGAATCTTTTCCTCCCTTATTTCTATACTCCCTCAACCTCTAAACGCAATCCTGTGTGCACAGGAGAAAGAGGTTCAGCACAAGGTCTCTAATTTCATCTCTGAGAAACTGATGGGGCAAAATGTTCAAGTCTTCTGTGTACGTGAGTGCACTGTGCATATTGTGTACGTGGATGCCCTGTGCATATTGTGTACGTGAGAGCCCTGTGCATATTGTGTATGTGAGTGCCCTGTGCATATTGTGTACATGGGTGCCCTGTGCATATTGTGTACATGGGTGCCCTGTGCATATTGTGTACATGGGTGCCCTGTGCATATTGTGTACGTGAGTGCCCTGTGCATATTGTTTATGTGAGTGCCCTGTGCATACTGTGCACGTGAATGCCCTGTGCATATTGTGTACGTGGGTGCCCTGTGCATATTGTGTACATGGGTGCCCTGTGCATACTGTGCCCGTGAGTGCCCTGTGCACACTGTGCCCCTGAGTGCCCTGTGCATACTGTGCCCGTGAGTGCCCTGTGCATACTGATATTGTATTTTCCCATACATGTCTTTTACCTTTTTTTTTTTTACTTTCAAGATACACAAAGCAGAGGAATTATGTAGGAAAATTACAAAATTCAAGGTAATAAATATTTATTGCTTGCCTACTAAGGGCTGGGAGGAATACAAAAGAGATATTGACCAAGAAAATTTGGAGAGTATAGGAGAAAGAGACAGAGCAGGATGGAAAAGCGATAGATGGATAGGTAACTAGGTGATAGATAGATGGATGACAGATAGATAGATGATAGAGATAGCTGGGTGACAGAAAGATGGATAGATAGATAGACAGGTAGATGATAGACAGATACATAGATAGATAGATAGACAGACAGACAGACTGACACGGAGAACAGAGACAGAGAGGCAACAGAGAAATAAACCTTTGCACATTCGGGTGCAGACCCAGGAAGTACAGCCACAACTGTGGAAGTCCAGGTCCAAAGCCTGGAGACGTGAAGAAGAAAGAGCATTGGATTTTGACAAGGAAAGTTGGCAATGGGAGGTTTATAAACAATTTTACTCTGTTTGAGTGTAAGAAGGAGAATGAAAAAAGAAGACACAGTCTAAAACTGTCTGCACGACAAGATGCGTGTATCTTTCACTAAGAAGTGCGCATTCTTCAGTTGCTTGCGCATTTTTTGGCATATCCAATTTCTATTTATTATGTCACTTTAAAAAAATCACATGGACAAACATACAGCAAAGTAAAGCCTACAGGTGGTGGTGCTGTTAACGGGTCATGCAAATGCTGCTGCTCCCCCACTGCCCCGCCAGGGCCCCTTTGCTATGAGTAAGTTAGAAAATTTGAAGTTGTATTATTATCGGACCAAAAAAGTAAAACGTGCCTTCACATGGCAAATGCCACCGGACCAAAAAAGTAAAACATGCCTTCACATGGCAAATGCCACCGGACAAAGCCACGTTCTGTGGTCTTTTGTTCCTGCTTCTTCCTGTCTCTCAGGCCGCACCTACTGCTCACTGGCAGGTCCTTCTGATGACCTGTTTGTTGACTGTCACGCAAGGAGAGGGTGAGCGCTCTGTTTGAGAGGGAACTTTCACAGCTTTCTGGGACCCTGAGTATCAGAGGCGATTGGTGTATTTGAAACTAAAAAAGTAGGAAGCATGAGACCCAAATGTAAAACCGGAAAGACCCAGGGCCTTCAAGACCTGCCCGATGCCACCCTCGGGGTGATGGAGCAGGCATACCCACCAGCAGTGGGCCTCCATGTTTTAGCTCATTAAAGGTCTCTGGGATCTCTAAGTACTTCTAAATTGTCATTTTCTAAGAGTCGTCAAGATGGCTGGCTCTTAAAAAAAAAAAAAAAGAAAAAGAAAATAAAAAATAAAAAAAAAATGCACTGTAACCATTAGGATAGTTGGGTCTCTCGTAATAAACAAACCCCAATCGAGTCTAAATTTAAACCCTTGCAAAGAAAGTCTGGGGAGAATGCAGACATGACCCCGTGCACCAGCCCTGCAAATCGTAGCAATTTCCTCCTTTGTCGTCACCATGACGTAAGTATTGGGAAACAAAGCTAAGGTAATAGAGGGCATGGCTGAGTGCTCCTGCCACAGGTCCTGGTGTGCCTCAGAGCCGGGCAGCTCCAAGGCAGGGGCATATGGAGCTAATCAACGCGGCTGCCGGGTAACAGGAGCAGAGGGCCTACTGGCCAGAGCCACCATGGAGGACGCAGAAAGTGTTAGAGATCTCAAACAAGGAAATGTGATTTGACAGATTTTTTTTTCTGGTTTTAATCTTCTCAGCTAGCTCACCCAGCACAACCTTGTCCCCTCCCGAATCCTCACATCACACCCTTAGGTGCGCAGGCAGGGGGTCCCACGGCAAGACTGAGGCGCACTGGCCACCCTCACGTCCCCTCATGTCCCCTGTGCTGCACTGCCTTCCACACTGCTGCTGTTTGCTAACTTCCACGGGAAACTTTAGTTTTTGTTCTACGCACTTAGGAACTGGCATAAAACCACTAAAATAGTTGAGTTGACAGGGATCTGCTTTTTATTCTGATTCTTGAACAAGTACAAGGCAATGCTATTTCCTGGATAATAATTTCTCTGTCATGAAGTCTATCGTGAAGACGGCACAAACCAACAAGAACTCGGGAACCCAGAAACAGAGCCCAACCAGGGCTCCACGCGGCTCAGACCTTCTGTCCCTGGTGTACAGCAAGAAAGGACGAGGCCAGAAGGAGAGGTATTTGTGATTCTCTATGCGGCATCACAAGCTAACCCATTTAATAAAATATATGTGGGAGTTACATCCCAAACTGTGGGCCTGTGGCTCCCCAGTCTTTTAATCTCCACAAAATCTTGAGTCAAATACTCCTCGGGTGCGGAAATAGAACTCCGAGGTGGGAACACCCTCACAGATCATTACCGCTAAGAGTTGGGGGGCGGGGCGGAATGAGAAAGACGAAAATATATGTAAGCAGTTTGCTTACAGAGTTTCAGGGGTTTATTTCTGTCTGGCTGTGCTGCACGTTGCATAAGCAGATCTCAGGCAGGAAGAATAAGAGGCAAGATCGATAGCGGCTAAATTGAATTCAGTGCTGGCACAGCTCCGTTTACCACCCGAGGCCATGGAGCGAGGGGGCGGGGTTAAAAACAGATAAAGGGCTCATTACTCCTTTCTTTAATTACCAAATAACTAAATCAGCAATAATTTTATCTCTTTGTATTTAAAAAAACATAAGCTACCATTGAAATAGAATTATAGAACTAGACTTAATTTTAGGAACTATTTTTCTATCATACTTTCTACTGAATGCAAACCCGGCCCTCCCCCCCACCCCTCCCCCCGCATCCTTTGTATATTTTCTTCTCTAAAATTCTTTGTCTAAAAGTTGACATTTAAGATGCACATAATCCCTAAAGACAAGGGAAATTCAGGAGTCATTTTAAAGTACAGCACTGAGCCAAGTGCTCATAACTAAGAGTTCAATGCAAACCTATAAAATGCGAGCACTATTTTATGCCACTGTTACAAGTTATTATTCATTGTCAAATAGAGTGAAAAAGTAATCATTGGTCTCCCTCTTGGAAGTGGGAGTGTTCAGACTGTGTAATGCTGTTACTTGTTTTACCACTTGGACTTGTTCCGTTACAGCCTGGCTTTTATTACATTGTTACATGAATAATCAAATTACTATAGCAGTTATACAAGAAACAGAAAAAGCAACAGGAAGGGAGTCCTATAGGGCTTTACTATGCTTTTCAGGGTTAGCAGCTTCAAATTAGAAACTAAAAGTAGAGGCCACTATAATGTTTTAACTGGACTCAAAACACGTGGGGGGGCCTGCCTGTCCTCCTGATTTTAAGAGTGGTGGATGGACATTTTCTACCAGCTGCTGTTTTTTTTTTCCCTTTGCTCTTCCTGTTTATAAGGGAAGGGAGGCAAGGTCCACTGTCATGAACTCAGAGGGTGAGCAACAGTTTCAGCAAGCCCCCTTTCCCCGGAAGGGCCCTAGACTGTTTGCTTGGTCAGGAGCAGACAGTAAGTCCAGCGTGTCTGTGAGAAAGGACGGCCTGACTGTCCCCGGGGTAGCACGTGTCCTTGAGATGGCAGGATTTTGTGTTCTTGGCTTTAATGAAGATGCTGTTTTTATAAACATCAAAGGCCAGTTGGACAGCCAGCCACAGTAGGCAGGCTGCAAGGTCCCGCACCATCCGCTGGTCCTGTGCTGAGCCACACACAGGGTCAGATGAACAATAGAGTCATCAATGGTCCCAAGATGACTGCTGCCCTTGTCTGAGGGTCAGGACGCTGTGCTAACAGATACCAAAAGTGGCCGCCCCTGTACCTTTGCAGTGTTTGGCATCAACTGAGCAGGAAAGGCCAAGCTGAACTTCCCCAGTCCTGATGAGGTGTTTCCAGAGAACCGGCCTCTGACTTCACTATTTTTAGTAATTACACTTTGACTGATTGACAGCCAGATCCGTTTCCTGGGTTTCAGACAGGTGAGCTGACATGAAAATCCGTGTGCTGTGTTTGCTTGAATGCTAACAAGCCACAGCAAGGCTCCCACACACACTTGTCTCCACATCCTGGCTCGTGCTTCTCAGTGCAGACCAGTCCCCACCCAGTCCTCCTTTGGGCGCAGGCCTGAGAGAAACCACCACAGCTGCCTCTTGGTTCTTGCAATCTTTCTCTATATAACTTTGCTGAGATAAGTTAGTTTAATTGACCAATGGACTAAGCCATTAGTTACTGCATAATTAGTTATTGCAGAACTCTCCACAGAAATCAATGAAAAAGTAATATTCATTATCAGAACACACTCTGCCTGTTTGTCAAAAGCTGCCTGAAAGTTCTTTTTTAATTTTTTTTTTTTTTTAGCAATTCCCTGTGCCTGAAGCGTAACTAAAACAATTCAGGTTTGCAAACACCAGCTTCTGTTTCAAAATTGAATGCATACTACACTGTGCGATGCACACAAAGGTCTGGGGGAGGAAATCTTCAACCAGACAGTTTCACAAAGCAAGGACAATTACACACACTCACAGTGGTCCAGACTGATGCACACATCCGTTCAGTTACAGGACACAGGTTTGCTTCACAAAAGACAAGGGATTCGTGTGTCAGCTTCTGTGCTTTGGAACTGTGTTCAGGAGCTCCCTTCACAACTATGGTGGATAAAGCCACTTCTCAAAAGAAACATACAGAAAAACAGCACAGAGCTCAGATGTCCTGTCCCTGATCCCTGTCCCCCAGCGGTGCCTGGGTACATTCTGTGGTAGGTAGGTACCCACCTGCCACTGCTCTAACCACTTCTTTCCTGTCTGGTCAGGGTGGCGTGGAAGGTTAGTGTGAGCAGACAGGAATCCCCACGGTCTGCTGAGGGCTGCCTGTGTAGGCCACAGTGCCATGTCCTGTGGAGAAGGGATGTGAGTGGGGCTGGAGGATCCATGCCATGCGGACTTTGCGAGGTTATGAACGGTGAGGCCTTTGCCCTGTGGAGGGTTAACTTTAAAATGCTCCAGAGAGCTGCCTGAGTCAAGTGCCAGTCTTTTTGGCACCACACAAGGCCCTCAAGGGTAAAAGGCCAACAGCAGCATGATTTCCTTCTTTGGCAGAAATAGCAGAGGTTGCAGAAAGATGCCTCTGTTTTGGAAGTTAGAAGCCAGTCCTAAAAGGGCATGTTTCTTGTCCTTACACATCAAAGCGGGCAGGGCAGGAACTGCAAAAGCCCTCTCTGTTCCGCTTAGCCTCACCTGACCAGATAATCAATCAGTTTTATCCCTGTGATAAACATATACATATATACCTTGTATCTCTCATCTGTTAGTTTTCTACTCTTTGTTTTTACGCAGGTCACCATTATAAACAAGCAAAATTCCAAATATAGAACTTGTGAAGAACACTAACTGCCGAGTTAACTCTTCCATAATGGCAGCAGTATGGACAACTAGATAGGTGGCTGGAGGGGAACTGGATACGAAAGCTTAGCTCTGTGGCTAGTGACTCTGGAACTTACATCTAGAACAAGAATGTGAGGCAAGCGAGGCTGAAGGGAAATGGAAACATCCTGAAAGTGGACCAGACCTAGGCTGCTCAGGGTCTCGTGTGAGCAGAAACTAAGGATAATCAAAGGGTGTCATCCCTGGGCCTGGGAGAGAAGGAGCCTCCCAGGCCGATGGTACAAGAGCACCAGGCAGCAGCTTGGACACTGCATTCTCTGCGGTTAAATACATTAGCAAGTCATTCTCAAGAGAACCAGGAAGACGGAGATCTGCTGATGGCACCTATTGTTTGGTGGAAAATGGCCTTATAATTTCCCCCTAAGAAACGTAGTCTTTCTTCCATATTTAAATGGGAACCACAGAAAAATACAGCGTGCTGGGAAGTGGGGACCTTATTCAGGGATATTTTTGTTAGATGACTTGAACAGCTGTGTGGGGGATGGATTTAATGTTGCACGATTATGGAAAGAGAAATAACACGCCGTGTTCCCACAGAGAGAGATGAACGGCCCACATGAGGCTGGAGGCGGTAGGGATGGGGAGGCGGGGTGGGGGAGGGGTGGGGAAGGGGTGGGGGAGGGGTGGGGGAGGGGTGGGGGAGGGGTGGGGGAGGGGTGGGGGAGGGAGGGGGAAAGGGAGGAGGAGCCTGTGAATCTGCATAAGGTAAATAAACACAGAAAAGGGTATTGGTTGGTTGCAGAAGACAAGTGGAATAAAGAAGCTATTACCTATGACACTACAACCCTGTTTCCAGGACCGGCTGAGCTAATTTCCATGAATTGGGTGGCTTAAAATAAAAGGAGTTCACTGTCTAGTTTCTTGGAGCCAGAAGTTCATAGCTGAAGTGCTAGGCGTGGACACACTCTTGTAGAGTAGGAGAGACTGCCTGGCCTTCTCCCCAGCTGCTGCTACTGCGGGCAAGCCGCTGGGACTCTCAGGGTGCAGCCATGTGCTCCAACCAGGGTCTCTGCCTTGCCCCTGACAGGCTTCGGTGTGTGCATCTGCCTTCAGTGGCTCTTGAGTCATCGGAATTAGGCCCCACCCTAATGACATCACCCTAGTTTGACTGCAAGTTCAAAGACCCTATGTCCAAATAAGATGCATCAGGGACTCTAGGCATGCGTCAACAGATTCCTAACGTGAATGGGTTACTGTCACTTGTTATAAAACATTGCAACTCGGAATGAGAAGGGTCGGAGAGTGACACCAGCTGAGGGCCACGTGTCATCCGAGCAGGCAACTCCATGTGGGATGAGAAGGGTCGGAGAGTGACACCAGCTGAGGGCCGCGTGTCATCCAAGCAGGCAACTCCATGTGGGATGAGAAGGGTCGGAGAGTGACACCAGCTGAGGGCCACGTGTCATCCGAGCAGGCAACTCCATGTGGGATACTTTGCATTCAAACTAAAACAGACAGGACAATGTTTTTAGAACTTTCTGCTTGTGACTGGCAGGAGTTTACGCGCCCCCCCCCCCCAAGCCCCTGTGTAAAACACTTCTGTGGGCTCCTCTTTCCTCTCATTCCTCCTCTTCCTTCCCTTCCTTGCCTTGTTCATCATCTCTCACCTAATACATGAGGTGTTGCAGTGGGCCCTTTATATTGCTAGCTATTAAAACCACTATCCAAGTGTATTCAGTTGGTATAATCTATTAGAACTTCAGCATGGAATTGTGGGTCTTAATGGTTCAGGCAAGGAATAGAGAGAGAGACATCTCTAACAGAAAGACTTGCTTCTGGGTGATGGGCTTGTTAGGAACCCAGGCATAAAAGACACAAACCACACAGAAGATTTTATTTGTTGCAGGGAAATGAAAGAATAGAAATATGCCTTAACCTTGAAGCTGAAAAAGAAAAAACCAAATAGTTAAGATTTCAGTGTATTTTAATGATGACAACGTTGACTTTCTCAGTCGAATTAGGTTCTAACTTCACTTCAAGCCATTTTCCTCTGTGCAGTCGTGGTTATTTCACTAAATCTGACCTCACTGTTGACTTTCTCCTGGGTGGGCCATAGACTTAGAAGCTTCTAGAGCTGGGAGGGCTGTGGCACCACACGGGAACCCGGTTAGCAGCCTGAGTTTCTGTCTGCAGGTTGTGGCTTCTGGCATTTATTTTATTCTCCATTTAAGACTAAAGACATTGCTGCGTCCGATTGGACCTCACTTCTCCAAACGCAAACTCAGTATTTCCCCTGGTGCCCAGGCAGCTCCTATCTGATGATATGCTATGGATGACCGAGGGCCACTTACGCATAGCCCAGTCCATCATAAAGAAAACCACAGTAATAGTCAACATCTTTGAAAAGACAGGAAGGCCAGCCGACCTGCAAAGGCCCGCGCTATCTTGCCCTGTCAGCACACGGTTCTTGAATAGAACAGGTAGATGAGGAGGTGGTGGTGGGTTTTCTACAGAGCTGAAGGTATTCTTTGATAAAGCGGTAACAGTAACAACCTGAAGCATCTGGCCTCCCATTCCAGAATTGTTAGTTGGGTAACTGCAAATGTGCTGCATGGTCAGCCTTCTGTGCCTCAGTTTACCCAACATGCAAGAGTGGGCCACTGTGGTTGTGAATATTTGTTTACTCAGGCCAGGCCCTCACAACAATGCCTGACATGCATTAGCTGTCGTGGCTCTGAAAGCGCCCATCAAATTACTTTGTCATTTGCTCTCTGTGATAAAATGGCGAGCACCTGGCAGGGATTTGGTGGGGGGAGGTTCCCTTCCTGCCAGGAGACACATAGCAGACATAGAAGGCCTGCCAGCCTGGCGAGCAGAAAGCCCACAGGGGGAGAAAGGCACCTTGGATCAGGGTGGGAAGGGCCTGCTGGCTTTAAAAGAAGAGGTGAGAATTATTTTCCAGTTAGCTCCTTCCCACTGCGGGGGTGGGGGTGGGAGTGGGGGGGGGGTAGCTGGGGGGGGGACAAACAAGAATAACAGCAAACCTACACAATTTTACACTTTCAGGTGAGCAAAACATGGGAATCTTGCTTCAGCTCACTCTTATTTTAAAAATTAGCTTAAAATAGTTTAGAGCCTGTTTCCGATCTTGCACTCCCAGGCCAGGAAATCACATAAACATTGCTTGAAGCTCAGCCATCTTCTATAATTCGGAGCCGCGAATAGGTGCCTCCTTTCCCCTTCTCCTCCTCCTGCCCCCTCCCTTCCCTACCCACTTTCTCCTGTAAGCGGTCAGGCTCCTCAGCACTGGCCACAGGCACAGCAGGAGGAGGTGACCCCTTCTGGGAAGGCCATTTCCTCACCCACATCCACCTTCTGCACCAGGTGAGCACCCAGCAGGAGCCATCAAATTATGACAATCTGGAGGAATGAACCGGAGACAGGGCAGAACAGCGAGGCGCATCTGGGACACGGTTCTTCAGTTTCTTGTTTTTATAGAACAAAGGAACCCATTGGATCTGGTCTTGTGGAAAATTACTTTTGTTATGTAATATCTGAACAAATTGCAAATTGTATGTTTTGAATTGATTTACATTTATCTTAATTAATTGGGTAACATTAATTAACAGAATTCCTAACTAGTTCACAGTGATAGCTGTGGGCATATTATCTGTGGCTCTCTGGTTGACTCGAAGGTCCCTCTCTGCAGGCTGGCATGGTAAACGGAAACACACTCAAGGTAAGGAGAATTTGCTCACAGCTCCCGTTTCCCTTTTGGTGTGGAAGTACCAAAGTTGTGTGAATTCTCTGGGCTCTTCTATTACAATGTGCTGTATGTGTGGTCTTGAGCAAATGGACTGACATACCTTCCTGGCAATCATATCTCAGAGGACATTAAAAACACTACTAAGGACTCTTCCATGGACCACCACTGTGGGTGTGGGTCAAGGACCCTTCCATGGACCACCATGGTAGGTGTGGGTCAAGCCATTGATGTTCACAGCTATTTCCTCTCATTCTAGCCCCCAGGCATCCGTCTTTACAGCAGACAGTAGTATGGCCTGAATGACACCACTGTCTCTGTCAGAGCCTTCACTGCTTCCCCTGCTGGTGTGCACCATCCGTTCCATGGATACCCTCTTATGGCATCTTCTTTGCCATGATCTCCTGCTCTCTGTGGTCCATGCTTTGAATAGACAGAGATCTTTCTGCGTTGTTAGGACAGCAGCAGTCCACTCCCACCCCAGCCATCCCCTTAATTATACATTAGCATAAAGGTCATAAAGGTCAGTACCTCAGGAGCCCACTGTCCCTACTGTGCACAGTCCCCTTGACCTACTGCTCCTTTTCTATTGCTCTGTGGCTTTGCTCAGCGGCACTAACCACACTGGGTGCTGTGAGGTTTTGTGTTTGATGCCTCATGGTTTATACTTCAGTCCTACACATGTAAGACCCAGGTCTAAGCAAGGCTGTATCTGCTGTCACCTACTGCTGGATCTCAGCTGCGGCATGTGGTAGAAACTCAGCAAATATGGTTGAAGGAAATGAGCTCAAAAGGCACAGAGTGGACATTCATATAGCTGCAAAGAGCTGGATGGGGGCCTGTAGACACACACACACATACACACACACATACACACACACACACAGACAGATACACAGACACACACATACACACACACACACAGATACACACAGACACACACAGACACATACACACACACATAAACACACACATACACACACAGACACACACACATACACACACACATACACACACAGATACACACAGACACACACAGATACACACAGACATAGACACACACACACAGACACATACACACACAGATACACACAGACACACAGATACACACAGACACACAGATACACACACACAGACACACACACACACACACACACACACAGATACACACAGACATACACAGACACACAGACACACACAGACACGGACACAAACACACACACACAAATACACACAGATACAGACACACAGACTCTCACAGACACAGACACCCACACACACACAGATACACACAGATACAGACACACATAGACACATACAGACACATAGACACACAGACACATACAGACACAGACACACACAGATACACACAGACACACACAGACACACACAGACACACACAAACACACACAGACACACACACACACACATATACACACACAGACATGCACACACACACACAGACACACAGACACAGACACACACACAGACACAGACACACATACACACACATAGACACACACAGACACAGACACAGACAGACACAGACACACAGACACACACAGACACAGACACACACACACAAACACAGACACACACACACAGACACACACACAGACACACACACAGACACACATAGACAGACACAGACATACACAGACACACAGACACAGACACATATAGACACACACAGACACACACACACACACACACAGATTCCCACAGACACAGACACACAGAGACACACAGAGACACACACACACAGACACACACACAGACAAACAGACACACACACACACACACACAGATACACACACACACAGACACACACACAGATACACACAGATACACACAGACACAGACACACATAGACACACACAGATACACACAGATACACACAGACACAGACACACATAGACACACACAGATACACACAGATACACACAGACACACACAGACACAGACACAAGGGGGCAGGACACAGAGAACTGAATGTTCTCAGCTTACTTTGCTTATGTTCTGAGCCCCACCTCTACTTTTGCTAGAGAGCTGGTCTGTGGCTGGAGAACATGTCTTGCCCCTTTTCTCGCTAATAATTCCTGAAGGGAAGCCTGGATGAGGAAAAGTCAGGGCTTCCAAAGTAACAAAAATCAGCGTAGTCTCAGTCATAGGAAACTTGCCTTTCGTGTTGAACTTATTAGCCAAAAGGCATATCAAAGCCTCACAACCATCTGTGCGCTGTTATATGTCAAAATTAGCTAAGTAATTTCCCCATGACTGAAAAGGATTTCAAATTTGGAATAAGTTGCTCTACTTGCTCATAGCAACAGTTCAGTGACACTGCAAGAACCGTGGCCCCAAACACAGTTAAGAGACTCCGAGAAGGGGGTATTAGTCACTGTGGTTTGCTGAACAAGACGTGTTTTCCTTACAAGTTATGATTGTCTTACATTCAAAGATGCATACAGTTACACAGTAGGACATTAGGGCTGCCAGATCTACCAGACCTATTTACCTATCAATCCAGTTCGTCCCAGACTTTGTCACATGACCCAGCACATTATCAGAGGCTCGCTTTCTATGTGAAATACAGGAATAAGATGGATATGGATTTTCATCTAAATGTAACTGATTTGTTTTCTGCATGGGTAGCTGTTACTTCTCTGTTGCTATGACAAAACACGGAGACCAAGGAAACCAACAGAAGAAAATGTTTAATTTGGCCTTACTGCTCCAGAGGCAGGAAAGGCCTATCATGATGGGGCTGCACGGCAGCAAGCAGCAGCCTGCGAGCTCACAACCTTTGCCACAAGGCCGAGGTGGACCCAGCAAGCTGGAAGTAGGTGAGGCATCTTCCTTCCTACACACTGACCACCGGTGATAAGTTTCCTCTATGGGCTGCAGTCCCTAAGCCCCCCCAAACAGTGCCACCTAGTGGGGAGTAAGTGCCCAGACATCAGCAGCTGGGGGACAGGGGAGAGACAGTGTCACTCAAGCCACTGCAATGCTTTATTTCTGTGGTGAGGATTCTCCATGTCACAATGTCCTACACGACAAAGAACAGTTCATATTTTTTATGTAAATCCATTACCATATTTTCAACTCAGCACTCTTTTTAATTTGTGAAGCACGTTCTTTAACAGGTAGAGGTAGGCTAATTGATTTTGAGGTACCAGAGAGCCGCATTGGACACGTCAATGTGTAATAATTCTGTTCCCTGCTATAGCTTTGAAACCTGAAGAGTAAACTTCTAAAATTGAGCATGCATTTTAGAAAGCATCTTGTTAAATTTTAAAAAATCGTATTTTCACCTGAGTGACTTATATAAAGAAAAGCATAGTTTTCGTAGGGAGCAGGGCCAAGATAACAAATTCACCAACATCTTAAAGATTAGTTTTCACTGTGATTTTAGTCGTGCGTGAAAAATACAGATTAAGGTTTTATTTCATTACATTGTATAAAATAAATACAAAAGAAGCTCTTGCCCCATCCGTTGTCATTTTGTCTACATTTAGACACAGTTTAGGCCACGAGTAACTGTGATTTCCAAAGCTTTTCATTTTAATAATGGTTTTGTATAAAATATATTCTTTCCATAAAGTAAGTGTTAAGAATGTTGTTCTATAAACTGATAACAGCCTGTGTGTCTGTGCTCAAGCTGTGCCCCCCCCCCAGCCTTTGTATCTTTATTTTGAAGCCGAATATCTTATCAAATAGGTGGTGAGAGGGCGGGTGCTGTCTGCCAATCACTCCTGCTGGAAGAAGCCTTTTTAGAAAAGTATATTCTCCAAGAATAATTCCTCTCATAATTTTTAAAATAGATTTGTTTCTTTGACATCGAGCACATAGGAGACACCTCTGTCATTTGGAGGTGAGTCCCTTCTATGAGGATAACACCCACCACTCCACATCTGTATTTGGTTTCACCCATCTCTTGGGCCCATCAGGGTATACAGATCTTCCTGAATGAGCAAGCATGGCCTGGAACTCAGCAAAGCAAAGGTGGGGTTCACCACCTCCTCCTCAAACACTCACGCCCTGCTTCTACCACACCCCTGCAGCAAGCACCTGAACCCCACTCCTGGGCCAAGAGCAATCCTGAGTGTGTCTGTCTTAGTCAGAGTCTCCATTGCTACACTGAAACACCATGGCTGTGAGGCAAAGCTGGGGAGGAGAGGGTTTGTTCAGCTCACACTCCCACACCACAGTTCATCACTGGAGGAAGTCAGGACAGGAACTCAAGCAGGCCAGGAACCTGGAGGCAGGAGCTGATGCAGAGGCTATGGAGGGAGCTGCTCACTGGCTTGCTCCCCATGTCTCTCTCAGCAGGACCACCAGCCTAGGCATGGTACCACACACTGTGAGCTGCGCCCTACCCCGTTGATCACTAATTGAGGAAATGCCTTACAGCTGGGTCTCATGGAGGCATCTCCTCAACTGAGGCTCCTTCCTCCCTGATGACTCTAGCTTGTGTCAAGTTGACACAAAAGCAGCCAGTACAGTATCTGAAATGCAAAGCATGCTGGGTGGGTTTTATGTAGTTCTTTCATGAATAGTGAGCAATATGCACTACTGTTTTCCTTACAATGCAAGAGATGCTCTGCTTTACATACGTCATTGCCATAAGACTATGTCCTAGGCTGTGATTTTATTACACATGAGTTCCCCTTATTGTTAAATGAGACGGGGGAGACAGAGGAATGCTGGATATTAAATTTCTTCCCTCATCACTCTTCAAATTGAAGATCAAAACAATTAAACCCGCTTTTTGGTTATCTTTTAGAGCAAGATATAACTGTCTAACGATGAACGCTGGCCTTTTGGGGAGCAAGTCCAACCGTCTCCTCAGAGTGTAAGTCCTCACCAAGTCAGCTGAAGATTACTCTATTTAAATTTCTCTTTTCTGAGGGGTTTTCCCGGGGTCTTCTGCTGCAGACAACACAGAACCCTGTCAGACTACTTAAGTGAAAATACATATAGCTTATGTCTGCTTGCAAAGAAATGTGCTACACTGGACACTGTTGCTGATGATAAATGACCTAATGCTGTGTTTGGATGCAGAACGGGAAGAATGGTTTCACCTTTCGATGACCTTTGTTTGCAGTGCGATGACCATGCAGCCTCACAAACACATCCCTTCAAACCCCGAGCCGTCTCCAGAAGAGAACGTCCACTCCAGAACGTCCAGTTCCTCAGCCACAGGCAGAGGGTTCACTCCTCATTTGTAGTCATTTACTCGGAGTCACAGCTGAACGTTTCCTAGCCAGGGGAATAAGTCTCCTCACTTAATTTAATTTTTAATTAGTTTAGCCTTTTTATCTGCTTGGATTAACATAAGAGGAAAAAAAGAAATAATTGGAAATGCTACAGAAAAATAATCTGCTTCTGACTCAGGACGTGGTTCCTGGGTGGAGCACTTGCCTCGCTTTCATGACACCCTGGGTTCAATTCTCAAGATGGCATAATTAATTAGTTGGTTAATTAACCAATTCGTCATCTATTGGTTGACATGTGTGATGGTAAAACAGTACATGAGTCATTGGAAACATGGTTATTGTCTCTCATTTGATATCAACAGGGACAAATTTTAAGGTCAAGAGGAAAATTCTATTTACCTTAACTTAAAAGTATATCATCATCATCATCATCATCATCATCATCATCTTATCATCTACAACTAAAATAAAATTCCTGGAATAGAATGAGGTGAAATCTGTTTACTGTATTATCTCGTCCAATACATGTAATGGAAATGCCCCAGTGTGAACTTAGTCTGTATAGAAGCCAAGAGCAGTGCGGCTCAGGGGTGGAGCTCTTGCTTACCACGTGAGGGGCTCCCAGTTCATTGCCAGGACCCTCCCTGTTACACACACAAAAGAAACCATCACACAGAAAGCACCTTATAAAGCCCTTGATAAAATGATGTTTAACTCAAGAAAAAATGAAAACCCTGCCTCGAATACTAGGCAAAAAGAATATTATACACCAGTTAAATGCACACTGGGCTCACACACGTGTGAAGGTGCTTTCTGTCTCTTGGGGTGCTTGGGGGATATCTGCTATTTGGAGTGAAAGAGAATTTAATTAACTCAATGTAGGAAACAAAAGGCAGTGATCATGGAATGAGATTAGAATAGAACAAGAGAGCTGAGGATATTAAGAAATGACTTTGGGGCTTTGGATGCACAGAAGCAGAGACAAACAACAGAATCTTGCTTACCATCCCCCGCCCCCACGTTGTCCCGCTGACTTCTGGACAAGCATTGAGCTGCATTTTGTAAGATGCACCACGCAGAGACTGCTGGGTGCTCACCTGCACACGGAGACAGGCGTAGAGAGGAAAGGACTAGCAGAGTACTGCCGTTATCACCCATCTCAAGGGGCCACCAACAGGAAAGCTGTACACATTCCTGAAAGCACATGCCTCCTCTGCACATAATGCAAACCCGTGGCTATGCGTGCCAACATCCTGTGGCTGCCATGGATGGTAAAGAAGCAGGAAGAAGTAAATTGTGGCCTTTCAAAGGGGTGGGGTGACTGTCAGAGATCAATAAAAGGTTGAGTGGGTAGTTGTGAAGATTCATGCCAGGAAAACGTATATTAGGTGGGGCTTATCAAGAATCTTATTTCATGAAACAATCACTCCAGCATTAAAAAAAAAAAACCACAGTATCATCTAAAACGTCACACTCCAAATGACCTCTAAACTCTGGCCAACATAAGTGTGTAATAGAACGGTGGGGAGTTGGGCGCCCATGAACATAGGAACTTTATAGAGGCAAAGAAAGACATTGCCAGTCTAAATTACATTTGCTAATTACTCATAGCATCTTTCATTCTCTCATGGACAGACAATCAATCATGCTGTAAGTATGCTTCTTTTCAGAGACGCTCACTCGGCCGGTCAGCTGATGTTAATCACCGGCTCTTAACCCTACTTGCTTGTGTGAATTTCCTGAGGTGTTTAGGATGATGTGATGCCTCCCATGAGCACAGCTGGGAGGACTCACTCAGGCTGCACTGGGGCACTGGCCTGTTTCCAGAGTCCTTAATGGGTTGGATGTGCCATGACGGTGGAGACGTGTGAGTCAGGCCCAGTCAGGCCCATTCCTACCTGCTCTGGGGCCATGCATTTACTTGAGGTAACAGGAGAGTTGGCTCCTGTGAACTGCGGGAGGGAATAAACTCACAGCCTTCACTAAAGATGACTAATGACATGAGCTTCTAGCAGATGGCAGCCAGGAGACCTGAGCTGGAATAAAATGTGAGGTGCTTCAATGGGGCTGGAAGGAGAGATTCAGCCTGAAGGGACGGGAGCACACAGGTGTAGCACGCAGGGTCACAGAGGTGTAAGACGGAGCCACTTGTGTAGTGACAAAATAGGAACGCTTTCACCCATGTTTGATTGGGAGCTTCGCGCTGGGATTTTGAGAGGAAAGATATTGCACATGCTCCTTAAAGACCAGAGCTTGTAATGTTACACGTTGACCTCCTTGAATTTTCTATTTTTAATATTCTATTTCTATTGTGTGTTTTTCCAAAACCGGTGTCAAACGAAGACCTATGGACAGATCATATACATGAGGGCAGAGGAAGACATGGGGTTGTGTAGCAGAGTCTCTGGAGCCTCAAGTTCTCTTTTACTGCGATAAGAGCCCCCCCCCATCCCCCCCGCCGAGCAATGCATAAGACAGGGAAGAGGCTGTGGGTAGGGAGAAGGTGTGCTGCTCCTTGGACGGCCCAGTGAGGAGTGGGGCGCCCTCTGCCCTGCTGGGTATCAGGAGCTAATGAGGAGGTAGGACATTGGGCTGTTGCCTTTCCACACTAGTCAGACGACCATGTGGTTGTGGCAGTGGTCTGTGCATCACAGGGGCTGTGTAGAGGGAGGGCTTCAACCCCCCAAGCCACTCACCGTGCCCATGGCCTCCTCACGCAGAAGCCCTCATCCTGCTGCCCTGCTTGTCCTGATGAAAGCGGTAGGGAGCGGGTAAGATGAAATCAAGATGGAAGAGTGGGAAGAGAAAAAGGAAGAAGAAAATGAAGACAAGGAAGGTGAAGGAATCCTGGTGATTTCTCAGCCAGTGCCCACAGAGACATCACAACCCCTCTTCAGTGACAAGGGCTCCCCGTAAGGGCAGCTGCATTCCAGGGCACGAGATTAGTCAGGGCCTTGAAAGCCAAGATGGCCTCCGACGAGAACCGCTTCTGTAACAGTGTGACCTGTCATCAAGAGATGACATGCCATTTCCTTCTAGTCCGTCCTCAAACCTGTGCATGAGTTTGCAGCAAGACGCACACTGGCCAGCTGGCGTGCAAGAAGGGGTGATGTCATCTGACTATGCCCTCAGCAAAGCTGTACACGGACAATTCGTACTCCATTCATTATCTCTATTGACCTCAGTAGACTACTCTTCAACATCATATTTATGGACAGGAGTATTCTGTAAAATGAACTCACAAACTACAAACTTAAATCTTATTCAACCTCTAAAGATACTTGATTTGACTTATACGCATAAAAATCCTCAGAACGTGTCTCTTGCGTTCCTCTCCCAGTCGCTTCTCTCATTATTCAATTTCCCTCTGTACTTGAGAAGTTTCCTGAGTTCTATTTAGCCAGGAGCGGCTTCAGTTTGGGGGCACTGAAGCACACACAACCACTTAGTACAACACCCAGCAGGCTCTTTCCAAATCGATTTGCCCGTAAATCAAAATTGACACTGTGTGACAGACATTACCGTTTGCTTGCAGGCAACTACCAGTGTGTTTTCTAGATTCCTCAGTGTCCCGGGGCTATCTCCTCAGATTCTCACCTTATTCCCTCTAGTAAGGTCCCAGGGGCCCACAGGACCGTGCCGCCTCCCACCCATTTTCGCTCAGTTGTTCAGCATTTCTGAGGCATGCTCGCATCTGCTACCACCTAGGGTATCTAAGACAGCGCTTCGCTCTCCAGTGGGCCTACAGATGCTTAAACACAGGCATGTCAGCTTGTCTCCTGTCCTGGTGTGGTTTTGGTGAGTTACTTCCTATTTAAGGCGTCTCTGTGAATGCCCCTCCCCCAACCCTCATCTCTGAGCACTTCTGCCTTTGTTGAGCTTGTCTGAGGGACATCATTCACAGGGGTTTCCCTTCCCGTGTCACACGGAACCTCTCTCAGATAGACCAGTTGTCGCATCACATTCTCCATCCACGGTTTCCCTCCTACTGTGTGTCTCCTGCTGCAGATGTGAGTGACAGGATGAGAACGGCCAGTGGCCTCCACCCGTGACAAATGTTCTGGCAATGAAATAACAAGCGAAGGCACAGTGATGATTAAGCAAGCCGGCAGCCAAGGGTCAACTATACAGAGGCAGAACTGTAAGAAATTCCCACTTTACATCCATGGCAGTCCTGCATATGAGATGCCGCATAGATGCTGCGAAGCATCTGCTTTGGTCTAAGACTCAAATCAGCTCCTAAAGGTTATGTGAAGAGAGGAGACCAGGGCAGGCATGGAGCTAAAACGCCTTTAAAAGGCTAGTTGCCTGATATTATATCAGTGATCAGCCAGGATGGGAGTATCTACCCTTGAAAGTCAGCAAGCAATTTAAACAAAGTCTTGACATTGCCTTGTTGACTCTCTGATCTTAAGGAGGCAATGGAGAAGGTGTCCCTACGTCACAGTTAACTCTGGTGGCTTATGTGCCTCATTGCTGCACGCTGAGACACAAAGGTCAAGAAGCCTTGCGTCACTCCAGCAATAAGACTGTCCAGCTCACTTTTTAAAAAATAGTCTCTGTAGCTGCACTGCTGCTTCTCATTCTAGCCGGTGTGACTCCGTCTTGCAGCGAGTCATCCTTTAGAGTGGAAAATAAGCCTGAATTCCCGAGGACAGACAGCATTTCCCAGCCCAGCAAACTCAAGGATAAATTACATAAAAGCACAGGACGTTCCCAGAGTCTGGCTTCATCCGCGTCATTGACTATCTACAATCCCATCCACCTTTGCTCTTTTAATACTAAGGACCACTCTAAATTCAAACTTGCATTAATTTGATGTATCCACAGAACCAGGGCTTGGTAGGAAAGGACGGGATGAGGTAGAGTGATAACTTACGGAAAACACTATTGTCTGTGGTCATCGACTTGTCCTATAAAGTACCGACTTATAGCTTATAGCTTAGGGTGTTGGGAATTCAAGATAAGGTCAGGATGTTTGTTTAGCCTCTGGTGAGAGTATTTGGTTGTTGGCTTTATAGTGGGAACCCAAGCAAGAGAGATCATATGGGAAAAGAGAAACAGGAAGACAGAGAGATGAAGGGCGGGAAGCTGGAAGCATCGGCTCACTCTCTAAACTACTGGCTCCAGCAAAAACAGCTGCAGCGTGTACTGAAAGAGCATCACTCCCTCTGGACAGAATTCACAATAACGCAATCACTAGCCCCAGGGCCCTACCTCTGAAGGTCCTACACCCTTGGCCTGGCTGCATTGACAACCAAGCCACCAACACAGAAACACTTAGGACCAAGCCATCTCCAACCCAAAGCAAGATTCTTTGTATCAGTGACATATGCATAAATGCACACGTTCACACAAACGCCCAGCTTTTTCTTATAAGTCCCCAGCTACAGTGGCTGGACCTGTCCTCTCACAGAACATGAAGTCTTCAACCAGCGATAGAAACCTAAAATATCCACCTAGCATGTGTGCTTGAGGGCAGACAGTGTGTGCAGCAGTGTGTGCAGCAGCTGTTGACAGCCTTGAAGGTGGTTTCAGCAACCCCCACCCCCTGCCCGTACCCCCTCCCCCTCCCTTCCTCGCCTCTCCCCCCATTTTGTTTTTCTGCTTTGAATAATTTAGTCTGAGGTGGACTCTTGTATAAAGCTCTGAGGTAGTTGTGCAGGACCTCAGAGAATCACTAAGATTACTTTCTCTTTGATCCGGAGGAACTGAAGCTGGGAGCTCTCTCGTGTGTAAGGAGGCCAGCGACCTACTCTGGCTGCAGGCTGCCCCAGATGGTCTAATGCTGGACTGCTGCCCCTCCCGACACAACATGAAAAAGGTAATATTTTAATTGGATGCTGTAAATCTCTATTTAAAGCAAAGAGAAATGGTTGTTTCTGTTTTTACAATGTAGGACTGCTTTTGTTTCCACACATTGGGAGCCAAGATGAAACAAACATTTTTTATTGCCTTGGCTAATCCAGTTGCTTAAAGATGGAGCTAGAAGAGAGGCTGCAGGTCTGAAGGTCATAACTGGTTAGCATTCTACCATGCTGAAACTTAATTAGCACAGGTACAAAGCTGCAGGCTCCTCTATGTCTCTAAGTGAGGTGTTTTTTTGTTTTTGTTTTTGTTTTTTTATCACAGCTAAAGACAAGCCTGTGGTGAGCTCTCTCAGGCTGTTGTGGGAGAAGACGACATGCTTGCATGACCTTGGCTCCTTAGTAGTAGAGGCATTCTCACTGTGACCAGGGAAGGGGCTACACTCCTTCTGCATTAACGTCACCACATATAGAGCTCTGTGCCAAAGTGACCAAAAGGAAGCTCCGCAAAGCAAGGGGACACAGTGATGGGCAGTCTGTGAGGAGACCACACTGGTGGAAAGGCTAAAATGTGACAACACAAACAGACAACTCCAAGCCACCTGCCAAGACCTGAAGTATGTTCATAGTGGAGCGCAACAATTGGAAATGTGGCTCCACATGACGAACACCTGTGACCTTCCTAGAGTTCACTTCCTAGAGTGAAAGGTGAAGGGACGTGGGCAGGTTCTCTGAGGCAGGCCTTCTCTGCCCTTCCAGTTCTACATCTGGAAAGGAGTTTAGCAGAAAGCAGACCATCGTTTTATGAAGGACTCAGAGGCGTGAGAGCTGGACCAGAAAGTGTGCTGTCCTTTTCATTCACCAGGTCGTCCATGATGCAACACCCTGCTCAGAGGCCAGCGCTCAGAAATTATCCTAGTGAGAGAGGGAAGTTGGAAAGGCTCGAGGTAGGAAGAGAAAGACAAGGCCAGGATGAAGAAGGCGTAGTCAGATACTGAAAACCAATATTGAGAACCAGAGATATGATGATATAAAAAGTATCAACACAGATTAAGAGAGAGTAGCCGGGGGCAGGAGAGATGGCAAGTGGCTAAGTGATCATGCCATTGTTGCAAAGGGCCTGAGTTTGGTTCTCAGCACCCATTTCCTGTGGCTCACAACTACCTACAACTCCAGCTCCATGGAATATAATGCCCTCTTATGGAATCCACAGGCACCTGCACGTACAAGTGCACGCGCACGCGCACGCGCACACACACACACACACACACACACACTTTAAAAAGAGAGGGAGAGAGAAAGCAACAAGACATCCCTGGCCTAGTGTGCAGAGCAATGGACCTTATTTACAAGCTGGTCCTATCTCCCATCTGTCCTCTGTTCACAGACGATATCGGGATGCCATTTTAAATGAGACCTTTCCTTACAAAAAGATGGTGCTGTGTGCAAAAATAATTCTTGCCCCTTGATCTCTGGCAACCCTGAGAATTCAACCACATGAAGAAAAGTATGCGCCACAGCCTGTGCCTTTGCTGCTTAGGTGTGTTACTTTCTCCACGTGCTAGAGAGCTTTCAGAGGCAAATGCTCCTGTTCCCCTTTCTGTGTGGCGCACCTCACTGAGGGAATCTACAACTGCATTCTTTATGTGTGTGTCATAACTGCCTTCTCCTCTGGAACCCAGAGATCTGTCATGGAAGAACCACTAACATACCACTCCTGGCTTTTCTGGGTCAGAAGTCAGTAAAATTGGAAGCATTGCTTGTCATACCTGCGTCTTTCGCCTAACCACGTGAATCTTGCGTGTCACTGGTATGTCTTGCACCTGTTCCTGCACGCAGGGGCTGAGAGAAACGAGAGCATTCTGCCGGGCTAAGTGAAGGAGTGAGCTGGGCGCCTTTTCTAACATCTGCAGACTTGAGAGGCCACAGGAAATAATGAGCAAGCCATGAAGGGAAGACTAACGGAAGTCAAGATGACTCATGTTAAGTGTCACCAGAGGTGGACACTATAGACACCACCACAAGTAGATATTAGCTGTGGAATTTCCTACTGCCTGCAGCTTATGCTTTTTAAGGTAGACAAGATATATGATACATAGAATGGCCTTAACTTGGTAACTGATCTATTTTTTCTGTATCTATACTAGTTTCCCTTTTATTGTTGTTATATAATCTTACACACACACACACACACACACACACACACACACACACACACACACACCTCAAGTCAGAAAGGGATTATCTGGCCTTACAATTACAGGTTACAACCCATCAAAACGTGGGCACCCTTAAAACAGCCAGTCACGTCACATACACACTCAGACCCAGAGTGAACCTAACGCATTTGTGCATGGGGCTCAACTAGATTTCTCTTTTTCATCCATCTTAGAGAGTCATGCCACACATTCTGGGTGAGGGGGTTGTCTTCCCCCTTCAACGTTATCAAAATAATTGGCCAGAGGCATTCCCACAAAGCAGCCCAATGTAGGCAGCCCCTAACTGGAGCCTTCTGCCCGGGTGATTCTAGATTGTAATACACTGACCATCAAAACTAAGACACAGGGCTTTGTGCGGTAGAAAAGTAGTGTTGAACTATTCAGGTGTCTAGGAGCCTATCAACCTCTCCCACCCCCAGGATATTTGGCCAGCGTGGCTGGCACGTAAGGTAGGTAATGTGTTCCGAGCAAGGGGAACCCCTTGTCACAAACTCCATGAGGACAAAGATGACCCTATCTTATCACCTTGTTGACAATGCTGTGCTTGATAGGAACACAACCAACTTGTCTTTTATGAATTATCAATGATATCAGAAAAGGGACAATGTTTAGTAGAGCTGAACAGGAGGAGAATGAATGGGAAACTCTCTCTAATTTGGACTCCTGCCCGAACAGACATTCTATACTCTGAAACCTATTTTTCCTGAATCCTGCTATGGCAGGGGTCCACGGGGATCTCACACAGGCTGGGTTGTTAGGCACCTGTGTGTTCCTCTCATCCTACCAACACTTATTTCATTTTCAGAGTGCTTCTTGCCACGAGCAGTCTGGGAGCCGGTGTATCTATACCCTCGTTCATGAGTAATCATAGGACCTAAATGCTCCCTTTAAGCAATTCTAAGAACCGCTGTTAGTGGTCCTGAAACAGGAGGCCTCCTTCCGCTTTTCCCCAAGGCATCATGGTGTATAGGACCGACCTGAAGCGTACATACATACGGGGAGCGTCAGGGAAAATGGCGGAGAAGGGAGATCATGGAAGGCTACTGACTTCACCTGACGGCAGAAGATTGCCCACCTCTGAATGTTTAGTTATTTGAGTGCATCAAAGAAAACATCTTGGCTATTTCCTCACCAGTGTGTCAATGCCAAGGCCTGAGAATCACAGGAACATGCTCCTCCCCCGCCCTCCCCACTTTAAGTGTTGAAGCATCAGTGCACATTTCAGCTGTCTGGGTTTTCGAGAGTGCTCCTGGGATCATTTGCCTGTGGACAGACAGATCATTAACTTTTGGAACTCAGATGGATTCTCCCAAGATTTCAACATTAGTGCATGCCCATTTAACTAAATTTAAACTCACAGTGTCAGATCTGGCTCTTTGTTTTGTAAATTTATCTTCAAACAAAACGTTAAGTAACATTTGTTTGTTTCAATTCAGTAAGTGTAACCTACCCACAAGCCGTATTTATTAATAAAATTGACACTTTTATTTCTTTACATGCTTAGGACTCATGTTAAGTGATAAATAAGATTGAATGAAGTTATCACTCAAAACACCATATAAAAATAAGTACTAATTACAGAAACGCACCACGTAGAGTATCCGACTGCACGAATGCTCCCATTTTGTCTCCCATTTTGTCTGAAATCACCATGGCAAAAGAACGTACCACGGAGCTCGTGGTGGTCACCAAGCACACAGGCCCTCCCTTACACGGCTGGACAAGACCTCTTGGTTGTATATGGGTAGCCTTGGTGTGATATGAAGTCAAAGATCACACTATCTGCCGTTACTGAATCTATGCACTTGGTACCCAATGTGTGAGCATTTCCCAAATTATGAGGATCATAATCTTAGTACTTGGTCAGAATGATGCAAATATTAAAGTGTTACTATGAAGAGCAATGGCCTAGAATGGCGGTGGAGGGAGATCGCTAAGGGTCTGTCATAATTTTCCAGACTCCCAGGGTCATTAGGAGAGTGTTGCGTTCTTTCAGGCCGTACCAGACCACGGCAAACAGTGACCCAAGATGACTCTTCTGAACCTTCAACTAAACTCTGCTGTATATGTAAATATTTAGGGTCTGAATATCCAACTAATTTATAACAAATATACCTTACCTAACACTCAGTGTCTTGATAATAAACCACACACACACACACACACACACACACACACACACACACACACACACAGTGCACTCAGCACCCTGCGTCACTGGAGTCCCTGAGTGTGGAGGGTAGAGCATATTCTTTGGATGGTGCGGTCTGTTTACTTGTTAATAGCCCATAGGATTCACCCTATTATCTCTCCACTATGACAATCAGTCCTGTCCCTGTCCCTAGATAAGAATGATGTGAGTAGAAGTCAAATTCTACCTTTCAGTCCTCTGGTTCCCATGGCCTCCCCCTAGGAGCAATGCTGGTTGTGGGCAGGCTGGGAACTTAGCCAAGGACTACACAATCAGAGACAGCTTTACTCTGTTTACTGCAAAGAGCACGTCTAACAGAGCCAGACACTAAATGCACGTGAGGGGGAATGGTGTCTTTAAATAATTTTGTTCAAAGGTGATATTCAAACTCTCCTACATGAGAAGCATGCAATTATAAAATTACATGTGTTCATAAAGTTCTTTTCTTATGATCCGGCTTTCTCCCATGAATTGATGCACACTCTCTTCTAAGTTGCTTTACTTTTCTTCACTGGCTTGTCCAATTTTTTTCCTGTATAATTTTTCCTTTAGCCAGGTGACCAAGCTTATTGTGCCATAGCACTAGATTCTCTTCATTTTAATGTATTTTTTCAAACCACAAGTTTATCTGTAGATATAAAAATTATCTTCAATCAGAGATCTTAGGTACTCCACGGTCTTTTTCTCAAGTTAAAACTTTAGAAAAATGATCATAATTTTTCTGCCCTGTTAGCATGATGTCCATCTTTGCTGTGTGGCTCGTCTCTCAAGTGAAATGACACGGCTGTATCATCATTGCTAAGACACAGCTGAAGAAGGGAGTGCTCATGGTCAGATGGACGTAGGGAGGGAGCTCTGCTGACCTGGGAGGAGAAGACTGAGCTATCCCCTCATGAATACAAGAATCACTATTTCTTATACTATTGTTTTAGAGACAAGGTTTCACACAGCCCAGGCTGGCCTAGAACTCGCCGTGTAGCAAAGGGCGAGAATAAGCTGGACTCCTGACCTTTCTGCTTTCACCTCTCCGGTGCCAGGACAACAGGCGTGTCCCAGCACACCAAGTCTGTGTGGAGCGGGGTGGGGGCTGGACTCAGGGACTTGCCCAGGCCATGTAAGGCACTCTCCCAATCCTGAGCCGCACCGCAGCCCTTTATACACAATCTCGTCTGTTTCAGGTCCCCGGGGAGTGGTATTAGGTATATGATCGCTATGCCTAATCTCAGCAACCCAGAACAAGAGGGGATGGGGCTCTGGCCATGTCATACAGCCAAGGGGGTGCTGGGGGTGGGGGTGAGGTGGACAGATCATCTGCTCATCTTGCGGGCAGTATGGGCCTCCCTCTCTCAGACAGTACTCCCACATGACACACTGGCACACACCAGCCGCTGGGCTGGTCTTGGTTTCACTTTGTCACAGAACAGAGGCAACAATGAAGAAAACCTCACAGTTGTCCTGTGATATTACGTGGAAATCTATCTCGCTGTGTCGCTTTCTCTTTCCGACATGGAACAAATCATAGTTTCACTGTGCTGAAGTACATGAGAGTGCTCGTTGTAAGGGAACATGGCTGTGTGCTTACAGCTGTCCTAGAAAGTAGGCGGCTGCTTGCTTTGCTGTTAAGATTTTCGGTCTTTGCACAGATGCCTGGTTTTGTTGTTGTTGATTCTCCCCTAGTGTAACCATTTTGTTGGGTTTTTCTGTGAGTTCCAAAACCTCTGCTTTGTGGCTTTTCTTGTGGAAGAATTAGGTACTCATAACTGTACATGTGTGGTTATCTGTCTGTGGGTACATGTGTGAGAGTGTCTACTGAAACTATGAACACAGGCGTGTAATGTCACGTGTCAGGCATACCACACTAAGTAGGACTGTGCATGCAATGCCCTCCATTGCTCGGTGATGCTGCAGTTTTGACTCTGAGGTTAGGCTCACTCTGAGCATCATCTCTGCAGTGATGCATGGCTGCAGGCTGCAGTTGGGCCCCTTAGCAGAAGCTCTGCCTTTGAAGTCACACTCAGAGCCCTTCCCAGCAGTGACTGAGCCAGATGTTCCCGCCTTTGAAGTCACACACAGAGCCCTTCCCAGCAGTGACCGAGCCAGATGTTCCTGCCTTTGAAGTCACACACAGAGCCCTTCCCAGCAGTGACCGAGCCAGATGTTCCTGACAGGGATCGATCATGGCGCAGCTGGTCTCACTGAGCCAACAGAAGCCTGCAGACCAAACTGCACATGGTAGATATGGTACTTAGGTTTTGCTGAGTGCATTAGTGCAGTGCTCTCCCCACCCCCCACCTTATTTATTTTGCTTGCCCTTGAAGCACAAGAGTAGGCCAACAAATGGAATGACCTCGTTTGTGCATAGTGACACAACCAAAATTGGAAGTAGGCTGATCAACAAAACCTAACGAGCTTCGGACCTAACCAGGACTTTGGCCCCCACGTGAGAACTGACAGAGAACAGATAAGCAGACTGGTGGCAGAGGCATAAGTTGATAATTTAAAAAGGCATAAAAAGGTGAAGTGAACAACATAGCGACACAGGACGCCTGGGATGAAGCTGGGTTGTGTCTGTGGGGGCCACGCACAAAGAACTAAGTATGTGAAAGCACAGAACATGGCCACACACACGTGTGCCCACACCCTTCACACACACACACACACACACACACACACACACACACACACACACGAACATCAACCAACCTGGGATGACCCGCGGTGTTACTGTTGATACCCTGGTTGTGCTGTTGGAAGAAACTGAGTGAAGAGTATGTGGAGTTCCATGTGGAAACTCTGCATCATGGTCGCATTCCTAGCTTTTTACGATTATCTAAACAAAATGTTCAATCAAGACTGGGAGGGCACTGAGTGAGTCCGGTAAATCCTAGGATGTTCCAAAAGAAGCCGTTTCCAAAAAGAAGAACCTGAATGCAAGTTTTGTGGATTAGTAGGCATGAGGGCAGAGCAATAGGAAGATACACTGTGGCCAGGGGCAGTGCAGCACAGCACAGCACAGCACAGGGCAACACAGCACAGCACAGCACAGCACAGCACAGCACAGCACAGCACACCAGACTGGAGGCAAAACAATGAGCCAGACAGAGGTCTGGGGGGGGGGGGCGGGGGCAGAGGGGTAGGCTCAGAGAGCAAGGAGCAATGGTAGTAATATGTGTTTTGCTTTAGTTTTCTCAACTGGTAATTTATTTTAAGATTGGGGGATAAGATGAGTGTGTTTCTATTATCCCTCTGGCTGCAGAGTAGAGACTAGAGGTGAAATCAGGAGGTCGGGAGTGGGAGGAGGGACCCTTTAGAAGATGGCGCACTCAGCAGGGGAGGCCTTGAGAAGGAGACGAGCCCAGAGGAACGCTCCTGGAGGGAAATGGCAAATGAAATAGGTTCGGAGGTGGGTGGAAAATTCTGCCTATTTGTTAAAGGATGGTAAGGTTATGTACTGCGAACAGAGATGCCTGAGAAACCAGTGGGGGGTCAGGAGGCCATGCGTGGCAAGCTTTGAGTATGTTCAAGGCCAACTTTAAAATTATGATTTCACTGGGTAAATGTCCTCACGATGACTCTTCTGGAGTTCTTAGGGTCATGTTCATGGTGATGATGACGGGGCCCCTTAGTCTCCATCACCCACTCAGTGACGTCAGAGCAGGCCCCTTAGTCGCCATCACCCACTCAGTGACGTCAGAGCAGGCCCCTTAGTCTCCATCACCCACTCAGTGACGTCAGAGCAGGCCCCTTAGTCTCCATCACCCACTCAGTGACGTCAGAGCAGGCCCCTTAGTCTCCATCACCCACTCAGTGACGTCAGAGCAGGCCCCTTAGTCTCCATCACCCACTCAGTGACGTCAGAGCAGGCCCCTTAGTTGCCATCACCCACTCAGTGACATCAGAGCAGGCTCATTGCTGCTCCATGAGAGAGAACATCATGGGAAAGGAGAGACGTCTGCCAAATCAACACAGGTGGGGAATCTCTCGTCATGTCACTAGAAACTGTATTTTGTACTATGAGGAAGGACTATGGCCACATGGCGTCACTTTTAATTGTGAATTGTGCACAGTTATTTAAAACTGGCCAGCTATCTAAAGTTTCTCTTCCAGGAATACTTGGGGTTTTTTTTTTTCTCAAAATAGTGAAAATTTAATAATATCTTCCTGTCTCAGACTTTGGCCATTTCTTTAGTTGAATTATTTATGTCCTTGTCTCCAAGATTGACTATGCTGTGGTGTTTTCCTTGGGGCAATCCACGCTCCATGTACCATGACAATACTTTAAGTGGAACTCCAATAGAAAGTCTATGCATTTTAATATTTGCATGGAAATGATGCATAAATTTGGATACATGTTAGCCTGAAGGTATCAACCCTCTTGTTATGAGTTTTAAAATAATTAGAGAGAAGCCATTGCTATTTACTGCATATACAAAGACATGTGCTTTATTTAGGGGTCATAAACTAGCCACTAAGGAAGCTTTAATGTCTTATTCTGATCTTAGGGGCCTATTGACATGGCTCCCAGAAATCATATGCCAGAAGTTTTGTCACTCCCCCCCCCACACACACATCTTTTACAAACACTCTTAGGCACCGTGACTCTTTTTTTTTTCCTTTCTGTTCCTAAAGTGCCACAGCCATTCCTACATGGCAACTCTGCTCTTTTCTTTTAAAATTTTATTTAAATAATCTACTCAGATTACATCTCAGTTGTTATCCCCTCGTGTGTATCTTCCCTTTCCCCTTTCCTTCCCTCTTTCACCCTATTCCCCTCCCCTAGACCTCTGACAGAAGGGGACCTCCTCCCCCACCATATGACCACAGCCTATCAGGTCTCATCTGAACAGCCTGCTTCCCTTTCCTCTGTGTGCCCACCAGGCCTGCCCACCAAGGTGGAGTGGTCAAATAGGGGGATTTTCATGACCTGCTTCTCCTAGGTTTTCAGGCCTCAAATACACAAAAAACTGGCCACTACACCGCAAGGCACCTCTCCGTACACCTTTATCTCTGTGCGTATCTCTCGGCTATCTATGTCCATCGACCTACACTCCTACATAATGGCTGTCATCTGTCTCCATCTGTTACCTATCATTTATCCATTTGCCTATTACCTGTCTACAATATATTTTATTTCACTACCTATGTACAGGTATATCTATCATCTATTATATTTCTTCTATTTATCATTTGGCATCTTTCTATTTATCTATTTATTAGTTACCATCTATCCATCAATCTACCTAGCATCTATCTGGATATTTAACTATCTATCTATCTATCTATCTATCTATCCATATCTATATCCATCATCATCATCATCTATATGTCCTCTATAATACACCAGTGAAAATGTGTGCACGTTCTATATCATTCTTCTCATAATTATGTCCCGTGTTTTCCAGACTTCGGTATGGCCAAGCTGATGAAAAAGTCAACACTGGGGAGGTGACAGAAACGTATTAAACCCATGGTCCTTTGAACATTAGGTTTGATTTTACGTACAGAACGTCACATCCGAGTGTGCATGTGGACACACTATTGAACTATTTTGAGGGAATGGACTTTCCATTTTAGTCCAGGGGAAAACAAAGAAGACAATATTTTGGCAGGTTTATGGTTCTAAGAGGTTCCCAGGCAAAATTAGCTGTGCTGGCTGCAAGTTATGGCTTCCGGAGACACTGAGAAGCACCAATGACCCTGCTTTCTTATGTATAATGCCATGATGCTTCCCTGCGTGGTAGCTGGTGGTCGGCAGAATTCTGAGGTGTTCCTGAAACCTTTAGCCTTGATGTGGCTGCCAAGATTATATGAGACTGCTTAGAAAGGGGGCAGCTGGCAGACATAATTAAGGGCATTAATCATCTAATGCTAATATAAGAGAGTATTTCAGACCTAATTTAGTCTCCTGAGCTCACAGTAAGCCTGGGGTTTTGACTGAGTGGTAACAGAAGTCAGGAGGCCTCAGAGCATAGAGGTGGTATGTGCTTATGTGGGAAGTTCCGATTGGACACAGAGGAGCCACGGGGTAAGGCCTGGGACTTCTAGACATGGAGGGCAGCAAACCCCGACGATTCAGGAGTAGCCATGCAGCACTGAGCTTGTCCAACAGCCCGAGTCAGCTTAGAAGAAGGCTTAAGCTGCTGTTTGACCGTGGCTGACGTTGACACCTGGAACACTGGAAAAGCTTGAGTTGAGAACCAGCTGGTGGTGGGCCGTGGCCCACGGAACTGGGAGCGAACATTGGTCATGTTGTAGGAAGTGAGTCACCAACTGAAAGTGATGCACAGGGTTAGTGGCAAGGCACTTAGCTCAGAGGCGTGTGGTCACAAGCCTTGTTCCTCTGAACCTGGATCACCATTTCATCATCTCATGAATCAAAAGCACAGACACATTGTATTCCAACATCATAGTGCCAACTCATGGTGGCTACACATTGCAAGCAAACCTGCTTAAACATGAACTCACACACAACTGTGACTCTCCGGGTTTCATACGTAAGCACGTTCACGTGACATCAAGATCAGCCTACTTGTCACTCGAGTCTAAGCTTGAAGGCATTTTCTAGTGACCCAATCACTACCGCAATGCAACAATGTAGGCACAATATCATCTTCACGTATGTATAATATAGCCCACAAATACAGACCCACGCATACATAAAGTTAACATCATTGCTAAAAAATTAGGCCGAACTCAGACGTTTCTACAAAAGATAAATTTATTATTATCATCTATAAAGATTTGTTTTATTTTTGTTTAATGAGGTTTTTCTGCCCGTATATGTATGTGTGTACTGTGTGCAAGTCCAGAAGAAGCAGTAAGATCCCTGGAAATGGAGTAACAGGTGTTTTGAGCCACCATGGACATGATGAGACCTGAACTCAGGTCTTCAGAAAGAGCAGTGAATGCTCTTAGTCCGGAGCCTTCTCTCTACACCTGCATCGTCATCGCTAGGATTTAATTTATATTTGATGGTTCTTTATAAAACTCTGCCCACTTGGTGGTGGTAAGACATTAATTGGCATGGAGGTTTTGTAGTTGGTAATCCATGACTGTTAAATCCTTTCAAAATCTTGTAGGTCAGCATCAGCAGATATTTCCCACTGTCCGGGAGCTGTCAGTATTTCACAGACTGTCAAACAACCCAAAATTTTAAAGACCTTCTGACAAGGAAACAGATGGCACATATCTTGGGAAGCTTTGAAATGTCCCTACCTCTATAGGGAGCCAGAAACAAAGAAAGCCGTAAGATCAGATACAAAGCTTAACACTGCTATACAGCACAGCCAAGGAGCATAGGCCATAATGTGGAAATAGGATTACAGCCTATCATATACAGAACATTATGACCTACGATATACAAATAAGAAAGGCATGCATACGCACTCATAAAAGAGAAAGAAAATGAGCTAGTGTCACGTCAGAACATGCCACTCCACAATTCAGCACTGTTTTATCTGAGGAGAGAGGAAGAGGATGGAGGGATGGCTTCTGTCTTTCGTACTGGCGTCCCCTGAAGCAGCTCATGGGATCTGAGATGACCTGAGTACCCTGTGAAACACGCCACCGGGCTCTTACATAAGGACTGACCTCACTGAGGTCAGTATAAAAAAAAAAAGCAGTAAAAGTCATGGAGACAAGAAGTGGACAACAGGCCTTGCTAGGGTCCTCCGTGTATTGATTAATCCCCTCACAACTGTGACAAATACCTGGCAGAAGCAAATTAAGAAAGGGTCGGTTTGTTTTGTCCCACAGTTTGAGGGGATTTCCATCCATTACAGCGGGGAGGCTCAGTCTGCGTCAATGGGACCCTGAAGCATCTGGTCCCATTGTGGTAGAGCAAGAGACAAAAATGGACACGAAGCAAAGTTGGCCTCTACCACATAAGGAAGACCCATACCCTGTGAGCCGCCTCTGCCACTGAGAAGCTACCTCCTGAAGGGCCCATGGCGTCCCTGTGCAGCATTGCCAGTCATCAACCAGGTGTTCAACCACACAGCCTGGGAGGGTCTTTCATACCCAACCACTCACGTGAAATTGCACCATCAGCCGGGCGTGGTGGCACATGCCTTTCATCCCAGCACTCAGGAGACGGAGACAGGAGGATTGCTGTGAGTTCGAGGCCAGCTTGGTCTACAAAGTGAGTCTAGGACAGCCAAGGCTACACAGAGAAACCCTGTCTTAAAAAACCAAGGGTAAAAAACAAGATTGCACCATCAGTTGCTGTGCTTCTCCTCCTGTGCTATTTATTCAGGAATAACCAGTCTTCTTCAAACCTAGCATTAAATTATTCAAGTTTTCTTTCCCCAAGGGTCTCCCTTTCCCTGTAAAAAAACCCACATGTCACAAAGAACTTATATTAAACAAATCTGTCTGCTGTCCCCTTGTTAGTCTGTCTTTTATTACGGAGGCTTCGGCAGAGAACCTGCAATATATGAAAATATATTTTCCTTCCGTCAAACTGAATGCAAAGCTCTAATTTTCTATATCAAATATTTTGTTTCTAAAGAAGCCCTGGAGTGTCTGCCACATCTATGTATGTTATAGCCGCGTTATTAATGTTATCCTCAAATTCGGCTTCTTTGAAAATCACGGACAAGGATTATCAGTAACTCTACCAAGAGTCCAAGGGTAACAAGTGCCTGCCCTGGAAAAGGTGCTGGGGACACGCTCTTCTTTTGCTCCTGTGAGTCAGTGGCCATTTTCCTAGACTCTTTGGTGACACATGTACCAAGGGCAGAAGATGGATGGAGAAACACAATGTGCGAGACACTGACGGCGCAGTATGAAAGGAGCGGCCTCGCCTTGGCATTAGCATGAGGATGCTGCAACCGCAGATAAAGTATGCTAGAGACAACACAAGTGCAGATCTCAAAACACATAGGTGCTGTGGCCTCGGCTTCATGTGGTGCTGAAGGGCAGACCAGCATGCGATGATCAGAGATGAGACCCTGGCCTTGCAGGTTACTGAGGAGCTCCTTCCATGACAAATGAGAGGAAAAGAAGGCAGCAGAAACTGTACCCACAATCTTTACACCTCTAAAAGCAACAGCCAAATCTCACAACCCAGTTACTATGGCCCATATCAACTGCTTTAGATGGTAAGATGTTTTAGACAGTGTTAGGGACTGAATGTTTCCTGTGCCTAAAACTGTGCGGTGAAGTCTTAACAGCCAGTGTGATGGGGTGAGCAGGTGGGGTCCTGAGGGGAGTTGACCATGGTTGCATGAGCTCAGCATAGAGGAGTCCTCATGATGACTTTATTGGCCTGAAATGAACCAATGAGAGTAGTGCTTCACAGTCTTTCCTGACATGCCCACATTCACTCCTTGCCATGAGAGGGCACTGCAAGAAGGCAGCAGTAACAACGTTAACATTTTATGTAGGGTTTTATAGCACCATTGCCAATGCAACAAACTTCTTCTGAGAGTTTCTACTCTTTTATCATGGAGAAACATACTCCACTTTATGGAGAATTGAATTGTGGTTAATGTGGCATAGTATTTTACCTGCTTTTTTGAGAGGTCAGCTTTTAGATACGTCTCTCAGTATTAATCAGAGACACCTCTCAGTGCTGTGAACAGCAGTGAATGGGTGAATGAAGATTTACAGCTGCCCCAGATGCTGAGAATTCATGATGATTGAGTTCCCAGCCCTGAAGAGGACGTCCATTGTATCCCCTCTACGGCTCAGGGAATGTTGGCAGAGGGGACAGATAAAATGTAAGAACTACAAGACAGTGTGAAGGCTGTGACTGCTGGTCTTCTGGGCAGGACACAGTCATCACAGTCATGACTTCCTAGCAGTTGTGGTGGCCTGCACTGGGTCTACATGATGCAGGCTTCTCAGCATTCAGTCATGAGTTGAGGAAGAACTCACAGGGCCACACTCCATCCCATAATTTATTGGCCACTGATGGACTCTAAGGACAATTACTGTTTGTATCTGTGTGCTCAATGGTAAGCTCGGTAGGCACCAAAAGACAGTTCCAAGCTCATGGTTTCACAGGTTTCCTTGTTAAACTCAGTGGGTCCCAAAACAAGACATAAAGATTTGCATACGGGAAAGGCCACACAGGGAGGAGGGTGTTTGATAACGTAGGAAGATTTGGAGGGATTAGAAGTGAGGGTGAACAGCAGGCATCATATACACATGTAAAATCGTCAAAGAACAGATTTAACGTTGGAAATTAAACTATTCACTTCCCGGTAGTGTTTCTAACTCCTTTTCTTTCACAAAAGACTAATGAATTCATCAACATTCACACATACACACAAGCCTATTGAAGCTACTGGGCAGCTACGTGCCTTTCCCTGCATAACGCATGTGTTTTCTTTTTACGTCTACAATCAGTTGATTATAGGATGGAGACTTTAGGCATCCAGAGCACTGGCAAGAGCAGGGGCGTTGCAATCACTCTTTACTCCAGCGCAGACAGGAAGTGGAACATTCGTACAGGGGGCAGGATGCTCCTTGGCATTGTCCTCCCCCAGTTCACTCAGAGGACATAATTGCCATGGCTACGCCCTCCATCTCGATTGTCTGCCTTGAAGACCCACAGGGCCGAATGTTATATAGGGAAGTGGGGCGTCTCAGCTACAGCAGAGACTGCCCGTGTGTCTGTATTGGGGTGCTTCTACTTCATTTCGTGGGGAGAGCACTTTACTCCTGTGTTGATTACAGTCCCACTGCCTAGGTCCTGGTCACCTGAAGAAAACAGTTGTAATTAGCAGAGCAGCTAACACAGGGCCAGTGGGCACGGGGACGACGGAAAGCAATTAACAAATATGAACGACTTTGCAAACAAGCATAGTGTTCTTCTCAATAGTCTTGATGTCTATTTTTGCTCACGCACAGGTTTACACGCACATTATTAGGGTTGCTGTAAAGTTCCCAGCACAGGACGGGTAGATCAATATCAGAGTATCACACGCAGATGCTAAGTGGCCCGAACAGGATTAACCTTTCTATGTTCTCACGTGCCTGATGAGAGCAAAGCAGCCCCTGACACATCTACCTGCAGGCAGAGGGTTTATTTTCCCATCATAAAAAAATTTTAAAAAATCAAAACTTCTGTTTCCCACCAGAAAAGTTGACATTAATGTCATGAAGATGGATGTTCGATAGGGTTAAAAGCAATCACTGAAAATATTGAACTGGGACACCCGTGGTGTTTACTGTCTTTTGGGCTTGAAAAATGGCAGGGTCTGTTTGAAAGAAAAATGACATTAAGAAAAGGAACAAAAGTCATGAATAAAGAAAAATGGCAAGGAAAAATCCTAGGGAAATAACCTTCTTTCAGCTGGGACCCACAGAGCAGAACTGGGTCATCCCGCCAGGTGAGCGAAGCCATTTCCCTGCAGCTGGCATCAGCCGCCCTACAGCACCACAGAGGCGGGGCAAGCCCTAGGGGAATGACCACTGATGTTTGCAGGTGTCTGGAGATACAGAGAGAGGGATGTGCATTCTTGTCAGCTTTCCATGACCTCTGCGCGTACCAAATATGTACAAAATCCCACAAGAGAAAGACCTGGCACTGCAGGGGCCTGGTGTCGTTTCTTTTCCTTGAATTTTAAACAATGTTTCACTTTATAATTTGGCTCTGAGAGGTAAGAGTCTTCACAGTGCCCACATAATGAATACCCAAGGGCAAGAGGAGGTCACGTTGCCCACGTACATCTGACAGCGGAACCTCATTCTAGAATATGCTTCAGTGGGCACTGATATGATACCATGGAAAAGCAAGAGAATTAAACAAAAGGTTGGTCAGATGTTGATGCTTGCAGTCCACTGCCTGCCCCTCCACCACCGCCTTCTGACAACATAGCAGTTTTTAAACTTTTGAGATTATAATATTATATTTCCCTTTCTCTTTCCTCCCTCTAAATTGCCCCCTCCAAATAACCTCCCTGTTGTCCTTAAAATTGGCTTCTTTTTTCACTAGTTGTTTTTATGCATAAATGTCTACGTGTAACATCCATTCCTAAATATGGCCTATTCCGTTTGTATAATGTTATTCATGTATGTTTTCAGGGCCGACCACTTGGGGCTGGACAACCAACTTTTCTCGGTTGCCTATACTTCTCTCTGTGCTCCAGTTCAGGAAACGTAGCTGATGCTTCTGGAGAGGCTGTAAGCGGGACCCGGGCATCAAACGGGATCCCTGGTGCAAACACAGGTACAGTAGGGGAAGAGTCACAGGCTGTAGGAAGCAGCAGACTTGAGAGGAACGTGTTTGTTGGGACAGGAAATGATTAGGGAAAAAACAGAAAGGTTCTGAGAAAGTTCTCAAGACTAGCAGGGTAGCATTCATACAATCTGAAGGAAGGAAAAGAGCAGACTTAGACACACTGCACCACCAATGGTGCACCAATGTGATGCTCCTACCATAGAAATTAAATGTATAAAATTGCACAAAGTTTTCACAGAGGCTTTGTTTGCTTTGTACTACTCAACATTTATTATTTTAAAATAATCTACCCTTCTGTTTACTAGAGAATATAACAAATATGCAAAGTCCATATTACCTTTACCATCAAAGTGATAAACACTGTTTTCCATCCCAGAAGAAAGGGGGATGTGAAATGCTTACCATTAGCCCTGCACCCAAGAGACCAATCAAAACTCATGTTAGTAAACAGTGGAATGTGAGGACTGCTTGGACCCTCATCTAATGATTATGTGGGATTAGTTTCTTGTTGCTCCTCTACCAATTGGGCAAAACTTCCCTTACCATTTCTGCAGAAAGGAGCCTATGGGAGATTTAACTGTTTCTTCAGCTCAAAGACTCTCACGTTAATGGCTTCCATGTGAGACGCAGACTTAGTTTAAGTGTTAGGAAAGCAGTCAGCGATTTCTCAGTCTTAAATACCGCATGAGCACTAGCAGTATAGCTTAGTGGGTAAAGGCACTTACTGCCAGGCCTGATGACCTGAGACGGTCCTTAACCTACAGGGTAGAAAGACAGAGCCAACATTCACAGCTTGGCCGATGACCTCACGCACACACAACACATACACCACATGCGTATGCCCATATCTACACTACAGAAATAAAATACGTAAATGTAAAAGAAACTGCCCGAGACACACTGAAACTTTAAAATGAATATGCATTTATCCAAGGCGCAAGTTTATCAAGCTCCCAGCTGTGCCCTGTTTCTTGATGGGTGAATCACAGGCATCTGTTTCATGATTCGGCAAGAGATGTTGGCCAGGTCTGCAGCTTCTTAAGTTCTTACTTGAGGGGCAAGAGGATCCTGTCTAAGCTTTGTTTCCAGAGGGCTACGGAATTCATGTTCTTAGTGTCCTGAGGTCTGATGAGCAGAAGGTGACGGTGTCCCTCCGGTGAGCAGAAGGTGACGGTGTCCCTCGGGCGAGCAGAAGGTGACGGTGTCCCTCGCGCACCCCTACTTCTGTCCAGGTATCACACACCACACATCCTGGCAGGAAAGCTCTGAGAAAGGGGGGGCCCAAAGCAAAGTGCACGTGATCGATAGACCTCCTTCTGCCACGTTTTATTTGCTAGAACTGAGTAGACAAGTCTAGTCCACATTTGGGGGCAGGGTAGGGTCACAGGAGGATTTGAAGTCCTGGGGTCAATGAGCCTCGGGGGCTGCCAGGCGACATGTGCCCCACAAGCGAGAAAGGTACGTAGAAGAGCTGCTGAACACTTACTCCGTCCTTCCCTGCAGCTGCCCTTCTCCATCAGCCGATCAAGGAAAAAACACCAAACAGAGGATCAAAATCTGCCCATATTTTCATAGAGCCAGTGATGAGGAGGGGCAAGAAGAAAAAGAAACTTGGCTGGAGCTCCTGTCTCTGAATGCTGGGTCTAGTGTAAGGACTTTAAGGCTTCATTTCTATAGATCTGGTTTAACAGAGATATTTTTATGCATGGCCTTTGACATGCCATCTCGTCTTTGTCTGTTATCACATGAAATGAAGCTATCTGAAGCCCAAATATAAACACATCAATGATTAAGAAAACCAAGCATCATGTATTTGTTTTAGAAGAACAATCATGCATAATTTGAAAAACATATTTTAAATTTACATAATATAAACATTTTTAACTCAATTCTTTTTTTTTCTTACTACATGTATGGATGGCTGATTTGTTGACCCAACAAGTGTGTTTTAATCAAAATCAATAAAGAGGGAGAAAATGTAAATGAAAATCTTCCAGGAAACATTTCCAAATTAACAAAATGATCTTTCTTCCCTTATTTCAGAGTTATGCAAGATACAAAATGTTGTATTCACAGTCTAGTTTTTCACTGAGTCTTGGAAATTACTTGAGATTTCTGGTAATTTAAGATAATTGTCAATTTCAACTGTCATTTAGCAATAGTGTACTCTGGGTATCTTCCAGAAAACATTCAATTTACTACTTTTTCCATCATATCCAAGAATTGGGCTGAACACTGTATCTATTTGTTTATTACCTTCTTTATCTAAAATAATGTTAACTGTTAAGCAGCTAGAATTTAACTTAGCAGATACCACATGGCTCTCAGAGTCAGGTCAGAGGTTATTATTTTTAGCCTTGCCTCCATTTCCTTTGGAGGAACGAAAGCCTGGCATGCTCTTTTCTATTTCAAGTCATTTCCTCTAAAAACTCAGCCAGCAAAAGAAGCAAAGTTTCCTATCCTGTCGCTCCATCAACTGTCGCTGTTTTAAGATGTCTGCAAACCAGGAAGAGCCATTATGGGTGTCTAAATTTGGATCCTAGCTGTCAGGAGTCTCATTAGTGCTGCCTGGGAGCACGGCCACTTAAAGTCACTTAGCCTGGTAATGATACGGGTTCCTACAGCCAGGCCCTGAGTGCTCTAACATCGGGTCCTATTTCAGGCGCTTTCCTTCTCCATATCCCTAACTTCTACTCCGGTCCCCAGTCCCTGCCCACACACCATCAACCGGCTCTTCGTACTTTTCACCTCTTATCCAGAAAGCAACAGCAGGCGTTTATGAGAAAGAGCATAACCCTGCCCCAAGTACCGGAGCTGCATGTCTTTAAGACAATGGGCAAGCTGAAGAAAAAGTAGGCGGTACAGAGAACTGGATAAACATTACATATTCTGTCCTGCACAGTCTTTGTGTGGTCCCCATCAAGACACTTTAGGTGGGTAGCATTTGCCCTGCTTATGTATGGTGATGGTTATTATTTGCTGAGGCAAGAATCAAGGCCAAGGCCATGCACACGCTAGGTAACTACCATCAATCACAGAGCTACATGGCATCACATGTCTTATTACTATCTCAACACTATTAACCATGCTAATTTCATAATTGATGAAAATGTGGTCACAATTAACCACATGTCTTCATTTTATATTGTGATTAATAAGTAACAATAGTTTGTAAATGATGCATAAGACTATGTCATAAAATCTCATTCACCTCATCCATCAGAGGTCACATTGATGTCAAGTTATTTGTCAAGCCTATTTGTAGTTTTAAGTGTGATTTGTGGGAAGAAAAGTCAGCTGTGGGCAAGAATGTTTAGTCAGGCATTTTACCCAATGTCCTCACTCTCAAACAAAGCTGACGGTTGGTGTTCATCCATTGGTCACCAGCCAAAGTAGATAGATTTCCACAAAATCCCTTAGCTTCAACCCTAATCCATCAGTGTAAGTCAATATTTGCTCATGCAGTGCCTTTAAAAAAAAGCAGATTATGTAAGACACCAGAGCGGACACTTTTGGAATTCGGAGTGTTAGTGTGCTGTGGATGGCGGGGATGTGTAGGCTGAGACCGTCTCATTTCATCGTGTGAGCGCTCAGACGGGACAAAGAGCAGCGTGCTTTCTAAACATACTCAGTAAGACTCGATGCTCAGCAAAGTAGTTTGCTTATATAAAATAAAACCAAGTGAAGCACATGAGTTTCCAGTTTTAAAAGTCCTGTAATGTTGGCCTGGAGAAATGGTTCAGGGGTCAAGAGTGTTTCCTGCTGCTTTGGAGGACCAGAGTACAGCTCCCAGCCTTGTTAGGTGGCTCTCAACTGCCTGTAACTCCAACTCCAGGGAATATGGCTTTCTTTCCTTCTTTAAATAGACTTCCACATTTGCCCTGCTATGCAAAAGCCTTCCTTCTACTTTATAGGGAATGTCTACGAAGCCAAGAAATAATGCTGAAGGCAAAAGAATGTCACCTGTCTCCTCCTATTCACCTGCCTGTCTGTTTATTCAAAAATGTTTCTAAGTATTGCACTCCCTGAGCTCTCGACACTGCTTCTAGCTCACCTGAGGTCAGCACCATCTATGCCTATCCTGACCCTCAACTCTGGCTACAGAACACTTCCTGGTTCTAAAGTCATGGTGCCCTCACTCATGAGCTTTGTAATATGCTTTAAAATTTTGTTTTACCATCCTGCCACCAATCCCCATATTGTCTAGATCTTCTTCCTCAAAAAGAAAAAAAAAAGATTTATAATCAGCTTCTTGAAGTTAATGGGAATTAGTCTTGCCACGATCTCTAGTTGCACTCCCAATGTCCACAAGCACAGCACTTTCTCAGTCCCCGCTCCCCACTCTTCTGTAGCACCGAGGCTAGTGTTTCTCCAGGCTCTCTACTCTGTCTCCTCACACTGACACTATGGCACAACACCCTTCAATTTTCTATGGAGCACTAAAAGCTCCCAAAAGTCCCTCTTTACCACCTAAGATCCGGCTGAGATGGACCCAGGACTCTGAAATTTCAAAGCTCTTAGTTTATCTCCTTGAGAACTTTAATCACATTTTTAGTTATTTGCATAAGCACGATATCCTTTTGCTTTTATAGGAAATTGCTTGAGGGCTGTTAAGTTTTATTTGCCACTTTAAACACCATTGTACCAGTAGCATGCTAATTGAGATCCAAACGACTCTTACAACTGTCCTATATTTAGTCATAATACAGTTGGTGGCTGGTTGAGTGATAAATGCAGATATTTATTGATTAACTACTGAAACAAAATGACAGAAATTGGCACCCAGAAAGGAGTCTGGTTGTAAAGTATTTTCTTAGAATTCTGCATTTAAAAATGATTCTTGATAGTCCACCTGCATTTATTTTAAGGAAAACTGATGAAATGTAAGAATCTTTACATTTTAAATTGATACCTGTAGGCAAATTTTACCCAATCAAACTAATATGCATGTTCTTATAAGGTAGACCAGATGGCAATTTAATCTTTTCTAAAACTTGCCTTAGAAATTTTAACAGCATGAACTCTCATGTCACAAGCAGAGTCTGTGCCTTCAATAGTATCCTAACTTGCTAAAAGAAAGCACTTACATTGAGAATGAATGTTTTAGTTCTTTGTATTAACAACATGGCGTAACAAGCTTTATGCTTGCTTAATGAAATATTTTCACAAAATGATCAATAATGAAAGTAAATCATTTTTTTATGGTAGCATCATATGCAAATTGGTGCTCTGCCTAGGCATGGGATACGTCTCTAACTGTATTCATTGGTGGGCACTTTGTAATGAATTGGACACAAACCCCTGAGAGCATTTCCATATAGCAGGAACCATTAAGAAACATCCGCAGGTAACTCTGCTGCTGGGATGTCCCATGAGTGCTTCAGAGAGGAGACTAAATGTCTCCAGCGTTCTTGAAGTAATGAGGTGCTTTCTGCCTCAGGAGAAAGCAAGAAAGGCGTCATAGAAGGAGGACTCGGGCTCATCTTGTTACAACTGGTTTAACTTGAATGTGAGGGCAAAATGCTGAACTAGACAAAGCACAGCAAGGAAAGGCCGGGACATCATTTAAGACTGTGAGTCCTATTAGCTCAAGACAGAGAAATGGAGCTCAGAGGCAAAGGATTGCAGAAAATGGTAGAGTTTAGAACCTTGGGAGGTGATGGGTTCTGTCTCCTGGCCAGGGTCCATCGTCTCCACTACATGGAGCCTGCTGCATACACAAACCTCCTCCTGGTGCAGGAACTAACCGCACTGACCCCCTAGGCTGCGTGTCATGGTGAGAGGCAACGAGGCACAGGTCATGGGGACTGAACGCCACCGGTGGAGGGCACACCTGGCCTCACATTTGGGCAGGCCTAGCTGATGACCACGTGATGGCAGTCACTTCCAGACAGGCCTTCAAGCCGGGCTCCACTCCTGCAGCAAACAGAAATGCTGGGCGCCGGCCATCTGTATCCCCAGGTTCTGTGCTTGGAGCTTTCAGTCATACAGGTAAGCAGGGTCTGGACTGATGCGGTTAACAGTGGGGCTGTGCCAGAAGGGATTATCACGAGAAGTAAATATCTTACGCACAATGAAGCAGTGTGATCACAAGAGCAGGGTGGTGGCCATCCCCTCGCCAGCTTGTCTCATTTTTTCATATGACACTCACGTCCTCACACAGTTCCTTCACATCACTGGGGCTAGTGTGTTTAATCTGGAGCAGCATAGTTGACAGTGACAACGTTACTTTCCACATTCTGGATCTTTCACCGTGAGGGAATGCCACACATGAAGGATTCCCAGACGGACCTACAGAACTCCATGCAAAGGGTCTGTGTAGTGCAAAACATGTCTCCAACCCTCATGGGCAGGCAGGCTATCTGGGTGGAGTCTCTTCATCTGATTAAACATTAAAGACAGTTTAACCTCATAGGAGACCCCAAGGTGGTACCATTCAGCTAATCTGTTTCCTAAATCCCCACTTACAGATACTGAGTCAGAGCGCAAGTCCCTTGTTGTACCTGCCAGTACATACATGTGGGACAATGCGCTAAGAAGGAATATTAAATAACTCTCCTGATTTCTTTTTTAAGAAGGAACACATTTTTTTTTAAATCGCTACTTACCAGATTATTATATGCTGTAGGAAAACTCAGCTATTAACTGGAACCATGAGCTCATGTCACTCTTGAGATTATCCATATTAGGAGAGGAATCAGTCAAGCACAGCCCACACCACAGTTGGGAACTTGCCCTGGGGACGGCGAGCAGCCCATCCATCGTGGGGGAGGTGGAAGCCGCAGATAGCTGGTCCCGCTGATGCATAGTCACAAAGCAAGACATGAACTTTTGTGCTTTGCTAAGTTTCCACTTTTTATTCAGTCTAGCACCCTAGAATGTCTAGGAATAGTGCAGCCCGTGGTTTGGGTGGGTTTTCCACCTCAGCCAACATGACTTAGGTAGCCTCTCACAGATGTGTCCAGAAGCTAGCTTCTGGTGACGGTGGCAGTCACTATTAGTCATCCCACTGTGTGACATAGCCATGATCTGCTGCACACACACACACACACACACACACACACACACACACACACACACACACGCAAGGATGCACTGGTGTGTTGAAGGCTATTTACTGGTGGCTTAGAGGTTAGTGAATTTGGGGATAATCAGCTTCCGCTTCCTTCCCCGCCACCCCCCCACCCCCAAGCTTTGCTGGAGGAGACACCTGAGTGGCACACACAGATCCATCAGGCTCAGGCGGCTGCCATCCAGCTGAGAGCCATTTGGGGATAAAAGGAGCTATTTCCTGGATGAATTCGTCACCAGCACTCCACCAGAATAGCTTGGGGGTAGAGATGCTTCAATGACTAAAAGAACATAAAAAAATATGGTCATTCATGTGACTCACAAAGCATATATGAATAGACATTCAGGAATGGGTGGATTTAAAAACAAGCCATTTCCCACGACTGTAATGAAGCAGGGGAGAGATAGCCGAGTCTCATTAATGACTGCCAAGGGTATGAAGAATGGCTGGAGATGGTGTTAGCCCTTCCTTGTTCTGATAGAAAAATGGAAAAATTATTCATAGCTAGTCTGTCTGGACTTAGCCGACTTTATTAGCGGAAGGCCAAATTATGTTTTTAAATTTCTTAAGTGCCTATCTCTACTCTCCCTTTGCTATTAGGGAAATGAAAATGTGTTTTGCTAGAAATTATGTTTAATGAATTCAATGATGATCATGAACATCTTTATTGGGGTTAGCAGTCCATGGAATTTCCTCCTCCCCTTATTCCTCACAAAATAAGAGTGAAAGGGAATAAAAGAGACGTTTCGATCAGTGCTTTACTTTGAAGTGAACTCACTGCGGCGTGAGCAAACAGGCATGTGGAGGCATGTGCTCATGTGTACCTTGCTTACGGCACTCGTACACTGGCACTGCGTCTGAGTTGACGTTCAAGCTTCCATGTCATTGAATGAAGGGAGGAAACAGTGAGAGTCTTATCTGCTCTGTGGGAAACAGTTTTTAATTTGGGGGTTAGAGTGCACTGAAGTCCTCACATAAGCCTGTGAGACAAATTTCGGAAAACAAAGGCCTTCCGACTGTTCCTGGTTGGGTAAGCTCGCTCTTAATTACCAACTCGATACTTTCATCACTCATTCCCCCCGGGAAGATTATCCAGTTTGCTATATTTTATAGTTTGATTGTGCCTGATAATTGTTTCAGATGTACAATCGAATATGCATCATCCTCTTTCCAAGCGCACATCTTTGTTTTGGAAGCTGATTCTTTTCCCATTAGCTATAATGAGGCAAAGAGCAAATGACAAATGGTGTTCAGATGTACTGCTTTCCGGTCCATGTGTCCCAGGGTCCAGGGACAACAGGAAATAGATACCTCTTCATCATGGCTTCTAGTGATAAATGGTGACCCAAGAGCAATAGAAATCCAAAGATTTCATGTTACTCACCATTTGAGTGTTTTGAAAATTACTTTTAATGAAAAGTAAAGAAAATGGTTTTTGCCCAGAATAGCTAAAACAATCTTGTACAATAAAAGGTGCTCTGGAGGAGTCTCCATACCTGATCTCAAACTGTACTATAAAGCAATAGTAATTAAAACAGCATGGTACTGGCACAGCAACAGGCTGGTTGATCAGTGGAATCGAATCGAAGACCCAGATATGAATCCACACACATATGGTCACTTGATTTTCGACAAAGGAGCCAAATCCATTCGATGGAAAAGGGATAGCATTTTCAACAAATGGTGCTGGTCTAACTGGATGTCTACGTGCAAAAAAATGCAACTGGACCCATATTTGTCACCTTGTACAAAGCTCAAATCCAAGTGGATTAAAGACCTCAACATAAAACCAGAGACACTAAGTCACTTAGAAGAAAAAGTGGGGAAGAGCCTGGAACATATTGGCACAGGAGACAACTTCCTGAACAGAACACCAACAGCCCAGACATTAATGTCAACAATTAATAAATGGGACCTCATGAGGCTGAGAAGCTTCTGTAAGTCAGGAGACACTGTCAAGAGAACAAAGCGACAGCCTACAGACTGGGAAAAGATCTTCACCAACCCTACATCTGACAAAGGTCTAATATCCAAAATATATAAAGAACTCAAGAAATTAAACACCACCAAACCAAATAACCCAATTGAGAAATGGGGCTTGGAACTAAACAGAAAATTCTCAACAGAGGAATATCAAATGGCTGAGAAACACTTAAAGACATGCTCAACCTCCTTACTCATCAGGGAAATGCAAATCAAAACAACCCTGAGATTCCATCTTACACCCATCAGAATGGCTAAGATCAAAAATTCAAGCGACACCACATGCTGGCGAGGATGTGGGGAGAGAGGAACACTCCTTCATTGCTGGTGGGAATGAAAACTAGTACAACCACTTTGGAAATCTATCTGGTGTATATCAGAAAAATGGGAATAGGGCTTCCTCAAGATCCAGCTATTCCACTCCTTGGAATATACCCAGAAGATGCTCCAGCACACAGCAAGAAAATTTGCTCAACCATGTTCATAGCAGCCTTATTCATAATAGCCAGAACATGGAAACAGCCTAAGTGTCCCTCAATAGAAGAATGGATAAAGAAACTGTGGTACATATACACTATGGAATACTATTCAGCTATTAAAAACAAGGAATTCCCGAAATTTGTGGATAAATGGATTGAGCTAGAAATGATCATAATGAGTGAGTTAACCCAGAAGCAGAAAGACTCAAATGGTATATACTCACTTATATCTGCATATTAGCCCAAGGGGCATGTCCCACGAAAGCCTTCACTTACCAGGAAACTGAGACAGAGGGGAGGACATTCTAGTGGGACTCTAGATGAGAGAATCATGGGAGAATGGCAAACTAGAAGGATCCAGAGGGTCCTAGAAGCCTACAAGTAGAACATTATGATAGGCAGATTTGGGCACAGGGGTCCTGCTCAAACTAAGGCACCAGCCAAGGACAATACAGGCGGTAAACCTTAAACCCCTACCCAGATCTAGCCAATGGACAGAACACTCTCCACAGTAGAGTGGAGAGTGGGATATTACTTTCTCACATACTCTGGTGCCTCACCTTTGACCATGTCCCCTGGAGGGGGAGACCTGGTGACACTCAGAGGAAGGACAGCAGGTTACCAAGAAGAGACTTGATACCCTATGAACATATACAGGAGGAGGTAATCCCCCTCAGGAACAGTCATAGGGGAGGGGAATAAGGGGAAAATGGGAGGGAGGGAAGAATGGGAGGATACAAGGGATGGGATAACCATTGAGATGTAACAAGAATAAATTAATAAAGGAGAAAAAAAAGAAAATGGTTTTTGTTTTTGTGTGAGGATGTGCACTGTGTTCATCTGATAGTGCATGTATGGAGGCCAGGAGTCAACGCAGAATGCCACCCTGGGTTGTCCTCTGCCTTACTTTCCAAGATGGGATCACTCACTGAACCTTGAGCTCACTGTTTGGGCTATATGGACTGCCCCACAAACCCTTGGGCTCCCACAAACCCCTGGGCTCCACCTCTGAACTCAGGCCCTCACCTGAGAGCCTCCATGAGCCCTTTTGCACCGACCCATCTTCCTGGGCTCCCACAAACCCCTGGGCTCCACCTCTGACCTCAGGCCCTCACCTGAGGGCCTCTGTGAGCCATTTATGCACCGAGCCATCTTCCTAGTCCTCAAACCTGTTTTGTGAATGTGCATGAGTGTGAAGTGCCTTTTCAAGTAAAATGTTTTCACTCAAATAGTTTTTTTTCAAATACTTTAACATGAGTATACATTATATATTGATTTAACAATCAAATAAACTACAATCACAAAACTGTGTAACTTTCCATATAATCTACACTGAGATTTATAAATGAAATATCTCACTTGTGATGGCTAATGCCATCAACTTGATCACGCAAAGGTGCACATGGTGCTCTGGTGAAGAACACCTCTGCATGCACCTGGGACGGCGTTTTATGGGACATAACAGATACATAATGGGAAAGGAGAAATCATGCTGTGCACTGGCACTGCCTTTCTCTGCTGATCTCTTATATTGTTTTAGATTTTGCCAGTGAGTAGGAAATACACTCTTCTTCCATAGACCAAGGCTATGGACTATTTTATTGGAGCTTCCTGGCCTTATCACAGCCTCCCTACTCATGGCTGATCTCCACTACGGGATAAAACTCAGTGATGGGCATTTTCGACATTAAGAAGTTCTTATCCTAGGAACTATGTGGGCTGGAACTTTACAGAAAAGGTTACGTCAATGTCTTTGGCAACTGAAGGAGCTCCTGGACCTCACGGAGATACAAGTGCTTGGACAGGACCCAAGAGCCACATCCTCAGAAGCTGCGATGGCAAGAATTCCAATGTTGCTTGGGCCGCAGAGTTTTCAGAGGAAACGAAAGACAAGGCCTCTATGTTTTCTGTATGAAGCATCTGCAGAAACTTTACTTAAAGGCTGGGAGAGAAGAGCCTTGCTGTTCTATAATCGGGATATTTTGTGGCATGTAGAGCAAGCCTCGAGAGAAAACGGGAGGCAAATGATGCCCCTCCAGAGCATCCCTGACGCAGCCTAGACCAGGAAGAAAGGGAGTCTCTTCCTCTACCAGGAGAATAAATTAAGTGGACGCTAAAGCTGCTCCATCACTGCAACCGAGTCTGCGCGGGTAACCCCACATGGGTAAGCCCGCATGAGTAACCCCATACAGGTAACCCCGCACGGGTAACCCCACACACTGCACCCAGGGAAGGACCTCCCCACAAGGAGTATGCTTCAACTCCCGACCACTTATCAAGCCGGGCAGGTTCTCACTTTTGATGTTTTATTAAGTTACCAAACTTGTATGCTTGGCGCCACTGTTTCCACTACTGCAGCCCAGCTACACCTTACACCAGATGATACCTTATTGGTGGTAGTGTAGCAACTCAGCCTCTGATCTAAAATCCGAACCCGAGACCTCGCCGTGGTGTGAGCTATGGAACTGAGCTAAGGCAGCAATGACAACAACAGAAGGAGCCGAGGGACGTCTTCACTCCTCGAGGTTACTTCCAGCCTGGCTGTGTCAGGGACTCTTCTAGAGCTTTGCACATTGGAATTCACACAAACTGTGGCGCCTTGGCATGGGTATTTGGATCACAAGCAAGCTAAAGGTGTGGGAACTTGGAAAGCAGGGTTAAGACAATTGCATGTGCTTGTCAGAAATCCTAAGATTTCCAAGCTCAATATCCATCCCCGGGGTGCCCAAGCTGTTTACCCCATCTTACCATTGAGACCGTGTAGACCTGGATTTCCTCCTCACTGAGTCTGCATGGACCTGGCTTCTTGACATCAGGGTCAAATTTAAATCCCTGGCTACTCTGCAGGTTGCACTGAGCCGAGGTACAGTGTTCCACTCGTTCTGTTAAGAAGACATGATCTCTAGAGAAGACTTGATGCTGGCCTTCTCAACAGCCTGCCTAGCGCCTACCTCACAGTACGGTCTACCACCTGCCACCACCCGTGCTCTCAGCCCTTGTGTGGTCACCCCTGAGGGCCTCCCTCAAGTAAGGCCAACGGAGGGGAAAGGGGCCAGGGAAGAAGATGAACAAAGGAGGAAGAGAAGCAGATGGGGGAAGAAGGAGGAAGAAGAGACGAAAGACGGGAAGGAGGAGGAAGAGGAAGATGACTGTTGGAGAGGAAGAAGAAAAGCCGCGGTCAGCTGCTGGCTTCACAGTGGATGCACGCTCTTGCGGTTTTGAACCTTCTTCTTCTTCTTCTTCTTTTTTTTCACATCACGTCTTCCTGCTTTGCTTTCAAACAGAGTGCTATGGTCGTGATGCTCACCTTCACCTGCAAAGATTCAGAGTTTCGTATTTGAGGAGGGATAGTCTTAATGTTTCCAAAAGTACTTGCGGAAACCTCGGCGCCCGCTGCAAGGCGAGACTCTGAACCGTCACTGTAAATCCTAGGAGAAGCTGACTGAATTCTTCAGAATGCCAGAGCTTACAGGACTGAAGAGAAATGTTTGCCAGAATACATTCTGAAAACCGTTGTAGAAAAACTCAGGGGAAATTCAGAATACACCACTTAAAGCAAGCCGTTGTAATTTGGCTCCATGTCCAATTGCATCTGAATTTCCTCGTCTGATTTAAAAAATGGAATAATTAAACAAAACAAAAAGTATGCAATACCAAATTAGCAGCAGCTCCAAAGACTATATTCTGTCTGACAAAATTCCTTGCTGAAAGAGAGCCTGCAGCCCACAGCTCTGGTTTCCCGTGTAATCCATACCTGTGGCTTATTTTAAAACGTGTCAGAACAGTGACCAGAAGATGCACTAACACGGTGCCATTAAAAAGAGTCACAGCTGAATTGTATATAGCTTATGGGGTGCCATGTACTTTAAAGAATGCCTGGTGAATACTCATTACCACAGCCCCAAACCTGTGAAAGCTCAACACGCTACGCTTAGGGGTTGTTGGGTTAAGGGTGACTAACCTGAGAACTAGCATTGACATAAAAACTTCTCCTTTTTCAAGTTTTTATTTTCACCCTTAGTTTCCGCCGCAGGCAGAACATTTCTGCAACACAGCAGTTCACGTTACACATGCCCCCCACACAAGGGGTCAACACGCAGTGAGTAAGAGACTGCAAAGAGCTCAGCTCTAAGTGGGACACCTCTCTCACACCCATCCTCCCAGGCATGGGGGACACTGGACAAGAGGGCTGGGAAGATTCTCAGAAGCAGGAGGAATGGACAAACTGCAACAAGGCTATGCCGCAGCAGACCTGGCCCTATACCTCTGCAGAGCCCAGGGAGTGAACTCACTGTGGTGCTGTTGTTAAGAAAAGACAGGATACGTGAAGTAGGAGGGAAAGCAGTGAGGGGACAGGGGAAGAGCTGGGGTCACACCGACAAGTGAGGGGACAGGGGAAGAGCTGGGGTCACACCGACAAGTGAGGGGACAGGGGAAGAGCTGGGGTCACACCGACAAGTGAGGGACAGGGGAAGAGCTGGGGTCACACCGACAAGTGAGGGACAGGGGAAGAGCTGGGGTCACACTGACAAGTGAGGGGACAGGGGAAGAGCTGGGGTCACACCGACAAGTGAGGGGACAGGGGAAGAGCTGGGGTCACATCGACAAGTGAGGGGACAGGGGAAGAGCTGGGGTCACACCGACAAGTGAGGGGACAGGGGAAGAGCTGGGGTCACACCGACAAGTGAGGGACAGGGGAAGAGCTGGGGTCACACCGACAAGTGAGGGACAGGGGAAGAGCTGGGGTCACACCGACAAATGATGAGGGGACAGGGGAAGAGCTGGGGTCACACTGACAAGTGAGGGGACAGGGGAAGAGCTGGGGTCACACAGACAAATGATCATCAACCTGATACTAAGACCTGTTCTTTTTACAAATGTTTATTAAGGATGATTCCGGCAATGACTGTGGCCACAGCAGCCTAGGAAAACGAGTCTGTGCTGAGGACAGAGGAAGTGACTGGGTAAAATATGAACAAAATATAACCCCAGGGTATCAAGAGCTGAGAGAAAGGAGCCAAATGAGAAAGAAATATGCACAGATTGGATATCAAGGTGAGACTTGGTCCTCTGAGCCAGGCTGGAGCCACCCACTCAATGACAATGACTGGTGGCAGGTGGCCCCTTAGGTGACACTCAAGGTAAAGAGACTTGTAGTAAGTTAGAAAAATGAAGGTGGGATTATCAGTCACAAGCCATTGCTGTCTGCATCAGAGTTTCGTTTTGTGTCTCGTTGATTAATAGAGCTGTGCTGGACACGCAAGTGGTACCTTGATGGGGCAAGCTGGAGCCCTCAGTCTGCACACGAGGCTTCTCCCAGATGCCCTGGGCCCTGTCACGGCAGTTGATTCACTTCTCCCTTCAGCCTCTGTTTTTCCATATCTTTCTCAGTGTGCTGCCCTCAGTGCTGAGGACACATTACGCACGGACTACGCCTTTGCTGGACATTTTAATTAGGACCTTGAGAATGAGATGATGTGGCACTTTCCTCTGCTGTCCCATGTTGACATGGGGGATCTTGAACAATGAGTCTGAGTCTCCTCGTGAGATGAGTCTCTGAAATTACTTCTATCTCCGAAACTTAAAAGTGGGAGGCCATCTGGCCTTGGGGCATTAAAGCAGAAGCTTAGCTTTCATTTGTGTCCAAGAGGGCTGCTGGTGATTCCCAGATGGCACAGACTCTCGAAAATGTAATTGGAGAGGAGACTTAAATGACCCGGGCACCTCTGGAGAGACACTACCACTGTCAGAATGACTGAGCAAACACGTGAGGGCTGGTCCAGCCTGACAGCTGTCACTCACTTTTGTGTTAAAAGGATGCACCGGAGCGATCCTCGCTTCGAAAGTTGGGTTTATTTTTGTATTTTAATAATTTTTTGAAGAATTTGACAGATGGGAACATGAGATAGACTTAATGAAGTGTTGCTGATTAAAGTCCAGACACAGGGTGGATGCTGACACTATATACTGTAACTAAAATAAGAGACCAGACATATTGTCCACAGATCTATAGGGCCAAACACATTGTCTGATTCTGTGAGGAATTTATATACCATGTTAGAAAGCATGAATTACTGTAAAAGCCACCTGTTAGCCATCCCAGTGTGTCCTGAACTGTGGTCAAAATTGTTTCTCTGTTTATATGTTGAAACTTGGGAAAATATAGTAAATCAGATTTTGGTTAAAACGAATCAAGAAACATTTACTTACATATTTATTGTAATTCTCTCTCTCTCTCTCTCTCTCTCTCTCTCTCTCTCTCTCTCTCTCTCTCTTTTCCTTTTTTTTTTTTTGTTTTTTGTTTTTTGTTTTTTGTTTTTGTTTTGGTTTTTTGAGACAGGGTTTCTCTGTGTAGCCTTGGCTGTCCTGGACTCACTTTGTAGACCAGACTGGCTTTGAACTCACAACAATCCACCTGCCTCTGCCTCCCAAGTGCTGGGGTTAAAGGCATGCGCCACCAGGCCCAGCTTTATTGTAATTCTTGTGAAGTAATTTTGAACCTGAATGAATTCATGAAAATAACACAAAGACTTTGCATATATCATTTTTAAATTATGTATTTAACCAAATTCTAGTGATAACAACTTATATACTTGAATTACCCTCATCAAGACAAGGTGATTTTCACTGTTGAAATCATATTTAGAATGTATTACCCCAGGCATGGTGGTCCACACTTGTAATTACAGCACTCAGAAGGTAGAAACAGAGCCATCAGGAGTTCAAGACGAGCCTGAGAGTCATAACATTATGTCTTCAAAATATAGAGAGGAGAGAGGTGATGGAGGGGGACAGAGTGAGGGCTTGGGGGTGGAGAAAGACAGAGCTAGAGGTGGGGGGAGAACTTGTTGGGGATTCTCATTTCCCCATTTTGTCTCTACCATCTGGTCTCTGCTCTAAGAACAACCCAGGACACTACACACTATACAGCGATTAGGTCCTATTGTCCTTCAGCCTCATGGTTTTAATTCTCTCTTCATCTGTCATGAGCCTGACACCTGTAATTATCAGCTATTCATAGATTATGCCACTCGGGGTTCCCTGACGTCCCTGCCAGCTTCACTGGACACTGGGCAAGTGCACCGAAGGGGTGATAGTGGTTTTATGTCTTGCCTGGTACACTCCCCTGGACTGCAGGATGTTGGCCAGGAATGTGGTGTCCCAAGGATGCCCAATGAGCTGCATTCCTTGTCTACCCCTGCGGGCACTCTAAAGCAACTCTGAACGAGTTGTCCCTCCTTGTTTGATTATTTTCTCAATTATTCACTATTCCAATGTTGTGCAGGTTTGTTATCGACTTGTGTCTTATAACGTAACAACTATTGCTTTCATTGTTCAATGGTCTCAGAATTTCCTACAGTTAACTCATATGTTAATTTTTACGTTTTTTTGACACTATTTTCTGCAGAAGGTTTCATAAGGCAGCTATATCACAGTCTCTCTCTCTCTCTCTCTCTCTCTCTCTCTCTCTCTCTCTCTCTCTCTCTCTCTCTCTCTCTCTCTCTCTCTCTCTCTCTCTCTCTCTCTCTCTCTCTCTCTCTCTCTCTCTGCTCAGGATCAGAGCAGAAGAGGTAGTAGGAAGATTGTGAGAGCCGGAGATGGATGACATCTACAGTGAAACAGTGTTTGCCAGGCATGACATGAGCTCGCAACAGTGGAACTGCATGCGATGCCACAAGAGTAAAACAGACAATCCCAGCAGGATGTGGAGGGGCTCGTGAAATCTCACTCCTAGGCAAAGAGCTATTGGCAAGTGATGGACGCTGGAGGAGGCAGGGATGCAGGGGTGCATCTTCAGGGATGCAGCCCTGAGAGGCTGCCCTTGCTCTCTCAGATTCTCCCACACCCATCCACACACTGGCATCACTAAATGGACTTAGTGGGTTTAAAGAAAAGCACATGAAGTGGTGGAGGGGTAGGAGGACAGGGGAGAAACTGAAACTGAGGGAGAGGGGGATAGAACTGCTCAACATGTATTATATGCATGTGCGAGATTCCAAAACTAAGTATATAAAAAATACAACTTTAAAAAGGAAAACATTTCAGACTCACCTTGTATACCCATAGCCTACGCCCTAGGCTCAGTCACTTCCCAGAACCCTCTGGTGAATGGTTCTTAGAAGCGAAAGCACAGGAGGATTTACAAATGTGGAGCTTACATCTGTAAACACTATTTACTTTCCCGCCACTTTGTTTACGTTAGAGTGTGTGTGGACACCATGGCTCCTGTGTGGGCAGGTACTCCCCTTTGACCATGTGTGCCCTGGCCATGAAACTCACTGGGCTTGGTGGCAAACGCCTTTACCTGATGAGCTATGTCGCTGGTCTTAGGGCCACTTGTTTACAGGACCCTGGAAAGCATTTTCTTCTTCTTCTTCTTCTTCTTCTTCTTCTTCTTCTTCTTCTTCTTCTTCTTCTTCTTCTTCTTCTTCTGATTAGATACTGTGTTTTGAGTTAGTAGTCAACCAGTATAATAGCATAATTATGGCATTTGCTTGTATTTGAAAGTCAAGAGGTTTTATATCTGGCTATTTATATGATGCAAGCCTTAAAACTAAGTCTAAAATACTGAAGCATCATGGGTAAGTCACACAGACTAATGTTGTCAATGTTATCCTTAAATAGTTTTGTTAAGAACAAAGGCTTCAGGGATGTGACTTATGTATTTGCTACTGGGTGTGTAGGTGTGTGTACATATGAGGGGGGGGGGACACATGTGACATCTAATCTAGCAGGGGATTTCCCCTTCTAAAGAAAGGGTTTTGTTTCTTTGTCCCGTCATAGTTAGTTTTAAGTGTCAATCTGCCGTCACCCAGCGTCCCTCAGAAAAGTCTAAGGGAGGGGTTGTCTAGCTATGCCTGGCTGTGGGCGTGTCCGTGTCTAAGGGAGGGGTTGTCCAGCTATGCCTGGCTGTGGGTGTGTCCGTGTCTAAGGGAGGGGTTGTCTAGCTATGCCTGGCTGTGGGCATGTCCGTGTCTAAGGGAGGGGTTGTCCAGCTATGCCTGGCTGTGGGTGTGTCCGTGTCTAAGGGAGGGGTTGTCTAGCTATGCCTGGCTGTGGGCGTGTCCGTGGGAGACTGTCTTCACTGTGCTAATGGATGTTAGAAGATGGGGCCTAAAAGCGAGAGGCACCTTTCCCGGGGCTGAGTCATGTGTTAAGTCAGGGCATCAGTGAGTGTGCACGCATTTATTCTTCCCTGCTTGCGGCTATGATGTCACTAGATACTTCTAGACCCTGGCTTGACTTCCTTGAAATAAGGGACCGTTACATGGAATTATAAGCTGTACAAGCCCTTTCTCCCCCAGATCTGTTTTGTCAGGGTTGTCATAGCAACGGAAGTAAAGGTAGGACACCCTGTATGCCGTGACCCTACAAGCCTTCAAATGGTGAGAAGGACTGGAGTCTCCCTGGGGTAAAGTAGCTTGTCACTTGCCAGAGCCTCACCCAGTGGCTGGCAAGGGCCTGATGATATGACATTAACTAACCAAAAAGCCAGCAGCCCAGGTTCCTTCTCCGACCAGCCTGCATGCTCACTACAGCTCTCTTCTCCTGTCTCCTGCCAATGAGGCAGCAGGGTTTATAAGTGACCTAAGAAACTGCAGTAGAGGATACAGGCATTGGAAACTCCCAGCCCCAGCCCCACATTTCAGGTATATTTGTGAGTTTCACTAGACAGGGTGAGCCATCACTCACGGGGCTGGCTGCAGTAAGTGAGCTCACTGACACAATTAGAATAATTCACACTGATATTTGCATCCTACCAAACAGAAGGAAATGTTTAGACTTCCCAGGGACCCTTGTTCTAAAGCAGCTACCCTTGGTTGGTGATGTTTAAAAAAAAAAGAAAGAAAGAAAAGAAAAAAGAAAAAAAGAAAAAAGAAAAAAAACAGAGGGGGAAAAATAGCACTTCCATCTTAAATTTTAACCGTTGGTGGAAATATTTTTTGAATATTTTCACAAACTGCTATTTCCAAAGCAATGGATCTCAGAATGATGTATTAAAATGCTGCCTCTAAAGGAAATAGAAAAATGTGTGGCTTGGTGACTGGACAGCCCCTTGAAATGTGCAATTCTCAATGGGTTTCCCTTCTACTGGCCGTTTTAAACTTGTCTGCTGAAGTGTGGTCTTAATGAGGAATAGACTAACTGTTCAAATGTCAGTTTCCTTCAATGCGTGCCCCATAGCTGAAGGAGCAGTCACTGGGGGCCACCAACCTTCACCTACGTGTTAGAGGCACTGAGATCGCATCTGTGTTCACAGGTGTGTGGACGCAAGCATTCCAGAAGGCAGTGCTGGGATGCAGACTCGGGCGAGCCAGCCAGCCCTGCACCTCTCCTTCTGCAGGGCGTCGCTGTAGAGCCTAACCTGACCTTTGATGGTGTCTCCACCCCATGCGTGAGGTTAGGTCGTTGGCTGGCCTCCACTCATCCACACTCATCTGGCCATCCATTCGTTTACTGAACTCATAAAACAAAGCCGACCACAACTGAATAGCAAAACATGAAGCACTGGAGATTAAAAACTGATGTCCACGTAAGATGAGGGCTTCGGACACGGGAGCAACTGAAGGCAGCAGCTAAAATTACTAACTGTCAGAGGAAACACGGTGTGCCCTCCAAACACAGGCAACAAGAAAGTTAGGAGCGCTATAGAAATGTTTTTAAAAATTCAAAAATAAAACCCTCTTGGTTGCTGGGTACAATGGTTGTACGTGTTTAATCTCAGCACTTAGAGGCAGAGGCAGGTGGATTTCTATGAGTTCAAGGCCAGCCTGTTCTATAAAGTGAGTCCCAGGTCACACACACACAAAATGAGATCTTGTCCCAAACTAAACAAAACAGCCAAGCCATGGTCTTTGCTTCTGAAGCTATTACTTATTATGGAGCCCAGGGGAGGCTATTTTATCCCCAGGGCCAAGAGCGTCTGTGCAAGGCCCACCCATCTGAGCTGCATTCCCAGCCCACTTCTTATTGCTTAGAACTCATGTGTCTGAGCGTGAGTTCCAACACGGGACGACATGGTAGGGCATCATTACAGACTAACATTATGGTTCAAACTGTGTTTGAATACAGTTCACATCTTTTGGCTCCTCTTCTTAGAGTATATATTTAACACGCCCTATTCACATATATTGTTCATAGTGAGATGACCGAGTGTACAAGTGACAAAGGAGGAAAATCCCTGGGATGGGAGTGTTCCACGCTGCCACAGCAGGGCTCCAGCCTACGGTAGCCAGAAAACTTGGGATGAGATCTGCAAACATTTGGCAGACAGAGCAGGCAAAGAGATAGCTGAAAGTCCCCTAACATGTGGGACCAGCATGAGGGCTCAGCTGGTAAAGGTGCTTGCCTCCAATCATAAGATCTGGTTTTGATTCTCCAAAACTCATCTGGTCAAATGTGATAACAGAATTCTGAGAGCTGTCTTCCACCTCCATGTGTGTGCTCTCTCTCTCTCTCTCTCTCTCTCTCTCTCTCTCTCTCTCTCTCTCTTCTGTCTGTCTCTACATCTCTACATACTCACACACACACACACTTACACATGCACACACTCAACACACTCACACACATGTGCACACACATGTGCACACACATGCTCACACACTCAACACATACATACACTCACACATGCACACACTCACACATATGCACAAACATGCATGCACATACACACTCATACACATTCATGCACACACTCATGCACTCCCCCATACACACATTCACACACATACACACACTCACACACACACTCACACACGCACACACACAAGCACACACACACACACACAGGTTCTGTAGCATTCCTAAGACCTCCAGCTAGCTCTAATCTAGAAAATCAGCCACTTCCCCGTCCCGTCCCCGCCGCTGATCCTGCTCTCCCTCCTCCACTCTCACTCCTCCCTCTCTTTTGGCCTCCCCACTTTCCTTTGTTTTTTCTTTCGAAGCTGAACTTGTGTCGGGAGCTCCACACGCGTGTCCATGCCTGGAGTGCCTGTTACTTCTCGCTGAGGCGCTGCTATCAAACCCCAGCTTTCCTAGTTGTTTACGTGAGATTTCTCAGCATGCTAAAAGCCATGGTCTACTGTATTCTACAGCATCTCGTCTCTTGTCTTCGCTTCTGTTAACTCCTAACAAGGACCGCCTCCCGCTCCCCCACTGCCGCTATTTTATTTATTACTCATTTACTGGCTCTTCCTTGGAGGGCGGGAGGAGTGGCTGTTTATCTGTCCACTTCAACAAGTTTCTCTTTGCTCTTGGACAACTGGAATAAGATAAAAAGCAATTATAAAATACAGCTGAGACTCCCTGTGAGCCGACTGGAAGGATTTTTCTTTACATTTCTAAGTAACACACTCAGATATTTGCATGGATTAAGTTTCCTAACATTTTAGAAAGTAAGTGCTAAATTGTTTCCTAATTTTATCATTCACTATGAGACCCCCTTTTTAAAACACTGCGCTCAGGGGCTGGAACACAGCTCAGCATTTATGAGCACTTGCTGCTTTTGCTGAGGACTCAAGTTCAGATCTGAGTACCTGGATCTGGTGTTTCACAACTCTCTCTAACTCCAGTTCCAGCTCACCAATGGAAGGTGGAACTCCAGGAATAAACGTGACTGCTAAAAACACACAGAGAGCAACATGGAGCCATCAACGCGCACCGCGAACTTAAGAGCTCGTGGCCTTAGAGGTGCAGGGTGCATCTTCTCACAACAGGGGATGACAGCAGTCTCAGAATTCATAAAGGATAGCTGGAGGTTTTTTGTTTACTTCTTTCACAGCTGGCAATGACTTTCACCATAAATGTCAACAGTAGAGCTTGGGTCTGCAACTTTAATTTTCTTGCTCCTAGCCCCTTGCTCCTTAAGGCACCTGAACAATAATTACACTTATAGCAGGAGAAAAATCTAATTAAAGGAGGCAGAGTTAAGTGAGACAGCAGCCCCACAAGATGTGGGCGAGCCAGGGAGAAGCAGTGTTAAGGAGATGGCAGGGATAAGAACGCCAACCGCTGCCAAGGGTCGGGGACTGTCAGCCCCATAGGCTGATGCTGATGTCACCCATACTAGTCGCTGACATTAGTTTTCCACTAGCGCACTGAAGACCGTAAAGTAATTACAAACACAGGCTAGCCCCTGGAAAATAATGTGAGAGTCCTGGAGGCTCTTCTCTGAATATAGAGTTTTAAGAACCAAAGGGTCATTCAGTGTGCACCATGAGGATGGATATCACACTGAAGGTAAACACGGTTTATAAAATAAAACAACACCCTTCAGGAAAATCACCATTTCTATTCATCCCCCTACCTACTGTTTCAGTTCAAAGCCTTAGACTCCACAGTCAGGTGGTCCTCCGTCAGCACGTCACAGTTACGCCCCACGAGAGGCACTTTGACCTTCAGGTGCCCTCAACAGTGCATCAAGGACCAAAAAGGCAGAAGAAGAAAAATCATTTTTGTTTGTTTCTTGTGTTAGTTTTATTCGAATGCATAGTTTTGTTTCTGGGTTTATGAGGGTACTGTTGTACTGCCTAGGCAAGGCTGGCCTCAAAGCTGATGCGGTAATTCTGCTAAATGCTGGGGCTGTGATCAGCGCATGTTAAAACTTTCAATTGGTCGGGTTTAAATACTGCTGACATTAATAATGTTTGCCTGTTTTTCTGTGTCGGTCACTTTCTCCTCCTGTGTGACAGAACAACTTATAGGAGGAAAGAGTTACCTAGGTGCTCATCTTCGCCTGAGAGGGAGGGGCGGTCTGCAAGTGCTCCTGAATCCCAGCTGCGCAGCCAGACTAGGAAGCAGAGACCTCTGCCTGCAAGGACTTTTGACAGCTACCCATATCCCCCCCCCCACCCTCCGCCTGATCCCCAGCTGGGACCAGGTGTTCAGTGTGAGCCTGAGGAGGCCAGTTCATCCTAAGGTATCAGTGGTGGATTCTGACACTGAGGTGGTTTGCAAACCCCAGGCTTGAGTCCACTGCCTTTTATAATTATGGGGATGCAAGTGAACAGGCTCCGATGCATTTTTATCCACCACGGCACCGCAGGCGCAGCCATAGGCACAGCACAGACATGCTACGCTGGGCAGATTTAGCTTTTGTCAAATTGACAGCGCTCACGTCATGAGGAAGAGGGAACCTCAATGGAGAGACTGCCCCTACTAGGCAAGTCTGTCAGACATCTTCTTTATTAGTGACTGATGGAGGAGTTTCCAGCACGTTATGGGTTGTATAGTAAAGCAGGCTGAGCCAATCAAGGAGAGTAAGGCAGAAAACAGCTTTGCTCCATGGCCTCTGCTGCAGTTCCTGCTTCCAGGTTCCTGCCTTGAGTTTGTGCCCTGACTTTCCTCAGTGACTTTAGAGTTGTAAGGTGAAACAAAGCTTTTCTTTCTCAAGTTTTTTTTTGCCATGGTGTTTAGCACGGAGGGGGGGGGTGGGGAGACAAACACCCCAAACCACAGTAGTGGCATCTATATATAGTCAAGAGCTGTAGGGAAAACTATCGATCTCTTTTTACTTTCAGAACTACCATGTGTTAAATCTCACATGGAAGTTCTGAAAGGACACTCATTTCTTGACAGACTGCTTTCATACCCATAAGTCTGTCTGTGGAGTGAGACTGCCCATTCTCCGTCACTGTGAGGCACGAATGTTTGCACAGCAATGAGGCATAAGCCTAAGACAAGCTGTTCTAGCTTTTTCGACTCTTACACTCACTCACGGGCAGCTCAGAAACGAAGACGCAAGCCTCTGGTTCGGGACTAGAATGTGACGGGTGTTAAAGCTCCTTGTATCATTTCAGGATGCAGCCCCAACGGTGAGCCGCTGGCTCCTACGCAGCATCGAGCGCCACTCCCAGCTTACAAGCAAGTAAGATGTTTTGAGTTCTGTTCTGTTCACATGGCGGCACACGATTGCTCACACGAGGAAAAGGCATCACTTAAGACAAAGAGGCGTACAGAGAGGAGAAGCTGCGGTTTAGTGGGGTGGGCTGGTTCCCCTGGGGTGAGACTCCCAAAGTAAGCTGCATCAAGAATAGGACTTATCTCCCAGTTCCATATTTTCATGGTTTTGTTTGATTTTTTTTTTTTTTAATGCGCTACAGTGGCAGACATTGAACGTGAAGGCAGTTCAAGCAGATGGGATCTGCCTGGAGCCCCTGGTGTGCTTTGTCCCCCGGGGTGTGTTGTGGCTGTAGAGTATGGTTGACTCATTCCGTCTTAGTAAGTTGAGGGAGTTGGTAGTTCCTTGGGGTGCTTTGAATAGGTGTGGCCCCTATAGACTCATGTGTTTGAATGCTTGGCCAGTAAAAGCAACTAGGATAGAAAGGGATTATTTCAGCTTGCAAGTCCAGGTCATAGTCCATCAGTGTGGCCAACGGGAACTTGGCAACAGAAGAAAGAGAATAAATCCGTGCGTGCCCAGTGCTCAGAGCTCTCCTTAATCATACACACCCCGGGCCAAGCCAGCTTGGAGGCCGGGTCTCTCAACCTCACTCCGGACACCCAAGGCAATTCCTGTTGTGCTGTCCACAGGCCAACCCGATCCAGGTGTCCCTCGCTGAGACTCTCTTCCCAGGACAGCCTAGGTTGTATCAAGTTGGCAACTAAACAAACTATCACACCAGGCAGCTTCCTTCAATTTGAAACCACCAATGATTTTCATTCCTATCTTTACTTGATTTGTAGTTCCACGTAACCCAACTAGTCTATAAACCGTATGTCTGATCTGCCTGTGTATACACCTTACAACTACAGAATCCTATTGCAAATGTGCCTATCCATGTAACTAACTGGCCAACTCCCTATACCTGCCTCCTGCATTTTTCTTTCTCTATTAAGATTTGCAGATCCTCTAGAATGCTGAAAATAAAGAAACCATGCAGGGGTCAGTGTATTTGTTGGGTGGAATGCCTTCTCGGTGTGCAGAAAGGAGAAGAAAAGACAGACTTGGCCAGAGCAGTTCCTAAGACAACACTGAGCACCTCTGACTTTCACATCTCGAGTTCACTGGGATTCTGAACCTTTGCAACTGTGACCAGACACATTCCTGCATCCCCCCAAACCCCCCCCCAAAGGCCACTGTCATCATTCTTTTATTTTACTCAAAATTCCAAGTAAAATCCTGAAGCAAGTGAGCCTTGCATATGAAACGAAAGGGCAAAGTTTATGAGCTGACATTTAATACACCGGTGATGCACTGATCGGAACTCAATGTGAGGCTCACAGCAGTCATGGGGGCAGGAGAGGTGGAACCAAAGACTTCCTTCAAGCACACATAAAGGTTACTTAATTGTAAGGATCTTGGGGAATGAGCAAGAAAGTGAGTTGTTTTTGTATGACCGCCCTGCAGACCACAGCACTATGTGTACCACAGTCGGAACGGAGCAAGTTCCTCATTGCACACTTAACTGACTGGTGAGCGTGTGGCTCCCATTTCCCCCTGTGTCTAATGAGGTTGGAGTGACTTCCTTCTGTTACTATGGACGTCCAGGTTTCGTGGGGGTGAGGATCTCTTCTCAACCATCTTTAAAGGCGGAGCATTCCCCAAGGCCATCTCAGGCATCCCGGGTGTCAGTCCTGCATCCTGCTTAGAAGCAGGGGTTCCTGGCAAGCTGAGGTGCAGACACAGTTCTGGGGATTTTTGTTTCTGAGTTCTTGACACTTCAGGTATTACGATGCCTCACCTAAAATATTGCAGAATAAGGGAATTGTCTTTTTGTTCTTCCAGTGATGTTTTTAAGTTCAAGTATCTCCACGATCTCATTCTGACAAATATAAGGGGGGAAGTTCTTTAGAGGCTTGAAGTTCTTGTCACGCAGGTCTTCCGCTTGCTTGTTTAGAGTTACACCGAGATTATTTTATATTATTTGTGGCTACTGTGAAGGGCGTTGTTTCTCCAATTTTTTTCTCAGTTCATTTATCATTTGTATAAAAGAGGGCTACTGTTTTGTTTTGTTTTTTAGTTAATTTTGTATCCAGCCACATTGCTGAATGTGTTTATCGGCTGTAGGAGTTGGACGGGACCCAGGCTCCCTACCCAGATGCAGCCGATGGGCAGCTCAGGCTTCATGTGGGTCATCTAGTAAGGGGAGCAGGGGCTGTCTCTGACATGGACTGTGATGCCTGGATAACAGAAAAACCCTGTCTTGAAAAACAAAACAAAACAAAACAAAATTGTATTTCACAGTACATCAGGAGCAATATTTCACATTAAAATTACTGAAACCAAAGTAAACTAACAACAGAAAATGAGGAGAAATTCAACATTAGGTGAATCAGAGGAAACTGCTAATCCCACAAATTGATATGTTTAAAAAAATAAGAGAAAAAATGTAATTATGACATAAGGACTAGTGAGCTGTGAATGGAAAACAAGGGAAAGACAGTTGAAAATTTAAGTACAGTGGTTGAAGTTTTAATTCCTTTTAAGTGAGAAGTTTGAAGCTGAAATGAAACAACATCCAGAAACAAAGATAAAGATGAAAGAAAGGACAAAGAGGAAGAGCCCTGTGCAAGGTCAGGAAAGGGAACAAATAATCAACTAAGGACTCTGCCTCCCCTCAAGCCCACAGCATTGCAAAGGAGGACAGGAAATGTGCGCTGTGTTTTTCAGGCCTTGGGGCACAAGGATGCAGACACTGGAGACTCCAAATTGTGCCTACAACGTCACTGAACCAAAAGCAGGCACAGCCAATCGCTGAGTGCCCATAATTTCCTAGATCTGACTCATATCCTGTTGACTTACATCAACTCCTGAGCCCGCAATGCTTGACTGGTTTGGCTTAGCTATCTTTCTACTGCTAAAGAGACACACTGTGGCTAAGGCAGCTTATAGAGAAAGAGTTTGTTTGGGGCTGACAGTTTTTAGAGGGTTAGATCCACGGTCATTGTAGCAGGGAGAGAGTTGGCAGGCATGGTGCTGGAGTAGTAGCTGAGAGCTTGCATCTGACCCTCAAACATGAGGCAGAAGAGAGTGGAGGCTGCCTGACAATAGCAGGCCTTTTGAAACCTTAAAGCCTACATCCAGTGACACACCTCCTCCAAGGCCACACCTCCTCCAGGACCACACCTCCTCCAAGGCCACGCCTCCTCCAAGGCCACACCTCCTCCAAAGCCACGCCTCCTCCAAGGTCACGCCTCCTCCAGGACCACACCTCCTTCAAGGACACACCTCCTAATTCTTCCCAGACAGTTCAGGCAAGGGACAAAGTGTTCAAATGTATGGGCCCATGGAAACCATTCTCATCCAAACAGGCACAGCTCCCACTCTAGATCAGAAAGACTGCCCTCCAGTTAGACTTTGGGTCCTAGTTGCCTTCTGCTGAAGGCCTTGGCGGCAAGCAGCTGGTATGCCCGTTCTTTGCTCTGCCTACCTGTACTCCGTGCCATTCTCAAAACGTCTGGCTTCTCCCAGTGTCGACTTGTCTTGATTCTGCACAATCCGTTCCTTCATACCCCACCGCAGGAAAATTCGCCTTCCTCTCACATTTCTTTACCCAGTATGTTTCCTCTCACCAGACCCCGCTCTTCCTTCTCCTGTTTTATTTGTAATTTTCTCTTCCCCCCACCTCTTGGTTAGCATGTACTCCTTTCACCTTTGAGCTCCACGCTGCAGGGTGCACTATCTCCTCTTATATGTCCTCACGCCAGACTCTCAACATAGAAAGAACTGTATGCGCTACCAGCCAACATGGTCTCCGACGTATACTGTGGAACGCAAAACAGCGGGCACCCAAAAATATTGAGTGACATTGTATTTTATTCATATGATAAATTCATATCAAGTAAAAGGAAAAAAAATCAGTGAATAAAACTGTCCCCTCGGCCTTATGACGTGCCTAGACATAGATTCTTGGCCGCAGCAAGAGTGCCAAGCATGGATTCTAGCCTGCAAACTGGGCCTTAAATCCAACCAGCGAGTGGTTGGTCACGCCCTTGACATTCCAGCCACTGCTGCTCCAGCAGGTGTGTATCTTTCCAGCCTGGTGATTCCTACGGCTCACAGGGTTCACCGCTGAGTGAGGCTGACAACTGATTTCACTGAGTTAAAATAGTGGACCCAGAGCAATACCACTGCTGTGGGTGGAATGAAGGCCCCTAAGCTGAAAAATGCCTTACTGCGTTTATCTATTTTCCCATGATCCCCGCACAACAGCCCTGACAGGACGCCGGTAGATTGCTGCGACTTGTATGTGAACCCCGTGATTTCTCCTTAAATTGTGTAGGAAGAAAGCTGTGACCTCTCCCATCATTTTTACTCCTTTCTTCAGAGTAGAAGCGATGTTAAGGAACCCAGGAGGCCCGGGGTTTGAACGCATGGCTCTTGGCGGCATCCCTCTGGCTTCCCACGGTGCCCGTGGCCCCCCCAACCCTGGTTCCCCACGCAGTTCCTGAGCGTCCGCCCTACTCGCTGAGAAAGAAAGCCCTCAATTTCACTTTCTGACTGACAGCTTTTGATAACGGCCCCCGCCCCCCTCTGCTCATGTGTGTTGCTTCCTTCTACTTAAAAAGCTGTCTGCGCGGCCACTTTTATTGCCTTCTCTTGAAACTGATTTTTGTCACAAAATGGAAAATAAAAATTATGAACTATTTCATTCTGGCACAGAGAAAATGCAATTTCCAGGGCACCCTTTTCCCCCGTTGGAGGTTTCCCTTTATTGTTGCTTCAAATTTATTTTGAAATAGTGATTTCCAGCTGAGAAATTGAAGTCTTGTCTTTCTGCCTCTTGCAACCCCATCAAGAGCAAAGCTGGGGACACTTGCGCAGGCCGCTCCTGTTCAGCTGGGATCCGTCTCTCACTCAAGGGCACTTTAAAGGTGCCCAGCGTCTTTCCTTGCTTAAAACTATTTATTGCTGTGGTGGTGGTTATCGTTTTGGCTTATTCTTTGCAAAGTAGAAGTCGGTGTTCTCTCTTTATATCGAAATGGTGCAAAAGTAAAGCCCACAGATATTAGGTATGAAAATTGTACTTTCCTGGTTCTGAGAGTTCCCCTTTTTTTTTTTTCCATGCTGCTGACCTACTTGCAATTGCCTTCCTTTTCATTTTCTGCTTCTACAGATGACGTCCCTGTGGCCACTATCACATGAGGAGAGAAGCACTTGTAAAAGTAAACACATATTAAAATATTGTTTTATAAATATGAATGAAAGATATTTCATCAGGGTGAGAGAAAAAGATTTTTTTCTGTGGGTAATAAAATTATTACTAATCAAGATTGTAATTCTGATTTTGCAAGTATTCAAATAATTTTTACTCTTGTAATTTATTTTTGATAAAACTTGGCAAAATAAAGCAAATTCTATCATCATTTTGTTATATACTGTAAGAATCCTGCTTTAAAGAAGTAAGCACAGGATATGTGGGGACAGGTCTGCAATCCCAGCACTCAGGGGTGCGAGCAGGTGGGTGTTGTTTGAGGCCAGCATGGGCTGCATAGCCCATGAGTGACTGACTCATCAAACAGAGGCACAGCTGAGGAAGAGCTGTGACTGAAAAAGATGTATGTCTTTTTCTTGTTGTTTGACCCCTGCCGAGCATAGATGTGTGTTGTGTGGTGTATGTGTGTGCATGTGTATATGTGCATGTGCATGTGTGGCATGTATGTGCATGTGTGTGTACATGTATGTGTGTGGTATGTGTGTATGTGTGTGTGCATGTGTGTTTGTGTGTGGTACATTTGTGTATGTGTGTGTAACATGTGTGCACGTGTATGTGTGTGTGCATGTGTGTGTAACATGTGTGTATGTGTGCATGTGTGTGCATGTATGTGTGTGGTACTTGTGTGTGTGTGTGTGCATGCGCGCATGTGTTGTGTTTGCAGTACTACTGAATTTGCCCCCAGGCTGTGATCATGCTTCCAAGCACTTGATTACTAAGCTAGACCCCTGTGCCTTTTCATTTTTTAATTTAAGAGGTTACTAAATTGCCCCTGCTGACCTTGAACTCACTCTGTAACTCAGAATGGCTTAACTGTATGATCCTCCTGCCTCAGCATCCTGAATAGCTGGGTTTACAGTCCTAGGCCAGTGGGCTTGGCTATTTTTTTTGTCTGTTTTAACAAAACTTTGTAAATTATTGGGATATTGGGTGCAAAATGAAAAAAATTCTGTAATTCATTTGATTGTATGGGAATTGGTGTTTTGAAAATTTTAAGGAGAAAGGGTGTGTGACTTTCTAATGGAGCTCAGCTCATCGGAGACCAGGCGGAGGAGCCCGTGTGCTAGCGGGAGGAGAGGAACATGGAGACTCCTGCATTCCTCAGCGAGCCTGGCACTTGGGGCTGCTTCCTGATAGCGACAAAAGCTTGAACATTCTTCCGTGTCTCCCTTAATGCTCACTTGCAGTAATTTGTCCAGCTGATGCTTACACACATGCAAGCAAACATGGAGAAAGGATGTGTAAAGCTTTGTAGTTTAGAAAGCAGCGTCACAGAGGCGGCCTCAGTGACGGGACGTGGGTGAGAGAGGACTCGGCTGACACTTGCCGCCTGTGGGCAATCCATTCCCACGTATGCAAAGCCGGGATTCATAGTGCACACACGTTTCCTTGATGTGTGCCTGAGTCTGTGTCCCTACACAGGCTCGGGAAGCTGGGCGGGCACAGTGGGGTTGGCAAATGCAGTCGGCTAAGCCGCCACAGGCCTGGCTGCTCTCACGTGTTCGGATGGAGAGACCGAGCACCGTCAGTGTCCTCCCTGAGAAGTCCAAGGGACAAGTGCCAAGAGGTAGAAACCAGAAGCAGCCATCATGGTGGCCTGTCACGACTGAGCTCACTGCAGACACCATGGGATCTGAGAGATGACAGGATGGGAAGGGAACCAGGCTATGGTTAGGTTGACATGTCGGAAGATCACTCCACCAGCACCATGGAGGCTGGAATGCTGCACGCTCACAGGCAGCAAGACACTAAACTGCCACGTGTTGTATCTGCGGCTGAAATGGCAGAGGCCTGAGATTAAGCAGCCAGGAAATTCCTGGATAGACACACAAGGAGAAACAAAAGGGCTTCCTTTTGCCCAAAATCTGCCCAAAATCATGGAATCGGGGGAAGGGCGCCTGATGCATTCTGCCTTAGGTTATAAGTGTTATAAGAACACCAGGCCAAGGCCATTGATAGAGTAAGTCGAACCTCTGTGCAAGCTGTTTTCTGATTAGTCAACTTCAACATGCAGATGAAGAGTTGGCAGCACTGGTGATCTTCAGCTGCTTGTTCAGAGTCAGGAACGCACACCTGCTCTGCTCAGGGTTGTGAACCAGAGCTGCCTGGGGACACTCGGTGAGCATTTCCCAACCAATTCCACCATCTCAGCTTCCCTGAAAACTGAGTAGCTATGATGTGGGTCAGACTCCACTACCTATGGCAATGGTAGATGGGTCAAAAGATCCACCAGGAATACGAACAAGAATACCGGAGGCCCTGTTAGGAAGCCGCCGTGACATGCTCAGGTGACAGGTAAACACAGCAAGTCTCTCAGTGTCACATCTGTGGAAAGACGGAGAAGTGTTGTCTGGGGAAGGAGGTCCTCTATGTTACCTGTGAACACCATGCTGTGCCTTCCACTTAACTCAGCATAGGACAAGCTACAAATGCACGTGCCATCACTCCTCCTCACCCAGCCACCTTGTCAACTGCCCACAGCTTCCTCCAAGCCTTCCAGGCACTTCCTACCTCCTCATTTCAGCCTCCTTTACAGACAAGGAAGTCAGAAAACCACAGCAGAGCGACTAAGCACCAAGAGGCCTGTGGGGAGTGAGCAGTGAACACGGGGAACTCAGCCCTGCCTGGGACTCTCTGCAAGCGTCTCCACATAGACCCTCCCGTTCTGAGCAGTTCAAGACGCACAGCTCATCAGCATTAAGAATCAAAGTTCAACAGGTGTTTCCTAACCATTCCTTTCTGGGTGCCACTCTGCGGCAACACACGCTCCTTCCTGTCACTGTAATCGACTGTCGGTTTCCGTGGTACAGGCTGTGCTCTGTAGCATCTCTTCTGCCTCTGAGATGCTAAGACTGTATTAATACAACTTTAAGAATAGTATTTCCATCAGTATGTATAAATTATAATCTAGAAATAAGCTAAGGACTACTGAAAACTTTGGGGGAAATGTACGATATTATTTGACACTTACATAAAAAAATAAATAAGCCCGTAAAGAATATCGGGGGGTTGGGGAGATGGATTCATAGTTAGAGCTCAGACTGCTCTCGCAGAGACCCGGGTTCAGTTCCCAGCATCCGCACAGTGGCTCACAACAGGTCCATAGCTCCAGACCCAGCAGATCTGACTCTCCGCTGGGTCAGGGTCAGCGGCATGTGGTGCACAGACATACATGCAGACAAAACACCCGACACAGAGGGTGAAATAGTAATTAAAAGAGAAAAGCTAGAGGATGATATTTTTTAAAAATGATACGTGTTTGTATTTTTCCTGATAATGTATGCATTTCACTTTGCATATCATCAACATTAAGCATCCTAATTATGGGCTTTTAAATGTGAAAAGTGAAATTTCTGAGATAAACTAATGAGTTGAGGAGAACAGGCTGCCTGAAAGAACAGAACAAGCAATTTTATTTTATTTGTTTCTGAATATTGAGACAAAATCCGAGAACATTGCTAGAGATTGATAATAAGGACTAATCATTTCCCTGCAGTTTGTGCAATTTTCCCCACTAGAAGAACATCTCGGGCTCTATTGGAAATATTACATTTGCCTTGTGAGTTGAAGAAAGGGTTTCACAAGTTTGTTCTGAGTGTTTAAATGCCAATCTTGGGAGTAATTAGTGAGATGACATTCTCAGGTCCCGGACACTGGCCAAGTATTGTCCATGGAGAGCGGCTGGCCCTTGGAAGAAGGTTCATCTTGCCGTGAGCCTCACCCCCAGCTGAGCTGGGCATCTGGCGCTGGACAGGTGCTGCCCATGACTCTCCCGTGGGCCGCAAATTCTAGCCCAGGCTTGTAACTCACACCTGAGTTGCAGCGCTCAGGAGGCCGAGAGAGGAGGGTTGCTGTCAAGGCTTCCTAAATGGTGTATTGTTGTGATTTACGTTTCTACTGCAGCCCCGTGGCCTCGTTTGGAGACTTTCTACTGTTGATCTTTTTTTAAAGCGGTCTGCTTGTATTTTTCCTTAAAATCAGAAGTCCGTGCATTTCCACCCATCTTTAGCATCTCAAGATGGCTGAGATTCGCTCCCTCCCTTCACTACCTGAACCTAATAGTTTTAGTTCAGCTGAGTTTCCTGGCCCCGCTGCCCAGTCTCTGTCTTCTGAGAAACAGTTTCTGTCAAACAAGATCTCTTTTCTTTGTTTCAGAAACTGCCTCCAAACTTGGGTGTGGTCTCCCTTCATCTGGGGGTCATGCAGAGGCAGCCTTCTTTCCTTTTTTTTTTTTTTCCTGAGGTGGGGGAGGGCCCTTCCTACAGATTAGAAATTTTTACCCCAACACAATAATTCAAGAGAAATTTTAAGCAGCTGTAAACCCATCCACATGTGTCACGGACAAACTTGAGTGACCATTATGCAACAGGCTGCCCTCTGACTTTGTTAAAAAGCTTTATTACGAACAGCTGAGAAAGTCTAGACACTGCACTCTCCATGGTATCGCATTGTCAAAACCAATAGTTACGCAAGAACCTTGCGCCCCGAGTCTTTACCCTAGTGCCCACTGTGCATCCCCACCAGCGCCCTGACTGGAAATTCCTTCTGTTCCCCCTTTTCCTTGTTTCTCTGACCAAACACCTGGTAGATAACGTTACGGGCAGAAGGGCTTATTTTGTCTTACAGTTTGAGTGGACACAGTTTGTCGTGGCAAGGAGGACATGGTGGCCGAAGCTTGAGGTAGGTGTTCACACTGCAGCCAGGAAGGGGAATGTGGACAGACTGTGTAGCCGGGCTAAACACGTCAAGGCTCACCCCTAGTGACTCACTTCCTCCCGCAAGGATCCGCCTCCTGAAGGTTGTACAAGCTTCTGACATAGCACAAACCAGCCTGGAGCCAAGTGCTCAGTCAGATGGGTCCATGGGGGACAGGCACATCCAACACACGACAAACATTCTGTCTTTACACGCCTGGGGCTTCCGCCCTAATTTCTGGCTTATGAATGAAAACCAGGAGGGATGTAGGTAGGATGCCAGTGGAATGTCACAGTCCTTCCATTCCCCGCCCTCCGCCCCCCCCCCTGGGCCTCCGCCCTCCGCTTTAGGTGGGCCCTGCTGACTCTGCCGCCGCCTCACCCAGTCTCTGCCCCCTCAGGCCTGCTCTGCCTCCCCTTTTGTGACAGGGACTCTCGTGAGAGCTGAAAGAGCCCAAGTGTAAGTGAGGTTGCTCTGCCATCTCTTTGTCTCTCAGTAGAGCTCGGCTCTTCATCAGTGGTGACTTCTGCCCCCATAGCAATGTTCTCTGATGGTGTTACTGCCACACCATGCATGCACGCATGCACGTTTGGTGCTCTGAAGGACACACGTCACTCTGATATTTTCAGAACTTTGTGATAAGCACTGCCGACTTCATTTTCTCCTTTTTAAGGAATATTAAAATAGTTGCTTGTTTGCTGGTCACCTTCCTTTTATAAAGTCATCTTCCTTTTATAAAGGTTTTTTTTCTTCTGTATGGCATGTGCACACGTGTGTGTGTGTGTGTGTGTGTGTGTGTGTGTGTGTGTGTGTGTGTGTGTGTTGCATGCCTGTTTGCATCTTCTCCTGTGGGGGGAAATGTGTGAGACTGCATATGTGCCTGTGTGTGTTTAGAGGTCAGAGATTGATGTCCAGGCTTTTCCTGAACCACTCTCTATTTATTGAGGCAGTGTCTCTCTTTGAGCATCTACTTTAGCTACCCAGTTTGTCCAGGGGAATCTCATGTTTCTGCCTTGGGTGTTCTGGCTGCCACACCTGCCCAGGTTTTTCCTGGATGTAGGCATTTGACATCCTTCCCCTAGTGCTCATGCAGGAAGCCATTTGCCATCGCCCGATGGGGAAGGTTTTTTATCACCTCATTAACATACCAGTCTATGAACACAACACACAAAAGTGCTAACTTTGGCTTTCTTCTTCCATTTTCTAGTGGCCAGACTCAAGTCCGGATCCCAAAGACACGTACCACCTGTGTCCCAGAGCGTCTCAGATTCACAGTCATGTAGCATCACGTGAGTCAGCGTGTTCTTTGTCCCTACTTAAGATGCTATGACTTCACCTGGTTTGAGGGCACATGACCAGCTGTGCTTGGTCTTCAGCTTTAACCTCCAAACGCCAGTTTTACTGTTTCCTGAAGACTCACCTACACTGTTTCTGACATCACAACGAGCTCACTGGACAGGTGGCCGACTTGATGTCACATTCCCTTAATCTGTACTTTGCACTTTGTTCTCAGAGAGATCTTTGTAAAATGCAAGGGTCACCATTGTTTCTGTGTACAAGTCTTCCTGTGCTGGCACCTCTGCCCCTGGCCTCCCTCATCTGACTACAGGGTACAAGAAGTCCTGCTTGAGTTCTGCGTCCACAGCCCACAGTAAAGGAGTCAGCAAGCAACGATGCTGAAAACACACACACACACACACACACACACACACACAGAGAGAGAGAGAGAGAGAGAGAGAGAGAGAGAGAGAGAGAGAGAGAGACAGAGACAGAGAGAGAGACAGAGAGAGAGAGAGAGAGAGAGGGAATATACATCTTTATTTATACCTAAGCTAGTATCCCCTGCTAGATATATCATACTCCGCTCTGTGCCTGGCATACTGTAGGTGCTTAAAACACAGTTTCCTGTAGTTTGTTCAAAGTTTAATGTCACCTCTGAGCTGTCTCAATGTACGCTCCAAAGCTCACCCTAGAAAAGCCGTCACACACAAAGCACTTGTCTCATCCCGTGCCTAGCCCTCTCTGGGGCACCTTACTCTTGGGTCTGCCCTCTGCCATTGCTTCTGTTGTTTCATGGTACTTGAAAGAACGGAACGCCCCTACAGGAACATCACAGTACCTCACAGACGCTTGTGCCTGAGTTCTCAGAAAACAATTTTCCTGATCTCATTTTGACCTTGCAGCCCACACAGCCCAGTATCTGCTGTCACAGTGGGAAGTAAGCCACACTGTGCTTCCCACTTCCTGGTGCACAGGCAGCAGTTGTCTAAAGAGCAAAGAATTTATCTCTTTTGAGAATCTGGAGCAATGAAAATCTCACTGCCAATCAAAGGGGAGTTCAGAGGACACACATCCAACCAATATGCCTCCCAAAATGCCATTTTTAAATCACAGGGATGGGGCCTCTAACCTTACAGACGTGGAACACAGATTTGTAATGCAGAGGGGCTTCTTCGAGGAGCTGAGGCATTGAGTAAGGTCCTGCGATATACTGTTCAGACAAAAGTGTGTCATAAATATAAAATCACTCTACTCCCCTAATATTTAACAAAACTATTGATTGAGTTTGGAACCAAAACTATGCCTTCTGGAGTTTAGAAATAACATCCTAGGAATAAGTGCTGAAGGGACATAAAGTTTGATTTGATAAAAGGGGTGAACTATGAAACTTCTCTCCATGTGTATGTGTAGAAGTTCAATATCCCAGTGCAGTGGAAAGAAGCGTTTTATAGAAGTAAGGGCATGTGGCGGCTTGGACAAGAATGGCCCCAGAGGCTCAGAGATATGAATATTTGGTCCCCAGTTGGTGGAACCATTAAGGAAAGGTTAGGAGGTGTGGCCTTGCCGTAGCATGGTGTTGGGGTGGGCTTTGTAGTTATAGGAGCTCACTCTAGGATTCTCCCCTCCCCTGTGCCCCCGTGTGTGTGTGTGTGTGTGTGTGTGTGTGTGTGTGTATGTGTGTGTCTGTCTGTCTGTCTGTCTGTCTGTCTGTCTGTCTCTAAATATTTTTAATTTAAAAAATGAATGAAAATTTCACAGAAGCCTTGTGTTCCTGACAGCAATGCTCATCGGGGCACAGCCTAGCAGGGTGCAGATAAGGCCTCAGCAGGACCCAGCCATCTTGGCTCTAAAGACAAGGCCTTTTCAAATGTCACTTACTTGATTTTGAAAAGAAAACAATGCTGAGGAACATGTGGGTGCTCTGTGCAAACATTTATATTAACAGATCTTTAGATTTTGTAAGTATACAAAATACCACAAGGAAATTATGGGGAATAACATCCTGAATGAAGTTAAGTTCCATTTTTTTTTTAACCAGGGCTCATATCATCTGAATACTATAAGAAGAATAAGAATTTATCTTTCTAAAACAAAATTAGGAAGCAGAAGGTAAAGGGGCTGCACATTTTGAGGCTTTCAACCTTTCGTGAGCTGGTCTCTCAAACATGGATTTCTGCATGAGGCTTTTGCATGAGGCTGTGTCTCCATAGTTACAGCGGGTGCTGGGGTAAATGTGCTTCCAGCAATAATTGCTTCATATTTGTGTACAAACAGCTGAACAGTATTTTTCAATTTCAAATGCATACAGTCCAAATTCAGACTCAGAGAAGAGTACCAGAGAATGCTCAAGCAAGAACAGAAACACAGGTTGAGGCCAGAAAATTTCTTTCAGAAACATACCATTCTCCCACTATTATACCACACTGCGCCATTTTCTTTCTTGTTTCCATATTGATGCTTTCTCTGTTAACAGGTCTTTTGATGACAAACTCTAACCTGTACTGTAAATTACAGAAGTTGAAGATGGCTCGAAATTATATATAATATGATAATCATAAGGTGCGTAGAGTACAATGGTGAAAGACATTGTAAATGACCTCATTCTGTACAATATTTCTAATCTATTTTACATAACAATAATAAATCCTACTCCAGGAACTTTTGGGTTATAATGGTGAATGAAAATGTTGGTATTTCATATTTAATATTTGATAGGTAGATGAGAAATCTCTCACCTAACATTTTTGCCCTGCTGTCTCAGCAGTATAATTCTGAATGCTAAAACAATCTATTCATAAATAAAAATAATCTTACATATGGTGTAGTAGTGCAAGCCTGTAGTGTCACCGCTAATAGTATATAAATACACATATATACATGCACACACACACTATATATATACACATATATATAGTTTTTGTACACACACACACACACACACATATATATATATATATATTCTTTTGAGGCAGGAGTCTCAGGCCAGCCAGGCCTACTGAGTGAGACTCTGTCAAAAAAAAAAAACCTGCACAAATAAATAAATATGAACTAAGTTATAAAGACACAGCTCATGTGATTTGATTACCTACTGAACAAACCGTCCTGGGGTTCTGTCAGTGGTAAGGACAGACAGACCCTGGACTTATCGTCCATCTCACTTCAGACTTGGGAATGTGAGCATCATAAATATCAGGAACACTGGCCGGCCCCGGGGTGCGCCGGAAGCAGAGGCAGCCTGGAATCCCACCATTGTGTTCTTTCTCTGCACCTCACCAAGCACAACAATAACTTTTAGTTAATTACTCATTAGAACACGAAATGGTTTTTATACAATAGAAACAATTTTCTTTCAACTAATAATTGGAAAAGATTATTATGCATAATTTAAAGACTCATAAGGGATCACACATCTAAAAAAGAGAATTAAAATGTTTATAAATGTTTTCATTAGACACGGTAATTTCATATGTCCCCAGATATTAACTCTTGGGCCCCGAAGAACATGTGACTCAAAGGACATCAATTAAGTCAATGAAAGAAACATGAGCTGAACTAATTAAGCACCCTCTGCTGATTGTCCACCCTAACCAGTGTTAGTTCACAAATGTTTGCCTTGCAAACACAATTGACAGTAAATGTAAATTTCAGTCAAAGGGAGCTCCACAGCCTGGGAGTCTCTGCACCTTGGTCAGTTGTGGGTCTCTGTGTTAACCAACATCCACAGAATAAAGAAGTTCCTCTGATGAGTGTGTGGGGGGGGGACCAGCTAGTCTCCGGGCCCAGCAGGATGACGCTACGAGTCAGCTGAGTACTGTGTCTGTTGAGCAGAGTGATGGCAGGTTTCCCTGTCTATCCAACAGGCTCTTGGCCCCAGAAATGGTGCCAGACTTGGGTTCCATACTGAGGACTGAGCTTTAAAACAGAATGTAGTTGGTAACTACCATGACGTTTTGCCACCACTGCACCAGAGGGCACGTCTTACCAGGCCAGTGATTGGTGTAGTTCTCAAGGTTCACAGCTGAACGAGATTGGGAGTTACTTTTCTCCTTCAGTAGCCTGGACGGTGCCTCCCTGCACTGGGAAAGCTGGCCGGTATAGATGGCACGTCCAGGTCCGCACCAGCTTGATTTCCATGCTCTATGCCTCAAACATATGGCATCTTCAGCAACAGGGTCTTACGGCTCAGCACTGCACATGCGTATCACACAGCGTTCCTCCCGAGGCTGAGTCATAGAAAGATTGCAAGAGCTCATGTGATTTGATGACCTACTTAACAGTCCTGGGGTCCTGCCAGTGGCCAGGACAGACAGACCCTGGACTCACCGTCTCACTTCAGACTTGGGAATGTGAGGATCATAAATATCATGAACCCTGTCCGGGATGGACTCTAAGGAGCCAGTTTCTGTGCATGTCACACACATTAAGGTGTCTGCATATATGAACTCACAGTAACTGACACAACATATGTAAGACCTGTGCAAGCCCACGCCAGACAAAATCATAGCATGGAGAGGGGCACACACCTTTTCTTTAAGGGTGTGGTCACTGATAAATTGAGCAGAGTCCAGTGAATAGTCATACCCAAAAATGTATTGGTATAATAAGTTGAACTTGATGTTTTTTTAAAAATGAAGACACAAAACTGGGGGTGGTGGTAGAATGGGGTAGCAGACCTGAGAGGATTTGGGGGGTGGAGGGTGAATTGGACCAAATACAATATGTGAAATTCTTTAAAATTTACTTTTAAAAACCCTCAATATATACAAGACAATAAAATACCAGATTGTGGTACCAGCCTCTGTAACAAAATGAATATAGGCTTAAGTTAAAAATTTCAATGAAACATAGTTGTTAGACATGGAGAGCAGGCTTGCTTCCTGGAACTGGGGCTCTGCAGAGAATTGCAGCATTTCTACACATAAAATAGTCTGTTTTCAACATGTAAATTTCTTTAAAGTCACGGCAGAGTTTGCCTTCAGAAGTGTTCACTTCAGTGTAACTCTGCCATGACCCCACCCCACGCGAGTCTCAGTGTCTGTACAAGGGACGAGAGCAGTGATATTTAACCACAGAGCCACCCAGGCTACAGGTCAGGAATCTAAACAGGAAATGTAATTAAATAGGAAAAATGTTGAAATGGGTGAAAAAGCGAAGTTCTGCAGAGGGCAACAGAACTGCAGTGAGGGGATTATCCCTCCCACTGTGAGCGGCAGCTCCTCCCAGCCAACAGCAGATGTGGACTGGCCCCTGGTGGAGGAGGGCTTTAGTCTCTCAGGATGCACTCACAGAAGAGCTGAGGTGAGCCTGGGTGCCAAGGGGCCAATTGCTCCAGCTGAACTCCCACCAACAACCACACAGGATTTGAAAACAATAGAACATCACTTTTAGACACGCTACAATAAAATCTCCAGGACACACTCCTCGGTGGCAATGGGTGTCCTCACACAGAGAAGGTAACACTGGAGCAGCCAACACTGAGCTGAGGCTCCTTGGGGTCAACGCCCAGTTATTTGAAACATCCATAGTCATGTCTACACTGGCCATGCAGCACACAGTAATGTTTCATGGTTGCCTCTGTTTATAGATGCTGTTGTTTGGTGTAGTGTTCATCCCTCCACAGGGATCACAGCCAAGGGCCTGCAGCCCTGCCTGAAGAAAGCAGTCCTATCTCATGCCACCTTCCTGTCCTCATGGCTGCCTTTCTGAGCTGAGGGGACACTAGATAGCCCTTGGGCAAACACTTGCGGGCCATGCCGACAGTGACATGACCAACAGGAAGCAAATCAAATGAGAAGGAACAGCTCCAGATAATCAGGAGAAATCATGCTATCTGGCAACAGAGGAGTTGAAAGAAGAAGGCTGGGTGGGCTGGGGACGTGGGGGAATGAGGTCTCCAATTCCTCTTGCTTGAAGAATGACTTTGAGTCACAGTGACCTGCAATGATCAATGCCTTTCAGGTAACACACGCATTGCCGCAAACAGGTGAATTTTCGGTTGGCAAGCCAGCTAGCTGCTAGTGTGAGCAGGTCATATGTGAGAAGAGTGTATCAAAAATATATGTCTTGGAGGAGATAAATGGCTTGGCCTGTACAAAGCTATCTGCACACAGTGGAATCCAGCACCGAGGAGGGTCAAGTCAAAGCAGAAACCATCTGCTAGCTTCCTGTGGGGTTCCAGAAAGGAATAAGAAACACCCTCACCCATCGTAAGATGGTACTCCCCTTGCTGCTCAGAGACATGTGGTGTTGTCCAAGTTTCAGTGATTTCCCCGTTGATGAATAATTCAGAAAAAGAATGTGTTTTTTTTAAATTTTTGTATATTTATTTTCTTTCAAGTTGTCTCCAATCAAGGAAGTGCATTTTGTTCACTCCTGCCACTGTTTTGTTTATGAAGTTATGCTTAGAAGTTAAGAAATGTCTCAGCAAATTTAAAAATAAACACCCTACAGAAATTAAATATAAATATCCACATTGCATTTCAATTAATATGATAGCAGACTGAGTTGAAGGAATTCAGCTATTTTCAGTTTTTTTTTTTATATAGCAGCAATATTCCAGAGGGATGTTATTATTTCTTGAGGAATCATTTATGTGCAGTGGGAATTTCAGAACATGGATATAATAAAGGCCTCCACCCTAATAAAATTGATTGTCGGATGCCACCTTCCAGTTGAGGACAAGCAGCTCGTAGGAGTGAGACTCCCTGTCTGTCTGTCTGGCTGCCTCAGCTGTCTATGACTTTTCTAGTGACAGCCCTTTCCCTTTCCAACCCTCCTCCCCCTCATCTGCCAGGCGAGGCCTGTTTATCTAGCAATATTCTTCCCAAAGACCCTGTTGCCCTCAGTGAAAGCTTTCATGAGCTCACACTGTAAGGTTAGTACTCCAACTTTAAAAAGTGACACTGGAGAAACCCTGCATCAAAAATTTGCCTGGTGTTCTCTTTGTCTAAATTCAGGTTCATGCATTACAAAAAATAAAAAAATACAATAAATAAAAATCTGCTATGCTTCTTACAAAAATCAACAGCAATAGTCTGTGTAGAAGTGAAATGGTGAAGCCGCTGAACCAAGACAGCGCAGGGCAGTGGGCTTGTTGTCCGTGCTGGCTGGGCTTTCTCCGTGGCAGCGCTATGTTTTGACTGGAGAAAGGAACGGCAACAGTGATATTCCTAACTCAGACAGCATTCGGCATGAGGGGAGGGGCAGGCTCGAACTGCTGCTTGTTCCTGTTGGAGCGTGTGTGTTTGTGTGAGTGTGTGTACATAGGTGTGTGTACATGTGTTTGTGTGTACAATGTTAGGACTTGAGATTTTTGCAAGCTACCCTCAAAAAATAAAAAGATGTGAACATCTAAGGAAATCTTGTGCATTTAAACCCTAGCCCGTGAGCCAGAAGATACTGTAAGGGATGGGGTTGCAAAGAGTTCTGTTTCCCTCCACGTGACGGTTAATCTTGGTATCAACTTGATGGGATTTATAGTCACCATGGAAACAAATCTCTGAGTGTGTATTTGAGGGATTTTTCTAGACTAAGTTAATTAACGTGGAAAGACACACCCTGAATGCAGGCAGCACCACTTGCTGGCTGTGGAATCCTGTGCTGCATAAACAGGGCAGAGCTGACACAGCATCATTTTTTTTTTTCTGCTTCCTAGCTTTGGGTGCAGAGTGGCTAGGGGCCCCACCCCCAAACCCTGCTCCTGCTGCCATTGTTCTCCCTGCGGGTCTAGATTGTACCCACAAACACTGAGCTGAATAACAGGCAGTCCAGTCCTTCACTCACTTATGACAAGTGCTCCAGAACCGTGACAGGAAATAGAGAAGTGCACCGGACATCCGCTCTGGACTGAGCAGCAGTGTGCTGGCTTCCCAGGACAGCTGGAGAGACCAGAGCTTCTGGTGAGGAAAGAGTGAGAGGACAGGGTCATGCTCACCTTACCAGAGCCCTCAGGTTAACATTGGGGGCACAGGCTGTCTGGAAACATTGTAGCCCTTGGGTTTTGTAACATCCCTGACCGTTTTGCTGGGGGTTACAACTAAAGCCTTACTTAGCTCTTGACTCTTTCATTTCAAATCTCACAGCCTGCAAATAAACCTGATGGAGTGTTTTGAGGCTATAGCTGATCCCTGCTGGCCTTCAGAGCAATTGGAGGAAGTGCCTGAGTCGGATCAGGTCTCACAGAGCAGCGGCCCTTTCTCTATCTTTCATCTAAAATGGAGCATCTCCTTCTAATTTGCTGCCACTTTAAAGGTAATTTGAAATTTCCACTCTTGAGGTGTGTTTGTGGCATCACAGCCGTCTCCAGGCCCATCGCCACTAAAAATATATATAATTGGTTGCATTTCCTTTAATCTTCAGCAGGATGTGCTGTTTTCCTATTAGTCTCTGGTCAACTACAAAGACCGGCTTTGCTTTGAACGGTTTCTAAGGAAAACAGCAGCTGGAACAGAAGCCAGCCTGCATCCATCCCTCCCTGATGTACACTCACCTTGCTCCCTGGCTTTTTCAGGGCATGCCCTCCACAGTTAGATGTGTGACCCACGGGAAAGGTGCGAAATCACTTTCTTCATTATCAGAGGTAAAACTTGCAATAATAAATTGGCATCTCTCTGAGTTTCAACCAATTCCTCTTTTGCAGTTTTAGTTGGTTTGGCAGAGAGCCGGGGATTGCCCCTGAACCCTGAAGGACTTTCCTCCACCTCCACCTTGCGTCATCCTGGCATAACTGGTGCCATTTTTGTGTGTGTTAAAAAATCGAGACAGGTCTTTCTGAGCAGGTAAAGGGTATTTTAGAAGCTTCCTGTGGACGATGTTAAACTGGTATTTTTCATTTCGTTTTATTTATTGGTTGTATCTACAGCAGAGATCACTTAGTTTACGGTAACACATCATGTCCTGTGGTGAGGGCACTTATCCCTGCCTCCCAGGTCACCGTGGGAGACATATAGGAGCACTCACACTGTCTCTCCCATGGGAACACAACTCTTTCTCTTCTTGTGTTGAAAGTACATGTGTGCAAGAAAATATCATTAACAGTCATAGAATTTGTTGTTTTTACTGGAAATTAATACCAAAGGATGTGTGTTGTAAGGGAGGGTAAAGGGTTGTGCTTTGTTCAACAGTCTGATTCAAGCAGGATCCCCCGAAAGGAAATGGCTAAAGAACCCCAGGTTTACACATGAGCTAGCAGAGCCTTCAGGACAGTCTCTGCCCTGACTCTGCTTTGCAGTGACAGTAGCATCAAGGCAGAGATCTCGGGACAGGTCGGTGCTGAGGTTTCTAATCAATATTAACCAATTCCTGTACAAGAAGCAACTAAGGAAGAGAGTCCTCACAGAAAACAAGGCTGGCATCTGTTTAGGGACTGATGTTCACCTGTTTCAAACAGCACACCTCGGCCACACCCACAGCCTACATGCTGCACACACCTCTGGTCCACAGCTTGAACATGAATTCATTTTGTTAGAGCAGAAATCTGAGGACCAGTCTCCACCTTGCAGATGAGGTAGTCTGTGCTGGGACTGCAAACTCCCATTGTATCTTTACTAGAAATGACAGATTGGTTTACAGCTGAACACAACGGACTGTAATATGTCGGGACTGGAGCCTGGGTGTGTGTCAATAGTGCTTTGTAACCTCATCACTTAGTTTTAGATTAACCTCATCTGTTTGATTTATTGCATGTCCTCCTAGCTCCTGGGCAAGTGGAGGCATCTCTCAAACTCCTTCTGGGGTTTGGATTGGCTGGTGTGTAACTTACTTCCTGGATGCACAGACTGCTGATAGGGGGAGAAAGGATCCCTTGGCCTTTTCTTTATTTCCTGTACCTCATGGCAAGACGTTCATGTCCCCTCCCTCCCTTAATTCTTGAAACCCATTTCAGGATCTGAGAACAGACCACCTCACACAGAGAAGACTTAAGAAAAATGTCCCAAGACTAACGTGACCTGAGGCAGCACAAGAAGAGACTTCAATCTCAGGACTGGGTCACTTAGCAGTTCAACTTTAAATGAGTTTTCGAATTTACCTAAACTTTCATTACCTTATTGATGCAAAAAAAAAAAAAATAGCAATACTATTTCTGCAGATGGTCATGGAAACCAAAGATACATGTATGTACCTCCTGCCCTGCGATGCACATAACAGCAGCTCTACAGATGTGTTGGTGAAGGTGTGCTGGAAAATCTGACACTCAGCAAGACTGACAAACCATCGATCGAGAGTGCACACTTCTTCCATTTTATGGTGCATGCATTTGCATATTTTAACATCTCCTGAGTTGAGATATGTCTTACTGAAAACAGCTCTAGAAATTCAACGAACTACAGTATGATCTTAATTTCCCTTCACTTATTACAGAAATTTAAAAAAAAACTTTTCTAAGATTGAACTTTTTACTACATGCTAAGTACTGAGCACTGGGCTCAGGTCATTCATGCCAGTTCCTACAGTAGCTGGGTTTTAATGTCATCTCCGTGACCCTTTATGTTAGAGGCTGAGCACATTGCACATGGTTGACGCTGAGAGCAGGAGCTAAAATGGGAGTCTGTGTGTGGTTTGTGAAGAGGAATGTGATGCCTGCATCTCTCTCCTCCTCACACTCTGCAACTCCAAATAAACCGCATACTTGACACACTATTGTCATTAACAGTGGGGCTCCACGGTGAGGCTGGCTGGCTCTGGAAACACCTTGGGGGTTTGCTCAGCCTTCTCCCTGGCTTGTGTTACTTACAAAGTCGCAGGGATAAAAGAACCTGTGAATATAGTAAAGATTAAAAAGAACAAATATGTTCTTCAAGTACATATGTACATTGTACATATGCAAATAGAGAATTGTATGATTGTGTATCTGCTCCATAGATGTGTGCACAGAATATACACTGATCAGTGCTGACACAATAGCACCTTGGTAGCTATGAGTAAATGGTTCCAATGCTCCAGAAATGAAAAAAATAATATATGGTTGCTCAGTTTCCTTGTACATAGTGAAAAATATCCTCACATAAATGGTAAATATCTCTGGATTAGTTCTAAGTTTTATTATTATTATTATTATTATTATTATTATTATTATTATTATTATTATTTTCTTCAAGACAGGGTTTCTCTCTGTAGCCTTGGCTATCCTGAACTCACTTTGTAGACCAGACTGGCCTCTAACTCACAGAGATCCGCCTGCCTCTGCTTCTTGATTGCTGGGATTAAAAGCGTGTGCCACCATGATAAAAAGAGAAGGCCAGTCCTCTGATAACTCTGCTGACCATTAGCAAGCTTAGTTCTAAATTTTAACACACTGCAAATCCTACATAAAAAAGTTGATACATGAGCCACGGGCAGCAGTCATGCCCTTAATCCCAGAGAGGCAGAGGCAGGCAGATCTCTGTGAGTTTGAGGCCAGTCTGGTCTTCAAAGCGAGTCCAGGACAGTCAAGATAACACAAAGAAACCCTATCTCCAAAAGCTAAAAAACAAAACAAAACAAAACAAAACAAAAGGGTTGGTATACGATATTGCTTACAGAATAATGATGAGGAAAATATCTGTACGTGGTCATTCCAGAGGCAGGTCTTCTTCAAGGGTGCTGACACCATGGATGCTGAACTCTCAGACATGCAGCAGCTGACTGCAACTACACACACACACACACACACACACACACACACACACACACACGAGCCTTATCACATTCTAAGGGAAATATTAGTTTAAATGTCTTTTAAATACAGTAAGTGCTAAATAAGTACTTGGCAGTAAAAGGATTAGCTTTTAACTTACCGCAGCTAAAGCCACCTTACAGTAGCCTCAGTGGCTAAGGGTGTAGACAACTACCAGAACAGTCATGGATTCCTATCACAGGCCAAACCACACATCAGCCTCTCACATGCTATATAGATTGCCCTGTCTCAGTGGTTATTCACTTAAAAATTCATTCATGGAATGCAGCTTGCTAAAAAAAATAATTTCAGAGCATTAGGCAACTTTGGTTTAGGAAAAAAATAATTTGACAAAAGGACCAAGCAGCAATAAGCTTATTCTTAAATTCATTTTAATTGGATATATTATGTATTAAAACATTACTAGACAGACTTAAAGAACCCTTAGCTCTTCATAAGAAGGCATTTTATGGCCTCTAAGTGGACGCCACAGGCTCTCTTCACAATGAGTCAAAACTGAGAATCCGGAAGTGAAATTTGCAGACCTTAGGGAAGTGCAAACATCAGAGCATCCCCATTGCAACGGACACCCCACAGTAAAGACGACAGCCATGGCCTCAGTCACAGCAAGTAGGGGTGGCAAGGCAGGGAAGCATAGAGTTCTGTTAATGACTGAAGTTCGTTTGTTATTCGCTTTAGATAGACTGCGAACACCATAATGCGTTTTAAGTACACTTAGAAAAAGTGCCCATAGGAGACACATAAAAGTCAATGAAAAAGAGCACCTTCCAGATGGTTCCACACATAGGTCATAAGACATCAGAAAAGCTACACAGCAGCATTGGAAGGAGATAAACTAACCATGAGACGGTACCAAAGGGAAAGGCGCACCCTGGACGGTCAATGATTGCTTTAAACGTACCCGAATTCACCAAATCCAAAACCAACGAGTGTATGAACATGAAGAAAAACAGCTGTACCCCTTGCACTGACACACTTCTCTGTGGTGAAGTGTTGCACACGTAGAAGTGAAAGGTTGGGAGGCTAGGCTCCATGAAACTGTGAGCAACGGAAGGCAAGGCGGCCATGCTTAGATAAAACAGTCAGGCCGGTACTCTGCAGGTGACAGAGACTGTCAGTATGCAATGATAAACCGATCAGTTGATGGGGAAACTGTAACAGTTGGTGATTTGCACGGCCCTAATGACAGTCATGGGACTCAACCAGAGCTGAGGGAGGAAACCGCAGTGACGGCAACAAGAAATGGCAGTGCTGAGTTTGCAGTAAGAGAACAACAAGACAGAAAAATCCATAAGAAAACAGAGATGGAGAAGAGACCTCTGACTGATTTGTCCCAACAGATAAATGCAGATAATGCTATCCTGAAGCATTTAACAGAACAGTTAAAGCCCCGAGGGAAAATAGCATCTCAGTGGTTAGTGCCTCCTTGGTTAAGTCCATTCCTCAGTGTGGGTTGCTGTGTATGCCTTTGATGCCATTTTAAATAAAAACTTTCTCTTATTTCTTGGTCTGGATTGTTCATTGTAGATAGAAACACAACTAATTTCTGATAGTTGGGCTTGTGTCACTCATCTTTGCTAATAGGAAGAGGTTTTTGTGGAATTTTCAGGTGTTTGTTGGTTTGTTTACATATAGGGTCAACTCCTCTATAAACAGACATTGTTTCCTTCCTTCCTTCCTCCTCCTCCTCCTCCTTCTTCCTCCTCCTCCTTTTCTTCTTCTTCTTCTCTTCTTCTTCTTCTTCTTCTTCATATCTCTCTCTCTCTCTCTCTCTCTCTCTCTCTCTCTCTCTCTCTCTCTCTCACCCAGTATGTCTTGGAAACAGAACCCAAAGGGCAAATGTTACTACTGTAAACTAAGTCTTACAAAATGTGTCCTTACAGGGAGCGAGGAGCAGGCCCTACACACAGATGCATGGGAGCCATTAACCATATGAGCCAGTTTGTAGTCACATGGGGCACAGGTCCCACCAACCTGCAGAAGCCACGAGGTGGGTGCATAACAATTCTTGTATGTGAGGAAGGAAATGCAAGCATCCCTTTGGATGAGGAGACTGGAGCACTGAGAAATACTCAGCTTGCTAATGGTCAGCAGAGCTGTCAGAGGACTGGCAAGCTCCCGCACTGGCCTTCCACTCAGCTTGCTAATGGTCAGCAGGGCTGTCAGAGGACTGGTAAGCTCCCGGCTGGCCTTCCCTTTTTATCATGGCTATACCTCAGAAGAAGCTACAACATGGCTTCCTATGATGGCCGCAAACAAGCATGACCTCTCTGTGCCCCCAGCAGAGGAAAAGGAGCAGCCATTCTGTGAACTAGGAGAAGAGGTACGCTGGCCAATGCATGTGGATGTTCAGAAGCCTGAGACAGGTCTGCATAGCCAGCCGTGGCACAGTGCTAAAATTTCACCATCTGCCACCACTGGTGTCTACCCAGGCATGACAAGTGACAAGGAACATGAAATGGCCTGTGGTGAATAATCAGTGGGCCTGTCTTTCCTGGGCTCTTGCTTAATAATACACAGCACAAATAAAAAGTGTGTGTTGAGTCAAACAAGAAGAAAAGAGACTTTCTAATCACTAACTGCACCTCTAGAAGTGACTGTAAATATTGTCCTTGCACTAATAACAATGTACTTTCTTAAAACTTCAACAGTGTCCACTGAACTTGTCCTGATGACAACAGTTAATTATGGGTTGTCCCTGGACTCTTCCCAAGCCCTCAAGATTCATGGTGGCTATGACGCACACGCCGCAGCAGGAGCACACCCCCAACCAGCAGCTATGCTCCCCTAGCATGACTCTGGGACTCGCTTGTCACACTTGGCAGAAGGAGGAAGAACAGACTCTAAGAAGCAACAAGCACCACCCACATCCCACTTGACAGGACCCTTCCAAAGAAGGGCAGCCATTTCTCAGGCTGAGTGGCTATTGAGAAGTGTTTGTCAGTTGTTCTGATGCATCTGGCCTTGAACATTTTTTTAAAAAACTTTTATTTTTGTAGAAAATGAACTTTTTTTTAATGTTTATTTTTGTAGAGAACAGATGAGAATTTCTTGTGTTTTATGGACAGGCTGTGTAGAGAGGAGTGTGTGAAGAAGTAAGTTAAGCATAGGATTGATGCATACTTTGTTGAATGTTCCAAATATATATATATATATATATATATATATGAATATATATATATATATATATATATATGCATGCAACAACAATTAATGAAAAAAGAAGCCAGGGTTTGGAAGAGAGTCAGGGTGGGTAAGGGAGGGTTTTGGAGGGAAGAAAGTGAGGGGGAAATGATGTAATAACATTATAATATCAAAATAAAAGAAATAATCAAAATACACATACATTTGGGGTCCAGCAAGATGGCTCAGTGGGCAAAGCACATTTGATGCCAGGATGTCAGTGTGAGCTTTGTGCCTGAAACTGCTACAAAGGTGGGAGGAGAAGCTGCTGCTCCTCAGGGCTGTGCTCTGACGCTGTAATAAATAAATGCGCCCAAGTACTTGGAAAGAATTAAAAGCTTCCAGTGCAACACTTTTAAATAACCATAAATAGAGACTGCTTTCTTACTTCATTTATCTCAAGTCCTATTTTCATGAGAGAATGTGAACTTAATATTCTGGTAGGTTTGTAAAATGTGTGTGAGGTAACTCAGAAGGATGAGACACCATGACAGCCCCTGCAATGCAACGTCGGCATGCAGCCCATGGCCCTCTCTCCGACAAGCTGCTCTTCCAGGTCAAACAGGAACTCTCCATTGGCAAAGAGTGAGGGCAAAGCTGCTGAGCCACTGGGAATGTCTTTAGTCTAGCTATTCTGCTCATGGACAAATGAGGAATCAGGCTGGGCACGGTTATGCCACAGATGCATAGACCAGCACACACTGTAGGTGGGGCATGGCGGCTATTTTATGAGGGGTGTTTGGATCTTCAGGGCATTGGCAAATTATACCTGTGAAATGGGATTTCCTGGGGGCACTCCCATTAGCCTGGGGACACTCCCATTAGCCTGGGGACACTCCCATTAGCCTGGGGGCACTCCCATTAGCCTGGGGGCACTCCCATTAGCCTGGGGGCACTCCCATTAGCCTGGGGGCACTCCCATTAGCCTGGGGGCACTCCCATTAGCCTGGGGACACTCCCATTAGCCTGGGGACACTCCCATTAGCCTGGGGGCACTCCCATCAGCCTGGGGGCACTCCCATCAGCCTGGGGGCACTCCCATCAGCCTGGGGGCACTCCCATCAGCCTGGGGGCACTCCCATCAGCCTGGGGGCACTCCCATTAGCCTGGGGGCACTCCCATTAGCCTGGGGGCACTCCCATCAGCCTGGGGGCACTCCCATTAGCCTGGGGGCACTCCCATTAGCCTGGGGGCACTCCCATTAGCCTGGGGGCACTCCCATTAGCCTGGGGGCACTCCCATTAGCCTGGGGGCACTCCCATTAGCCTGGGGACACTCCCATTAGCCTGGGGACACTCCCATTAGCCTGGGGGCACTCCCATCAGCCTGGGGGCACTCCCATCAGCCTGGGGGCACTCCCATCAGCCTGGGGGCACTCCCATCAGCCTGGGGGCACTCCCATCAGCCTGGGGGCACTCCCATTAGCCTGGGGGCACTCCCATCAGCCTGGGGGCACTCCCATCAGCCTGGGGGCACTCCCATTAGCCTGGGGGCACTCCCATTAGCCTGGGGGCACTCCCATTAGCCTGGGGGCACTCCCATTAGCCTGGGGGCACTCCCATTAGCCTGGGGACACTCCCATTAGCCTGGGGACACTCCCATTAGCCTGGGGGCACTCCCATCAGCCTGGGGGCACTCCCATCAGCCTGGGGGCACTCCCATCAGCCTGGGGGCACTCCCATCAGCCTGGGGGCACTCCCATCAGCCTGGGGGCACTCCCATTAGCCTGGGGGCACTCCCATTAGCCTGGGGGCACTCCCATCAGCCTGGGGGCACTCCCATTAGCCTGGGGGCACTCCCATTAGCCTGGGGGCACTCCCATCAGCCTGGGGGCACTCCCATTAGCCTGGGGACACTCCCATTAGCCTGGGGGCACTCCCATTAGCCTGGGGGCACTCCCATTAGCCTGGGGGCACTCCCATTAGCCTGGGGGCACTCCCATTAGCCTGGGGGCACTCCCATTAGCCTGATTCTATCTCCCACCTTCCAGCCTGGGCATTTTCAGAAGTTTCAAAATGGAAAAAGTGACTTTACTCTCTTCCTTCCCTACCTAGCTTCCTGTGATGAACTAATTATGTACACGGTCAGTCAACTGCAGACATCCAACTCTTAGCTCCTGGCCCTGCGGATTGTGGCTATGGCTTTAGTAGAAACCATCTTTGCCCTTTGTTTCATCAAAGGGTCTTCAGTGCCCTACATGTTCCCCTGGAGAATAAATGTCTGTAGAAGATGGGCCTATGAGGGGAGATCAGAAGACAGGAGATAGCTTGTCTTCTATTTATAAGCTAGCCACAAGGAGGGAGGCCCTCTTACCAACATTCAGTTCAGGCCCCAAAGGCATTCGTAGCCTTTGTATATTCTCTGGTTCATGAAATCAAGACAAATCCGTTCATGCTCCTAAATGTATTTTCAATAAACTTTGGTGTGCAACGGTATTTCAACTGTGTTATACTATGGGGTGGGGAGTATGTAGCTGTGATTTTTGGCTACTTACTAGGTTCCTATATCTACAACCCTTCTTCACCCCCATCTCTTTCAACCCCCCAACACTAGGTAGGTAAGAAAGAAGGTTAGAGGGGCAAGGGGATGTAGATCTCTCTAGACTACATCTTGCTGTTATCATTGGGGGCAAGCCCAATCCTTGTATTTAGAGTATTTCCAACCAGCGACCAGCAATTTGGAAACCCGGCAATCCGGCAAACAACAACAAACAGCAATCAGCAATCTGGCAAACAGCAAACAGCAACAGAAAAATCTTCAGCAGGGACCACCAGCAGCAGCAGGAACAGCCGAAACAGCATAGGGACAGCAGAGGGAGAGCACCAGCCACCACAGGCGCTCTCATGTTCTCACATTTATTCCCTCTCAAGAGTCCTCAGAATTCCAAATGTAAACTATCTTCAGCTGGCAAATTCACGCCCCGTGCTAGAGCGTGAGACAAATCACAGTCAGTAGCTGTGGGCACTCTGAAGCAGCCCCATATTCCACACCTGGGACTAAAACAAACACATGTTTGCTTCTTCCTTATCCCTCCGTTACGCAAGGCAAAGAGAGCTACATGCAAACACCCACTGGCATGCCCCGCGCTGCCTCTCTGGCATGGCAGAGGGACGTGGGCTACGTGCATTGGATTGTGGGTTAGTTAGTAGATGTATTGTCTTAGGCTCATGCTAGGCAGGCCAGGTCTCTGCTTCTCTGTTTTCTGACTATTACACACACACCCTCCAACAGAGGCATAGTGTCAGACAGTAAAAACCTACTGCCACGAGCCCTCGCCAGGAGAACTGACCACGGAAGGTTCTCACCTCAAGAAACAATCACCTGTGATTGTTAACCCAGTCACTTGCATGTTAATGAGTGAATTAGGAGCCTCGGTCAGTTCTCTGCCGGTCATGACTAAACTTGCCTTTGTGAAATGTGAAGTCATTTTCACTACGGGCACAAGGGAGAAACCGGTTTTTAACGTTGAGGGCCACAGATATGGTTATACTATTGCAAGAGATGTGTGAATTTGCAAACGGCGTGCAGCAACATGCAGGGGACAATTACAGTTAGATGCCTGGCAACCAAAGCTGTTGCTTTGATGGTGACTAGGTGCCACAAGTAACCAAAGAATAAATGGGGGGACTTGTATGCACCCCCACGCCAACACACTGTTCTTAAAATAAAAGCAGATTTAAAGGAAATGTACATAGAGAGGCTAACCGCCACAGACGAGGTACTATCCTGAAGTATAAGTGATCGGAAGTGGGGCAGCGTCTCCGCTAAGCTAAGGTGCTTACGTCTCATAAGAAACCACACAGTGTGCGTCTCCACTTCCATCTAAAAAACCCTCTGCGACCGTCAAATCCACTTGTGGAGGAACCGCTAATGAGATATCACACCCGCTCACACCGTGAAAACTGCTGGAGGCTTTAGTTGCTGTTTACCGAGATCAGCTAATCTTTCTGTTTTTTAAAAGTATGGAAATTTCCAGCACATGAAGAGCGAAAGAGAACACTGAGTGGATTCTCATGTGCCACTACCCAGTTCACGTCACGCCCCGGATCCTGCACACCTTGGTACACTCTGAATTATTTCCAACAGAAGCTTTTGTATAAAATAACAATTTCTTTTGTAAAAAGTTTTTTTTGACATATGTTCTTTTTTAAAATGTAAGCTCAAAAATTCATTAGCAGAAGTCCCACTGTCAACCTGCACAGCTCATAAATAAATAAACAAGCTAAATTCTGGGTCTTTGGGGTTTTCTTGCTATTAGAATGTAACCCACCCACACTGAACAATCAACTAAAGGCCAGGCTGTTGAAAGGTGGTAACAGACTTTGACCACAGTATTCACATGACCATGAAAGAATGGTTCTGTTTTGTCCCGAGGGTTCTCAAGTTAGGAACAAAATGCCACTATCCTGCTTAAAGCTGCACAAATGAACTGTGTCTTGGCTTGGTGGCCTGAAAGCCAAGAGCTGCAAAGGCCGCTTTCCTGTCTTCCTCCTGTCTGCTGTCCGTAGGGGAGAGTCTCTGTGCAGCTCGTTCCAGCTTCTGCTGGTAACTGGCGGTCTTCAGTGGCCTTGGCTTGCAGCTACACCACCACGGTCTGCTTCTGCTCTCACACGGCCGTTTCCTCCTGAGTCTTCAGGTGCCATCTCCTGTTCTTACCTGCACATTGGTAACAGGAGGCTGGGGCTGGAGCTTCAGTGACCTCACCTCGACTTGATTATCGGCAAAGACCTCATGGCGAGGCGAGCTTCCACATTCACATTCTGCATTCTGGGGGCTAACGATTCAACGCATCCTTTTCGTAGAACCCAGTTCAACCAGAACCATAGCAGTTCTTCAGCCTGTGCCACCACGTTTTTATTAGGATTTCCCTGGGTGATCATGTACTCATCTGTGCTGAGAGCAGAAAGAGAGGAAAGCTAAGAGGCATTAGAAAGGCCCAGGGGTCCTTAGCTCAGTTGAAGTCTAGCAAGCTCAAAGTTAAGAAAATTAACACAATTTACTGCAAAAGCCGCCTATGTATAGACAATGCGCTTTTATATAGAGAAATTCCAGATAAGGATATTAAAATAGCAAGGAGCCATGTTTACAGTATGAACACATTGTTTTCTCCCTCCACCCTGTGACTGTGCAGTCCCACCCCACACACCCTGGTGACCGCAGCCCTAGTGTCTCCTCTACAGAAAGAGAAAGCAAAACAATCCGTAAAAGCCGTTAACAGCACCTTCCAGTAGCCACAGAATCATTTACTCTTCCTTTTTTTAAAAAAAAATTAATTTATTCTCTAATGTCTCCCAAGCATAGTTTCCCCTCCCTTCTCCTCACACCCCCCAATCTCCGTCCTTCCTCCCTCCTCCTTCACCCATCCACTCCTCCATTTCCTTTCATAAAAGGGCAGGCCTCCAGGAATATCAACCAAACATGGCTTATCGAGTTGCAGTAAGATTAGGCTCCCCAGCTACATATGAAGGCTGGATGAGGCAACCCCATAGGACAACCAGGGTCCTCAAAGCAGGCAAAAGCACCAGAAACTGTCCGGCTCCCTCTGTTAGGAATCCCACAAAACCACCACACTACACAACTCTAACATATACAGAGGGCTTAGGTTAGACCCATGCAGGCTTAGTCTCAGTGAGCCCCTAGGAGCCCAGATTTGTTGATTCTATGGGTTTTCTTGTGGTGCCTTAGCTAAGATTCTTAGTAATGGGGATACAGACCCTAAGCCTGCCACTTCCTATAACCAGGTAAGACTTCCAGTACAGGGCTTGGGACACCAACCGAGCCACAAAACCTGTGACCTACAATATGTCCTACCAGCATGATGTGTTGGGGTACAGAAACGGTGGGAGTGGCCAACCAATGACTAGTCCAGCTTGAGACCCATGTCATGAGAAGCCCACCAGTGACACTGCCTGGGGGACAGGCAACCAGAGGCCATGTGGCCCAGAGACACAGGATGGGAAGAATGCCAGTGAAATGATTCCTAATGACTGTGCTGTACTCACAGACTGGTGCCTAACCCAGTTGTCATCAGAGAGGCTTCATGCAGAAACTGATGCAGACAGATGCAGAGACCCATGGCCGAACATTAGGCAGAGTTTGGGGATCCTGGTAAAGGGGAAGGATGGATTGCAGGAGCCAGAGGGGCCATGACACCACACGAAAACCTACTGCTCTTAAGGTCCTAGGCAGCAGCACTGCCTCGCGCAGAGCCATGGAAGCATCTACCGTTATGTTCCTAAGTTACCTACCTACACGCAGCCCTGCTCAAACTTACATTAACGCTGGTTTTGAAAGTTTGGCTCTGTCCCACACTGACCAGTCCTGTCTGGAGACTCTTTCCTGCATGAGTGTTAAGAATTCCAGCCTAGGCTGCCTGAGGGCCCAGAAAAAACTCCCTAGGTTCCATGTCTCCCGTAGGTGGGAGTGACTGTTCTGTACGGGCCCTCGGTATGCACACAGTGGGTCTGTATTCACCTTCCCTGGCCATCTCTGACTGTCCATCTAGATGCAGAGGCTTGAGTTCCACGGCTCAGAAAGCCAACTCACTAAGCTACTGTGTCCTCCGTACCCAGCACAGTGACTTCTGTGAGGTGTGTGTCCATCTGAAGCTCCACATGCTTCTGAACAACACCAAAAACAAACAAATAAACAACAAACAACAACAACAAAAAAAAACATGTTTAAATAGTAAAATGGGTTTTAAGCAAAGGAGCCAGATTCTTCTCCACAGAGGTAAAGGAACTTAACTTTCATATGGAAATGAGGCTAGATACAGTGTCTGTCACGAGTTCCTGCTGTCTCACAACCTGACCTTGGAGAGCTTCACTTTGGCACCAGACAGAATGGAGGTGCCTTTCATCATCTGTGAATTACATGACTGTATTTCTCTCTCTCTTTGCTCCACAGAAGGGAAAGGCCAGTAGGAAATGTATTTGACCCCCACCACCACACAAACACATATCAAAACGGTCATGGATTTACTGTGAGAATCGACAAGTTTGAAACAGTACAAAGGCGCACACTGCCATATGCCTTCCTTGCAGCCTGTACTGGGGAAACGTGGCTGTCTGCTTGCCACTTAGTCCCAGCTTAGCACACTCCTGGCTTTTCTACAGGCAGTGAGGTTGCTTGTTTGTGTTGTCAATATGTGTATATATATTAAAGATAGCAAAGGTGGACATGGGTGGCTGGGGAGGCGGAAAGGACCTGGGAGAAGGTTTCATCAACGCCAACAACAAAACAGGACATGGAACATGTCAATGCTACACAAAGAAATGTGGGGGACGTGGTAAAGCCGCAAGTGGGAGAAATGGTCTTTCCCAGGGAAGAACATACCAACTGGTTGTCCAGTGCCAAAAGTCCATCCCTGAAAATATACATAGCGTTATATAGACCCAACATGTTATATTTAGGAATATATATGATTACTGAAAAAGAGGCCATGGATTTGAAGGTGAGTGGGGAGAGATGGGGAGAGATGTTGTAATTAAATTATAATCTCTAAAAAAAAATGGCTACAAGAAGTGAGTTTTTAAGGATTTGTAAATGAAAATCAGATTTGGGCTCTTTTGACAACTGGCTCAGGGCATTTGGGAAAGGAACCAGGGGTAGCAAAAGATGAGAGTGACTCAGGGACAGACTGATGATGCAGGGCAGACGGAATGCGCCAGAGGACACTAGCCTCCACACGAGGGTCTGTTAGGTAGCTCCTCATTCTGGTGAGAGGGGTTGCTACTCTCACACACAGACTCCTGTTGCTCTGCCACGTCTCCCATAGAAGGACCAACCAGATGGCCTAGCAGCATTTCTAAACAGATCCAATAAAAGTGTCTCTCCAATTCCCAAGACTTACTCCTTTGACCATAGATGGGGTTCTGGAAATGGCCACCAGGGGGCAGCATGACTGCCTCATTCCCTTACCCCTCTATGCTGCCTGACTCTCCACCATCCTCTGCTGGTCACAGAAAAAGGCTACATTTATCAGTCAAAAGCTTGTGAACAACAACAACAACAACAACAACAACAAAAGCTTGTGCAACTAGTTTGTTGGAACTTTTACTCATTAAAATATCTGAAGAATATATCACATACACTCAATATTTTTAATATCATGTTTAATATAGTTTAAAAAAATGAAACAGATTTTCCTCTTGTCTTCTAACACATCCTTATGTGGCCTCTCTTTTTCTTGATGAAGGTGATAAATTATATTCCAATATCCATTTTTCTGCAATGTTATTAAAGCTTTCTAAAGCATACATACTCCATACGGTCTTATAACGGCGAGGAGCATGTGCTGTGCCCTGACTGTCTGCTCCGCAACTCAAGTCCTGCTCTGCTCCAGACCATGAAAGCTAAACAATATCTCACACGCCATCTGTAGCCCTAGCATTCTTTGCAGAATCATCTCTCTCTAAATTCACCTGAGAGCATGGGACTGCTGTCGCCGGTGGGTGTGCCGGCTGTAACTACATGACCACACTTGAGAAGTTTCAATCAGCCTCCTTGTAGTCCAACAGGAAATCAATAAACAGTGGATCAAAATTTGGAACATAATTTGTCTCCTGATGTTTCAGGTTTTGTATTGGAAGCCACGCTGTGTGTAAAAGCCAACAACTTCAATAACAGTCAGCAACTTTCAGCTTTGAATATTGTCTACTTATCCTGGGGTCACCCTCAGGAATGTTGAGTCAGGTGCTAAGAAGTGGTCTCCTCTCTTGAGCACAGATGTTGACACTGACGCCTGGTTTTCATATGTGAAGAACAGAGAAGGGTTTTCGTTGCATAATGGTTTAATTTATTCTCTGAGATAATGTGACTGACAGTATCTAGATGAGAAATGCCATCTGACTGCTGTACAGGCTTGGCAGCAGGTCGATTTCAGTAACACTACGCCACACACACCATTGCTTTTTAGTAACTATGCACAAATGTCATAGTTTAATTTTCTTGGAAAATATAAATGTATATAAGTTAAGTATATATTATTTAAATAAGATAGCATACTTACTGTTTTAACAACTATCATTCAAAGACTGTAAGTAAGCAAGGTTTACAAATGGATTGGGCTCTGCCATCGTGAGCGTGTGTGCCAAGTGCGAGGCTTCAAACAGCATCCATTCCTCCCTCAGCTTGCCATTAAATACACAGAAGCTGCCTTTGACATTTTCTATTTGGCCAAGCTAATGAAGACACATTGGGAATTCTTTCAATATTTCTCATGTTCTCAGAAAATAACTAGGAAACACTTGGTCACATCCCAGTGTGCATTAAAGAAACATAAGCATCGCAGAAAACATCTGCCATGGAGATGATTAGAAAATACTTTATCTTTGAAGTTCTTCTGATTCCAGTTATTAGCGACTGCGCGCCACTCACCATGATCAACTGGGTCAGCAGCAAGGAATAATGACAATATATGGAAACCTTAGACTGGATATTTTAATGGTTTCACACTGCGTTTAGTGCTAGCAGACTCTATAGAGAGAACCAAAAATGGCCCCAAGTTTTCACAACCAATTGGCTTATCCCTCTTGTGTCAGAACTAGAAAGGAAGACAGGGAATGTCCTAGAGAAGGTTTCAAAAGGATGTGGCCACCTGGCAATTGTGGAAAAAGCAGGGAAGGAGAACCAGGCGAAGCAGATGGCCTGCAAAACCTCCACATTCTCACGGGATATCAGAGCCTGGCAGATCCAAGGACCATGTGAATTGCACAGAGAGCATTGGTGTGTGTCTGCAAGGGTAGACCAAAAAATAGTTCTTCAGCTTTAGCCTCAATCTTCCTGAATTTCCCCTCCAGCAAGCCAGAGCCCGTCAAGGGACAGCTACATAGATCATCCATTATCCTCTTCTCTCTGTAGTCTGGTCCCATATTCCTGATCTGTCTTCAGATAATTGCAGCTCAGTGGAGGACCATAGTAGACCTGCCTGACAGTGGTTTCACAAGTCCCGACACACAAAAGGCCTTTGAGGCAATGGACATGGGGTGCTTTAGGCTACTGCTTTCTGGAATAGTAGATGGAGAGATGGGCAGGTGATCACTGAGGATAAGAGAAAGCTCACTTCACAACTAATTATTTTTTAGACCCTTAGTCTGACTTCATGTGAGCCTTGAGGCACTGCTAAGTGCTCATCCCATTTAGCCTTTCTATTCCTGCCTCATCAGTGGCTCTCAGTGAGTACCTGAAGAACCAGCCTGTCTTCCCCTTAGGCTTAGAAGCCATCCTGGAGTAAAGACAAACTAGGTTCATTCCTGTTCATGGTTAAACCTCTGTTTCTCATGGATTAGGTTATGTTCCACCTGTAACCTTGACTACAAATGTTTCCGCACTGCTTGTTCCAGGAATTGCAATTGTCACTTCATTTCAATGAGTTTTTCGTAACCATCATGTAACCCTACCTTTGTTTCAAAAGGGATGTTATGACTACCTTGTTATGATAATCTTGTTATGACTACCTTGTTATGAGTACCTTGTTATGACCACCTTGTTACTATGACTACCTTGTTATGACCACCTTGTTACTATGACTACCTGGTCATGATCACCTTGTAACCCTCTCTGTTTCAGGAAGAACTAACTTGTTATACTTATGTTTTGTTTCTGTAGCCTGATCTCATTTCCCTGACAAATCCTCCATTTGGAAACCCCCTATCCCTGAGCTATAAAAGCCTTGTCTTCCTCACGTCTAATCCTGACCTCTCCAATCCCACCTTAGGAAGAGGTGGCCTGTGTACAAGAATAAAAAAAGCTTGTTTAATTAATTTGGATATGAGGATTAGATCCATGGTCTTTCTCCTCCCATCTTTGGGGTTGACAATACCCTTGAATAGTCTCAAGGTGCAATAATTTTTAGTTAAAATTACACTTCATGTCAGATGGAAAAATGAGCATAAGACCTTCCACTTACATGATCTGGTCCGTCTTCTCTATGGGGAGAGATGCTATAACAGATGCAGTGTAGCAGAGTCCACAGCTCTGTCCCTGATTCCAGGTCTCCAGTCTCTGATTTGGGCTAATGAGCTTTAGATCCACTGAACTTCAGAGCGCCCATTTAGTCATGACAGGCTACAGCTCACACCTGGATTTTGGACCGCTAATTTACTTATTTTTTTTTTCAGGACACCTTAAGACACAGACTGCTCTGGACATCCATGGTCACTGACTTTAGTTGGGCTTTGCAAACTGCCTGGCACGGGTTCAAAGGTCCCATTGTCTAAGCTCTGCTGCACAGCACAACAGTGGCAAAAATCACCTTTATTCTCTGGCAACATTTAATGGCGCAGCCCTCCCCCCCATCTTGTCTCTCCCACACAGTACGTTAGCTTATTTGTTTCTTACTGGTGAAAAAAGAAAGTGTCTGGAAGCAATGATCCCACTACAGCTCTCCTCTGATGGGCAGGCAGACCTATCCTGGGACTTTGCCCCATTTTAAGGCTGGTGCGCACCCAAAGCAAGGTGAATGCTGTCCCCTCCCCTAAGAAGAGACCTTGCCCCTGCCTGGGGGCTCAACTAAACCCTAACTCAGAACAGGTGAGGATGGCTGGGCTTAGGGGTGGGGATTGACTGCTGTGGGGTCACAGTTGAGCGTGGACACGTTTTCTGTGTGTTGTTTCATCGATTGTTCATGCAGGGCCTGCATCAGAGAGGAGGAGGTCAGAGGATGGCTGGCAGCGACTTCCCAAACGAAGCTCAGAGGCCGCAGGAAGAGCAAACAGTGAAAGAGACACAAGGGAATCCGGTTCCTCCAGGCTCCAGTCCCAGCCTGCTCTGGTTGCACTAGAATTTGTGGGCAAAGTAAATGTCACCTGAAGGGTTCTGTACATCGAACATGACCCAGCAGCTCAGGCCAACGCTTTTGTTACTTCTGACTCTAAGTACCACTAAGAGATGGGTGATGTACAGGAAGGATGTCCGGAAATTTCCTTCGCAGTGCAGTCTTCCTTTTTATCACTGTTCGCATTGTGATTTTTGTCAGGCAAGATCCCTTTCCTTCACCTCCACCTTCCCAGTTTACTGTTTCCTTCTTTTTTCCCCTTCCTATTTTAATGAGACCGAACTTGACGTGTACCAGGCAGTAAGTTCCAGGCTGCACGAACAGCCCCCAAGAGCTAGCAAAACATCCTCTGTTTTGTTCTTCATAGAAATAATCAGAGAGATGATTTTTAAAAAGGAAAATGAAAAAAAAAGTTGTTTCTCTTCTTTTTCTTTTTTCTTTTTTGTTTTGTTTTGTTTAGTTTTTGATTTGTTTGTTTTTATATACAGGGCTTCTCTGTGTAACCTTGGCTGTCCTGGACTCCCTCTGTAGACCAGGCTGGCCGGGAACTCACAGCAATCCACCTGCCTCTCTGCCTTGTGAGTGCTGGGATTAAAGACATGCACCACCACACTCGGCTCTCTTTTTCTTTTCTTTTTTTCCTTTCTTCCCTTTCTTTCTTTCCTTTTCTGTTCTCCCAGGAATAAACCAAGAGGTATTTTAATGTCACTTGAGCAATCTCTGTCCCTGAGAAAAGCCACAAATGTCTAAGAATCCTGGCTCAGAATATGTGAATTACAGAGGTACCATGAGGGATGGTTAATGCTGCATACCTGCTTTGGGTCCAGTCAACAGCTTGTGTGGCAGCAGGAAACATCTGTAATATGGCCAGTTCAATGGTCATATGCAGACTAAGCACCTCAGACACACCACACTGTGATCTTTGTGGTATCCTGAAGTGAAAACCAATTTCTGAAGATGGCTTTTAATATTGCTAACTATAAAGACTGTAAGAAATTCTCACAAATTTTAATTCAGTATGAGATATGTTTAAGCTGCAGATTTTCAAAACCTGAAAATTAAGGTTTATATTGAAAACTAAAGTTAGGAGAGAGGTTTGCTTAGATGGGCTGTCACTGGCAGAGGAAAAAAATGCCATGTTGTTAATTCTGAAACGTATCAAGCAGCATGTATCTTTCTAATGATGTATAAAAATTAAGACCTCCCTAATTAGTTTTTTTTCCTTAGCAGGCATTTGAATGAGGGATAATTACCTCTGTGGGTTGATTTACCGTCATTGGTAGTGCACGCTCTCGGCCAGCCCAGGGAGATCCCCTCTCCCTAGACTGCCTTACATGTGCCAGGCAGTTATATGGGTAGAAGACCCCGTCTCTTACTGAACAAGGAAAAAGCATTTCATGTTCTTCAGAGCAATAGCCCAGAAATAACTGTGGCAGTAGGCTGCCAATTAATTATAGCTTCTTCTATCACCAAGGGAACGGCCGACAACAACAACAACAACAACAGTGACTTTCGGTGTCCTCGTCCCAAACTGGGCCTGATTTTGTTATTGCTATAGTAACTCCCCCGCTGCTTTCTCAGAAGCATCTAGAATGACTGTTTCCACAAAGCCGAAAGGACCAGTTGTTTGGATGCCCCATGTTCCTTATAGCACTCACGGCAAGAACTAGGAAGCTTTAGTCCAGGAAGCAAGCTGGAGAGGGCAAAGGGATGCGCAGAATCCATCCCTGATTCACCGAGTGTCCACCATCGGGCCTGTCTGCCTCCCACAGGAAGGATGCTGAGAGCAATACAGTCTCCTCAGCTGGCAGCCGCCTCCACCCAGGACCCACAGAGGGCTTCTAGGCAGTGGCCCACCTGGAGGATCCCCCTCCCCTCCTTTCCTTCACTCCTCATCCAAGAACCTGTCTTATTAATTGCATCCCGCCTGACGGCTTCTTTATTCAACACCTGTTCAGAGTTAATCGAGCTGCAGACAGTGACATGCCCTAAGACAACCTATTGCGGAATAGATGCTATTTAGAGACAAATGATAGACTGGGCGGATCACATGGGAGCCCCACTCAGGGAGGAGACTGAAGGCTCTCTGTTAAATCAGGATGACAGGAGACGCCAGCAGTGGCCAGAGAGAGATGCGGACTCCCTTAAGACCTGGGGTGCTCTGAGTTTGGAAGGACCGGCTTTTTGATGTTTAGGGAAACAAAGTTTACCTATGCTGGGCTTATTATTTGTTATTTTAATGGCAGATAGAAAAGTCATGCATTTGAGTTGCTCTACTGACTATTTTTCATACTTCCTGTGACACATTTGATGCATTAACTGAATGTATCTATCAAAATAAAACTCCTAAAAAGCAACAGTACTTCTTGTAATAGTTCTGGTTCTGCAACTAACATGAACATGGCCTAAGAAAGCACAGATTCCCTGGATTCCTCTTTCTTTGAATACCTGGAATACAGTGGCTCTTCTGTGTTGTGTACATTTTAAGAGGCCCAAACACTGTGGGTTTTGTGTGTGTGTGTGTGTGTGTGTGTGTGTGTGTGTGTGTGTGTTTGTAATTACAAAAGTATGAAATGTTAATGTTGGGCAGAAAAATCATCCTAGGAGAAGTCACAGGGACAGGGGAAGAAGAAAGGTGGTGCAGATCTTAACTGATGAGAAGGAAAGCGTGGGGACAGCAGACAGGACACGCTAGCCGAGGGCAGCACACAGGTGTGAGCTAGGCACGCTGTGCTGATCCCTCTCAGCTAAAGCAGATGATTTCCAGGCTGACTTCTGCTCTCCGCTGCCTTCACGTGTTAGAAAAAGACTTAGTCCACAAGCAAGCTATTTAAGTTTTCCAAATCTTCTCTTTTGCTGCTCTTAAATTCCCGTTTATTTTAAATTTTACATGATATATTAGGATTATGTTTCCCTTTCTTCAACTCCTCCCAGATTCTCCTTACCTGCCAAGCTTCTCTCTCTCTCTCTCTCTCTCTCTCTCTCTCTCTCTCTCTCTCTCTTTCTCCCTCCCTCCCCCCTCCCTCTCCCTCTCTCCCCCTTTCCCCTCTCCCTTGCCCCCAGAACATCTCAAATCCCTGCCATCTTTCTGGGTTTCTCACTGCAGTGTGTTCACACTAGCCATTATAGAGTCTTTGTCCCTAAGTCCCCAAGGGATCTGCCCAACACTTGCAGTCAGTTCATGTTACATCCTGTGTCAGTGTCCTTCGATGGCTCCCTTTGCAAACATAATCAAGTGCAGCAGGTACAGAATCCTGCTGTCTGAAACATTCCAGATTCTTCAGCTTCATCTCCAACCAGTATAATGCCTACCCTGCCGAGGCCACCTTCACCTGCCTGAAGCCATGCTAGTTTTCCTATTAGCTCTCGAGTTGTCTCTTTTAAGGCCATGGCCCTTTCTTTTGCCACAACCTAAATTATTTTTTTTCATTTAGATCATTAAACAAAAGTCACTTCCCACAAGCGACCTTCGCATACAGTGACCGCCCATAAGACACCCAGGCCTTCCTCACATCTCACTGTTATGCCTCATCCTGTAGCCTTTTGGGCTGCGTGGGCCACTTGCTGACTTATCAATGACCTTACTCTCTCCCATTGCAATATAATACGCCCGGAAGAAGGAGCCACAACTTTTTCTAAGTGTGTGCTCAGTGCGCAGAACTACGTTTACATCAAAAGACGTGTGTGCACTGCAGACTGTGATTGAGTAAATGACTGACAAAATGACACTGGGCGTCTAGGCACACGGGGACCTCTCTTCCCTCACAGGGAAACACTTTCTATCTGTTAACCATTTTCCGGGATGAAAAATAAATTAGATGACCACACAAGGAGTTCATTGGGGTCTACCTGAGTAACTCGAAATCTAAAAACAATTAGAGGTCTATCTTTAAATACACAGGCTTTGGAATCTAGCTAAAAATTTAAAAATCATAGCTATAATTTAGTACATATTTGTCACTAAACTTTATTTTCGCTAGACTATAAGCAACTTTTAAGAGTTGGGAAAAAATATGGCACCACTATGTCAAGCCATTAAAAATAGCTTTGGAAGTTAATATCGACCCTTTCTTTAATTTATACCTAACAGTTACTATCGCACACTCCTGAAAACATTAGCCAACGATGTAATTAGGGTGAGACTCTGTGAAGCTGCAGTTATCAACCTGTGGGTTGCTAGCCCTGTCGGGGATCGAACAACCCTTTCACAGGGGCGCTACATCAGCTGTCCTGCATAGCTTTAAATTATGACTCGTGACAGCAGCAAAATTACAGTTAGCAAGTAGCAATGAAAATAAATTTATACAACACAAAAAACTGTGCTAACCACAGGGCCGCAGCATCCGGAAGGTTGAGAGCCACTGACATGGAGTGTGTTGGAACTATTGTTTGCCTGGCTTTTGCTCCAAACATTCTTAGCAAAAGAGAGTGAGCCAAGGGTCTGAAATGGGATATTTGCAAAACCATTTCCAAACGAATGACATTCCACATGTTTACAAATGTAAGATCATGTGCTCTTTGGTTCATGTCGCATGTGCACAGTTCATGTATGAGAGTGTGTGCCAACATGTGAGTGTTAGCCTCTTAGTGAACCCCGTCTTCACTGATAATAGCATCATCAGAAGGAGAGAGATAGGGTCAGCACTCTCACCAGAGTGTTCTCAGTATTGAGCCGGGGGGGGGGGGGAGGTTGTTAGTTTTAGAATAATTTTAGATTTTACAGCAGGGTTCTTGGGTCAATGCCTTCCTCCACCTTCTCCTAATGTTGGTATCTTACATAGCCACAGTTTCCAGAGCTATTGACAAACGCTAATATAGCATTGTTAACTCACAACGCTTTGCTGCTAATTCTCATAAGATGACTCGTATACTGTCCTGTGTGTCCCTTGTCCTGAGGCTCCTCCCACCTGTTCTACCTTTTCCTGTCTTTAGGATGAGTAGCAATGTTGTGGGCATGCTCAGCGACTTGCTGGAATAAAGTGCTGTGCACCCTTTCCCAGTGGACACTAGGAGCAATATTTCCATCTTTTTCTTTCCTGTGAGCTGCTCTGCCCTCCTGCGACGCATCAGCTTTGGGCTCAGCGGCTGGTGTGAGCCTTGCCTGAGAGAACAGACACTGTGAAGCAGGAAGCAGGAAGCTACATCAGGGGGAATTTGTTGCCCAGGAGCCCAAAGACAACAGCAGTGGGGGGCGGGGCGGTAATCTATGGCCATCGAAAATTGACAGGTGCCACGCATTGCACACCCCCCCCCCCCCCCGCTTCATGTCCTACAGGTTAAAATGCTACAAGTTAGTGGGTTTTCACATCCCAAACACTCTATGACCCCTTTAAACTGTCAGGACTCTCTTTAGTACCTACCTACAGGACAGCTGCAGATTCAAAACAGTGGCTTTACCCTGGCGAAAAACAGCAGTCACTCAAGGTCTGGGACTTTGCTGCTCACAGCCCACTGGAGGAAGAAATTGGTCAAAGTGATCTCCTGAGCCCCTTTCTTTTGGAATATAGCTATTTATTTTATAATAAACAACCAAGCTAGGCACATCTTAGCCTATTTATAGCACCTAGTTTACCGTGTCAGATTTTTGCCTTATTTGCAAGCTGAAACTTTGCAGTAGCGTCAGCTGAACTGGTTAGGATTCCACAGGCCTATCTAATATACGTTGATTAGCAGCCACCATGTACACATGCGTTCTGTGCATGTGACATGTAAGGGTTATTTATGATCTTTTTATTTAATTCTAAAGCTATTAATTGTAGGTTTAGCATGTACAGAGCTCCACACATTCCACAAGTAAGCTACTTTTCTTTTCTTCAAAGGAAATAACTGAGGTTTATGCTGCACTCATGCTTAAATGTTTCCGGGTAACAGCTCTGCCAGAGAGAGAAGAGTTCCGTTGTCTTATAGTAGGAAGAACCTTGCCCAGAAACATGTGGTGTTTCTATCCAGAAAATCAAACATCTGGAGTGCAAGTATAGTCCACTTTAAATAAAATGTACACTTTTAAAAGCCAAGAAACAGTTATAAAATTAAAAACAGATTGTCTACTTACCTGAGAGATAAATTTGTTGAGTCATTTTTAATTCATTTGCTCATCACAAGCTCAAAGCATTTGCTTTACAGGTCATATTCTTTGCAAATCCCACACTGCATGGGCCCCATGAGACTGAACGTCCGCACCCCTCATACCCTTTGCTATGCTCTGCAGAGACCTTGGGAGTTTATTACCAAAATGATGCAGTATCTACTAAAGTTTTAAAGAAAAATTTATTTGTTATTTCTTCCCATAATTTGTCTCTCTTTAGCAACTAAAATAGAATCACATTTGCTGTCCATTTACCACTGAATAGATTATAATCTAATTAAGTGCAGATAAGCAATGCATTTCTTTCCTAATCAGACACAGGAAATAAGAATATTCTATATTGATTTTTTTTCTCAATTAGCTCTCCTCCCTTTGCATGTAAATTCAATAAAAACAAAGCAATCTGGACCAGCATGACAGGAAAAGAAGACCAAAGAACCCCCCTCTGCCCCCCCATGCACATCTGACACAAGGAGAAAAAACCAACAGCATTTGTGATGCTCTCCTTGCTAGGTGGACGCCTGGGAAAGCAGATGTCTCCCCGCCACACTGTCTGCCTGGGACTGAGGCGGCAAGGTTAACGTGCATGCTACACTTGGCTGTGGAGCTTCTAGCAGGCCAATCTTTCCCCAAAAACCTGTCTCCCCATCTGCAGGAAGATGACAGCATCCATACCTGCCTTAGATGGCTGAACAAATTAAGTTATACAATCAGAGTAAAGCGAGCAGTGGTAGTTCTGGCACAAATCAAGGCCTAATTAAATGCTAGTTCTTACTGCCATCATTATTTCAAAAGTCCAAAGCTAAAGGAATGTGTCTTATCATTTTAGTGTCCAAGTGAAAATATGACAATTTCTTTCTTCCTTTGCTCTTTCTAGATACAGAATTTCTGAATTTAAATCTACAGCATGTCTGTTGTGAAACAGGATAAAGAGTTTGTTTTTGTTTGCTTGTTTTTTTTTTAATTCCTGAAAATTAATTACACTGACAGCAACTTAAAAATAACTGGTTTGGGCCGGCTACAGCTGGTAAAGGTGCTTGCCTTCTAGCCTGTCTGCTAGAGTTCAGTACCTGGGACCTTCACAGAGGAAGAAGAGCTGGAGTTTGCTCAGTCCGTCCAGTCCTTTCAGCTCCACAGGCCCCCTGTGCCCTGCCCATGAACCACAGCTATTGGAAGACAGTGTTTGGTTTGTTCAGTAATGTGCAATCTCTGTTAGCTGATCTTAGTGCACAGTGCTGAAAAACAAACCCCTTATTTCCTTATTCTAGGCCCTACGAAGTACAACTCCCTGAGGTACTGGCCTTACTAAGTGCAGCTCCCTGAGGTATTGGCCCTACTAAGTGCAACTCCCTAAGGTACTGGTCCTACTAAGTACAGCTCCCTGAGATATTGATCCTACTAAAGACAGCTCCCTGAGGTATTAGCCCTACGAAGTACAGCTCCCTGAGATATCGGCAGTACTTAGTAAGTGCTGTTATCTGAGGGCATTTTAAATTCTTCTGACTTAGCCTGAGTTTAAGTTGAACAGGAATGACTTTTCTTAGTTAATCCAGTCACAACAACAAAGAAACAATGACTCATGGACCACAAATGAGTTCAAGATCAAAGAGGCAGGTACTGTGAGTTGTGCCAAAACTGAGGAGTTAGAAGGCTTCCAGGGTTTTGCTTTGAAACTGGTAAGGATGTCCCTCTCTGAGCATCTTAGCACTGCTCACTGTCAAACACTGCAGTCTGTGATGTGCTTTTGTGTGCTGCCTTTTTGATAAGAATTTACTTAGCTCATAATGACGAGATATGATAGATTCTAGTTTACATTGAGAATTTCAGAATCACCAAGAGAGGAAAGATGTTTTCTTCAAGGCTGCCAGATACAAATATCCAAAACACTGGGAATGTAACATTTATATAATTCTTGATTGCTTTGTGGTTCTTCTTGCTGTAGGTAATCTATTGTATATATGTGTAGTCATATAAATGTATATGTAAAAATATTTAATGAAAAAACTTTTTAAAAGAACTTTCTTAGTAAACTTGACATCCAAAGTGATAGAAAAAAAATCACCTCAAAGACAAATATCTTTGCAGAAAATATGTGTCCCCAAAGATGAATTAGTAAAGCTTACTGATTCCTCACAAAATGGCTCAGGAAGACAAATCCATCCTTGTTTCCTATTTTCCCACTTTATCTACTCAAGTGAGACACTGTGGAAATGACACTTCCTGGATGGGTGTGGTCTGGTCGGCCTTGGGAGGAGCTGGCTTGTTTACAATGGTTTCCTTCTCAATGTCCTCTATTGAAAAGCTTTCTCAGACCCCTACCTCTGGTTATTTATTGACTTTTAGTAATATTCCTGATCCCCTGCCCTCATCCTGCTAGCTCTGGAACCTGTGGCAGTCATCTGAGCTCTGTAACAATACAGAAGTGCTTGGAGGACCCACCTGCCTTACCATCCTAGTAGGGCTCCAGAAACTCTATCATAAATATGATTAGAAACATCTCACTTTCCACTTCCAAGGTTTTCTGGAATATTCTATTCAGGAACTTGCCTACCCCTCAAATAATGCTACGATTCCACCCAAAGAGCCTATAAGCCCCTGGGAAGCATACAGTCTGCTGGGTGGTGAGGAAGGAAGAAAGCAAGGAATAATGTTCAGGGGAGACAGACCACAAACAGCTTCCCACGCAGTGTCAGGGCAAAATTAATGCCATATTTTATAGGTAATATATATTCTACAATTAATGCCATGGTCAGTGAGAAGTTGTCCTCCGGGTGGTTTCACTACTTTCTGCATTCCAGGAAAGACCACACACTGCCATAAACTAAACCTGCCAGCACTCTCCAGAAACTGCACTGGAACAATTAGATACAATTAACGCCCAATGAGCCTCTGAGATAAAACAACTTCCCTGGAGACTCAGCCTCCTGGACCCAACCTGCTGGAAGGTCTGCATTCCTGAGACTCACAGCTTTCCCTGGAGATCTGGCCTCCACCCAGCGGGCCTGAAAGACTACATTCCTGAGACTCACAGCCCCCCCCCCTATGGTTTTGTCCTTACTTCCCTGTGACCCCAACCCCTAATTACAGTTTTTCCTTATAAACCCATTGTCCTTGAAGCTCCGGTATCACTCTCCTATCCTGCTGCCTCAGGAAGGATGATGATCTGAAGCTCTGAGCCCGTATACAGAACCCTGTGTACATTGCATTGGGATTGAGTCCTGGTGGTCTTTTGGGGGTCTCGCCATCTGGGTGATCTCGCCATAACAGCAGCAGTGAGCATCCCAGGCTGCTGCTGGCTGCTTATCTGTTATCCACATGGGAGGAAGAGGAGCCAAAGGAATTTTTAGCATCTGCTTCAGATGAAGAGGACATGGACAGTTTTCCAGGTAGGGAACCAGAAGCCCGGGGTGCAGGCGTTGGAGTCTTTTTAAAATGTTCAGACATACAGACGGCAATGTAGTCATTTTTCTAGAATGGACGAAATGTTAACACTGTAATACTTCTGAAATCATCTCTACCATAGCCTGTATAGATTCATTTGCCTAGTTCCATGGCCACGGGTTCCAAATGTGACATCCGTCTGCCTTCCCTCTCAGGACGCCCAGGCAGCGCCTGCCTCTGATGTTTCATAAGGCTGAAGCTGCCCAAACACCACACTGTCTCCACACATCTGATGGGCTGTTGCCGGCCTCAGCTGACAGGAGTTCGGTGCTCCTTGTCTGCTGTGCTCTTTCTGACTTGAGGGGAAAATATTCTCCAAGGGAGGGTTCTGGAGACCTGTTCAGCATCTGAGAATTAATCCTCCTGCCCCAGCACACCATGACACCCTGCTAAAGATCAATTCTGATCTGAGATAAGGGTGGTACAAGCAGATGTCACAGAAGGCCAAACCTTAGCAGCGGAGTTACAAGCCGATGGCGTGTGCCTTGGTTGCAAGTCTGGAAGCGGAAATTGGTCAGGCAGGTGCTCTGACTCTGTGGCAAGTTGGCTAAAAAGCACACACATTTTTCACTTTGCAAAGCCATAGTATGCTTCCTGTTCAATTACAAAGGGAGTGTTGGCATCCGTGAGCCATCTCCAGGGCTGTTGCATCTCGGCTTGTCTTACTTTCCTTTGCTTCCTTCTTCCTTCTCCGTCTCTGAAGCAGCCTTCACTGCCTGCCGCCTGTATCGCCTCAGCACACACCTGCCGGCTCTGTCCCTCCTTGCTAGCGCCAGAACCCATCAGCAGTGCAGGCCTCCCCACTGATCCTCCAAAACAAACAGATTGCTAATCTTTGGTCTCAGTATTAAAGGATCAGAGACACAATGTAACACTCTCAGAGTTTCTCTCATAGTGCTTAATCATTTATAGCACAGGACATTTGAAATATACTCAAAATAGATTTCTTTGCAACTCTGATCTCGTGTAAGAGAAAAGCCATCATGTATAATTTATTACTTAGAATGCTTTATGTCCACTGACCAGGGCACTGTGCTGAGATATGAAAGCTTAGACGTCTCTATTTTTCAAAAGCTCTATGACAAGAGCTGTGTTCTCACCTCCTTTGAAAACTGCCAGGGTGCTCATGCATAAATCTGTGTCATTTCTTATCCATATGCTTGCCCTAACTTGGGCTATTTTCAAATACACGAAATTGGGAAGAATGACTCTATAACTTGGGAAATGGAATGGAAGCATTTCGTTTAAACAAGAAACAGTTATCATACTGATCAGCCAGAGTTTAACCCCAGGCTTCACAACCACAAGGAAAATCCATATCTTTCTCTGCATAGACATATTCCGGGCTTTTCAGTTCATGGATTTTTCAGTCACCTTACTCCATCCAGGAAATGCAAAGCCGGCTCCTCTGTAGTTTCTTCAAAAAATAAAAACAAAAACAAAAACCACACAGATATTGGAGGAAGAAAGAAGCCTGAGAAACAAGCATGTCAGTGGCTGTGAGTCCGCATGAGCGGTCCTCACTTGTAAGGACAATAAGATCTTCCTGGTTAACAAAGACAAGGAAGCCATGCCACTCGGGAGCTGTTCTTACCTGGCTTTTCACGCACGTGAAAAACCAGAAGCCACAATCATTCTTTAGCCCAAAGAAACTGGCAGTCAAAAGCACAGTTGCAGGAGTAGAAAGAGCGAGAAAGAAATCCATAGAGCACTGCCTTCAACGTTTTCTCAGAAGCGTATAGAACACCTAACCTGCCGAGACCACGAAGTCCCAGGATGAGGTGTGGTTGGAGGATCGGAAGGCAAATGTGTTCACCGCACTGGGCAAGTGGGACATGAAAGTTTTTCTTTCTGTTCCGTGTCCTTTCAAATCTCTTCTGGGTGAGTGGTTTCCTCCCCCTTGTGGGGATGGTATTCAGCTTGTGTTCCAGAAAGTGCACCTGTTTTCTCGGGTAATGAAAATGCTCCCGACACCTCATGACCTCTAGCCACGGTGCTCAATTAATAAAGAAAATCCCCACACCCACGGAGCGGTAGCAGTGGGCACACTTTGAGGAAGTCGGGCTGTAGCCCCGCTTCCCGGCCATGGCTGCCCCTGCCCCTGCCTGTCTCGCTGTCCTGCTAAACTCCTGCGTGGAAGGCATAAGCTGGGCAGGTGGTGGGAAGTAGGTGTTTCTAGCTGGGTGCTGTACGGCGACTTGAGGTGCTGCCCTTCCTCTGAGGCCAGTGTTGTGATCCCTCTCACCTCAGGCAAAGCATCAATAGCACGCACAGTGGGGGCTAGGGCATCCTTGCTGAATCCTTAGTTATCAGGGTGTTCACTGGCTTTCTCACAGCAACTGTTTTCAGTTGCACACACATAAGCACGTGTGCACATGTCTTGAATGAACTCTATCGTGTGTGTGTGTGTGTGTGTGTGTGTGTGTGAGAGAGAGAGAGAGAGAGAGAGAGAGAGAGAGAGAGAGAGAGAGAGAGAGAAATTATGTGTATTGTTCTTAACTTGTGTCTTTTCTGTGCGTGTGGTTCACAGCCTTTTTAGAAGGCGGTATCTTTTCTCCTGGCTCCCTGGCAGGTGCCTGGTGGACATGCGTCTGTTTGACGCTCTGCAACAAGAAAAGTCTGGAGAAAGCAGACAGCGAGGATCTGCGGCTCCAGGAGGGAGGGGCGGTAAAGACCTCGCAGGTCTGGGTAAATGACGGTTAATTTTAGGATGCAGAGATGTGCTCGTGGCAACATAACAGTCCAAAAGAAGAGATAAAAGTCAAAGGAGGAAGGGGGGCATTTCTCTTTTCCGCAGAAAGCAATGACCTGCTTTTCTCAAGGGCCTCTGTGGGGCATGGCTGCCAAGGGAGCACCAATGGGAAGTGGAGGAAGCCTCGGTAGGCGGGGCCCAGTGCCAAGGTCGCAGGTCACTGGAGGTCTCCCTCTCCCTCTCCCTCTCCCTCTCCCTCTCCCTCTCCCTCTCCCTCTCCCTCTCCCTCTCCCTCTCCCTCTCCCTCTCCCTCTCCCTCTCTCTCTCTCTCTCTTCCTTAAAAATTGTGGGACAGTGTCGGAATGTTGTCTGGTTTGAGCTTGTGCACGTCTTGTGCATGCCGCCTGGGGATTTAGTAGCACATACGTGCATCAGCCCTGCTCTTTCTAGAAGATACAGTTTCCTTGGAGTCTTTCATGCTTCAAGTTCTTATAATCTTCCCTCTTCCTTTTCAGCCCTGAGGGGAGGGGTTTGACGCATCCTATTGAGGGGTGAGCGGTCCAGAGTACCATGGTGTGTGTGTGTGTGTGAGATTTTTTGTTTATTTATTTTTGTCTTCTCTTATTTGTTTTATTTTAAGTTTGGTTTGCTTTTATTTTTTATTTTTTAATTTTTTTCTCATTTACGTGTTTGTTTTGAGAGAAAAGAACCTGCAGTTGGGTGAGTAGGGTGTTCGGTGGGTTTGGGGGAAGTTTTGGAGAAGGAAAATAAAATTGTATTGTTTAAAAATTTTAAATATAATAATTAAAAATTTTTTTGTCCTCAAAACTTTATTTCTGTATAAAACTGTATGCAGTTTAAATCACTTGGCTAACTAATTTTAAGAGAATTTGGCTTACAAATATTTGTACTATTTGTTATAAAGACTTATTTTATCTTGGGCATTGAGAGATGGCTCAGAGGTCACTCTTCCAGAATTTCCAGTACCCACATGATGGCTCAGAACTGCCTGTCATCCCGGTCAGGGCATTTGATGCCCTTTTCTGGCCTCTGTGGGTTCTTGCACTCCTATGTTACACATAGATGCACGTACACACACGTACATCGATATTAATATTTTAATAAGATGTATTTCAATTTATTTGCATGTGTGAGTGTGCATGCAGCTACCCACTGAGGTTATAAGGGGGCATAGCATCTGTTGGAGGTGGAGTTACAGGCATCTGTGGATGCCAGGGACAAACTCTGGTCCTCCCATAGTAAGCCATTTTAACCTCCAAGTCATCTCTTCAGCCCTTTAGTGTTTTGAGCATCAAAAATGATGAAGAAATGATTATAAGGTACTGTCTAAGATTGTGCTGAGAGCAATAAAGGTAAATCACTGAATAATAAATGCAGAGAGACAGTTGTGTTGAAGTGCCTGCTAAAATGAAATACAGCCCCAAGTGGAGGGAGTCCCCTACGGGGTCACATGATGCTGCATCCTCAGTGGAGGGAGTCTCTAGAGTGGCAACATGGTATTGCTACTCCTCCAACAGTCATGTAAATCCAGAGGAAGTTTTTCACAAGTCCTGCCTCCTTTTTGCTTAGTTACATTCTATCCAGTGAGTTGCTATTCCAAGACATGCTCAAGGGAAGGTATTAATTAGAAACTGTAATCTCCATTTTTACTAGAAAACACTAGTTCAGTAGCCTATTAGAATAATACCTGGACATATTTCTGCAGCTCTCCACCTCACTCTGGCAGTGAATAGCTAATGAACTTGAGAAAAAAAAATCCAACAGCTTAAAAATACATAAGGACTAAGAAGTGAACAAACGGTGTGTTTATAAAAGGTTTATGTGTGTGTGTGTGTGTGTATGTGTGTGTGTTTGTGTGTGTGTGTGTGCACCACATGGATGAAAGTGCCCACAGAGGCCAGGAGAGGGTATCAGAGGCCCTGTGATTGGAATTACAGGCAGCTGTGAGCCACCCGATGCAGAACTACATTTTGGGCCTCTGGAAGAACAGCAATTGCTGTTAACTGCTGAGCCATCTTTTCAACCTCAAATCAAGTATTTTAGTGTCAAAACTGCCCTTGTAGGTGAAAAGATTTATACTGTGTCCAAACAATATGTCACTCAAACTGGGGCATTTTTGAGAGTGAAACAGGAGACGTATGACTAGGTGAGCTAAGACAAAAGAGTAAACTAAGGTCTTCCACCTTCTGTGTGCACACACCCTGTCCAATGTCAGGGTGAGTGAGGTCGCAGGGTCTAATTTCATTAGGAATTCTCTGAGAGGTTTATTTTTGAAACAAAATGTACCTCTGGAGTTACAAAGCTTCATCAGCATTCTTGAGTCTTTAAGAGAATTAACTTTGTTGCAGATTCTTGTTCCCATTTAAAAAAAAAAGTCTATGGCGGGTTTTCACAGGAGAAAATACAAGGAGAAATTGTGGGCATAAAAGGTGTGGGTCATTCTGGGCGGGTGGTGGCAGTCAGCAGGTGTCTGAAAGAAGCAGTGGGCACAAAACCTAAAACTAAGGAGGAGAGGAAGAGCAGGAGGGCATGTGACAAGCGGAGGTCTCAGTGGGCAAGGACAAGGATGACATCATCACTGGATGAGACGGCATATGATAACCTCCTACCGTGTGTCAAGTGCTAAGAGAGGTGCAAAAATGCAAGGCGTGGTTTCCTATACTAAATACCTGAGTGAGATTCTGGAAAGCGGCATGAGAAATAAAGGTATGGATTCTAAGCAAGCCATCTATTTAATGACAAGAAAAACTGGTCCAATCAGTGACTGTCGGATTCGGATGCCTTTTCTTCCCATCACAGTGACGAGCTAAAAGTGTTTCTGTGAACATGAGACAACCTTGCTCGACCTGCTGATTGAACCGAGTCCACTCATCATGCGGTGCTCACTGCATTGACTACTTGATGCTCCATTGTCAGACCTGCTGGGGTGCAAGCTTTAGAGATCAACTTTCCCAGCACTAAAGTTACAGCCATGTCCCAGGGAGCTGATGACAGCCCTCCTGGTGACTCTGATACAACGGAAAGATATGAGTAGAGCACACACCTCCAGACAGTGACATGGGGGGATCTCTAAGGCCAAGCCTTGAAGATTTGTCACATGAGCTGTGGATATGTTGATCTGTGTGCAAACGGACTCTGGATAGACAGTACAGTAAGAAGCTATCAGCATTAATTGACTTGTTTCAACCAGGCTACCTGTATGATGGTAAAGTATTCTTACAGACATATGGCAGCACATGAGGTCATGATAAAAGAAATCGAGGAGACCTTAGGAGCATATGTAGAAGACAGAGTCCTAGCACATGGGACTTTTGAGCCTGACATTGTATCTGGCATTGCCTCCTCTCCCCTGTCCCTCGGATGACTGGCTCTGAGGCAGCCATGCCAAAAAGGAGCCCTCAGAGGGTACCATCTTGAAGTCAGTGTTCCGCACTCTATTCATAAGAGTCTCCTTGTCCTGGCAGCTCCTTGAAGCATAGAGCTATGCACTTCCGTTTCTCTGAGCCTGAGAGAGATAATTACTTAGGGAACCTTGAGGAATCTAGGTTTGTTCTGAGTGCCCTGATGTTAGAGTAGCCTGTGTGCTGCAGAAGGTGAAGGGGCCACGGCTGAAAACCATACTTCAGACCTGATATAGGCTTGGAAATGGTGTTGGATGAGGGGAGCCTACTCTTCGTGTGCCCATGTTGTGTGCTGCTCACCGATTGGGCGGCTTTTTGATGGACTGTCAACCTCGTGGGCAGAGGGGAACGCTAGAAGTCAGGATCTTCCTAATATTCATTGCACTTACATGGCACTTCTGACTTAGCTAAGCCTGCTCAAGAAATTCCTTGATATGACACAATCGAAAAATCACTCTTGGGCATACAGCTTTGCCCTTGGAGGCAAGCCATGTCCAAGATGTCTCTCAGTCTGTCTGAATTCATGTCCACATTCTTTTTTTTTTTTTTTGGTTTTTCCAGACAGGGTTTCTCTTTGTGTCCTGGACTCCCTTTGTAGACCCAGGCTGGCCTCGAACTCACAGTAATCCACCTGCCTCTGCCTCCCGAGTGCTGTAATAAAAGCCATGCGCCACCACACCCAGCTTCATGTCCACATTCTTAAGAGTAGTTAGTAGTACGTGGTGGCTCCCTGAACTCTGACTCGTGGCATTAAGTTCACCTCTTTACTTTGGGTATGGCACACAAAACAACCTGTACCCTCCCTTAACTTTGTGAGTAGAGCCTAAGCTACAGCATTAGCCAGACTATCTAGTGTTCAAAGAAAAGGGAGGAGTTAGGAAGACACTTTGATATATAATATTAATACGATTTTCTATTTATGGGAAATTTTAACACCCTCTAAATAACCCAGGGATTGGCATGTAGGGCTGATGAGATAAATGATGGGCATCTTGAGAAGCTAAATTTGGAGCAGTTACTATGCTGTTATGTAATTGAACTTGCTACACATGAACTTGATTGGTTCTTGTTCATTCTCTTTCCACTGGCTTGGCAGTGTTCCACAACCAAACTTCAAATGCTCAGCTCTCGCTTTGCCATTACCATCTTTTTCAAAACTGACTTTTGGTATTGTCTTTCAACTTCATAGTGAAGGACACAGTCCTCCAGTTTAAAAATCGGTTTTGAAGGAGAAAGTATGTAAGGCAGATTTTGTACTGAGAAAAACTGGTGTTCTTTTCTCAACCCATCTAGAAAAAGAGACATGGAGTTTTGCATGTGAGTGTTTAGGACACATTTCACATAAATAAACACACAAAACATCTCAAACTACACAGAATGACAGATAAATATGGAAGTTAAAATTGATGTCTTCATTGTTGGCATTCTTGTGTAAAATGAGTGAGCTAATGTAGCACACGTTCTTGGCAGAATGGAAAGTCAACACTCGTTTTTTATGCAACTTTTGTCCATGTGTTATTGATGATAAGCAAATGGCTTCACATCATAGTCAATAACTGATCATTGGGACTGTGTTGATCATCGGTGTACACCTGACACACAGGACTGGATTGGTACGTACTCAGAAGCATATAAAGTCTATCATGGATTGAAGGCTAGCAAAGCCGTGACCATGACATTCATCCAATTTCAGGAAATTAGAGAAACGAAACCGTTATCCTCAAATATCTTAGCCATCAGGAAACCTGCTTCACCGGTGGCCCCACGTTTCCCATGTGTGAAAATGACTTCAGAGAACAAAGAGAAGGTTCTATGGCTAGAACAGAAAGTTCAGTGGCTCCCAGAAAGACAAGTTCTTGTGCTTGCTGCCCAGGCCCATTGGGGTCATCCCCATCGTCTGCAGGAAGCTCGGCTCCGCCACCCCAGGGAATGGAGGAGTCATTCCTCCACGGTGCTTATTGGGAAGCCAATGGTGGTGGAGCATGCAAAGTATACACCCCCAGGAAGACACGGGTTGTACCTTATTCTAGGAGGCTAACAGTGACAGTGAAGCCCGCATATAACACGCATTTGTGTGTCTCTCTATACAAATAAGCAGTGGCTTTGGACATAAAGAATAGAAAATCAAAATGTAGCGAGATGTTTGATAGTCACAATTTTCACTCAACCTGCACTGGAATTTCTTGAAGTAAGTGAATCAAAATGAAAAAGAGAGAGAGAGAGAGAGAGAGAGAGAGAGAGAGAGAGAGAGAGAGAGAGAGAGAGCGCCTCTCTATTCTCTCTCTCTCTCTCTCTCTCCCCTCTCTCTCCCCCCCACCCCCCCTCTCTCTCTCCTGATGGTTCAGCTCTGTCTTCTTAATGTCCTATGGGTCTGGCCATCTCACCATGGTGACACATTCATCTAGAGAAACAGTTCTCAACTTGAGGGTCACAACCTTTTGAGGGGTGAAGCACACATTCACAGGGATCACATATCAGATATCCTGCATATCAGATATATATTATGGCTCACAAAGGTAGCAAGAGTATGGTTTTGAAGTAGCAATGAAAATAATTTCACACAACATGCGGTCACAACATTAGGAAGGTTGAGACCCACTGATCTGGAGCATTCTGATCAGCCAAGCCTTTGTTGATTTAGACCCTTTGGTCTCTCATTCCTGAAGGTGTCCAGATCTTTATACCTCAGCAACATCCTCAGAGTTGAAAGCAATAAGAAATATCCTGAGATGTATCATGAAGAGGAAAATTAAGAAGAACACATTCTAATTCCTACCATTAGTTTATATGAAAATGTCTAATTTTATGATCCTTCCTTCATGAAAATATCATTGAAAAAGAGACACATGGCTGGTATGTAGCTGTGAGTTCACAACACTGGGGAAACTGAGGACATATCATGAGTGTGAAGGCATCCTACAGGCCAGAATTAGATCTAGACTAAAATAACAAAAAACAAACAAACAAACAAACAAACAAACAAACCTGAGGCAAACAATGGCAAGAAGGATCTGGTGACCTCTCATTTTCAAAGGTGAATTATTTATACCTTGCAATTATTGACTACAGTTGCTAATTGTTAATGATCCTTTAAAAAAGTAATAATGAGACAAAAATGCTTCTCTTTGAGTTCCTGGCCAGGCCACAGAATACCATTCTGCTACTTGCCCACAATGGCACTCATTACATACTGTATTTACTTTATACTCCTGTCTGAGAGTAGCACCCTCCAGTATTTAATTGCTTAATTGATGTTTCACAGTGATCCTCTATTTTTCAAACACAATTAAACGTATTAACATGTAGGAATTCAGCTGACTTTAATTATCTATGCAAATTTAAGCATAGGTTATTCAATAGAAAACCAAAGGTTGGGTTGTTTGTTTGTTTATTTGTTTTTAACAGCACCACCTTTACTTGTGGTGATTTTCCTTGCATGATTATGCATACAGTAGGTGCACTAGGGATTGTTTGCATTTAAAGGCTGAAGCTCAGAGAAGTTCTGGAAAGCAGCCCAGCCTTTGGGATCCTGAGGTGGCAGGGGTGGGGGGTGGGGGTGGGGGGGTGTCTGGGCTGAGCCTGGGACCCCCTTTGCTTAGGAAGTTCCAGCCTGACATCCATCCGGGCCGCGAGGCCGCATCCGAGGAACTGTAGGGTAGGAGAACTAAAACGTGTCCTGGCTCTTTATATCTGGAGGGGCTGACGTTGGGGTTTAAATGTGAACCTTCACCTGCATTTAACAATGCTGGGTGTTGACGACGACACCATCATCAGAAGATAATTCAAATTAAAAGTCAGTTGGTTCCAGTTGTCCTATTCCAACCCAGCTTAAGAAATAAAAGTGAAGCCTTGGGGAATCACTTCTGTAACTAGTGAAACAATTCTGTTTTTTTTTTTTTTCTAGCTGTCGACTGAACTATTTGATTTTAACTTCAGTTTGGGGACAATTCAGGAAATGTTTTCTCTGTGGGTAACAGTCGTAGCCAACTTGACAGTGTTTGGGATCACTGAGCAGATGAGGGTGGCACACCTACAGATGTGAGGATTATCTACGCTAGAGAGAGACCCACCACAAGGGAGCAGCACCCGCCCCCCCATGGGCTGAGGATGCAGAGGAATAAAAGAGGGACAAAGAAAGGCCACTAAAGGCACCAGGACTCCCTGGCCTCAAGATCCCTCCAGGCAGATATGTGATTGCACTGTTGGGAAATAAATAGCGGATGGATGCAGAATGTTAGCTTGGAAAAGGTGTCAGGCTCAGCAGTTTGAGCTGGCTTTTAAAAACATAAGGCCAAATGTAACTTTTAGATGCTGGAGGGTCATCTACTTATTCCTGCCCTTGTGTGCCGGGCATGAAGAGAGGACCTGGCTCTGTCATGCAGATGCTCCACCACTGGGCTGCCTTCCAGCTCATGTGGAGAATTTTCCAATCAAACTATCCCACACACATCTCCCTGAGACATCTCAGCCTGTGATGAACTCTATGCTGTTATAAAGTCTATTGAAGAGGAAAAACAGGATTGTGTCTTTATGGAATCGAGGAACAGTTAGGAAATAAACACACTAAATAAAATAGTGAAGTGATGAGTTAGCCATCAGCCGCAGTTTAACTCTGATGGTCTAATAATATGTGTTAAATTAAATATCTCCCCTCATGGGAGAAAGCATCTGCTGCGGGAACTATTTTTAATTGGAGCTAAATTTCTAATCTATACCAGCACTGTGTGATGGAGTGGCTCTGTGGTTTTGAGGCATCTTGAATTATCAAAACAGTTAAAAGAACGATAATTGAAAATTGGTAAGTTTTTGCACAGAAAATACTTCAGACAAAGATGATATGGATAGAATAACATGAAAGCATTAAGTCAAATATTTAACATTTGCATGTAAACAGTGGTTTTCAGGATAACCTTCACTGAGCTGGTTCCGGTTTGCCTATCCAGTCACCTCAGGACAGGCAGCGACACAGGTTCACTATGAATAGCCATAGGGTGACCTGAGGTAATTGAGGGGGACAATATTTTCAAATTTTGTGACTATTTTGTTTTATAAAACAAGAAAAGAGGAAATGAAGTTTTGGTGAAGATTGCAAGCAAGTATATATTTTAAAAAAAACTTGAGAACCTTCAGCAAAATAAGAAAAGCATAATATTTAGGAAAGATGTGGCCAATATGCAAGCTATACGTGTAGGAAGATACGGCAAGTGCACAGCTTCTGTCACTGCTTAAGAGGTAAATGACTCATACAAATGTGAAGAGATTTATCTGTTTTGATATGGATGGGATTTGTTAGTGTTAAACTTGATTCACCAATGTTTATTTTTGCTCATAAGCCTTTAAAGTCCACTGATCTAATAAAGCAAGTTTTGGTCAACACTTGCACATTTTTTAAAAAGTGACATATTTTAATAGCCTCTTCAATTCTCAACATTGTTCTAATTTAGAGATAAATTATACTCTTGATGGAATTTTAGCAGACGTCTATAATTTTCTAAAAAATATGTGCTTTATCTCACCTCTGATCTGCCTTTTCTTAGGATTCTGTAAAACTTAATATAAATCGAAATTTACCATAACGCCAAATAACATTTACCATTTGAATATGAAAAAAATGACATTGTCTTTGGCTGGAGAGACACTCAGTGGTTCAGAGCATTGGCTGCTCTTCCAGAGGACTAGGGTTTGATTTGTAGAACCTGCACAGGGGCCCAAGGTGTCTTTAACTCTCGTCCTAAAGGATCTGATGCCCTCTTCTGGTGTCAGGCACACATGTAGGCAAATACATATAGGCACACATATATACTGTGCATACACATGTAGGCAAATACATGTAGGCACACATATATACTGTGCATACACATGTAGGCAAATACATATAGGCACACATATATACTGTGCATACACATGTAGGCAAATACATGTAGGCACACATATATACTGTGCATACACATGTAGGCAAATACATGTAGGCACACATATAAACCACCCCTGTTGCCCACCCCCCAGTCAAATCCCTATTTATGTTCATGTCTCCTTGTTTATTTTGTGACCCACGGAGACTGACCATGGTTCAGAGCTATCTGTTGGAGTCTGACAGGCTCAGGAGTGGGAGCATCACTAAAGACAGTGATTATCCCAGAGTCTAACTATAGTTCAAAGGTCAAGGAGAGAGCCCTGTTGTTAAGTCTAGTCATGTGACCCAGTGTAGGCAACCACAGTTGTCATTAGATAACATTTGTACTCGTTGTATAGAGCATGGAGAATGACATTTCCTTCTTAAAATGTACTTTATTATTTATTACTTCATCTGTATGGGGCATCCTGCCCACACATATTTGCCTATGTGTGTGCCTGACACACTTCCACTTTCCAACTGCTGAATTATAACTCATTTTTTTGTTGTTGTTTATTTTTTTTGTTTTTGTTTTTTGAGACAAGGTTTCTCTGTGTAGCTTTGGCTGTCCTGGACTCACTTTGTAGACCAGGCTGGCCTTGAACTCACAGGGATCCGCCTGCTTCTGCCTCCCTGAGTGCTGGGATTAAAGGCGTGCGCCACCACCGCCTGGCTGAAATTATAACTCTTACAGTTCTAGAAAAACAAATAGTAGCTCATGGCTTTTAAGCAGAACTGCATAACTTAACTTTCAGTCATGCTGAAAGCCCCACTTAGTGTTTTTCTGAGAATGACATGTAGTCTGGTTTCCTGGTCTCAGGGTCAGGCTCCCCGCCTTGCACATGGATCCTGGTGCCCCTACCTCGCTCCTGCCTCTGCCTGTGTTTGTCTTGCTTTGACTTTGCATCTCAGTTCCTTAACACTTTACAGTTTCACCAAGGGTGGGGAGGGGGGATGCTAGAAAATACTCGGAGCAAAGCTTCAAGTGAAGCTTCAAGTTCATCTACCTAGTGGTCTCCAGCCCCGCAAAGCGTATGTGTGCCTCCTCTGACACAGCCCCTTAGCTGGGGGCACGTGGGCGTGGTTCACTCATTAGAGAGCATCTTTGAACAATGTCAAGGTCTGAAGTGAATGCAGAAACACCTGACAGGTTGAGAGCCTAAGACCACTTCATCCCGGGCTTATTTGCTCTTGTTTAAAATAGATAATTCAACATTTCAAATGTATTCAGAAGATGAGAAGGATGTGGTTTTTTTTATAGCTCACATGGCGTAGCTTTAATACCACGCATAAGCTAGCTACTAAGTCAGTCCTATCAAATGTGGAAAAGTGGGACTTATTTGTTTTAATAAGCGCTAAACACAAAGGTAAGACCTCCCATAAGGAAGCTAGTGTCTTTTCTCCCTCCAGATTAAAGAAAGGGGCTCAGAGCTTTCTCAGGAATGTTATATTTATGGCCTCAAAATATATACCCCTTACCTTTTCTATTTGAAACAACAGCAAGTGTTTCTTCAATTAACCATATTGGTATATTATGGGAAATGGGGTCCTAAGAATGCTGTTGTTCACAGAGAGGAAAGAAGCAGAAAGTTACAACATGCCTCGGCTTCTTCAACTGCATCCTAGGAGGGAAAGTCTCAAGACACACTGACAGGTTTCATTTTCTCATTTTCTGCTTTTTCTGTTTTCTTTATTATTAGTAGTCTTTTGTTGTTTTGTTTTCAGACAGCATCTCAGGCAGTCTGGGTTAAACATGAATTCCTGCCCCTATTCAGTGACTCCTAAGGCACACACTCAGCCCAGGCTCGCCAATGTTAATGGTAGTTTTCGTTTATAGTTCCGTACACCAGAGTCCCCTCAATAAAAAGTTAAGCAGCAAAGGTTTATCTACCAGACACATGTAAATCTTCCTGTAAGATGCAAGCATGGAGGTAGAGTGTTGTCACAAGAAGATGACCCTGAAAATTAGCTCCACTTTCCATTCCACTTTTTAGAAAAGACACAAAAGAAGACCCCATATTCAATGGCAGGTTTTTCTCCTAATTAAAACTGATTCTTAAATTTCATGTGCATTATATAATTCTGTTACTGTGAAAAATTACAAGTTGGAGGTAAAAACGCCTCCTCTCTGCAGCAGGAACCGCTCCAGGGTAGGGCTAATTTTAAAGCTAATGGTCATGATCCTGCTGGCTCTTTCACTGATGCTGGGGTGATAAGTCCCCGAAATGATGACAGTTTCGAACAATTTGCCCATGAGAGGATGTGGCTTATTGTTGCGAAGAAAGAAATAAATACATTAGTAAAGACTGCAATGCTCACACAAGGCTGTGAAAGCATTTTCATGTGGAAAATCAGCAAAGAAAGTGGATCTAAAATTTCAAACAGAAAGCCATTTCCTGAGAAGTGAGAAGTATATAGTGCATGCTCATGAACAGTTTTAGGGAATATGTTTTGATGCTAAATGATACTAGATATCATCAACAATGACATCAACTCAAGAGTGTTCTTTATGGTGTGCTCATTAATTTTTATCTTTTATCTTTATTCACTGACAGGTCCATACATGAATAAAATAAATTTTAGTCATTTTAGCCCTATGCCCTCTCTCACTCTCCCTCTTTCTTCCACTGAGATTCTTCTTCCCAATAATTCCCTATTTCTTACCTGTGTGTGTAAATGTGAGTATGTGTGTGCTCTGTGTGTGTGTGTGTGTGCGCGCATGTGTGCTCCTTTCATGTGTTTATGGTGTGTGTGTGTCAGTGTGAGTATGCATGTGCTCATGGTTTCTGTGTGTGTGTGCTCCTTTGTGTGTGTATGTGTGTGTGTGTATGTGTGTGTGTCAGTGTGAGTATGCATGTGCTTGTAGTCTGTGTGTGTGTGTCTCTGTGTGTGCTCCTATGTGTGTGTCCCTCACTGACATTAGTTCGGATTTCTTGTAGGAAGTTTACAAAATTATTGCTAAAACTTCTACTGTTTTATGCATACTAACTTTTGCTTTATAACCCTAATGCTGAGGTAAAGGCAGAGACAGGATCTTCCAGCTTTCTGCTACCTTGTATAGCTTATCAGTGAGCTATATATTCAATGTTTTTATATGCTCAAAAAAAAAATGCTAGCCAGCATGGCCTCTTCTCCTGTGGCGTGGCAAGGCAGTCCCACCATGGGGAAGTAATTGAAAAGCTGGCAGAGTCCATGTCAGAGACAATCCCTGCTTCACTTACTAGAGGGTCTACATGAAGCCTGTGCTGCCTATGGGCTACCTCTGCGGAGGGGGCCTGGGTCCAGTCCTTGCACGGTCCTCGGTTGGTGCTTCAGTCTCAGCAGGCCCCTGGTTAGTTGGCTCTGTTGGTCTCCTTGTGAAGGTCCTGTCAGGCCTAGGTCTTCCCCAAACCCCTGTTTTCCACAAGGCTCTCTACGTATTGCCCAGTATTTGGCTGTGAGTCTCAGCATCCGTTTCAAGGTGCTGCTGGGTGGGGCCTCTCAGAGGACAACTGGGGTGATGAGGGATGAGGCTGTGACCAGGATGTAAATAAATTTATTAAAAAACAAAACAACCAGCCAGACAGTTGTGGCACATGCCTCTATTCCCAGTACTCAGGAGGCAGAGGCAGGCAGATGTCTTTGAGTTCAAGGCCAGCCTGGTCGACAGAGTTAGTTCCAAACAGCCTGAGTTATGCAGAGAAACCCTGTCTGGAAAAAAATGAAAAAAAAAAAAAAACAAATAAAAAAACCCGATGGAGACTGACAAAAGAATATAATAAATATTAACCTCAGGCCTATATGTATACACACACACACACACACACACACACACACACACACACACACGACAAATGGCTGCCTGTGTTATTATCTTAGTAACTCTAAGATCCTATTGCCCAAGCATCTTCACTGTTGAAGATGCTTAAAGGAGAGTGCACATGGCCATAGGAAGCCGCTAGACAGTGAGCTTTCTCTTACTTGAACAGCCTCCTTGCTGGTGAGTCCCTTGTCTCAGCCACTGAAACACCGATGCTCTAGCGAGCATCTATCCTTCAAGCCAAGGGCATAAAACAGCCACTAGAAAGGCATTGGCAGTGGCTTAGTGGGTGGGCCTGGCTTGTAGGAATGTGGAGGAGTGGTTGTGAAGGGTTAAACACATCCACACACACATACACATGCACACACACAGAGTCATGTGCACATACACAGTCATGTGCACGCACACACACATACATATGAGCACACACAGGCACACACACACACACACACACACACACACACACACATTAAAGCTATTAAAACACTTGACATTTATTCAGGTAAGTGGGACGTCAGGCTCTAAATGTCTCGGAAGGAAGTATAGAGCAGGTTCCATGGGATATTTAGGTACCCACAATCTGGATTAAATGTCAACAGGTTTCAGCGGTTTGATGTCAGCTGCGCTCACAGGTCTTACTTAGAATCATGAAGGTGGGAGAGTCCGGAGGACATGAGGAGCTCTTGGCGGTTCTGCATGTGTGCTGCCGAGGCGTCTACCTCCTGCCTGAGGTATCTCTACATTGCATCTGTACTGAATTAAGGATTTGGGGTGGGAGAAGAAAGTTTAAGATGCCAGGCAGCGGGACTTCCATGCCATAACGTTTTCAGTGACAGCACATTTAGAATAATGAATTCTGCCAACCAGTCAGCAGGAGGGTGCTTGAGGCTGCTCCTCCAGTGTCCTTGGGTCACTGTTGCAGGTAGAGAAATGACACATTAGAAAGGTCATGGCTTCTAAGACTTCACTTGTGCACAGATTCCAACTGCATATGGGTGTTTAAAGAAGGGTGTGGGGCTTTTATTGTTGTTGTTGTTATTTTTTGTTTGGCTGGGTTGGTGTTTGTTTGTTTGTTTTTCATTATTGTGTTTTTAACCTCAGTTTCTAGAGAGTCTTAGTTGTCAGCCTGACTATAGCAAGTAGGCAGAATTGCAATGTTAACAAGGAACCAAGGGTTTAGTACTCATCAGATACTGGGGGTCACCACTCACTGTAAGTGCTCAGCTGGGCACTGTGACGATGCAGCGGAAGGCCTGCATGGGCGACTCTCCTAAGTGATTCACTCTGGCAAGAGACACACGTTTTTTTCATGGCAGCTTGCAATTATGATGTCGCCATGATGAACAGGAAGCTAGGAAGGAAAACACATTCACCAACAGACTTGCTGTACCACATGTGCACTCACACAAGTCACTGTGATCAACAGGGTGCTAGAAAGAAACATTACACTAAAACTCTTGCTGTCCCACATACATGTACACACAGTAAATCACACGTGTGCATGCACATACACATTCACATACATACCCACACACTCCCATTTGCACATGGCTGCCTCTAGCACTATACTGTTACAATAATGGTGTCCGTAAGAACCTACTTCCCCAATGTCTGACGTGGGGCCTCACAAACATCCGTAACTCCAGTCACACATGTCTGTAAATGGCCTTTGTGGGCATCTACACACACACACACACACACACACACACACACACACACACACACATACACCCCTACACACAATTAGAATCAGTACAAATAAACCTTTTAACAGATGAAGGAAACCCTACAGAAGTGGGGAACGCCTGTGGGGAGCAGCAGTGGTTGAGGTCACAGGGACACAGGTGAAGAGCGGCCGAGCACAGACATCGAGAGCAGCCAAGCCTCTCTCTGTCTACTGAGAAGAGTGAGCAGCCTGTTGTGTGGCCTGGTTTTGATTTTTACAAATCTAGCTCTTGTTGGGTGGTCAGTATACCCCGCTGACAACCCGAAGGCTGACCAGCCCTGGCACAAGTCCCTGGGACAGAGACCCGCTCTGGACACTTAGAGATAAGGTTTTCAAGCTGAGACAGCAGCACTGACATCGAAAACTTACTGAGCATGTGTTTACACCAAGCGCCAGGCTCAACAGGTCACAGCGACTGTGCCATTGTGCTGCCATGTCTCAGCTTCTGAGAATCCGTTAGTATCAGCACTTTCATCTAATGGAAAAAATGTGTTGTTGGTGGTACTTTAAAAAATTGCTCAATTGAAAAAAAAGGTCTGCTTTGGTCTCCAGAGCGGACACCCACTCATCACCTATTATGATATTGATTTGTTGTTGCTGCCATGGCACCGTCACCACTGGACTCTTGGCTTGTGTATGGCTTCTCTTCCCAGTACTTTGTGCTTCCTTCACAAAGGATTGTGGTTGTAAACTGCTTCATTTGGCCCCTGCAGCAAGTCACAGATGCTGGGCTAGCTTCTTAGAGCACTTGAAGTGACGTGCATGTCACTGTCATCCGATCTGAGGCTGATTTACCCCAGAAGAAAATTGTTCATTCAGTTGTTGCTTCAAGAATATTTTCGGGCAGTGGCTACAGAGCCTCCAGGAGTCTATGAGACCTTACATGTGAGGTCTGCATGTGGGGTCTGCATGTGAGGTCTGCATGTGGGGTCTGCATGTGAGGTCTGCATGTGGGGTCTGCATGTGAGGTCTGCATGTGGGGTCTGCATGTGAGGTCTGCATGTGGGGTCTGCATGTGAGGTCTGCATGTGGGGTCTGCATGTGAGGTCTGCATGTGGGGTCTGCATGTGGGGTCTGCATGTGGGGTCTGCATGTGAGGGCTGCATGTGAGATCTGCATGTGAGGTCTGCATGTGAGGACTGCATGTGAGGGCTGCATGTGAGATCTGCATGTGAGGTCTGCATGTGAGGTCTGCATGTGAGGTCTGCATGTGGGGTCTGCATGTGAGATCTGCATGTGAGGGCTGCATGTGAGATCTGCATGTGAGGTCTACATGTGAGGTCTGCATGTGAGGTCTGCATGTGAGATCTGCATGTAAGGGCTACATGTGAGGGCTGCATGTGAGATCTGCATGTGAGATCTGCATGTGAGGTCTGCATGTGGGGTCTGCATGTGAGTTCTGCATGTGAGATCTGCATGTGAGGTCTGCATGTGAGATCTGCATGTGAGGTCTGCATGTACCCACAGTCCTGACTCAGAAGGCACTAATTCTCCCCTTTCTTTACTCTTAATCTTATTGGATGCAGACTGGAGTCTAAGTGTCTATGCCTTTTCTGGTAGTGTGGGCTTTATGAGGCTACCTTACTATTGCCATGTGGCTACTTAAACAACCCCCATGCCTAGCTAAACACACACATATGCACACACACTCATGCACACACAGAGAGACAAACACAGAGACACTTACTCACACACACACACACACACAAACATAGACATACTCATAGCACCCAGATACACAGGCACACATAGACACACAGACAAACACACAGACAGACACACACATGTAGACACACACAGACACACACACTCACATACACACAATCGCTCAGTTCTCCATCTCCTTCCTGCACCGAGGCTCTGCTTTCAAACTCTAATTTGAAAAAAGAAAAGTAACAACACAATAAGATGAATAAAATAGATATTTTTTCATTAGGAAAATGTGCCTTTGCAGGGACCCTTCCAGTCCTCTCGCATAAAACACGTGTCTCAGAGGGGGTCAATGGTGCTTAAGTTTTGTGAGCAAACAAAAACTTCATTTCTTGTGCTAAAAAAATGCTGAGATAAAAACTGATGATCTCCTTAGCTCTCAGATGGGGGAAGTGGGAGGGGGAATGTCACTTTTCACATCAGGAAGACATGATAGAAATCTCACACAGAATACACTTTATAAATACATTACAGTTTTAAAAGCTTAGCATAGTCTTCCTGGCATAAGCAGGCAAGGGGAGCACATTGTAATGAGAGAATAATCCAGTTTTTATCTTCTGCCAAAGTGGAAAGTGGCCGTTAATCTGTGAGTAAAGTGCAGTCACAATTGTCCTTAGGTCTGAATGTGCTTAGCCAAAGTCTCTTGAATGAATAAACTTCGACTGTGACTGAACACTTAGCTAAGATTCTACGTCTTGCTTTACAATTAAAAGCTGAAGTAATAGCAATACTCAGCTCGCCCTTCGTTTGTGGGATCTGTCTGCAGCTAAGGCCTGTGCCTGTGTGGTGCCTGAGTAATACACAGTGATGGTTAAAGTAAGTGTATCAGCCCTCTCACCTAATTACTGCAACATTTTACATCAAGTACACTTTAAAGCAAAAGGGACATAATAGAGCTGCGAATGCTGGTTACTGTGTGCGGGATCGTCTAATGGGTAATCCCGTAAAACCTCACCCATTTTCTCTTATGAGTCACTGTTCATACATCAAATAATGTTTCTGTTTGAGGCTGTTTTTCCTTCCACACTGACCAAGCATTGAGAAATATTAGGAGCGTAAACACGGGGCTGGAGAGATGGCTCCGTGGTTATGTCGCTGTTCTTTCAGAGGACCCGGGTTTGATTCCAAACATCCGAAACTGGTGGCTCACAGCCAGCTGTAACTCTGGCTTCAGGGGATCTGATGCCCTCTTCTGGACCCTGTGGGCATCTGCACTCATACAGGGCATGTACATTATTCAGAGAAATGCTCATATATGTAAATACACATAAGATAAAACTGAGATTAAAAACTATCAGTCATGTCTTTTCTTCTTCAACTGTTCATTCAACATTCACCCTCCTAATGGGACTTTTGTTATATGAAAATATATAATATTCTATTTATAAAATATTATGTACTCAAAATTACTAAAGCAATCTCTTGCTGTAATTATATTCATTAAAAACTTTTCTCAGTGAAAATTATTTCAAACACTTACATATATATTTCAGCACCTCCACAATGTTATTTTAATAATAAATGCTAGTGCCAGTAATTTGGTAAAAGAAAAACGTAGCAATCTCATCTAGATTTCTCTCTCTTTTTCCTCTCTCCTCTCTCCTTTTTTATCCTTTTATTCTAAATAGACTGCTCATATTCATTCTCCTTCTCCTTTTTATTCCCATTCTCTCTCTCTCTCTCTCTCTCTCTCTCTCTCTCTCTCTCTCTCTCTCTCTCTCCCCCTCCCTCCCTTCCCCCCTCCTCTCTCCCTCTCTCCTTCCTTCCTCTTTCCTGCTGCTCTTTCTGGTTTTACCAGCTAATGATCCTCTTCCTTAAGATGACTAACTGAAAGGCTGGTTTAGTAAAGGGCTATGATATTTAGTTCACAGATTTATCGCAACTGTTTCTCAGAGGAGCACAAATAACTCAGAGCCCTGTGTCTTCAGCTTTCCTCTCCTAAAGGTCCAAGTCCCCACCCGGCTCAGATGACCCCCGCCCCCATCTTTCCTACAGGAGCAAGAAGGAAAGGAGAACTATAGTGTCCTTTAAATTAGTAACATGAGCACTCAACAGGCACAAAGTATGCTACCATGATTCTACCCCAAAATGTTTACACCAGCCTTCTAAGTATTCAATATTTTAAGAGCCTTTAAGAAACCAGTAAATTCAAAAAGTATCACAGAAACAACAAAATTTCCTAAAATTGGTAAAGGATGAGGAAAAAATGAAATAATTTTTAAATAACTTGAAGGAAACTGAACAATCTCAAATATCAGTGAATCTTTTATTATAGTAATAGTTAGAATATTCTACTGTCCCCCCATGGACTAGGTGACATAAAAGGTCTTAGTACTTAGGATACAATGAAATTCTCTGAACATGTTCACATTGGTCCTATTTATTAAAATATAACCCTTGAGCTTCAAAACTTAAATATCCGTTAAAGAATTGCTAGGACAATGACTTGAGAACTGACCAAAGCTTTGTGTATAGTAACCATCAACCAAGAGAGATCACTGTGAGCCCCTCGGCGGTTAGACGGAGCACAGCTTAGCGCCCTGCTCGGTGGGGTCTTTGGGAAATGTCTGCTCCCTTATTTTGGAAAGCCATCCTGCTTTTCCATTAATTTTGTAGCTGAAACTGAATTATACAATTCAATTTACAAAGACAAAGGCACACTTTTAAAAGGGCTCAGTCCCTCCATGCAGTGTGACTGAGCCGGTTGCTTCTCTGTCCTTTTTCTCAAAGGACCTATCTGAACTAACTTGCAGAGCCCTTCTCTCTTTGAAATGTAGGTCTCTTTAAGGGATAGATTGTCAAGTTTATAGCCAGGAATGTCTTTCCCAAGGTCTTGGGAGCTGTTTCTTTGACATATAAATGTGGAGGAAATTGCACTCAGACTCTCAAGTCTGAGTAAGAACAGAATTCTATGTTTCAGGGACACTTGGATTGTCAGTTACAAAATGACCTGTTTTCATGAGGAGCTGAGATGTTTGCTGCCCTGGACAGAACTTACTGGCTAGTACATGCGAAGGTTCCAACCAGCCAAAGACGCACTGTGCTGTGCAACAAGGGGTCAGGGTCTCGTACTTGAAAAGCAGTTATTGTTTATTTTGCAGACAAATTAAGACCTTGAGAGGCAACTCAGCTGGCAAGGTGCTTGTTGTGTACACACGGAGAACTGAGTTCAATGCCCAGAATGCACATTTTTTAAAAATAAAAAATGCCAAGCATAGGGATCCCTTATTGTAATCCTTGCTGGGGATACAGAGATGGGTAGATCAGTGGGGTTTACCAGACAGACAGACAGACAGACCACGTGGCCAAACCAGGTGGTTTCAGGTAAAAGGCAAAAGACCACACACACACACACAGACACACACCCACACACACACACCACCACCAACAACAACAACAACAACAAAACATACACAATAGACTATGTTGCTACCCATGGGATGAGTCCCTGCTGGGGCAAGGCATTCTGTGTTACCTTACATCCAATACTAGAGCTATTCTCCATCTCTTCTAAGCTATGGAGAGGACTCTTGAGTTAAGAGCGAAGAGTAGAATTTGTCTTTATTTTATTTTCCCAATAATTGCCAGATGAACCAATTTTGTCTCCCAACTTTTTATTCTTTCACTGAGATTTAAATGTCCATGTCCCTGTTTTGGTGTCCTATGTGCGACCCATAGATATTCTCTGGCACCCACACAAAATCAGGAGTTAGACTGGGATTTAAGTGGCACATATATGAATCTATATAATAAGGTAACATTTCTGTCATTTTGAGCTTCATGTCATGAAAATGCTGCTTCTTCCTTTATTCTGGTCTCTTTCATTTTTTCCTCAATTTTTTTGGTAAACTTAGGATATTTGTCAAATATAAGCCTATGTGTTTTATGGAAAATTGCTATCACTATAAAATTAGACTTGCCTGCCAGTTTCTTCATGTTATGTGCAATAACTGATTTTCATATGTAAGCAGGGAGTTTACTTATTTATGTGTGAATTAATGGGCAATCTTTTTGTTATTCTTTCCCCATCATATCTTCATTACATTACTTTGAATTTTCCTTTGATAATGTGACATTATCGCAACATCATTCTGAGTGAATTAGGTATTTATTTTTATTCATTTTATTTTTTTAACTTTTTTAATAAAATATTTTGATCATATTCTTTCCCCTCTGCCACTCCTCCCAGATCTATCCTACGTTATAGTCTCTGTCTCTCTGTCTCTGTCTCTCTGTCTCAAAAAGGCACACAAAAATTAAAAAGAAACAAAAGGGTGGAGACGGGCAAAGCATGGAGTCCATTCTTTGTAGGTCAACCATCCCCAGCACGGGCTATGGTTATACACTCAGCATCACGCCACAGAAGAAAACCAGTTGTCCTCGTCTTAGCAGCTACCAACTAGAAACAGTTATTTAAAATTATTTATTCACATTTTTATTCTGTTTTATTGCATTTATAGGGTCCCACTACCGTATGCCTTGCATGTGTCTGGGGCTTTGGCTTTGAACGTGGCTGTGGGCATCCTCCAGCAGGCGCCCGCCTGGACACGCAGTGGTGCTCATTTGACTACACCAAGGGGAGCAGCACTAGGGACTGGATTCAGCTGAAACAGTGTAGTGCCTAGAGACAGGATGACAACAGTCAGCCCAGAAGACCAGGTAAGAGAGAGACTCACAGCCAGGCAACCCGCTCATCCTGTTTACTGCTCAACAAATAAATGATTTTCCTCAAAATTAACTCTCGGCTTTGGTCATAAGTTTTTGGTAAAAATCATAGTTTTATACTTGCAGAGGTATTTATTTATTTATTTATTTATTTATTTTAGTCACTTTTCTGGAGTGGAAACAACTATCTAAGCCATGACAGGAAGTTTCTTATGTCTTCAGATACCGATCATTGGTAGAGCCCTTTTCTAGCAAGAACAAGGTTTTGGGTTCCACTGTAAAACTTAACCAATTAGTTAGTAAATTAACTGAAATATTTAAATGGTCTATCTCTATATTACAATGTCCTAGAAGCAAGTGTTTCATAATTTCAACCAAGCCAAATAAAAATCCAAATGACAAAATTTGATGTTTCACTTTAAAAGCAAGCAAGCAAGCAAGCAGACAGACAGACAGACAGACAAACAAACAAAACAAAACAAAAAACACAGAAAATTACTAGCCAAGAAACACTGGCAAGTTCTTACACTAAGTTGAACTAAGCATAGTGACTTTGTATGATTCTGTAAATAGCTGCACAAAATTCTTAAAGTATATTACAGATATTAAGCAATGACACACAATTTTACTACAATCTTTCATAGACGGACTGACTGCTCAGTGGAGTTTTCTAGTATAATGTACTCAATTTTTGCAAATGACAACTGATTTACTTTCTATTCTCCAAGGACCAAAATCTATACATTAGAAAAAAATACAGTTGTTGATTAAAATATGCTGGCAAATAAATTGGGATTTATAATGTGGTTTGAATGATAACAGTCCCATAGGCTCAGATGCCTGGACACTTAGTCTTCAGCTGGTGAAACTGTCTGAGAAGGACTAGGAGGTGTGGCCTTGGCCTTGCTGGAGGAAGCGTGTCACTGCGGGGTGGGCTTTGAGGTGTCAATAGCCCGCGCACCATTCCCAGTTAATTTTCCCTCTGCCTGTTGCTTGTGCGTCAAGATTTTAGCCGTTAGCTATTTTCCTAGCTTGCATGCTTGCCCGCCTGCTGCTGCGCTCTCAAACATGGCAGTCATGAATCACCTTCTAGAACTGTACACCCCAATAAACTCCTCTGTAAGTTGCCTTGGTCATGGTGTCCCTTCACAGCAAGGGGAAAGTAGGCAAGATGATCTAGCAATAGGAAGACAAATAGGGACCGAAAGTAATGACTTTTGAGAACCCACAACTGTCTGCCTGGAAAGAGCAGAACATACTGTGCCACCTAGACCAGAACAGATTTAGGATCAGTGGTGGGTGAGGCTGGCAAGCCTCCCGCACAAGCATCTCGCTAACAGCATAGCTGATTGCATTATCTTGAAGCAAAAGCCTTGGAACTTTCCAAGGCAAAAACTAACGACCTAGCTAAATGCTGTGACGACGTTTCATCTAAGACAATTACCATGGCCCTAAGAGTCACTTCCCTCTGAGCATCTGGGTAGTTAAGTTGCATATCCTGTCACGTGCCGTTATCATTTGCCTTTCCTTTCACTACAAATAGAGAAATTAGATAGCCTAGTTTTGATTGTTTTCTTTTCCATTTAAAATTGACTTGTGGTTTGCTGGGTGGTGGTGGCGCACGCCTTTAATCCCAGCCCTTGGGAGGCAGAGGCAGGTAGATAACTGTGAGTTCAAGGCCAGCCTGGTCTACAAAGCAAGTCCAGGACAGCCAAGGCTACACAGAGAAGCCTTATCTTGAAAAGGCCAAAAAATAAAAATTACTCGTGGAAAGAAACAGATGAACCATGTGTTGTCATGTGTCCTGGCTCTACAATGTTCACCATATTGCTGAGAATTACTTACTGGGCACAGACACTCCAGAGTGTTCTAGGCTTTGAGGTTCAATGCCTGCGGTCCTCTTCTTGAAGTTAAAAACATACAACCCTCTGTGATTGCTTCTCACAGGAACACCACTGCTACTTGAGCAGACGTGCTCCTTCACACAGTTCCCTATGTGAGCTCAGCTCCCCAACACAGTTGCCCCAGGTGCAGCATGGAGCATGTAGGGTGCTAGTTCCTCCTACCCTGGCACCTCCTTCACTCAGTGTCCCACAGTAGGGGACCTGTGACACAACGCGTTAATTTGTTTAAACTCCTCTATGAAAATACCTCACTTTCACATTGACAACCAAGCTACACACGCAGAATTCCTTTCCCGGGGCTAAGCTACACTATTCTGCGTAACCTCATCCTACAGCAACTACCTCCTGTGATGGAGCACGTCACCAAATGCCTGTGCTGCTGTAAATTCGTAGCCTGGTCTCTGGCCATTTGAGCCACGGATATAAACTCCACAAGAAGGTCCAAGAAGTAACCCAATCTGTCCCCAAATGTTTGCTATCTGCATGTTCTGGCCCGAGTTTGTCCAGCCAAGATGAGCTATAGCTTCGGGTTTTATTACACCTCAGTTTCAAGAACACTGGCATTTATGTGCTGTATTTTAATACCTGAGTGTAGTAAAAGCACACTCACTTTTCTAGCTGCACTTGTGTCTTCCTGACGTAGATACAGACTGTACAGTCTTCAGGATGCTGTTTAACTCGCTTCTTAGTGAGCTAATGTAATGCCCTGGGTTTCCACTCATCTTGTCTTTCCTGCTTCCTCTCTCAGATGCTGCCAAGATACCAACTAGACTGTTCTAGAATTGAAACACAACCCCCTTCCTGGCTCTCTGCTCTGTCACATTGAGCAAATACATGGGCTCAGATAAATAAAGTATTTCAATTTATAATGGTTCTGTGTCTACTGTACAAGCCTGCCCTTATAAAACTCAGCTAATGCATCTAGCTGAGCAACACACACACACTCTCCCTCTGTCTTTCTCTCTCTGTCTCTGTCTCTCTGTCTCTCTCTGTCTGTCTCTCTGTCTGTCTCTCTCTCCATCTCTCTGTCTCTCTGTCTGTCTGTCTGTCTCTCTCTGTCTCTCTTTGTTTCTCTCTGTTTCTCTCTGTCTGTCTGTCTGTCTCTCTGTCTCTCTCTCTTCCTCCCTCCCTCCCCCTCCCTCTCGGTGTGGGTGTGTATGTATGTGCAGGGGTGTTTGTGCAGGTGGGTTTGAGTGTTCATATGTTTACATGCACGTTGAGGTTAGAGAACAACCTTGGGCATTGTTCCTAGGGAACTGCCACCTTAATTTGTGAGACAGACTCTTTCACTGGAACCTGGAGACCATCAGGCTGGGCTGGCTGTTCAGCAAGCCGAGCTTCCCTCTGCTCCTCAGGGCCGGAACTGCTAAGACCCTACTCCTGGCATTTGACATCAGTGCAGGGTCTCTCCATGCCTGCACAGGAAGCATCTCACGAGCGGAGCTACCTCCCAGTTCTTTCTGTTCTGTGGAGATCTAAGTGGTAGGCAGCCTCCACGGTGGTCCCCCATGAGTCTTGCTGCCAAAGTAGCCCCCAGTGATGTCTGCTGCCAGACACTCATGACCTTGCATAATCTCATCCACTTGGGGCATATGGAGCTTGCTTATTCATTTATTTCTAATGAGATGAAAATTATTGTTACAGGAGTTATGTCACTTCCAGAATTAGGTTCTAAAAAAGATTGCGGCTGTGATTTCTGGCATGAGTTCTCTCTCCATCATCTCCCTCCCTTGATTCTTGGCTTACAGAACCTATGATATAAGAACAACTTAACGTGCCAAGTTTCAGGATGATTTGGCTGCACTAGTAGATAATATGTGTTATTTCCAACACGTGTATGTAATACCACTGTGATGAAAATAAGCTACACATTAGAATTAAAGTAACTGTCTCACTTCAGAAGTCTTTGCTCCAAAGACTGTTTGACAGGCATTAAAATTTATCTTTTATTTTCTAGGATGAGAAACGAAGTAGGAAGAGAAGAACTGTGTATTGAACTGTGTGTATAAATAGTGGTTTTTATTCAGATCTGGTAAGTAGGGTTACAGAAGCACAAGGATTGCCTTCACAGGCAGAATCGATAAGCTGCAAGCACTCGGTGGATCTGCTGTGGTGCACACATGCTGAGAAGATTTATTTTCTTCTTAGGAACTTAGAGTTCTTTCTAATTTTGGTTTGTAGTTTTTTCCCCCAATTCCTTTAAAGCTACTTTTCCAGTTATATGCCAATCGCTTGAAACAAAGACACATAATTTCCACATTTTGTTCTAGAATTTTGAAGGTATTTTTATGTTTTATTTGGTAGCAAATACTTTAATAAGACACTGGGGATGTGTTTGTTTATCACAAGTGACTACATACAAAATCAGGCAGCTCTCTGCAAAGGGACAGGGTTTGTGTCATGTCATTGCGGAGCCAGTCCTGGAGTGTGCAGAGGAAGGCCCATTTGTACAGGTGAGACAAGGACGGAGCTGTCGGGAACATCTCAGAGGAGAAGGCAGAAAGCACACGGAAGCCAGAGTGTGAACAACGTCTTCTGGACATGGCCAGGCTGCTGCAGCCACGAACTCTCCACAGCCCTGGGTACTCGAATAAAACTGGCTTGTCACTGTTTCATTATCATGATGGCGTGATGGCCTACCCCTCACTAAGAAACTACGCGCAGTTAATGGGCTCTGGAGGAGAGAAGTCACTCTCTTTAGCCGTTGATGGGTTGCTCACATTCCAGTAAAGAACGTCTCCTCTACACACACACACACACACACACACACACACACACACATACACACACACACATACACACACACATACACACACACACATACACACACACACACATACACACACACACATACACACACACATACACACACACATATACACACACACACATACACACAAACACACATACACACACACACACACACACACACACACACACATGCTCATAGTGTCAACTGTAATTAAACTTTTAGTGGATTAAAAAAGACACCAAAGGAAAAATTTTTTGTCAATGGACAGGGGAAGATTGAAAAAAGGGTAAAGAGGGGTAAATGCAGGGATGTTCATATGATCAAATATATTATGAACCTACATGAAAATGCCATAGCAAATTTCACAGTATATAATTATACAGGATAAATTTAAAACATGTTTTAAAAATGAAGAAGTGGATCTGAACAACAGTGGGATGGGGTATCATGGGAGAGAAGAGCATCGGTGCCACGCAACGCCTCTCTGCCCAGGCGGGAAGGACAAAGGGGAGGATGCTGGGGCACAGGAGATGGAAGCCGTCATGTCCGTGGGTATGGTGTTCACTTTTAACTTTAAAAATTTCCACTCAGATAACATGATTAAATGGTTTGATGGTTTTAATTTGTTATTTTAGACCCTCTCAGCTTTTTGCTTCACAATAATAATCACATCTCTGCAATATTCCATTAAGAAAAAAGAAGCAGTATTTTTTAAGTATTCTGGAAACAATCAATCACACTGGCCGGTGGAATGATCAAATTCTGAGAGTGTTTCTCTGGTACCAAAAGCCATAGCTTCTGCAAGCGCGTTTGCTCTTCTGTTATGAGTTCGCCTGGCATACCAATTTACGCACACGCTAGCACATCTGTCCTCAGGAGAACTGGATTCAATTATACTTGAAAAACATTTATAAGTAGAAGAAGAAGAAGCAGAGAAATCGAGGCGACCCTGAGTTTAAATCCTGGAAAGGCATTTGAGCTCTTACTTTAGATTTCTATTCCCAGTCAATACCAGGACAGTATGGTTTGACATAGTTCAATTTGGGCATTCCCAAATGAAATTAAAAGATGAATATTAAACGGAATGTCATTGACATTTGGCCGTGCTTTGAATTTCTTGTTTATAGTCAGCAATAGCAATAAAGGATTTTCAGCTGCAAAAGAATAAATGAATATAATCACTATGCTGTCTTACCTGCATATGTAACCTGGTTAGATGGTTTCTCAAATACGTATTTTTCAAAGAGAATTCAAATATATGGTATATTGGCAACTCAGCCCTATAAACGGCATATTTCTTTATGCCCTGAGGAAAATAAGTTAATAAAGAAGTAATTGTGTTACTTATATAAGGTAAAACAATAATACAACATATTTCAGTTTTTGTCATGAAGTCAGATACCTGCCTCTAGCAAGAGTTGAAGCGTGCACATCTTGGATGGTATTGCTGGAGAAATTACAGCTGTCAAATGAGATCACAATGACAGTTGCCAAGAAGATGGCAGCCACACTTATGCCTTCACTTAGAGATGACAGTGTCTCCTTAGGGCTTCTAATGGCGTCTACTCCATACATCAAAGGCAGGCTGCGTTCCCCATGCTCACAGTCTTCCTCAGGGCTGTCCATACCGCACAATAACAGCAAGCTGAGAGCAGCAGGCAGATAATAAGTCACCAAATGTCCTCCTTTTTCTTCAGTACCTCGGCAAAAGCACATCTTACAAGACTAACGGACTTGAAAGTAACGTCTACGTATGAGGCTTTGATGTACAATGTAAGTACAGGGGGGTCCATGAGGAGCTGCGGCTGTAGAAGCTGAGGGCCGAGCGACACTTGTGGTCCTGTGAGGATCACCATCTGGAATGCTTGGTAGCTGCTGGAACAGAATGCCCCCCTGAGCTCTGCTGAATCCTACTGGTTAACTTACTGGAGCTTATCTGGGCCCTTTGCCCTCTAGAGCAGCACAATAGTAAAGTTGCCATGGGAGGAAGGCACAACATCTGTGGTGATTTGTTACAGCAGCCACAGGGAGACTAGCGCAGGGATGCTCCCCTGAGCTGTGTCAGCTTTAGCCTCATACAGGATATGACTACATGGATTCTTGCCTTGGGAAGATGGAGCTTACTGAGACATGCTTTTTCAAAAGATGTAAAGAAGGAACACACCCGCCCCCCCCCCCAGCCCCCAGAACTAGTAACAGAGTTAGGAGAGTGGTGGAGAAGAGAAACATTGTAGAAGATGGAGAGATGCTAACTAGAAGCCTAAGGCCCTAAATCTACAGAGAAAGTTGCAGTGAGAGGCCCTGCAGGGGTCGGGAAGCAGGAGGGGCTGCAAAGCATGTTTTCCAGTGTTCTGCAGCACAGGCTGTGGCCTCTGGGGCATGCTGCATGGAATTTCCCTCTTCCCTGGTGGGGAAAACCATGCTCTCAAGCAAGTCTCTCTCGCCTCCAAAAGCTGCATCTTCAAAGTCATCAAACCAACTGGAGCCTTTAAAAACATTATTTTCTTCTGTATTTTTCTCGGATGATAGGAAAGAGAATCACAAGAGAAGGAGGGAGGGAGGGAGGGAGAGGGAGAGAGAGAGAGAGAGAGAGAGAGAGAGAGAGAGAGAGAGAGAGAGAGAGAGAGAGAGAGAGAACACAAATGGATCCAGCAGTGAACTTTACCAGTGCACCTCAGTGCTGGTGCTTCTGACTGAAAAAATCTAGAACATTCTCATACTAATCTCTTTTTAGAAAAATAAGTCTTAGAATCCTAGTAGCATTTTGAGCTTTGACATTACTCTGGAACAGCAGTAACTTATTACTCTGAGTTTATTTAACACACACATATAATCCTGCATATCTGCCAAAGTTTTAGAGCCATTTTGTATGCTGGATATAAATCTTCAAATTATTTCCCTGAAGGATGTTCTATGGCAAAGCCGGATTGTGCCCTGTGCTTAGGACGAGTCGGTCAAGTCTCCTGGACCGTAACCTTTCCCTGTTGCCCGCTCTGCCACTAAAGCCATGTTCTGGCCATGACCACACTCAGGTCGCCTTCTTTAGGATCAACACATCAGAGAACAGTCTTGCAACACCGCTCACCTCAGGGGATGCTCACTGAGTTCAGTCTTTGCATAACCTGATATCTGCTGTGTTTCCCCATGACAGGCTCTGACTTTCTCCTTTGTAATTAATAGGCACCTTATGGGCACAGACTCTGAAACGACAAAGACGTCTTGCTCTTCACATGGTGAGCTGTACTCAGTCTGGCATCCACGAACGCTAACTGTCTGGGTTGCTTGTTGCTGGTCTGCTCCTAGGTGGTGGTTTTCTATTTCCATCCTTCCCCTGATTCCCAACCACAGCTCCACTGAAATGATGGGTAATACCCCTTATGACCACTAGAGATGATTGACAGGATGATGGGCATATTGGAATTTTTATTTCTAAATAAAGGATCCAGCTCTTACACTGGTACAAGCCACCAACACACTGTGTGGGAACAGAAGAAGAAATCAGAAGACAAGAAAGGAAGGAAAAAGGAGCAAGAGAATAAAGGAAGGAAGGAAGAATGAAAGAGAGAGAGAAAGACAGCAGACCCCAACTTCCAGCTGAGAACACTGGGCACCTTCAAACAAAAGTAGACCCATCAGCATTTACCATCTACAGCTCATGTGACCAGAGTCCCGCCCACTCCCTTCATCTGCCTTCTCTCCATCCGTCCTCCTCCTTTCTGTCAATCTACTATGATGGCTTCTCAGTACAGAGGACACAAAGCGACAGAGCACGTGCCATGCTATGAATCCCCTACTACAGCAGCCAGAAGATTCTTCAAGGGGAAACACAACTGAAACAGAAACTACCTATTTCTTCCCGTTTCCTCAGACACTCCCCAAAATGCCATCTCTACTCAAACCCAATGGGCCGGAGGCCTGATGGCTTCTCGTTTCTTATCTGACAGGATTTGCCACAGAGACAACAACGGCTGACTTGTGATGGATGCTGCCACTTCACAGTGTTTCATCCAAACCTCTCAGTATCAGCATGATGCAGGCACATGCCCGCCCTTCCTCTGAAGACAGGAATGACGCAGTGGTCAGTTACAGTCTCGGTGTCTTACACCCATCTTCCAATCTTCTCAGTATTGTACTCCACTGACTCTAAGACTATCTTCTACTCACAGAGCAGTCCCTGCAGATTTAAAGCACTGTTGTCAATGAGTCAAGGACCATTACCACATGTGCACAATATTTAAAACACCCAAAGAATGCTAAGGAGCTTGCTCACATGCCCTGTTAACTTACATGCACAAGCTAGCAGTTTACTGTAAGAAACTCAAAGTGGCCCTTGGACAAGTATATTACTATAATGTATACTCTATAATGCACATATACTATACTGAGTGTGTGTATATATATACATATATATGCGAATATATTTTAATGCACACATGGGTGCAGTTTAAGACCGAATGGCATTTTCTCAAATACATTTTAGTAAGCATGACAAGGAAGGGTCCCATGTTACTTTTTCCAAGAAGACCTTACCACACTGGACAATAACTGTGCTATGTGAAGGCTTATGATTTCTAAAGTCTTAAAAAGGTACAAATGAAACACTTGATATTCACTAATTCAAGAACCAGAATTGGATTGTCCTTTTGAGTATGAAGCAACACACACTTGTACGCTTACACAGCCACACACACGCACACATGCACACTTGTACACTTACACAGGTATACACACACAAATATGCAAAGGCACCCACATGTATACACACACACACACACACTGATTTGTGCAGCACCATTTATATCTGTCAGCATTACAGGGTAACCTGAGATTTTCCAAAGCCCCTCTCCTTTTAAAAACACCCAGCAGTTTTGCTGTAACATGCGCATGTACGTGGAATATGTTTGTGAGTGATTATTAGAATGATAGGCTGCTATTTAATTTATTTGTGGCTCCGTAAAGCTAATTCATGTATCTCACATTGTTGAACAAACACTCTACTTTGGGTACATAGCTGATGCTGTGTTGGGGAGCACGGTCATGTTTCAGATTTCTCTAGGGTATGGATTATCAATAAATACACCGTCTCTGGATTGTGTCCTATGGATCTCAAGGAGACTGCTGTAAAGGGCTTCCTGGTTTCCAGAGCTTCTCCAGGGAATTTTTTAAATTGCCAATGGGATCTCTATCATCAGGCAATGAAAATGCTCATTTACAAGAACATGAGCATACTAGGAACAGAATGAAAACACTAGCTGGGTGTTGTGTGCACGCCTGTTCCTCGTTGCTTCCCAATAACACGGCATAGAGCCAGGCAAAATCAAGGCTCCTGGTCCATGGTTATTCTTTCTTTTGAGTTGGGGAGAAGATTAGACCCACAGATGCTCTGCTCCTGTAAGTTACCCAAACCACCCTGAGCTAGAGAAAGCTGCATTATGCTTTTACATTTCCCTGCTAGTGCCATAAAGAGAGAGAGTGGATTTGACCAGTGTCTAAGGTGCCAAGTAACCCTAAGTTGGCAGAAGTGGAAAGCTGTAGACTGTGAAGGAGCAGGAAGGGGGTAGGGGGATGGGCAGGCAGGAGTGGCACGGCCAGCACATGATAGGTGAATGCACGGAGACTTACAACAAGCTTGCTAAACTGTTCAGTTTATATATATTATATAATATATATTGAACATATATATAATATATATTAATAGGAGAAATAGAAAAAACCTTGTGAGAACAATTTTCACCAGTGGCGGAGACGTTTGGACCTTTATTGGCTGAAGCACTGTGCTCAGTCACAAATCAGAAGGGAGCAAAGACGTGGGTCCCTGCCCCCCACTTACAGGTGATTCATTGACATAAGGCAATTCATTCTCAGGGGAGTTCCCCACCTGAAGGGCTTAGGTTAAAACTGCATAAAAGTGTTCCTAGTATCAGAGAGTATACATTTAACGGTAAACATCGGACTAAGTTACCAGACAGCGCGGCTCCCTCTTGGCTCCCGCGTCCACATACTGATTTGTTTGTTTGCTTTTTGAAAAGGGAAATGTTGAATCTGTGATTGGGAACACCAGTTCTGAGAAACTCTTACTTCCCGAAACCTCCCTAGGTTCTGACAACCACAGGGTCTGCGCTTCTCTCTAGAGAGGCCCTGCTCACACCTCAGGACAGTGACAAGACTGCCCCTGTACCCCAGGACAGTGACAAGAGTGCCCCTGTACCCCAGGACAGTGACAAGAGTGCCCCTGTACCCCAGGACAGTGACAAGACTGCCCCTGTACCCCAGGACAGTGACAAGAGTGCCCCTGTACCCCAGGACAGTGACAAGAGTGCCCCTGTCAGAACACTGTCTTGGGGGACATGCACGCTTCCTCCATCACACGTTAGCCCTCTTCGGAGGAGACTCCCTGCCCCTCTCAGCCTACATCACGTGTCCTCCTAGCACGCCTCTTGCTTGTGGCAGAGTCCCCACAAACTCTGTGCTATTCAACACATTAATGTGCGGGACACAACAGCTTCAAACCAGTCAGGAAACCCAAGGCAGCTATTTGAACTTCATCTGGCTGACCCTGGAAGCCAGACATGTTTATCCATGTCAGTGCACAGCTCCCTCCACTGGTTTTAAATGGAGGAGTGTACTTGAGTTGATTTCCTTGTACTTCCACCAAAGACTCGCGGAGCACACCAAATGAACAATGAATACAGACCCAACATGAGCCTGAAAAATCAGATCAAATGCACCTTTGAGGGAAAGATTGACCATGCCCTCCCTAAAGGCTCTGTCTTGGAAGCGTTACTCGGCTCATTTGACTGAACAGGCGTTGTCTTCAGGCCTGTAGACTAATTGCTTTCTTCTCACCGACTCCAGGTACTTTCTCTGACCTTTCTCTGTTCTGACCATGCTAAAACTTGCTTCTCAGAAGTATTTACTCCATGATATCAGAGTATCCTGAGTCACGTGGTAATGCAGATTTAATTCCTTCATAAGAGAGAAAAAAAACAAAAAACAAAAAACCGATGCCTTGGTGAAACTGCCCTAGAGACTGCAGCAATCTACACAGCATGGGATGTCTTCTCTTACAAAAGGAAAAGAAACAGCACCCAGAACACCGTAGAACAATAATCCTGTTAGCTGTTATTTCAATTATTTTCACAAACTCTTAACTTGCATTTGAGAAAACAATTAACACAAAAACTGAAGTAGTATGGTGACATCAATATAAATACTAGTGGACACTGTGGTGTGTTTAAAAAGTAAGAATGCTGACCATTTGAGTAGGTAAACACACGCAATGATACCACCAACTCTGCCTTTTGTATTTTCTTATTCCATTTTCCTCATAGAATTTCTGTATTTCCTATCATCTTTCAAACACTCTTGGGTGTACAATGTTATATTTGTTGTTGCTCTTTTTTTACTTGATTGCATTGCAAATAAAATGCTTTCAGCTCTAAAATATAACAAAGTCATATTTAAAGGTGGTAAGGCTCAGTTTGCTAAGGAATGTCCTTGTTCTGTCATGGGAGTTTTAATTTATTTTTTGAAATGACATATTTCCTGAGGTACACGTTCCTTTGAATTTCACCATTTGAAAGATGGATGTCCTAAGAAATGAAGCAAAGCTAGAACACAGATGTCATCTTTCTAGAGTAAGTTCCTTGGCCAATTTTCAAATCAATCAACTTTTGAGGAGAAGGAAGGATAAAGAGAGAAAGGAGTAAAAAGATGGTAGAAAAACCTGAATATTGTTACCGCACACGTGGGCTTAGAATTTCAGAGAAACACGGGACAGAAAGTGTGTTTCCTGGGTTTGCTCAGGTCTATGGCTTCTTTGTCCAGAAAACCAGAACTTGCTTTTTTACCCTTACCAGATTTCCATTTTTGAATGGCCAAGTAAGAGCTGGCTCAGCAGTTAAGAGCACTGTCTGCTCTTCTCAAGGTCCTGAGTTCAATTCCCAGCAACCACAAGGTGGCTCACAACCATCGACAATGAGATCAGGTGCCCTCTTCTGGTGTGCAGGCACACATGTTCACAAGCTGGCTGAGAGCCTGCTTTCAGAGAAACAATTTTCCCTCTAGTTTCTATTATATATTGAAAAAGAGATTAAAATGAAAAAATCCCACTACCATCTACAAAAAAAAAAAAAAACAAATAACAACACCCTTATGCGCCATAGAATATAATCTCCTAAAGTAAAATATAATTCTTTGATCCCACAGCATGTGTTTAATTTGAAATACTCCGCTGGGTCTAAGGTTCAAGCAACACTACTTAGGGAAGAACTATGGACCAGTGTCTTGGGAGATGCGTCTGGGCTGCCTGTGAAGCAGTTTGGTGAAACGTCTTTGTAAAACAGAGCGTACTGTTTGCCATGTGTGTGGTGTGGTGTTTCCCATCTCAGCCTCTGCCAAACTGCTCATTTCTGTAGCCCCAGTTAAGTCTGAAGAAGTCCGTGAGCTGAGGACAGTGTCTGTCTCTGGTAAATATGAGGAATCTAAGACTCAGAGCTGCGCGGGGCAGCATCAGTGGAGAACCCAGCCAGACTGGCCGCACAACTACCAGGACTCTGAACCTATGCTGTTTACCAGTCTTTGCAGGAAGTCAGGATGAGGACTGGCTGAAAGCTGTGCAAATGATCTACTGAATCTCGTCTCTGTCCCTGTAAATCGCCCAGCACTGGCGTATGTTACTGTCATGGCGGACTTCGCCTTCTAATTACCAGAAGCATCCCCCAAGCTTTGGTACAGAACGCACATTCACAGGAAACCCAAGGGCGAGGAAATGTATTCTTCACCCCAGATCTTTATTGGGTATTTTGTAGAAATTTGTCCTCATCACTAAGCACTGACATTTCATGTCTCAAAAAAAGGTTTTCAGATAAACAGTTGTTAATGTTGTTAATAATGGTTCATGGTTCCTCTCAGGCCACTTGTGTTTAAAAACAGTGTCTGCTTAGCTTCCAGCATCAAGGCAGCCATGTCGGCCACTTCTCCCTTTCACTCCGCATCACGGCTGAAGACATCCTCAGAGCCCAACTCCTGCGGCAGCTTGCCCATTGCCCACTTAACAAGGACTAAGCACTCTGCTGGGTCTTGGTCACAGCCATGACTTTAAGTATTTTTTTTCACTCTGAACTACTCAGTTCTTTTTTTTTTTTAAAGAAAAAGAACTACGAAAGAGTGAAAATAGTTTAGTTGTTTGTTACGTGTGTCTTGCCAAATATCAGTTAAAATCCCTAAACAGAGCACCAATGCTTAACGTTGCTGAAGGAGAGACAGGGCATCCGTACCTGCTGCCTAGAGTGTACTGCGGAACAGCAGAGTAGACATGTGGTCATGCGTCAGTGTACTCCATGGCTCTGATGGCTTGTGCAGAGAGACAGATTGTATAGACAGAGCCATTACTGAGAGAAGTAGGGCTGACTGGGTGCACGGTGGAACCGGAGCGGCACAGTCCAGTGTCAGCAGCAGCAGCAGCAGCGAAGGGCACGTCAGCCATCCCTGATGTCATGGAATCTTTACTTGCCTCCTGACTAAGCAGGAGCAGCACATGCTGTCAGTTGTGTGCAGGCATCCGAGCCCTGATTCCCACTGGACCACAGGGGCGCTGCTTTCTCCTCTGTGTGAGAGCTGGTTTCTGTCAGAGCTCCAGGAAGACCTGTCGTAGCCAGACAGGCTTCAGACAGAGGCAATGCCTGCTTGAAAGGATAGGCACCCTCGTGACAGAGGCCAGATGACCCATGTACTTTGCTGGCCCAGGTAGAGTGCACTCATATTATCTGTCTTAAAATTTTGTCTTGACTGCTGCGTGTCCTGTAAGGTTTGTATAACATCTCTGTGTCTTCATTTTCACACAGGGTAATTGGGAATGATGCTCTACTTCATAAAGTTATAGTCAGGTGGATGAAACAAGTTTATATGCAGTGTTTGCTGTGTTATTCATTTTCTTAATTTCTTAAATTTTATTAGACTTATGAATTCATGTGTGCATGCTTGTGTGTATGCATGGGTGTGTGTGTAGGCATGTGTATGTCCATGTCTGTGTATATGCATGTGTGTGCATGTGTGTGTGCATGTGTGTATATGCATGAGCATGCATGTGTGTGTGTGCATGTGTATATGTGTGTGTATGCATGTGTATGTGTACGTGTGTGTGTGTGTATGGGTGTGCGCCTGTGGAAGTCAAAAGAACTTTCTAGAGTTTCTCTCCTTCCACCACATGGGGCCCAGACATCCTGCTCATGTTTTCTCACTTGGCAGCAAAGTCCTTTGCCCATAAAGGCATCTAACCAGTCCTTGTCATTCTTAATATTAATATTCTCATTAAAGTTTCATAACTGGCACCCTCTGTCCTGCCCAAACTGAGACTGACACTGATTTTTTTTTTCTGTAATTTTCCTTCTCCTTTATTTCTTGACTCAACATATTTCTTTTAAAAATGAACAGTTTGTGCTGGTGTTTGAATTTGGTAACAACAAAGTCTTCCTGTTTTGGAGACGAGGCCTTAGGGTTGCTTTGCAGGTCCGTCTGATGGGCGACATGTCAATGTTGTCTGTGATTTATCAAGAGAAGGCCATGTCCCCACGGCAAGCTCCCACCCCTGGTGACAGTTTCCTGAGCAGCGTCAGGGCTGTCGTAAATACACATCTGGTGTCAGGAACCCCATCGTCTCGCCAAGATTGCACCTGTGTTTTCTTTTGCACTTGAAGTTATTGCTCTCTTTTCGTGATATTAATCAGTATCTCAGCACCTCTGTCTTAACTCTTTTAATTACTGGACTGCAGTTTGATATTTATGTTGAGGAAGATATAAAAGATATCAGTCAGAAGCCAAACAGATGAGTGTGGGAGCAGCTGTGGCACACATGGTCCTGTGTCAAGAAAGATGGAAGGATCCTTTTCCCTGAGTTCGCTCTGTCTTTCTTGGCTACATATGCATCTGGGAACCCTGAAGAGTAAAGGGCCCGGGACATTGGCCCTCACATTGGCCCTTACACTGTCCCTCACACTGGCCCTCACACTGGCCCTTACACTGGCCCTCACACTGGCCCTCACACTGGCCCTCACACTGGCCTTCACACTGGTCCTCACACTGGCCCTCATGCTGGTCCTCATGTTGGCACTCACGCTGGCCTTCACATCAGCCCTCACATTGGCCCTTACACTGTCCCTCACACTGGCCCTTACACTGGCCCCCACACTGGCCCTTACACTGGTCCTCACACTGGTCCTTACACTGGCTCTCACACTAGCCCTCACACTGGCCCTCACACTGGCCCTCATGCTGGCCTTCATGCTGGCTCTCACACTGGCCTTCACACTGGCCCTCACACTGGCCCTCACGCTGGCCCTCACACTGGCCCTCACACTGGCCCTCACACTGGCGCTCACGCTGGCCCTCACACTGGCCCTCACCCTGGCGCTCACACTGGCGCTCACACTGGCCCTTACACTGGCCCTCACACTGACCTTCACACCGGCACTGATCCTTTGCTCTGATCACTTCCTATCAGAGCCTCACAGTCTCTTGCTAGGAAGAGTCTCAAAGCCTCCACCACATTTGCCTCCGATTTCTATACTTTGTAAATAAGTAACTTCGTTGATCCACATCAGCCCATGCTGTGGAAATGAGAATCCACATGGAAGAGTTTGGTTCTTCAGACCCCAGTGATGACAAGATGACGAACAGAGATAGCACTGTTTCCCTCGTGGAGACGGGGCCACGTTCAGTGGTCCTGGGGGATCGCGGATGCTTGTGACTACCCTTTAGGTGTCTCAGTAAGTTCCTACTCATTGGTGCCTATGACCTACACCCATTGAGGGAAAAGGTAAGGGAGCAACAAAACCACTACTGCGGCCAATGGGAGCCACGCAAGGTAGACTCTCCCTGACACATGTGGAGGCTTTACGGCTCTTTGACAGTCGTGTTAGAATTCTGCTTCAGTCTGCCTACTGTGCTGTCATTGTGTACCTGCCATGGGCTGTGGCCCTGCCCAGTATATGAAAGGACAGACCTACCTTGCCCCCCCTCTTACCCTCTTTCTCTCTTCCTCTGTCTCTGTCTCTCTCTCTCCCTCTCTCTGAGGTACCCCTCCCCCTTTCCTTCTCCCCCATGCTCATTTAATAAACCTCATATAATCTAATATCTGGTATCTTGTTTTATATCTTACATTAAACATAAAAGTAAGTTTTATAGATGACGAGCAATATAGCTTAGGAATCAATCATCTATAAACAAATGGAATACCTACACTTGTGCATGGACATGTGTGAGGTATCTGTCCTGGAGAAGTCTTTATCCTGAGTTGAATCAGTTGCTACAGTCAAAGCAACTGAGAGAAGAAAGAGTTTGCACCCCAATTGACAGTTCAGAGAACACCAGCCCTTCTGGGGGTGGGGGTGGCAACAGAAGTATATTCGTGCGAGGCCCTAAACAGGAAGTGGGGATGATCTAGATTTCTCCCCTTTTCACTGAGTCCAGTTTGGACCTGGCTCATGGGATGGCGCCACCCTCATCATGCTGAGCCTTCCCTCCTCAGTCAGGTGACCATCTCAGACCTGGATAGAATTGTGTGTCCTGGATGCTTCTAAGTCCAGTCAAGTTGACAATGAAGGTCACCTGCCTCTCTGCTAGAAAGCTCACGTGCTTAATAACAAAGAAAGGGTGCACGACTGACCCAGATCGTTTCTGCTAAGGGAAGTCCTCCGAGTCGGTGGGTGGGGGGTACGCATAATCATAAACCCAGCATGTTTTGCTTAAATTTTTAAATTATATGTCTATAAAAGTTTGATCAAATTTTATTTTCTGAAATAGTGTCTGCTTCCAAATGAGCACGATTCCTAAGCTCCAATTTCTTTTACTGGGAAACATACCACATAAATGTTTCTTTGGGACTATTTAAAATTTAAGCTTTAGTCCTAATTTGTAGCAACATTTTTTAAGCTCTTAAATTGTGTCATTTAATATTTACTTTTCTAAAAATTCTATACCATCTCACCATATGTCCAACTTGTTAACATAGTAAGCTCCACTATGGGCAAACAAAGCTTATGATTAAAACACAACTTCAGAATAGATAGTGGACCATGAGGTGGCTCAGCAGACAAAGGTACTTGTTTCTAAACCCCGGGACCTGAGTTTGTGTTAGAATTCTGCTTCAGTCTGCCTACCTATGATGTCATTGCTTACCTGCCACGGGGGCATGACCATGCCCAGGGCTATATAAAAAGATAGTCCTACCTCACCCCCCCTCTCTCTCACACACACATACACACACACACACATACACACACACTAATAAAAATAAAGATATTTAAAAACTAGATTTTTATAATGGTACTTAAAAGCAAAGTAATAAAACAATGAAGCTTAAAATAAATTTTACTATATGCAGATGATAATTTGTATAAAAGAAATAGTATTTCAGATGGTATAAAGTATTTAAAAGATTCATGGTAAATTTGCATTCAGATTTAAAAATACTGTTAAAATGTCCTTAGGAATGTCACAGCCCAAACTTAAATGTGAATATCTTTTAGTGGAAGAAAAAAAATTATTTGTAGGTTAAGTCCACATATTTAAATAAAAACAAACAAACAAGCTTTCTCATTAAATTCTTTTCTATTGCAATTATGTTCAGCTTCTGGTAAAAGTTTGGGGTTTATTTGCAGAAAACCTTGTCTCTTGGCATCCTTGGCATCTATTGTGAATAACACCAGCATCTCATAGGAGGTACCCAGAAACCTGGTTCTAAATAAGCAGTCGCAGGAGCCTTGCATCATGAAATTCCTGAGAAGAGGTCCTGGAGAGGATCTGGACGGTGACATTTAACTTGGTTGCCAGTTGCTTATATAGTGCGCTTAACATACTTTGAGAAATTCTTCTGGGGATATATTTAAATTTGTAGGTTCCAACTTTATTAATGACACGAGGCTTATTCATATTAGCCACCCCAAATGAATTCTTTACAGTTTCATTTTCTGTAATTATATTCTTCCAGCTTTTCTTGCAAATGACTTAGTACTTTGACATATCCCAGATTTAAAAGGTGATTATAAAATTGAGATATTCTTCATCCATGAGGAAAAAATCATCAAAATCTCTCAGTAAGAAAAAAACCAAAAGCTTTAAGTTTATGATGACTTTCAAAAGGAGTTTCTTTTCTTTTGTTTTGTTTTTATTGCTTCTTCTGCTGAGCATTTAAATGCAGGGACTTGTTATTTCATGCAATGCATTGGCAGCAGGGTTCTGACTCTTCCGGAAGCATACCCATGCAGGCAGCTTGGGATCCCTCACTGGGGCTCAAAATGACTGACAGGTTGGACTTTGACATTTCTCCTCCACAGACATCAAAAGACTATGTTGTAATAGCCCCAGTATGAGCAAAAGTTGGGAACCACGAACTGGGTGACCAGTTCACTTTCATTTCCCTGGGTCTGGACATACCTAAATTCCACAAACTAAATGAGTGTTGGGAAAATTCAAATACAACTTTAAATAGCAAATAAGAGGAAGCAGAACTGGGATCCTAAGAACACTGTGACTAGTTAGGTGGTCAGCAGCTCTTGCTGGGTAGAGGAGTGAAGGTGGGTGGGCCGCCCTGCAGTGAAGGTGGGTGGGTGGGCCGCCCTGCAGTGGAGGTGGGTGGGTCGCTTGCAGTGGAGGTGGGTGGGTGGGCCTCCCTGCAGTGGAGGTGGGTGGGTCGCTTGCAGTGGAGGTGGGTGGGTGGGCCGCCCTGCAGTGGAGGTGGGTGGGCCGCCCTGCAGTGGAGGTGGGTGGGTGGGCCGCCCTGCAGTGGAGGTGGGTGGGCCGCCCTGCAGTGGAGGTGGGTGGGTGGGCCGCCCTGCAGTGGAGGTGGGTGGGTCGCTTGCAGTGGAGGTGGGTGGGTGGGCCGCCCTGCAGTGGAGGTGGGTGGGTCGCTTGCAGTGGAGGTGGGTGGGTGGGCCGCCCTGCAGTGGAGGTGGGTGGGCCGCCCTGCAGTGGAGGTGGGTGGGTGGGCCGCCCTGCAGTGGAGGTGGGTGGGTCGCTTGCAGTGGAGGTGGGTGGGTGGGCCGCCCTGCAGTGGAGGTGGGTGGGCCGCCCTGCAGTGAAGGTGGGTGGGTGGGCCGCCCTGCAGTGGAGGTGGGTGGGTCGCTTGCAGTGGAGGTGGGTGGGTGGGCCGCCCTGCAGTGGAGGTGGGTGGGTCGCTTGCAGTGGAGGTGGGTGGGTGGGCCGCCCTGCAGTGGAGGTGGGTGGGCCGCCCTGCAGTGGAGGTGGGTGGGTGGGCCGCCCTGCAGTGGAGGTGGGTGGGTCGCTTGCAGTGGAGGTGGGTGGGTGGGCCGCCCTGCAGTGGAGGTGGGTGGGTGGGCCGCCCTGCAGTGGAGGTGGGTGGGTCGCTTGCAGTGGAGGTGGGTGGGTGGGCCGCCCTGCAGTGGAGGTGGGTGGGTGGGCCGCCCTGCAGTGGAGGTGGGTGGGTCGCTTGCAGTGGAGGTGGGTGGGTGGGCCGCCCTGCAGTGGAGGTGGGTGGGCCGCCCTGCAGTGGAGGTGGGTGGGTGGGCCGCCCTGCAGTGGAGGTGGGTGGGTCGCTTGCAGTGGAGGTGGGTGGGTGGGCCGCCCTGCAGTGGAGGTGGGTGGGTCGCTTGCAGTGGAGGTGGGTGGGTGGGCCGCCCTGCATTGTCCGTGTGAGGCTCGCTCCCCTCTTACAAGCTCCTGTCCTTAATCCCTAAGGAACGAAGACTTATTGTGAATAATGTCCTTTCATTTTTGTCATAACAACTTCCAGATAAGTAAAAAAAGATTAGTATGACAACACCACTTAATTCACTTATGGTTTATTTTTTACTTGATGTTATCACTGTAGTTTACAAATATTGGTCCTGTTACTTTGTGTTCTGTATTTGCACTAGCATGTTATGTTTTTAATGAATGTTTTAGTTTCTGTATACATTTCTAATAACAAGACAATAAGTGTGTATACATGTATACAACACACACACACACACACACACACACACACACATCCCAATGGAGAAAACAGAAGAGAGGGAACAGTGAAGTGTCTGAAATTCCCCTCTTCATGAAATAAAACTATACTTAAGTTGATAAAATTCTTTTTATTAAATTGAAATTACCCTCCATGTATTTCTTTGCTCACTGCTTTTAAAAAGTCTGTCATTTTATCTTCAACCTTCTTATCCTACACTATGAATTTACAAGGCAGCATATTGAATACTATATTCAACATATTCTATAATCAATATCAATATATATGAGATTCAATATAGTCTATTGACAAAACTTTCTCTATCTCACTACTACCAGTACAATAATGCACACCTTCATATACTGTCTTAGTCAATGCTCTGTTGCTATGGAGAGACACCATGACCATGGCAACTCTTATATAGGAGAGCATTTAATTGGGGTTTGCGCATAGTTTTAGGGGTTTAGTCCTTTGTCATCATGGCAGGAAGTGTACTGGCATGTAGGCAAACACAGTGCTGGAATAGCAGATGAGAATTCTACATCCAGATCCATAGGTAGCAGGAAGAAAGAGAGACGGGCCTGGCTTGGTCTTCTGAAACTTCAAAGACCATCCCCACCCCAGGAGCACAGGTCCTCCAACAAGGCCATGCCTACTGCAACAAGGCCAAACCTACTACAACAAGGCCACACCCACCCCAACAAGGCCAAACCTACCACAACAAGGCCACACCCACCCCAACAAGGTCAAACCTACTACAACAAGGCCACACCCACTCCAACAAGGCCACACCCACTCCAACAAGGTCACACCCACTCCAACAAGGCCACACCCACCCCAACAAGGTCAAACCTACTACAACAAGGTCACACCCACCCCAACAAGGCCACACCTACTCCAATAAGGCCATACCACCTCCTCCAACTAGGCCAACCTCCTCCAACAAGGCCATATCTACTCTAACGAGGCCACGCCTTCTAATCCACCCCCCAAATGACCAACTATTCAACTATATGAGCCTGTGGGATCCATTCCTATTCAAACCACCACCTATTCCCTCATCATAGAAGTATTACTTGTATGTTTATTCTCTGATATTAATTTGCTGGAAATGGTACTGTTTTCTCAATGGTCACCTTTTCCCTCCTAATATTTGCTTTAGTTTTATTTATGTGTCTGTGTGTGTGTGTGTGTGTGTGTGTGTGTGTGTGTGTGGTGTACATATGAGTGCAGTGCTCTAGGAGGCCAGGAGAGTAAGTAGGACCCCCTGGCAGCTGTGACTTACCTGACATGAGTTGAGGGGATGAAACCAGGATCCTCTGGGAGAGTAGCAAGCACCCTATGAACCAACCATCTCTCCACCCCCACAGAGGACGACAGCTCAAGCCAGTGTCTATTCCCCAGGAACACTTTCTCTTTTGTTTGTTTGTATTGCTTATTCATATGTAGAAATGAGACTAGAACCTGGTCCGGGGCTAAGCAGAGCCGGTGGCCGATCCACATCACCTGCTTTGTTTTGCAAGCTTACCAGGTGTCCTAAGTAACTGCACAGCAAGATAGCCGCACAGAAGCAAATTTCCCCGTTAACATTTCCAGACTTACCTGAACAATCGCGTGGTGAGCGTACTGGCTGGCTTTGAGGGTTAACTTGACACAAGCTAGAGTCATCAGAGAGGGAGGCGCCTCAGTTGAGGTGATGCCTCCATGAGATCCAGCTGTAAGGCATTTCCTCAATTAGTGATCAACGGGGGAGGGCCCAGCCCACGGTGTGTGGTACCATGCCTAGGCTGGTGGTCCTGAGTTCTATAAGAAAGCAGGCTGAGAGAGCCATGGGGTGTAAGTGTTAAAACCCAGGTACAAGATGGCTAGGGTATGCATACGTTTAATTAAGGGTTAATGCCTCTTCTTTTGCTCAGGGCAAACAACTTGTCTCTAAAAGGAGCTACATTTTCTCGGGAGACAGGTAGCAGCCTATCCTATCCATCAGGTGCCACAGAGCCTAGAGAAGGACTTTTAGAACTATACAATCTTGTTTTAATTTCAATTAACGGTTGTATATTCTTTGGTAATGGTAATATATTTCCTTTTTGAAAGAGGTCAAAATAAAACAGACTTGGATGAAAGGGAGCCTGCCAACTTAAGTTAGTCTATACATACATGAATTCAAACTACAGAACTAACCTTGATTGTTCTGTGCATCCTGCACACCTCAAGCATTTATAATTTTAGAACTGTATAAAGCTTTTGAGAAATTATATAATTTCAGAACAAAAATACCAGGCACTGATGCTGGATCAGACCCGACAGGATGTATCCTCCAGCATGTTGAGATGCTGACACCCTGCGTTCCTCATGTTCCATCCACAAGTGCTTCGGTTGCTGTTGTCATCAGAACAGAGCATCTTCCAGGACAGCTTTGGAGGAAGCTCCTGAATCCAATTGGTGCAGCATTTCAGACCGTCCCACACAGGACTTTTATTAAGCCTGAATTTCTCAATATTTAGAGACTGGACAACAAATTCTATCTCTAGTTTGTTTAACCATTTTCCTAGTTTTATTTGGGCCCCTGAATAGGTATTCTTCGTCCCAAATCAGCCTGAAGAAGCTTTAAAAAGAGAACGCTGTCCCATTTCCCTTAAAGGGGGGTTGGGTAAGGTTTTGGACTATGGAGGTTTATCTTCGTTGGGAATTGATTGTGTTATTATTGGTTTTGGTTCAGAGAGAGAATGGGGTTTGACTTGGGGATTTTTCTCTGATAATATAGAAATATATAGGAATGATAGGACAAAAGGTAGATTATTGAATCTACTCTTCAACTTAAGGCCTTAATTGTTACTCATAAGGCTATTTTTAATTCATTGGTATAGAGTATTAGATATTGATGTAAAATAAGTTTATTTTTAATTAAGTCTACTATTTAATTTTATCATAAGACTATATTTCCTAGGTTTAGTAGATAGATAAGGTAAAATATTTAGATAAGGCCTTCAAAAACCTCAGAGACCTCATAGAATATGGCATTTAAAGAAATTTTATTTGTTTTGAGGATTCTTTGAAAATGAGACAGGCTGACTCCTGACAATACCCAGCCTGCCTCAAAGAAGGTAATGAGCATCGAGGAACCTCCTTATGGAGATGGCTTCAGATGTGGCAAACCAGCCACTGGGCAAAAATGTCCTTGTTTTCTGCCACAGACAAAATTCTGCCTGAAATGGGCAAGCTTGGGTGCAGGTGGAGTTGACAGCCAAACTCTGCCAAGACAGGGTAAGCAAGTCCTCAATAGTCCCTGCTTCACAAATATGTCTGTCAGATATATTGGGCCAGAAGGCTGAAGATGATGCTCCAACCTGTTAGAAAGCTTTGGGTAACTGTTCAGGCAGCAAAGTGTCTCCGTCATTTTTTTCACTTTGGAAGCTGCTAACCTGCACTTCTTATTTATTCAGCTAATTGATTCTATTCCTTCCCAAGTCTCTGATGGGGCTGAAGACAGTGAAACATTATGAGCATAGCATAAATATAGTGATTGTTTTGTGGTTCTTGTGTGTGTATATTGTATATTGGTATAATGATATAAACGTATAGGTAAAAGGTATTTTTAATTAATTAGACTAAAAAGGGGAGCAAGCCACTAAGCAGCACTCCTCCATGGCCTCTGCATCAGCTCCTGCCTCCAGGTTCCTGCCCTGCTTGAGTTCCTGTCCTGACTTCCTCCAATGAGGAACTGTGGTGTGGGAGTGTGAGCTGAATAAACGCTTTCCTCCCCAGTTCGGCTTCAGGCCATGGTGTTTTGTTGCAACAATAGAAACTCCAAGACACCGAGTGTAATGCCAATAGATCGCTGCCTTAAAGTAAAAGTTGAGGGTGGTGCTCTATCACTGCATGCTTAGTACTTAGAGTGCTTGACACAGTACTGAGAGCGCTTGACACACAGTGGATGTGAAACAAGCATTTGTCTTATGAACACACGAAGTGCCACTTATAATCGTGCGCTCGGCTGTCACGCTGTGCACAAACATTCTTATTCTCTTTCCCTTTAATGAGGTGGTCAAAGCAACAAGGGACTGTAGTTACATGTAAAAGTATCAGAGATTTGTGTTCCATTGGCTCATCATCAGTTTCCAGTTCCCTTCTAAGATTTGGTCTCTGCTGGCTGCCTGGGCTGTCTTGGTCCTCCTGCTGCAGAGCAGCTTTGATCCGGTCCATGTCTGGGGTGATTTCCTGGCTCTTCTCCCCAGGTAAACAGGCTCAGTCACTATGGAAGACTCAGATTCTGACTGCTAGACTCCACCAGATTCATCCAGTAGGGGCACTGCCCATGCTATGAGAACCAGCGTTTACCAGACTTCAACAATCTGCAAAGAGCCCTTCATAGTCCGCCTCTTTTAGCCCTTGCTCCAGCTTTCCCAAGAACTCTGTCAGAAGCCTGTCCATCTCACAGGGAGGTAAGTGAAATGGACAGAAGAGAAAAAAATGGGCTGGAGGGATCCGACTGAGTACCAGCGCTACGTTGTCATTTATCCTGCTCGGCATCTGGTGTTCCGTCAAATCCACTCGCACGCCTGTGACGTCCAGTTCTGAGCTCAGTCTCGATGGTGTTCTCCAGCAGGCACAGCTGTGTATCTGAGCTGATCACCTGGCGCTTGCTGAGACAGTGCGCGTCTGCACTCTCCCTAGCTGCCCAGACAGGACCTGCTCCTTCGCAGTTTGCAAGCCTCCACCTCTAGGGACATTTAGCAGATTCCTTGGCTGATGCTTGTTTCTAAGGGTGTGAGGCCTACCTGCTCTTTCATTACGGAGGGGTGCTGCCTTGAACCTGTGCCCCATGCTCACTCCCAGAAGCTCCTCTGGTTTGAGTTTGCGTCTTTCCTTGCGCAGGCGATGGGTTCTTAGCCCCCAAACCCCATCAGGTGGTCTACTCTTAACCGACTTCTCCATTCAGCTTGCCTCTTTGCCCTTCTCCCCCCGAATGTCACATAATTCTGTCCTTAGTTCTTGGCTGGGGACTGACTTTGGATGGTCTCTGATTAACTCTGTGACAATGACAAGTATAAATCTGACAGAAAGAAAGGAAGGAAGGAAAGTAGGAAGGGAGGTAGAAAGGAAAGAGGAAAGGGCAGAGGGGAAGGAATTAAAAGTGATTGAGGAACTTAAACCAAGAAGCCTGTGATAGGTGGGTGTACAGTCCCTTGGAAAGCCTGGAAGACAACATATAGAATTTTCAGAAGCAGCTTTCTAGAAGCAGATGAAGATGACCTTTACTTGGAATCTCTTGTGCCAATATTGGTGCTTGAGGCATCTTGCCTTAGAGCTTAAGAGAGAAAACGGAGGTAGAAATGTGGACCTAGGAGCAGAGGTGAATTTAATAATGATAATCAGCATTCATCTAGCATTTAATGTGTGTGTGCTGCACACCACCCTTAGTCCCCAAACGCTGTAAGGGATTGCACTCTCCTGACAACCCTTTGTGGTAGGGCTTATAACTCTCTAAATTTATATGTATGGAGCAGAGACAGCTAACCTCTGAATCCATCTTGGTCATGGGGCAGGGGCGTCAGTGCCCCACGGACATGCTCACAGACAGAACAGCACGTCAGTCTAGCCTGATGGCAATGACCTTCAAAGGAGGTTGGCAGGTGACAAAGAAAAGGTGGCACAGGTAGGAGTAAGAATGCCTGGAAGATGAGACTGACATCACGCCTTCCATCACGCGTGCCTTCGGAGACCATGGCCTCTCCGCTTCCATCCATTTTATGGCCTTTGCAGAGAAAGGCCAGAGCTGACGCACACAGGGGAGCAGGCAAGCACAGGGCAGGGGCTGCGGTGAGAGGTAGAATTTAAACATCTGAGTACTGGAAGCAGCGCTGAAGCAAGAGGAATGGGTGAAGAGGATGGAGAACAAATCATCAGAATGAATAGTCAGACCAAACAAGAGGAAACCAAAAAAAGAAAGAAAAAAAAAGTGCCCATCACAGAAGCCTAGGGGCTGTGAATGAGCACAGTTGTGGGGAGAAGGTGAAGAGAGCCACAGCATTCTTGATGGTGGCGGCTGAAGGCTGAAGAGGTCCTGGGAGACCTCCTTGTGATGCAGGATGTGGGGAGGGCCATAGAGGAGGAGTGAGGGCAGCTCTGAGAGAGCAGAAGTTCTGACTCCCTGGGCTGAGTCAGTGTGGTCTGTTTATAAGGAGGGGAGTAGGGGATGTAAGAACCCTGTGCCTGGCGCTTCTTGGGGGATGCCTGGGGTGAATTCCCCAGTCTCCAGGGTCTGCACTGGCTTAGCATAGGGAAGAGATGGGAGCTGAGAGTTGGAGAGAAAGCCTGTCTATTGCCAGCCTCATTAGCACTGCTAATCGTTATAAACAGATAATTTGCAAGGAGATGAAAGAATCCAAATTTATGTTGCCAATGCTAAATATTTAACTAATGAAAAGTATAGGTTCTGAATTGGCCATGCGTATCTCAGATGATGAGTTAAATTTTAAATACTCTCTGTCCCCTGGGGATGAGATTCCAACTCCTGATTTGCCAGATGGGCTGTGAGTCACAGCACAGGGAAATGACACTAGATTTCAAATGGTCCTGGCTTACAGGAAGGATGGGGACCTTCTCAAGCCAATCGCCCTGCTGAGGCGGTGAAAGCCCAGGATACAGGGTCCTCCCAGTGTGCCAGCAAGCAGGCTGCTGATACAACTGAGCAAAGCCCATCAGTGGGGCTCCTCAGTAGAGAGGGAGACAGGCAAATGTGGGGTCTCTTAGATTCTCCTGCCCCTGTCTATTTACCAGCCCACTTCAGAAGCATGTACTCAAGAGGGTAGACAAGTGGACAACTTTTCCATGCAACACTGTGTCCCAATCCGACAGGGCTTAGAACACTCAGAGGAGACAGTTGTTAATCCCCCAGTGTCTGGAGTTGAGAACTGGAGACATGAGCTACGTCTTGTCTTCTTCTCCCAGCGCTAAGGCACTAAAAATGATGGCTGATATTTGCATTTCTCCTCCTTCTCCTGCCTCCTGGTAATCTCCGGTGCATTTACTGCGCCTACCAGTTTTTTATTTCCAGCAATATCACGCTGAGAACCCTACAGCACGTAGACTTTAGGGATTGGCCTTTCTCTTAGGAATACACACGAAAGGCTCCTCAGTGTCTTCTCATGGCTTGATAAATGATTTCTTCTTTCAGTAAATAATTCCTTTGTCTGTACATACCACAGTTTACTTACCCAGTTACCCACAGAAAAATATTTTGGGTATCTCCAAGCTTTATCAATGCTGGCATTTCTCTGCTAACCTGTGACTACCTCAGTCACCTGGGAGAGTTCCCTGTCACACGGACTTGGTCATGACAGTCATAATTTATGTACAGATTTTGTTTTTAAAATATAAATAATCTCCTTTATGACAATTTAAGAAGTTACAACTAAGGATTAGCAGGAGTCATCCAAATTAGTCACACCATGTCTAAGTGCAGTTGCCTGGTTCTATGCTATTTTACCATAGACTGCATAGAGAAAACAGTCCCATCATTTTTTATTTTAGGAATAGCTTTATTTTGTGTGATGGTAAGTCATGTTTCCTCGGCTCCTTAAACTCCCTCTAAGTCTGAAACTTCCTACTGGTTTGTTCCGAGAACTTCATAGACTTTAACACTGCAGGAAAACTTTGACATACCCATTAAGTCTAATCACCTGATGATATCTTCCAAAAACGACATTTAAAATCATGGTAAGCTGCAAGAGAGGGGTGGGTCTCATTAAAGAGCTGCCATCTGACAGTGAATTTTCTCAGAAGACTATTTCCTCATTGCCGCAGAGAGGCTGAGCAAATGGCGCTGACTGTGGTTGGTTAGCTTAGGAGTTTGAAAAGATGCTCAGTGTATCTCATAAAGGAGGCTGACAAGGGAAGACACTCCAGTTTTAGATAGAATCTTCCTGAGGACTTTTCCATGACTCAGAGTTCCTGCTGAAGTCAGATAAATGCTGTCTTAAAGGCGTTTCTATCCCAACAGTCCGGCTTACTGAAACCTCCGTATTCATTAGACACTTGGAGATAAGGCACAAGTTAGCATGGTGGGGGTGGGGTGGGGGGGCATGTGTGAGAGTCGGGGGAGGGGGCAGTCAAGCCCTTTTAGATCTAAATCCCTCCTTCTGTTGGTGAAGAATCCAATACTCACAATTGTGAGGTTATGTACACAACAAGGTCATACCCATAGCCACCGACCAGGAAGAAAAACAGTGTCCTCAGGTGACCCAGAAATCAGATAAGCTAACTGTGAGCCAGAGACATTGAGATTTCAGACCTCATAACCAACACTATGTATGGCATTGGTCCAACTGGAGAGGTAACTGGTTGGGTGCATTTGACTTTGTAGGCAGGGTACGTAGGCCAGAGCCAATGTCACAGGCTGCTACAAGGCAGGCATGCTTCCTGCTCTGAGCCCTCACGGTCCCAGAATAAAGCCTCGTCCTTTAGATCTCTAAGAAAGGTGTTTTAGACATTTATTGGAAAGGTAAGTATAACTTTTGACTCTAAGGTAAGTGAGGAGCCATCACATGTGTTCCAAGTCAGCACATCTCACTGCCCAAGGCTAAGCGGCCAATTTAGGTGAGATCAGAGGAAACCAGAAAGCCAGGCGTGGGCTGCACAAGTGGTTTGATATTTGTTTTCCTTAAGAAAACCTCACAAACAGTCACTTCCAGAGCATCCTGTGGTTTAATTTATTTATTTGTCTTTGGCAACCTCTGTTCACAGTTGCTTTTCTACTCCAGTAACTGAAAATGGTAGAACTCTTTAAAATACGAACCCAAACGTAAACACAGATGCTGCTCCCACCTCTTCTCTGTATTTCTCTGTATGTGAATCCTTTTAGGCTGTGTGAACTGCATTGTTTGGCTGACAAATACTCTGGCTGCCTCACAACAACCCTCATACCCTACACCCTTATCCTGTGCTTTCAAAACCCACAACAGAGAGGCAGCCACTTCGAAAATTTCACAATCTCCCAGTGATACTAGGGAAAGTAAAACATAAGGTATCCTACACAAGGAAAAAAAATCAGTTTGGGGGGAAAAAAACAGAAGCAGCTAAGACCTGGCACAGTCTAAGAAGCGGCGGCCATAGAAGAAATCAAGGCCGCCTCCTGGGACAACTCGCCCCACGCCCACCCCGCGCCCCTGCAGGAAGTTCCTGGTAGAGGTGAAGTGGGAACATGGGGCAGGCGTCAGGGAGGCAGGGTTCCACACTGAAGGGTGCTGGAGCTGAGCCAAGGGCAGCATCTGAAGCGGCCTGGTAAGGAGTAAGATAGGAAGGGCGGAGCCTGGTGAGGCAGATGCTTGTCACATGACAGGAAGTGCATCCTGGGTAAAACTAGGTTTTGCTAATCCCGCGGTGAGGTGACAGAGAAGGGGGAAAGCATTAGGACTCTAAAACATCCTTTAATGTCAGCAAATCATCTGATCATTGCAGGGCATCACAAAGCTGATTGATTGGCGGTTATCTAACACTAAGCAGGGATGCAGAGTTTCCTTACAGCCCCTCAGGGTCTGCGAGCCACCAACTCCCTGGTATCACCTGACCTTACAGTAGTATGTTTGTTAAGGTCAAAGGCTTGGAATTCAGTGACAGCTCTTGAGATTCATTACTAAACATGTAATCCTGGGCAGAAAAAAAAAGTTATTTTTTGAGTTCATTTGAGTTCAGTGTCTGTGTGGACACTGTTAGAGAAGGCAAGAAAAAGCCAACAGCTGAGAGAGAGAAACATACTTTAAAAAACACACATCATAAAGTATATGGAATATACAAAGAGTTTGTAAAGTCAAGAGTACGTCTTATTAAAATATAGGCCAAGATCTTTGGGAACACTTTTCAAGAATGAATTGCTTTGAAGTTGATCACATCACAGTCTAGAGCTTTTAATCAATTATAGTGATAACTTCTTTTAGAGTAAAAGAGATGGATGTGATGGCCCTGCAGACAGTACCCATTGGCTAAGGGCGCCCATGGCAGGCGCTCACAATCACCTGGAACTCCAACTCCAGGGCATCTGATGCTGTCTTCTTACCTCCACTCATGTGTACAACACCCCCCCACACACACACAAATATACATAATTAAAAAGAAGAAATCTAAAAATTTAAATAAAAAATAAAAAGAGCTGTTTTCTTAGTATGCAAGGGCAACCTTTTTCAGTTTAAACAGAAAGAGATACTAAACCAAAGGACTGATAATATTAAAAACTAACAATTTTTTTTTTGGCCAGAGACAAACATTACATTGCTCCAATCTTATAGAACTTCACTTATTTCCACTGAAAAGTTTTAAGAAATATTTGCATACCAAGAGCACAGCACGGAGAGCCAGCAAAGCAACACCAGATACCAGCACAGACTGTCTTCTGCAGATACCAAGTAAGCCCTTGTCCCTTGTGTGTAAGAAAAATCCTTTCTAAGCCGCCCCTGCCATGTTCCTGCCATCCTTCCTATGTGTGCGAAACTGAAGTCTTAGATTTTTGAAACCAAACCAAATGTTTAATTAAAAAGTGAAATGAATATTCCTTCATATCTCACTTCTTTCATCTCAACCCCAAGGAGGCGGAAGTGGGAGGGTGACAAGATGATAAATTAAAAAGCAAGAAACCCAGATATCTCTAGAGGTTCGCTACCTCCTCCTGGGTCCCCGCAGCACAGCAGTGGGTCCCTCCAACGAGCCTGCTGTGTCCCCAGAGGGACCGTGATGGGAGCAGCAGCCTGGATTGTCGGCTCCTTACATCACACCAACTATTCTCCTGACCTAACACCCATCTCAAAGCGCTGAGATTTAGCGCCTACTTCTAACATTATGACCGAGCGAATGACAGACAGCACAGTGTTCTGTGCGAGGAGTGGATGCCCCAGGCCCACTGTGCTCCCTTCTTCCTGGGCCTTTTGTTCCAAACAAGATGCTCCTGCACATCAAATTATGTCTGCTGCACATCAAATTACATCTGCTGGGTAAAGAAAACATCCATCCGCTTTGCATCCAGCAAATCTAGCCAGAGATTTTGACAGGTGTTCTCTTTTGCAAGGTGTCCTGAAAGATCAGTGTGAAACTTTACGACTGCTGTAATTTCACCCGATATGAAATGCACCAAACTGTTTCCTGGGGCAGAGAAATTATTCTATGCCTTTAATTATTATTCTGTACCTCTCTACTAAATTTCCAAACACCTGTTCTATATAAAAGTGTCATAAACAGAGCCTCCCTTTGCTCAGGAAGTAGATAGGATAAGAAATCCATGCTCCCTTTTCACGTCTCTTTTGTTCATGATTAAATCAAAGCCTCTTTGGGGGAATCGAGCTTATTTACTCATTCAGGTACCACATTCACTAAATGCACTCTATAACATTTTCAGAATACAGCCTTTGAACATTGCCTCTGAGACCTAGTTCTGTGGACAAACACACAACAAGCTCCTTTTTCTCCTGCAACCCTGGGCCCTGTCCCCAGCCCTTTCGTGTCATCCAGAGCCTTCACTAAAGAAATGCAACAACAAGCTGGTCCACCCCTGTGCTTATCGGCTGGTCACTGACATAGCGTTAGATGGTTTCCTGGCTTCTCCATACTGTCTGTGACCCCTGTGTTGCTAACAATTGGAGCAAGCCAAGCATCGATGGAATTTTCGGCTGACTTTAGTCATGTATATTTGGGCTTTTTGAGCATTTAAATCCAGTGTATTTGAATGAAGCAGGTGTTGGGTTATACTGGCTTGTGCTGTTACTACAAATGGCCAACAAAGTCTTTTGTTTTTTGTAAATGCCTTTACTTTTTAAATTTTTGATGCAACATACTTTGATTATATTCTTTCTCTTCCCCCAACTCTTTCAAGATCCTTCCCCTATCCATCGAAACTCACATTCTTTCTCTCTCTAAAAAAAATAAGAAAAAAAATCACAGACAACAATTTAGCAGGAGTAAGCTGCCCGGCTCAGCACTGTCCAAATTCCAGGGCATTTCCCAAGCACCACTGCATGTCTGGGACAGGGGAACAGCCTCCTAGGTTGCTGAAATTGCCTTCCTAGGAAATGTGTTGGTCGAGCCTACAGCATGGCCTGTGAACAGTCAGATCGTGTGTTTCAGTAGTAAACACTTAGAACATGCCCTGTGTTGTGAGGCCTGGGGCACATGTTGTCCCTTCAGTAGTAGGATCTGCAGTCCCCAGGATCAGGGCAACATGTCCAAGCCACTTACTCCTAGTGCACACTGAGGATGGGCTGAGCTCCCTTGATTGGAAGACATCACAAGAGCGGTCTCAATTCATCTCTAAAGGCATTGTGTGGCTCACGGAACCTCACAGGCGAAGGCCACCAGAGCTAGCCCAGTTCACCCGTCTGTGTCCTCTCTGTGCTGATGCCAACTCAACTGTTTCCTGTTCCAATGCTGTGATACAACACCATCACCAAGGCAACTCACTAAGGAACGTAATTTGGCTAATGGTTGCAGAGCTAGCCTATGATGGCTGAATGAGGAGCTGGTGGGAGGGACCACTGAGAGCTCACATCTGAAACCACAGGCACGAGGCAGAGAGCGCTCACCGGGAACAATGGCAGTCTCTTGAAACCCCCAAACCTGTCCCAATGGCACATGTCCGCCAACACCTCCTCCCTCTGCTCCTCCTCCTTTACCTCCTCCCCCTCCTTCTCCTCCTCCTCCTCCCCTCCTTCTCCTCCTCCTCTCCCTCCTCCCCCTCCTTCTCCTCCTCCTCCTCCCCTCCTTCTCCTCCTCCTCTCCCTCCTCCCCTCATTCTCCCCCTCCTTCTCCTCCTCCTTCTCCTCCCCCTCCTTCTCCCCCTCCTCCTTCTCCTCCTCCTTCTCCTCTTCCTCCTTCTCCTCCTCCTTCTCCTCCTCCTTCTCCTCCTCCTTCTCCCCCTTTCTCCCCCCCTCCCCTCCTTCTCCCCTCCTTCTCCTCCTCCTCCTCCCCCTCCTCCTCCTTCTCCTTCTCCTCCTCCCCTCCTCCCCCTCCTCCTCCTTCTCCCCCTCCTTCTCCCCCTTCTCCTCCTCCTCTTTCTCCCACTTCTCCTCCTCCTCCTTTCCCTCCTCCCTCTCCTCTTCCCCTTCCTCTTTCTCCTCTTCCTCCTCCTCCTCCGGAAAGTCCCAAATGGTCCCACCAACTGGAGGAACAATGCCTCAGACATATCAGCCTATGGGGACCCCTCTCAGTCAACCCACCCACCGGCGACATCCTCCAGCTGGACAAGAACCATGAACACAGCTGCTGCTGAAGATCCACCAGCAGAACGCTGGGCCTCGGGGTAGTCTGAGGGTTCCTGACACATCCTCCTGTCTATGCACATGGAGAGGTGGCTCTCACTGGGGAGACATCCAGTAGATAGTGTGCAGTCTGGAGTGAGAAAAGTGGATCCCATTTCCCAGGGGCCACTAGTGACTCTTAGCCGACAGGGACTAACGGTCAATAACTTAATTTCTTCCTTTTTTTTTTTTTGCATACTCCTATCTGTAAACTATTTACTTCTTACATTTTTACCTACATTTTAGTTGACTCACCATAATCTTGTATATTTGTGGAGAATGGTGTGGTGTTCCAGTGTGGGCGCAAAAGTGCAACAGTCGCCCTTGATCACAACTAATTTGTCTAATTACCACACCCACAGCCTCCAACAGTTAGCACTGTTTTCTGTTGAGAGTATTCGAAATCCAGTCCTGGGGGTGCAGGGATGGATCAGCAGCTGAGAGTGTCTGTGGATTTTTCAGAGGTTCAGAGTTCTATTCCCAGCCCACACACTAGGAGGCTCACTACTGCCTGACAGCCCAGCTGCAAGGGGAGCCACACCACCTCTGGCCTCAGCAGGAACCTGCACTCATGTGGCATACACTCAGTCAGACACATACATGTAGAGGAATTTTAATTCAGAACATGGCTGTTCTGGCAAGAGATTGCATCCGAAGACCTTCTAGGTCTGTGTGATCCTGCTGGAATACAAACACACCTTTAGTCTAGGAGACAGAGGCAAGCAGATCTGAGTTCAAGGACAGCTTGGTCCAGAGCAAGTTTCAGGTAAAGAAAAGCTTAGATCCAGGTGTGGTGAGTACACGCCTTTAATCCCAAACAGTGAAGCTAAAGTGAGTTTGTAGAAGGAAACACTCATGTTTGAAAGTGATGTTTAACTGAGTAGCAAAAAAAAAAAAAAAAAAAAAAAAAGCAAATCAGAGAAATATTTGACAGAATGAGATATAGCTAACTCTCAGGATAAGAGAGAGGAAAGAGGAGCTACTTAAGGGGCAATGCAGAGAGAGAGAGAGAGAGAGAGAGAGAGAGAGAGAGAGAGAGAGAGAGAGAGAGGCAGTTTTACCAGGAGAACGAGCTAGACACAGATGAAGACAGAATGAGCCAGAATAGTTTGAGGCAAAGCAGAGCAAATCAGGGGCCAAGAGAGAAGCCAGATTGACTAAGTCACTTGGGAGACGAGTTTGAGCCAGGACAGCTGAATTGAACCAGCCAGCCCAGAGTTCAGTAAGAACAGGAAAGAGTGAGCGTATTCTAAGTCTCAGAGGCTGAAAACATTCTAGGCCTAGGTTAGATTGTACAGGGGCTAGAATCTTCCAGGGATCGGCCTGTGCTAGGAGACAGAGGCAGCAAGCCTCCAAGACAACAACGGAAGCAGATGAATAAAAGTTCCTTTTTACACATACACAGATATACAAATAAAAATGACAAAATAAGAATACATCTTCAAAACCCACTCATCTACCCTGTTTGCAGTATACAGTATTTTGTTGCTAACATTTGCTCTCCCGTTTTCCAACAGAACACTAGCACTTTTTACTTCGCACACCTCATGACCCATCCCCAGTATTTCCCCGTCTCTCCCCTCTGCCCTCCATAGCCTCTGGAAATCGCCATTTTGCCCCCATCCCTAAAAGACAACATTTTCAGAGTCTATACGTGGAACCATACAGTGTTTGGCTTTCTGTACTTGCTTATTTCACTTAGCATGGTCTCTTTGAGACTTGTCCTGGGTGATTCTAAAGCAGGACTTCCTTCATTGTACAAAGGAGGAATGCTTCATTGTGTACATATCCATCCCACCATGTACGCTGAGGCAGAGATCACATCTTAGGGTGGAAAGAGCCACAGTAAACACGTGGCACAGACAGATGTCTGTAACATGCACTAACGCCCTGTTCCTTGCCTACGTGTCCAGTGTCAGGCCAGTGCAATCACTGACAGTTTTATTTTTAGTTTCCAGAGGAATCTCCACTCTGGTTTTTTCATCATGGGTGTACTAATTTGCATTCCCAACAGCAACAAGTCCCATAAACATTTGTTATTCCTTCTGTTTTTGTCAGCAGTGATTTTAACTGGGCTGAAGTGATGTATCACTGCGGTTTGCAGTCTCTCGTCTCTCTGGTGATTAGTGGCATGCAGCATTTTAAACATGCCCGGTGAGAGACTGTAAATCTTCTCTTGAGAACTGTCTCTCTTAATGTGCTTATTGATTTGACAGTTTAGTGGGGTTGCATAGAGAAATTTCACCTTCTCAGTGATTTACGTCAACTAAACTCAAATATTTATGTGTGAGGGGGCTATGAATCTTCTATCTTCTCTGGCAGGACTTGTTTCTCATTTACACGCTGCAGATGGCGAGGACACAGGGTGACTGTGGGCTACAGATGGTGGCACACCTCTGTTCACAGAGAGCTCTGCACCATGCATGGCAGCCGCATGTTGTTAGGGTGCCGTTTAGTTCTGATGAAGTCAGAGAAATACTCAAATACATGCACATCAATGTGTGCTTTAAAATGCTTACAGGCACAGTATTAACAGTGTGCTCACACATGTGCAATGTGTGGATGTGGGGTGTATGCTTGGGCATGTATGTGTCTATGTGTGCACATGTGTGTATATGTATGTGTGTGCATGTGTGCATATACACTATGAAATGTAAAGTAGAAGTAAAAATTCTGAAATGATTTTGTATAAATTGATATAGACTGAGAAAGAAGTGTGTCAAAACATATCTTTTAGAGATGTATTTAATTTTATTTTTATGTTTCTTAGTGCCTGCATGTGTGCATGTGAGCCTGTGAGCTCCTAGTGGCCACAGAAGCCAGACAAGGGCACTAGCCTATCTAGGGCTGGAGTTAAAGGCAGTTGTAAGCTACCGTGTGGGTGCTGGAAACTTGATCCCAGGTCCCCAGTAAGAGCAGCCAGTGTGCTTCACTGATGATCCATCCCCCCAGTCCCACTGTCTAATATTTCTGAATCAGGAAAGATTTTAGACAGTCATAATGTTTACCATGCAATATGCATAAATACATATGTGCACATATGTATTTATACTTACACATAAAGAAATGTTCATTCTTGGCAATTTAACGGTTAACTCAGTTAGTATTTTATGTTTTACGTTGGTAAGTTTCTGTGATGAGTATACTTGACTCCTGCAGTTTGAAACAAGGCACTTCATGACCAAGGGGGAAATTAGGTCACGTGTTTGGAAGACTTGAACTTTTGGAAACGTGGTATTTCCACGGGTGTATGAGACTATCTGCTGCACTGGACGAGGCCTCCAGAGTCCTGAAGGCAGCTGGTGTGGGGGACAACACGGCGCGCGTGCTGAGGTGACTACTGTAGGCTGCAGACTGTACTACTGTAGGCTGCAGACTGTACTACTGCAGCCACAAAACCGAACTTTAAAATGACTGCATTATAATTCCTTCCTAAAATATTTGAGGTCGGGAATTTCAAACTAAATACATTTCAGTGACTTCCTAGTAACAGTAAAGTTAAGCCACGTGTATTTATGAGAAAAATAATTTTTAGTAGAGCCACATTGAGGTGTCAGGGCAATAGCATGTGGCCAAGACGAGATGGCAGAGGGTGCCGCGGGAAGCTCAGACACGTGAGAGTCCAGGCTCAATCACAGAGCTGGGCCTAACAGGGCCAGTTAGAGTGAGGGGACTGCTGCACAGTTCTCGCTGTGTGACTAACTTGGTTGAGTAAATTTGGATATAACATCATGTTAGCATGGTTTTCAAGATCTATTTTATTATAATTTTGTATACACAAGGGTGTGCACAAGTGCATGTGTGTGTATTTGTGAGCATGCGTGTGTTAGTGAAGACAAGTGTGCAAGGGACATGGTGCACATGTGTAGATCAAAGAAGAAGTTTTCAGGATTTGACTCTCTCTTTCTAACACATGGTTTCCTGGGATTGAACTCAGACCTTCAGGCTTGCTTGGCTTTTACCCACTAACCTGTCGTGCTAGATCCTTAAGATGGCTTTAATCACCAGGAAATTACTAATAATTTGTTATAGGTTGATTTCATACATGTATACTTCTGACTTAATATTAATTATAGAAGAGTCTATAATCAGTGCATCAGCTGGAAAAATTTGTGTGCTGTGATTTGAATAGCAATATCTCTCTGTTCACAGCATACAGGAGGACGCAGAACCAGCTTGTGCCCTAAAGTAGGACTCTCCCTGGGGCAACCCGAAATCATTCAAAACTTTTTCTTTTTTTAAAAATTTTTTTATTAATTTATTCTTGTTACATCTCAATGGTTATCCCATCCCTTGTATCCTCCCATTCTTCCCTCCCTCTCATTTCCCCCTTATTCTCCTCCCCTATGACTGTTCCTGAGGGGGATTACCTCCCCCTGTATAGGCTCATAGGGTATCTAGTCTCTTCTTGGTAACCTGCTATCCTTCCTCTGAGTGCCCCCAGGTCTCCCCCTCCAGGGGACATGGTCAAATATGTAATGATAGGTCATCCTGGAAGGTTTTCATTTTCTTCTAGAACAAGTGCGCTAAAGCTGTAGAGTGGCAAATTTGTGCATGTGGGGCTGGGCCGTGACTCAGTAAAGTGCTTGCATGAAAGGCCAAGGACATGAGTTTGGTGCCCCGGCACCATGGGAAAAGCTGCATGCAGTGGGAGCCCCAGGATGTAAGTGAAGGTGGCGAAGGTAGATGTGGGCAGAGGGCAGCTGCTGGGCCCAGGGTCTGAAAGTCTGTTGCTAGGCTATTGTACTCAGCTTCTGTTTTCCTATACAAATGGCTGTTTCCAATGAAGTACCTGCTGCTATCTAGTTCTTCCTCCCAGCCCCCACTTAAACTTTAGACCAGAGATCAAGCAAGTGCCTCTGCTCCCCAGTGCTGGGACCACCAGGTGGGGCTCAAGTTCTTGACAGTGGATCTGTTGGGGATTTCTCTGTTTAAACTCACACTTGAAAGGCCCTCTTGAAGAGCTGGGGCATGCTGGTAAAAAGAACCACATCATATTCCGATCTTATTTAAAAAAAAAAAAAACCTCAAATGATCTATTTTTTCTTTCTCTTCAGTAGAATGGACGGAGGCTGGGGAAATTGCATGTTTAAAGGAAGCACGTTGGCACCATGCTCAAGCCTATAAGCACAGCCACTCAGGAGGATGAGGCAAGAGGAGCCCAGCAGACCCTCGCTGAAAGAATTAGGTGCACCTTAGTGAGAATCCAGAGGAAAAGAAACAGTGGCTGGAGAGGTGTCCAGAGGTGAGGGAAGCTGGCTAACCTCCAGTTCTGCTACAAAATAAAACTAACTAACTAACTAACTAATTAAAGGATGTTAGTAGAGGAGCACCTGCTCCTCCTCTCTGCTTCCTTCTCTGCTCAGTGCAAAGTCCCTCTGTCCTCCGTGATGGTAGCATGATGGGGTGGATGAGGCAGCAGGTATGGCAATGCCGTCTGCAGGCACTGGCAGGGAGGCTCAGGACCTGCGGACAGCAATGGGCTTTGGGTAAATGAATCAAGTCCATGGACACACGTCTGTGAAAAGTAACAGATTTCAAAAAGGAAACATTTCAGAGTTCACAACATGGATCCTTTGAGGCCTGTCTGTGCAAGTGGTAGGTTGCTTATGTGGGACGAGACAGTTCCCAGGCACAAAGATCTCTCTTTCCAAACAACAGTGATTATAAAATTAGATATGCCGGCTACTACCAGTAATCAGTCCATAAGTCATATAAGTGCAAGTAACACTGTACTGACTGAGAAGACTGCACTTACGTGTCTAGGAGTACATATGCATATACATCAACAATTGAAAAACAGAGCCCATGAGTGTGAGAGAGAGCAAGGAGGTGGCGCTTGGGGATGACTGAAGGGAGAAAAGGAGAGAGGAGGAAGTGTTACAACTATATTGTAATTTTTAAAGTGATTTAAAAAATAAAAACAAAATATAAAATATACTGTGTGGTTTACAGAATTGGAATACACAGGTTCAGAATTTCTGAATTCCCCATCTGTGTCTCACTGTAGCTTTAACCATCTGAATGTACTCGGCTTTCCTAAGCAGAAAACTTAAGAGGAGATCAAATCAAATTCTTACCCACACATTCTGCCTGCAAAAACAGTAGCAATATTACATAAGTCTGATTAGTCTTAGCTCACTGTCAGCAAGCAGAGCATTTTAAAGACCTGCAGTAGTTTGGTACTGATGACTATCAACTCGCCAAGGGTACTTAGAGGGATCTTTCTTAAATCAGGGAAGAGAGCACAGTACAGGCAAGCTTGTCTGTTTAGCTGTCTCTGCTTGAAACACGGGGAGACGGGGGTGTCTGAATCCAGCGCCATCACATCATCCTTGTAGAGTTCCTGTTGCAGCACTCAAAGGAGTCACCTAGCACAATTCTCAGACAGCTGAGGAAACTGCAGAGACCCTGAGCTGAGCCAATTACTACAAGTGTTCCTCTGGTGAGTGAAGAGGCGTGTGGGAGCCCAGGGGGCACTCAAGTTATAAATCAACAAACAATCCAGAATGTAACTGGAGTTTCTAAATGGATAGCAATTTCCTTTTAATAAAAAAAATCATTTTCACATGGCCTTAATATGATCATGTGATGCCACTGATGCTTTCAACATTCAGGGAAACTGAGTCAGGAAAAAAGTGCTAGTGAAGTGGAAACAATCCCCTCTAATATTTTTTTTTTCTTTTTCAAGGCACAGTCTTTCTGTGTAGCCTTGGCTGTCCTGGACTCACTTTGCAGACCAGGCTGGCCTCGAACTCACAGCGATCCACCTGCCTCTGCCTCCCGAGTGCTGGGATTAAAGGCGTGCGCCACCGTGCCCGGCTTTAATTTTTTTTTTTTTTTTTTAGAATTATATGTATACGTCACTGTCCAGCTAAACCCTTTAATGGAAACCCCATGACACCTCATAGTTTAACCAAGACCAGACATCAGGGCCTTTCACAGTTACACCTTTGCCCGGTGTGCTGAGCCATGTGTCGCCCAAGAAGATACGACTGGGAATCAACCGAAGGCATCAGGTTTTGCCTCAGGAAACCACCCCCACCCCACGCCCCACCCCCCCACCTGTCACCAGAAGGGTGCAGCACATCACGCAAGCTGCTCGCTTCTCAGTGCCAATGCTTCTACACTTCCCTGCTCTGGACTCACTGATCCTAAACACAGAAATCCGGAACTTTCTCTGGTCCTCGGAGGACAAGACGAAGCTTATGTCCCTTGATTCCAGTTCTCGGAAGTACGACGTGTGAACACAGCTTCGGCTGCTTCTCCTGAATGCATCAGTGGGGTTTGTCGGCGGCTGTTCCCAGCGGCTGCTCTTGGCGCCGTGAGACACGAGCTTTCCCTGAGCAGACATACCCCAGGTGCCTCACCCAACCGCCACGCTTTCTTTTCCAAGAGTGTCCACTGAGGCAAACATGTCACAGCAGATTCAGATTCATTCGTTACGGGGCAAGAGTATCTTACAGGGTCTGGATAACCCAAACTGGGCTTGAACTCACTATGTGGTCCAAATCAACCTCAAGGGCAGTCTTCCTGAAGTGGGGCCATCGCAGCAGCATCACCACGACCCCTTCCCCGCCTCTTTGAGATGAAGTTCTTTTCCCAGGCTCTTGACAGTTTTACAAGCCAGAGGTATTTTCCCAGCAGTCCCTGGGGCCCATCCCACTGTCTAGTCAATCTTCTAGAAATATTGACGACTGGGTCTCTCCCTCATAGCCCCTCTGAGAAAGCAGATTCCAGGACTTCCTCACTGGAGTTCTGAGGCGCCTTCTGTGCAGGAAAGCGTTCTTTCCCGCGTGAGAGCAGCCCCCCAGCTCCATCCCTCACCTTGCACCTGTCTCTGAGCTCTCTAGCTCTACTGGGCAGAGGCAGATTCCAGCTTGGCTCCCGCCTCTTTCCCTTTCCTGTAGCATCGATCCAGTCACCCCACTGTTTCCTTTCAGCTGGTTCTAGTTTTGCTGTGTCATGCTCCCTCATGAAGCCCTGGGACAAACTGCATTTTCTCACATGAGAACTGTATTTTCAATGAATACAGACAATATCTGCATGAATCCATGCGTTCATGTTGATTCATAAATATAATTTTTTTTTGCAGAGTGGAGCTTGTTTGTGCCCATATTTCAAATTATCCAAAGCATGACTTAGATAAAATTGTTTACCAATACTGTTATTGGTAAAGGACATAGGAGGTCACAGGATTGATATCTCGATGTTTAGTGAATACTTAATTGGTGCCAGGCACTGTTCTTTGTTTTCATATATTGAACATTCACAAACCACTAATTTCAATGATGAAATACAGATGCTAAGGCCCAGATAAGACAGTGAAGGGGAAAGTAGTTCTAAGGTCACAGGAAGAATAATCCACTCAGAGTCTTTTTTTTTTTTTAGGAGTAGGAAGCAGTTGAAAGTGGATACCACTCTCAGCCCAGTGTGGCTTCCAACTCATGGCAATTCTTCTGTCTCAGCTGCTAGAGTTTAGGTGTGAGCCAGATACAGCCCTCTGGTGGCTTTTTAAATTTTTAATTTTAAAAAAATTTTTAACTTTTATTATTTTTTATTTATGTATGTATTTGTGTAGAATATTTTTATTCCACAACTCTTCTGCTTACCTGGGGGCAAATAAAACAAAATAAGTCCTTTTATATTTCCACTTAAAGTTTAGATTCCTTCTATTTAGAAAAAAAAAACCCCAACTCCCTGAGATGTTAGTTCATCACACAGCTATATTAAATATTAAAAGTATCTGTCTGCAGATGTACAAAACCTTTCAAAGGCAGCACGATCAGGCCAGGTCCTAAGATAAAATGGTTTCTTATCTTTCCCATCTAAGTTAAGTCTAGAGGGGTCTTCAGAACTTCATCCTTCAGAGCTGCTGGCCGAGCGGGGGATTAGCTTTCCTCTGCATCAAAGTCACTTTTTAATTCAAATGAGTTATAGGTGTCAAAGGCACATCTTCCCCCTGCCAGGCCCTGGCTTCTTTAAAAGGCTCATCCACACCTGTCTTAAATCAAGTAAGGAGCAGCCACCTCAGCTCCCTTGCACCCCTTTTGCTCCTACCCCCACCCCCACCCTGTGTCCCCCTTCGGTTTTCAAAGCATCCTGGGTAGTCGCAGCATCTGTGTGCATACAGGAAAGTCTCCAGACACCAGCGGCAGCATCCAAACCAGGCTTTTGGTGGATGAAAACTGCTGATGTTATAAGCCGAAATTTTCACCTCAGAATCTCTTTCCACTATCACCCCTACAGGCCCTCTAGTAAAACGAGAACATCCAAAGCATCTCCTTTGTTTCATGTCGTTTTGTTCCACGGGTGTTCCTCTCCACTGTGCCTTCCCAGCACCAACTCGCTGAGAGACACACGCCGTCAGCACATACGTTTTCCGTGTCTGCCTTCTGAGTGGCGGCGTCTTTGCTTTTTTGATAATTAGGAGGCACAAGAAGTTGCTTGTAACTAGACTTTCTGAGTTTCCTCTTTCTTTCATCCTTCTCCACTACTTTTCTTTTTCTCTTTCAACCTTAACACTAGACAAGAGAGGAAAAAAAGGGGGGGGGGAGACAGAGAGGAAAGGAAGAGATCCTTGAATAAAGCCAGCCAGGGGTTTGAACTGGGGTGACATCATTGTTAGACCACTTCCTGCTTATTAGAGGCATTGAGCTGCTTGGGGCAAGTTTGATCTTTGCTGTCCTGATATCTAATTTCTTCTTGTTGTTGTTTCTTCTTTGCACATGACTATTTAACACACTTAGACCAACGTCAACCAACAACCCACCCACACAGCCATCAACTGAGCCCCATTTGGGGCTCTAGCATTTATATAAGCTCTGAAAGGTCCCCAGAATTCCAACCATCACAAAACCGCATCTGGCAAAGCCACACTTCTGCTAGAGCACGAGGCAAATCACAGTCAGCTCCTGTGGACCATCTGGAGCAGCCCCCACTTCCCCACACCTGGGATTATAAAGGAGACATATTCTTATAATATTTCTGTGTTTTTAAAAGAAACCAAAACCCCAAAAATTCTCACTGCAGTTGTTGCCTAACCTAAATTCAAATATCAAATGGAATTATCAGTGAGATCTGCTTCATAAATACCATGAACAGATGAGCAGCGAAGCTAACATTTACTTCCTATTGTATGAACATCAGTAAGAATCAGTCTTTCAAGCTGGATGCTGGGCTGCGATGGCATCAGCCCTACTGTGGAAAAAGTGTCTGGACACACGGAGTATGGTAGACATATATGACCAAACTGCACAGCACCTTCCCTGCGGCTAGATAGTCTGTATTTAAAGAACTCAGGAAGCTACAGAATAGGCACGTGGTCTTTCAAAATCACCTGTGTGCTTTCTGCTCCTTTGGCCTCACGTGAAGAGTGCCATGTACGGTGTGTACCAGGACCGTAGGAAGACAGGTCATTTGGCAACTGAAGGAGTGATGGGGGAATACCGAGAAATCGTGATTCAAGGAGTTCACTTTCAAAATCAGAACATCACCTAAAAACCCTCTCATTAGTGAAGGGGGTTATTATCTTGTCACCTGAAGACGAACAGTCTAAACCCAAGTGGGACCACACACACTCTCATTTTTAGCACCGCCCTTGCTACTGGTAAGCTTATTATGTATTTGAGACCAGAGTTCAGGCAAGGCTGACTGAATGGACCAGGGCTACACAGCTAATGAGTAGGGGAGCTGAGGCCTGAGCCAAGGCACACTGATGCTCACCTTAAAAACACTGCAGATGCTCTCTGGTGCCTTAACTGATGATTAACTGAATCACTTTCACTACATCACACATTATCTAAATCTTCCTAGTATGTCTGTCTCACAGTAATTTGCCTCAGTAAAGTTCTAAATTACTACATTGCATGGATGGGCTGGGTCCACTGTATGTTCACACTATAACACATTTTATTCTGGACCAAAGGGAAAATTTAAAGAAAACAAATACAAATAACATGTTATTAGGTGATTACTAAAGTTTTGATGAAACTGAGTAGTTACTGAAAATGCTATTCCTGTAGAATGCCTAAATTTTAAGTGAAATGTGCTTATGAAGGCACATTTTATATCTTTTGGTCAACATTACTATAATCTATTTTTAAAAGACAATCCAAAGAAAACATAAAACTAAGAGAGTTTGTGTCGTCTGATGTTACAGGGAAATCGGAGGAGAACCTTAGTCCTCCAATCACCTGGGGAAGTCCAGAGGGCACTTGTGTTCTGAGGCTGAATATCTTGTGGCTTGTGAATTAAGGTTAGCTTGTTCTGAAAAACCTCTCACCTCTAAACTGACTGCTAAGGGTCTGCTCAGCACCACCGAGGAACCACTGGAACACACATTGTGGAGAGATCAAGAGAGAAATCACTAAAAGATTCAACCGCTTAAGAATCTGCCATAAACACCAACCATGGACAAAACGGGCAGTCTTCATCAAACCCCTACCCAGATCTAGCCAAGGGACAGAACATTCTCCACAGCTAAGTGGAGACTGGGGACTGACTTTCACAGGATCTCTGGTGCCCCATATTTGGCCATGTCCCTTTGTTGGGGAGGCCCAATGGCACTCGGAGGAAGGATAGCAGACTACCAAGAAAAGACTTGATATCCTAGCACCATATTCAGGGGGAGGAGGTCCCCCACAGCCACAGTCATAGGGAAGGGGAATTGGGGTGAAAGAGGGAAAGAGGGAGGGAGGGAGGAATGGGAGGATGCATGGGATGGGATAGAAAATGAGATGTAATAGGAATTATTTTTAATTTTCAATAAAAATGTGTTATTATTAAAAAAAAAGAATCTGCCATAAAAAACTGATGAGTCCTAAAGCTCCAATCAGTGCAACACATTGAAATGCTTTGGGCCATTTGAGGTCAGCAGCGGAGAGCTCAGGAGATGTGGCCACCTGTACCTCACGTCCTAAGTCCTTCCACACTCTAGCGTAAGAAGCAGGGAGATCCAGCATTGTGTACTCTCTTATTTCAGCACATTTTATTGTGCTGTTGGAATGCATTCATTATTATCTTTAGCCAACACAGCATATAGACAGACACTCAGAGTCTTGTCTGTGACGCATGGGCTCTGAAGCATCCACTGAGTGAAAGGCTGTGCCCCGGAGCACAGGAGATGTTTCTGATGTGCTGCCTTCAGCCCAGGCTGAGTGAGATTCCAAGGAAGACAGAAGGGAAAACTAGACCTGGTTCACCAAATTAAGAGCTGGCAACTCTTCCAGAGAGTGTGTTCTTGGACGGGCCACCAGGAGACAGGAGGTTGGGTTCCTTTGCTGTGTGGACTTGAGGCATTGCTACCTGAGGATGCCATAACAATGTCAGGAGACTGAGTGATGATGGAGATGTTGACATATCACCAAATAATGTCCTATGCTGCCACGTCTGCTCTCTGCATGAAACTGACTAGCTCAGTATAATGGTTAGTCCTATCTGGCCACGTGGCTAAGCTATGGTAAAGATATTTGACCAGGTCCTAACCTACAATGCATTGTGATGAACAACATCCAGTGCTTTCACTTTGGGCAAAGCATGTATCTCACCACAGTGTAAAGAGCCCTCTTAATCCACTGAAGGCCTGGGGAGAAATAGACTGACCTCCCTTGATGAGGAAGAAATTCTGTCTCTAAGTGGCCTTTGGACTTGTTTTTCTCAGTCTCTAGCTTGCTAAGCTCAAGCTCAGGGTGTTGGGCCTGAAGTCCCTGCAGGTGCACGAGGCAGTTTGCCTGCTTATTATGGCCCTCTGGAGAACCCTGACCAACACAGTTGTTAGGATTCAGAAAGAAAACTTTATAATACACTTCTATGTCTATAGTGTTTAAAACAAAAAAAAAAGGAAATGACATCCCAGGGACACTATGGGGAACATCTGAAGAAAATGAAGGGCAGGAGAGAGAGAGAGAGAGAGAGAGAGAGAGAGAGAGAGAGAGAGAGAGAGAGAGAGATCTCACTGGATGCAGGTGCATGCCACAGAACCTGTGAGAAATGCCCCAGGCTTTCAAGCTGTGCAATTAATAAACGTGGCACATTCAATACAGGCCCAGAGTGATTACGGGAAGTGACCTTGAGAATTTCTCCCAGATGAGCATGGGAAATGGTTGGAGGTCACATGTACCAGAAAAACCAGAGGGCGTTGACTGTCAAGGGCAGGAAGGGTAGGTGTAGAACAGTACCAGTGAAGCCACATTGAAAAGTTCACTATAAATAATTATGTCAAAATATGAACTAATTGGCCAGTTCTATTGGTTCAGACTTGTAATTTCACATATTCAGGAAACTGAGATGGGAGGATGGCAGATCTAGGAACAGCTTGAGCTACAAAATAAGTTTAAGCACAGCCTGCATAACTGAGCAAGTGTCTATCTCTAGCTGCAGGCTGGAGTGCGCTCCTGAGCACCCTCCTGGAGCCTGGCAGGCCTGGCCACACTGAGGAGCCCTGTTCCTGGGTCTTTGATGGGGTATTCGGTTGCTAACCACCTTCTCTGTCTATTTATTGGACCAAGCAGCATGGCCACAGAGGGCCAGGATCCAGCATGGGCAGGCACAGAGGGGAGTGAGAGCCTCCATTTTACACTGCGACACTGAACCTACTGTAAGAGCTGTAAGGATCCAGCGATTGTGTAAGCATAAATAAGGTATATGGATGTCAAAGCTGAAAAAATTTTAGAGGTAAAAAACTCTAATTTAAGAACATGTATATTAACATGTAATATGTAATATATAATACAGTTTTCAGAAAAAGTCTCAGAGTATGTATTATTATTATTACTTTTCCTACAATTTTATGAAATTTGAATTTTGTTTTATTCAGAGTCCAATAGTAAATAAATGGAAAAGTCATTGTTAGAGAAGAATATATTAATTTCAAATCTCATCATGTTTCTACCAAACTATGACAACACAGGTCAGGAATCCAAAGGAGCATGAGAAAGTCACCATTTCTCATGTCTTCCTGACAGATAGGGGGAGGCATCAAACAAAAAAACAAAAAATATCCACTGACTATTTCTTTACATCATACAGGGTCTAGAAAAAAGTCTTATTTTCCTGAATATTTCATATTCCACAAAGAACTGATCTGATTTTGTGCCTGTTTGCGGCTCTTTTGCTGTACAAATCCTCTTCCACAAATTACTTCAGGGAATATTCATACTTCTAATCAGAACTCAATCCCATGCGGACACTTGAATTGTTTTTTCATCGTTTGAAATGCTCCAGAGAATGGCAGGAAGGAAAAGAGTGGGTCCTGTGGGGGGCACACCCCATTCCCACCCCTTTTCATCTGGATTAATAGAAAAGCAGTCAAAACTCCAGTGGTGATTTTACTAATGATGCCAGTGACCTTTTCCATGGCTGTGACACAGTAGATGCACCAGAGGAAAGATGGCTCTTGTCTTTCAGTGGCAGATGACTTGGCCCGTCATGGCGGACAAGGGTCATGCTCATGGCTACCACCGGAGCCTCTGAATGAGAACTCAAGGTGAGGACCCGGGCCAGGTATAACCAAAGGCACTGCTGGGGCCCTGCTTCCTCCAGGGAGGTAAGACCTCTTAAGGTTCCCAAAACAGCCCCAAATAGTGTCACCACCTGGACCACACGTCGATCCTCCTCAGGGAACATGTATTGACCTATCTTTGGTTATCCAGGACTATCCTGTGTAAGTTTCATTGCTTCATAGTTAGCTTTCCATTACTATAAAAAAGATATGCGACACAAAGAACTTATAAGGGCTCGTTTCAACTCAGTTCCAGAGGACTTAAAAGATGAGCCATGGGCCCCAGGGTGTGAGGGCCTGTGATGAGGCTGCGCCATGACAGGAGAACTTCACAGCCTGACGACCGCTCACCTGATTAACCTGGGAAACAAAGAGTTAATAAAGTAAGGAAAGAATATAGGTGTTGTTAAAATTCTTGTCACTGCCTAACAACACAATCTTATGAATCAAACTTTGTCACCTTGTTTTGGCGGGGATGGGGGAGGGGCATTTAAGATTCAAAGTACAGCCAGTGGCTGTGTGTCTAGATGCCCCAGTCTCTGGCAGCTCTCCCCCAGCATCCTGCAGGACAGACCTAACATTGGGTACCAAGAAGAAGATGTAGGCCAGTGCTGCGGGTCACATTCAGATGCTTTGACAGCTGTTCAGTCTTAAGCACTATGAGTTCCAAAGCAGCTCATATCTGGACAGCAAAAAGGAGGGCAGGATTTACTGCCCGTGTGGGAACTCCACAGACCTCTGAGTGGAGGATGGTGACAGACAGTGCAGCAGACTGAGCAGTGACAATCTATTTGTAGTTAGATGTGGTCTCAGTGAGATCGCTGTTACTGAGTATCTGTCTTTAGGGTATTTCCAGTGATCAAAGCACTTGACCACAGCAACACGATGGGTCATCAAATTCTGCTGTTTTCCCTTCATGGGACTTGAAGCTTGGTCAGTGTTATTAGTTCGGCAAGGGCTGGGAAAGCTGCGTTTCTTCATATTTCCTAAGTGTGCAGCCATGGCCTCAGTGCTCTGAGGTGAGTTTCATGGCCAGGGTCTGTTCTCTTGGCGACAGACCCAGGCTCACTTGGGAGAGGAAACACAGCATGTCACTGCTGTCCCTTAGTGTCTGCCAGTTACTACAATCTAATGACTCACATGCCAGCCACTTCGGATATAGGCCCTGACAGCTCAGCACTCAAATCTTAATTTCAAATTTTCCAGAATTCCAGAATAAAGCATCAGTTGCTGAGGCATCCATCTTCATGTTTGGAGTTCTCAGCAAGCAAGAGGCAAGTGTGTGGGGAGATGGGCTCTCTTTCCAGACGAGAACTCTATCTCTTTTCTCGACGGTAGCACAGACTCATTTCTTATAGAGTCAGGTACTCAACTGAGACATCCTAAGGGCATCGGGGACCGACAGATGGAGAGTGAAGAGTGGCCAAGCCACTTCTGCCCTGGGAATGCTCACTGAATGTGTACATGACCAGCTCCCTGCAGCTTTAATGCCTGGCTCACCAAGTAAGGACATTCACTGCTTTTGGCTCCTACACTGTAAGGTGTAAAAATGTCTTTACAGTCATTTCTACCTCCAGTTCTGGGAGATATGCTTCCTCCCTCTGACCTCTGACCTCCATGGGCAACAGGCTTGCATACAGCGCACATGCATACAAATAGGCAAAAATGTCATACACGTAAAGATTTAAAAATATAAAGAAAAAGCTGGGCCTAGTTAAAATTTGACAGCCATTTTGTGTACATAGAGTATTTGCTCATATTCTCTCTGTGTGAGTGTCTCTCTCTCTCTGTCTCTCTGACTCTCTGTCTCTCTCTCTCTCTCATCTATGAGAATGAGAGAGATATGTGTATGAGAATTGCATGATTGACTTTTATTAGTTAAGTTAGTTGGTTGGCTAGCTAGTTAGATGATACGTCATTGGATAACCATGCTATATGCCTGGACCAGCAAAGGTTCTGTTTTCATACCTCATAACCTGCAACTCATGATAATGCCCATGAATTTGTGAACTAGTCTATCCTAGTGTGTCTCTGTTTCCTCTGTACTCTAGCTTTAAGACACCTAACAAGTGCCATACTTACATCCTGGTGGGTCCCCAGCTATGTGCTCCCAGCACCTGCCCATCACTAGGTGGCTTCTTCCAGCCCCACCAGGCCAATGGATCACATCTGCTACGCTGTGGGGCACAGCAAGCTCTGCCTTTAAGACTCAGTTGCCTAATCACTTAAGAATTATTGGTTGGCAAGAAAAGACAAAAGAAGGCTTTGTTTATGTGCATGTGTGTGTGTGTGTGTGCGTGTGTGCACGTGTGCGCGTGTGCGTGTGTGTGCGTGTGTGTGTGTGTGCGTGTGCGTGTGCGTGTGTGCCTGTGCGCGTGCATGTGCGTGTGCGTGTGCGTGTGTGTGTGTGTGTGTGTGTGTTCAGCGGTTTAAATGGTTAGACAGCATATTAAGGGATAAGAAAGTAGACAAGATATTTTTAGGGGAAATATCTGTGGAAGAATCAGCACCAGCAGATGAGTATATCAAATAAGATCCCAAGAATCTATGAAGAAATTGATTATTATTACTATTATTTGCTGTTGCATTGTTGATGATGATGTTATTACATCATACCCAACTCTTCCTATTCTTGTCCTCTCAGTGTCCAGGATGGGCCTGGGACTGACAGGATGGAGAAGTACATTCTGGTCCAGTTGTAGAAAGTCTTGCTGTCGTGAATATAACCTGGGAAAAGCTGCCAAGGCCTGGTAGGACCCTGTAGAAGAAGCACTATATGGTCCATCAATGCTGACTTATCACACCCTCTTTTCTTCACTGAATTTATCAAGGAGGATGAATAAACAGTCATGGCCCATATGGGGTCCATCACTCCAGGTTAATATGCAGGAACAAATGGAAACAAGTGGTCAAAAAAGAATGTAACGTTCTTGTGAGGCAGATGGAAAACACTCAATAGAATGGACACAGCCCAAGTATTCTGAAGATGACCCGTTCAGTGTCTGCTAGACAGAAAGGCTCTAGGAGCAAAGGAGCTGAGTCAGGGATTTGAAAAGGAGTCACTCGGCTTTTGAGACTCAAGCCATGTGCATCCTATTTTCAACTCATACAGCAGCCAGACTCCCCACCTCACAGGCCAGTCAGGGCCTCCTTAGGAGTCTGAAGGCTAGTGACAGAGCTGGATATGGTTGCTTCCACAAAGGAGAAGAGTACAGTCTGCCTGTGACACCGGCAACCCCAGAACTGGCTACGTGAGGCAACACAGCTAGATGGTCAGGAGTTTAAGGCCATCATGACTTTGAGAGTAGCCTTAGCTACATGAGACCAGCCTCCCCACCTCAGAAATGAAGAGGACAAAATAAGAGATAATCCCGAGGTGGCTCTTGGGCATTTCAGAGAGTGGAGCTCTGATAAATCAGAGTAGCTTTATTTCCTGCCTTAAGATCACAAAGGACTTTGTCAGTCACCAAGAAATCACAGACATTGGGAAAGATCCCTCCAGGTGATTGGCTCTGGTTATGGAGTCAAAAGGAAAAGGCGGGCAAGGCATCAGACACACAGCCTGCTGCTCCAGCACTCAGATGGGAGAGCCTGAGGCTTAGGTCAGAGGAAGTGGAGGCGAAAGTAAGTGCTATGCACAGAGAGGACAAGGATGTGGGAACACAGGATGATGCTGAGTTGTCCTCTGTTGGGTCGCGGGGACCCCAGACTCCCACTAAAGAGAGTGAGAGAACGACAAAGTCTCAGACAGGGGAGGAGCTGGCAGGACTGTCCTCCAGTTACCAAGGAGCCTGTGAGCGTGGACAGCCCCTTCTGTTCCTGCTTGTATCACAAGCGCAGTGGCCAAAGCAGAAAGAAAAACTAGAGATGAGGGAAAATAACTTCACCAAGAACCTTTTCTCAAACCCACACTTCTCTCTAGTGCACCTTATATCAAGTGGCCTGTAGCCCTACATTCATATCTGCTCCTGCTACTTACATAAAATACCCTCCTTTTAGAGCATATCATAACAGTTTAGTAACCATGAAACGAGGTGAGGGGTAGCAAATATTTAATACCCCCTGGAGATTATTAAAGAAAGAATAAAGAGGAGAAAAGTTGTAAAAAGAAAAGACAAGTCAAAGTGAAGGACTAATAAAGGCACTGATTTTAAATGGCATTTCCATTATCATCATCATCACCATCATTATCACCACCACACTACCGTCATCATCACCATCATCATCATCATCACCACCATCATCACCAGCATCAGCTTCACCATCACCATAATCATCACCATCATCATCATCATCACCACCACCACCATCATCACCATCACCATCATCAGCATCACCATCATCATCACCATCATCATCATCATCACCACCACCACCATCATCACCAGCATCAGCTTCACCGTCACCATAATCATCATGTTCACCATCATCATCATCATCATCATCACCACCACCATGTTGGGGGACATCAGAGATGGCACCCTTAGGCTTCCAATATGTTTGTCCTTCAACTGTCTGTCCTTGCCTCTTCAGCTTTGCCATGCCCTCCCAGGCGCTGCCTCCTCACGTATGTGTGTGCGTGGTACTCAGTTCCAGGGCTTCTCCTTTGAAGGCGCCCTCCCTGTGCCTCGCTGTGTTCTGTGCAGCACCCCAGGCCTTCCCTTGTTCCACCACCCACTTGGGACCACACAGAGGTTGCCTCGTGGGTCCCCTCTCCCTCCCTCCTTTTCTAGCAGTCCCGTGAACAGGGCGTCTTTAGAATAATGAGTATACTACACTGAAACAGACCAACAGAAACGACTCTGCTGACAGACGGTCATCGCAAATAGGCAGCAACAGATATCTCCATGGTTCGGTTGATTAAAAACACGTTCAATCAAAATTCAGAAAGAAAAGATAAGCAACTTCACTTTCTTTGAGGGTAAAACATCTGTGACCAGAAAGAGACAGCTGTTGTAATGACTTCACAGTGATATTAATATGTAGAATAATTATGAAAAACAGAGCAATCTGTTACCGAGAACAAGTGCAGCTGAGTGAGAATTTATGGCTGGGGTTTCTGTGTAACAGTGGACCACCCACCACTGTGTAACCTTGAGGCTTATTGATTGTGCTCTCAAAGTTACTGCTGCGGCTTCTTAGCTTTAGCCTTTGTTGATAGTCTCCCTATGCCCCCAAATACACGCCATTTTCATTTTACGGTCAAGGAAATTAAAATTCATTGTGGTCAAGAGGTTTCCCGAGCTGAGTCTAGGTGCAGCCAGACACTGCAGAAAACGGCAACGGGTGGGTCAGACAAGGCATCTAGGAAGAACATGAATCGGAAGGATAATTCCAGAAAGAAACTATGTCCAGTAAAATGTGTTATTGAGTCTCTCCACATCACAGAGGCTTTGAAGGGCACGCAGCAAGGGCACCCCACCACAGTGGGGGGCTATGTGATGCAGGGACCCAGTGTAAAAAGGTGCGCAAAGGGGAATGCATCACCCTACATTTCTCTTTCACCCACATCACGTATCAGAGACAGATGTGGCAACAGGAGGCCGGGACAGGAATAGAGAAAGGTAAGAGCTCCAGGGGCCCAGCAAACACACACACACACACACACACACACACACACACACACACACACACACACACTAAAATCAAGCTAAGACTCTAGGGCAGCAGTTCTCAAGCTCTGCGACGCGACCCCTTTGGGAGTTGAATGACCCTTTCACAGGGTTCACCTAAGACCGTCAGAAAACCACAGATACTTACATTACGATTCATGGAAGAAGCAGTTATGAGGCAGCAACAAAAATAATGTTGTGGTTTGGGGTTGGCACAACATGGGGAACTGCATTAAAGGGTCGCAGCATGAGGAAGGTTGAGAACCACTGACCAGGAGGAAGCCAGGGCCCCAGCAGGTGCGTTTTGCAAATGTGGTTCCTGTGAATAGGCCTGATGTTTCTGTTACACTACTATGCTAGGGCTTATCTACCTCCGACTTAATAACTGCAATTCTGGAGGCTGTTATGATTTAAAGCTTGATGGTTAGGAATATTGATTTAAAAAAAAAAAAAAAGGAAAGAGTGTGGTAATAACTGAAACCCGATCGTACAGGATGACCATGCAGATCTTGTCATGGTTAGACAGACAGGAGCTGTCAAGGCTCAAGGAAAACTCCTCTATTCTGACAGTTGGCTGGGGATGGGCACTTGAAATGCCAGGCAGGTTGCGGGGTAATTACCCATTTCAACTTCCTCAACTAGAAGTGTCTTGGATATAAAGGAGAGCCTGGCACTTTTTTTTTTTTTTAATAACAGAGAAAAAGAAACAGATGCATGCTGGAGCTCTGGAGTGCAGAGGAGGCCTGACCTCTGACCTCTGCTGCTGATGTTGTGCTGGGCACCTTCTCTAAAGCTGCCATTCTTGGCTTGGTCCTCCACTCACTAAAGGAAGCACACTGCCGCTCTCTTTCGTGTGTTGCTCTGTCTGCCTAACTTGTTCAGTTTCTCTTCAGGCTCTGTCTCACCTGTTCTTCCCTTATAAGCATCCCTTGACCTCTCTGAACAGGTCACTTTCCCTCATTGCCACACTACACCCTTGTCTGCAGAACTCACAGATGTACTTTTAATATTCGCTGCTTGGTTCTGGGAATAAAACCTTCTCCACAGCAGGCTGGAGCCAGGGGAGGACACAAAGCAAGTCTTATTTTGAACGTGATGTGTGCTAGTCACCCCTGCCAAGAATTTGCCTTCATCCTCCCATTTGAGGGACCGTGGACCAACTCATCAGCCACCCTATGGCTTCTAGAAGTCACAAGCCTGTTCCTTAAGCTCACATTTCCCTTGTAACCAAAGCGAGAATGAAACCCCAGAGTAAATGCACCGGGAAGAGATTAAGGCTCCTCAGACAGGAAGAAGCCCTCAGCAGCATTTTGAGATAAAGCTTTGCTGAAAATAACCCCTGGTTTCTTCTCTGGGGTTGCAGGTGGCTTACCAACTCCATGCCACAAACACTCAAATCTCTGGGACCCTCAGGCTTTGGCTTTTGCCAAACCCACTTGTAACAACAGGTGATCTAAACACTTCCTGCTCCTCACGGTGTTCACGCCTTGAAGGGAAAGCAAAACCTCACAGAACAAATGGTCAACTGTGAAACTGCCCGCTGTGGGATTTCCCACCCGTCAGTCTTATAATCCTAAGGCACAAATTACTCCACTAAGCAAGCTAATCCTCCTGCTTTGCCAAGGACATGACTATTTTCTAGGAAACCTCAGCAAGAGAAAGGCAGGGGAGTGAGTTAATGGCTACAGGGACATTATGGCCTTGGCTTCAAGGACTCTTTCCTTTCCTTAGCTGCTGGGGCTCTTTTCCTTGCCAGCCTGATGCTGACATCTGTGCTGAGCTTGGTTCTAAGTGATCCATCTTTCCCACTGCAGTTCTCCAAGAGGACTAAACGCATCACGATCTTGACTGCTAATGACTGGTCTACTTTGCCTATGGGCTACCCGTGACTATGCCTAACTAGGGAGACTATCACTTTAATTTCTAATGGAAGACATTCTGAAGAGTTCTGGTAATGAACCGAGGATGGGCATGACCCAGACATTGGGAAAGGTGACAATGGCAGATGTGAGGATAAAGAGGTCAACGTCAACCCAGACCACACGGCCCCATGTGTGGCGACACTTCAGGTTTGAGAATATGGGGACACAGGTGTGACTGCATCTCACAGATTCAGCCTCAGACAGGAAATATGTTACAACTCCAGCCAGGAACCAGCCAAGAGACAGTATCTGCTTGTTCCTGTGAAATGAAGTCAAGTTGCCAGAGCTGGAGGAAGGCGATGTTAAAACGCTGGAAGCAAAGGGAGACCGTCTAAGGCAGGCGTGCTGGGTATTCGCGGAGTCTGCTGTTTCTGTGAGATCCCATCGACATGTGGGCTTTCTCTTCTCTGTGCAGGACGTATCCACTCGTGTATGGCAGCATCACAAGCACCAAGATGGTCAGAAAAATCGCAGCGACTTCTCGGGCGTTTACTTTGATTCAGAAAACTTAAGTTTTGCACTATCACCTTGATTTCTTACGGAGACTTTTAAAGAAGTTAATGATTTGTTAAAATTTATTCTTTCAGAATTCTAATGCAATGAAATATGAATAAATACATCCCCAATTTGCCCTCCAGCTCCCTTCAAATCCACTCCAAGATGCTCCCCTCCCAAGTCCGTGTCCTTTTAGAAAATCTCCCAGCAAGTCCATTAGCACTTCCCACACATGCTTTGGTGCAGGACCACCCACTGGACCACGCGCAACCCTGCTGTGTGCACAAGGAATGATTCAATCTCCAAAACAATTCCTTCTCCCCAATAGCTCCTTTTGAGCTGTTCCTCAATCTTCTTATGAAGTTTTTTTTTTTAATGAAACTACAGGAAATATACATTTAAAATAATTGATTTTTAGATCGTGTCAGCTTCAAATTATACTCAAATCCTCTACCTATGTACTCAGCAGAAAGCACCAATTTAAACACTGGAGACTTCCATTGAAATTCTCGAGTCTTCCACTGGTTTTAAAGGCTTTAACCCCTATATAAGGTGTTACCTAAGTGGGGTGCTGACTGATTCCCTGTGATGCTGAGGTTTTCATAGTAGAAAGTTCACTCACCCCTCAGCTTCCTTGGAATAAGAAGCCACAGAGCAGGTGATGAAACCCTGTCTATCTGAAAATTAACTCTTTCAGACATGGGGCAGAAAAATGTCCCGTACTCACCCACTTCCCCACTGAGCATAGGAACGGGAAGGCTGGTAGTAGGGAGGAAGTCCCATTCATGGGTCTTCCGCAATAGCTGGTGGCAGGAAGTGGCCAGGAAGGACAGAGTCGATACACCTGGACGGCTCCTCACATGGTTGATGAGGCATCTGCTTTTATTCTAATAGGTCAAGAGCTAAAACCAAAAGTCCTTCTAGAAAGGGACGAATAGAGTAGTCCTAGCTTCTGTGTACTAAACATGTAAGATATTTAGGAATTAAGTTTGATTTTATTAATTCAAATTAAGCCCAGGCCTTAAACTGTTTGCCTTTTTCCTACAGAAAGCCTGGTTTTAATTGTCAAGCTTGCTCAGAACTGCCCAACAACTTAGACAAGTGTAGGAGGTGTGGGGGATTTGTGCAAGCAAAGGGCCAGATGGGCAAACGGCTCGAGCCTGGGGACACAAACAGACAGGTGTGCACATACAGGAAACTCAGTCTGACGAGTTGGGACTTCGCTGAAGCCGCCCACAAAGTCCCAGCTACCTCAGGTATGAGCTCCTTGGTGGGGAGCTCGCTCAGTGTGGCACCATTGCGGTGTCCCTGGGGCAGAGGCCTGGGCAGAGTAAAGGAAAGCTGAGTTAAGATGCATCAATGTCCTTACAAAGAACAGGTGTCGTCCTAAAGGCCACGCGGGGAGGGGAGATGGTCACAGGGAGCAGAGGAGCGTTCTGCTCACCTAGCCAAACAGAAGGCAAAAGAGAAAGAGTACCTCGTTTTAATTTTCATGTGCTGATTGATAATATCAGCTAAGACAGGCCTTTTTCACATCTATGATTCTTACATTTATGGCTCTTAAGAATATATTTCATACACAACCTACACACACACACACACACACACACACACACACACACGCGCACACACACACACACACACTCAACATAGTTCTTTAAAAAAAAAACCAAAAAACCTAAGTTGTTACATCGTAGTGTTGTCACCTTAAATTATGACTTGTGTTTTAGAGAAAAGTAAATGACACTAAATAAACATTTCTGTTTCATATCTCATTCAGGTCACCATTCACACATGCGTAAGTGTAATAATATGTTTTGTTTACCTACTGTGATTGTATTTTGTCCCTAAGAGCGTGGTTACTATGGTTACCGGCTAACCAGGCACTCTCAGAAGGAGTCTTCCCTCCCTTTGGCGTGCACATCTTTCTGTTGTATCCTTTGGGATGATTGCGATTCATGCTCAAGCACATACCAATAAAGGCATTTTGTCTTGTTTTGTTGTTTTTTGAAACTGTGTCTCCCTGTGTGATCCAGGCAGGGCCTGAGCTCTCTATGCAACACAGGCTGTCCTCAATTCATAAGCAGCTGCCTACGTCAGCCCCTGGGCTCTGGCTCCCAGAGAGGCTGTTTTACCAAGAAATCAAATTAATGATCCTGTATGTCTCCATAGCACTTTGATATAGCTTCCTGGTAATAGGTACCTCTCAGACCATATAGATTTTATACATAGATTGCTTATGTCTATTCAAATAATCTTACAAGTGCACTCGCTCCTAGGCAAGAGATGACCCCACACAATTTCCCATACTCACAGGATCGCTGGTACAAGGAGCCCTTTAGTCAATGGCAATTAAGAGTGTCACTACTGAAGCTAATAGTTAAATGTACGAAAAACTGTATCACGAACGAGCAAGTCTGCCATATGCATGCGACAACAAAGACTTGTGAATTTTATCTTGAATTTCTGCTCTGCAGGAGTACATGATTTCATGAACCGCGACCATATCAACTGCCTTGTTAGCTTTGCCTTCCATTGCAAAAGGGTAAGATCTGTCGCAAGGCCGTGACATCGGTGGTGGGATAGAAACAGTATTGATTATTCAATTGATGAGGTCATACAAGAACAAGTCTGGACTCTGAACATATATGGACAAACAGAGGAAAACAGTGAAAAGCACAGAAGCCAACATGCACTTAAATGGAGAGGAAGAAGCTGGAGACATGAGAATCAAAAGGCAGGCGGACAGCATGCATCAAGATACAGGAATGCTTTCGCACTGTTCGTCCAGGAGCGCAGCAAGTGCCAGTGACGGATCAGGAGGGCTTGGGCAAGAACAGGAACACAACACAGCGTCCCATGTCGGAGGGGCCGCCCTTTGAGATGTCTGCTTCCTGATCTTTGTTTAAAAAAATGGCCTCGGTTTTCTAAAAGTCAATTGAATTTGAGAGGTGATGTTGAAGGTAAGCAAGTTTTGTGCGGAGGCAGATATGAGAGGATGATGATTAATGGCACACTGGGCAAGATTTATTGCTGCAATTTTAAGGAGAGTAAATAGAGGGGAGATGATGGGGGGGCAGACAGTGAAGGGTTGAGAAGTAATTTCAGAGTAGGACAACAGGACAGACTGGAACTTCTCAATGCTGGAGGCAAGGAAAGTGAGGAAACTAGTTAAGACGGGGTGGGGGGCGGGGTGGGGGTGGGGTGGGGGGCTGTGGGGTGGGGTGGATTAGACGGGAGTTTGGTTTTTACTTTTACTGCCATCACTGTTTTAACAGCACACTGGTGTTTCTTTGGAACAGCAATGCTGCAGACATACAGAGGCTCAAAGTGTCACCTCCAGTTCAGGTCAGAAGCGTTGGGAGGAACAGCAGAAACAGGCTTCGTTCAGAACCTTTGTGCAGAACCTTTGCGCAGAAGGGCCACACATATAAAAGCAATAAGCTCTGGGTGCCTCTATAATGGTATCAGGCTTTCATCATCCAGCATGTACTCATCTATGTGTGCCATATATGTGCATGCATTCATGTATGTGCACATCTACAGCGTGTGTGCCATATATGTGCATGCATTCCTGTATGTGCACATCTACAGCGTGTGTGCCATATATGTGCATGCATTCCTGTATGTGCACATCTACAGCGTGGGTCTAATAACCACATAGGAATGCACAGGGTGGCGGGCCGCTAATGAAAATGATACATCAGTCGAGTCGCCATCAGATAGTGCTTCAAAATAGGACTTTTATCATCTGAAGGTTGAAGTTGTTGCCAAGACGAGTTTGAGAGCCAAAGGGGGGAATGTAGCAGTGACTTCCCTGGGCTTTGCTTTCGCTTTATTGTTCTAAATCCACTGCATGGTCCTGGAAACCCTACATGCCTCCTGCGCACGTATGTTTCCTCTTTTCCCCTTGGATGCAGATAGCTTGGGGATTTGCGTTCTCTTTACACCATCTCCTGTAATTCTGAGTGCTCAGTGTGCTGAGGGACATGGTGACTGCCTCATAGGGGGCGGACTATTGTCTTTGTGATGCCATCCTCACAGCACCGTCAAAGGTCACATATAAAGCTGCCTCAGAAGTAGCTACACCATCAAAACAGATCACTCACTCGTGACTTGTAGTTTATCCACATTGACTATCATGCAAGTCATACGGCTGGGCTCGCCAGTCCCCCTTAGAGTAACGATACACAAGGACAGGAAGTGTTCCTCCATTGTGGATTTGTGGTCCGTTTCTTGTATCTATGCTGTGTGGCTCATGACCGCTGTTACCTCCAGCTCCCGGGGATTCAAGCCTCCTTCCGTTAGGCATCCTTTGAGGGTGCCTATGTGCACAGATGCATACAGGAACGCGCACACACACATACATCTGGAAACTTTTACCTTAAAACTTCACTTATGCCTGTCTCAGGCCATTTAAGTATTGACGTAACAGAGGCTAAGAAATCTATAAAGAATAAGGGTTTGTTTTAAATAGTGCTGGTGCCTGGGAAAATCAAGCCCAAGGCAGGAACAGGTTAGGATGTGGTCTCTCTACCTCCCGGATGGCACTATGAACATGCATGCCCTCAAAAACAGACCTGTAATGTTGTCACAGGAGAGAAGAAGAGAAGTGAGAAAGGAAAGGAAGAAAGAAAAAAAAAACCTCCTTTGGAAGCCTTTTTAATAGGGCCCTTAATCTTTATGACCTCCCGGCATCTTACTGGGCACCTCTCCTCACATTTTCCATCCCATAAATGACATGTTCAGACAACAGCCACTCGTGTTGGCACTTTCCGGAAACTCATCTCCCGTGCCATTTAATCCTTCTTTCCCTGCATGAAGATCTACTAAGGCTGATGCTACTGCAGCAGCAAAATACTGTCAACAGCGGCTCAGTGTTAAATGTCAAACGCAGCGGGCAGGCGTGGATGAGGGCATCCACCAAGTCTGTGTCCTCATACGGTTTTAAGCACAGCCGTGTGAATTATTTACATGGTCACTGATGGGATCAGAGCTCTACTTTCTATTGAAAGTGTGTGGGTTTTGAGGTGGCATTGAGAAAGTAAGAGAAAGCCATCTCTGCTTGACTCTCTCCTTGTGCATATGTGGTTTCAGCCACTTGCTTCAATATGAGCACATCTCTTTAATATTAGTAGAAATAATTAACGAAGCCTCTAACTGGCTAAGACGGTAGAAATCCGAGGGACGTCTAGTGCATCTTCCACAAACATGTAAAAGCTGATCCTGTGAGACAGCAGGGGTCCCTTCAAACTGGGAAGGACAGGACGGAGGGTCTCCTGTTTGAAGCCAGTGTCTGACTGAGGGTAACCTGGAGATTGTTCTGTGTTGACTGCTGCTCATCTGCTTACTCAGCTCCATCATATAGAGTCCCACCTCCTCCTCCCCTCCCCTCCTCCTCCCCCCCCTCCTCCCCTCCTCCTCCCCCTCCTCTTCCACCATCTCCTCCTCCTCCTCTTCTTCCCTCTCCACTTCCTCCTCCACCAGCACCACCCCCTCCTCCCCCTCCTCCTCGCCTTCTCTCTTCCTCTACCTCCTCCTCTCTGTCCTCCTCCTTCTCTCTTCTCCTTCCTCTCTCTATCCCTCCCTTCCTACCCCTGTCTCTTCTTCCAGCTCCCTCTTCTTTCATTTCCTTCTATTTCCTCCTCCCTTCCTCTCCCGTTTCCCTTCTTCTTCTCTTCCTTTTTGTAAGACAGTGTTTCATATATCCCAGGTTGACCCTAAGTTTACCATGTAGCCAAGGCTGACCTTGAACTTCTAATTCTTCGGCCTTTACCTCCAAGTGCTGAGATTACTGCCATACCCCAACACACCAGCTGTCTTAGTGCTAGAAATCAATCCCAGGGTTCACGGCATCCTGAACAAGTGCTCTATCAACTAAGCTATAGCCTCATCCATGGAAGTTATTGCAAAATATAAATATGAGTCAGGTTCTTTAAAAACCCTTCATATTGCTAGTGTGAAAATTAGAAAAATATAGTTATTGTCAAATTTTGCTTTTTTTAGAAGGAAATTTTAAAGTCTGCTTACCAGGCCCCTCATATTCGCAAAGTACCCCACCCTTAGGCAGATGTGACTGGCCTGAATCCCTCCCTCCATGGTCTTTAGCAGGTCTATTGTATTTTACAATTTTCATAGAGTACCATGCTTTTTTTTTTTTTTTACAATTTTCAAACAGTAAATTTTAGAAGTCATATTTTGTCATACAAAATGACATATAAGAAAACCCAAAAACACACTGAGTCTATATATGTAATCCTTTGAATGTATGCTGTCTTTGAAAGGTAACTTTCTAACCACCTTCGTGAGACATAGTTGGATTATCACATCTACCATTACTTGGTGAAGCTGTCTCTTCCAGTTTAAAAATATTGATTAAAATGACAGTGCATTCTGCCCACATCTGTTCTTATGAAAAATAACCCTCTAATGCTCCATGGTTGTCAGTGTCTGGAAAGCAGCCAGTGCCCACAGGGCAGCTGCCCCAGGCCATCCAGAGACCGGTTAGCAGAACCTTGGTGCACGGAGCTCCCTCAGGCCCAGAGCTACCAGGAGCTGGCTTCGGTTCACCTCCAGGGTCAGAAAACAAATTGAATGTCGTGCCTGTAGGGAAGGCGGTTCCTCTCCAATGCCATCCCCCCTGGCAGCCCATTTGTTACTCTCCTGCTCCATTCAGCCTTGTGGGCACTTGGAGCCACAGCCTTTGCAGAAGACAGATAAGATAAAAATAAGCCAGCTTTTAAGTAGACATGTCAGTACCTGTGCTACTCACTATAGCAACAGCTACTTGTTGCCTCAAAAGCATAATTGCATGTACATGAAAAGTTCTTTATGAGGCATGCATCTGTATGTAAAGCCAATGCTCTCGACACTGATGACTTCTAAAGTAGGACTTGAGTTTAACTTATAATTCATTATTTAAATGGGACTTGAATTTTTTAATACACAGATCTTTTATTATATTTCTTTTTTAATGTATACATTTATATTATTACACATGCATAAAATAAACTACATACAGCAGGAAGAACCACGAGACAGTCAGGAATTATATAAATGCTACATTCATAGTGATTTGGCTATTTCTATTTGACAAACTTGAAGTAAACATCTTTCCTATCTTGTTGGGTCTAAACTTCTGAATGAAGATCAGTATCTATCATATCTCATCTTTATTTACTTAAAATATCTATCTTGACCTAAAAACATCTTCGCCCCTAAACAACTAAGCTTAATTCTAAGACTAAACTATCTGGTCTTCAACACCCAGCGGAGACTTGAGAAAGAATAAAACTGGAATACCTGAGTGACCCAGAAGTGCAGGTTAGCATACTATCCAACAGTTCCCTTTATTTTATTGAAGGTGACATCTCCCTCCAGTACAGCCTGTTTCTGTAATTACCATCAGTCACTGTCATCACATCTGGCACAGTTCAAACTGTCCTTGACCGATCATCATCCCAAACCTAGGAACAAACAGGCTCATCCCGAGCGAAGCTGCAAGACCCAGTCCTGAAGGAGGCAGACAGAGGTCCTGCCTTCAAGGAGCTCTTCTTTCTCCAGACAAGGAGTTGTGCTAATGCGTGCTTGAGGTGGCTGCAGGAGGCGGTAAGACAAGGGAGAGGTCAGAGGTGTCGGAATTCAGAGATCCTGTAGGCACCTGATGGGGGCTGGGGCGAGGAGGGCAGCACCATTTCAATACGCCGTGTAGTTTGCAGTATAACGCTGTGCCACTGTGCCACCTGTGCCACTGTGTTGTTGTAGTGTGACCCCCCAAGGGCCCTCAGCAATGGCTCAGGAAAGAACTGCTTTCCCTGACTTTCTTACTAATGCATCTCATTTGGATAAATTCATTTAGTATCTCAACTATATGTGGCCAAGACTGATTGCTCACAATATTAAAACCGCAGTGAGGGGGCCTAAAGAGATGGCTTACAGTCCTGGTTTCTCTCCTTGAGGACCCAGGTTTGGTTTCCAACACCCACATGGCTGCCCTTTTAAACTCCATTTTCAGGGCATGATGCCCTCTACTGGTATGTGAGGTACTGCATGCAAGTGGTGCACAGACATGAAGGAAAAACACAGTAATATACTTGAAAGGAACCTATAAATGCACACAGCTATCAGAAGAACGTCTGTGTAAATCCTACCCCAACTTATGACAGTAAAGTTTTCTTTGTTGGTAATTTGCTTGCTCCATTAAAACCAATCCTAAAGTCTTTGAAGCATGTTCGTGCTACACACGGGCATCATTACCATTCACAAATGTATAGAACATGGCGTTAATTTATATCAGAACATGAGAGAAATTAAAACTGTGATTTATTCCGGGAAATACATTCATTGGCAATGGTTTCAGAAGATGTAGATATACCTAATTTCCCTCACTAAAGACAAATCACTTATTTTTTTAAATGTCCCACAATTAAACAAAAACAGAATCTTTAAAAATAAAATGTCTCATATTTGACCACAACCCCTGGATGGGGAGAGCTGGTGGCACTCAGAGGAAGGACAGCAGGCTACCAAGAAGAGACTTGATACCCTATGAGCATATACAGGGGGAGGAGGTCCCCCTCAGTCACAGTCATAGGGGAGGCGAGTAAGGGGAAAACGGGAGTGAGGGAGGAATGGGAGGATACAAGGGAGGGGATAACAATTGAGATGTAATATGAATAAATTAATAAAAAAATAAATAAAATGCAATGTGATATTTATATGGATTTCCAACTTACTAGGATGCAGAGAACCATCAGGATCTAGGCGTGGACTGAGGCCTTGGATTGATCAAAAAGGGGACAATGAAACGAGTGACAGCATTCCTTGCTCTTTGCTTCCAGGTGGTGGATGCAGTACAACCGCTGGTCTCAAACTCCTCACCATGACGAGCAGTGCCCTCTAACTGAGAGCCAAGGTGTAAGCCCTTTCTCCCTTGAGCTGCCTTTGTTCGTGTATTTTATCACAGCAACAGAACAGTAATTAAGATGCACATTCACTGAGACATAACTTACACACGGTGAAGTTCACCGATTTAAAGTATGATGCTCTAGTAGACATAGATGTGTGGCTGTCACTGTACTTGAATTTTAGGACATGCTGATCAAGCCTTCCAGATAACTTTTGTCTGCCAGCAGCCACCCGCTGTGGTACAGGTACCTATTGCTCGACTTCTGTCTGTATTTCCTCTTCTGGAGATTTTAACCTAAGTAATGTGGTAAAATATTAGTGTCTTGGGATTGGTGTCTTTCAATTCAATAGTATCTTCAGGATTCATGCATGCTGTAGGTAGCATCAGAAACTCATTCCACACCATGTCCGTGCCTGCAGGTCATCTTCAGTGCTCCTCCCTCATTCATGTTGCTTCCATTTTATGACTATAATAAAATAACATTCTACAAACATGTGTATAAATGTTTTCAACACAGATGCTTTCCCTTCACTTTTCTTGGATGTATGTAAAGCAATAGAATTTCTGTGTGGTTGTTTTTTTTTTTTTTAATACATACTAAGAACTTGTCCCATATTTTAGAGACTTTATCAGGAAAGTTAGAACATCTGAGTGTTGTAACACGAGGGGAGGAGGAAACTGAAGGTCTTGGGTGAGTTTTCTTTTCCTGGAAGATGTAAAAAAGAGAAGAAGAAGAAGAAGAAGAAGAAGAAGAGGAGGAGGAGGAGGAAGAGGAGGAGGAGGAGGAGGAGGAGGAGGAAAGGAAGAAGAAATGTCCCCTCCCTCAGCCCTGAATTGGTGCATAGACATCACAAAGCTATCTACCAGAGGGGAGACCATTATTGGGGGACAAGATAGAAGTTTGTGCTGAGCTGTGTGGGCTTAAGCATCTTCCTAGAGATTTCCTTGTCAGTAGCTGTGAGATAACAGTACACATTTAGCATGAATGTGGGAAGGTAAGATTCTCTGAATTTACCTAGTATATAGGGTCTTTGTTTACCAGCATCAGCAGAGGTCTGGGTAGTTTAAATGCTACAAGTTTTGGTCTCTTCCTGATAGAGTAAAGCAGGTCATGGGAGGGGAAAAATCATCACAGGCCACTCGAGTAGGTCACATGTTTAAAACATACATCCTGTTTCTTTATCACAAGCTTGTCACAAATGTCCCAGTTTTCAGTTCCTCCAAGGCAGGGAAGGCAGACACCCACAAGGAAAGACTCACAGGCCTGGTCAAATTCTCACTCTTTCTAGCATGAACAATCTGCTATACAGTCATGTTGTTCGGCCCTCAAATTGCCTTACTTTCTTGACACTAGATATTTTTCAAATTATGTCGTTGGATTTATTGAAATAAGTGTAGATGCATTGGAATTCATTGTTGGATAGATTATCAAGAGCCAAGTAAGAAGCTAGCAGGGGGGAATGGCTGGGTTAACAAGGAGGTAAAAACATGACAAAAATTGTCTGTTCTACTCCCAGGATGCACCACCCACTCATGCCCTGTCTGAGCCACTCTCCACACCACCCACTATGGGTGTCACTTTCTCATTCAAAATCCTAATTTATACATGAAAATATATTAGCCTGAGGATTAAGAAAAACAGAAATAATGTACACTGTGCAATGCCATTGAAAAGCGCCATCTATCATGACTCATCATACTGGAAAATTTTACAAGAATATTTGGTTCCTGCTGAAAGCATGCGAAGCATTTTTGTTGTTGCTCTGTGATGCTTTAGGGCAGTGGTTCTCAACCCTCCTAAGGCTGCATCCCTTTGATATAGTTCTTCCTGTTGTGGTGATGCCCCTTCCCCCACTATAAGATTATTTTTGTTGCTACTTCACAGCTGTGATTTTGCTACCGTTATAAATGGTAATGTAAATGTGTGTCTTTTTCACTGCCTTAGGGGACCGCTGTGAACCCCCAGAGAGTGGGTGCCCCGCAGGCTGAGGAGCTGCTCTAGGGGGTGAATATCCCAGAAAGTTCTACAGTCTATTAAATCCCAGACCATTAGAGCATCGTCTCAATCTGAACATTTGCATCTTTGAGGTTGGTCATAAATACTTCAAGCAAATGAGCGGTGGAAGGAGATTACTAATATTTAACGTGGCCATGCATATTAACACATGCATATATTAATATATTTGTATACTAATTGCATAATGTAATATAATATATTATACTTGAAAGTGTAATAGCGGAATCGTTGATTAAAATCCTAATGAATTAAAGTCATTTCAATGATAAAATGTGAGTTGAGCTGTCTGTGTGGTGGGAGCTCTGGCATTCACCAGGTCTGGGTTCTTTAGCAAATCCTTCCACTCTCTCAAATCCCGAGTTTTCATCAGAGTAAGATGAATCAGAAGTTCCCCACTAAGGGTAAAATGCAGACATAGGTGTCTTGATCTCATCATCCTTTGAATTAATTCTACTTTTCTTATAACAGTTTGTCAACAAGGCCGAGAACAGGTAAATATTTAAAGGAAGAAGCTAGCTGGGTAATTGTTACCTATGAGCCCAGAGATGCTTTGAGTTACTGTCAAATTGATACAACCTAGAATCATCTAGGAAGGTTCTCAGAGAGAAATTCTCTGGACGCATTTGGCCTGTGGGCATATTCTGGGAGATTTTCTCGGTTACACTAATTGATGTAGGAAAACCAAGCCCCCTTTGGGCAGCGTCATTCCTTACGCAGGGGGGGTCCTGCACTACATGGAGGGGACTGACAGGCATGCGTGCGTTTCTCTCTACTCTGGAGATGTAACTTAGTTATTTCAAGGTCCTGTCTTGACATCCTTGCAAGAATAGATGTGGCGGAACAAACTCTCTCCCATAAATTGCTTTTTGTCAGGGTATTTTATCACAGCAATGGAAATGAAACTAGGACAGTGGCCCAAATGTCACAAGTCTCCAAGAGGAGACCAAGCACATCAGCCTCAGAGACAGAGAATGGAGGGGAAAAGTAAAAGGCCGGAAAAGAAGAACTTCTGTGCCCAACTTCAACTAAGACTTATTTCTGTTAGAGAACACCACGAAAATCAGCACAACGTAAAAATGAGTGATTATTTTCAGATTGTACTTCAACAAACTAGATCTTAGCAGCTCTTAAATGAAATTACAAATTACATATTTGTTTCCAAAAACAAATTGGATTTTGTTTCACATACAAACAGTCTCAAATGTAGAAATTCAGTGCCCTGTTTATGTACACATGAGCTGTGCAGGACGTGCATGAATACATGTGCATACATTTAGTAATTTTATAACTGCATGTCCTGGACTGTCTTACATAATCATGCAGAGGCACCCTCAGGCACCCCAGGATGTCCTGCAGATTTCAGTCTGGTTTATCAGATCATATGGACACCTCTGTTGTCACAAGTTTAATGCTTTTATTCTAGGAAAATGGAACAATTTTTTAAAAAGAAGGATAGTAATTAAGGAACTGCAGAATAGTTTTGCTGTAACTGAGTTCTCAACAAGAGCTTCAGTGGGAAAAGGCGTCCTAGCAAGTGGTTTGAACCTGGATGCAGGGGTTTTCTGAGCAAGCTGTTGTTTTTGGAATCACTCAAGCTCTGGTCGGTTTGTCCCTGAACAATATCTTCTTCCCATAATGCCTGCCTCTAACCTCTAACCTCTAACATCTAACCTCTAACCTTTCACCCAAGTTTCAGTATTATTTACTGTGTGGAGTTTTACTTATTTTCTTTCACCACTACCTAGAGAAAACGTGAATAACACAGGAAGAACACTATCTCTCATTGTTTGCACAGATTTTCTTACCACTGTCAGGAGGGCATCTTTAAGCTGAATCTAAAAGAGATCTAAAATTTCCAAGGAATGAATAGTTTATCTAGACTTAAGTTTGTTCTATTTTCCTGAAATGCAGTCTGTATTGGTGCAGTCAGAGTAGGGGTGCGCTGACACCCCTATGTGGTGACATTCCTGCCTAGTTCCTGCTCCGACTTATTCGGAGAACAGCAGTGAGGCTGAGCAGCTTCCCTGATCCCCAGAAGCATCTCCTCAGAAGAAAGCAGAAGAGAAGATGGGAAGGATCCCAAGTAAACCCACAGCTGCAGGTCTGATGTCACTGTCATCAGAATTCACTGTCATCAGATGGACCAGTCAGGGAAAATCAAGGTCAGAACCAATGGAAAGAAAGCACCTTACTTCCAGCAGATGCCCAAGACATCACAAAACAAAGCAGAATTTTATCAAGAACTTAGAATTTCTCGGACTCCTGTCAAATATTTACAACTACTTGCATGCATCCTGTGAATCTATAGATAAAGAAGCAGTTAAAGGAGAAAGCAGCTGCTGTTTCTGGCATTCTGTCCATGCTTTCAGCCCATAATGCAGCTCTGACTTCCATTAATGAACACCATTTCACAGAAATCAGACCAGAAGTGGCCAGCGTGGCCACAGTGAGACAGAAGAGGCCAGCGTGGCCTCAACATCAACATTATTTGAGCTGAAAAAGAATCAAGTATCTCTCTGCCGGCCGATATAAGCAAGCAACCACTGCTGTGGCAGACTTAAGTCTTCTCAACTTTAGGACTTTGGAAATCCCCACTCAGAGATACCCACCCCCCTTCTGTGTGATTCTTGGAAGCACCCAACCCAGAACAGATTTCTACTCTTAATCCTTCCCCTTGTTGTATAACATGTATGACGTGGCCTAAATCCTATAACAAAACATCCCAACACCCCACCCTCTGATAACTCTCCATTTCCCAGAATGCATTGTTCCTTACTTCTGCCACAATGGCATCATTAGCTGGCCGGCGATGACACAGAAAATCTGAAGCCGTTTCAATACCAAGTGACACAATTATCATTATCCAAAGTAAGCCCCAAGCCCTGGTGTTTGATCACGTGCACTTTGGGTGGCTGGATCCTGCTGTGGCCCAGTGCTGGCTACTTCTAAAGCTCGGTTTACGTAATACGCATTGGAGCCACACTTGAATACAGATGTACAGGAAGTCAGAGTCAAGAGAAATCAAGGGACCTGGTGGAAGGGATGCGAAGACAGCGACCTAGAAGGGAGACTTCACTGGCATACAGAGGACCAGTGGGCCATGTTACAGTGTCGCCGTTAGTCCCAGGCATGCGCTGGTCCGGCCCACAGAGTGGTAACAAGTAATCTAAGCATGCACAGTCTGAATGCTTCACACATGTTAGCAGACCTTAACAACATGGTGCATCGAGAACTGTGAAGTTTTTGCCATGTATGTGTGTGATGTGCGTGTGTGAATGCATGTTGTCTGTGCATACATGTAAGCACAAGCTAGACGCATGAACGTAGAAGCCTGAGGGTGACTTTGGGTGTTCTCAGACGCCCCCCCATTTACTTATTGAGGCAGGGGCTCTGGCTGAAGTTGAAGTTTGCTAGTTCCACTAGTCTAGCTAGCCAGCTTGCCTGGGGATCCCCTGCCTCTGCCTCCTGACTGCTGGGATTGCTCATGGCTACCACATCTGCACGGCTTTTCACCTGGGGCTCAAGGGATCAGATCTGACTCTCAGGTTTGCACAGCAAACCCCTTCCCTCTCCCCAGCTCCAGATAGCCACGTTACTTACTCTTTACGAACAGGGTCAGCAGAAAGTTATGCATTCCTGCTAAGGTGTCACGGCTCTAACCAAGATTCACAAACAGTGAAGCTGTGGCGCTGTCTGCTGGTGGTATTTATTCATTTCATCTCGTATGCTGAAAGTCGGCTAAAAACATGAAATGACTTAATATGCCATGGCACTGGGGCTATGTTTTATGGTGTTGGTGGTGTTAAGTGTTAAGCATGTGTAGTGTGCAGACTGTTGTCTCTAAAGGGAGATACCTGAGCCTCAGATTGCACTGATGAGGTGATGAGTAAGAAAACCTTGGTCCTTCCAAGACCCAAACATTCCCAGTGTAAGCGTAAGGTCACTACCAAGCTCTGCGTGAAATGCTAAAGATCTGGTGGGTGACCTGTTGTAACTAAACACCAAAAGGTATTAGTTGAACTTGTTTAAAGTCAATTTGTTTTTCAACAACCTTATTCTTCAATACATCATCACCAAGAAACGCTTTGTGGAAGGATGGACTTACTAGGACTTGTAAAAGAATCCGAAGCTCTCTGTGGCACCGGGCTGCGAGGCAGTTACTGATTCCGCCTGCTGGCCGTTCACTGCTGACTAAGATGTTGTGTGGCAGAGAGTTTACGGTTTTACTAAGCGAGTTAGTGTTGTTATTTGACCTTATTAGTATGAAAACTCCAAATGGCCTGCTCTTTGCGATGCTCTTATACCATGAATCCTTATTCGGCACCTTCCCCAGGCATTCAGCCCCGTTTACTTCTTCCCTCTGAGGAGACTGCACTGTGAGAAGCAGCCTCTGTCTTTGGTTTTCCTTTGTAGCTGAGTTAATTAAGGCTGTCTTTGTACTGGGGGAGGGACTCACCTCTCGGCAATGACGGATGGGAGCTGATAATAAGGAAAAAGGAACATTATTTCGCACCCACGTATTTGCTGGGGCTCCGAGCAGAGTGGGCTGTGGGTCCTCCACCCATTCTGTTCCCGCTTTAGGACGTGCCAGGGCCTCTTGGAGAACAACTGGGGAGCTCCTGAGGGCAGGCATGCTAAACTAGGGAGAGAGCTGGGCCTGCAGGATCCTGGAGTTCGCCACCATAAACAGGAAGGCTTCAAGTTGAGCTAAGAACGGCAGCTGCTGAAAGCTGTCTGTCCTCCCATCACGTTCCTAAGAACTGCACACAGGTGAGTAAAGGCAGAAGGCACTGCGCACTGTGCTCCCAGGACTAACCCTGCAGACAGGTATAGACCCCTGCTGTCTGCAGAAAGTTCCAAAGGACTCGCAGTAATGGGCTTTATTAACCAGCCATTATCTGTCATTTATTTCCTTTCCATACTTGCTTCCTGAGAGATCCAAAGCCTGTTCTCTTTATCTTGCCACTTCTCTGAAAATGCACCACTTCATGCCAGAGACGATCTCTATAAAGCAGATCTCAATACCACCTCCTTGACAGCCTCGCTCCATCAATAGCTCCTGGAAGGAACCATACATTGTAATGAGACCCATGTGTTTTCCTCTTGTTAGCTGGTCTTTGCCACCAGGGAAAGGTTGAAACTAAGAACCTATGGGCTAAGGGAAGAAATTATAGTTCTCCCTCATAGTCCCCAGGCAAGTGGGCTGTGCAAGGTGCCACAGCCAAGAGCTCAAGGGGTATTGGCCAGCGGGGAATGGCTCATCTGGTGACTGATAGACTCTGAAATGAGGATTTTCTTTGTTTTCTTCTTCCTTTTCCTTCCTTCCTTTATTTTATTTTATTTTTTAATTTTGTTGGGTTGTGTTTTCATTTGGCTCAGGATAAGAGCCTTGAAACCTTCAAATGACTCCAAGTTCATGGGTCATCTTGAACATCAATAAAATTAACTATCCGACACTTTGAACTTGAAACTGATCCACATGAGTGTACATAACTTTAGCCGGGCAATGGGATTGGTTAAGAAGAGTTGCACCATCCACTGTGGTGGTGTGGAAGAGGAAGCCATTTTCACTTACTGAGTCCTGCTTTCCTTTGTTCGGAGTTTAAGAGACTCCTTTAATCTGACACAGCAAGTTGAACTTCACATTCAAACCATGGTTTGTCAAATGTGAAGGCTACATTCTTACCCCAGCCTCTTAGCTTTCAACCCTAACACAGCCAAGGCACCAGCCGGGTGATGAGATACAAAGAAGTAAAAGTGGTTAGGCTGAGAAACCACAGTGTTTCAGCAGGGAGTCAGTATGGCCTTGGTGCTAGCGTGTGTTTCCTGTAGGCGGTGTAGACGGAGTCCCTAATACCAAAGAGTCACCGCTGTGTGCTCCAGGAACGTCGGGTGATACCCTGTCAGGGTTCACAAGGTCATCCTTAATATTTCTGAGTCACAGTTTGTTCATTTGCAGAACGTTAGAAGTAGATGCTCACCTCAAATGGGAAGTTGGCCACCATATAAAGGGCACAGTGTAGCCACTGCAGAAACCCCTCCTAAGCAAGCGCCCATCTTTTAGACGTGTGAGGGGCCAGTCCCTGGCTTCTTAACATTTGTGATGACATCAGAAGTATTAGACACAGGAAGAAGTTTGAGGGAAAGAGGGTTAGGATTAGCGGTAGACATCATCAGCAATTTATCTCTGGAGCCAGTATAAGCTATTGACCATTACAGAGTACAAGAGAACTCACGGTGCCAGGCACCATGTAGGGCAGAATTTTTTTTGTCTTGTTTTTGGTTTTGTTTTTTGAGACAGGGTTTCTCTGTGTAGCCTTGGCTGTCCTGGACTCACTTTGTAGACCAGACTGGCCTCAAACTCACAGCGATCTGCCTGCCTCTGCCTCCTGTGAGCCACCAAGCCTGGCTTGTAGGGCAGAATTTAAAAGCACTAACCCACTTAGTCCTTATGAACGTTCACACAGGAGCTGTTACCCTGACTCCACACGGTGAGAAAACAAGTGGCGAATAAAGCAGAGAAACTTGCTTGGGATGTGATACCCTCGTCATTAGCAAGGACTAGGTTGAAACTACCTCCATCTGGCTGCAAAGCGCACATTCACAGCTGTTACAACTATCACTGGTAACAAAGTGTTGTTATGCAGACTTGTAACGCAGCTGCTACAATGGTTTGACACAGCACAGCCCCGAACACAGTCAGTATATTGGGGGCCTTGCTTCATCACCTCTTCATCGCTGTCCACTGAGCCCTGGGAGTCCCTCATTTCCAATGCTGGGCAGCTGGCCTCTACAGGGGAGCCATGGTAGAAATGGGCCTGCTGCTCTCACTGTGTGTAGACAGGCCAGGAAGAAGAAATAATCCCAGGTATTTAAGGTTGAAAGAAAAGGTAGCCCTACTGATTTAGAAGGAACTGTACCCTCGGCATGGTCTCTGGTATAAAAGGAGCTAAGGAAGTCTCACAGAAAGGGCAATGAATGGGATATTTTTGGCCAAGTAGAATGTGATGAAAAGTGTGACACATTTTCAGGATGGCCCAACTGGGTGATTCTAACAATAAAGTGAAAATATTCTTTCTGAAGCTGTTGGGCATTGCCTGCAGGATTTTAAGACAGAGAAAAAAAGAGGCTTGACAGAGTGCTTGTGAAATGAATGAGTCACAAGGGTTTTGTTGACCTGCAAGATTTTAAGGAGATTAAAAAACAAAACAAACAGCCTTGGTGGAGCTCTTATGAAATGACTGGGGCAGAGAGGCTCTGACTTTGGCAAATGGGGTCATCCCCTGGAGGATTCAAATTGCAGGGGTGTCCTGGGAAGCTGGGAGAACCTGTGTTGCTCCAGGTTGAAGGAAGCCTTTACTTACAATGTGCTTCTCTCCCTCTCCTCCCTTCTCCTCTTCTATCATCTATCTATCTATCTATCTATCTATCTATCTATCATCTATTCCTTATCTATCTATCTATCATCTATCTATCTATCGATCTATCGATCTATCTATCTATCATCTACCATCTATTTTTTATCTATCTTCTATTATTTATCATCTATCAATCTATCATTTATCATCTATCTATCTATCATCATCATCATCCTCTCTTCTCTATCTCTTCTTAGCTACCACGACCTCATCAAATTTAATTCATAATGTCCTGTGTAAATGTTCTGCCTTGACACAAGCCCACAGTAAGGAGGTGGCCAACCACGGGACAAGACTTCCAGAACCAGAACGCACCACCGCCTTTTAAGTCTACTTGCCCAGGTACGCTGTCTCACTGATGAGAAACAACCGAGATATTTTCTTCAAACACAGCACATACCATCCAATGAACAAGGGGAGTTCATTTAATTTCATAGCTAAACTTAACTTTTTGTGATTTAATTAAAGCGTGCTGCTTTCATAATTAACTTCCAGCCTCCAGGTACTATGAAATAAACAATCTAAGAAATATTATGTGAACAGCAATCACACTTTAGAAAAATAAGTCACGATTGTGTCTGCTCTATTGTAACGACACTTTAAACTTAGAATGAGTACAGTCGTGTTCCTATTCTTCATTTTTGGAGGTTTTAGGTTTTTTCTAAGCATGTGAGTGTTTGGCCTGCACATGTGCGCCATGTCTGTACCGTGACTGTGGAAGTGAGAGGAGTCCGTCAGAGGCCCTAGAACTGGAATGCATGTGCTGATATGAACCCAGTTCTTCTGGAAGAGGAGCAAGTTCTTGTAACCACTGAGCCATATCTCCAGAACCAATTCCTACCCTGGAATCCAATCAGTGGCCACAGGATTCCTGGCCAAGCATGAGGTCCTGTGAAACTTTCTCTATGTAAAGAGGCAACTTTGCAAAACTCGATGCAAGTCTTGCAGTAAACTCTAGACTTAAGATGTTGCAATTTTCATTAGTTTTGCATGAGTTTTGAAGGTTTTACAATGAAAGTCTCATGAGAGTTAGGATAAAGGCAGTACCTGTGGAAAGCCTGTGGAGTTCTTCCATGACTTGGAAATACATAGTAAGAGGATTCTTAACATCCTGTTTCTTAAATTTTGAAACTTTTAGGTGAATTTGTATATGGATGAGTATGTATATGCATGTCTGGGTGCTTTTAGTATGTATGTATAAATATGTATATGTGTGCATGGTGTAGGATTGTGTATATGTGAGTGTGTGTATATTTATGTGTGTATTCATGATGTATGCTTATGTATGTGTATACTATATGTACATGTGTATATAGGTATCTGTGCTAGTGGATGTGTGTCTAATGCTCTTGAAAATGTGTATTCTGTTTAGTATAAAACATGTTCTAGCTGGGTGTGGTGGTGCACACCTGTAATCTCATCATTCAGGGAGGCAGAAGCAGGTGGATCTCTGAGTTTGCGGCCAGCCTGGTCTACAAAATGAGTCCAGGACAGCAAAAGCTACACAGAGAAAGCTTGTCTTGGAAAAATGTTCAAAGTATACTTTTAAAAACCTGTTAGAACTTTGTGTAAGCTAGGGAAAACTAAAAGAAAAGGGGAAAAAAAACCACTGAAACAAACTGTGGCCAAGAGTGTACAAGGTCAACCCCTCCTGTATTGGTGTCCACTCAAGAACACAGCCTGTAGATGGGGGAACATCAAATGGACAAGAGTGGTTGAAAAATCTTAGGTGGAAATCAGAACAAAAATACAAACAAAGCTAGAAAATGCACTTCATTCTTCAAATGTAGGGAAAAGTGAAAAAAAAAAAAAGCAAAAGCAAATGGTTGTTGAGCTTGATGGAGAGAGGTTTATGCTTTCCTGTGAAAAGGTATTTTTTGTTGTTGTTGCTCTTGCTTGTTTTCATGTTAAAGAATCAGATATTGGCGTGTGAGAAAGAAAGGCATTCCAGTTGTAAGCCAAAACAGTCTCAAGTAAATATGAGTAAGGTAGGTTTTCTGACTTGGCTGTAGCTACATCCAGCTGTTCGCCCTTTTCTGCTTAGCAAGTTCAAGTGTTAGAATTCGGGCCCCCAAGGCCTAGGCAAGGGCAGGAGCAGATTTCCTGAGATGGGTGAGGAGAAGTTTGAGAGTCTCATCTATGCGCTCCAGAAGAAAAGGGGTCTAACAGCACTTGGAGAGACAAGGATTGTCATCTCACTCTCAGGCCAAGGAGGCTTACAGGTGGCAGTCCCTGGCAGAAAACCCTGAGGCTCTCAGTATGCGGGGAGCAGAGTGGGGAGGCAGCCATGGCTGGATGCACTCAGTGTGTGTCCTAAGATGCCAACTGCTTTTGGAGCAGCCATGAGGCAATGCGAGATGCTTTCGTGTAGGAAGCAGTATTGATCCATACATACTCAGAGGGGTCTTTCACTGCCTAAGACTAAATAATTGAGAGTTTCTGTGGGTACAGCAAGTTTGTACATTTAATTATGTGGGGGCCTCACCAGAAATTCTGATTTTCAGGTAGAGTGTCCTAAACAAATCTAAGAGCATTTTCATAGCACAGCCCTTCATCTGGGAGAGTGAATGTGAAGTGTGTTTATGCAAGGGGAAAGGACCAGGGTGATTCTGGGAGGGTAAGAGTACGTGAGCAGAACCAAGAGGAAGGCCTAGCAGAACAGCCTGTGTGGGAAAGAAAGTGGGATGATTGTGGAGGAAAGGATATAGGACACACTGTGGCGGGCATAGACACACTGTGGTGAGCATAGACACACTGTGGGCATAGGAACACTGTGGGCGGGCATAAGGATACTGTGGGTGGGCATAGGAACATTATGGGCAGTAATAGACACACTGTAGGGTGGCATAGGAACTCTGTGGGCTTAGGGACACTGTGGGCAGGCATAGACACACTGTAGGCGGGCATAGGAACTCTGTAGGCATAGGAACTCTGTGGGCATAGGAACTCTGTGGGCATAGGGACACTGTGGGCATAGGAACTCTGTGGGCATAGGAACTCTGTGGGCGAGCATTCGGAACAGGAAAGCAGATTCCTGGTAGACCCTGCACCAGGCGGGGATTTACAGGGTGCCAGGAGGACATCTTGCTTCTGTTCAGCCCTGACATGAGATAAGCATTTAGAACTGACAGTAAAGAAAAGAAAACCAGAGTTTGTGTTGGTTCACATCTGGCATAGTTGTCCTTTCAAAGGAGAATGGAAATGCCTCTGGGAAGTAATTCCAGCCCCTTCGATGGGGGATATATGCTAAGAGCTGTGGCTCGATAAGAAAAGTGCTTAGAGATAAGACATCAGAGGGGCCAGAGAGGAAGAGATTAATAGACTCAGAGAAAGAGACTTATAATTCACAAGGCCTCAGAACTGCACTGGCTCCTGTGGGACATTTTACAGTGATAACAACAAGTGGTCTGGGTCTTTCCAATCTCCTCACCATTAGGATCACCGTGTGAGTTGTTAAGTAGTTACTGCATTTATCTGGGATGGGGGAATTTTACAGAAGGTCTCTCTGTCTCTGTCTCTCTGTCTCTCTCTGTCTCTCTCTGTCTCTCTCTCTCTCTCTCTCTCTCTCTCTCTCTCTCTCTCTCTCTCTCTCTCTCTCTCTCCTGTAACCCCTACAGATAATCCCACATAAAGTGTTTCATGACATATAAGCTGCATTGCCTAACCAATATTCTAGCCAACACAAAGTTTGCCTTCCACTCGACAGTCCCCTCAGATGACCAAGAGGAAGACGGTTAAAGCAAAGACGCAGTCTGTGAAAACTGTCTCCGGATTCACTGGGATTCACTGGTAATCGATCCTAATGCGGAAACCATGTGACGCTGTAGCTTGAAGACAAGCACTTTATCAAGTGTAATGGGCGGCTGGGCACTGCTAACAGGACTGGGGGTTTGCTAGTGGGGACTATGGTTTTTAGGACTAATGACGTAGGGCAAGTGACAGGCAGACAGACTCAGGACCCCTTTTAGCACTGCACAGCCAGGGTCGTCAAGCTGAACCTCGCAGGGGGCAAGGACAACCCAACGCATGCTGCTGAAATTGCTTTGGACAAGTCAAATGTATTTTCATGCAAATGGGGGGTGGACACACATGAAAACAATAATAGATCTATTGTCAAAGCTGCAAGACTTAATTGGTTTTCGCTCGCATTTCCCTTGCCAAGCCTCTGACTAAAATGGTCCAAGTGGGAGCCAGGTCTCTCCTGTGAGCTATGGTCCCTCATTAAGTGTTTTCTTACAGCGAATGGCCAGAAATAACATTTTAATGAAAAGTAAAATGAAAATCACTCAATAAAAAGCAAAGAGAAGGCCTGAGAGATACCTGGGAAAAAATGGTTCCAGGGACTGTGAGATAGCAGGTAGCCTAAGTTGGAAGCCAGAAACGTTTCCATGGACATAGTAACAGTGACTGCAGCAGCTAACGCTCACAACAGAGCTACATGGTGCTGGATGCCCAGCTAGACTTTATAACACCCATCCACCATACATGGACTCTACCCAACCCATAGTTAGTTTGTCAGGCCCTTACTGTGTACAAGGCTCTGTCACGGAGCGCTTGTATCACTGGGTGGGGCAGGTTTTCACTGCGCATGTCCACGCCCCGCTGTGGTCCTAATGCCGACTCGGTGCCCGATCCCTGGATATTCCGTGTGAATAGCCAGACTTCATGGTGTTTCTTGCATTCAATTCTAGTACATTTGACTCGTTAAAATGCATCATGTTTAAACATAACAGAATAACTTCAAATTACTGTCCTGTTCTCCTTCAGACTTTGCAAGATGACACCCCAGCGCTGAGCCCTCAGAGTATGAAGGGAAACCTCTCAGGCTGAGACATGCTGCAGGCGACATCCTTCTCTCTGGTCCTTCAGGCTCTGATTTCGCCTGGTTCAACTCCACAGCAACATTAAACCACACAACACAGGCCTCTATGATCCCCAAATGCTAATAGGGTTACGCAGCCCCGGTGGACCTTGGGAAAGAGATGAGGCAATACCACGTCCGGCAGTCAACCCCGGACAGTTAAGAACAAGTCTCTGCTTTGGGGGCCACACGAGCATGCTACTGTCTCCCAGTGTCTATGACATGGCAACCAGAGACATGCTAAGTGATCCCCGTTTTGACATGTGTTTCTAAGGTGCACTTAGGGGCCGCCTCTAGGGCATTCCTTCCTCTCCCTGAACCTTACAGCACTTGGTAGGAGTGTGTAAACACAACCAAAGTAACAAGGAAGAACACGTGAGGACTGCCTGCTGCTGCAAGCACCATGCTGGTGCCCGGTCCGTCACAAAGCCAACTGTCTGGTCACACAACAGCTCCTAGTCCATTCCGTCAGAATTTACACATTTAGGAAGTCCTTCCAGGGGAAAAAATATGAATTGTAGCTCATTTCTCTACAGCTAGGCACATCCTAGATCCCAGTAACTTCATGCAGTGTCAAGCAAGGGACACCATTTATCTTTCTACAATTTACATATTAATAGTAGAGGTAATTTACATGGATTTCCCCTTAATCTATGCTTAAAATTTAACAATGAATCTACCTTTGTAATTCTAGATTAAATCCTTCTATTCATTATAATTAAATTACATTATAATTACACAAATTAATATAGTATGTTAATTGGGTTGAATATCAATTATGTGCCTTTTGATAAATTATCAGTTTGAATACCAAATTTAACTGTTGCATTGTATTAAAGCACATTATCACTTATGGTTTAATATTTGTGAAGTTGATAACTAGATTAAACCTATGCCTTTATACTGTCTTGGGGTCTGTGTATGTTTTTTAAACATGAGATGAGGGCACGGCTTCTGCTTTGTGGTGGCCCCTTAATGCCGATCCCTTTGCCTAGACCATGGTGCGACCCGTTCTGGCAGCAGGTTTAATTTGGCATGTGGCAGGCACTGTCAGAGACATTCAGAACAAGATGTGCTAAAGTAAGAAAATTGATCACTCTGGCTTTTCAGAGAATGAGGGGAATAAAACCACTGTCTTGTAAAATGGTCAAAGGAAATGATGTCAGCAGATCTGGCACTGGGAGTCAAACTGCCTCTCCTTTTCCGTCAATCATCCCACACATGAGCTGTATACCCTGAGAGCTACACAGCACCCAGGAGCAAGTCCTGCTGGGTTTTGAAGCCAAGGCTTTCACGTTGTCTGAAGCACTCCATAAGGAGTGTATTATGCATATCAGCCTCACACCAACCTCCTGTACAGAACCTAATAATATCAACATTTGCAGGTGAGGAGACTGGAGAGTGTGAGCCTGAGAGACAGTAACTAGAGAGGCGCAGAGCAGGGGCCCCTTCCTGTTGCGGGCAACGGAGCTGATCCAGGGTCCTCCAGGGGTCGATGATCCTAGAACTCCGTACTGGGATTGGGTTACTAAATAAGCAATATTTTTAAATTAAAAATAAGTTGAGCACATGCATGCCTGAGTTTTGGCCGTGCCCTGGGAAACACAGAAGAAAGTCTATACAGTCAGAAAAACTCCGGAGCTAGCAGTTTAGTTGTTATCAGACAACAGCAAGGTGGTGGGCTGAAGTTTGCAGTTCAAGGGCACGTTCCTCAACATCACTAAGACCCAGGCTACCCAGCAGAGGCTGAGGAGGTGACACATTGGATACTTGAATGAGCAAGAAATACAGCGGCTCCTTGCTCTCTTCTTAAGTAGCATTCCCCCCCCCCCACCCCCATATCCCGGATCTTAACCCTGACAGCCACATTTAAAGAACAACCTTCAGCCATCCCAAACTCCTCCTTCTCATATGTGCTTCCCACACCTGCCTCATTTCCACCAGTTTTATGTGCAATAAAATTATACTGATGTGTTTGTGTGTTTGGAATCGCCTGTAGGTGGACAGGCACTGGCCAAGCTCCCTGTGCCTTTGATGCTCTGGTTATGGGCTGGAAGAGGCTTTTCCTGTCCCCCTCCCATTCCATGTTCTTAGAGTTTAAATTAGCTAGTTGTCAAAGCAGGCAGCAGCATCTGCCTGAGGGCACAAGGAAGAGCCTGAAGTTACACAGGCCTGGTTCTCTGCCCAAATTGCACCTTCTGGCTGGCTGAGAATCCTCCTGGGGTGCCTGGAGCTCCATCCCCCCATCTTCACTAGCATCCTCCCTCCTCTACCATAGAAACTCTCCCTGTCTCTCTCTCTCTCCCTCTCTCTCTCTCTCCCTCTCTCTCTCCCTCTCTTTCCCTCTCTCTCCCTCCCTCTCTCTCTCTCCCTCTCTCTGTCTCTCTTCCTCTCTCTCTCTGTCTCTCTCTCTCTCACACACACACAACACACACACTCATTCACATACCTATGCACACTCACACACATATACTCTCTCAAGCATACACTCTCACACATGCTCACACACACACTCCCTCTTACACACACACACACTCCCTCTTACACACACACACACACACACCCCTCAACATCTGTTATCTACGTATTTGTCTCAAAAGGTCAAATGCTTTTGGCTACAAAGAGCAGGGATGATTAGAAATCGCAGTTAGGCCATCAGGAAGCAAATCCTCCTCTGATTAGATCCCAAATCCTCCTCGGCAGCGCAAGGAGAAAATAATAGATTTATCAGTTGGCAACAAGGAAAACCTAATTTCCGAGAGTTGCGGCTTATTTTTCTTCCTAATCCCATCAGGCCTCTTCCTCCCTGACAACATGGAAAACAACAAAGTATTCTTTCTCTTAAACTCTCGCTCATTTTTCTTCCTGACTATCACCAACCCTTAGAGTTGGCGTCTCTTATAATTACAGTGTCCGTTTCTCCATTCAGCGTCCACTCACACAGGCTCCCCAGTGTCTGCCTGTGTAGGTGGGGGCCCTCTGCGCAAAGCACTGCACGGTTAATTTTGAATGCTCCCTAGTGACAGAACGCAGAGCCGTGCGCTTCTCTAGATGTGCAGCCCCCAAATTTTTTCCAAAGAAGTTCTCCAGAAATGACAATGTGGCGACCTTCAGGAAGACGCCATCAGCCCCTCACATCAACCCCAGGGTCTGTCTTGTCTCCGCTCAACCAGCTGAGGGTTGGTAATGGTGGCTGTCCAGTGGCATTTGGAAGGGAGATGGGTATGAGGACTAAAAAGAAAGAAGACAAGTAGGTCATTCACAAAACTTTCAGAGGAGAAGTACTGAGTGGGAGACAGAAGGAAGCAGGAATTCCGAGCCGTGTTTCTCAGCCCTGGGCCACTCACGGCCGTCAGTGCAGTCTGCAGACACAGGCAGGCCAGAGCAGTGAGGGTGAGTGGATCATAGGCACTTCAGAATCTCAGGGTCGGGACAGCAATCTGTACCATTGCATGACGGACGTTCAGACCCCGGGGCCAGCCCTCTTTCAAGAAGCCGTGATGGAGGATGCTAGGTGCTAAGACATGTCAACTACATGAAGGCGGAGCACAGACCTCTAGGCTCCCCGCTGGCGCCTGCAGCGCTCCTCTGCCTGCCTCGAGATGGAAACAACATGTGCTATAATGGCGACTGCAGAATGAAGCAAAGACTTTCATGTAAAGTATATCCCTCAGCTGAGAAGAGAGTTCATATTACGAAAATATTACATGCTAAAGCCGAAATTATTAATATTAAGGACACATGATGATTTGACTTGCTATGGCCTCTTGTTTTTATTTAAACAAACAATAGAGGTATAACTCATGTCAAAAAAATACAATCCTAAAAGGGATACATAAAACTGCAACATATAAAATTACCTGTAGTTTATGTAGACAAGTCCCTGCTCATGGGTAGAAGTGTGCTTAACGTTTGCATTACAAAACGGCGCCTCTTATAAATCTCTGCATGCATATTTTATCCTCTACAGTAGTAAGAATGTGTCCCCCCAAAACCCACTCAAGTTCAGCTTCTACCTGTGAGGCACGGCGATTTCAACTGCCCTCTTCGGCAGGAGTGTGACCTCCAAATATAGGAAGTCAAAACTTTTGTCAGAAAAGTTTCACACCGATTACCCAGTAGGTTGGCAATGGATCTCTAGAGCTGAATAAAGAAGCCAGAGCAGAGACTGGGGGGGTGGGGGGGGGAAGGGGGGGGAGAGGATGACAATGAACTTCTTTAAAGGAAGAACATCTACAACAGGAGAGGATTGCTAGCCCCAAGCTTCCGTCTTGCCAGGACATCGCCATGAGAAGGCGGCAGGTTTAGGGATAGAAAGAGGGAGAGATGCTCAACCGAATAACAGGAAAGTGGGGGAAGGGTGGGCAGCCTGGTAGCGGGCAGCACAGGGATGATTGTGGGCTGGAAGTGGAACAGCACAGAGCAGTAATTAGCACTTGAATCACTCTGGATCCCCAGGGCTCAGAGCACTTTGCAGTCTAATCATTTGAATTGTAGAATACCCTTGGTGCAGAGGTGGTGCCTCCCTAGGAAAGCTGTATTGGGAGGAGCACACAGGGGTGGCCTAAAAGCTGCCTGACCTTGGCGATTTCAAGAACTCCAAACCTCGGAGTTCCGAGGAGGAGATGTTGACTTGGCTAAGTGGCTGTGTATATAACATTTACACGTCTTGGCTTTGACATGATTTACAAAGCCAGCGCTCCGCAGCTGCAAGTTGAAAAATCTGTAAATTTAAGCATCTTGGGAGAGCAGCCTAGGAACTTGGTCTTAGGAAGAGAGAGAGAGAGAGAGAGAGGGGGGGGGGGGGAGAAGGAGAGGGCAGTTTCCAGCCTTCACCACGTCACCCACCCAGTTCCAACTCTGCACCTAGGTCTTCAGAGGATAGAGCTGCGGAAAAGCCGCTGGACCCCGGATCCTGACCATACATGAGGCATGGGGGATCCACTTAATAACAGCACATTAAAAGTTACATAACGTTAGATTAGTCTGGAGTGTGCAGTGCTGCAAACTGCAGGCATGTAACAACCATGTCCATCAGGATGCAGCCCACCCCTCACAGGTACCCTGAAGTACAGTCACATGGATTCTGTAACCCCTCCCCACCCAGGCCCCTATGATGTGTGTGCCTTACTCTTACAGCCCCAGGCCCTTTCGAGAACAGGCTGGGGCTGCAGGCACACGCCACGCAACGTCTGAACATGTCTTCTCTGCTCATCTCGCTCCTCCCGGGGAGGACTCTAGCTCGAAGCTATTAGGAATACAGTCTGCGCAACGGTTTGTGCAAGCCTCGGGAGCCAAGCTGCACTGTCTTTGCATAGAAAAATCCTGAGGGGTAGCATGACTAGCCGGAGTGCAGTATGTATTGAATTTGCTAAGAAATTGACAAACACCTTTCCAAGCAGCTCTACTCTTTTAGCTTGTGTTTTGCAATCTTTACTTCAAAGACTGTCCCGGATACTCAGAGCGCTGGGTTATCTGCATATGGCTGTCTTTATTAAACACTTAGAACGGGGTTAGTGGTCCCAGCGGGCTCTAGCATCTTGAAGGAGGGCTGGTTTGCCCCTCTGATGGCTCAGGAGGTTGAGTGTCTTGTCCTGGGTTTACTTTCTGTCCGTAGATCTTCCCTGGAAGACACTTAGAGCCATTTAAATTTTTCCATTTATTTTTCCCATTTTTTTGGGGGGGGGGTTGTTTGCTTTTGTTTTTCTGTTAATGTGTAAACACTGACTTTACCTTCTGGATGAGGGTGCTTCACAGATGATCTTCCTCCAGTTGGTAGTCGGCAGCCTTATGTTTTAATTGCCTTTCATGGAGCTAATGTATCCTGACCTTCTTCATGGTGTTCTGGAGTTGGTGACCAGACTAGGGACCTTACACATGCTAAAAAAAAGTGTCTCCACCGAGCTGCACACTAGGGACCTTACACATGCTAAGAAAGTGTCTCCACCGAGCTGCATACTAGGGACCTTACACATGCTAAGAAAGTGTCTCCACCGAGCTGCACACTAGGGACCTTACACATGCTAAGAAAGTGTCTCCACCGAGCTGCACACTGGGGACCTTACACATGCTAAGAAAGTGTCTCCACCGAGCTGCACACTGGGGACCTTACACATGCTAAGAAAGTGTCTACTCTGAGCTGCACACTCAGGCTTGTTTTCTCTTCTATCGTCTCAGTTTCCCTGTGGCTGAGATCATGGCAGATGCCCATTCTCAGCTTGTCTTTTCTCGCGAACATCCCTGTGGTAAACTGTTTAGCCACCTGGGGACTGTGAACACCCATCTACTCAAACTCTGCAGGTTAAAGGCTGGGATAGCGCTTTTGCATACCTTTATCTCAATCCACAGATATGGAATTAAGTTTAGAAAAGTCGAGCATGGCTCTGTTTAGATAACTTTGGACTTAAGATGATAAAACCAACGAAAAGATCCCAGAGTTTTAGAGACCCTTAAAGATGAAGAAATAGCATTTGTTGCTTAGGGGAGAAATTAATCAAGAAACTACTTGGCATGAGGCAGATTGGATGGTGTTTTTCTAGTTAACGAAGCTGAACAAGGGCAAGTGTGGCCTAACTTAGCAGTGACCCGGCTGCCTCATGCTGCAGAGCGACTGAGACCTCCCGGTGAGAGCCCTGAAATCCAGGCGAGCAGCAATTGAACAAGCCACTTCTGCGACATTGTTGCATGGCATTCTCTAATTAACTCCAGTGACATTTCAAACATGGCTTCCTCAACTGTATTACGTGTTAAATAAATAAAAAATGTGAAGTTTCACCCTGATGTGCTGGTCTTTATTTGGGGGATGATTGGAGCCAGTGACCTAGAGCTGTGGCCTGGGTGTGACTTGGGATGATTCGATTGGTGGCATCGTCTGCCTGCTGCCTTGCTTCCTCTAATGAACTGTTAGCATTTGCGAATGGTTGGTTTAGAGGAGCCGTTTGAGAACGTTAGCTCATATGCACACCTGTGCATATACTCACAACATGTTTCTCAGGGCTTCTAATTAAATATGGGCTCTTCCTCAGTTTGGGAAACTGCAGGAAGTGTAAACTTACCTGAGCTCTATTGCTTAAGAACATGAGATTCCTCACACTTCAGAACTGGAAGGATTGTCATCGGTAGACAGAAAATAAACAGCACAGAGACACCAAAATCCAAGTGGTCTTTCCTATTGTAACTTAAAAACCACTGACTTAAAAGTGCATGTATGTGAAAATACAAATAGCATCAAACTGAACATTATTTAATAAATGCAACTCAAAATAATCTCTGAAATTAATGTATATAATACTGTAACACTTTGCATGTTAGAAATGGCAATTTGGGGCTGGAGAGATTACTAAGGGCACCACCTGCTCTTCCAAAGGTCCTGAGTTCAATTCCCAGCAACCACATGGCGATTCACAACTATCTGTAATGAGATCTGGTGCCCTCTTCTGGCCCATAGGTGCACATGCAGGTGAAACACTCTACATAATAATAAATAAATACACATATAAAAAAAGAAGAAATGGCAATTTTGAAACTTAATACAGGGCCTGCAAGTGCCTCAGCAAGTAGAGACATTGCCAGGCAAGCCATTTGACCTGAGTGTGAGCGTTAGAACCAAAGTCACCTGGGAGGAGAGAAGTGACTCCACAAAGTTTTCGTCCGAGTGTCACATATGTGCTGTGGCACATGGGACCTCATGCACACAAACACACAAAATAAATTAATTAATTAAAAAGAAGGAAAAAGCATGTCCAACAGCAGATGATTCAAGAATTCTTTGCTCTCTCACAGCAGCTATCCAGGTCACCTCTCAGTTTCCCAATGTCAGTTTCTGGAGGCGTGAAGGGACATGCCCTGTCTCCAGAAACTACAGTGAGAGTAATGGCCGTGCCTATACCCCCAGGGGAACCGTACATCCTAATCAATGTATGCTGATACACCTTCCTCACGCAGGCTGACATCGCAGGTGACTTATGTTAACAGCCTTTCATATTATACTTAAAACACAGAGAAGTCCAAGTATCCATCATGGTCCCATCCCCATAACTGGGACCCACGAATCCTCTGCCTCTTTCTGGATCACTCTGGTTTTCATTTGCTGTTTGGTCGGTTGGTTTTGTTTCTTTACTTTTTTTTTTTTTTTTTAACAGCTCATGGCCAGAGCCTGTCCTCCCCCCCTCCGCCCCCGCCATGTGCTGCTGAGCTCTGTCTCTTATAGGAATCATACTAACTCATTACAACCCCATTTTGCTTTCTCTACACCCCCAGACCAGAAGACACCTGACAACAAGCCTGTGTGCTGAGGTGGGTTTTCTGAGGACACAGCACCGAGAGCGTGGAGTCTCGGCACCGTCGAAGGCCAAGAGGAGACTGGAGTCTGTGCTCACCAATGCTGTGCTTTTGAGAAACGATTACAGCCATCTGAGTTCTCAGTGAGATAGCACACAATCAGGAAATAGGAAGTTAGGAACAGAACACTCCAGACAGGAAGAGGAAGTTGGGAAACTGTGTTCACAAAACAGGCAAAGATCTGGGAATTTTAGCTGGTTTCCCGTTCCATGGCCTGACTCTCCTGTGAGGATAACCTTTCATGCTACACAAAGGTTGAGCCCACTCATCTGCCTGTGACATCGGTGAAAAGTTTGATGATGCTGAGGGCCCAGCTATTTCAAGGCAGCTGGACACAACACCCCAAGCTAAGCCGTGGCTAAACCTGGAAGCGTACAGTGAGTGTACCACAGTGGGACCAGGTGGCAAGCTTGTTACCTCATTTCCCTTTTTTCTATGTTGTGACTCAAGCTCTGGTTGCCATGTCATGAAGCCCAGCACTAGAAGGGAGGGAGGCAGCCCCACGAAAGGTTTACAGTGGTGGGACTGACACCTCCCTGCTCAGGTTCCTTGGACACCCCCTGCCCCCACTGTGCTTTAAAATCCCTTCAGAGTCCTTCAGGCTCCGGGGTAAGTTTTCCTAAAGAGAATAAAATATAGCTCTTGCACCTTTCCAATGCTAGTGAGCACATGAGAGCCTGTGGCAAGAAGCAGAGTCCACTGTTGCGAGCCCTGCTGCGTGCCCGTGGCTCACCCTCATGCAGCTGGCTCGCACAGTCCAGGGACACCTCCAAGTTCCACACTCTCCCCTCTGTGGAACACTGGCTTGGTCTGCTTTCTATCTCAGTCACTGGGAGAAGCCACGAGCCCTATTCACAGTCGGCTGGTTCCCATCCCCACGCGATACCCTCCTTTGCCTACTTCTCTGCGCATGCGCACACAGAAGCTGAAGGACATCTGTTTACCTGCCTACCGCCTGTGTCCCTCACTGGCATGGAAACAGTTAATTTACCTGAGCACCAGGCTAGACCCAGAGCTGTGGTGCCGAGCAAGCGCTCAGTGACTAATTATTGAGAGAAAACGGTATATGTTCCTGCAGGATGAAGCAATGGCCAGCAATTCTCTTCACAATTTCCAAAGTTAAACAAGAAGCTGTGGTTTTATGGCTGGGCTATGATTACCGAGGGCCCCTGTTTGTGAAGGCGGCGCGTGCATAGATCATGGACTTATTTAAATAAAAGCCAAATTCCATCTGTTTGAACAAGCCAGCAGCCACTCCATGATAAACAACACTGTAGGTCGGCAGAACCACTGGGAAACGTAACATTAATTACTTATCATCGTAGAACCAGGCATGCGTCCAGAACACTAGGCCAGTTGCCCATGAAGAGTGGACGACGGCGTGGAACAGGAAGGAAACGGGTGTGGGCGGCAGATGAACCGTGGACAGACCGCCTCCACCCCCATCAGAAGCCACCCGAGGATCCTCGAAATCTCCAGAAACACTCAGGGTGCCAGGTCAGTTTTATGGCGATTTATTTTACTCAAATGTTTCAGTAGCGCAAACACCCTGAGCTAGAACTCCGCCCTCTGCTCTTACTACAAGATCTCCAGTGGGCATCCTCCCCTGCGAGCCTCCGTCTGCACCTGGGGTACGACTCGGGAATTGCTAGCCCAGAGAGGAAATGTGTACCGTGCATATTTAAGAGCGATATTGATCTAGACCTTTGAGGTTCTTTGCCGATATTCTATCACTTTTTCTCACTTTCTCAACTGGACATAAAAACTGTGTTTTTGATTAGTGTACATGGAACATGTGCATTTTTAATTTTTAAAGCTTTTCTCCATCGTCTCCCCAGGATGCCCATCTCGCTAGATACAGGCTACTTGTGACTTGCCAGCTCTTCCCCTGCAAGTTTGGATTCCCCGCGCTGTCCTCTGTGAGGGTCTCTGGTGTCCCCCTTGGGGAGTTTCTTCTTGCGCTGTGGTCACTTTTACGAGGTTCCTTGGCAGTTTGTCATTTGACACTTCCATATTTGTGTTCTAGGTGACTGGCGTCATCATCCCCACACACAATTATATTTAAAATGTGGCTAATTAGTGTACCAATGTTACTGAAATGTTTCCTTTCAAATAGTTACCCAGGAAATACTTTTTGAAAAATGCCTGGTTCCTCTGTGGAATTAGAACCTGCTTTGCTAACCACAGAATCCGTGAGGTGCCAGGCTTGCCTGCGTGCTCGGAGAGTGCGTGCTCGGAGAGTGCGTGCTCGGAGAGTCAGCTGAGACCCAGTGAAAGAGAGGTAGGAAATGGCAATAGAACTGGACGCTGGGAAGCTGAGGGAAATTTCAGATGTTTCAAATGTTTCAAGAAAATGCTCCCCTTCCTCTGAAACCTTGTGAATCTGTTCCACGCAATGTTCGTTCCCATTCAAGGTTCGGCCCGTGAGGAACCCATTAGCACTTTGAGGAGACTCTGATTATTGTGGCTTTACTTTTCCAACCAATGAGTAAAATCTATGCCAGACTTGTTAACAGTATTCATTCTTGTGACGTGTGCTCCTTCACAAGAACATGAGATCTGTGTCACTGAACATTGACAGTTCAAGTGATAACAACGTATTAGGCTTTTCACATGGGGCAGACAAACTCCCACTCCACAAACCACTGGAAAATTGATTAATCGGCACCACATTAACAATTTACATACTTGTTTGTTTTGATATGGGTCATTTAAAATACTTGATTATTTCTCATGAGGGTCATTTCAACTTGGATTTTTTCCCCCTCATACTTGGCCCCACTTATATGATGAGCCTTGCATAGCAATGGACTTCTCAGTAAGTTCAGTTTGGAGAAGCTATGTAGCCCTGAAAAATTAACAATTAGAAATTAATTTAAGAATATCACTATACAATTCCATGCTGGTTTTCAACATAAAATCTCAACTATGTTATGCAAAGACAAATATTGACCTCTAGAAATGCTTCAAAATTACATTAAACTTAGCAGCAGAACTAGTAAGAAAATTACATGAAATTATAGCCATTGAAGTGTTTTAACATCCTACAAAACAAATTAAGAATAACTATTAAACTGAAAGTCAGCTTTCAACACTGCTGGGGTCTGGTCTTCTGTGCTGGTGAGGTCCGCACTGCTTCAACTAAGCCCTGAGAGTGGCTGACTCGGGGCGCCATAGTCACATGGAAGCACTTAGTGGGGGAAGTGAAGGCCATATGAAGGCGCTGCAGCCGAGCCAATCACAGTCTAAGTCGGGTTTGTAGAGGACCCGCGCTGAGTTCCAGCCCCACGCATGATCTCAGACTTAGGTCTTGTTGCTCTATAGATGATACATCTGAGAACTCAGTCATGGTCACACGTTTTCTGGAGACTTTGCCTCTCTTTCCCTTCCTGCATTTGTATCTTCGCTACCGTAGTTTGAACCCAGGGGTCCGTGTGTGCTAGGCTGAGCTCCACATGGATAGTGTGCACCCCTTCATTTGTAATCTTCACCTAAGAGCGTTAATTTATCTCACCCTTTTTATAACTTAGAAACAGCTATCAAATAAATTACTTTATCTCCACTATGTACAGGTCACAAAAGGCCACTGCATTTTCCCGATCTGTTAACAGTAGAGGGCGCTAGGAAGCACATACAAGTATGAAAATAAAGTCCAGCGATGAGGGCGCATGCTCAGTGCAGATCTTTTAAGGAATTACAACACAGATCTAAAGTCACCCACACTTAGTTTACAACTTTTCTGCAGTTCTTTTGTAAACCCCTCCACAACTCCACAGCCTGGTTGGCCCTCCTGTTAAGTGAAGCTAGGGAAAAGTAAGAATTCAGAATCCCCGTTAGCGACTCCACTCATTTATAGGCTCACAAGAGGCAGAGTAAGTGGTGGAAACACTTGATGTTTCAGGTTGTTTCATTTGCCTGGAGCTCTCCTTTTCTGTGAGGTTTCCTTAAAGTACAGTGTAGGGCTGTAAGAAGCAGTTTCAAATTCTGAAGCATGTAATGAAGTGCTGTCCTCTAACCATAACTCAAAAGTATCAGTTTCCAACCCCAAAACACAGTTCTTAAACCTACTACCAAGCCAGCAGATCAATATAAAAAATATAGTACGCAGGTAATGTCATCTAGATCCAGTGAGACGGCTATGTGTAAAGGCACCTGCCCCCAAGCCAGATGACCTAATTTTGATCCACTGGGCCCACAGGAAAGAAGGAAAGACTCACCCATCCGAGCTGTCCTCAGATTGCCACATGCATTCCGTGGCACACTCACATTGCCACGTGCACCCCATGGTACACTCACATTGCCACATGCACCCCATGGCACACTCACATTGCCACGTGCACCCTGTGGTACACTCACATTGTCACGTGCACCCTGTGGTACACTCACATTGCCACGTGCACCCTGTGGCACACTCACATTGCCACATGCACCCCATGGCACACTCACATTGCCACGTGCACCCTGTGGTACACTCACATTGCCACATGCACCCTGTGGCACACTCACATTGCCACATGCACCCCATGGCACACTCACATTGTCACGTGCACCCTGTGGTACACTCATATTGTCACGTGCACCCTGTGGCACACTCACATTGCCACGTGCACCCCCGTGGTACACTCACATTGCCACATGCACCCTGTGGCACACTCACATTGCCACGTGCACCCCATGGCACACTCACATTGCCACGTGCACCCTGTGGTACACTCATATTGCCACATGCACCCCATGGCACACTCATGCTCCTGAGTCATGCACAGAGGATAAATAAAAAATAAAATGTGAATTTAAAAAGAAGTTACAGTCATCTAACTTCTTGACTACTGAAAATATAGTGTCTTTCAGAGGTTGGGAGATGTACCTAATTGGTCTCATCTGCAAAACTATAATTAAACAAGAAATATTTCCAAGTGATGCTCCAATAATAACAATTTTAAAATACACAGGCTTGAACATATGAATTAATTTAGACTGTAGGAGTTTCTGATTGAGAATCCATGAAAGCCCATGGCATTCTTTTTATAAAGACAATTCCAATAACACACTATTAGGGTTTCCCCTGTTAAATTAACTTTACAGACTTCTAATGGATTTCTTAATTAGACTTGTTATTAACAAGAATATTAAATAAATTAAAAGCATCACTGACAGCCACTTGTAATAAACAAAAAAATGAAAACCCAGATTTATGCTTCCCACTTTCCCCCCATTTAATCCAAGGCTTTTAATAAACTAACAAATATATTGCAATTAATTATTCAGCTGTCAAAGAGGAAAGAAAACAGGATTGTTGCCTGTGTGCTTGAAAAAGGAATTCTCCTCAGTCACTTCAAGGGTGAGGCTGGCGAGGGCAGCGACTGTTGCAGTCTTCTGTTGACCAGGCTGCCACAGCCTGCTTGGTGCATTGTCCTCCGGCAGCCGCCGATGAAGGATACTGAGTGAGTGTGCTCCTGGAGGCGCCTCTCTCTTCACCTTCTGAAGCAAAGGGCACAGCATCAGGAGAGGGGAGCGCTGCCATTCCAAATCCCACACTCCTGAAAGGACGTCTTCGAATTCAGAGAGAAGAAAAGGTGGGGGAAGGACTCTGCCTTTTGCGGTACAATCATGCCCTTAGGGTTCAATATTAACCTCCACTTGCCTATATGGGTATATAGGTTAGTGTGTGTGTGTGTGTGTGTGTGTGAGAGAGAGAGAGAGAGAGAGAGAGAGAGAGAGAGAGAGAGAGAGAGAGAGAGGGAGAGAAAGAGAGAGAGAGAGAGAGAGAGAGAGAGAGAGACAGAGAGGGAGGGAGGATGTGTGCTGCCACAGTAAATGTAAACATTGCAGATAAAGAGCTATATCAAAGACGAAGGTGAATTTGTTAAAATGAACATCCTGAGAGCCAAGGGTCCTTCAGATGGAAAGAACCGTCAGACCTCACCAACAGCTTTGTGACATGGAGATGCGACAGTCTCCTAGTATAAGCATGGGACGACAGAGCAAGAGGGAGAAAGGTTACAAGCTTCCTCAGGCAGAATGGTGGTCATCTCTGCTCCCCATCTCCAGAGCCTCCACGGAATAGCTTTGCTGTGTGGGACTTAGAGAACCTTTCATGTAAAATGCCCCCAGAGACCCCATAAGGAGATCAGAATCCCTTGGTAGCTAATAGGGACACGCCATCAAAATGGTTTAAATAAAATCCTGTGTGCTTTCTCTCACTATGAACTTTTAGTGGAGCCCAGTAGCCTTGCTTCTATAGAATGCCCGGCCAAGTGAATTAAAATGCGCCTGCTGGCCTGGCGCTCTGGGGATGCGGGGCTGCTGAGGGGCTGCGTTTGGTAGCATATTTTCCTAGCGTGCAAGAGGCCTTGGCTTCATTTCTCAAGCAGTACAAAACAACAAGCAGGAGCGGTTTCCGGGAGGGATGCTGAAAAGCGAGAGCTATCTTGGCTGTGGCTAGAACACGGCACAACAGGTGTTTCAAGGGTTGTCACATGATCCAAGAGTGCTCCTGATGGACACACACTCAGCGGCTCAACGCAGGTGTGGCAATAAAAGCATGCACTGGATATTCATAGCACAACTCCATAGCCAAACATGAAAACAAACCAAATGCTTACTGATGGGTGAACGAACCTTAAAACATGGAGTGGGGCACACTGAAAGGGCAGCATCTCCTGGAAAGGGGTCTTGAACACCTGCTGAACCCTGATGTCACATTCTGTGGGGCTCTGCTCCTATGAGAGCAGCACTCCCTCGGATCATAAAGTGGGTCAGCAGTTGCTTTGAAAATTTACTTCAAGTAAGTAAATCAGTATGGCACATCAAATGCATATCAATGAATATAAGTTTACCTAGAACTTGGTCCAAATGTATACCCATCAAAAAAAAATTAAAATTTCTCTCAACACCTCATTCCCCGAGTTGTCCTTATTAATGTGTCCACTCACCCAGATCCATTCATTGATCTGATATATGGTTCAGCATAGTATGAATCTATGGATCTTCATCAACATACCATATTAGTCAAAAATGAAATGAAAACAGCACATGAATTGTTGTGTATGCAGCTGTGCAAATAGACACGGGTAAGTCCTAGTGGCTACTATAAAAGTTGAGAATACAATTTGATTTCAACTTCATGGGGATCACTTAGGAAATTTGATAACATGGGTTTATTTGCAAGATGCTGCTCCTGTTCATTAATTTAATTATTATTTCAAGGACATTAGAAGCCACAACATTTGGATGCCTTCTGCTGCATAACAGTGTAGAAACACCATGTCTGTCCCTCTATCCACCGTGACATACAATCCTGCCATTTGTGCAGTTTCCACTTTATCTTTATTACAGACTCTCAAAGCAGGCACTACCATTAGTTAAGAACAAATGCTACTGAACAGAACACCCAAATATTAATTTAAAAGCCAAAGCATAATCTTTTCAGAAAGTAAATTCCATGCCAGCAACACAGTTAGCTACTCTGTAGTTACAGCATCCATGCATAGAAATGCCGTCCTATCACTAAACACATAGCTTTTTTTTTTAAGAGTAAAATTAAATCCAGAATAATTAGTTCTCATATCAAGCGCTCAACTTGAGTAAATCTAGCTTAAGACGTGTTTAGCACAGAAGCCTGCAGCTAATGGTACATAATGTGATGCAATTTCATTTAGGCTTGCTTTATATAAAATAGCAACAGCCACAAAACAAAACCCACATGTCTTGAATTAACTGTAATTAACTTTGAGATGTTTCACGGGCCCTCACAGGAAGAGTGATTCCAAAATATCTCATTCCTTTTTATACAAAGACACTGTTATAATTCAACCATATTGGCCTTTACTTACTAAAGAATAAAATAAATTCGTGAGTTTTAGAGTCCTTTGCATAATTTAAGAGGTACAAAGACATGCATAGGTCAAATAATGATAATTTAGTATTGAAATATATGTTGGCCAGGAAGCTATTCTTATCAAACATATGGGTATTCAAACCACAGCTTTTAGTAGCAGGGTGGGTGACTTTTCTAGTCAGTGAACAGTAACCTAGGAAAAGAGAGATAATCAACACATTTGGAATCTCAAATCTATTAGAATGCATCATTCAGCTAGAATTAATGAGATGTTGAAGTGTGCAAACATGAAAATAGCATGGTACAGTGAAACCATCTAAATTATGAAAAATTATTCTATACAAACTGCCTAATTCTCTAGAATTAAGAGGGTTAGCTGACACATGCTTTTAGCTAAGTGGCCTCAGAAATGTTCAAATATACCCTGTAGGACATCCAAACAGAATGTACCATTTTGAGTTCAAAAAATCATTTTCAGGATCTTGGCATCTGCGGTATTTTAATATGATCTATACTCTTGGCTCAGAGAATACTTGATTTGAACTGAGTCTAGCCATAAATGGGAATAAACATGATAACCATCCAAATTAAGAAAAATAGCAATTTTCTCCAACTTTCCCAGCAGAGTAAATAAAGTTATGTCCTATAGGCTAGATAGAAGCACATGAAGTTTTTGAAAAGTAAAAATTGTAGCTTCTTTGTCCTGCTAAACTCAGACCCAGTCTAGAGCCCAACAGGCTAGATCTGGGTTGAACTGAACAGAACACAGTTGAACTGGGCCTTGGAAGCAGCATCAATATCCCATGCCCCCTGGTTCTGCAGTCACCTCTTTGGAACAGCTTTGTCCTTCTCTCTAACATCTGGGCAGGAGCCCATCAGCTAACCATATGGTCCCACTTTCCTGCTGACCTCGAGGGAGAAAGGGGCTGTGGGCCATTCCGTCATGGGCTGAGAAACAGAAAAGAGAGTCACACATACAATATTCTGGGCATCAGTCCTGTGCCAATCACTGTGAAGACGAGCAGTGTGAGGGGGTGGAACAGTGGGGACCACGTCCCTCGCCGGACACAGGCTAGAAGCGACTGAGGAAGGGACGCAGGCTGCTGTTATTGGTCGAGTCATGATCTCCATAAACCCTGCCTGTGTCTGTGGGACGTGATTTGGGACAGATCTCTGCAGGTGGGACCAAGTCAGGACTCAGCTCGTCCAGCGTGCTCTTAGTCAGGGTGACTTGCTATTCTTATTAGAAGAGGCGCAGGAAGAGACACACACAGGGAGGAAGTGAAGACATGCGGAGGGAGGGTGTATCTAGTGAGGGTGAGCTTCTCCAAGCCCAGGGATGCTGAGAACTGCGACAGCCTCGGAAGCTAGGAGGAGGCCTGCAAAGGGAGTGTGGCTCAGACCAAATCACAGTCATAGCTCCGAGCCTTGAGAGGTCTGGGAGACCAGGTGTCTGTTAAACTGAACAATTCCAACAGTCGACCCAGGCTTTTGAAGGCCTTCAGGGTAAATAAACAAGGAAGAAAAGCAGAGTCCATGGAGAATGTCCTGAACAGTGTCTGTGGACACAGGGAGGGGCTGGAGCCCCCTGACTTGCATACACAGGCACACATACATGTATACACAGGCACACATACATGTATACACAGGCACACATACGTGCATACACAGGCACACATACATGTATACACATAGGTCCAGAAGTGCAACCGTGCATTCTAACTCCAGAGGTACCACTGGTGGAAAAAGAATTATCTTTAAATTTAGATAGAAGGGTAGGATATGGCCATGGGATAGAAGACACTGTTGGGAAAGGAGAGGCAATAGGTCGTCATTCTGGCAATGTCTAAAGGGCCTTTTGCCAGCTCACTGAATGACACGATGCCCGTGCCCCTCCCATGGCCTGTCAAGTGCCATCCTTCCTTAACCGAAGTGTGTTTAGCAGGCCAGGCTGTTCCATGCTCTCAACTGCGCAGCACGGAGCACACGACATAATCAGGACTGATGTTCTTGCGTTGCCTAGCCTACTGTGACTCTGAAATTTGGAGGCGAACCTAGGCTATTTCAGTATGGACGCGTATGATATGTGATGAGAAATAATTTAGTTAATTGAAAACATCGCCTTTAGTGATACATCCACAATCCAAATGTGGGATATGATGAGCATGATAAAGAAAATGGCGTTTGGTAAGGAAATACCCTAATTTCACAACGAGCAGGTATTAAAATAAAGGAATGTGTGCTGAACACATCTGTCACCCACATCCAGGTTCTAAGGTCCTTAGTAGGTCCTAGAGTATATAAGAAACAGTATGTTCTTGTCACAGTATTGAGGTAACTTCTGCTGCCTGCCCTCTAGATAGCTGTAGTGTTAGATTCCTCTAAACAGCATCTACTTTCTGAAATTCAGGCTTTTGTCAAACTGCATCACATTTGAGGGAAAGTTCCAGATAAAATATCATTTCTACACAAGATGGCTCCTGTTCATGTGGCGCTAAAAGACAGCAGCCTTCTGTATAGCAGTGTGATTATCAGTCACGACATTAATGTCAACACGGGATTGTCACCTGGACAACAACAGAACTTACTGGAGTTGGATGGTTGCCCCTCTAACACTTTTCAGGGCAGCTTTTTTTATTTTTCTAACCTGAAAATCCAAACCAGGCTCTCGCGCCACCCTTGCCATCAGTCCTTCCAGTTGATGCACTTACTGAGACTTGCACTTAACATTTAGATGGTTAGAGGATTTGTTTCATGTTTCCTTATCATGATTATCAGTCATGATATCAAAATGATTTAAGGAGCACGTGAAACTATCACACACGCACACACACATGCGTGCGTGCACACACATGGACACCTTGCCCAGACATCTGCACCACAAGGTGTTTTCACATCTTCCGTAGACAACGGACACTTAGATTCTCTCTTTAACCCTCCATCTGTCCTCTGCTGGTTACCATGTAGCCCTTCATTGAGATCTGGCTGCCATGCCCAGCACGCCATTGAGCCTGTGACTCTGCTGATGGGGCCAGGCTCCTCGGGACTGAAGACAGGGACTGACTGATTTGTCCTGGGTCCCTTCATTCTTTTTGTTACAATAAATAGAAACAAAGCGCTTAATGGAACCTGGAGATTCCTAATCACTTTAGCACATGTAATAATTTGACATTTCCTCGTTATAACACTAGGTTCTCTCCGGTTCTGTCCAGTTCCCCCATAATGGCCCCTCCCTCCCTCCCTCCCTCCCTCCCTCCCTCCCAGCCTCGACTTCTCTTCAGGGTTTCCCTCAGTTGAGAAGAGGGACCCAGTCTGGGTTTTGGGCCTTTTGCCAACTTAAGTTTGATATAAAAAAAAAATTCTGAATTTTCTATTGCTTTAGGGAATTTGTTTAAAGGAGTAGTTAGTCTTCTTTAGCCTTAGTTTGCTTCAGACTGTGATGAGGAAAGGGTGCTTCAGAGATGCTGGCTCCCTGGCTACCATGCTTATGCCACAAGCACGGGTTTGCAGTCTAAGCAGTACATGAAAAGCGAGGCATGGAGGGTCATGCCAGTGACTCCAGTGTTGGGGAACTGAAACCAGCCATTCTGGCCTAGCTGGCCAGAAGGAGTAGCTGGCCAGCCACTCTAAGTAAATTGGTAAGTTCCAGGTTCAATGTGACCTTGTCTCAAAGGGATAAAATAAGTATTGGCCTCTACGTGCACATACACACACCTTCCCAGGTGCAGGGGGATGGCTGCAACTCCAGAGCAGAGAACTAAAACTGTTTTAGGTTCTGTCTCATGAGAGCAAATCCATGGTCTGAAACTGAAAGGGATGTTTGACTAAAAATGTGTTATCTGTTCCCACAGTCCCTCTCAAGTGCTGTTTTGTGTGTGTGTGTGTGTGTGTGTGTGTGTGTGTGTGTGTACCTACCATGTACAACTTTTCACATTCATGCACCCCCCCCCCCGCGTCTTGAGAGTCTGGCATGCAGCATCCCTGCATCCTTGCTTGGTTGCGTTGTCCCTGTCATCCTCACCTTCTTGCCTGCATGATTAGTTCAGCATCAGCCTTTGGTTCTCTCAGTCACAGCCGGAAGTGTTTGTCCAGAAGCAAGGTGAAGCACATCGTAGGCTGCACCCTCTAAGCAGAGAGCTCCTGGGGATTTGGATATTTGTCCATTCTCTTTATGAACTTGCAATATTCTGGTCTGGTATGTTTATGTAATATCCTCTGTGTGTGTGTGTGTGTGTGTGTGTGTGTGTGTGTGTGTGTGTGACCTTGTGGACTCATTTAAGGAAGAAGAAGAAGGAGGAGGAGAAGGAGGAGGAGGAAGCAGAGGAGGAGGAGGAAGAGGAGAAATGACCATGCATGTCTGCATGATCCTGGGTAAAAACTTGTGGCTGATTAAAGAACAAAACAAGCAAACAATCAGACCCCCAAACCCTATTTCCTGCGCAGCATTGCAGGAGGGAAAGACGGACAGAGGCTGCGATTGCAGACACTGACTGACTAGAGTTGGAGTACGCTGGAGAGATTAGACTGTTAGAACGTTGCAGGCCCAGGAGCCAATTACTCTGTTAGGCTGGTTCTGGCCCTCTGACCACCTCTCTGTCAGAGCTAACATTCTGTGACTAATGGACAAACATCTTTTGGAATCTGTTACCTTAACAGACCACTAACTTCCACCAATCCCTAAGCTGAAAATGTTATCGTTAGCATCTGATGCGACGGAAGAGCGTCCTCTTTTTACTGTAACTGCCATGCTGATGCACTTATCGACATATTTTAAACTTGCCTTCATTGACTTTCTTTGTTCTATAAAACTTTAAAATCTGTTTATGAAACTGCTTCCACAATGGAGCTTGAAATTTGGGGTAACCTAAATCTGTGTTCCTAGGTCATGGTCACTCAAAATGGCTCCAGGAAAACTATCTTCTATTTGTTTTTTGATGAGAGCTGTATTTGTTTGTTTGTTTATTTGTTTTGCATCAAGAGCTTCATACTGCAGCCTCAGGTGCAAAATATTACCTCAAGTAAAGTTATTTATTCCCCTTTGGGCTCCCTTACTTCCTCAGAAAGAATACTGTAAACTCTTGCCTGAGCTTGGACATCTGTTGTTCTCTACAGACAAAAAGAAAACATCTGAATGCCATCGGAACCAGTCATTTTTGCTCAGGTCATCTGTCCTGATGCTGATGCTGAGGTTGAAGAGTAATTATTAACGAGCATCTAACTTTTTAAACTCATTTCCATGGGTCTTTCCACTCCTCTATAGCTGAAGAGCACATCACAGTGGTCCGGTTAGGTCTGCTTCTCTCAATGTCACTTTCAATCATGGCTTTTTTCTTGTCTAGAAGGTTTTATATTTGCAAATAAATTACTTCAAACAAAATATATTTTTAAAAGTTTTCTGCTCAAACTACTGCACTAACCAAGGACAATATAAGCAGCCAACATCGAACCCCTACTCTGATCTACCCAATGGACAGGACATTCTCCACAGTTGTGTGGAGAGCGGGGACTGACATTGGCATGAACTCTGGTGCCCCATATTTGACCACCTCCCCTTGGTGGGGAGGCCTGGTAGCACTCAGAGAAAGAATAAGCAGGCTATCAAGATGAGGTCCCCCTTGGTCACAGACATAGGGGAGGGGAATAGGGTGAAAGCGGGAGGGAGGGAGGACTGGAGGATACAAGTGATGGGAGAACAATTGAGTTGTAATCTGAGTAAATTAATAAAATTAAATAAAAATATCTTCCCTGTGAGTAGGAGTTATAAAAGGATCAGAATGTACTCAGGCTTCTGTGTTTATTACAAAGTAAAGTATATATCTACCGCACTGACGTAGAATAGTAAATAACTTGTTTAAAGTATGCTAAGAGGCAGAAGAAGTCATATTTTCAGTCTGAGATAACTAGACAGAAACATTCATGCTGCATTCAGTGAGAGTTCATAATTAAATTCTGTGATACATACATTATTTTATTAACAGATAAAGCATACATACAGAATCCAGGCTTCTAAGAAGTGGGGCTCTGTGTGTCTATCATAGCCTCTTTTTGCCACGTACTAGCTCTTACAATGCCCCCCAAAGTTTTCTGAACAAAGAAATACAGACTAGAGCACAGGGGTAGAATGCATGTGAGCAAACGTTATTGTAGAGCAATTCTCCAGTGTATAAGCTGTGGGTTTCACTCAATGCATTGGGAGAGTAATTTACCAGCAAATGAATTTACAACCAAATGCATTGAGAATCTAATATGGTTTCTTTATTCACAAGAGATGAGTCAGTGATGTTAAGTGTTATCCCAGAAGGTACGCATCTCTGAGTTCAGGACACCACCCACGTGAAGTGCACTGACATGTTGCACTATTTCCTCATAAGCAGATACTAATGACACCTGCCACAGACATGACAGAGACACACGGCAGAGACACATGACAAAGACACATCGTTCCTGGCTTCAGCCTGCATTATGCCAGAAAACCCTAGGTAGTATAATGATTCGTCAAGATTTTTACCATCCTATGAAATCACACCTGAAAATATGGATAACTAAATCATAGCTTTGCCTAAAAGTCGTATGAGCATCCTGGGTGCTTTAACTTTGGGGTACTGAGCGCACAACAGCGTTGTTTCTTATAACTAGGGATTTACAAGGATTCATGCATTAAGGACCTATAAGATGGCTCAGTATATAAACACAGTTGCCTCCAATGTCAAAGACCTGAGTGTGATGCCTGGCACTTAAGTGGTGGAAAAGAGAGCCAACCCTTATAAGTGGTCCACTGACATTCACACCTGGGCCATAGCTCCTAGACAGACATAGAACACATAATCAACCAATAAATCAATATAAAATGTTTTAAAAGAGCAAGTTTTGCCAGTGTTTTTTCTCTCTTTTATATAATGTCAAAATGTGATATAAAATAAAGCTTAGAGATGACAAGCCAGAGCTAACTTCTTCCAAACACTCTGACTTATTTTTAAGCAAGTAAACAAATTAAAACTAAATATACAGTCACCCTCCTTCAATTTGTGAGGCTGGAGGCTTAGTTATAAATACAGATGGCTCAGTCTTCAACAACATTAAAATTTAGTAAAATGTGCCTCCCATGGGCTTGGTGGAAGAATGGGAGTGCTTCAGAGAGGAAGTTTCTAAAGTTTAAAGAAGTGCTTCCTGGCTTAGAAAGGCTGAAAGTGCATCACTCAATTTTTCCACAAAATCATTTTACAACATGCAAGAGCCTCATTGTAACTAATGTACTTTGACTTTGACTTTATAATGATGCTGCTCTTGTTAGTCTCTGAGCAGTCATCTAAAAGAACACATCAAATAAGAGGACCACTGTTTGACTGGTTGTATCTTGGTACCCACCACACTTGACACTAGATGCTGTAAAGGATCACATCCTGGTCCCACACACTTAGCACTAGATGATGTTATGGATCACATCCTGGTACCCACCACTCTCGGTACCAGATGCCTTGGAAGCTTCACTGTACTAAAGCACTGCTACATATTTAGAAAATATGCTCCAGGTACTGGGAGAGTCCCAAAAGATGCCAAACTTGATCTCTGATGAAACCTGGCTCTCGTTTCTGAGATTAACATGATGATGTACTTTGCATTGACATTGTTTGAAATGTGTTTAAAAATAGTGTAATTTCTTTCTTCAACACCCTAAGCTCTATTTTTATATCAGTTAAACTTTCCCAGTCAGAATATTCACTAATTTATGTTGAATTAATAACAGTGACTTAATAAGCTGCACTAATTCATACCCATCTCATCAATATTGCTGGAACAGCCAGTCGCTGAAGTTGGTAATCTCACTTGGCTCTGAAGAAAACAGCCTGGTGTCCAAGTGTGACAAGGGCATGTTTCCTGTGCTGTCTCTTGTCACCTAGTCAGCGCTGACTTGATCAAGAAGCACCAGGCAAAACCCCAGTCTACTTGAAAAGTGCCTGCTTTTTCATGAAGCCATCCCTGACTCCTAGCATCCCTTGGGTCCCTAAGGTCTGTTTCCGGTAGCCCATGTAGCCTGTGCGTACCTCAGTGTCCCCATCAGCAGGTGGATGGAGTCCTATGAGCTAATTCAGCACAATGGGCAAGCAGATGATGTCATAGAAAGTCCTTGGCCCCACACAGGCTTTCCCAGCACCCATCAGCACACGTGAGTGACACCAAAGCTTGACTGGGTTGGAACCGTGACTTCTGGAATCCTGGGCTTATCATGACACGGTGTCGCCATCCGATATGCATAGTGTGCATATGAGTTGACTGCTAGGTGCCCGATGCTTCAAAGAGGAGTCGGGGGAGGGCAGCACTCAAATTGGCCCGGCAGGGGACACAGCTTCATCTATGGTCTGGCTGGCACAGAAGCAACGAAGGTCCTCAGGCTTTCCAGACTGGGGACAAGGAAGGGCCTCCTCTCTCGCAAAGTGTAAGCTAAGCCCATTCGGTGGCAGAGGCGCCCAGGGAGGCTGTCGGAGAGCTCAGCACGAGGTCTGAGGCTATGGAGGAGTTATCAAAACAGGCCCTGGCCTGCAGTCAAACCAGGTATACTATTAACAAGAGCTTTAGATTCGGAATTGAAAACAGCCTCTGACAGGGCTTCCCTGAGTGCACTGGCTGCCGTGGTTTTATGCTGAGTCTCTATGAGTTCTGTCCTTTTCCTGTGGCTCCCATGGCTGGATGACAAATATGGCCGTGTCTTCCCCGAGGGAAGGTGTGTGTTTGCAGAATGCATAAGCAGGCTGGCTCACCTCCCTGGGTCACAGCCTCAGGAGCTGACCAACAGTGTTCAGAATACTAAATCAGGTAGAGCCAAGCAGCTGGGCTAGCCAAAGGCCCCACAGTGCTGGCCTCTGGGAGGCACCAGGCATCCTGGGTCCTTTGCAGAGGGATGAAGTCTTCTGAGCCTCAACCAGCAGGAAAGCTACTACACAGAGCTCTTTTCTCTCGTAAATAGCTCAGGTAAAAAAAGAAAAAAAGAAAAAGATGAGGACAAGCCACAAAACAATCTCTTTAATTGGAGTGGTTATTGGTACTCCCTAATTATTCCAGCTGGTGGCAAACAAAGTAATGCGATCAATCATTTAGCAGACTGCTTAATTGCATGGTGATTCACTGCCCCTAACCTGGTGGACACAGGCACCTACAGGATAGTGCACGTTGCTTCAGGCTATAACTCAAATGTATTCTGAGGAGAGATAATGTTTGATGGTCTAACATATACCTGGGAGGCTCTCTAGAAATCTACTTTGTTGGGCAATAATGATTAATTTTCTCTACTTTATCAAGTGATCTCACTCTGGCCACACATAGCCCATCCAGTGTTCTTTTGGGGGAACAATTACAACTAATTGTCTATGTGTGGGGAAGCAACTAAAATTGGAAGAAGAAGCTAAGAAATTTAGTGCCTATTCAACTTTATTATTCACAAACATATGGTTATACAAGAGTGATTACTGCAAAATAGATTACCAAGATTACCAACTGTAACATAGTAGTTATGAATAACTGGAAAACAGGTGTTTTGAAAGCTGTTTAAATAATAAAAGTGCTTTAATGTCATATAGAATGATTTATTTTAAATATATTTTAAAATAAAATAAATTCAATTTATTATTTAATGTTATTAAATTCTAGGCCAGCTAATTTAAATTCGAACCTAAGAGCATACTCTATCTTCAAAAATAAGGTACAAACTTTCAAACTGCCATCTTGGTTAATATGTTGTGTTAAAAAGAACATAACCAATTTCTTGAACTTACAAAGACTATGGCAGGACTATCACATGATAAAAGAGACAGAGCATAGATAGGGCATGGGAGGAAAGACTGTGTTAGACACAGACGGTGGACAGACAGGGCGCAGGAGGAAAGACTGTGTTAGACACAGACGGTGGACAGACAGGGCGCAGGAGGAAAGACTGTTAAGACTCGGACGATGATGGACTAGTGGTGAGTTTTTGCTCATGCTCAAGCAGATACTAATACTGTTCTCTGCATACACATGGGAGACCCTCACCAAAGAATATTTGTGTTAAAACATTTCCTCATTGTTCGACAGTGTTTGAGCTCCGGCGAGCACATCCAGCCTCCTGGATAAGTAGCTGAGGTGTTGGTCGGCCAGTAGCTCCTGTTAACCAATTTCTGTTCACCTGACAACATTCAGAGGGTTGAAAATCACAAGGGAGAAAGACACTGGCACAAGTGGGAGAGGAGGATACACAAGTCAGAGGCGAGGGAGGAAAAACAGAGGAAAATATAATAGGTGGACAAGAGGAGAGTTCGCTCAACAGTGTACAAACTGCAGAGTGCAAAGTGCCTGGCCTCTTCTGTGTTATTACTTAGTGAGCCTCGGTTGACCTTCCCAAACTACCAAAATGACTTAGGTTTTAAAATAGATAAGGTCTGTTCTTAAAGCTTTTTAAGTGTTGAGTGGCTGGTTTCTCAGCAGGACTGTTGCTTTCTTGGGTTTTTTGGTTGGCTGTCTTTGTTTAAAGACTCTTTACTTGCTCACCACAATTTCATGCTTACAAGGCCCATGTCAGGCTAGGGCCACAGCAGTGCACCCCACAGCACGCACACAGACAAGTGCAGGCTGCGCTGAGCTCATACCTGACTCCCTCACAGACTCCTTGCTCGGGTCTTACAGCCTATCCGTGCTCACAGAAGGACAGACGTCCCTGCGAGTATGGGCAGGACAGCCAAGGCCTACATGCAGCCAGCGGGCAGAAGAAGTGGGCCATGCTCATTATTGGATATAGCCTGTCTCAGGCAGCCCTCCCACAATGCACCACCATGAGCCCTCAACTTACACCTCCCAGTTCAACTAGGGCTGTTGTATTTCCCTTCCAGTATTCATGTCTTTAGCGAAGAGGTTTAACTTCCTGCTGGCATTCAAATTACTAAATAATTTATTTGGCACATTCCACTGTTGTTAACTGCATATGCACTGCATAAGTTCTCTGCTCCACCCTTCAGTATAGACACTAACGTTGAGCTGAGACGTGTCTGACAGCTACTCGGGAGATGCGTCTGGTACTCCCCCTCTAACGGGAAGTGTAGGCAGCATCCTGGAGTCCCCAGGGACCCGGGCACCATCCTGGAGTCCCCGGGGACCCGGGCACACTCTCCCTTGGTGGAAAGGTCTAAGCAGCAAGCCGGAGTCCCCGTGACCTTGGTCTCAGGACCTCTCCTCGCCCTAGGTTGTTTTCTCACCGAGACAGGAGCTGGTTGCTAGAGACAGATGGCCGCCTAATGGAAACCTCTGGAAGAAGGGAGGCTTTGCAGACACGCTCACCTCTGCATGGTGGTTGATTTCTGGGGACTCAGGGACTACGTCTCCTCTCAACTTACTTGACATGCTCTCTTTTAGTAAGAACATGAGGAAGGGTACTTTACTGAGCTTGAGACTAAGGTTGGTAGAGCCAACAGGACTCAGATCCCTTCAACCAAACCTAAGCACAGTTAGATGCTGATCCTAACTGCATTCTTACTCCATGTAGGGTATCAACTATGACCAGCAACATCCTTAGCATCACCATCACAGCCATCACCATTAGCAGAAGCCGCACCAGCAGCACCAGCAGCATCATGGCCATCACCACTATTGTCGTCATGACCACCGCTATCATCGCAAGTGTCACCATCCATGTTTTATGTAGCTAGTCTTATTAGCTATCTACAGACACCGAGATTCACTGCAGCTGCAAACACCGGATGTCCTATGCGTCTCCACAAAGCTTCCATCAGAATCAGGTCTGGAGACTGGGACCATACGAAGTATCAGTAACAGGACCTTTTAGCTCCCAAGCAACAAAAATAGAGTAGAAAATTAACCTTCAAATCGCCTAGCACCCTGAAGAACTAGACTTACAGGATGGAGGCAGAGTATTTCCAGCTTCTGACCGGGTCCCACTGAGGAACCGAGCCCGCAAGAACACGGAACTTCCTCGGGCTGGGGCTACCTGACAGGGGCATGGCTTCTGGCTTCTCCGCTGTTCCCTCCCTACAGAAGGGATGGTGGTTATTCCTCCTTTTATCATTTAAATTTCTCAGGCATGGTCCTTTTGAGAAAGAAAACATATTTTGTTGTACAGAACACTTGGGCACAGAGAATTCAAATGTTTTTCCTAGGGAACAGATCCTAAGCCCCATTTCAATATGCTTCCTACATACCGTTCTCTGTAATCAGATGCAGACAACAAGCAAGTGACAGAAACACATATGCTTGCAGGACAGAATAGAGAAGCCACAGTGACTTTCATTATCTTTCTTCTAAAAGGAATTCGGGGAGTATGAAAAGTGCCTACTGTGATTTATGCTAATGGTGTATGTGAGCCTGGCAGTGGGTGCTTCCACTACTGTGAATGGTGTCGTTGTCACAGTGGCCTTCGCTCTGGGATGTCACGGGCACTCTGAGAGACTAGGCTGATGAGGCAGCACCACAAACTGTAAGTTGCCACATGCATCCAGGCCACACTGCCTGGTAATTCTAGGTAATTCCCTGAGGAGGGCAAGGGAGCTTTGTAGAGGTTGAAAGTGAAGATTCAGGGAAAAAATTCTCACTTTAAATATTTCTGAAAATGAACCGTAAGTCTATAAGGAAAATGTAGGGATCTTCTCCCCCTTGGTACCTTGCTCCAATTGGTACAATTCACCACCACATAAGCTATTCCACACTTCTTAAAAGAAAATACTGATATGGTCACATCATCTACTCTGCTAATAGTTCTTTTTTGACCTGGTTCCTTCTGGGTTGTTTTCCCAGCAAGATACAATCAGAGCAACGCCTGCTCTTGCCCTGGTGTGTGAGAAAGTCTGAGCAGGACTTTGGTATCTGAGGTGGAGAGGTAGTCATTTTTCTGCCAGCTTTAACTGTGCTGATTCCCAGGGAGCTGATCAAGCATCATTTCGATGGGGGCTCTGGACAGTGATGCGGGGAAAGATTAGGGCTTGTCAAGTGTCCTCAGTGTCTGCAGCGTCCCGGGAGGCAGAGGGCAGGCCATATGCTCATCCTCTGAAATGGGTGTCAACACGCTTGGGCTTCCAGGCTCAGGAAGGGGTTTGCGCAAGTGCTTCTGGGCCACGAGACTGACCCGGGACCTACACCACTGGCTGCCTCAGACCTCAGGAAAGCAGGTGTTAGGGACTCATGGTCTTCAAGATCAAAAAGAGATCACTTGGGCGGGAGCGTGATTACAGAAAGAGGAGAATCGTGAGGGATTTCTAGCAGGCAGGATCGCTCTTCACTCTTCTAGCGTGACAGAGGCATCAGCTGGAGATGCAATCAAGAGGACAATGATTAAATGATAATGTGTATGTCCATGTGTCCATGTGTGTATGTCTGTGTGTATATTGCATGTGTGTATGTCTGTGTATATTGCATGTGTATATGTGTATGTGCGTACATCTGTATGTATATTGCATGTGTATGTGTGTATATCTGTGTGTATACTGCATGTGTGTATGTGTGTACATCTGTGTATATTGCATGTGTATATGTGTATGTGTGTATGTCTGTATGTATTTTGCATGTGTATATGTGTATGTGTGTATGTCTGTGTGTATATTGCATGTGTATATGTGTATGTGTCTACCTGTATGTGTGTATATGTGAGTTTGTGTGCATGTGCATGTATGTAAATGTATGTGTGCATATATGTGTATAGGTAGGTATGTATATGTGTGTACATGTGTATGCGGGTATATACATGTGTGTGTTGACCTGCATATGCATGTATGTGTATGTACATGTGTGTATGTGCTGTGAATGAGAATTCGTGGAAAGAAAGTGTATTTGAAAAGTCCGACTAACTGATTAGAAATGCAGCGGCGTGAAGAGGTTGGAATCTTGCAGGTCTGGAGGCTGACCTCTGTATGCTGGGCTAGTTTCAGCTGTGTCTTATCCACCTCTGTGTCAGTTACTAACATCCTGTGATTGGCAGAGACCCTTTGAGATACACAGATTAGAAGATCCCTGTCTTTCATTAACCCGAAGCTAAAAATGCCATCAAAGAGCCCTGGAGGCCTAAGAAAGAAACCTCCCCTATGATTTTTTTAACTACCCCCAACTCACTCACCAATGTATTTAAAACTTCCTTGGGTTATAACTTTCTTTGCTTCCCCATTAGAACACAGAACTTAGGGTAAGCTCAGTCTGTGTTCCCAGACCAGGCCACAGTATTGTCTAGGGAAATGGGGCACAGTGCAATGTACAGAAAGTCCTGGAAATCCTCCTGTGACACACAAAGTTACTTCATGAGTCCAAGGCTTCAGTTTACTTTCATCTCTTATTATAAAAGTACATGTCGCTAGTACTAGTGGGTAGTGAATATGATTTTAAAATTGGCAGATTATGTTTCTTCAAAGAATCATTTTGAACATGTGAGCCCTTCAGTTTCCCATACATGAAAATTTGGTGCACATAAAGGAATATTATGCACTATGTGTGAATATAGACTCTAAGCTCAGTGTTCTGTCTGCAAAGACCTTTAAAGGAAATAGTATTGGGGTCAGGTCAAATGTTGTTTCAGTAAATATCACATGATAATCTTAATGATTCTCCTTGACTTATTTTCCAAATCCTAATATAAGGTTTTATACAAATTAAATTTACTAACAACCAGTGTCAGCAAGATGATTATGAGGCCCATATTTATTTAGAACATGGTTTCTTTGGAGCTCTGTTAAATTTTACTATAACATATTTCTTACATTATCCTGTTGACTACCAAAAAATAATTACATAAATGTTTCACAAGACTGTTTTTACATCAAGTGTAAATAAATTTTATTTTTCTCAAAAAAACAAAACAAAACTCTTATTTCCTTTCAGTGAGAGCTGTAGTTTTTTGTTTTTGTTTTTCTTTTTCATTAACAGTGGTTTACCTGTCTGTATGTGTGTGTGCATGCACATATCTGTGTATGTATATGTGTGTATGTATATGTGTGCATATGTGTATGTATGTGTACACCCTGTATGTATGTATGTGTACACCCTGTAGAGCACAGAGCAGTTGAAGGAATACTAATCATGCGTTTCCCCGCACAGCCTTTTTAGCCTGATTTTCTAGTACAACTTTATTGTATATATGGTAAATCTTCATCAAGGAACAATTTACATGTTTTTCATTATTTTATATTGGTTCCTGTTTAGGCCGTCACACAGGCTCTGGGTGTCAAGTGCCCTTGCCAGTATGTTTATATCCTGATCATTTGGTCCTTAATTTTCACCCATATCTATCCTATAAGCAACTCAGTCTCCATGTAGGTCACCTGGCAGGGGTTCCAGGGCTGTCTCTGCCATGGACTCTGCTGCCTGCTCTGCGATCACTCACCCCTGGGGCAGGGCGGCCTTGCCAGGGCACAAAGGAAGAGGATGCAGGCAGTCCTGAAGAGACGTGATAGTCTGGCATCAGTGGGTAAAGGAGGATGGTTTGGGATGGGGCTGGGGGGGGAGAACGGGGGAGGGAGGTGGGTCCAGGAGGAGGTGATGAGGGAGGGGATAAATTGATTTTAAAAAGGAAAAAAGGAGTAAGGGTGCAATTAGCTGAGTCTGTGACTCCAACTGTCTCCTCTAGCTGGAATACTGCATCAGAATTCCCAGAGTGTACCTACAGCTGCTTTATACTGTTGATTTCTGCAATGGCATGAATCTGAAGTGTTCTCACCCTCCCCCTGTGCCTCGTGTTTTGAACACTTTTTCTCTACTTTGGAAGCGTATGAGATGTTTAGGGATGACGCACTTGGTGAGTTTAAAAACTGGTCATTCAGATGGGATTTTAAAGGGTCAAAGTTTAAGGTAAAGAAGAAGTGAGCTTTTGCCTCTGGGGGTTACTCAGCCTGCTGGGAACTTCAGTTGCTGGTTGAATTCAGAAGCCTCCAGAGAATCAAAAATCACCATTTGAAAATCTGCAAACTGCAAACTTTTCTATTTGACCACTTCCCCTTGGTGGGGAGGCCTGGTGACATATAAGAGGAAGAGGAAGGAGGCTACCAGGATGAGACCTGATAGGCTGTGATCATATGGTGGGGGAGGAGGTCCCCTTCTGTCACAGACCTAGGGGAGGGGAATAGGATGAAAGAGGGAGCGATGGGGGGGGGGCGGGAGGGGGGGCAGGGAGGATACAAGTGAGAAGATAACAATTGAGATGTGATCTGAATAAATTACTTAAATGGAAAAAAAAAAGGGCAAACTTATGGAAGCCAGAGGACTTCAATCTGGATGGACAAACACAGAAGCACAGGCGCACTTTAAGAGGAGAGAGACCACAAGACTGCAAGACGGAAGCTCAACCAGAAATTCCTGATCAGCGCCTGCATTCTGATGGCTTCCCAAGTGGTCCCAGTGGGCCCTAACACTGGCGATGTGGTGGTGTCGCTGTTGTCTGCTTTTGTCTGAATTTCAAATCAAGGCAGCTCAGAAGTTGACGTGGTGCTCCTGTGAGAGTGGACGTCATCTCAGGCAGCAGTGCCCGACTCCTGCAGAGGAGGCCCAGCGCCCTTGACCTCTGCCCCTCTTCTGCTGAATGGCTTTGATGATCCTGCAGCTAAATAGCCCTGAGAAGTCCCAAGGGAATCAGAAGCAAACACTGCCATTCTGGACGCTGGCAGCAGGGCCAGCTGGCATGTAATTTTGTTACAAAGCTATTTCCTGCTGCAGGAGGGTTTGAAATAACATTTACTTGTATAATTCTAATTCTATTTAGTTCATCCATCCGGGGCCAAATAAAAAGCACAGATTAATGGAGCATGGATATGTCAGGCAGAAAACCATTTTAGGACACGAAGGAATTGAAAGTTGTTTACAAATACTTTATAGTCTCATAAAAAAAAAAAGTGAACCCCTCCCGTAAGAGCTCTCCGTGCACTCTCTGCCCCATAGCTGATCAGCAGAACCTTCCACCATTCGGAGCACACTTCAGAATATTTGAGACACAAGGCTGCAGGTGGCTCGGTAAGGTGAAGGCCGCAGAAAGAAGAGAGATGTCCAACACAAAGCGTATCGGGACTGGAGACATCCTCATCGTTGTCACCCCCAGGTCCCTCCCCCACGCTTGACTGTATCACCAGCCCTTTTAGCTCTAAAACCCAGTGACTCGAAGTTCAATTTTGCTTGATTTAGGTTTTAGAAATGCACACTGCTATGTATAGGGGGTATGTGTTTGAGCCTGTGTGTGAGGAGGCAACGGTTGACTCAGCTAAAACAGCTGGAGATATTTAATGCAAGAAACTGAGTGACTATCACCCTGAAGTCTTGAGCAGGAAGCGCGACCTGGGCGCACAGCTGTGTCCATCCCTCCAGCAGAGGGGGCCTCTGAGAGGCTCAGCCTGCCTCAGGCCTTCAGGAGGGCAGTAAGTACGCGCTCGCTTCCTTCCTAGGCTGACAGCTCGGGAATCTCAAGAGCCTACAGTGTTTTGTGTAGACCTCAGGAGACATTCCCACAGAAGCTTTCATGGCTATTCTACCAGAAGCTTCTACCAGCCTCTTTCAGCGAAACATCTGGACCATGAAAGTTTCTACTGGAAATAAAACCAATTTTTTCTCAGTCTATCTGGGGCTCAGATAATTAATAAAAAAGGTCAGGCAGGAAAGACATTAAAGCATTACATTTTTTTTACAAATATTTTATATTCTTATTTTTAAAAATCTTCTCTAAGATTTCTCCACTCACCATTTGGCCCATATTTTATCTATACATCTATCCATTCATCCACCCTTCTATCCATCTATCCATCCATCTATCTATCTATCTATCTATCTATCTATCATCTATCGTCTATCTACCATCTATCATCTATCAATCTTATATATCTATCATTATATATTATCCATCATAGTGTGTGTGTGTGTGTGTGTGTGTGTGTGTGTGTGTGTGTGTGTGTGTATAATAGTCTTTATGAAGATGAAGAATACAAGACACTCGTGGTGGCATGGTTTGTCATGTATCCTGGCATAGCCACAGTATCCACTGAGAAGTGTTGGCTTGAGGAGAACTGGAAGCAGAGAAGGAACATTTCCCCACAGCATGAAGCCCATGGCATACTCTTTCTCACTTAAAATCAAAATTTGTTATAAGCATATTCAGCCGCAGTGTCAGGGAGAGTTTTCCAACAGGCATTTCAAAGCCGTATCTCAATGTTATAGGCTGAGCTGGTTTGCATGAAAACTTGAGGGGATCATTCTGTTAGGAATGGGGTACACCCCCAACACCCCCACATGCTGAAGGCTTCACAGTAGCCAACATGAGAATAAACAGCCACAGTGACAGACACTAGGTTGAGGCAGCCTGTCACTCAGACACCAGCCTTGATGACCAGCACAGGAGCAGCTTCTGTAGAGCCCCGGGTAGACAGCGCGCGTCTCAGGAGAGGGGCTAGAGACAGAGAGCCAAGCAGGACACGGCAGAGCTGCCCTGGCCAGACAGAATGCGCCACGCCACCCCCGCTCCCTGAGCTCACTAAGGCTGGGCACCTGCATGTGGTACTGGAGTAAGTCTCAGGAGACTTGGAAGCTTTTGCGGGCTTAAGGGGTTTTGTTTTGCTTTTTTGTTTGTTTTTAAGATTCATTTTTAACTATGTGTATGTATGTGAGTCTTTGTGAGGCTATGTGCACATGTCTGCATGTGTCTGTGGAGGTCCTTGGAGCTGGGAGTTAGTGGAAGTTATGGACCTGCTGCCGTGGATTCTGGGAAGGAAACTTTCGTCCTGGTGTCCTGCCTTGTAGGATAAGTGAGGGCACCGTCTTGCTGCTCTGTACCCACCTCACGGTTCCCAGTTTCACAGGTCATTATTATAAAAACATAGAAAGCCTGTAAACACACGGATGTGGCATCTGCAAGTATGCCCAGCTCTCATGATACGGCCTCAGAGGTGGGGCAGCCAGAGCTAGGGACAGCTGCCCCTATAGGGTTTTAGGGTTTTTTTTTTTAATGTTTTTCTTTTCTGATTATGAGGTTGCTGTTCAGAGCTCCAGTTGCAGGGAAAGCGATGACTCTCCTGACCTGCACAGGCCCCGACATGCACACAGCACACAGACATACACTCAGGCACACACAAATACACATAAAGTTAAGTACATCAATATTTTAAATTGTTGTTGGTAAGACATATGAATGAAAAATATTAAATATATAATATAGGAAATATAAAACTATTTCAAGGGTTTAATGTATAGTCTTCCGTATAGTTACATATTGTTAAATCATTTGTAAGTGCTTTATTATTCTTAAGAATATAAAAATGAGGGCTGGAGAGGTGGCTCAGAGGTTAAGAGTACTGGCTGCTCTTCCAAAGGTCCTGAGTTCAATTCCCAGCAACCACGTGGTGGCTCATAACAACCATCTACAATGAGATCTGGTGCCCTCTTCTGGCATGCAGATGTACATGCAGGCAGAGTACTGTGCGCATAATAAATAAATCTTAGTATATATATAAATGAGCTACTACAGAGAATATGTATATATAGTATATATAGTAATAGACACATTCACAACGCATCTGTCTGTTTTGGGATTCTTATCAAAATGTATTAGACATATTCTCATTGCTAACAAAATTTAAATCAAAGAACTTATGGCTACATTGTCAATATTAATATAAAAATTACATTGTAATATACATTTATAAAACATATATCTATATAACTAATTAAGTAGATGCTATATTAATGCACAAGGTAGATTAATTATCTACTTAGGATTAAACTAAACTTTCCTGCTCTTTGCTGACTTTTGTTGTTTTGAAGCAGGGTCTCACTATGTACCTTGACTGGTCTAGAACTCCCTTTGTAGACCAGGCTGGCCTCCAGCTCTAGAGATGTAAATGACTATGCCGCCACTCCCAGCTCTTTGGTAGCTTTTTATTTTGAAATAATTACAGATATACATGTTTACAACTCATGTAAACGCTACTTTACATAAGGATGGGAAGGCATCACAACCAAGAGGCTGGCATGCCTAGGAGCTGCCACATGTGTGCCAGGCTCATGTCTACATAAGGTTGTATGAGGCTGTCTTATGGTTCCAGGGGATGTTAGTACATCTGTAGCTTTGTGTGACCAGAAACATACTAAAAAGTCTCGAAAGCAACAGCTCCATCAATTGTCCCTAGAGTCACGGCTATTCCCACACATGGCCCAGACCCCTGTCAATCAGACAGTGCCATGCTCTCTACCTCTGCTGTGCCAGGTCTGGGATGTGACTTAAGTGGAACCTCACAGCTGTATAATCTTGAAACAGTTTTTTTCCTTCTGTAATTTCCTTGATCATCAACTAAATTGTTATTTGGAGCAGCAACTGTTTCTTATTACTTATGAAAAGTTTTCTGTGTTATGAATGAACCACAGGATACTCATTCACAGGATGGCAATCCACTGAAACGGCTTCTAGCTTGGGGGCTACTGTCAACAGAGTTGTGTGAACATTCATGAACAATGTTATAAAAAGATTGAACTGCTGCCTTTCAGACTACTTTGTAGGGATTTTGGGAAGAACTTGCATGTTGAAAGTAAAGAAATGAACTCACAGATCTTAAATGGAGTTTGTGTATTTATACCCTACAGCAATCCAAAATTGTGTGCATAACAGATAGAAAGCTTTTGGTTGGTATGAAAACACCTTCACAAATACCAGTGTAGGTGACAAGAACGGGCATCACTGCCACGTAGAATCTTTATGTGGCCAGTCACACTGAGCTTCTAAAACTCACTGTCTCTGGAGTTATTGGGGTGAGAGGAGCGTCCGTCCCTCAACATAACAACCACTTTGCTTTTACAGTTTATGGTCAAATCATGGCCAGGGGAAGGCAGAGGATGGGTGCTGGCTGCTTCAGAAGCTGATGCTAGACTAGAAAGTGTGGGCTTGAACTCATCCTGACCTTGCATAGGGACTACACACCATGGACCAGTGACCTAAGGAAGGAGTCAGCACTGCGCAATGGCGGCTCACCAAAGCCTAAGAGCTTTGGGTCAGTGAGCAGGGAAAGCAGGGGCCATAGCAGCCCGCTCCAGGCTTACACTTCCGTTTAGTTAGCTCGGAGGTGTGCCATTTTGCTCGTTTGATTTTTAAATGAACGAGTACTAGGAGAATCTTTGAGTTCCTCCACTTGTCCAATAAACAACGGAAGCTGAGGCAGAGGGATGAAAAAGCCGGACTTTATCAGTCAGGGAATAACATGGGCCTTGCAAGTGGTGTGTGCGGGCGCGCAATGGTGTGAGAAGTGTGACCTTCTTGTGTGTGGTATGGCTGGGCAGGCAGGCAGTGCATGCCTCTGTAAGAAGCCTAAGGCGTCCCCAAAGCTTTTGTTTGGCAGGTCACAAAGAGTTCTCAATGCACTTAAGGCAACTTCACATTTCGGCATCAGTGTAAGTACGGTTTCCCATTGATGACTTGAAATAGAACAAGCACAAAACTATCATTTTCATTGAAATGATAATGTATAATTCATTGAATAAAAATATCTTGCAAACATACTTTTAAATGGTAGGATTAAAAATCGCAATAACGAGGAGCAGTTGTCCACGACTTGTTGGTATTTCTGCTTGCTTTCAGAGATGGCTGAGGCTCTGGTTTCCCTGGTATGTGTGTGTGTGTATGTGTGTGTGTGTGTGTGTGTGTGTGTGTGTGTGTGTGTGTGTGTGTTTTGTCTTTTCTCAAGGGCAATGAACAAAGAAAATAAAAGACAGACTCTCTGCAAGGGCACAGGCAGGGGCATGCTTAATGCACATTATCAAATATTGCTTCCCCTGCCTTGACTCCCGCTCCCATAATGGAACCTCTTGGCCCCCGTACTTCAAGGAATGACCCTCTCTGTGCTGCACTGGGGGCACAGCGCATCGTGAGCAAAGACAGGCTGGCTTCTGCTGTGAATAAAGTAACAACCAGGCCTTTGTTCTGAGGCAGGGTTCTTATGACTTTTACAAGCAGTCCCAGCCAGGTAGACCTCAGGCTCTTCACAGCTCTTAACAAATGATGATGATTATTAGCCTTACCTTGAGCAAACTAATTAGCAAGTAGGCTTTTAAATTAGGATAGATAAATGTCCCCAGAGAGTGATAATTCATATAATGACACTCCCATGTCTGGGAACCAGATTTATCATTCAGTTTGATTTTAATTTTTCTATTTTTAAAAACTGTTCAGATAAGAAATGCTTTTCCTCCTAAAACATATGTCAAATCATGTCACTCCCTCAAAACATACAGGTGACAATGTCTGCATCCCACTCACAGTTCCCTACAACCTACATGCGTCCTTGGAGTCTAGTCCTAACGTCATCAGGGGCTCATTCTAGGCAGCCCACCGTTGCCGCTTGGCACCCCGTACACACCTGCTTCCTTTTCCTGCAGTGTTTGTACCTTTGCTCTGCTCTGGCTTCTGTGGTTGCTCTAGCCCTAAGGTCCGCAGGAGGAATAATGCAGGTCTGTCCTTGAAATGGAATTGCTATATGTGAAAAGAAACATTTTACTAACCTATTTGCCACTCTTATTTATGAGTTCTTCTTCTTCTTCTTCTTCTTCTTCTTCTTCTTCTTCTTCTTCTTCTTCTTCTTCTTCTTCTTCTTCTTCTTTTCCTTGTTTGATGCATTTTGGTCTAGACACTTCTTATGGTGTGATCCAAATGCGGCTTTTCCAAGGTACAAGGCCATCACTGACAAGGAGAACCAGAACACTACCTGGAACACAATGGCAATTATTAAGCCGTCCTGGCCAAAGTGTGATCTGTGAGACAGTGGTCAGTGCCTCAGCTGTGGCTCTGGAAACTGGTCCGAAGTCCTCATGCCATTGGGGTCACTCGGGGCGGTAATGCCCCAGGATTCATCTTCTGGTCACTGTCCCCCCTTTGAAGGGATCCTGTGTCTGCCCTAGAATGTCTGCTTTTCGGGGAAGCCTGAGGTGAAGGACAGTGTCTTATCTCTGGATCCTCTGCCAGAGGGAAGGGGAGTGGCGTGAACTGAAGGCAGGGGTGGCAGGGCTCCCATCCCGCCTTCGCCCACCTTTGCTTCCTAGCAAAGTCAGCTTAGGGATGTTTGTGCCATGAGGACGGCAGACTCCAAAGATAGATCTCAAGGCCAGAGGGCACACAGAACCCTGGGAGGACTCAAGGCCTTGACCTCAGGTCCACATAAGGAAGGAGAGGCAACTTCCTGTCCTGGGTGAGCCATGGTCTGCTGATCTTGGAATGACAAGCCCCACCCTTTTCTGTGACTCTGCCCCACATCATGTCATTCTGTAAGGTATCCTTGCCTGAACAGATTGTGCACCTGGCTGCTGTCTCTTTCCACCTCACTGGGACTAAGGGTTTAAGCATCCTAGTCCCAGAGGCTTTCCGGATGTCTGGTACATTCCCAGCACTTACAAGCAGTCAGCCAATGAGGGTGGCTGTGAGGATGAGGGTTTCATCACTACTGCATTAAAGACCCTTGATGGAGACTGCACTGCTTTACTTTATTATGCTAAGTGAGGCTTAGGACAAAACTCCTCCCTAGCAAATCAAAGTCCCATCCTCAAAAAAGGCTCAGGGCCCTATTAATGCCAGTGCCCTATTCCATCTTCCTGAGGCATACTTTGATTCCCCAATCTGCATGTCTAAGAGTGGCCTTTCTTTGAGAAGATCTCATCTTTGAATTACAAATGAAAACTTGCCCTCCAAGCAAGACAAGAGCTGGGGAAGAGTGAGCTGAGCAGCAGGAGCCTCTAAGAAGCTCTTAAGGACTCTGCTTGGCAGGGGACCAGCTCAAGCATCCTGAACTGCAGCTCTGTGAACCCAGCCTCACTGGGGAGCTCCAGGAAGTACACCCTGAAAATTTTTATTTTTTGAGATCCATCAAGGGTTAAAGTTTCCCATGGCTTTATTTCTAAGATCATAATTGAAAAGCTTAGGAGGAAGGTCGATGAGAAACTCGGCTGTCTACTGGTCGTCTGAAGTTGCGGTGACACTGCAGGATCTGATGAAACTTCTTACAACTGATAGAGGCTTAAGGTCGAAAATGTCTCACACCATCTCAGGTCCAGGGGAAACGGAACACGGGTCTCAGTCTCCGAGGGCTGTAGCTCTGAATGCACTTGATCTGCCCGTGAGAAGACAGGGGTGGTGAAGACGGCATGGGCAAACCAGAGGTGATGTAGCAGGGAGATCTGAGAACACATCTTCTGTCAGGCTGCCTTCCACGCTCCATAGCCCATCACAGGAGCTCTGGTCCAACAGAACCTCAGCTGGCTTTGCTGGTGTGTGCCTGCTTCTGTTTAGATATTGATGAGGAAAAACTGACCACAAAGTACTAAACACAAGTATACAGAAATTGAAACCAGCTCCAGGGTTCCAGCATTGATGGTTTGTTGCTTGTTTCTTCATGTGATGTGTTTTTCCCCTCCTGGGATTGGCTGTGTCTTCTGCTTCTTTGCTGTGCCCCTCTCTTCGAGTACAATAGTTGATCATCACTTTTAACCATCAATTAGTTTGTGCTGAGTGGGAAATCATGAAAATAACAGATTTTGGAATATTACCCAAATCATTTATTAAAAATTTGTAACACAACCTTTGGATTTTTATTTCTAGTTTAAAATTTATGTAAACCGTAACCTGGGTAAATAGAAAATTCATGAACGTGTGTTTGAAAAGCAGTGTGTGCATGTGTATCTGTCCTCACATATATATGTGTATGCTTGTGTGCACACACATAGGACTTTTAGTATCAGAAACCTGATCCAATGTGGGGACATAAATAAAACAGTGACAGAGCCAGTCTTGGTCAAGGCATCACCCTTTACTCACTCAAATCAGGAACGGAGGACACAATCTATCATCTTCTCCAGATCTGACCTGTAATGAGAGGGATCTGTTGTCTCACAGGTCTTATCATTGTAGGGACAGCTCAACCCTGTGACACCGGACTGGAAAAGACCCAAAAGTTCAATTTCAGAGACTAACAAGAATGAGTAACTTGTATGTATGCACTAGAACTGGTCTCTGTGTCTAAGATCCCTTATATCTGAGCGAGCATTAATCCAAAGAGGGAGAAACATATGCACTTCCCTGAGAAACCTTTGTGTACAGCACAAGATGCGTTAGGACCTCCAAAACAGAACAGGCTAAATAAAAGAGATTAAGCTTGGTACGGAATCAATGAGGAGACTAAGATACAATAAAGAAAAAAATTGCCACAAACCATGAGGATTCATAAACCCAAGCACAAGTTCCTGTGAAGACTCGCAGGCCGCTGAGCATTTAATAATGATGCGGCTTCAGCAAGACATCAGCATAAATAAAGAGGAAGCCTGAGCTCCGTCAAGTGTCTGCCGTGCAACCAACCCTCTCAGAAGGTTCTGATGCTGAAAACATAAAAACACGGAGACAGGCACTCGCACTGGGTACCGGGACTTCAGCAACAAGTCATTGACATACCCGGCACTCACTGGCTGTCTGCACTTGAGGGTGAGTCACCCAGAAAGAACACCTGGTACTGAAGAGACTAAACTCTACCTTGGCCGCGAGGTGGGAAGAAACGGAAGCCTCGAGATGTGCAGTCTGATCAGGCGAGAACACGTGTTACGGAAAGAGGTGATGGAGGGTGAGGTCATGGGCAGCATCTGGTCAGATCTCCAAGGCTGTGTCACCCTAGCTCAGTCCTGATGTGTGAGTGGAAGTCCCCAGCTGACCGTGACTCACCCAGGACAGGGAGCTGCCTCTCCTTCCTGCTGTAGGTCTGCAAAGCAAGGCCCACCAGCCCTGACAGTGGAGTTCTGAGCACCCTGTGCTTCGCACTCTGTATGGACCCCATAAGCCCTCATTAATTAGAGATGTTTGCTTTGCATTGCACATACTCTTCCTCTTGTTCTCTGGAGCTTTGCCTGATTGTTATCAATTCATTTGCGCTCCTCTATGGCTCCATCATCCACAGCCCACTCTTACCACATCCACAGCCCACTCTCTTATGACTCTCCAGTCAGGGGCTTGCCCTGGCAGATCATCTAAGGACACTTTCCATCCCACTTGATTTTGAGCTTCTTGCTTCTCCTACTCTGTCAATTTACATTGCTGACCCTGGATGTGATTTCTGTGCGTCTGTGTGTCTGCCCTTATGCATATGTGTTCTGTGGAAGAAGGCACCCTGTCTGGCTTCCTGCTGCATTTGTCTTGGTAAAAATGATTCTTGGCATAGGCAACATCATCAACAGATATTTGCTTGATGGATGAAATTAAGAGCAGGCATTCATTCTGAGTTGGATAACAAGCTTAAAATAAGGGGGTCCTGCAAGTGCACAGATCCCGCCCCCCACGCCTCCATTCTTTTTGAGTTATAACCAAACATCTCTGCAACAGCAAAGAGGAACGCCAGATTTTGTTCCATGAGAGATGGAGGCTGGGTGGTGACTCAGAAGTCAGGGAAATAAACCAACCTCTACACAACAAAAAGAAAGAAGGAGTCATAGCAACAATGGAAGAAGACCCGGCCTTCACCCTGCGTATCCGAGCAGGAGCTAAGAGAGGCCTAAATGCACTGGAGATCAGGGACAAGTGCTCAACAGGCTGAGCTCAGGGAAGGGACAAGAACAAAGGCTCAATTGTAAGACTAAATTATCTGGTATTCAACCCCATAGGAGACTTGAGAAGGAATAAAATGAATTACTTGAGTCAACAGGAAGTGCAGGTTAGCAGCTTCCAAAATGGAAAATAAAACGACAGAGACAGTTTGCTGCCTGAACAGTCACCCAAAACTCTCCATAACGCCGGAGCATCATCTTCAGCCTTCTGGCTCAGCTTAATTGTTTAGGGGTTAAGATGTTTTTAGGTCTAGATAGATGTTTTAAGTTGTAGAGATAAGATATGAGAGATACTGATTTACATTCAGAATTTTAGACCCACCAAGATAGGAAAGATGTTTTATTCAAGGCTGCCAAATACAAATAGCCAAAACAGTATGAGTGTAATAGTTATATAATTCCTGATTGTTTCATGGTTCTTCTTGCTGTATGTAGTTTGTTGTGTGTGTGTGTGTGTATATATATATATATATATATATATATATATATATATATATATATATATATATATATATATATATATATAAAATAATATAAATGCACATATAAAAATAAATTTTAAAAATTAAAAAAAAAAAAAGAACAAAGCCTCTGGCTGTGAAAACAAAGACTAGGAAACAGTTTTGTTTTTTAAAGAATAGTAGCACAATACAGACCCCTCTGTTTTGTACACAGTTGCTAACTCCTTGAAGGCAATTAAGTGTGGTTCAGTCAGCTCCCTATTGTTTCTAAACACAACTGTCAAAGTCGGGAAAGGTTGTATTCCTTCCTTCCTTCCTTCCTTCCTTCCTTCCTTTGTGCTTCTGAAATGTTGCCATAAAATCTGTTTTATATAAAATTATAAAAAATTTAAAAAATACCAGTAAAGACCCAAAAACATGGTTGACTTCAGAAAAAGCTCTTCCTCCTTGTAATCTAGTTCTGCTGGCTGACAAGTTAGAAATTTACCAACTGTTTCTTTTTGACTATTATGTCATGAATGTTTAATAATATATTTGTTTTGTCAAGAAAGGAGCAGCCCACACAACCTGGCTTTCTTGATGTGATAACATTCAACCTATAAAACCTTGAGTAGGAGTTTAAAATTACGTAAAAATAAATATACTCAAACTATGAGCAAAGTAAATAGACTATTCTATTTTCAGTTGGGACAAAGTTTTAATGGGTGCCTCACCTTTGACCCTGTCCCCTGGAGGGGGAGACCTGGTGGCACTCAGAGGAAGGACAGCAGGTTACCAAGAAGAGACTTGATACCCTATGAACATATACAGGGGGAGGAAGTCCCCCTCAGTCACAGTCATAGGGGAGGAGAGTAAGGGGAAAATGGAGGGAGGGAAGAATGGGAGGATACAAGGGATGGGATAACCATTGAGATGTAACAAAAATAAATTAATAAAGGAGAAAAAAATTTAAAAAAAGAAATTGATAAGAAAAAAAAAGACAAAACAAAACGAAACGAAACATAAAACCAAAACCCAAAATAAAAACAAAACAAAACAAAAAACCCAATTATATTCCCAACATTTCTCAACAACGTCTATATAAAAGCTATGTTCTTGTAAGAAGTATTTGTGATCTGATGACTCTTTTTCTATAAGCAAACTCGATCCACTCTCCCACGCCATCTCACACCCTCATCACCTTCCATGGTTATTTGAGACATTGCTTTGCTGACTGTCCAGTCAGCCCTCACACAAGCCTGTCGTGGAGTTCCTTTGGTTCTCACATAGTCACCACTGTCTCTCAGCTCTTGTTTCCTTTGGCATTTACTTTTCCTGATATCTTTTTGCTCTAAATTTTCAAAGTTTTCCTCTGAAAAAATTCTTAGCCTCATTCCTCATTGTTGGTGGAGTGTCCATTGCTATAACTTTTCTGATGTATGTGCGGATATGGGCTAAATCCACATCACGTACAAGGTGGAAAATATGATTGGAAGTTTAGTTGAGTCATGGTACCTAATAATTACCATAAATTATATAAACCCCAAAGAAATGCATAATTTTAAAACTATTGAGCCTACTCTGAGTAGACACCAAACACTTTGTGGGTCTACACAAGACATGAGTCTGTCATCATTAGGATAACACTGCTGGGGAAATGCAAAAATCTCAGAAAACAAGTATTTCAAGTACTACAGGAACACTGGTTGTCCAGGGCAGAGGAAAGGATTAGCAGGGAGTTTGGATATACATCATTCTATACCTACTGAGATACCGGAAGAACTCAAATTGGATTTCAGTGTTACCAGGCAAAGGTTAAGCAATATGACTACAGGAGATAATCTGGCCAGCTGCAGAGAAGAGCCCCACCAGAGATAGCGTGGCCTAGTGGCTGACCCGAAGGGTCCCACCCGAGATAGAGTTGATAAGAGACCCAGTTTTATGGCCACATTCCTTCTCGCCCGCCAGAGATAGGGTTAATAAGAAACCAGACACTTCCCTGAACAAGGTAGTGAACAAAGAGAACAAAGAAAGCTAAGCCATGGGTGGTCTTGGAGCCTTTTTCTGTAGCCTGTCACCTTTAGACATTAGACCTCTTCATTTTACTCAGCCAATAGATGATTGCCAGGATGAAACTCCCCTGCTTTGGGGGGCTGGGAGGGATAGGAACCTATAAATTTACCCTCAGCTCAGACTTTGAGGCTCTTTCTGGATACCACTGTGTTGGTGACTGGTCAGACCCCAGCTTGGCTTGAGGCAATTAAAGGTCCTCATGTATATTGCATTGGTATTGAGTCCTGGTGGTGGTCTTTTAGGGGGTGTCTCACGATCTGGGCACAGCACTACTGCCATGTGTTTTTTAAGCACACCAAGAAGCTAGCTATGGAATTGAGGATATGTTCTCATCTCTTCAAACCCAATGGTGTTTGCCTCAGGGTGACTTACTTCCAAGGTCCCTGGGCTAGAGATGTGCTGGGACCCCAATTATGTGACATGGAGACAAAATAACACAAAACTGGCCAAGAGCAAAAACACAGTACACTTGAAAACATGGAGGAGGTAAGCCTTTCCCAACATGGGTTACTATGTCTGATACAATGAAATGAAAACACCTGCAATGGAAATGGAATGCCAAACGCTCACTGTGGAGAGAACACTCAACCAGTCAACTTCTGCTAGCTATTCTGAGCCTGCAGTAGATGATGTTTTCCTTGTTTGTTTGTTTGTTTGTTTGTTTAAATTCTGGTTTCTCTAATGTTGGATTCTGTAAAATCCTTATATGACTATGTTTGACTACCAGCTGCTTCTCTATGGTGCTTCCTTCCTTTTCTTTTCTTATGCTTCTGTATAATTAATAAACTCACTCCCCCAAAACCTATAATAATACAGTTATTATAGACCATAAGCTACACTTTATAGAACAGACAAAATCCAGAGACCACTCTGGACCAAAAGGATTAGGGCCAAGAGAAAGCAAAGGGACACCCAAAGAAGTAGCACAGTGAAATTTAAGCTGGATTTGAGTTAAGAAGCACAGGTAAGCAGATCAAAATTGACACAAGCATCTTCTCTGATTTATAGTTGTATGTCTATTTCTATTCTTATTTTTTTTGCTTGTGAGTAGATTTAAACAAATATCCAAATTACACACACACACACACATATACAGTAAGTTTTACATATAAAAATATGTGTATTCTAAGTGAGGGAACCTACATTTAAGGACAAAGAGTTAGAGGAGTAATTCCTTCGCTGTGAATACTCTTCCTGTGTGGACAATGAGGAGGTGATGTCAGGCACACGTGGGTGGACGCCTCATGAGGAGGGCAGTGTAGGACACACACGATGCCTCATCTATGCTCTACATGAGCTTTCTCACTCAGTGTTGTTGAGAGACACAAAGCTTTCTGGTCTTTCACTCACTGCGTGTCACTTTGTTCCTTTCTCTGGCAGCTTTTAGCGTCAGCCACCCACCACAAATGGCTTGGCCTCCCTCAGTAATGCATCTAAGAAAGGGATGATTTTTCACTATGGCAAGAAGGTCTCTGGGCGTCCCTCACTGTGAGCCCTTCACTCTCTTGCCAGCTTCTGTGGCAGAAGGAAAGACTGCTGTGAATCAGGTAGGGGAGGCTTGAGCAAAAAACGCTCTCCCCTACCCCCAACAACAGGCCAACTATAATTTCTAAGGTATAATTTAGTGAGATGTGTGTGATCTAGTTCTATGCAGTGACAGCTTTTGTGTTCTTGGTTGTGTTATGAATGGGGATGAGATGTGGCACAAAAGATGCACTAACAGGATGAAAGCAAACAGACAAACAAACAAGCAGCAACAAAAAATAGCAACTCAGACTTGGAATCCATTATGATGGCTTAAGGAGGAAACACTTTATGCAAGCCCTCGTTGTGACCAATGCAGACCTGCGCCAGAGGCACCTGAGTGCAGAAAACTTCTCTGCAGATTCACAGGGAGGGCAGATGAGGCTCTCCCTGGTATGCCTGGCACCTTTCTTTCTCTTCCTTTTCCATTTCAGGAGGATAGTCACAGAAAAGAATTGTCCTGAAGAGTCTTCATTCTTTATCCTATCTTCGTTTGAGGGACACCTAGTTTGTTTCCAGATCCTGGCTATTATAAATAAAGCTGCTATGAACATAGTTGAGCAAATGTCTTTGTTGTATGGTGGAGCATCCTTCGGGTATATGTGCAGGAGTGGTACAGCTGGCTCTTAAGGTAGAACTATGTCCAATTTTCAGAGAAAGTGCCAGGTTGACTTCCAAAGTGCTTGTACAAGTTTGTACTCCCACCAGCAATGGAGGAATGTTCACCTTTCTCCACATCCTCGGCAGCATGTGCCCGTCACTTGGGTTTTTTATCTTAGCCATTATGACAGGTGCTGTAAGCCTAGACCCCCTGTTCAGACATAGCCGATGGACAGCTCATTCTCCATGGTTGTGGGGAGGGCAGGGGACTGCCTCTGACATTAACTCTAGGGCTTTCGATTTGATCACTTGGTGGGGAGACCCGGCAACACACAAAGGAAGAGGAAGCAGGTTATACGGATAAGACAGGACAGGCTGTGGTCATATGGTGGGGGAGGAGGTCCCCTTCTGTCAGAGATCTAGGGGAGGGGAAGAGGGAGGAAGAGGGTAGAAGAGGGAAAGAGCGTGGGAACAGGAAGATACAAGCTAGGGGATAACATTCAGGATATAATCTGAATAAATTATAATGAATCAAAAATTTAAAAAAGAGCCTTCATTCTAAGGGGTCTCTCTTACTCAAGGAGACTCTTAGCCTGACATGACCTAATGAATATTTTTGCAAGATTCGAACTTCAGGAAACAGCAAGAGATTTACAAGTGAGTCTTGTGTGATTGTCCATCCTGTAGGAGAGCAAATGTGTGGCTGTATCACCCATCCATGGCAGCCTGTGTTCTTAAGTGTCACTCTGCCTAGTGCTTGTGGCCTGTCTCCTACCCCATGACTTCCTCTTTTCTTATCCTGTTCTTTGACTCCTACTTGGAAAGAAAGGTTTTTCTACTTCTCCACCCAAGAAGGAAATAGTTTCCCTAATGTCCCTCTGTCTTCATGTGAACAGACCGAACAACAGGTCCAACATCAAACAAACAAACAGATTAATGTTTAAAAATGTACCAGATCCTATGAATTCATCAATAGACAACCCTCCCTTGCTTGTTTTTAAAAGTATTAAACACACAAATGAACACACACATTTATATGCATATTAGTCAATGACACACAGGAATAAAAAACGCCAGTGAAATAATTACTTGTGAAGTCGAGATAAACATATACAAAGTAAAGAAGAAAATTATACAGATCTCACACTATTTAAGAGGTCTGGTGGCAGTTGTTTGAAATATCAAGTTGCCTAAAACCACTACTTAAAAGCCAGGTGCTTGCAAGTTGATTATTGCAAGGATTTTGACACTGAGTGGTCTCAACGAATAATTTGTTTTCCCTCTAAATTTTGGGTTTGAAATCTCTGCATTTCCCATCTCTTAACCCACTGATGCTGCAGTTTAACATCTCGAGTTAAATCTCAAGGAAGCATTGATAAACGCGTCAGATGGGACTGGGAGTTAGACGAGGCCTTTAAATCACTGCCCCACCGAACGTCCACTGTGAGGCTTTTCCGTGTTCGCAGTATTAGATAATATGAGGTCATGGCAGTTGTTAACTGCCTGCCATGCTACTGAGCTGCTTGTGCCTTTCATTAAGGCAGTGGGCTGGTCCACTCCTATAACAGCAAGTGTCTGCTCAGCTGGCTGTACCCAAGAGTGCTATGACGTGCATCTGCCCTCTGACATAGCCCTGTGCGTGATGTCGGAGGACCTTTCTTCCAGGACATCTTATGACCACAGTGAGGAGGATTATTATCATCAACACTATCTAACTTTAGAGTACCAGTTCTTGCCTGCCTGTCTGTCTGTCTATCTATCTATCATCTCTATCATCTATCTATCTATCTATCTATCTATCTATCTATCATCTCTATCATCTATCTATCATCTATCTCTATCATCTATCTATTATCTATCTATCTACCTCTACCATCTATTTATCCATCTATTATCTATTTATATCCATCCATCTATCTATCTCTATTATCCATCCATCCATCCATCCATCCATCCATCCATCCATCTACCTATCTCTCTCTCTGTCTATCTGCCTGCCTATCTATCTACTTTACATCCTGATCACAGTCCTCTCCCTCCTCTCATCCTGGTACCACCCCCCATCCTCTTCCCCTTACTCCTCCTCCCCTACTCCTCAGATAAATGGAGTCTCCCCCAACTGACATCATCACATCAAGTCACACCAGGACTAAACGCATCTTCTTCCCCTGTGGTCCGTGGGGCAGCGCCGCTAGGGTGAAGTGATCTAACAGCAGGCAACAGAGTCCATGTCAGAGACAGCCCCTGCTCCTACTCCTTGAGGGCCCACATGAAGACCAAACTACCCATTGGCTATGTATGTGTGGGGGGCCTAGGTCGGTCCATCACGGTCCTTGGTTGGTGCATCAGTCTCCACAAGCCTCCCTGGGGGGCACTGATTCTAAAGGACCTACTTCCCACTTCCTGCTGAGTTTTTTAAATAATTAAAAATAACTTATATCCACTGTGCTTTATTTGGCACAGACAATTCTCATTGTGAGGCTATTAAAATAGAAGTTAGACTACAGGAAATTTGATAAAACTGTGATCCAAACTTATTTATACTTCAAAGACCTAACCAGTTCACTATTACAGCACCTATCCCCTTTAATATATATATATTAATATATACATATATATACACACACATATATTTTACAAAATAAAAAAATATATATGTATATATACAAAATATATAATATATTAAAATACATATATTTACAAAATAAATAAATATATATTAATTATTCATCCTAAGTCCCATACTTATTTTTCATTAAAAAGATTCTTAATAATCAAGTCTTAAACCAAATAAAAAAAATCTTTCTTTTTTTTATTCTGAAGATAGATACAAATAAACTTTAGAAACTACTAAAGGCCAATGTCTGGTCCTTTGACTCTATGAAATCTTGAGAAAGATTTACTAATCTTTAAGCAGACAGACAGACCAACCTGGACCAGTGGGGCAAGCTGAGCAAATAAGATATGCTCTGAAAACCCACATGTCCAACAAGGGAAATAAAAAACTTGATTAATCTTATAAGAAATGTGAGGTTTACCTCTCAGCCAAAAATTTTACCTCAAGAGCAAGCAAATGACTGTCAGCTTTCTCAAGATTTCACGGAGCCACAGGAGCAGACATTGGCCTTTTGTCTACCTGCAGGAAAGATGAGCTATTGCATGAGATTGCAGAGACGATGCTCAGATCTATTCATCTACGCTCAGCCTCTGCACAGTGGCTCCACTCTGGGAAATTACTACCCATTCATCATCACCTACTTCCTGCTTGCAGGGGCCTCATAACCCAGCTGACAGTCCCTGCCATCTGTTCTGGGATAATAGTCAAGGAGAATAAATACCCAGGAACAACAAAGCATCACTTTCTGTGTTTATTTTTTTCTGTCATTACCACATACTGACATCATAAACACTCTGCATGGTATTTAATTAATTTAATCACTGACTTCACAAAATCCACTCTGTCGGGGACAATATCAATCCTCTGAAATCTCAGGCAAAGCGTGTATTCAATTACTCCGATGCATATGTTTAGCACTAGAACGTTTATCCATGACGGAAGTGAGATTCAAATAGTGCTCTAAAGCATTAATGAAGGAAGTTGAAGATCTTCAAGGACACAGCCACCCCAGGTGGTGACAAGGACAGAGTGGAGTGTTTCCATGTACTTTGCACTTACTGAGATGTACTTTAAAAAAAAAAAAGATTTATTTTATTATTATGTTTACAGTGCTCTGCCTGCATGTACACCTGCAGGCCAGAAGAGGGCATCAGATCACATTGCGATGGTTGTGAGCCACCATGTGGGTGCTGGGAATTGAACTCAGGACCTCTGGAGGAGCAGTCAGTGCCCTTAACCTCTGAGCCATCGCTCCAGCCTTAGGGATGTACTTTTAAATGTAACACACAGAGATGCCTTCACTTGGGGACCTTGTTTACAGAGTCCGGCCAAGGCTGAGGTTACGGTACACACTAGACACGGGCAAGCACCGTCATCCCCCATGAGGAAGACTCCTCAAGGTGTTTCCACGCTACACAGGCTCCTGCCACTCCCACTGGACTGTTCCCAACACTCCGTGGTGCTGACTGTGGGGCCTAGACTCTATGGTCAGAGAAAAACATGGCTTAGGCTTATGAATAGACAAATAAATAAATCACTGTGGTGGAAAAAGAAATGAAGTCCTTTATGTTTGCTGAGACTCATGCTATGCTAATGTACTTCTGGAAACACATGGGTTAGAGACAGGTCGAAGGAATCTCTTAAAACTCTTCCATTTGAAAAACTAATAAAGGATTTTTAAGGATTTATTCTTAATTATGTGTATATATGTGGAGAAGTTACATGCACATGGATACAGCTACCATGGAGACCAAAAGAGAGAGAATTAATCCCCTAGAGCTGATGGTGAGCCACCAGCGTGCGTGCTGGGAACTGAACTCTGGCCTTCTGTGTGAGAGCACATGTTCTCAGCCACAGAGTCACCTTTCCAGAGTTCACCTAAAATTAAATATAATATAATAAATATAAATTAATTAAATTTAATATGTATATTAAATTCAGCTCAGATTTTTGTTCCTGAATACAACCATCTTTTCATGGAGATAGACTCCAGTCCATCTCTGAGTATCAAAATCCACCTACTCAGGTCTGTTTTACAAGACGGTGTAATATATACATATAACCAACACGCAGGCATACTAGATTACTTACAACTCCCGACACAAGGTAAGTAAAGGAGTGGTACTTTATAGAACAATCATAAGGAAAGTGTACGTATATGCGTAGTACGCACTGGTTGACTCTGTCATGGAACCCGTGTGTGCAGAGGATGTAGGCAGAGGTTGGACACATCTGGGTCCTTCTGAGAACATGCACTGTCGTGTCAGATAACTGAGGTTAGTCAGACTTTAAACGGTGTTCTCAGTGGCTCTGAGGGCTAAGATGGCAGAAAGCGCCACGAAGGAGACATATCACAAGGCTTATAAAATCATCTGTGTACATGGCTCCTCTGACTCTGATGTGGATTCTGTGAGAACAGTGGCCTCGAAAGTGAGGCAGTTCAAAAATCAATACCCGGTCCCCAAGGAGGATCAATCTGACAACAGATAAAACACCCCAGCTGCCAGGCTGGCCCACTCGCAGTCCTTCCCAGCTTCTTCACTGCACTGTGATTTTATCTCTCTATGCTGCAGAGAAAAATAACATTAAAATACGAATGTCACCTTAGAGATGGTAATTGTCACCACAAGCTCAGTTTACTTCTTTGACCTGGGCAGAACGGAATGAAAAAGGGATGAAAGAAACAATGGTGACACACCAGGCGGTTTTATCAGGTGATTGGAGAAAGCGATGCATTTGATTCTGGTGTGAAGAGGCCATCCGCAAAGGCAAAAAAATTAGTCTGGGGTCCAGAATTTCCCAGAACTTTGCCTGCGAGTGAAGGAGACATATATGTTCTGGCCCACTGCCTTTCTTGATTTTTATTAACAATATTGTCAGCCTAGTTTTCATTTTCAGTAGGACTACGGTATGAGCAGAAGAGAAGTGCTCGGAGCCTTGTTCCAGCACATCCTACTGGGCTGCACACCCCACGGGAAGACCACCTATGTCGCTCTCCTCGGTAGCTCTGTGTCATGGCTAATAAAATACTGAATCAGTGAATGTAAGAATGAATTAAGCCTTGAACGTCTTCAGGTGGTTTTCTTGGTTTATGACAATATAAATTTCAGATATTTACTTGATTAATAAGTAGTGCTCATCCATCAAGGGCTTTCTCCACTTCTTTCCTGAAGTGGGCTGTCCTCTCATGTCTCAACTCTGCCCGGGAACATCCCAAAGCATCTATAGGGGACACTCCTGACAGACATCCACTTTAGTGGAGAACGAAGCCTACAGAGGCTTAACAGAAATTAATTCATCAAACAAATTAATGACCTACATTACCTTAGGCAATTTTGAGTCCCTCTCTTGATCTAATATGACTGTGTGTGTATGTGGTACATGAGTTGAGAAACATTACCATGGCAACCGTAAAAGACTCAGGCCATAAAGCAAGCCCCGGGGATGGGAATACAGATTATTCATGCCTATGAAAACAACAACAATAACAACAACAACACAAACCAAGGCAGGCAGGCCAAGCCCCTGAAATACAATGACTTCACCTTAGGGGAGGTGAGAGAGAATCAGCAAAGAACCATGGGACTGGCCATTTCTGTGTCTTGATGAGCACTGTTTCATACTTATAAACCTGTTACTCATGAGTAGAAAAACGAAAGCCAATGTCATTAAACTCTGCTGGATAACCTTTGCTGTGTCACCTTTTAAACATCCGGCTGCATAGATTGTGGAGGAAAAAATACCCTTTTCATTTTGGCCTTTCCTTTCATTGGGAACCTGACAAAAGCACTCTTCACGTAACAAGACTGAATTAACTGCATTTCTGGGAGGAGTGGAAGAAAAGAAGATGATCCCTGAGCTTCTGAACCTTTGCAAATGGCATTTTACAACTTGATATCATTGGAAGAAATAATGTGTTTAAAAATGCCGAAGCGATCAACGTAATCAAAGGTGAGCAAATATTACTTCTCCAAATAATTAAAGCACTATCCACTTTAATTGAAAAATTGCCTAAACTCTTCAATACAGGAAATGGTAAACATAATACTGCCAAGATATTTTGGACCAAGGCTTTATCCCTGGCTTCTCTCTGTTTGGGGAGTTGTGTGTGTGTAATGAAATGTCAGCAATCAAGAGTCAAATGGCAGCTTATGAATTATACAAATTGCTGTTTATCTATTCCTATCCTTTCTGCTTCGCAACATGTTCTATGAAACTGGCTCAATGGAAACCATCACAAAAATCTGGGGATAAATGTAAATGTACTATTTTCACCAGAATTAAAATTTTAGTTACGTTTCCAGGTCACAAGAAAAGCCAGAGATAAATTTTAGCTGTCTGGATATTTTTGTTAGCATTTAACAAGTAGGAAGTAGTAAATACTTTTTTTTCTGTAAAAGCTCACGTGAGAAGGTGAATTTCGAAGCATTTTGTAATTTCGTATCTCCTGAATAATCAACAATGACATATTTTGTTAAGTATACGAAAGGTTAACATTTCATTTCATAGATATATTTCAATACTTAAACTAATCCATATCTTCCTCTCATTCCCTCTTTCTTTTTATTTATTTATGACAGGGTCCTGTAGCCCAGAGACTCTCAGTCCTCCCGCCCTGCTTTCCTGAGCACTGAGGTTATTGTTGGACCACCATGCCTGACTGGTGAGTACATCTTTTGGATAAGTAATTTAACCAAGAGATTTCCCCCTGTACATTAAATAATAGCTTACATTAGTCTCCAAGCCTTAAATTAATTTTGCATGAGCTCAACTGCCATTGTTTAGTTTTCATAACATTTCATACGAATCCCTCTGAATTATATGTAATTAGACTGCGATTGTGATACAAAACATGGAAATGAAAATATTTCCAAAACACAATAACACAGGCACAATTAGATTCTGATTAAATGTGAGATTATCTAGTAAGCTGGAGTGCTCTTCGATTGCCTGGGTTCTCAAGCAAGCTCTCCTGAGTCGTTGCTGCTCACTTGCTACAGTCACACTGACGATGTTTACAGATAGCTCGTTAACGTGGTCAAATAGGCCGCACATCTACAGCAGCAGGAAAGTGACACGTCCATGAGAGGGCACTATGGCAGTCCGCTGCCCACCTCTGCCTGTGCCTAGCAGGGACCATGCCACTGTGTCAGTTGAAAGGAACAGCTCTGCCTCGAGGCTTTTCTCTCCTGTTATCAGAAGAGATGCTAGAGATGTGCTAGGACTGCAAAAGTCACAGGAGCACTTTGACAAGTGTTCCAATCGCGACAGATATCACCCCCCCAATACAGTTACCAAAGTGCTTCACCGTTATTTGTCACGTGAAGACGGCTGTAATGGTTTTGAAATGTTAGGTGAATAGCAAGGATCCCATGAACATTTCAACATCTGCCTTGCAAGGGGAGGATTTTATTCATGTAAGCTACTATTCTTATGACGAGGAGAAATGATTTCAGTAACATCTCTGTTTCTAAAATGTTTAGGGTAATTTAGAACAGAACACAGCACCCAGGATATTGTTGTGAGGCATTCTGTTGCCTTAAGTATGATTTGCTGAGCAAATCCGTCTGCTGGTTGAAAGAAAATATAGTTGTTTAAATTACAGACTATGACTTAAAGAGTGAACCGTAGGCCTGCCTGCTAATCACCAGGAAAACGTCTGCTTACAACAGTAATGAGTACAGTGAAATATTTTTGCATAATTTTTCAACTCTAAAAATGTTTAGACAAGAGGATTTATGCTTTAAGGTGGTAGAGACATTCGCAAAGGTTAGAGAAAGGCTCAAAGGTTCCTCACTGCTGTCTCAGGTATTTGTACCTCTGTCCTGAGTGGCTAGGATGCCTTTTTGTAGCACAGAGTGTGACTTGCTGTTGTCTTACAGTAAATTCAGTGTGTGTCAGCCTCCAGCCTGTAGCATGGCTATGGCTACTGATTTTAGTCAGGTTTCCAGTAAGAACTGAGAGCAAAGAGCAGAGTGGAGAGATGTTTGCAGTTGCCCCAGACAGCTGGCATGCTGCTGAATAAATTAGAGGCATTAGACAAAGCTAACGACATGTATTCAAGGAATAAGAATGAGACTCCTCCCATGGCACCACAGTAAGCTCAGGTGTAAAATAGTATAGGCTAATTTCAAGAAATACCACCTTTAGACACTGGTGCCTAGGGAAGTGCCTGGCCAGGTCCAGAAATGCAAAGGCGTCTGCAGCTACAGACCAAGGGCCACAGCACTGCTCGGGCTGCTCTAGCTGACCTTCTGGGAGCATTGCACGGAAAGATCCAGCCAGCCAGCTCCTTTCTCCAGAGCCACATTTTTCAAAGCTTCCACCAGGGCCCTTCCTTTTGCTCTCTGACTCGCTGAACCTGGATGCGCAGTGGCTAAAGCCTTCATTGCCAGTGCCTGTGTGTGCTCCATAGCTGAGGGAGTAACTCACCGGACTGAACTGTCCACTAACCAGATGGTTGACATTCTGTAGGAAAATCAAATCTGTAAAGTAAGTTCCTTACTTTAAAAGAATGACCACTGTTGTGTCTGCCTTATAAAATCCAAAAGCAGGGTTCGTAGCTTTTCCCTTTTTCTTTATAAGGAGTTGAGGCACAGGTTTATTTAATTTTTATTAATATGGTTAGACTCTTTAGAAGACCCAAATCAACATACATAAAGCAGCGACTTTCTAACACAGATTAGCAGATTTGTTTTAATTTCTTAGTAGAAGCATTGCTGATTTTAGGGAAGTATAGGAAGTGCTGCTGTTTAGGAAGAACAGCACGTATTCTATGATTTCCCCTAAGGCCGGGGAAAGAAAACACAGAGAGGGAAGAAGCAGCCTGTAGCTGGGCATGTTATTTAAATCCTATGACTTGATTTTAGACATTTAAATCTATGAAAAGGAGTTTATTTTAGAAAGGCCTCGGGCTAGAGAGATGGCTCAGAGGTTAAGAGTATTGTCTGCTCTTCCAGAGGTCCTCAGTTCAATTCCCAGCACCCACATGGTGGCTCACAACCATCTATGACACGATCTGGTGCCCTCTTCTGCCATGTACATGCAGATAGAGTACTCATATACATAAAATAAATAAATAAATCTTAAAAAAAAAAAAAAAAGGAAAGGCCTCCCTCTACATCTCTTGTAGGGGACCCAATGACAACAGGCAGCCCCGTCCTCAGCTGGAAGGGGCTGAAGTTGCTGTGGCTTTCCTGCCACCTCTGTTCAGCACACAGATATGCACGTGTAAGTGTGATAATGCTACAAGCAGTAACGACAGCACACCTGCTTTTTCTGGTACTTTAATATATCAGTTTCTACACTCAGCTCTCTCCGTGTGCCCCCTCATACAGAGCACCAAGTGAGCCCTGAGGGCGGTAGAGCATCATTCCAGATCACAGATTTAAAGAGGGAAAAAGTTCAATCATCTACCCAAGGTCGCAGAAGAATGGAGGTGTGGGTTTATCGCAGCCTGCCTTAGAGGCAGGTCTCCATTTTGCCTTGTTCTGCCCTAAGGGAATTTGAAAGAGAGACCACCCAAGTCTTCCGTTTTCCTGACTGCCTCACGTCATATAAACACAACGGATAATTCCCTGTCTTCTCCTTCAATCCAGCTGCTAAGGGCGTGGAGTGCTCCTAGACCTGAGCAGTTGATGAAGGAAGCGAGTCTGTGCTGTGAGGCCAGGTTGTCATTGCTACCTCCTGCTAACCACTCTAGGGCTTGGCTTACAGATTCACAGAAAACTAAGCAGGCTAAGACTATCGCTCCCTCTGGCCCATTTACTTCCTGGTTAGGACTCTCTGTTTTATGACTTTTTTCTTGTATCTATTAGCTTTACTGTGGTTCTTATTTGTGCACTTTTTAATAAAATGATTTATTTATAAAATGGGATCCTATAAAGGGAAGGCTTCTAAGTAGAACCTTCTTGGAAACCTATTTACATATGACATCGAATGTTCCACCATCTGGAGAGGTGGATTCTTTCTCCATATGGCACACTTCCTGAGAGTCAGACACAGGTGTCACAGCCTAAACAAAGTGGATCCAGTCACCGCTGCTGAGAAACATCCCTCCACACAGGGAAACACATTTGATGAAGAAAACATTTGCTCTAACATTTTCTAACAGAGAACCCGTTCCCATGCTGGGAAGCTAATGCCTCGCTGCGTATGTACAGGCCAATTCATTCCAAAGACACATGCAGACCTAGCCAGGCTGCAGCATTAAAGTCACGACCCATCAGGGAACGCAGATCCTGCATTGTTTCAATTTTAATACTCAAGAATCAAATCTCCAGTGTACCCCGCCCCCCACCCCATGGAACATAATTCCTCCCTCGTGTACACAGAGCAGATAAAGTATATTTTTAAATGCCCAGAACCACTTGTACAATATAAAGTTGGGAACTTAGGAACTAAGGACTTTGGGGTCTCTGCTCTGTTACTGGATCAAGGGCACATATGGCCTCAGGGACACCACAGAGCTCTCTCTCATCAGTCTGTTTTCCGCCTATCAGTCTTGCATTCCTTCACAGATTTTGAGATGACGTATTTGAAGTATCAATAAACAAGAACAAAGTTCCAATTAAAACTATTATTATCTTAATGAAATACTTGTTTTCAAGATGAGCATGCATTGCTTGCATGACTGGCTTGACATTGCCTTGGTGTGATGCTCGGTCCCTGAGGAATCCCTGCCTGGGGTTTCGTTAAGATAAATTATATCTGTCCTGAAAAATAAAGTGATGTATTGGCCATGATTTGTTTTCCTTTCCCAGCTACCTAACTTCACTCAATTAACAAGGATGGTGTCGAAGGCTCACTCTGCCCCAATCTGTTTGTAACTGGAGGCGACGTGCTCTCCGCTGCTCCGAAGGCTGCCTTTTATGACGTTCAGACTCTAGTTCTTGAGATGTCCTTGGAAAACATGAAGGGAGTCTGCAAGTGCAAAGCAACACTAAAATAAGGATTCTGAGGTGTTTCAACTGAAATAAAGAGTTAAGATGAAGCCATAGTGACCTTACAAATAATAAGATCACTACATAAGCAAACCAGCTTCATCGGTTTACATATTTGCAGACACTGGTACAACATAGGAAAAACAGTCTGAGCATAACATTCAAAACGCTAAGAATTAAGGAAATGAAAAACCCCAAAACAAAGAACAAAATATGTAGATTTATAAATTAAAAGGCAAAAGAGCATGTGTGTATTATATACATATACACATGTACACACACAATATTCATATGTATATACTAATACATGCCTATGTATACATACATGTATACACATTCATACACATGTATATGTATGTCTATATATTATTATAATTACAATTATAATTTATATATGTTGTATATTATATATAATTATATATAAGTAATTATATATTTGTATCATCACAGCTGGTCCAAAGCAAAGCAGACATAGGCTCAGCCTGAAGTTCTGCTCTGTTTGTAGATCAACTATTGTTTTATTGTTTTTGTTTGTTTATGGTCTTATCATATATTGTGCATATGTGTGTCCTGTTGGCCTCTCCCCCACAGTGATGGTTATGGGATGGAAGTGAGGTCCTCAGGCCTGGAAGATTTACCTGCTCCATTGAATTTCTTCTACTCTGGACAGGCTGCTATGTAATACCAGTGTAGAGTGCACATGTGTCAAAATCCCTAGGGTTTCTACAGGTCTGTGAAAACTGGGAACTATTCTAAGTGGTGTGCAGCTTGCATTGTCTAGGATTAGACTTTGGGAAGGGACAAGCTTGACTTCATGCCCAGTTAGGGGCAGGGACTGTGTTGGTGCCAGGCCAGGTTAAGACGGGTGTGCTGGTCACACAGTGTTTTCATCCACAAGTAGATATTCAGAGAGGTGGACTGATGGGAAGAAACAAAACAGAGGGTTAAAATGCACCGTGTTTGTCATGGCAATGTTCTCAGGTATGGATCTCTGAGCTGTGCCTATTTTCATGTTGTACTTTGTGTAATTATTTCACCTTCTTGTCTTCCATTATATGTAACAGGTCTTTATAAACAAACAAATCTGGCACCCTATCCCAGCTAAGAGGAGAGACAGGAAGGCAGGTCCATGTAGAGTTTTGTAAAACAAGCGCAATCTCTTGACGATGGGACAGCAAAGTGGTAAAGCTGAGGTGGAAAACAACATGAGGCTCCTCAGAAGCTAAAGAGGGAGAGTTCCTATGCCATACAGGAGCCACACACTGGGCATGTGTGAAAACAAACTGAAGGTGACGTCTGTCAGAGAGAAGAGACAGCCATGCCTAATGCAGCATTAGTCACAATAGAGAAGGGATGGACAAAATTAAACATCCACTTACAGATAGACATGTAAAGAAAATATCATGCAGACACTAAAAGGAAATCTGGTCATATGCCAAAAATTAGGGTGGCCATTGAGAATGCTCTGCTTACTGAAATAAGTCACGCACAGGAGGCAAACAGTGTATGAACTGCACTTATGTGGAAAATACCCAGAAACTGAAAGAATTCTGGCTGATGGGGCTGTGAAGAGGGGAGGGCTAAGCTCTCTCCAATAGTTACAGAGCTTAAGTCTCCAAGATTAAAATCATCCACAACTCCTGGTGGATAACCATTTACATACGATCAATGTCATAGTCATGGGCACACTAAACATGAAGAGGCTGCGGGCTTTCCTGGACAGGAAGACCCTTGAAGGGTACATCGAGCTAAGTAGACTGTGCTCCCGGCTGGTCATCATGCAAGAAGTGAAGTCCTGATGACAACGCAGACGCTGAGTGACAAAGGACATCTGATATGGAATATCTGGGATATTTACCTTTTCTAGCCTATGGCTAAAGAAGAAATGTTGACTGGTTTGTCCTTAAGCATACTTTCTTTCAGTGATTTATCCTATATGTTACATGTATGTGCCTGTGTGTGCATGTACAAGCATGTGCCAAGGTGTGTGTGTGTGTGCGTGTGCGTGTGCGTGTGTGTGTGAAGGTTAGAGCACACATGAGTCCCTTGGATATAAATCTGTATTTTCTCTATGTTGCCTTTTTTTTTTCATATTTCTGGCCCTACTTTGCCTATGTCCCTCAAAATCTTTGGAAACACTTAATCCAGGCTGTGAATCAACTTCTATTCATCAACTTAGTATCTCTTGGATCAACTGTTGTCTGGGAGGCTTACTACCTCCTTCTGCCGGCCTAGGCCTGGTCCTGGAAGCTTCTAGCCTCTGTACAATGTAACCTAGGCCTAGAATGTTTCTGAGACTCATTGCTTAATGCGCTCACCCTTACTTGTTCTTTCTGAGCTCTGGGCTGCTGGTTCAGCTCAGCTGTTCTGGCTCAAACTTTTATCTCAGCTGACTCATTTAATCTGGCTTCTCTCTCAGCCTGGAGTTGCCCTGCTTAGCCTCAAACTAACTTGACAATCTGCTTTCATTTTCTGGCTTCTTCTCATTTGGATCATGCCATCTTCACCTGAGTTCTCTCTCTGCAACCCATCTCTTTCTTCCTGTCCTGATAAAACTGCCTTTCTCTCCCTCCCTCCCTCCCTCCCTCCCTCCCTCCTTCCCCCTACCCTCTCTTTCTTTCTTTCTCTCTCTCTCTCTTTCTCTCTGAAAATCTGCCTCACAAGAAGCTTCCCTTTTCTCTTTTCTTCTGAGAGTTGGGTATATCCTGTTCTGTCAAATCTTCTCTGATTTGTCACCCTTTCTAGAACCCAGTGAGACATCACCTTCAAACAAGGGTGCTTCCTTCTACAAACTAACTTTACCTTCATTTGGGATTAGAGACATATACCACCACACCTGAATCTAAGCTTTTCTTTACCTGATGCTTGCTCTATACCAGGCTGGCCTTGAACTCAGATCTGTTTGCCTCTGTCTCCTGGACTAAAGGCTTGTCTGTATTCCAGCCAGATCACACAGACCTAGGTCTTTGTATGTGATCTCTTGCCAGAACAGCCATGTTCTGAATTAGCATTCTTCTACAGTGCTTGGCATAGAGTAGGCATTACATAAACATGTTAGAGATAGGTTGAAATAGGTTTCCTTGGAAACAATATGGGTTTAATTGGGAATAAAGATATCTCATTGGACAGAAGATGAAGAAGACAAAGCCTATAGGGAGCATAGGTCTGTGGAGTGGAGGCTCTGTGTTCATGGTGTCCTTGTGACCTTAAGTTCATTTTAAGGATGAAATTAAAGTTCTCAGAAAAGTAAAACCTGGCTAACATTTACACCATCCTTCAGTTATAGGGCCCTGTGCCCCCCATGCTTGTATACATTCTTATTACAGGCAGGAGGGCTGGAAAGAAAGGATTTGCAGATGGGCAAGGGACATTTTCACATCACAGCAAGTTCAATATATCCTGAGACAAAAATTTCCTGTGTCTAAAAGTAATCAAAGTGACCACTTTAAGCAATGGAGAGCTGAGCACCCCCTCTCTCCCGGCTGGCTTCCATGCTCTGTGAACGCTTGCCTCTGCCACATCCAGGGTGGCTCAAGATGCTTGTCAGGTCTAGTTCATTAGATGCTATCTTGTAACCAGGACAAAAACTAATTAACTATACCCACCACTTGAGGCACCGATTTCCTTCTCTTCTGATGGGAAAACTGGAGGCAGAGAGCAAAGTACAGACATGGGTTTGAAGAAGAAGGCAGAGATGCCCCTGAAAACAACACTGTTGCCAGGCCGAACTCGACAGCAAGGACCTTTCTCTTCCTTCTTAGTCCAAAGCAAATGTCAATGTCTGCATTTCACCCACCCTTTGCAGAGCAAATGCCAGACAAGCTGACATATCAGAAGGCACACAGGGTTTGGGTCGTCGGGAACTGGATGGAAGAAAAGGACACTCAGTCTGAAGCTGCCTGGGGATGCTCCACGCCGGAGTGTACCAAGGCGCCCAGTACCACTGCACCCCTGGTCTTATGTCACCATAGATAGAAATGCAGATATAACGCTAAGTATTGAAAAGTAAAAGCTCTCCTAGGGCGAATTTTCTTTCACAGCTTGGCACTTAGCCATTTTGAAGACTTTGCTTTTAAGCCAAACACAGCAGGGCATATGCAAAAAGAGATTTCTCCAGGAAACATAAATAAATGCATAGTTTTCAAGCTAAAGCAATCACAGATGCATTAGATTTGACATGAGATTTTTTTTTATCCAAGTAATAGCAACTGGACATTTTATGCCTTAACTCTTGCATTCCTAATTTTTTAAACACACATTCTTCAGCGTTTTGTCTGAGTTTAAGTGTAAAAAGAGGAACCTCACTTCCACCCTGAAAAGTCAGCACAGCTGGGGTAGATCCTCCTCAGTCACTGCCCCAGTGGAATGGTGGTTTCTCTGAACATCTATTGGTTGTGGTCAGCAATCTCTACAGGGAATCATTGGTTACTGATCACCTATGGAAATGTTACATAATGTCCCATGCCTTTCTACATCCATGAGGAAAAATACAGATTATTTTCTTTATAACACATGGAGCATAGAGCAGCATATCAAAAGCTTGGTGAGCACTAATTTAGATACGTCTGTGTGTGATGAGAAACAGCACTCTCCATAGCAGACCCCACAGTATACAGGAAATGGCTCCAAAGAGAGAACAACTCATGGAGGCGGGGGCTGGGGACGCCGGCGGAGGCGGGGCATACCGCAGAGAAAGTACTGGACACAGAAGAGAAGCCAGATAGGAAACATGATGCAGCCTGGTGGGCAGTGACTTGGGCCTAGTACATGGAAATATGGAGGCCGTCATTAGCCTAGGCCAAGGGGAAGCCCTTGTTCTCCCGTCCGTAGGCATCCCATCCCTCTTTCCTCTCCCTCAGTTTCCCCTCTCAGCGCTCCTACATGCACCCGTCTCCTTTGCTTCCATGTTGACTTTTGATGGATCATACTCTGCCACTAACCAGAGGTTACATTCTGTCTGTCGTTATCAACTTCCCTAAAGAATGTTGGGGTGTAGTTCATCCTTGTGATAAATGGAAGGAAAGTACATCTTGTTCTTTTTGTTCATTCACTAAGCATCTATTTATTAGGATTCTCAGAATGGTTTTAATAAACAGGAGGCCTGCTCTCACCGCCATGTGGTAGGCACAGAACACATGGGCACTGGGAGGACCCTGAGGATGCTGAGTGCAATGGGACATAGAACGGATAGACGAGGCAGGCATAAAGGACAGGACATTATATGATCAGGAAAACCTCTTCAGTAATAGGTGGGCTTAGGTGAGGATCAGAGAAGCCAAGTGAAACCAAACACAGTGTTGCTAACACTCCCATACATGCAAAGGTTAGATGTGAACACACACTTTGCAGGCCAGAAAGGAGAATGGCACAAAGCGAGCAGAAGGGTGTGCAGGCTCTATGGATAGGTGCTGGGCACAGAGGTGCACCTGGCAGAAGCAGCTGCCCAGAGCGATGAGACCAGAGCCGGGGTGGAGCTGCCCAGAGCGACGAGACCGGGGTGGCACTTGGTCTGTCAACTCCCCACTTCATAAACAGAGCAGCGTGGTAGCAAGAAGTGACTATCTTTCCTTTTGTGTGTGTATCATTAAGTCATCAGGCACACGGCTTTGGCTGAATGCTACTCTTTCTGGCAGTCTCTAGTTGGCTTTTGTAGAGCTTCAAAGCAGATTGATCTATAATCGTGATGCTTGAAATCTGATCTGAGGGAAATTTTCCATTAGGCCTTGAAGAAAAGGTGACAGCATTTAGCCAGGGAACTTATCAGTAAAGCCCCAAAGTACACATTGGGACCAAATGTGACAGTGGACCAGGGAAGAGTCTCAAAAGAATGGTTTGGTCAAATGGCAAACACCCCTGGAAATGAAGACCTGGGGTGCAAAGGAATCTATTATGCTCCAGCAGAGATGGTCTATATGAAAATTATGTGCCACTGTTTCATCAAGACAGAATAGTGTGTGTGTGTGTGTGTGTGTGTGTGTGTGTGTGTGAGAGAGAGAGAGAGAGAGAGAGAGAGAGAGAGAGAGAGAGAGAGAGAGAGAGAGAGATGGAAATTCTGAGTGGGATAGAAAACTCCCAGTCTTATGACTACATAATTAGAAGCACAAGCATCTTTAATGGGTTCCTTACAAACTACAGTATTTCTAGCCCTTATCACCATCAAGATGTCTTTCCTACCCTTATCTCTGGTGTCTGGGAAAAAAATTTCTGGTTCTCTTGCCTAAGCATGACTTTGCCAAATTGGAGAGACTCACATGTTCCCTTGCTACCACCCAAACGTTGGCCAATCAATGGATGTATTTAGCGTGTTGCCAAACCAAACCAATGAACCATAACTGGGCAAATGGTACTAAATATTAGATATACTCCAACCCAGTCAGATTCTTTTGGCATTCTCTTCTGAGAGGAACACATGACAGGGAACACTGGTAGCTTCAGTGCAGGGACAACAAAAGGGAAGGCCAGGCACGCACTCTACCTCAAGGCTACACCATTCCACTCCATCACCGTGCCTGAACACGTCTGAGACTTTCAAAACGCTGTTGGTCTATCAGAAGACAAGCTTCTAGTTTCCATATTGTAAGTTCTTCCATAGCTGTGTGTCTGTGTGCATCCATCAGGATTTGTAGTTCATACAAGGCTCTTCCTCATCTTGAAAGCTCTGTAGCCTACACAGACTATGTGAAATGGGATAATGGGATAGCCTTCAAGTTAGTGGCTACTGACACCTGAAACTCTCCCTGAAACTTCGACAGGTACTTCTTCTTCCTGCACTAAGTTACCGCATTAACACCGTAGTCACTAACTACTCTGCACGTCTCAAGGCCAATGCAGACACTTTGTACTATATGCTACACTTGATAAATAGCTTTGAGTATATTAATTTTGATCAAAAGTACAATATTTTCAAGTTCTATTAATATTGCTTAAAAGTACAAGAAATGCACGTATTTTATGAACGGTAATGCTAAACCTTCTAATCTCTACCAAGAAGCTGCGAATTGAGAGAAATAGGACGTTAAGGGCTGCAACTTGAGAAACATTAAGGAGGTCTGTTTAGTGAACTTGTGAGCTGTGCTTGACGGATGTGAAATTACAAAAGGAGAAGTGTTTGAGTGATCACAGAAATGTCCCAGCAACTGGGCAATGCTCTTCCCGTGCCCGCTGGACCAGTTCCTCTAATATGAGTGTTCAAGAGGTTTTAGCTTTGAAAGTGTCAACATTTTCCTTTTCTGTTGCAGCTGTTAAGACATTACTGAGTGTTCCTCATTACCTCTGTTCCTCAGACAAGGACACGTTCCCCCCAGTCTTCCTCAAATTTACTCTCTACCTAATTGCCATGTCACGTCTGCCAAATATCTATGGGAAAATGCTGGAGGTGCACACCCTGAAGGATTCTAAGGAGCCCCAGGAAGAGGCAATGACCACCAGAGGGAGAATGTGGGAATTTGGTTCCTGGGGTTCTGCTCAAAACTTTACCAAGTACAATTGAGCCACCTAGGTGTGCGCGCCCCACGTTGCTCCATGAGTCAACTCTACCACATGTGAATGAGGATTAGAATCGACAGGACAATGACAGGATGTGTGCAGTGACACATTTGTCCCATTGCAGCAAAGAAATCTGTTTCTGTTTCCTTGGTTTGCTTTGGTTATTTAGCACAGGCTTTCACTGTGTAGTCCTGTCTTAGAATTTAAACTATGGACCAGGATGGCCTTGAACTCACAGAGATCACCTGCCTCTGCCTCCCCAGGGCTGGGGTTAAAGGCGTGCACCACCACTAATGACGGGGTTTTTCAAGAATCACTATTCTGCTGATTCTCTCTCTTCAATTTTCCTGCTCACCACACAGGTAAGATATCAGAGTGGGGGGAGAGGGGGCAGAGGGGGAGGGGGAGAAACAAAAAAAAACTACATGATGCCCTGGAGTGGAGTTTGCCCTAGAGGTGTGTAAATCAACTTGTCTCTATGAAAATTTTAATATTTATCTAGCAAACAAGTCTCTGTCCATCAATAAAACCCATTTCAATGCAGATCTACCTTAGATTAATTCATTTATTTATGTTTCATTCTGCAGACAGTGTATGCACAGGAAATAATTCTCTGTAACTATCATAGAAGCCCTTTGGGAGGAGGGGAAATAGGGGTAGTTGATGCCACTCTTGGGGTTTTACTCAAAGTGATATATATATAATTCATAGCAAATAAAAAATTAGAGGCATATACTAAAACCCGAACTTTTGGGTGGGCAGAAACTGTTGTCAAGCAGTTTCTTGCAAGGGTGAAGTGGGCTGTAGTTCAAGTCAAGTAGCACAAAGACAGGGTCACCTAGCTCCATGCTGCCTCAGAGGATGCACAGGCGGTTGCAATGACTAACGCACAGACAGTGTCAACTCCACATGACCTCGAACCAGTCTGCTCATATACTGCTGTTAACAAAATTAAGCTGAGGGTTGATGAAACTGTTGATGATTCCCCATCTTGGCTTCTCTGTTATATAACTGCCATTCAGTTAAAGAAAAAAAAAGCACGACGTTTTTACCTTTCAAAACAGCTTTTTCTTATAGAGGAGTTTTCATGTCAGATCAGTTTGTTTAAGGTGATTTTTACTTTGCCAAAATGAGCTAAAACTCTTTTGGAAACTCATTCTCTGTCTGTCTGTCTCTCTTTCTCTGTCTGTCTGTCTGTCTGTCTGTCTGTCTGTCTATCTCTCTCTCTCTCTCTCTCTGTCTCTCTGTCTCTGTCTGTCTATCTCTCTGTTTGTGTCTGTCTGTCTGTCTGTCTATCTGTCTCTCTCTCTCTCTCTCTCTCTCTCTCTCTCTCTCTCTCCCTCTCTCCCTCTCCCCCCCTCTCTCTTACACACACACACACACACACACACACACACACACACACACACACACATACCTGGGTTACCTCTGGAATTACTATTAGAATTATTTTGAGAACTTTGAAATTTAACGTTTAAAAAATCCCCTCAATATCTTGTGTGAAATACAAATAAATGCTTTCCAACATAATGGTGCCTTTGTTTTCTGTACACTTTAAGTGATGTACACAGAGCAAGCCAGGAAATACAGAACGTGACCCGCTTGCTGAAAATAAGGAGGACTATTCTATTTGATCTTCTGATAATCATGAGAAAGTTAAGACAGGAAACAGGTGATGCCTGTTCACTGTCTAAGCAAAGGTGATGCTGACATATGGGAGAGGCATTTAGGAGAGTCTTTGGGTCCGAGATAGGTATTTGTCAGACTGTAGGAGAAAGAAAATAGGCTATCTCAGATGGTTCCTAGCTAGTACTTTGCTGAAGATGTAAGTAGAGGGCAAAGGCTTTCAAACAGAAACTGGATGAAAATGCGCACAGAGTTCATCAATGTGTGCTTATGGCTAACTGAGGTGCACGTGACATTCAGTTTATGGGAAACAACTCTGCTGTTAAGCACTAAACTGTGAACAAGCATGTCGGAAGTGCCATAGACACCCTCCAATCTTTGCTTGAGAATTGTTTAGCGACTGAGAATGCCACAGCACACCACTCTCTGCCTTCGCAAACATGGAGGTCAAGGGCCGCACACTTCTGTGGTGGTCTGGAGTGTCTTCCAGGGACACTGCAGATGAACACAGCTCTGAGTGTAGGAGCCTCAGTCATTGCATGGCTTTCAGATGCTGGTGCTGGCATGTGATGGTGCCCTGCCTGGTTAGGGAGGGGGAGGGGACGGGACGAGAAACCGGGAGGGGTTTCCGATGGCCCTGGAGATGTAAGCTGATCATGATAACTCTTGTTTCCCCGAGTGCATGGCATTTCTTGGTAAGGATCTTATGGAGGAGGAAACTCCTCTCTGTAGTTCTGGAAAACACCACAGGATGTCATCCTGTCTAATGCTCTGCTCATGCGCGTTACTATTTCTTCTGACGTTGACTGTATACACCCTTTTAACCACAGCACAAGACGCAGTGCTCGATGGCAAATTTTAGACAGCGACTCATGTCTTAGGAATCAAAATGCTTCTAGAAATGACAGATCGAAAGGCGTCACTTACACTGTGATTTCTGCTTTTCTCAATCCACCCACCAGCCAGCCAACCCTCTCCTTTTGTGCAGAGTGTTACACACACACACACACACACACACACACACACACACACACGTAAAGCTGTGTGCATATGAACATGCACACGTACATACAAATGCCTCCCTGAGCCTAGACACATGATTTAGCTGGTTCACGATGCTATCATGTCCTGGAAGCTTTAAGCATTGTCACTAACTCAAGGGAATCCCCCTGTTGCCAGTGGCTGCTGACTAGTTCATTACAGGGAGATTTATGGAGTGATTTTTTTTTCTTCTGTAAAACATTCTGATGACAAACCATGGAACAGAAACGGCTAAAACATACAGCTGGGTCTGCTCCTGTCTGAGGCCTCTGAGCTTAGACAGCAGCACCCACACAGCTCTCCTCTTGCTTAAAAGTCTTCACACTAGCACTGGGCTGCCCACTGTCCTGCCTGCTCCCTGAGAAAGGAGGGGATTACAGGAAGACAGAACAACATCATGAAACGATGCCCCAGTTTCGAAGACTCCAGGGAAATGCTGCCTAAGATGCTCAAGACAGCATTAAAAGCAACACGTTCGAATATGCTAAGACATCAGCATTTACAAATCTCTATTGTTACACATAGATTTATGCTGAACAGCCCATGATTTCCCAGCATGCATCAGTCTCCCCGCACGCACATGATTCCCGTCTCCTGTCTGACTCCTGAGTCATTTGCTCTGAGGAATTATTAACTGCCAAAGGCAGACACAGAACTCCCACACAGAGGATCATTTTTTTCTTGCCTTTCAAGATTAAATTTCACTGGTTCCTGATAAGTTGATCCTAACCTATCTCTATGTAGCTTTATGTAGAAACAGTATTAAATTCATCTCTACCCAGAGGCAACACAACTTTAAATTAAAAAGGTGTGTGTGTGGCGGGGGGGAGTGGGCTATGAAATGCTTTAATAAAAGAGGCTGAATAAAAAATACCCCTATAATTCAGAAAAGATAATTTTCTTAAGGTGGGCGGAAACAGTACAGAGACGGGAGAGATAGGACCTGCGTAGGACAAATGATGAGCTGCGTCCTAAGGGATAAGGCTCGTTAGCACAAAGTATACCAGGCTTTATGTTAGGTACACATCACAGCGCGTCCTGAAGCCCCAGAGGAATAGCGCAGGCACTGACTACCTTCACAGTCGTGGTGTTGGACCTGCATCGCGCATGAGGGTCTGACTGGAAAACTATCCCGGAATACCGAAGTTTAGAAATGGCATGCCTCATAGCGTAAGTGAGTAGGGTGTGTTTGGCCCAGTGTCAGTGTCCATCTCTCCATTGTGGCTTTGAACAGCCCCTCCCCCATCCTTCTTCCAGGCCGGGGAATGGTGCTGTTTCCAAAAAAAAGGCTGATCATCTATGTGCTTCGCACCAGTCACTATGTGACACCAACAAAACCCGCTGAAAACGGAAAATTCACTTCTACCTGACACCAAATAACTGTTTTGACTGATTATTTCCTCTGAGCTGACAGGTTGTTTTGGCAATGCAGACACAAGGCTTAGTCAATTTTGTGCATGAATGATACATGAAGCTTCTGTATTCCACGCAGAAAAAACCTGCAGTTCCTCACCGAATGCTTAAGGCACTTGCCTTTCTCAAAAACAACTCCTCATTCACTGTGTAGATCCTGAAAAGCCTGTAAAAAAAAATTCATTTATCATGTGTAGGAACGACCTTGGAAAATATTGTCAATGACTGTTTGGTAGAGTTCACTAAATCTGATGAGGAAACCTTTACAAGTTACTCGAGTTGCTGCTTTGGTCAGTCTGTCTCAACCACACACACTGAACAGGTGAACAGGTATTCGATGCAAAGATGTGGCATCTAAGGTTCTTTCTAACTATTTTTTTTTTATTAAATAGAACCAATTTACTGCACCAAACTCATGAATTCAAAGATCACAGAGCTAGGTTAAAGAAGCCGCTCAAATGCTTGCCCAGTTCCAAAGCGCATGCCTCTGAGTGAACCCCCTGCGCAGCTGGGATGGCCTTCTGGGGCCACGGAACCTCACTCTCCGTAGCATCTTATTCACTTATCCGGCACAAAAAAATGGGGGCGGGGATCATGGCAGAGTTGAAACTGGAAAAAAAATTAGTTTTCTAGACTCATGTATTACTCTTCACCGCCGGAAGATTGCACATTGCCGTCAGGAAAGGATGGAATCAAGCAGGCCCCTCCCTCCTCCGGCAGCATAAAGAGATTCTAAACGCTGAGTCGAGTGTAGCACCTGAGCCCCACACACTCCATCCCAGCCCACACTCTGTGAGGATTCCATTTCAAAGTGTTGCCAAAAGAGATTGAATCCAAACCTGGAGGCCAAGGTGATTTCTGTCCCCAACTCTGAAATATTTCTAATCTGACTGCTCTGTGTTCCAGTGAACTCAGGAAAAGTCTTAATTATATGAGAGCTGTATCATTACTTCCCCCTGGGGTATGGGAATTAGAGTGATTTTCAAAAATTGCATGAAAGGAAATGAATGCCTTGCGAAGGGCAGCGGCACGGGCTTGACTCTATTGCAGTCATTTACTGGAATGTATTTTTAAAAAAGAACGGATTTATTGAAGCCTTATTCTTCTTATCGTTATTATTAGAGAACTTTGTGCTGAATCCCACGGCTTTACATGAAGCCAAACCCTTCTCAGGGTTATTGGCCAGAGGAGAGTTTTAATAGGTGCCACTGAAGCTGTAATGAAGGGGCCTCCATCCCTTTATTTTCTCAGCTTGCGAGCTGCAAGAATATAAGCAACCAGGACATGGTGTTCCCGAAAGTGCTTGGAGCGCAATTTCCTATAAAATGTGCATTGTAAAGCCTACACATAAGACTCTGGAACAATGCCACTCAGAAGGTAGCTTGGAACAAATCATCCGGCAGAATACAACTACAGAGAAGAGCTGCACCCAGGATAGGGTCGTGAAGGTCTATGCTGTCAGCCTTCCATCCCCACCCACTGGCCGGAGCCCATCAGTATCCTACTTGCCAGAGAGAGAGAGAGAGAGAGAACAGCTTCGTGTGGTGCTCTCAGCATAAGTACCTCTCAGATCATCCCTTAATTTTCCTTAAACTCTAGGGTAGTTAAGTTGTTGATTCTAGGTTGTTCTAGAAGGCAAAGCTGAAGGTGTCTTCTGCCTGGAAAGTAGAGAAATGGAAATGTACTGGCTACGGTAAAGTCTGTATAGAATGTACACGTGTTCTGCAAGTAACATGAGCACATGTATGTGAATCTGGAAGCAGGGACAGGATCATACAGAATCACGCTCCTACTTCTTCCAGCGCTCAAACCCTTCCATTCTCACGTGAATCAGCCTAGCCATGGAACTGCTTTTAAGACTCCATCACGAAACCATGTCACCCCTGTAACAGACACCATTTTCCACCTGAAAAAGCTCCAGGCCCAGCCATTTGGTGCTGCCAGTCAGCTGGGGCACTGACCCCTACACTTTGCTTGTGTCCTGGACAAGACATAGCTGACCAAGTGAGGAGAACTGTTACTTAGTATCGGCCTGAAAGGGTTAACTAAGGATTTTGGGGAAGAGCTCAGGGGCTGCCCCTCCTGGAAGGGTTGGGTGGCTCTGGCTCTGCTCCCAGAAGTCTTGGCAGTAACTCCTTGAAAACTTCTTGATAAAGTGAAACAGTTGTTGGTTCAAGGTGAGGGAAGGCTTATAGTTATCTTCTTTCTTGTTCGTGAAATTGTCTCCCTTGACTGATTCCCAGAACGTGTTTAGTCTAATAGGTGTGAGAACCAAGTTTGTTATTGGTAATATTAATGAATAACTAATGTTACGCACCAAGACAGAATATGCTATTCTAAAATAGTATAAAAACTGTACCTAAGAAATAAACCATTGCTATTTGCCACCGGAGCAATAGTCCGCCCGTTTCTTAAGGCTACTTGCCACCAGAGCAGTAGTCCGCCTGTTCAAGGCTACTTGCCACCAGAGCAGTAGTCCGCCTGTACTCAAGACGTTCGCGGAGCTGGTCTCCGTCATTTGGTGCCGAAACCCGGGAACTCGGAACCAAGGAACGCCGCTTGCCTCAACCAGCCGCGGCCAGGGTGAGTAGTATCTGAGGCAAGGAATAGTGTTTTTACAGGCGATAAAATAAGAATAAATGCAAGTATTGAGAGAAATATGTAAAAGAGTTTTTCACAGGCGATAAAATGGGTGTAAATTCAAGTACTGAAAGAAAAATGTTTGTTAATGTAGTTAAATCTTTGCTTACTGCTAGAGGTATTACAGTAGGTTCTAAACAAGTTTCTCGTTTTCTTGAATTTGTTGATGACGTATGTCCATGGTTCCCTAAAGAAGGTACAATTAATATTGAAACCTGGAATAAAGTAGGGGAACGAATCAAGGGTTTTTATGCTGCTCATGGACCAGAGAAAGTTCCTATAGATGCTTTTATCTTCTGATCACTTATAAAAAAAAAAAAAAGCCTAAAGAATCCAACTTGACTCAAGGTCTCAGTCTGTGCTCAGGGACAACCAGCTGTGTTTAAAATTTCCACTACCCCTCCTCAACTAAAAAAGTTCCTATGACTGCTTCAATCAATCTTTTCCATAGGTTAACTTGCCCGTCCACCCACTATCCAACCACCAAACGCCAAGACTTGTAACTCCCTGCTTGCAGCTTTTCTGCCCAAATGCCAACCAATTACATACTGTAAAACTCATTTTTTTTTTGTCTAAAACCTATAAAAGGCCTGTGCCTCTGTTTCTCGAGGTCTGCAGCTTAAAAGAGCTAGACAGACCCCATCGCGATGGCTCAATAAATTTCTACTCCTATGCATTTGCATCGGCAATGGACTCTGTCTCTTGGTGGGGACTCGGGGAATAGACTGGAAATCTTTCTAGAGGTCTCAGTCTTACATTGGAGGCCTCAGCGAGATCACCAAGTCCCCTCCAGGACCCGGACTCCCGTAGAAGAATTAGGTAAGGCGGCCGCCACTCTTCTTTGTCTGTCTTATCTGTCTCTCTGTCCCTCTTAGTTTCACTTTGGAGCTCGAGCATTTGGGTTAGTCACAGTGTCAAGGTGGCTCTTTGCCTGTGCCAGGAGATGGTGTACCTCCTGACGGGGAGGCTGGAAGACGTTCCTGACCTCCAGGAAGGGAGTCTATCTCCCTCCACTTGGGGAGCGCCCTCAGCCCGCCTGATCACCGGGTCGACCGCTCATTTGGTTCTGGTTTTGGTATAGTCTGGACTACTATGACTTTTGGCGTTGTTTTCTGTCTTTATTTGTATCTATTTGTGTGGATAAGTGGCCTCCATCCACTGGTCTAGTTTTCTTCCCCCCTGCAAGTGACAAAGGCGTTTCTGTATTTGTCTATTTGTTTATCTGTTTGCTTGTGGACTGAGACTGACGATAGTTTTGGACATGAAACAAGGCAGGTTGCTTTGGACATGAAACAAGGCAGGTTGCTCCCACAGCCAACATGAGGTCGGTGTTATTTTATATTCTGGTGTAAAAAAGGGCGAAATTTCATCTGTTGGCCATTAGTTCTAACTCATTTAAAAGATTCTCAAAAAAAAAAGGCAGTAAAAAACTGATCAATTAGCTTTGTCCTTGGAGCGGACTGGGAGTCTTCTGCTTAGATCAAACTGGCAACAAGCCCAGAGCTGCCTAAACTTCTGATGATGTGCTCCAAACTCCAACAAGCCTAGAAGCCTCAACATGGTGAGTACAGGGTTACTACACCCAACAAGAAAAATAAAAGACTGAACCCTGAGAGCTAATGTGATGGGTCTTTCCGGGAACTGGGTGATAAACAGTGACCAGATAAAGGCACTGGTAAGGTCTTTTTCAGTCCTAGTCACTCCTTGGACTCCTTGGTGATGGGCTCTGAACAACTTCCACTATAAAGGCTGTCCATTAGAAAAAAAAAAGTTTCACACACAAGAAACATTCTGGGCAAGATGCCAAACTCAGATACTACTAGTTTCTCTATTATCTTTAACAGGTTCTGCCTTTAACATTTAACATTTAAGTGTAAGATTCTTTTAAATTATGCTATAAAATTAAGAAACATTTTGTCTCTTTTACTACATGTTTGTTTGTTATTGACTTTAAAAGTATTAAAATTACATCTCCAGCATATATCTGTGAACTTTTATCTAAGGATTAATAATTTGCTTATTGACTATGATGTTTAAAATTTAAGTTCAAACTCTTGTTCAAAATATATGAGTGCATGTACATTTGTAATACAGATATTATACAATTCAATCCTAGTTCAAAACACTGTAAAAAATCTGGTTTTAAGTTCTAAAAATTATGGTTATACTCTATGATTTCATTCTTAAACAAATGTAACAGGACTCATTTGTATGAATTATATACAGTCAATATAAAGTATTAATAACTTAAAACTTATATAAATTATAAATTAAACATATTAGTAACACTGATAAATTTTCTTTAAAACTGCTGTATTCTATAATAATATGCCATATGGAAACAAAAAAAGTTTCCAACCCCTGTATTTATAGATCTTGATGCTGAAGTAACTTCTCAAGGTCCTATTGTGCATCCTGGTATTATAAAATATAAATATAAAAAAAATCATAGTATATGTAAAACAAAAAAATACAAACTAATGCAAGAAATAAAATTGCTCAGCTGTTACTGTATGCTTACATTAAGGGTAAAGCCGCTCCAGTAAAACGAAGGGGTACATTTAAAAATACAAAAAAACAAAACAAAACAAAACAAAACAATGGTATGTATTCACGTATAAGTAAATATTAGGCCAGCATAGATGTTCTCAGAGACTCCACCCAGTGGGGGATTGGGACAGATACTGGGAATCATTGCCAAACTCTGGGCAAAGAGCTGTAAGTTATATAAAAGAGTGGCCCAGATTTAAAATAATAATAATAATAATAATAATAATAATAATAATAATAATAACAAATATTTAAGATTATAGATAAAAGGTAACTTAATAAAAATTATTAAAAACAGATGGCATGGGATTGAAACGGGGATCCTGTGCCTGCTCCTCTATAGAAAGATAGTTTGATTGATTAGTGTCTGCAGTGTCTGCTGTGACTCAGACTAAGCCTATTTTAAAAATAATAATAAAAGGTGTCTAGGTCTTGATTGATTGCCAGTGGGTTAAAAAATACAACAGTAATAATAATTATAAACATAATAGTAAGCACTCTTAAGCCATACTGGTACTCTAACTACAACTGGTATGTAAAGTTAAGAGCTACTATCACAAACTGTTTAAAATAATTAAAACTCATGGTTTTGTTAAGTAATAGCTCACCTAAGCGCAGGTGTTTTTTTAAAATAATCAGCATATATATATATAGCTAAAAACAAGCAATTCAGATACACTAAAATTAAACAGCTGTAGTCCTCTAACACTTATCTGCAGACTATAGATTATAATTTTGCTTTATCTTTATAAGATGTAAGTTAGGACAACTAAAGACAGACAAGGATTGAGCTTTGCATTTTACCATAGTACAGCCTTTTCTAAAATAGTTAAGCAGACACCCTTAACCCCAGCAGTCGCTGCTTTTACTGATGGCTCATCTAATGGTAATGCTGTTTTGATCCTTAATGATCAAAGATATACATGGAAATTACAGGACCTTTCCACTCAGATAGTGAAACTTTATACAGTTTATCAAGCATTATTACAAGTTCCTGATTCTTTAAATATTTATTCGGATAGTCTTTATATAGTGCAAACTTTACAATGGTTAGAAACTGTTACTTTAATTAATTCTTCAGTTTCCTTTATTCAGAAACATTTAAGTCTTATTCAATCCTTGTTATTGCAGCGTTCTTATCCTTTATTTTATAGGACATATTCGTAGTCACTCCGGCCTTCCCGGGCCTTTAGCTGAAAATAATGTTCTTGCTGATTCTCTTACAAATATTTATAATATTAATATTGAAAGTGCATATCGTTCTCATTCTTTGCATCATCAATCTGCTTTATCACTGCGAAAGCAATTTAATTTAACCAGAGAACAGGCTAGACATATAGTTAAACAATGCTCTTCCTGTGCACCTTTGTTGCCTGTCCCTCATTATGGGGTAAATCCTCGAGGGCTGCGACCTAATGATTTATGGCAAATGGATGTGACACATATACCCAGTTTTGGAAAATTATCATTTGTGCATGTTACTATAGATTCTTTTTCTTATTATATAGTAGCTAATGTTTTTCCAGGAGAATGTATTGTATATGTTATAACTCACTTATTACAATGTTTTTCTATTTTAGGAGTACCCAAAGTTATTAAAAACTGATAATGCCCCTGCGTATACTAGTAAATCTTTTGAAAAATTTGTCATCAATTCTCAATACAACATAAGACAGGAATTCCTTATAATCCACAGGGGCAAGGGATTATAGAAAAGACAAATCATTTACTTAAAAATCATTTAAGAAAAATAAAAGGGGGAATATGGGGTATAAAGGATACTCCAAAAGCCCTATTATCACATGCTCTCTTTACTTTAAATTTTTTAACTTTGGATAAAGATGGATTATCAGCAGCAGACCGCCATTGGCGTCCTTTAGATAAGGTAAAGCCATTGGTATACTGGAAGGATCCACTAGATGGGAAAATTTACGGCCCTGACCCTGTATTAGTATGGGGGCGTGGGTATGTTTGTGTTTATCCTACAGACGCTCCTGCACCTCAGTGGATACCTGAGCGGTGTATTAAGCATGCCAAAAACAAGGATGGGAAAACTGAGGAGACGGATGGCTCGACTATCCCTGCAGCATGTTCCAGAGCAGAGGATGCCCATGCTTAATATGAAGATACTCGCTGCCTTGCTTAGCATTATTTGGCTGCTTCAAAGAGGATGCCATGCAGAAGTATATTGGGCTTACGTTCCCAATCCACCAGTTATTCATCCTGTAACATGGAATGAAGCTTTTGACATCCCTGTATATGTTAACCAGACAAAATTTTTGGGACAATACTCTGATAGTCATATTAAATATTTTCATGCTTTCTTGAATTATTCAGGACGATTTGAAGGACAATTGATTTGTTTTACAAAAAAACTTTGTCAAAGGATGCCAACAGGTTAAAATACAAGGTGATTGGGACACAAATGTTTCTACAGGAATTCATTGGGCCCTGGACTTTTATTATCCATTTAAGAGAAATCCTCGACGTGGATCTGGCCATCCTCCAATTAATATTCCTGCTTGTCAAAATGTGGTGCCTCCTAAATCAGACTTTGCTCCCTTTTGGAGAGTGTGTCACAATAATGAGACTGTTTGTTCCAACACATCCTTTTGCGATTGGAATATGCTGGACATCACTGGTCAACGACCCATAAATCTGGTATCTGGAATTTGGACCTTTAATAATAAAACATATTTTACATCTTTGTGGAAGGCAGTAGCCACTTTGGGGAAAATAAAAGTTAAAAAACATATTATTACTTGGATTCAAATAGGGAATGGTATGGGTCTTACTGTGAATCAAAATCAAATAAGTGTGTTTAATAGGGCCTGTGTACCTGAACCTTATGCATTTTTAAGCGGAAATGTTACCATAGGACAAACTCAAATTAATTGTTCAGATTGTCAAATTACTAATTGTATTAACCATACTATTGATAATTTCTTGATTGTGAAACAGCCAGGGTATGTTTATATTCCTGTTAATTTGTCCCAAGGATGGTATAAGGAGAGAGGGACTGAACTTATTCATCAAGCTTCTGCACAATTATTACGAAGAGAAAAAAGAATGTTTGGACTTATAATTGCTGGAATAGCTGCTCTTATTGTTGCCATTACTGTTACTGCTGTTGCCTCTGTATCATTAGTTCAAAGTATTCAAACTGCTGCCTATGTGAATGGTTTGGCTATAAATGTTACTAAAGCATTACAAGCACAAGAACAATGGGATGAAAAAATGGAGTTGAGACTTAACTCTTTAAAAGATACAGTTGATTTAATGGGGCGACAATTACAAATTCTAGCCACTAGGGAATCTCTTGCTTGCCATGCTGATTATAAAATAATATGTGTTACTCCTGTACCATATAACGCTACACAATTCTCTTGGGATAAAATACAGCAGCATCTTCAGGGGACATGGGATAATTCTAATACTTCGTTAGATCTAGAGGAGCTTAAAAACCACATTCAAGGGATATCAAACACTCCAAAAATTAAAGTCGACTTAGCAGAACAAGCGAAGTATTTTGTAAATATGTTAAAGTCTGTGTTTCCATCCTTTTCCTCATTTAAACATTGGGTGTTTGGTGTTATTGCTATAGTTATTATTATTCTTTTGAGTTGCCTCCTTTCTGCCTGTAATTTTGAAGATGTTAACTACTCAGCTTAATAGAAGTTTTATAGAAATGAAGAAACTTAAGTTGTATCAAGATAAAGATAAGCCGCCCTCCATGTTTATTTAATAAAAGAAAAAAGAGTGGAATGAGGAGAACTGTTACTTAGTATCGGCCTGAAAGGGTTAACTAAGGATTTTGGGGAAGAGCTCAGGGGCTGCCCCTCCTGGAAGGGTTGGGTGGCTCTGGCTCTGCTCCCAGAAGTCTTGGCAGTAACTCCTTGAAAACTTCTTGATAAAGTGAAACAGTTGTTGGTTCAAGGTGAGGGAAGGCTTATAGTTATCTTCTTTCTTGTTCGTGAAATTGTCTCCCTTGACTGATTCCCAGAACGTGTTTAGTCTAATAGGTGTGAGAACCAAGTTTGTTATTGGTAATATTAATGAATAACTAATGTTACGCACCAAGACAGAATATGCTATTCTAAAATAGTATAAAAACTGTACCTAAGAAATAAACCATTGCTATTTGCCACCGGAGCAATAGTCCGCCCGTTTCTTAAGGCTACTTGCCACCAGAGCAGTAGTCCGCCTGTTCAAGGCTACTTGCCACCAGAGCAGTAGTCCGCCTGTACTCAAGACGTTCGCGGAGCTGGTCTCCGTCAACCAAGGCACAATCCATCGCTCTTTCTGTGAGAAACACATTATGTGCCTCCACCTCCTGCTCTGTTTCGCTGGTACCTACCACAGGACACTACTTCGCCACAAAAGGATGCCAAGCAATAAAACATTAGGTTTCTTGTTGTCCGCTGAGTCCTACCTAGAAATGGAGGCCCAGGGCAAATCTAGGGAGAAGATTTTAATTCTATTCTGTGTGCTCTCTACCTCTTCTCATTTTGTAGTGTGGAAATGCCTGAGAAATACTTTACCCTTTTTATATTTTATGAAATACCTTTTGCATTATTAAAAGGTGTATTGACTCAATGTCATCACAACTGTACAGCAAATGGAAAGGGTGATTAACTAAAGTGAGTTTGCCAGCACACTTTGCATATGAAAAGGTAAACGTTTCTTTTCGGTTGCTGGAGGGCATTCTCAATGGTCTTTTAAAGAGAAATACTGTCAGTTCTAAATAATATCCCAAACATGATTCCAGTCATAACTTCTCTTTTCTCATCCAGGAAAGAAGCCATTGTCTAAAGAGGCCCCTCCACTTTGCAAATATTACTGAAAGAAAACAAAGGGAAACTAAAACTAAAACAGATAGGACCCTGAGTAGCTTTTACCCAGACTGCCGAAAAGGATGTCCTTTTGAAAGGGACTTTCATGACTCCTAGACCTACAAACGACCAGCAGGAAGCAGAACTGAATCCACGGAAACCAATGTGCACTAAATTTGGCCCATAGACCCAAGGGCCCTGGAGAGAAAAGCCACTCTGGTTATCAGCAATGGCGGTTTTACTTATCTCAATGTCACTTTCAAGTTGCTCTTTGTGGAAACCATACTAATGCAGTTCCAAGATGGCCACTTACTATATACATACATCCACATTAACATGAATAAGGGTTTTTAAATTTATTTGAAGTTATCTTAAAGGGATTTATGTTTGTTTTCTATGGGATAAAACCATTCCATAAAAATGGAGACACAATTTTTGAAAATTACATAATTTTGGGGGGAAACCCTTTCTTCTTTTCTTGTTTTTTATTTTGTTCATGGTTTAATGTGGGGGAGGAGGTGATGTGTGTGTGTGTGTGGTGTGTGCAGGTGGTTGTGTGGAGTTGTGTAAGCTCAATCAGAAGAAGACATTTGGGTGTGTCTGTTGCTCATTGCCTTGAGACAGGTTTTGTCATTGAACTGAAAAGTTGCCATTGTGGGTAGGCCGGCTAGCCAGCCATGTCCAGAACCAACCTGTCTCAGCTCTCCAGGTGGTAAACAGACAGACACATCACCACACCTGGCTCCTTTCCATCGGTGCTGAGGATAGGAACCCAAGCCCTTATGTGCGCACAAGCAATCCTTCATGCCCACTGAACCATCTCCCCTAGGCCTCACTTTTAATATTTGATTGTTGCTTGCCTCTGATTTTTAGTTTTAATATTCACAATGATTAATTATACATATTAATGCTAATATGATATTTTGATTCATATGTTCACTGTATAATAAAATCAGGGTAATTAATATAACCAAGTGATGGGACCTGCCTAAATGCCTGTTGGTAGCTGGATGGATAAAGAAACTCTGGTATATGTACATAAGAGAAGACAAGCTGTCCACAAAGGATAAATTCCTGCTGTCTGTGGTAAAATGGCTGCCTCTGGAGGATGTCCTTTTGAGAGAAATAGGTTATGAACTGCATAGTCTCACTCATGTATGAAACCTACAAAAATGATTTTATATAGATTTATGATAACAAAGTGAAGCTCAGAGTCTGGGAAAATCAGGGGACACTCAATGGGCATGAGGTTACAAGCAGGAGTAAGAAGCTCTGGTGGGCTGTCACTGGTGTGGAGATGATGAGCCAAGAGCTATGAGCTAATAGCTGGGAATACTAGAGGAAGTCACACTCAGGGATGAGTCAGCGCTGTATAACACCATGCCTGTGCTGATCTCAGAAAGGGAGGTGATTTGGGATGGTGGCTCTGTGGTTAGGAGCACCACTCTTCCCGACGTGGTTGTGGTTCCTAGCAGCAGCCACATATTGTGGCTCACAGCCATCTATAATGCCAGTCCCGTGGATCTGGCATGTTATTCTGACATCCACTGGCACTGTGTGCATGTGGTACATATGTGGCCTGTGTCCTCAGCAGGTGACGCTGATGTCCCTGTTGCTCTACTGGACCTGGCTCCCTTTACTGCTCAAGTGAAGCCCAGCACACTGTCTTCAACTCAGAATCACGTGAGTGGACAAAGGGGACCAGTTAAGAACTCAGTTAACTTTCATCTTAGCTTGTTAGCTACAGCAGATCACGTTCAGAATCTAGTAAAAACAGAAACCATGCCATGAGCCTCCTTATACAGACCACATACTGTAAGAGCCTAGGTGGGCTTTGAACACAGAAGGGTAGTAGCCAGCATGCTCAATACTACACACCAGGAAAAGACTTCACTCACTCGTCTCATCTGTGGCAGTCCTGCGGAAACCTTTGTGAACAAATGGCTTGTTTTCTTTATGATAACTGCCCACTTTAAACTGCACCGTACAGCTTTCATGTAGCTACAATGTTACACATACTTTTAACTTCTCCTAACACCACGGATCCCATCAAAGATTTACAAATGAAAAAATTAAAAACTAATAGGCCTCAGAAATGGCAATGCTTGTTCCCTCTCTCCACATTCTGCATATCTTAGATTCCAAATTTTAAATGTATATGTTAATAAACAATGTTATATTTGCAAGGACACATATGGCTTACAAAACATCTTTCCAAAACATTCCAACTGGACCTAATGTTCCACCTCTGGGTTTTGTAAACATCTGTAGTTGAATGTACGCACTTTGGATGGTCTGGTAATGAACGCTGAGTATTTTGTATATCTGTCTCATGCCCTTCAAGCAGCCCTTGTACCTCTTCACACTCCCACACACACTCATACACATGTATGTACACACCCACCCACCCACATACACACCCCCACACTCATACACACAACCAACCCACCTACATACACACACACCCACACACACCCATCCATGCACACACATCACACATGTACACACACACACACATACATACACACACATACACACATCTCCGTTTTAAAATTTTCAAGTAAACATTACATTAAAATGAATTAAACAAAAATGAAATATAAATTATTATATCATGAAATTCAGATAAAACAGGTTCAGAAAATAAATGGAAATTAAAGCAGACACATTCACAACAAGCCTCACAAAAAGCATCGAAAGTCTGGGAGTCTATGTTTCATTGCCTGATTACAAAAGCAACTCTTTTTAAAAGGAGGTGCTGGGCCAGGATCTCAGCAGCAAGGCTCTAAGCTGCTGACCTCTCAGATTGCTGCAGCTAACACTAGTGGGTGAACTGGTCCTTCTCAACCGTTCTACCTTCCTACCATAGGCTTCTGTATCACCAACGCAGAAACACTACAGGGCCATTTAGCTCCGTTCTGACACTGTCTACCCACCACTCTCCAACTGGCCTTGGTGATGACCTTTGGCCTGGGATTGTTGAGTCACATTACACCTTTCTAGTAATAACAGAATAAAAATAAAAGTAAATACACGTTTGCTCAATATTTTATTTTCACATATATAATAATTTAACAAAATGATTCTTACGTTGTGGTTCTATTTACTAATAACTGAATGATATGGACCTTAATAATATCTTAATAGATATTTTACTTATTTATTTTGGTTTTTTGTTTGTTTGTTTGTTTGTTGTTACATCCAAAAAAGGGTCCTCAGAATGGCAGTGCTGGTGACAGTGTTCTAGACAGGACTTTGGCTGGATAGCAGAAGGACTGCTATTGTATAAACAGAGTCCTAAAGCTGGGTTCTTTTACAAGGGGCCTCCCTTAATCTGCCCCCAAGTGTCAACTATCCCAGGCAAGGGCACCAATTCACAGGTCACTCTGAACTACCTGTGTCAGCGCAAAGCTCTTTACCCTGCTGTCATGTAAAACCCACTTGCTTTTTCATCAGTTTGCTTCTTTCTGCACCCCTGAGAGGTAGCCTTGACAGTTTGGTCCCCAATAAACCTTTCTTTCTACCCTTGGAGTGGTCTAGCCCGTGTGGGTGTGCCTTTGTGAGTTTATGTGCAGAGGTCAGAAAAGGGCATCAGATCCCCTGGGGCTGGACGTAAAAATGGAGATGAGTTTCTTGATCGGGATTTTTAATAGTTCAGCCATCTCTCCACCCCCCTGGGGCTTTCACCTTATTTTAGAGAACTGAAATACACTAGCCACCAGTGCTGAAGTATTATTTTATTTCACGAAACTGTGTAGAATTATAGGCCTGAGTCTTTGTATTCATTCACCGACCCATACACAAGACTGCAACGTCACAGTGGAGGTACATGCAAAAGCCTTCAAGAAGCAGGGCACACGGCGACAACCCACGGTTCTCAGATAGGCTGAACATGTCAGTGCGCTTTGCGCAACAAACACGATTTTCAATTAGCTTCAGTTACTACAGGCTCCTCTCATCAAAGTGAAACCCAAGAGCTGTGCAGATTCCATCAGAAGGAGCAATGGAGTCCTAACCGCAGATTGACAGTTCTGACCAGGTCCATGCTTCAATGGAAGGAAGCTCACACACCAGGCGGGAAGTGGAAAGAAAGCCACAGGCTGTCTCAAGTCAAAGAACCCTTGCTGTAATTAGTGCAGCTTGGGTTTGTACCAGAGAAGCAAAAACCAGAAGGTCAACCAAGTCCCTCCCACCCACGTGACAGCTGTCAGGATAGTGAACATTTGAGTTATTGGGTCTATTATCCAGGACAACTTCATCCAAAAAAAAAAAAAGTCAAAGTTGCGAAACAAGAAACAAATTGGGATGAAATACGATGAGCCTCCCAAGCATCCATCTACTGAAACACAATTGTCTGGACTTGGCTGTGCCAATTCCATAGAACACACACTGGAGACACAGAGAGTTCTTCCTTGTGTGATGTTTAAAAGATTGATTTCTGCTTGTCCCCAAGAGACTTTGATCAAGGAGACTCTACCACGCAACCATCATTTTCAAGATTAGACCTTGCAGGACGCATCCACCCCACCACTTCTCAGTCCGGTTCTGCAGGACTCAACCCTAAGTCAGGGATGGTTTTCATGTTGTTATCAAATGCTATTTGTTTGGCTTTCTGGTTGATTCTCTAAGCAGTAGGAGTTAATTAGTTCATAATTCTTCTTATACGCTTTGCTATGGAAAATAAAAACAGAGGTAAACATAAGAATTGGAGTGTTTTATTAATTTGCTTTGATTTTATAGTATACATAATTAACCATCTCTATGAATCTTGGGTTCATTATATATATACATATATATATTAGTATTTGCTAGTATATTGTTTAAATTTAAATTTAATTTAGTATATCATTTAAATGTTCATGGTGAGGGAAAATATTTCATTGACTCGATTTTATTTCCTCTTTCAAAAATTATTTGCTTCTCTTTTTTTCTTTCTTTTATTTTTGAGACAAGGTATTATACTATGTAGACCAGGCTAGCCTCAAACTCACTCACAGAGACTCACCTGCATCTGCCTAGTGAATGCTAGGATTAGAAGACTCATGTGACCATGCTAATACTATTTTCTTGTAAGATATTTCTTTCTTCCTCTATCTCAATTCATTAATGCAGAACTTTGTTTCTTAAATTGTTGAGGGAATTGATTATATAATTATTGAGATTTTAAAAAAGTTTGCTCCTATGCTCAGAACTCAAACCACAGCCAAACAATAGCTATAAATCTGACCCTTAGCTATCATTTCTTCCTCTTCCTCTTCCTCCTCCTCCTCTTCCTCCATCTTTCTTCTTCCCTATAGGACCCAGTATATACAGATGGTTGATTTAGCCACTATTTCAAAGGTTCTCCACCCAAGAAGTGAAGGTATCTCTAGTCGTTTACCATCCTGGTCTGGCCACAGTACTTCTATGAGGAAAACTGGCAGGGCAGGTTTGCCTTCTGCCTTCTGACCCCAGCCAGTGAGCAGTGCAGGGCCAACCCTGCGTGGCCCACCTGCCGGGAGACTTTCTTTCTGAATGCATGAAGTGCATTTGGGTCCTTGGAGCCCTTCCTCTGTCTTTTAATTTTCACCAGGTTTACAGCAATGCTCTGCAGATGGAAGGGTGAGTCACCATGTATCACCATGTGAAATTTTGAGAAGACATTGCACGGTGATGCAGATGTCTAATGTTCATATTAAATACCACACAGTAGGGCCACTATATTTTATCTGCCTCATTTATTCTCATCTGCTTCATATGAACAATCCAGAAATGTTTATGAAGACAGAAGGACAGACATGATATCTGGACCAAAGGCAATACCGTAGGAGCTATCAACACACCCATTTTAAACTATACTCCTGAGTCACAGTAATCAAAACAGCCTGGTCCTGGCACAAAAAACAGACACACTGATCAGTGCGATAGAACTGAGGGCCCAGGTGTAATTCCGCACAGCCGCAGCTGCCTGATTTTTGACATACACCAAACACTACACATATCCATCAAACGGTACCACGGGACCCAGATTTGAGCATTACAGACAAAGGGAATTATAGCCTTCCTTCTCTGTGTGCACAAACTCAACTCCACTTTCTTCCAAAGTGCCGTCCTACAGGTGTGTCTGCCTCCCCGTTACGGTTGTCATAGAAACCAATGCAGGGATGAAGCAGCTTCCACCTCCCATGGAATTGATACAGGCAGGTTCCATCTTGTAGGCTCGGCATTACTAACCTGTTTATGAAGGCAGAGGACTCCAGCCATGTAGCTGGGATGACGGGGGAGTTGCCGTCCGTCCTCTCACTCATTCACCATTCAAGAAATGTTCGGTGCTGACTGTGTGCGGGTACTGCATGGAGGGATGCTGCACAAAGGTGCCTAGGCACTAGACGCCCTTGCTGGGATGCGTCCTGTGAAGTGTGGACACTAGTTTGAAGGTGACTGTGGAGAGATATGGACGTCAGGGGGGCACAAGGCAAAGTGTGGAGTGACATCACAGGTCTCCACAGGGGTCACAGCCAACTTTCAACTAGAAGACACCGGGGCACGAGGGCTGATACCTGGCTCCTACGCATGCACAATATGTGAATTTTTTTCAGCATCAGAACTTTAATAAAGAGGTGTGATTTAATTACTCTCAGACCAGATATCTGATTAGATTCTGTTCTGGGAGGAGGGGACTTGCTTAATTTATGCCATTTATTTTGCTAGGGAACAAATGGTGCTTCAGTGGATGTGATAAGCAAAGGCAGAAGCATCTTCCTCTTCCATTTTGTAGAGCTTTGCTGGACGCTTCTACCAAGAACACAGACCCTGCACGCTGTGAGTCCTGTCTGCATGTGCAGGCCTATCCCTCAGTATCTCTCAACACACACATATCTAACCTCACTTCTCCGGCAGGAGCCCCCTCACATCTCCCTAGTGTCATGGACATAGGCTGTCACTTGTGTTTGCTCCTTGTACTTTCTCTGAACACAGTGTTCTGACCACAACCACTCATCATATACTTTAAAAGTCAGGTAAGATTGGGCTTGAAAATTCCATCTAAGAGACCATCCAACGCCAATCCTGCCTTCACTCTGGCCAGGGATGACCATGCCATATTCAGCAAGGCAGCCATCACACTCGTTAGCTTTTATATCCCCAACAGTTTATACACATTTCCTTGGAGTAAGATTATGTCCTATTCATCTCGAGATCCCTAACACCCGAGGATGGCAGCTATTACCTCGTAAATGCCTGTCATGCCCACAGATAGCTGAGAATTATCACTCAACCTACTCTTTACTATGATCGTTTTGAACTCATCCTGATCAAACATCCTCCATGAAAGCACAAGTATTAGGCTATTGGAATACTTTAAATATTTATAATTTGCTTTGCCTTATTTATCAGGGCATTTGCTTGGTGGAAGGCAGTTGTTTAAGATGATAATTGGAAAGTTCTTTCTGTCACTGAAGAGAACACATGTTGGCATGATGTTGCAGTTTATGAAGACATTGATCCCAACCACCAAGCATCACTGCATAGAAGGACAGAGGAAGATTAAAATTACAAGAAGGTGACAATGACAGAGCCCAGAGTGAAACTGGGGAAAGCAGAACTGGTGTGCAACCAAGTGTATATGGTATACACGTGCATGTAGTTTTAGCTGGAGGAAGTCACAGAGGGGACTTTGGACTATGATTCAGGAGGAAACACCCTTGTGCTCATCAGTTATCTTCTGTTATGTTAATATCACACTTCATCTCACAGTTAGGATGTGCTGGAACCACCTGATCAACTTTCCTGGTGTCTTCTCATAATCAATTAGCCTCATATTCATCTTACTTTATAAGGTTTGATATTGAACAAACCTTGATAAAAACAAAGGTGATAAAAACAAAGAAACAACCAATACATCAGTCCTGAGAGTTGAGTGTCATCCATCACTTCATGGACATCCATTGCCTCAGTACGTGACAATTTTCCTGGAGACTTTTTTCCCCCAGGACTTCATTTTCATGGACACTTTCCTAAGAATAATACCTTGGTGAAGGAAATACATTTCATATTTGTGTTTTGCCACCAGGAGAGACTTAAGAACCATAATAAAAAGAAACTAACGGGACAACAGTTTTCCACACCAGTTGAGCTCCTGCTGGGCCTGCAAGCCAGCATGAGGCCTGTGGCTGGATAAGGCTGCCTTGACAGCATCCACATGTCAGTTCTTTCTCCAGCCCACCAGGTCACTGTACCATATCCCCCAAGGGAGGCACTCAGTTCTCTAAGTGACCAGAAGAAGTGGGTGTCCTTATGGTTCACTTCACATTCACAAGACCAGAAGTGTAGAGACTCAGTAGCATGCCTATGGCCACGCACTGGAAGGTGATGAGGCATGGACAGAAGGAGACAACAGGGATCTAAGTCTTGGATTTTGGCTCACTGTATCAATGCAAGTGAAGAGAGGCACAAGTAGAAGGCTCTCCTGAAACCCCAGTGGTGCAAACTGCTGCAGCTTCAGGTGACTCACACAAAGAGATGAGAGCATGGAACATACTCATCTTGTTTAACGACTGGTCCTTGTCGCCAAGCCTCATGCACCACATTTTATAAAGGGTTTTTTAAATAGTTTTTTTCAGATTAGCATATAAAGTGACACATTTCATTATGGAACTTTCAAACATAACTTGTTCCATTGACCCCCTCTCTCCCAACCCTCCTCTTCTGCTACACACTCTGTTCTCTTCATATCCTTCCATGCTTAAATAATCTCCCTGCTTTAAGCCAAGTGTGGTATGTTGCCATCTCTCCCTCCTTCAAACTCCTGGTGTCCTTTCTGGTGCTATGATCTACACTCACTCACACTCATGCGTGTGTGCTAAAAGCTAAGATCAATTTATACGAAAAACAATATGCTCTTTGTCTTTCTACGTCTGAACCACACTGCTTAATACAAAAGTAATTTTCAGTTCCTACATTTGGCTGCAAATATTCTAGCTGCTTCATTTCGCCGCACAGCCCGGTGAAATTCCATTGCACACATGAACCACGGTGGCAGGCCCTCCGCCTGCTAATGGACAATCGGTTGAGTTCCACTGCCTTGCTGCTACAAACAGTGCAGCTGTTACACCGCAGACCTCAACTTGGGGGACCCCAGTCAAACCGACATTCTGCCTCTACAGTTCTACATCTTAGCATGAAAACCAAGACAATCCTGGAAACTCCCCTGTGGGTCACTTAGCTCGTGTTCCCATTGAGGCCCCCCAGGCAACCATTCACCATAGGGTACCAGGGGCGGTTGCTAAGGAAAGATGTGCAATCTCTTTCTTAGCATCTTTTCACTTCATGCCCATCCCCCCTTTTAAAAGTTTTTTTTTTTTTTATCAAAGATGCCATTTGTGCAGTGCATTTCTATGAAAAGCATGAACACTTGTACTCATTTATAATTTAATAAACAGCGGGACTTTCAAACCCCGATGTTTAAATTGATTCTCTATTGTCTAAGTCAAGATCCATTTGATAATAGCTAAGGAAAGACCAGCTAATCCACAAGGGGTGTTTCTTCACAAGATATAGAGGTATTTCCTGCAGACTAAAGGCCGTTAAACAGCTGGAGCACAGAGGATCCAAACCCCAGTGCTCTCTTAGCTCGGATTCATTACTCAACCTCAATATAGATATCACATGTGCTTCCGAAAGAACAGAAATCAACAACAGCCCAGACTCGCCCGACTCCAGTCCCTGCTGACAACAGTAGAGTGGCAATGGCCTTGGCTGTACAGTAAGGAAGAGAAGAGGGCATGGCTCAAGTGTCCTAGCATCCAGCCCTCAGGACCTAGCATCCAGCACTCAGGACCTAGCACTCAGCACTCAGAACACAGCAATCACAGCCTTAAAGCATTCTAGCTTATTTTTAACCACAGCCCAGACTGGCAGGCCTAGGTCTGAGAGCAGGTCGGGTCCCGAGTCCAGCAATATCTGCCTTATCTGGAAACATGCCTAAAAGGCTGGGGCTCAGTGAAATTTGTCACCACGGTTAAGACAAACTAATGGCTCCAAGTCTTCACGGCAGACAGTGGCAATGGCAGCTCTAACGTATGGAGTCCTGTTTACACCCAAACTGAACATTGAGTTTCATGTATTTATTCCTCAAGATCTCTGTTAGCTGCACTACAATATGGGCCATTTTTTTTTCACAAAAAATTTCCTGACATAATCTGCACATTTACAACAAAGATTTATGAAGTTGATTCTACATGTTCAGCCCTATTCCAGATATTGTGAAAAAATTTTTGTTGTTTCTTGGAAATTAAAAAATACTTTATATGTTCAGTACAGAAAAAGGCGATTGCTAAGCACACATTGTATGATGCCTGCTTTGTTCAGTCACCACAATCAATTCCTGATCCATAGCAACCAAGAGCCATCTCCTGATGCACATAAGGTGTTTCCGATGGCTGGTAAGATGGCTCAGCAGGTAGAGTCATCTGCCACCAAGGCCAAAGACCTGTGTTTGATCCTCCTTGTAGGAGAGAACCAACTACTGAAAATCGTCTTCTGACCTCCATGCTACACTGTGGCGCGCGCGCGCGCGCGCGCACACGCACACACACACACACACACACACACACACATACACACTAATAATAAGTGTAAAAAAAAGATCAAAACTCTATCCTAGCTAAAGGCCAATTTACTTATTTCAGAAATGTGTGCGAGTTTTATGGCAGTGCATGCCTGTGCATTGGGCGGTATATTTACACTGCACATTGTGGAGAGATGTAGAGGAATGACACCGTAGCAACTCAAGCTGGAGAAAGCTAGGGGGAGACAAGAAAGGACCACACGCCTGAGAGCCTGGCACTCCATGGATGGAGCACAGGATGTATCATTGCACGCAGTCACAATCCTTATCTTCGAAGAGCCCACTCACCTCTAATAGAAGCGGCTGCTGTGCGCTGTCCACAACTAGGGTTGTCAAGAAAGAGGAGCTTGCACCACGGCCTCACGCTGGAGTTCCTGCCTTGTCATGTTATTGCATGACCATAGATGCTGCACACGAAGCAGACGGCACATTACATGTGATAACATGGCAGATGCCACAGCCAGCTGTCAGCTCAGGAGCAGGGTTCTGTGGCTGCCTTTGAAGTTGTTTTTCTGCTCAGAGGCCTTGGCCAATGGAGCTCCTGGTGCTGCCCTGCTAGCCTGGCCTTTGTGCCTGGGCAGAGGTTGGGCTCTTCCCTCAGCCCCGTAGAGAGGCTGGAGAGGACGCTCAGGAGTGACACAAGAGGGCCATTCAGCATGGGCTACAAAGCTCGAATAAGCAAATCCTGGCAGAAAGAACAGTTTCCACAGGTGAGGCAGCTGACTGCGTGAAGGGGGCGGGGTGGGGAAGAACTCCAGAAGTGACGTATTAGCCTAATTAAAAAACAAGGCACAGGATGCAAGTTTGGCAAGCTAATGGGTTCAGGTGAATAAACTATTGCCACCCAAACTCAAATATCAATGCTATTGGTGATTAGGTTTCCAAATATAGGTAAGGTGGAGGAAAGCTTCCAAACAGAGAGAGAAGGGGAAAGGTGAGGGTGCACAGCGCACAGTCAGGGCACTCCCTGTGCATGCGCAGCTGCAGGGTCCCAGAAGAATCACAGCATGTGAAGAATGGATGGGGGGGGGGGTGAGGGGGAGGGGGTGGGGGGGAGAAGGGAGAGGAAAAATGTATTTGATAGAGAACTAAATAAATGTATATGATTTAAAATATGGCTGTCTAGAGTGAAAGGGAGAATAAATTAAGAAACTAATGCTTCTATTTTCTTCTCGGTAATTTACTTTATTCCCAATTCTTGTCCACATGCAATGCTAGTGTGTGTGTGTGTGTGTGTGTGTGTGTGTGTGTGTGTGTGTGTGTGTTATATTACATATATCACAGCAGGCATGAAGACCCCACAGGGCAGCCTTGGGTGGAGGTCTTTCCTGTCTACCCTGTTTGAGACAGGGTGTCTCTTGTTTACAGCTGTGAGTGCCTGGCTAGCCTCTGGGGAATATACTGTCACTCTGATCTAGCCCTGGGAGCTCTGAGACCACAGATGTGCAGTTCCATGCTCAGCTAATATGGGCGCTGGGGATCTGACTCAGGTGCTCAGGCTGGTGGCGAGCACCCACAGAGCCACCTCTGGGCAATTCCCCTCCACGTACACAGAAACTCAGGGGATAACCATCCGACACTAACTGCAATGCTGGATTTGACCCCCAGTCTAATTGACTGTGAATCCCACACTTCCTTGGGACAATCACAAATGTAAATTCCGCTAAGTAACTTCAGATGGAAAGCTAACTTCAGAGGCTTCCCCTGAAGCAGCAACTCTTCATGGTCCTGTTATTCTAAAAAAAGATTTACTCATAGACTAAAAGACTATCTAAACTACTTCTCTGTTTAGTGGTTCCTTTTAAGCAAATATGGTTTAGTGGAAAGGTCTGGGACCTACCCACACTCAGTCACCATCGCTGGGCACCTTGCTTCTGGCTACACGGCCACTAGCATGAATGTGTGAACTTTAAACAAGTGTTTCCGGCTTTTGTGTTTGATTCTTACTCGAGCTCGTTGCTTTACAGCATTCTATGAACATTCTGCTAGAGGGTTGCCATTAGAAGATGTCCCCCCAAACACTTCCTTCTTCACAGTCCCCAAGACACAGCTGCCACACATGCTCACCAACACTCACAGGGCCTTTTTACTTTGAGCTGACCTGGTGGGTACTGAGGCAGCCAATTGGCTTTCAGTGTGCAGCTGTTTGTTGACAATGGCAGGCAGTAGATAGGTCCCCACAAGCTGTGAGGATGTTATGTCACTATTAGTCTGTCTACTAATGTCTTTCACAGATGGAGGACTATGGGGTGTATCCCCCTCCTTGGTCCTTTCTAGGGTTATTTGGCTTTACTGGGTGTCTGTCAGTTTTGACAGTTTTTTTTTTAGAAAAATTTTCACTCTATTGAATGTTCATACACATTTTCATCAGGTGACATTGATGACTTACTGTGAGATTTTCAATATCTGTACAGTCTCTTTTAGCATGCTGTTTTCTCTCCCCAATATTGACAATATGTTTGTGTGTGTGTGTGTGTGTGTGTGTGTGTGTGTGTGTGTGTGTGTGTACATTGTTCTTTATACTGATTAGCCTTGTAATGCATTTTTCAATTGTATTTATCTCTACAGTGACCATGCTTAAAGTTATAAACTGCTATGTCCTATATTCAATTAATTTATACCAGCTCTTATATTTTTAATATATAAATCTATGCTTTTAAACATTTTGTAAGCCTTATCTAACTTCTGAGGTGAATATTTAATTTATCAATTTTTCTCCTTCCATCTTAGAAATGTTTATAGATGCACATTTTTCCAAGTACAGATTCCATAGCTTCCTATAAGTTTTTATCTATCACTTATGTTTGTATTTATCGTTCTGTTTAAGACCCCTTCAAACAGCCATGACTTGCTTTGTGACACAGCTCATGGTTAAGTATAACCTTTACATTTAATTACTGATAAAACTATTTTACATGAATTCTTATTGACATAATTGATGCAACAATCTCTTTGATTTCCAATAGAGAAGAGCAGCACTACACTTCCACTAATTGGATGAGATTTCTTCACTTAGCTTTATTTAATCATGTCACTGGTATAATATAAATCTTATGATATTGACAGATATCTTTAAGAATTTATGAGTAAAAATTTGGTCCCTCTATAGAAATCCATGCAGTGACAATATTCCTAAGGGCAACAGTACTCTGGTTTGGGTTGGCTCATGTGGAGGGGAGGTACAAGGGAAAAGCTGTTGGTGTCTTGTGCGTGTTGGGCAAGTACTGTTACTCAGCTGCACTAAGACCCCACAGTCATATCAATTTACACAGTGTTTATTGAAAGATTTGACAACAGCCATTGCAAATTGAGATGGATTCTACAGATTAATGAAGAAATTGCACTTACAGGAATTTACTCCATATATATCGTATCATCATTTATGTGCAGAAAGGTAAACAACGGGATGCTCGTTGTAATGTCATTTATTAACCCAAACTGGGTGACACCCCCAAGGGCCTGTCAATAGGGAACTGATTAAGTAAATGGCGTCTGGGGTGCCCTGAATAGGTGTGGTTCCCGTAGACTCACTGTGTTTGAACGCTTGGCCAAAGGGAGTGGCATTGCTAGGAGGTGCAGCCTTGTTGGAGGAAGTGAGTCACTATGGAGGCGGGACTTGGGGTTATATATGCTCAAGCCACGCCCAGTGTGGAACACAGTCTCCTGCTGCCGCCTGAGGACAAAGATGTAGAACTCTCAGCTCCTCCTCCAGCACCATGTCTGCCTGCACGCTGCCATGCTTCCCACCATGATGACAGTGGACTAGACCTCCGAAACTGTAAGCCAGCCCCAAATAAATGTTTTCCTTTACAAAGAGGTACTTTGGTCATGACGTCTCTTTACAGCAATAAAACCCTAACCAAGAAAATGTCCACACAGTGAATCAGTGTGTACACAGGGGCAATCTGATCCAATACAAACCATTACCAAAATCTGCTAATAAAAAACCTATGAATGCAAAATAAATACATTTCCTAATAAGGATTCTCTGTAGAAAACAGGCACAAAGCTGCAGCCCCGTGGCTTCGGGTGAATGCACAGGCCCCTATGCAGCAGTGGAGTACCAGGCGCAATGGTGGCTGTGCACCCTACATCTCTGGGCTCTGTCTATTATCGCTGTCTTTTCCCAAACCAAGCACAGCAACCACGACCTCGCACCTGTCCCAACTGTGTTGAAAACGCTGCTTCTCCTCCTGCCTTCTTTCCCTTAGCAATGCACATTTGGTGTCTGTCTACGTCCGTTGGACGTCTGACATCTCTTTTGCTCATTACTGAATGATATTTCATGGTGTGTTTATCCATTCGCCTTTTATGAATTTGGTCCTTTAGAATAAGCATTCAGGCTTGTGAGTGAGCTTTTAATTTACTTGAATAAACGGGGGGGGGGGGTCACGAGTGGTGGATGGGATGGCAGGAGTGTTCATGGTTTTGGAAGGAGTGAGCAAACGTGACCTAGAGTATCTCCGTTGTTTTCCTTCCTATATCAGTGAGTGTGTAGTCCTACTGGCCCATCACTCTGTGGCGTGTAGTGTCATTAACAGGGCCACAGTCACCTTCCCCTATATCAGTGAGTGTGCGGCACTGCTGGCCCATCACTCTGTAGTGTGTACTGTCATTAACAGTGCCACAGTCACCTTCCCCTATATCAGTGAGCGTGTGGTACTGCTGGCCCATCACTCTGTGGTGTGTACTGTCATTAACAGTGCCACAGTCACCTTCCCCTATATCAGTGAGTGTGTGGCACTGCTGGCCCATCACTCTGTGGCGTGTACTGTCATTAACGGTGCCATAGTCACCTCCCTGGGTGAATTAGTATTTCCTAAGTACATGCCAGGCTGAGTACTTTTCCAGAGGGCTGCCAGCATTTGCGTTTCTTCTTTGATGAGGACTCTGTTCAGGTCTCTTGCTCATTTTTGTTGGTTTGTTTAACTAGTGCTGAATATATATATATAATATGTAATATATATAATATTTTTCCCAAGACAGGTATCTCTATCTCTGTCTCTGCCCTGGCTTTCCTGTAACTTGCGTTGTAGACTAGGCTTGGCTCAAACTAAGAGATCCACCTGGCTCTTCTTCCAAAGTCCTGGGATTAAGAGTGTGCACCACCACGCCCAGCTTCTTGTATCTTTTTAATACAGTGTCTTAATTGGATGTGTGTTTTGTAAACATTTCTCCCAAGTTATGCGATTTTTTTATTCTGTTAATGGCACTTATTTTGACATTTGAAAAGAGAGTATTGCTCTTTTCTGACAGTAGTCTCCAGGGTTTGTGTGACTAGTCAGATTATGCATACAATAATGTATGTCTTGAATTAAACATCTTGAGATTAAAATGTCAACACCACCATAGGACATCAGGCTGTATTCTGCTTCCACCACCAAAGGTCTGAAACAGTTCCTGGAGCATGGGCAGTAACACAATTTATGTAAATGGTTTTGAAAACATTGATAGTGAGTGCACTTGGAGGATAAAACCCTCATAATTATACAAGTTAAAATTTTGTTAAATTTAAAATAAGTAAACTATACATTCTCTTTGGTAGGTACCTGAGTTTAAGACATGGGTTGTTATATGGTTAATTATCTCATACTGAATTTCTTTCACCGTGAGGCGGCGTATTCACTGGCTCTTGTGCGTATTTGCTTTTCCTGATTTTTTAATATGCAAATAAAACTGTCCATAGAGAAAGGTCAGAAGATATTGTGGTTCTTTTTGAGGAACCCCTCTGAATGTCACAGCTCTGCTCTGAGCTTTAAGAGAGAAGCCTAGCTGGCAGTGACAGTTCTGTGCATTCATCGGTTTATATAACAGACTCACTTGGAGGAGACTTTATATTTTGTGTCATACTGTTTCCTGCAGCTGTGCTGAAACAATGGTTTCCAGCACAATGACACAACCATGTCAGGTCCCATCCACGTCAGCTACCCAGTGAGATAAAGCTGGTGTGACTGCCTTCTGGGTCAACAGTGTGTGTGCAGGAAGGGCCAGAGTCCCAACCCACTAGACCAGCCAAGGTCTTAGGGGGTCACCATGGACCGGCCTGCAGGGCCTGTACAACAAACTTGCGCCATCTGGTGGCTGTAGCTTTGAATTTTTAGCAAAATGAGGCTGTTGTCAAATGTGTAAGGATTATCAATTCATCATTTATCTGACATTTAAAAGAGCATGACATAAAAGGAGACCAGTGATTTTCTTGTTTCATGTATAGAGCAAATAAACTTGCTGAAAGACTTACACTGTGTTCACTGGTTTTGGCTTTGGTGTTTAATCTACACGTTCTCAATCCTGAGGTTTTTTTTTTTTTTTTTTTTTTTAAAGAATAATAAACAGAAGTGGCAGCCCTGGGCATTGCCAAGACACTTCAACCTCACGCTACTTCAGTTCCATGGTGTGGTGTGTCAAATCACACAACCCAATCTTGGTTTATGTTATTTGAATAAATATCTGAGATTTCTGTCAGTATTTATATCTATCTGGCTTAGAGACCTGATTCTGTGTGTGAAGATGGGAGGTTCTCTATAGTAAATGCACATAGGCACAAATTAAAACAAAACAGTTATAATAACTAAAAAATTTTGTGGATACAAAGTAAACCTAGATTTGAAGGCTAACAGGCTCGATGCAGCACCATATTAGTTACTCTAGAAAGGGAGGCAGCATTTCTGTTTACTTCTCTCTTGTCAGGAGGTGACACAGTGTACCCACCCATGCCCTCCCCTTCCTGGACTGCTGCTGAGGCAGCAGACGTATCAGCAGCTTGTGTAAGTTACTAGGAAGCATTCCATGAAGCCATGCCTTCACGAACGTGTGTGCGTGTGTATGTGTGTGTGTGTGTGCGTGCTTGCCTGTGTGTGCATGTATGTGTACGTTTGTGTATGTGCATGTGCGTACATGTGAATGTGTGCATGCATATGTTCATGTGCATGTGTGCCTGTATGTGCACGTGTGTATACATGTGTGCCTGTGTATGTGTGCATGTGTGCACATGCATTTGTGTGTGTGTGTGTGTGTGTGTGTGTGTAAGAGGATGGCTGGTTTTATGCACTAAGAGTCTAATTAAAGACATCAGGTTTTGGTGTCAAAGTTCAAGTAAGATGGAAGGGTGCCGGACTCCATCTTGGGACTTGGAGTCCTGAGGTCACTCCTCAAAGCACAAATAATTTCACATTTGGGTGATCATCTACGTTGATAGAAATGAGGTCATAGTCTAAAAAAGCATGGCATATCTTTACATTTTAAACTTTATTAAGTGTGGAGCTGCAAGGGGGTAGTATGTATGTGTGTGTGCAGGCGTGTGTGTGCATGTGTATGTCATGGCATGCATGTCAAGATCAAGGGCAATTTAGGGGAGTCGGGTCTCTCTTCTCATTATATAGGTCCAAGGGGTTGAATTCAGGCCATGAGGCTTGTTGGCATCAAGTGTCTTTAATACTTCAGTAGTCCATAATAAGATTAAGAAAGAAAAACCCTTCCTGTATAGGTATGATCTACTCTATACAAAGATTGATTATTCTTTTCTGGGGAAATGTGAGTTATGATATAGGACTTGCTTCAAATTCAGGCTTTTAGCATCCTCCAAAAAAGGCTGCATACCTCACCTGGCTCTTTGGCAGATTCATATTAACAATTGAACTAATTATCAAAGCAGTGTAACAAGGCGACTGGACGCCCTGCGAGCAGACAGAGTTCTCGCTTGTGATTACCTGCGAGGACGCTGTTCTCATCCTCATCCTAGCCTCGGTTGCACAACCTGTTTTAAGCTCCAGTGTGTGCTTAATGACTTCTGAAACACCAAACCATGTCTATTAGAGAAATTATTTCGATTCCATAAAGATTGTTGAATACAGTGTGTGTGTGTGTGTGTGTGTGTGTGTGTGTGTGTGTGTGTGTGTGTGTGCCATGACATGAATGTGGAGGTCAGAGGACAATTTAAGAAAGTGATCTCTCTCCTTCCACTACTTGAGCACTAGAGATCGATCTCGGGTTGTCAGGCCTGGCAGCACGAGCCCTTCACAGATGGGTCATTTTGCCAGCCACACCCTTTCTTCCAGCTAAGAGACAAGAAGAAACTCAAAGCCTAACTGTTAGTAGCTCCTTGAAGGATGTCAGTGGCACACAGATAGGGTTGGGGCCTTCCATTTCCCTGAGGATGTGTGAGAAAGAGAAGGTCACACTAGTGTCTATTGCTCAGTCCTCAATCTGGGAGGTCTGCTGGGCAAGGCTCTTACTTAGTTACAAAGCATCTTGTAACCTTGTATCACCAAGCAGGTAAGAACAAAAGTCTAAAAGCCCAGAGCTACGAATCAGATGGAGATGTCGCCCATGTTTGTTCACAACATTAAGTTCATGGTCGCATTAAGGGTTTTAAAATCCATCCTCAAGGAAGCATATTTGTAAACAACTAGCATAAAATATACACAGAAACATCTTTTACTTGTGGTTTTTCTTTCTTTTCTCATTTTTTCCTTTTCTCTATTTCTCCTCATTGCTTTTGAACAAATAGGCAAGATTCTCTGCAATGTAGCCTTCTAACTGTAATGCGAGAACTGTCCTAAAGGCAAGTCCTGCCTCCCCCCTGCACAGGCCTGGTGTCCATTTTCTTTGCAGTGAAGTCTTTAGTCTTTAACTGTTTAGATTGCCTACTTCTCATAGCAGAGAAAACAGGACAGAGTAGAACCGTTAGCTGACATGATACCTCAGCATCCTGTTTGGAACTCAAGGCTGGCCCTCCATTCCCCTGTATACATGTGACTCAGTCAACACTGCCCCAGAGGCAAGGGAGGGAAGTTGTGTTCTTATTCTCTAATGATTACAGATTTGGCATAATTGCGACTTTTCCTTCAATTGTTGAGAAAAAAAAAATTCCAAAGGGAAACCACTTTTGATTATGTAAACACTGCCGAAAGAGATCATTCCAAGCGCTAGCAGAAAGAGCCAGTCCTCTTCGTAGCTTTATGTGTTCCTCTTGGCTTGTATCACAGAACATCGAGCCCCGAGGATTAAACTCACATGTACCATAAAATTTGCTGAAATTAGTCAACAGAACTACTGCATTGTGGCTGTTGTGTCGCTCTAGGAACTCAAAGCAGAATCAAACACTGGCCAGATCAGAATTGCTAGGCTGCATTTGCTGCTTTGGTTTCGCTCCTGAAACAGGGTGCCACTGCTGCTGTTATGGTGGAGTTATAGTGATGGCCATGTCTGGTAGTGACATGGCCTCCAGGAAGCTGTGGGGACCCACAGAAAGCCTTAGCCAGCTGTCAGGAACACAGGATAAACAGAGCAATTCAGAGGATGGGGATCATAGCTCAGGGTAATGGCGATGACTGCCCCTGCATCCTCAGGTGGAGGAGACCAGTCTGCGGTCCCTCCTCGCAGAGTCTCCTGATGCATATGCATGAGAGACGTGGAACATTCAGGATTGAGGGTGAGGACTCTGCAGTGCTGCGCTCAGCCATCAGACGGACATGCTGGGCAAGAGCGGTCCCCTCGCGGTTTTGTCTTTAAGGCAGCCATGCTCCTCTGGGTAACCTCATCACTAGACTTGAACGCAACGGTCACTCCGGTAGTGGGACCATTAGCCAGTCAGCTACCTCTCTATACCTCTACCTCGGAAATTGTAGGCAGCTGTTCCTTTTCAAGCAGCCAAATATAAAATGAAATCTCAGCAGAGACAAGGTAGATATAAAAGAAGCACAGATGCAGATATGATGTGGTCTTTCCAATGTATAGACTCTAGATTTATACATGACATAAAAGCAAAAGGGGGGTGCAGGGGCCAAAACACAACCCAACCCGTGGGCATGAGGGGCTGGGTGGTGGTGGGTGAAGGGAGGCAAGGTAGATACGGGTGATATGTAAATAGGAACACACCACAACAAACCCAGCTATTTGATGCTTAACTAAAACATTTAATAAGAAGAACATCTGAATTTGTCACCAGCCATAAAAAACAAAATCAATAAATCTTTCCAGTAATTCTCCAAACACCCAGATTCTATCAGAAAATCCCTCCATTTACACCACTGTGCTTGTACAAACACCTTGGTGATATTTTCCTTCTCATTTCTGTGTCACCTCCCCTATGAGTACTGCAAAGGAGTAACGTGGAAACAAAAATTAACCTTGCTAAACAAAGGCCTTTCCACGAAAGGGAAATCACTGGAAAATACTTTTTCGAGTAGCCTTGCCAGTAAGAGGCGCCCCCTTGCCTGAGAGGGTTGGGTTTCTATCAACAGCGTGGAGGGAGATGCTCGCGTTCCTGGGCAGCTCTGATTTCCCTCTCACCTTCACACCCTGGAACACTCTCAGCCAGCCTGAGCCTTTTCAGCCGTCACTAAAACGACCATCTTAAAAGCAGGCTTTACCCACTCACTCTTTTACAAAACTGATGTAAGACATTCTAAAAAGCCTTACCCTTGATAAATAAGAAAAACAGATTAAAGAAAAAAATCTCTGAATCATAATAATGGGCAGCAATGATACCATGCCCCCAAAGGTACAGGAGGGTAACCCCCAGCCACCTGGTTGGACTAAGGCCCACTCCACAGGAGCAAATCTGTGCCTGGTAGTGCAAATCTGATTAACTATACAGCAGAGTGCCTTCACCTGCGCCTCAGGAAGCATCATGGAAGATGGGGCGGAAAGGCCCAGAAGAGGCAGCAGGCAAGGGTGTCCTGTGTATATGAAAGGGAAGCTACTGTGACTGTAAAAATCTCAACACTACAGTCACTCAAGCAAGATCAGCACAATGACAGCACCAGTTGACGTGCAGATGTGGACATGGGAAAAGGTGACAACATGACCCCACCCTGAGACGAAGCAGTAACGACGGCTGCCGAGAGAGGAAAAATCACTCTCTAATACAGAGTGGTCGGTCCTAAATGTGTGCATATATTTCTGGGGGGTGGTGGAGAGGAGGGAGAGAGAGGGAGGAGAGAGAGGAAGAAAGAGAGGGAAGGAGGGAGGGAAGGAGGGAGGGATGGAGGGAGGGTGGGAGGGATAGTATAAAGATGGATAATGGAGGAGGTCCTCAGTGTGAGGAGGAGGAGGAGTGGAAACAAGAGAGGAGTTGAAGGCAGAAGAGGAAGGGGAGGTGTGGATATGACATAAAAACAATACTCATGCATGAAATTCAAAAACATTTCATACTTGGCTTGAATTTAATAATAGCACCGTATACTTTCAGGAACCTCTGCCTCTCTGATTTTCACCTTCTGCCTCTATGAGAACCAGACAGCTGGGTGAAATAAACACTTCTCTTTTGATGTGCAGGGCTTTTTCAGAGACTCCCGGCACTACTGTCACAGGACGGAGCCTTCTCTGTCTGTTTATTGGCATACACGTGTGGGAGTCTGATATGCGGAGCGGGTCAGAGAGGAGCCAGAGAAAGGTACAGGCGATGCAGAATAAATGCAAATCCATCTCTATAAATATCCCTCGACACAAACGTTCAAGGCACTGAAAAGCAATCTCCCAACTCCCGTTTTGTCAAAAGGTATGCTGCCAAGGGGAAGAAAACATGGTAAAAAAAAATGAAAATAAGAACAAAAATTTGGTAAAGGGAAAAAAAACACAAGTCAGAGGTGCAGTGTCGGAGGAGCGGGCTCAGACAGATGGCACCTGTTGGTGATGCCTGGTCTGTTACGCTGTGCCACCAGAACCTCTGATTTCTGAAGGAAAATAATTTAGAAACATTCAAGTAATTATATGAATCTTTTAAACATATGAAGCCCACTTTAGATATTCTGTGAAATTTGAATATCTACTTTGAGGATTGGTGTTTTTCTAAAGCATTATTTGAATTGCAGAGTGATTCTTAGATTGCATTAGTTACATTTAAATTACAAAAATTATTGCATATATGCTGAATGCACAGAGGTGCACACAGCAAACTTCTGCCTTGTTTTTGTTTCTTCTCGAGTATGCTGAGAGCAGTCATATTTGAAGACAAATATATGTGGATGTTGGTAAATAGACTTTAAGAGGAATAAATATTGCTATCTATATGTGATAATATCTCATATTTATGATAGCTTTCTATATAATAACTACAGTCTTCTAAAGTAAAAGTTGACATTTGAACAGGAATTATCAAATATATTGAACTAATAGATATCAAGCCCCTGAGATCTCTCTCTTCTGGAGTTTTCTGCCGGTTTCAGTAAGCCAAGGTGATTTGAACGTTTATCCTTGAGAACAGGGACGGATGCACCTGGGGACAAGGTGCAGCTAGGTCACAGCACTCAGCTGCACGCCCTCAGTGTGGACAGGTGTGGGTGCTCAGGTATTGCTACATTTCTACCCCGACACCCAGTCTCCGGGTGACTGTTTGCACAGTGAGGTGCTTTGTAGACGAACAATCCACGAGGGAAGGATAATGCCCAACTATTTATGATTTGATCCCCACCTCTTCCAAATTAATTGTACATGGTCAAGGCTCAGCGGTGTTTGTTGAAAAGATCCATTCACGAAAAATATGGATTAGCTTCTCAAGGGAAAAGATGAATTAAGGTTTTGTATTCCAGAAAATAAGTGTCTTATTTCAAAAAGACTAAATATAAATAAGACAAACACATACATATGTAAAAATCAGCCAGGAATTTTTTTAAAAGGAGAAAATGTCTTCTATGAAGTTAAAGAGTAAAATTATAAATAATATTGAATATTTTGATGCATTTCTGAAGTATGACAATCTTGAGAAAATAGTCTGTTCCATCTTAATTTGCCACATAACCAATGTGTAAAGTCTGTGTCTGAGATACATGCTTGGTTGTTGGCTCGAGACCTACCCCCGTACTGCCCGTTTTCTCAATTGTATTTGCAGAGGAGAAGGTATAGGCAGTCCAGACTCAACCCAGCAAACATTTTCTGGTGAGTGAAGGAGAGAATTGGCTAACGGGAAGAATTATCTACCCATATTTGTGCTGAGACACAATTTCTTTTGACCTTTGGTTGCTTAGCATCGATAAACACAATACACCTGTTGCTGTTCTGAACATAAAGCTGTTGCTGTTTCCTTCTTTTTAATGAAAAAAAAAAAACCATGTAGAAATAAGCCAACTATTCTTTAACTGTATTGTTTTTAGATTCCCACGAGGTCCATGCTTTTCACAGAAATGAAGCACGCCTTAAGCAAGATGTATTTTCTTGACTTCTCCCAGCGATATTTGCAAGAACCTCCGAATGCGTCTGTCTGCAAGCACGACCTTCCTGGCAGCAGGTGCCGCAGCAGAGCAGCTTCTCTGCTGGGGACAACCTGGAGGAAGCTTCGAGGTTAAATTCACCTGCTACTTTCAGGAGGCTTTGCCCTCCCCCAACACATACACCACACCAAAGAAGCGGTGAATCCAAGCTTAAGCAAGTGGGAACCGGAGCTTCCACGTTAACCACTAGTCAAGGCATTGAAAAATGGGGGAAGTTGTTAGTGGTACTTTTTATTCTATTTTATTTTGGGTTTCTTATGCCTTGCCCTTTCTTCCTTCTCCATCTAGGTAGGAGAGAAAGAAGGTTAGTAGGGAGAGGGGGCATAGGTCTCTTTACTCTTTCCAGCTGGCTAGCGTTGTTGGTTCTTTGGGGAAAGTCCAACCTCGGTTGTCAGGCTATCCAGCAGTGTAGCTAACAGCAAACAAACAGCAAATGCAGCAGCAGGAGCCAACAGCAGCCTTCTTCCTCCTTAGACTCCTTTTCCTCTCTGTGCCCCGGCACTTGTACCCTCTCAGAGTCTTCAGAATTCAACTATCTGCAGCTGGCAATGACCACGCCCTCTTCAAGCTCGAATGAGGCAATGATAGCTAATATCTGTAGACAGACTAGAAGCAGCTCCAAATCCCACACTTGGGATTAAATCAAAAACATATTTACATAAGAGAACTGAGTTTTTAAAGGAACCAAAACTTCTACCACTGAGTGGTCAGTCTTTCCTCCTGCTGGGGATTTAAACAGCAGCAGCTGCAGCAGCAGTGACGGACATTTGTCACATGAGAAGGCACAGGCAGGGATGAGAGGGACGGTCACACACCACACAGAAGGGGCCCAGGCCTCACAGGCACACACATAACAGTAATATCGCAAGGAAATGCAAGGTGTGAGATGGCAGCTCACAGAGACAGCAGACAGCAATTGTTAGGTCCACCTGACAGGAAAAATGGACTTTGGGACCCCATCTTCCATCATCTCCAGCCCGATTTAATTACTTTTCTCAATGCCATGGTGGAGCACCTGACGGAAGCGGCCCAAGAACAGGGGGATGTGTTTGGGGTCACACTTTAGGGGTACAGGTCGTTCTGCCAGGGAGGGTGTGGAGGCAGCGTTGGGAGGCAGCCAGTCATTGCCTCGCATCACCTCCCATCTGCAGTCAGGATGCACAACAAGATGCCCTTAGCCCACAGAATGGTGCCACTCTGAATGGAGAATGGTGCCTCCTCTCAGGTTAAGCTTCTGTAGAAACTCCTTCCCAGTCATCTTTCTTCTAGACTGTCCTAAATCCAGTTTACAGTGAACATAAGTCATAACTCCAGGAAAGAAAAAAAAGTTTTTCCACAACTTAGAAAATTGCACAGTTGTGCCCTATATTAACAAAACCGACAGTGCTACAAATACATAACATTCATGTGAAAACTAAACAGACATCCACACCCGTGAGCCGGGTATGCTTGTGTGCCTGAGTATTCAGTGGTTCCTGTCTATATGATAATGAGTCTTATAAACAAACAATTTAAAGGAGTTGAGTTTGAGGGACTATGGATTCACCCTCCTGTCACAGCCTCAGCTAAAAATGACCATGGAATCCCCCAAGAGTTGCCCAGGCCATGCATGCTCCTCATGGGTTCCTGATGCATGCCTGCTCCTCAGGGTTCCTGATGCATGCCTGCTCCTCATGGTTCCTGATGCATGCCTGCTCCTCAGGGCATCTGATGCATGCCTGCTTCTCAGGGTTCCTGATGCATGCCTGCTCCTCAGGATATCTGATGCATGCCTGCTCCTCATGGTTTCTGATGCATGCCTGCTTCTCAGTGTATATGATGCATGCCTGCTTCTCAGGATATCTGATGTATGCCTGCTTCTCAGGGTTCCTGATGCATGCCTGCTCCTCAGGGTTCCTGATGCATGCCTGCTCCTCAGGGTTCTTGATGCATGCCTGCTCCTCAAGGTTCCTGATGCATGTCTGCTCCTCAGGGTTCCTGATGTATGCCTGCTCCTCAGGGTTCCTGATGCATGCCTGCTTCTCAGGATATCTGATGCATGCCTGCTTCTCAGGGTTCCTGATGCATGACTGCTCCTCAGGATATCTGATGCATGCCTGCTCCTCATGGTTCCTGATGCATGCCTGCTCCTCATGGTTCCTGATGCATGCCTGCTCCTCATGGGTTCCTGATGCATGCGTGCTCCTCAGGGCTCCTGATGCATGCCTGCTCCTCATGGTTCCTGATGTATGTCTGCTCCTCAGGGTTCCTGATGCATGCCTGCTCCTCAGGGTTCCTGATGCATGCCTGCTCCTCAGGGTTCCTGATGCATGCCTGCTCCTCATGGGTTCCTGATGCATGCCTGCTCCTCATGGTTCCTGATGCATGCCTGCTCCTCAGGGTATCTGACGCATGCCTGCTACACAGGGTTCCTGATGCATGCCTGCTCCTCAGGGTTCCTGATGCATGCCTGTTCCTCAGAGTATCTGATGCATGCCTGCTTCTCAGGGTTCCTGATGCATGTCTGCTCCTTGGAGTACCTGAGCCATGCCTGCCTTCCTCACAATATGGCCATTTTGATGCATGCTTATTTTTGTGTGACATTATGTCAGTAAAGAGTGACAGGGATGAGACCATGAGGCACACCTACTACCTCTCTAAACCCCAGGTTTTTATAGATGGAATGCGTTATTTATAGAAGTTTACATTGAGTCCTGTCATCATCACATCTCTCATGGCCTCACCTATATCTGGAAACAAGCATCTACTCGACAGTTAAAACACTGACTAAAAATTAAACATGTGAGGAAAACTGGGGAATGGGACCTCCAGGACAATCACATGGAAAGATCAAGGAGGAAATAGTAAAATTCTAGACAATTGAATACCTTCCTCCTAAATATGCCCAGAACCATAAGCAGGCAGGAGCTCTGTAGGCAGTATCCCAGTTGAGGATAGTTTTGCTGTGATTTTGTGCGTGTGTCCTAGGCATGTGAAGATTTGAACACATGTGTACACTTGGGGCAAAGAACTCCCTAGGAAAGTTGAGACCAAATGGTCTCTCTTTATATATATATTTGCAATGCAGTGGCTAGCAGTGCTAACCTTCATGCGCACCTCCACATGCAGAGCAGTGACTACTGTAACACCCCAGGGGTGTATATTCACACTTGCCTCTGGCTCCACCTGGGGATTGCCACCATTTTGGTTGTCCAGAGATTATGTTTCCACATCTCCACTTGTCAGTAATGAGAAAGCCCATGCGTACAGAGTCGTATTTATATTTCTCAGCATTTTCTAAGTCTCCAGCTCACCCTTCTGTCTGCTGCGTCTGACCTACATGTTGTCACACTGTCAGAATTCCCTCCCTGTAGCGATGACACTGAGGGGGAAAATGTTTTTATGTTGCTGTCCTTCTTTGGACATAATTTCATAGGTACATACTTAGAGAGGCATGTTAATTATTCTTCCTTGGCAGGTGGTCCCCCTATTTCCACCTATGATAACAATGTTCATGCTCAAAGCAGCACCACTATAGGAAGCACTATCTTATTCATAAGTTTTATTTTAATGCCTCTTCGTGTGCCCTTGGCTTCATCTTTGTTGGGATTTGAAGGCTCCCGAGTATCCAGATCAGTAGACTTTTCTGATCCTATGAAATCCTCACCTGTCTTTGTGTTTTGCCTTCTACTCTTTTGCAAACTTTATTTTCTATAAAGAGACTTATCTGCCTGTTCCCATCATTTTGTGTTTCATAGGCTTCATCTGCTTGTCTCCTTTTTAATCCCTAGGCTCATGTCACCTTTGTTGCCATTTAATGCTCCCTTGCTGTTGCACGTTATCTGTCACTACTGCACATGGACTGTGCCTGTGCTGAGTGCTGACCAGGACCTATCCCTTTAAGTAATGAACTGGCTCCTTTACTCTGCTTTCCCTTGTTATTTGGAGGCCTAACATGCCTCATATCAGAAGACAAAGAGTTTCTATTCCTAAAACCTCAAACGCAAATTCTTCGTCCTTTCTGTGGCTGCGTGGTCACATAGTTTGGAATTCTTTGGGCTAGTTACAAAAAAGATCTTCACTTATTGCAGCTTCCTTGACCCTGACCTTCTGTTTTTATTTATTAGTATTTTAAGTGCCCCTACCATGAATCATTTCCTAGTTCTATTTTCTTTCCTTGATGCCACTAGGGTAGTACTGCTACAACAAAACTGTCATTAGACCATTTTCTAACTCAAATGTATACTTGAGTTTCTATGCAAGGAGTCCTCAGGGATAGTGAGCTTGCCTATCTGTGAGCCCCAAGACTGTTAGAACCAAGCTAGTTGTAGCTCCCCATGTGCACTGTCCAGTTGTACCTCCCCACATGCACTGTCTAATTGTAGCTCCCCACACGCACTGTCTAGTTGTAGCTCCCCACGTGCACTGTCCAGTTGTACCTCCCCACATGCACTGTCTAATTGTAGCTCCCCACATGCACTGTCTAGTTGTAGCTCCCCACATGCACTGTCTAGTTGTAGCTCTCCACATGCACTGTCTAGTTGTAGCTCCCCACGTGCACTGTCTAGTTGTAGCTCCCCACGTGCACTGTCTAGTTGTAGCTCCCCACACGCACTGTCTAGTTGTAGCTCCCCACACGCACTGTCTAGTTGTAGCTCCCCACATGCACTGTCTAGTTGTAGCTCCCCACATGTACTGTCTAGTTGTAGCTCCCCATGTGTACTGTCTAGTTGTAGCTCCCCATGTGTACTGTCTAGCTATAGCTCCCCACATGCACTGTCTAGTTGTAGCTCCCCCCACGCACTGTCTAGTTGTAGCTCCCCACATGCACTGTCTAGTTGTAGCTCCCCACATGCACTGTCTAGTTGTAGCTCCCCACATGCACTGTCTAGTTGTAGCTCCCCATGTGTACTGTCTAGCTATAGCTCCCCACATGCACTGTCTAGTTGTAGCTCCCCCCACGCACTGTCTAGTTGTAGCTCCCCCCACGCACTGTCTAGTTGTAGCTCCCCACATGCACTGTCTAGTTGTAGCTCCCCACACGCACTGTCTAGTTGTAGCTCCCCACGTGCACTGTCTAGTTGTAGCTCCCCCCACGCACTGTCTAGTTGTAGCTCCCCACGTGCACTGTCTAGTTGTAGCTCCCCACGTGCACTGTCTAGTTGTAGCTCCCCAAGTGCACTGTCTAGTTGTAGCTCCCCACATGCACTGTCTATTTGTAGCTCCCCACATGTACTGTCTAGTTGTAGCTCCCCATGTGTACTGTCTAGCTATAGCTCCCCACATGCACTGTCTAGTTGTAGCTCCCCACGTGCACTGTCTAGTTGTAGCTCCCCACACGCACTGTCTAGTTGTAGCTCCCCACACGCACTGTCTAGTTGTAGCTCCCCACGTGCACTGTCTAGTTGTAGCTCCCCACGTGCACTGTCTAGTTGTAGCTCCCCACACGCACTGTCTAGTTGTAGCTTCCCCATACACTGTCTAGCTGTAGCTCCCCATGTGCACTGTTGTTTCTCTGTGTGTTTTACTGTTGAGTACTTTATTTAGCATATTGTCCTAGTTATGCTGTCAAATGCCCACACACCCACTTTTTCCTTCTAATTCAGGGTCAGTTTTCACGAGTCCAGTCTGGCCCCACAGGAATGCACCATCTCCATTCCTCTGAGGAAATAGCAAGGACTGCTGTGACCATTGTTACTTTCCTCTTTGTTGCACTCAGAACTATGCAGTCTACACTACTAAGCCGACAGCTACACAGATAACAAATGAAATTGTTCTTTTTTTGAATCATAAGTAAAATATCCTTTTGCGAACATTAGACCATATAGCCATCTATAGGTGTTTGCAATAGAGTAAAATAAATTATCGATCTAATGAAGCCTTAAAGTTAATTTTTTTTCATAATACAAACTGTGACTTTATTTTATTTCTTAAAAAGATACCATTAATGTGGATATTTTAAATTTTATAATTATTTTTGGTTAGGATTATTTGTGCACTGTTCACATACGGTCCAATGCCAAGTATGAGCTTTAGTGTGAACTACAGAGCATGGTTGGTAATGTCAAATCTACTGTCAATGCAGGTCACATTGTATAAAGCCCAGTACTGCTGAGGGTGCTGCTACTAGATGAGAATGTGGGGGTGTGGGGTGGGGAGGTGGAGGGGAATGTGGGGGTGGGGTGGGGAGGTGGAGGAGAATGTGGGGGTGGGGTGGGGAGGTGGAGGAGAATGTGGGGGTGGGGTGGGGAGGTAGAGGGGAATGTGGGGGTGGGGTGGGGAGGTGGAGGGGAATGTGGGGGTGGGGTGGGGAGGTGGAGGGGAATGTGGGGGTGGGGTGGGGAGGTAGAGGGGAATGTGGGGGTGGGGTGGGGAGGTGGAGGGGAATGTGGGGGTGGGGTGGGGAGGTGGAGGGGAATGTGGGGGTGGGGTGGGGAGGTGGAGGGGAATGTGGGGGTGGGTGGGGAGGTGGAGGGGAATGTGGGGGTGGGGTGGGGAGGTGGAGGAGAAATGTGGGGTGGGGTGGGGGAGGTGGAGGGGAATGTGGGGGTGGGGAGGTGGAGGGGAATGTGGGGGTGGGGTGGGGGAGGTGGAGGAGAATGTGGGGGTGGGGTGGGGAGGTGGAGGGGAATGTGGGGGTGTGGGGGTGGGGAGGTGGAGGGAATGTGGGGGTGGGGTGGGGAGGTGGAGGGGAATGTGGGGGTGGGGTGGGGGGTGGAGGAGAATGTGGGGGTGGGGAGGGGAGGTAGAGGGGAATGTGGGGGTGGGGAGGGGGAGGGGAATGTGGGGGTGGGTGGGGAGGTGGAGGAGAATGTGGGGGTGGGGAGGGGAGGTGGAGGGGAATGTGGGGTGTGGGGTGGGGAGGTGGAGGGGAAAGTGGGGGTGGGGTAGGGAGGTGGAGGGGAATGTGGGGGTGTGGGGGTGGGGAGGTGGAGGGGAATGTGGGGGTGGGGTGGGGGGTGGGAGGAGAATGTGGGGGTGGGGTGGGGAGGTGGAGGGGAATGTGGGGGTGTGGGGTGGGGAGGTGGAGGGGAATGTGGGGGTGGGGTGGGGAGGTAGAGGGGAATGTGGGGGTGGGGTGGGGAGGTGGAGGGGAATGTGGGGGTGGGGTGGGGAGGTGGAGGGGAATGTGGGGGTGGGGTGGGAGGGTGGAGGGAATGTGGGGGTGGGGTGGGGAGGTAGAGGGAATGTGGGGGTGGGTGGGGAGGTGGAAGGGAATGTGGGGTGGGGTGGGGAGGTGGAAGGGAATGTGGGGTGGGGTTGGGGAGGTAGAGGGGAATGTGGGGGTGGGTGGGGAGGTGGAGGGGAATGTGGGGGTACAGTGGGAGGTAGAGGGGAATGTGGGGGTGTGGGTGGGAAGGTGGAGGAATGTGGGGGTGGGGAGGTGGAGGGGAATGTGGGGTGGGGTGGGGAGGTGGAGGGGAATGTGGGGGTGGGGTGGGGAGATGGAGGGGAATGTGGGGGTGGGGTGGGGAGATGGAGGGGAATGTGGGGGTGGGGTGGGGAGGTGGAGGGGAATGTGGGGGTGGGGTGGGGAGGTGGAGGGGAATGTGGTGGGGTGGGAGGTGGAGGGATGTGGGGTGGGTGGGGAGGTGGAGGGGAATGTGGGGGTGGGTGGGGAGGTGGAGGGGAATGTGGGGGGTGGGGTGGGGAGGTGGAGGAGAATGTGGGGTGGGGTGGGGAGGTGGAGGAGATGTGGGGGTGGGGTGGGAGGTGGAGGAGAATGTGGGGTGGGGTGGGGAGGTGGAGGGGAATGTGGGGGTGGGGTGGGGAGGTGGAGGGGAATGTGGGGTGTGGGGTGGGAGGTGGAGGGGATGTGGGGTGGGGTGGGGTGGGGAGGTGGAGGAGAATTGGGGGTGGGGTGGGGAGGTGGAGGGGAATGTGGGGGTGGGGTGGGGAGGTGGAGGGGAATGTGGGGGTGGGGTGGGGGGTGGAGGGGAGTGTGGGGTGGGGTGGGGAGGTGGAGGGGAATGTGGGGGTGGGGTGGGGGGTGGAGGGGAATGTGGGGGTGGGGTGGGGAGGTGGAGGGGAATGTGGGGTGGGGTGGGGAGGTGGAGGAGAATGTGGGGGTGGGGTGGGGAGGTGGAGGAGAATGCGGGGTGGGGTGGGGAGGTGGGAGGGGAATGTGGGGGTGGGGTGGGGAGGTGGAGGAGAATGTGGGGGTGGGGTGGGGAGGTGGAGGAGAATGTGGGGGTGGGGTGGGGAGGTGGAGGGGAATGTGGGGGTGTGGGGTGGGGAGGTGGAGGGGAATGTGGGGGTGGGGTGGGGAGGTGGAGGAGAATGTGGGGGTGGGGTGGGGAGGTGGAGGGGAATGTGGGGTGGGGTGGGGAGGTGGAGGGGAATGTGGGGTGGGGTGGGAGGTGGCGGGGAATGTGGGGGTGGGGTGGGGGGTGGAGGGGAATGTGGGGTGGGGTGGGGAGGTGGAGGGGAATGTGGGGGTGGGGTGGGGGGTGGAGGGGAATGTGGGGGTGGGGTGGGGAGGTGGAGGGGAATGTGGGGGTGGGGTGGGGAGGTGGAGGGGAATGTGGGGGTGGGGTGGGGAGGTGGAGGGGAATGTGGGGTGGGGTGGGGAGGTGGAGGGGAATGTTGGGGGTGGGGTGGGGGGTGGAGGGGAATGTGGGGTGGGGTGGGGAGGTGGAGGGGAATGTGGGGGTGGGGTGGGGGGTGGAGGGGAATGTGGGGGTGGGGTGGGGAGGTGGAGGGGAATGTGGGGGTGGGGTGGGGAGGTGGAGGGGAATGTGGGGGTGGGGTGGGGAGGTGGAGGGGAGTTTGGGGTGGGGTGGGGAGGTGGAGGGGAATGTGGGGGTGGGGTGGGGAGGTGGAGGGGAATGTGGGGTGGGGGGGGGAGGTGGAGGGGAATGTGGGGGTGGGGTAGGGAGGTGGAGGGGAATGTGGGGGTGGGATGGGGAGGTGGAGGGGAATGTGGGGGTGGGGTGGGGAGGTGGAGGGGAATGTGGGGGTGGGGTGGGGAGGTGGAGGGGAATGTGGGGTGGGGTGGGGAGGTGGAGGGGAATGTGGGGGTGGGGTAGGGAGGTGGAGGGGAATGTGGGGGTGGGATTGGGAGGTGGAGGGGAGTGTGGGGGTGGGGTGGGGAGGTGGAGGGGAATGTGGGGGGGTGGGGTGGGGAGGTAGGAGGCAAACTCTAGCTTGCACTAAATTTAGCAGAAGACCTAAAAGTTGGTCTCAAATTTTAATCTGTAAAACAATAGTATGAAAATATTCTTTTAATTGCATTGCTTCATTTGAAATTTTTCATGGATAGGACTTAGAAAGTTAATGGAAAGTATTTTACCAGAAGGGGAAATAGAAAACTTCTCAAAGAATATTACAAATTCCTAGGAATGCTCAAGGAAAGATCTCCTGTTCCTGTGGCTGCTATCTTGTTTTGTTTGTTCTTTTTATTTTGGAAATTGAGGTCTTGCTATGTGGCCTTTGCTGGCATGTTACTTATTATGGAGTACAGGGTTGTCTTAAATCTGGCGCAACCCTCCTGCTTCAGTCTGTCAAGGGCCAGGATTACCACCGCCACGCATAGCTATCAGGCATCTTTTGTTCATGATTTAAGAATTATTATTGAGCAGGGCTACGCAAATTGGGTTCTAGGACTTCTCAGCCACCATCAGCTGCACCGCAGCCCTTTTGTCTAATCTCATCACGACATAAATAATTCCCTCTCTGCTGTAAGTGGACGCGGCAAGTGTTCGCCATCTCATACTTGTAATTTGAAAGCACTGTTGCGGCTTGTTTTCACCATCACATCTGGAATAACAACATCCTCAAGGGCACAGAGAAGCTGACCCCAGGGTAGGTCCTGTGACAAGAAGGAACTAGTCTTGCCTTTTTGCAAGTGACCAGTTTAACCAGGACTGCACATAACCAGATGGAAAGTGCACCATGGAGAATATTTCAGATAAATAAAATCACAAAAGGAGAAAACAAGTTAACCAAGATATGCCATATCATGCCAAGATTAATGCAATTAGCCTTACGTAAATGTTCTGTGGAAAGCAATCCCCTCCCGCCTCACAGTTTGAGATAGCGTCCTGTCATCTATCAGTGCTGGGAAAACACGGGCTCCCCAGCCCCACTCACACGAGGTAATTATGCCAAGCTAATAAGCAATGTCAAGGAATAAATATAGCCTACAACACTAATTTTGTATGTATTTTAAGCCCTGTGCTTGCATGGGCTAGAGCCCTATCCAATAGAAAGCAAACGACATAGAGAAACAAGAAATCCACATAAGTCCATTAATTTTCTACTCTTTGAAGTGATCTATACTTTTATAATTCCTGTGGATTTAATTGTTGTTGGTATTATTATTATTATTATTATTATTATTATTATTATTATTATTATTATTATGTGGGTTTCATGAGTCAGGTCATCCTCACCTTTGAGCCACTCAGCCAGTTCACCAGCCCTATGTGGATTATTTTCATGATGACAATCTTTTGTTAGCACCTTCTTATGTTTCCAAGAATGGTCAACATCAGGACCCCTCATCAGACACAAAGGGGGTGTACAGTCCAACTTCCCTGACATCCCATTAAAGCCAAACCTCTCCTTTTGCTATCTGGGGTCAAAGGAATCTTCTGACATGTCTTTTCTTCTGACTTTGCAACCTTTTCTCTGACTGGTTGATGCCCTCAACTTGTGCATCACAGACAGACAAGGTGTGCCAATTAGTCAAAGTCACAGCTTATAACTGAAGGCATCTTCAGGGGTCTTTCAGGGAGTTGGGCAGCTGGTGCCAGAACTCTGTACTTGCAGGCTGTCTTTCCAGCAGACAGGAAAGTAGCGTCCAGCATAGTAACCACCAAATGTTCACATGGTATTCGGTAGACCTGAGCAGTGTTGAGAACAGAGGCAATATTTCCATACACAGAGATGATTAACTGTGCTATCTATCAGGGATAGAGGAAAATCAGGAAAGCCTATGTGCTTCCTGGCATCAGGCACCATCTCTCTTGAAGCCATTTGAACACTAATCAGTGCTGCACAATTCTCCTTTTCATTATGCTCCACGACCTTAAAGATTCTAAAAGCTGAAAATTTTAGCAAAGGCACAACACATAAGAAATGCAAGACAGGAGGGCTCTGCCTACGTGCCCAGCCCAGTCACGTGGTTATGATTCCAGTGTTAGCAGTAAGAGGTGCTGGCAGTTATGAGCACATGAGGCACTGAGTCCAAACCTCAGCCAACCAAGCCGAGACTATGCTTTTTCACCATAAGATATGTTAAAGATGTCCTTCTGTTGTTTAAGATGAGGTGGGGATTTTGTGTCGTGTCTCGTGTCTTTGTCTCCGTGTACGGGGCAGGCCTAGTTTTCCACACGAATGTATGAGAATTTAAATTGTTCAAGGTCGACTTCAAAATTTTGTTCTTTTGGTTTATAAAAGGTGTGTAGCTTGGCCTTCTTGTGGGACTAACAGTGGGAGCAGGACTGGCTCTGACTGGCTGCTGCCTGCCTCTGCCTCTCGGACCTGTTTCTCCTACTGCCTGGCCTCTCCTAGCATTAATAGGAGAGGAGGAGCCTAGTCTTACTGCAACTTAACATGCCAGTCGCTATGCATGGTAGGCTTGCTCTTTTCTGAAGAGAAGTGGATGGGGGCTGGGGAAAGAGGGAAAGTGTGTTTGTGTGTGTGTGTGTGTGTGTGTGTGTGTGTGTGTGTGTGTGTGTGTGTACTGTGCAGAGAGGGGGAGAGGAAACTGTGACCCAGATGTAATAAACAAACAAAACATACATATGTACATACATACATGTCATTATTTTTGGCTAATTGATGTAAGATGTTGTCAAGCATAGCTAATTTGTGTAACTTTTATAAAGGCCAGAAATGGCATTCTGTAGAAAACATGGACACTGTAACTAGCTGACAAGGGTCACCTGAACACAACACACTGAAAAGTTAGAGGAACTTCTAAACCCTCTCTTCTTTGTAATGGAAAATATCTTCTGTGATAGCAAAAAAGTAGACACTTATTCTTGCTAACTGTTCATCTCTAGGTTTATTATACAAAATTTGCAATATTTATAATAACATACTTGAGATTATGAAAATAGATAGCCCTGGGCACATTTCAAGAAGTATTACTTTTAAGCAGGAATGACAGAATGTATATTTAAATGAAAACTTCTATTAGTATTTCCAGTAGCTCCCTATTTATTTTGAAATCAGACCTTTAAAAATAACTGTGGGGGGGGGTGGGCAGGCAAGTACAGTACATTTCTAAGCAATCCCCCAACTGAAATTGAGATAGTTGTTTCATTTCACCTACACAAGGAGGAAGTACACTGAATCTAAAGTGATGTTAACTCAGTGAGGTGAGTCCTTGCTAAGGCAGTCCCTCCTAGCAACCACAGCAGTCTCTTAACTTCCTGTCATTCCTGGGATGTCTTGCAACAACACTATAGGAAGGCTTTGGGGTGTGGCATGCCATCTGTTCTCTCCCCTTCCCAGCCTGACAGTCACTCAGCATCCACTCCCTAGGACCCCCAGACTGCGGTGGACAGTGGCCTGTTCTAGTGCCGACATCACTAACTCCAACTATGCTCTTTCCATCTACGCGGTACAGACAGCCTTCTTGAGGGGGGACCAGACCATTCAGGGAATTTTCTGAGTTGATGGTCCAGTTGCGTCTTCCCCCCCAGGCTGGAGGACAGCAACGCTGAAACCTAAGCCAGGGTGGCTCCATCCTGTGGTGTCTGACTTGAGCCCATGAATAGCCCGGGTTTCTCTGCCCTGGGATACTCCAGGCATGACATACTCTATTACAAAGCTAATGGCTTCCATTTAGAATTCAGCCATGGCTCATCACTTGCCTCAGAGGAATAGTAGGCAACATAATAGATCAGGTCCTGGGAACTATGCATCTCTTGGATGTCCAACCACCCATGAACAGAATGGTCTGAGCTTTTACTTTTACTAACAAAAATCTTAAAGGGCGTATTGATGGCAAGAAATCACCAAGTCATCTTATGAAGTAGCTACATTTCTATTTATGTTCCTCATTTGTATTCCAAAGTAAATTTTGAAAATATATAACTTTATATTTGCTTTGTTTGTTGACTGTGTGTTTCTTTAAGGGAGCTTACATGGTGTAAATCAGGACTCAAATTCATTTCCGTAGCTGAGGCTGGCTTTGTTCCACACTCTTCTTGGCCTCTACCTCCTGAGCCCAGGAGTAAAGACATAAAAGGGTTATGCCTACCACAAAATCCACCTTGTGTTGTTCACATTAATTTACTTGTTTATGAATTTTTAAATACCCATTTTTATAAGTATCAAAAATTTAGTGATAAGTTTGTTAGATGTTGAATACTCTTCATAATCTGAGACAAAACAAATGGAAGAAAGAAGGAGAAATCTGACTAGAATTTTCGGGAGATACCAGGCATGAATAGAAAGTGTTCACAAGAGCTTTTCATGCACAAGTTTTTCACATCTATTTTCTCCCTATAATAACCAATAACATAAAAGTACTTACAACAGTCACTATGGAAAAAAATTGAACAGAGACTCAGAAAATATATGAAATTAAAAAAATGTAAAACCTGAACTGTGACTTCAGAAAGCCCTTCTGTTCTAACAGCCATGAAGACTATTTCAGGCACAGTTGCCCGCAACTGATTTTAAATCCAGACAAACACAAAGGGAAGCATGTGACCGCAGACCCAGGATGACGATGACATAAAGCGACTCAGCCTCCTGTATGTGAGTCACCGGGGCCTGCTGAACATAGTGGGTTCCCTGAAGGAGCCCAGCACTGTTGCATGAACAACCTGCCATCTGTTATTTACAACAGGTTTACAAGCAGCATTTGTGTGAGCTCGTCACAATGGTTTACCAACAAAGCCACGGTTTTCAGAGATGAAGAGCGCCCAGCCACAGTTTCCTTCCTATCTGAGCAGTGTCTTTTTAAAAGCAAATGGCCATGTGCTCTATGGAGTATCCTCAGTGTGCGATGGCAGTCCTTGGCTTACTTAGGCAGGGAGAGTGGAACGGCTTTGGGATACAGTGCACAGCAGAACAAACAAACCCACATGCAAACCCTGAGCCACATTCGGGATTCACCAGCCACTTTCCAGGACCACGGTGCTTTGTTTGTTTGGGTTATAGACTCTTTGGGATAATGGTGTTGGCAGTTCTTGGTTCTGAAGCTGGACTCAGCTGAAATCACGCTTGGAGTTATTTGACTTTCTCTCTGATTTTTTTTTTTAAGTCAATCACAGGAAATTTAAGATAACAGTTTAAACATTTTCAGAAAATAGTGTGTTTGTATCTGTCGATGCATGATGGTAAGGTTATGAACCCGGGTTAGAGTTACTTACTAAAACTGCTTACAAAGTTTAACAAACCAAAGAGTATCTCAAGATGACCCGCAGGTTCACATGCCGGTGAAACTATTATACATAAGTGTGTCCCCAAAACGGACAACAAGAGGAGTTAAAATGTGGTCCTAGTGACTAGGAACGCCATTGTTTCCTGGAACATATTATCTTGTGTACATTTATATGTGCTGGAATGACTCACAAACACGCCCACATGCTCGCATAAGAAAGTTTGTTATTTCTTATATACCTTTATTTTCAAGGGGAGTGTCCATAAGGTAAGGGGCGTAGGCACGTTCTCCCAGCAGGATGCGCCACTGTGGCCTCTGCTCCCTCAGTGAGAGTGGAGCCTGCTCAATGATTACTTAATGAAAAGTGGAATAACACACCAATCTCCCTCTGGAGAACATCTTGTCCTTGCCAGGATATGTCTCAAACACACTAATTGTACTAGAAAAGTGGTATCTTATTCTTATAGCTTTCTGAGCTTTTATTTATCAAGAATCACAGTGAGTTTTGTTTTGTTTTTTAAACCACTTAACTGCCTTACTTCTATTTTAAAGGCAAAATCGCCTGGAAAATAACCACCACATTGCTCTGTGAGAATCAAAATCAGCCAAAGGTTTGAAGATGCTAAAGTGCTGCCTAAAAATATCAGCACTTAGGCGATGGGGGGGTTCTTCCTCCCGCCAGAATTTCTGGGTGTCCCCTCCCCGTGTTCATGTCAGCAAACAGGTATGAGTCACACACAGAATCATTGGGGCACTGCACTCTAATGTGCCCATAAGGGTAGCATAAGACTGTCTGCATACGTTGCTAAGTAAAGGAAAATCTATTACTAACGAGAGAACACTTCCAGTCTGCTAAGCAACGCACACGGTGCCTGAGTGTTTCATGTTTGAGAAATCAGTGTAACGCAGATCCTGCAGCCCAAATCTCTTCACACTGCCAAGTGCTGGCCATGGCCTGGAAGAGAGATCAGTACGGCCATACTGTGGAGCCCAGAAGTTACCTGAGACCCTAGAGCCAGAGTTTCAGGCATTTGGGACCTGCCTGACTACATATTCTGTAATCTGACCACAGATCCTCTGTAAGAACAGTGCACACTTTTACCTGAGCCTACTCTGTAGTCCTAACGTGTGATTTTTTTTTTTGAAAATTATTTTTTCACATTTATTTGAATGTCCCTACTCTTCCTCATATGTTATGGCCAATGGGGATAAGTAACAAACTTCTCTTCCCCCATGAGCTGCCCCGTTAAACTCTGGAAATATCCATCAAGTAAAATCCGACCTCTGACCTGCCCACCGTCTCACGACAGAGCGCACTAGCTCACCTTCCTGGCTCTTCTCCTGTCCTCCATCCCATCTGGCCTTGAGTGGCTCACACTGTTCCTTCTAGAAATGCATTGATTCTCTTAGCCCCAGATCTTCCTTGTGAACACAGCAGTAGAAACAGCGCCTGCACACTCACACACGGATGCCCAGTCCCCTGGATCACCTCCCTTAAAGTATTTCCTCTTTCTCCTCCATTTCATCTTTGTGCTAGGGTGTGGTGCTTTCCTCTGCAGACTCTCCCTCAGCCACGTGCTCAGCTTCCCCTCTCTCCCTCCATGTCCTCCATCTGTCTTCTCTGGTGGCTTAATGCATCACTTTTAACCATTTAGTTCTCAGTGTCAACACTTTAATAAAGTCAGTAGAGGAAAACAATCAACAGAACAGCAAGCTTCACCTCCTCCCAGGGAAAGAACACAGCTGGTGAAAGTGGTTGCACTTTCACCAAACTCAAGGGCCCCCTTCTCCTGGAAGTCGGCCCTCCTGGGGTCACCCTGAGGCCTTTCACCCTGCACTGCACCAGTTGAGCCTCCAGCCACGCTGTTCCTGGAGCTCTGACTGCAGGCACTAGCTATGTGCTTTTCTCTTTTTTGTAGTAGCACTTAACAGAGCCAGCCCTCTAGCCTGCAATGTCCCCAAAGCAAATCCGTGGTTTCCTTGGGGGAAGGAAGGCACGCAGGCTTCCTGAGGCTCCAGCCTGGGAAGGTCACATACGGAGATCATAACTAACGCACAGCGAGCTCCTCTGCACACACTCATGAGGCTGAAGCCTGGGGCCAGATGAAAACCCAGCATACACAGGAGACCACAGAGCACTGAAGAGAAATGGCCTTTCCTGCCTTGAACGTCAGGAAGAAAACTGAGGGCAAGGAGGGACCAAGAGGCAGTACGCCTGTTGGCTAGGGGTGTCATACTCTGGCCCCTTCCCAGCTGCTGAGGAGAAAGCAGACAGGTTCTGAAGACTGCAAAATACGCTGAAGAGGAGGCAGGCAAAGTGGCGTGGCTGGGGTTAATTGGTCAGGGATGGCCAGAGCCTTCGGTAGACAGACCAGAGTCTACCTTAGCATTGTCAGCTACACAGCAACAGCCACAAAATAACAGTAGTTAAAAGGCCAAGAAATGAGGACTGGGGGAGAAAGTCTACAGGTTTTCATGAAAGGCTCAACTCAAATATCATTTTTTATGTTAAACCTTTTTTTGTTTTTTCAGAAAGAAATTGGCATTATCGGTACCCTGGCTGTGGCAGTGTGCTCGTCCTCAGTCAGCCTGTTCCTTCCTCAGCACACTGTCATGTAGGCACACTGTCATGTAGGCACACTGTCATGTGGGCACACTGTCATGTGGGCACACTGTCATGTAGGCACACTGTCTTGTTGAAGATTGGTCCCTGCCACAGACGCACCCTGAGGCCCTATGTTACCTGCTCACAGAAAGTGTTATGACCAAAAGAAGGCCATGGAGTGAACAGGATCAGAGACATTCCATGGTTTTTATATGCAGAAAATATCATTATATATCTATTCACAGTGTTGAAAACATCTTTATCCTACCGTGTTATAGCTTCATCTTGCCCCTTTCTCTAAGAAATTCAAAACTGCATCATTAATCACATTGAAATCCTAAAGCAACTGTTGCTATGGCACTTTATCCAAGCAAAGAAAGATTTGTTTCAGAGAAAAAACAACCCCTAAGTATACGTTTTTCAAACAAACAAAGTACAACAATTTGAGCCATTATGGTTATACAACAACCACTTGCCACCATGTTGTTCGTGGGCAGAGCTTTCATCTTTCAAAAGTCACCTTATACAACCAGTGACCTAGGCCAAACCAACTGTCAGGAAAAAGCAATGTACAGGCTGGAGAGATGTATAGGCTCCGCAGCTAAGAGCCCTGGTGGGTTTGGCAGAGGACTCAAGTTTGGCTCCTAGCACCTATGTGGCAGCTCACAACCACCTGAAACTCCAGGGGATTCTGTACCCTCCTCTGGCCTCCCTGCGTACTGTAGTCACATGGTACATAGGCACACATGCAAGACAAAACACTCACACACATAAATAATAAATAAATCTTTTTAAAATGGAAGTGTAATGTACTGTTTTCCTAAACGCCTTTGTACTGAGCCAGTGGTTGGGGTTCAGGCTGCAGAGAACTCTGGCATGGCTACCTTGGAACACAGTCTTTGTCAGGAAGACAGTCTCATATGTGCTGCCAGTGACACAACCCAGACACAGAAAAGACAAGAAGAAACTCCCTGACAAGAGCTGTTGCCTGGGAGTGGAGCCTGACAGCTGTTGAGGAGAAACCAGAGTCAGACACTTTGCCAATTCCCTGGAAACAAATACGGAAGACAGGGAACGTGGGAGCCATGAAGAACTTCAGTGAGTTCCACAGTCTGTGTGTATGCACACCGGTTTGCAGGTTTATATGTGTATGCACATGCATATATTTGCATGTGAGATGCAAATGTGTGTGCTGGTGTATGTGTACATGTGTGTGAAAGTCAGGAGACAGCCTTACATGCCCACTTTTTCCATTAATTAAATGAATTATTTGGCAACTTCATTCAGCCATTTCTTACCTCTGTCCCACCCCCACCAGCGTCCGAGACTCTGCTATTGCTTTTCTCACACCCGTGTCACTTTGCTCTGCATTGTGACCCACTCAGTCAGTCATAGCTGTCCCAGTGAACAGGATTGTGGAGCTGTTTCTTGAAGCCCAGTGCACTGTTTGTTGGCTTGCTTCGGTTTTGCTGTTGTTTTGAGGCAGGGACTCTCACTTTTCTGAAGCTCACCACGTAGTCCATGCTGGTTAGGCAGCAAGGCCTAGGGGGGATCCTGTCTCTGCCTCCGTACAGCTGTGACACATACATGCACTGCCATGCATGGCAGGATCTGCAGGTGGAATTCTGGTTTCCATCCCGCAGACACAGCACATTACCAACTGAACCATGTCAACAATCCTTGTACATCATTATGATACCTGAGAATGCTCTTCCCAGAAAGACTCGAGGTGAGCCTTTGCTCACCAGAGTTCTCGTTGGTGAGATGTAGAAATGGCACCGACTCACTTTTCTACAGGCTGTGTTACTGTGCTCAGTGGTGTTAACCCTTCCAAGGCAAAAAGGAAAAGAATAACAATGGGGCTACTCTGAACAAGTGGAGACGAAAACTTCCTCTCTCTCTCTCTCTCTCTCTCTCTCTCTCTCTCTCTCTCTCTCTCTCTCTCTCCCTCCCTCCCTCAACTTATACAGAAGTGAACATAAAACCAACCCACAATTTGAAACATAGAAAATGTTAGAAGAAAAAAAAAACCCTGAGGAAATACTTAACTTATATGAATGGGCAATGGCTTTCTGAACAGGATTCTAACCGGGCAGGAAATCAGATCAAAATCTGGTGGATGGGAATGCATCGAATTAAATTCTTTTCTGTACAAGGAAACAATCTGTAGAGTGAAGTGATGTCCACAGAAAGGGAGAGAGACTGTTAAATATTCATGCAAGAAGGGATTACCTAGGATTCATTAAAAACTAAAAATTTAAACAAAACAATCCAGTAAGTGTAGGTATAATAAATGCTAATAGACACTTTTCAAATAAAGACACAAAGACCAATGAACACAGGGAAAATGTTCAACATCCTTGGCCTTTAGGGAAATGCAAATCAAAGCTGCAATGACGACCTATCTAGCCAGTCAGACCAAGGACCACCAAGATGTCTCACCTAAGGCCCTGTCATCCTAGTCATGGTGGGCATCTTGCGGACAACGGGCATGCTACTCAGTTACAGACAAAGGAAACATGGTTCTACAGCTCCCTAGAGCTTGGTTCTCATGTGATCCTAGATCCTACTTCCTGTGTTTTGCCTACAGTTTTCTAAACATGGTTACTTCCCGAGACTTCTGTGTGTGCTGTGCTTGGCCATCATCCTGTCTGTATCCATGGTCTTTACATCCACCTCAATAACTTCCTGTGCTATCTACATGTTGTTTTCTCCTTATTATCCATCCTTTCTGATCTCCGCCTGCACTGCCTTCACTCTGCATCCTAGATTTTGGAGAATTCCTGGTTCTTCAGCACTTGTGTCACTAGGTCATTTGTCTCTTACGCTCATCTCATGTCCCAACTCAAACAACCACATTGGCTCAGTGAGATCCTCACTGCAGCTTCCGACCGCTGGACTTATAGCAAATGCAGCCCTGATCCGACCTAGATGAATGAGAAGTTGCCATTTCCATTCCAAGAATTTAAGAAAACAACATTTAGGACATTTAGGGGGTAGAAACGGGTTTCTTATATTATACAACAGGGCTAAGTGAGCAAAGGCAGCATGTGGCACTGAGCTCCACACCACCTGAGTCCAACACAGGACCTGCCCAGGAGAAGTCAGTGCTCATCCCATTCACAAAGCCAGGCCTCTCTCCTATAAATTTATATTTCAAATTGTATTCCAAGTGTCTGTGGCCTCCCTCTCACACACTCAGTGGTGTGCACAATGGAGTTGGCACCCTATTAAATGTGTGTGATGATTCTATCTCACCTTAGAGAGTCAAGAGGAAAAGACCTGGAAGCAGAAAGTAAGGGGTGTGGTTTTATCAGGCTTAGAAAACAAATGCATGGGGAAGAGAGGGGCTAGGAAAACATAGTGCCACCTGTCAAGGCTCTAGTGTCACTCTGTCAAAGCTTAGGACAGCTGCCAGCCTGGATCCAGACATGGTCCTTTTCTTATATTTTGTTTATATGGTGTGGCAGTTTGAGTGAGAATGGCCCCACAGACTCATATGTTTGAATTCTTAGTTCCCACGTGGGGAAACTGTTTGGGAAGACAGTATGACTTTTGTTGGAGGAGATGTGCCCTTGGTGGAGGAGGTGTGCCCTTGTTGGAGGGGGTGTGCCCTTGTTGGAGGGGGTGTGCCCTTGGTGGAGGGGGTGTGACCTTGTTGGAGGAGGTGTGACCTTGCTGGAGGAGGTGTGACCTTGCTGGAGGAGGTGTGACCTTGTTGGAGGAGGTGTGCCCTTGTTGGAGGAGGTGTGCCCTTGTTGGAGGAGGTGTGCCCTTGGTGGGGGAGGTGTGCCCTTGGTGGAGGAGGTGTGCCCTTGTTGGAGGAGATGTGCCCTTGTTGGAGGAGGTGTGACCTTGTTGGAGGAGGTGTGCCCTTGTTGGAGGGGGTGTGCCCTTGTTGGAGGGGGTGTGCCCTTGTTGGAGGGGGTGTGCCCTTGTTGGAGGAGGTGTGCCCTTGGTGGAGGGGGTGTGCCCTTGGTGGAGGGGGTATGCCCCTGTTGGAAGGGCTGTGACTTTGTTGGAGGAGGTGTGTCCTTGTTGGAAGAGGTGTGTCACAGGGCCAGGCTTTGCTGTTTCAGAAGACTCACACCATCACCACTGAGTCTGCCTTCCTTTCTGTCTCCTGGTTGTGGATCATGGCTAGAGCACTCAGCTGTTCCTTCCTTCTACCATCACGGACTCTAACCTTCAGAAACCATCAGCTGAATTAAACACTTTCTTTCTATGTTGCCTCTGTCATGGTGTTCTATCTCAGCAATAGAAAAGTAATTAAGACAGGACTACAACCATCTACATCTAAAATTATGTATATAACCTTAGTAAGCCAACAAAAGGAGTAATAAATTATGGACAGGGAAAACAACTCCCACAAAACACAGATGCCACTTGCAAAGACATCCTTCAGACATGGTCTCCACGCATCCCTTCCTTTAACTCGATGTCAGAGTTAGAAAGAATTCTGCAGGCAGTGTGAGTAAAACCAACAACTACAACAAAGGAAACCACATTAAGTAACATAATAAGACTCAACACACTATGTATGTAGTTCATATGAGTAGGCATAGAATCAGTTATTTTGTAACAGATATTATGTATGTATGTATGTAATGTATGTATGTACGTACATATATATAAAATCTTCAAGACCAGGGGAGAAATAAATCACAAAAAATTCATGAAAGATATCATAGAGATAGTACAATTTATTTTTTAAATTATATTTTTATTTTATGTGTGTGGGTGCTTTGCCAACATGTATATATGTGCACCAAGTGTATGTAGCTCCTGTAGAGGACAGAAGAAGGCACCAGAAATCCTAGAGCTGGACTTATAGATGATTGTGAGCTGCCGTGTGAGTGCTGGGAACAGAATCCAGGTCCTCTGCAAGAACAGCCATTGCTGTCACCTCTCCAGCCACTAAACTCAATTCTAAGAGAACACAAAGAAGTGTAAGTCACTAAGCACCAGAAATGGGAACAAGATGTTTCTGGAAAAGGTTAGTGGGTAGGGAGATGGCACAGCTGGGTAGGGAGATGGCACAGCTGGGTAGGGAGATGGCACAGCTGGGTAGGGAGATGGCACAGCTGGGTAGGGAGATGGCACAGCTGGGCAGGGAGATGGCACAGCTGGGCAGGGAGATGGCACAGCTGGGTAGGGAGATGGCACAGCTGGGCAGGGAGATGGCACAGCTGGGCAGGGAGATGGCACAGCTGGGCAGGGAGATGGCACAGCTGGGTAGGGAGATGGCACAGCTGGGCAGGGAGATGACACAGCTGGGTAGGGAGATGGCACAGCTGGGTAGGGAGATGGTGCAGCTGGGTATGGAGATGGCACAGCTGGGTAGGGAGATGGTGCAGCTGGGTAGGGAGATGGCACAGCTGGGTAGGGAGATGGCACAGCTGGGTAGGGAGATGGCGCAGCTGGGTAGGGAGATGGCGCAGATGGGTAGGGAGATGGCGCAGATGGGAATGGAGATGGCGCAGATGGGTAGGGAGATGGCGCAGATGGGTAGGGAGATGGCACAGCTGGGCAGGGAGATGGCGCAGATGGGAATGGAGATGGCGCAGATGGGAATGGAGATGGCACAGCTGGGCAGGGAGATGGCACAGCTGGGCAGGGAGATGGCGCAGCTGGGTAGGGAGATGACACAGTTGGGTAGGGAGATGGCACAGCTGGGTAGGGAGATGGCACAGCTGGGTAGGGAGATGACACAGTTGGGTAGGGAGATGGCGCAGCTGGGCAGGGAGATGGCACAGCTGGGTAGGGAGATGGCGCAGCTGGGTAGGGAGATGGCGCAGATGGGTAGGGAGACGGCGCAGATGGGAATGGAGATGGCGCAGATGGGTAGGGAGATGGCGCAGATGGGTAGGGAGATGGCACAGCTGGGCAGGGAGATGGCGCAGATGGGAATGGAGATGGCGCAGATGGGAATGGAGATGGCACAGCTGGGCAGGGAGATGGCACAGCTGGGCAGGGAGATGGCACAGCTGGGTAGGGAGATGGCGCAGCTGGGTAGGGAGATGGCGCAGCTGGGTAGGGAGATGGCGCAGCTGGGCAGGGAGATGGCACAGCTGGGTAGGGAGATGGCACAGCTGGGTAGGGAGATGGCACAGCTGGGTAGGGAGATGGCGCAGCTGGGCAGGGAGATGGCACAGCTGGGCAGGGAGATGGCGCAGCTGGGCAGGGAGATGGCGCAGCTGGGTAGGGAGATGGCGCAGCTGGGTAGGGAGATGACACAGCTGGGTAGGGAGATGGCGCAGATGGGTAGGGAGATGGCGCAGATGGGTAGGGAGATGGCGCAGATGGGTAGGGAGATGGCGCAGCTGGGCAGGGAGATGGCGCAGATGGGAATGGAGATGGCGCAGATGGGTAGGGAGATGGCACAGCTGGGCAGGGAGATGGCACAGCTGGGTAGGGAGATGGTGCAGATGGGTAGGGAGATGGCGCAGCTGGGCAGGGAGATGGCGCAGATGGGAATGGAGATGGCGCAGGTGGGCAGGGAGATGGCACAGCTGGGCAGGGAGATGGCACAGCTGGGTAGGGAGATGGCGCAGATGGGTAGGGAGATGGCACAGCTGGGCAGGGAGATGGCGCAGGTGGGCAGGGAGATGGCACAGCTGGGCAGGGAGATGGCGCAGGTGGGCAGGGAGTTGGCACAGCAAGAAGAGGTTACTATGCAAGAATGAGGACATCAGTGTGGGTCCTGAGTTGAGAAAGCCATGTGTGTAAGGTCCCTGCTGCTGTGCTGGTGAGACAGACCGCTGGAGACTCCCAGGAGCTCCAAGCAGCTAGTGTACGGGGCACGGTGGTGAAGAGAGGGTCCTGTCTTAAGCTGGAAGGCAAAGATTGACCTGCAAGCTATCACTGATATCAACATGCTTGACATAGAGTTCAAGCATGTGCATGAGCGCACACACACTAAACTTTAAATAGTTATCTGTCTGTCTATCTATCACCTGTCTGTGCATCATATATCTAATATATGTATTTATTGTGTACAAGTGCATATGTGCTGTGGTACACAAGTATTTTTAGTCTTTTAAATAATGTTACACCACTGACTTTTAAGAAAAAAATATGTATTTTTTTAATTTTATGTGTATGAGTAGGGTTTTTTTTTTCCTTAATTAATGTATCTGCAGCATGTACATGCCTGGTGCCCTCAGATGTCAGAAGACCGGCCCTGGCTCCCCTTGACCTGGGATTGTGATGGTAGTGACCCACCAAGTTGGTTCTGGGAGCCGAACTGCAGTCATGTATGAGAGCAGCCAGGCCTCGTCCTCACTGAGCCGCCTCTTTACCTCCACTGTTTACTGTTAATGTCCCGTTACTCCCCCAGAACATCCTCAGCCTGTGGTTACACCCCAAACAGCTGTGGTGTAAAACGTGAAGAGTGCAAATCGACAAAAGTAAAAAGTAAACAGTCATGCACAGGCCTTGCGGAGCCTCAGACTGGGAGTCTAGAACTGTGTGTATCTGAGTTTAGAAGGGCAGCCTCTCCTTTGTTTTGTAAACATATATATGTGACAGCGCACTCTGAAAATGCCTGAAGATTAATAAAGTGGCCTCTTTTTAGTGAAATCACTAAATCTTCGGTTTCTCATTAATCAGACCATAAATAATTATGGAAATCACAGAGCTTATCTTATTCAGGCATGTCAAGATGAAAAATAGCCCTGACCAGATTATAGTTAAGCCGTGGCAGCCCTTAGCACTTGCATGAGTTCTCTCTTCCCTTCCAAGGGACTCAAAGACTAAAAGGCTTCCTGCATGTGAGGGGCTACCTGTCTGCTCAACATGAGGTTGGTGGTGGGTGGGAGGTGAGAAGGGGGAGAAAACACGAGCAAGAAATTCAATATCTCAGTTGCTCAACAACAACAACAACAACAACAACAACTAAATGACCCACTGGTTAATCCAAACGTTTATCTGCTGCTACTTTTTGCTGGATGCGGAAGGATGTGTTTGTAATCTCAGTGTACTATGGTAAGATAGAAGACAAAGACTGCAGCTCCCAGAAGCTCCAGGCAGCTCGCATGAGGCCCATTGTTACCATTATTATTAACAGACAGGTGACGGTGATGTGAGGCGTGAGCTGGAACCTGCCTTTGGCCAATGCGGTGCCCTATGCTGTTCCATGTTACACACACACGCACGCACGCACATACAGACACACACACACACCTGCCCCTCAGCAAACCCTTGATCCCTCTCCACGCTGCTGACATCTGAACACCTCTCATTGCGTGGTTCTTTTATAAGGCCACAGCGTTCTCACTTGTCCACGCCCAGTCCTCCTGTAAGAACTGTGCTGTTAGACACCAGTGCCTTTGCAGCTAGGAAGAGTGGCTCTGACAACTGACTACACTTTACTCCTGGTGCTGCTTTAACTCCTCCCTCCCTTTGGCTGTCTCTCATGACTTTTTAGAAGAGGAGAGGTCTCCCTACAGGCACACTGCCCTGGGTCCAGTCCCACCCACTCCCCACAAAGCCTCAGCTGCTGGCCTCCTTCTCCATGCCTGTCTTAAGATGGACCCAGAGAGGAATTCCCTAAATACAAACGCCCACAAGGTGAGTGGGCTGCCAACTGATAGAACCCAATGAGACTGCTTTGCCCACGGCACAGAGCATCCCACGCCTGGGCCTCAGAGGGCTGGTGTCTACTTAGGTGTTCCGTACTGTGCACTGGTAAGCCTGACGTGAGCCATGTCTATGGGAAGCCCTCACTTCACGCTTCTATCTCAAGAGGTGAATACTTCAAGATTTGAGCTCTGAATGGTTGCTGTCAACCAGCTGTTTAGGTCATTTTCCCCCATTTTTTCCTTTTCCTTTACATTTCCATCTGTTTCTTTAATAAGCACCCCCAGTGTGTCTTGAACTCTTAGCATCCCTTTTGTCTCAACTTCCTAAGTGCTAGGATTGCAGGGGGTAGCGCTGCAGTGGCTATATAGGTCATACTCCCTCCCAAGAACATTACCAACAAGGTAAGGGGCCCCAAAGATTACTTCCTGTTTCACTGTTTTGTTTTTTTTAATATTGACTCCAAATGAGCTACGTCAAATATCTGAATAAGATAAAGGGACCATCCCAGGTGTCTCTCCTGTTCTCACAGTGCTTTGGGGATCATTACAGGAACCTCGTGACTTTGGGGAGTAAAAGCTGAGAATGCACCATTTTATGTAACGTCCGCGTTCGCCAGCCCCTGCTATATCTTTATCCTAACGCTGTTGTAAAGACAGGCAGCTAGGACAGGACCATCACGGGGGCAAGCCAGGTGGATGAGCTCAGTGCAAGGAACGTAGAACATGCTGTCCTTGTGCTCACAGGCCAGGCTGGGATGTGACAAGCAGGCCTGTCACCCTGTTTGGCTTGGGGATAAGAACAGCCAAGAAGCGGCTACAAATGCCCCTGTCCTCCTGTCCTCCACTGTCCCCAAAGCCTCCGCTATTTATAGAAGGCCTGAGAACAGCAAAGGGAGTGATTAAGTGAGAAAATGGCCTAATTGTGAACCCCTCTCCTGCCACAGCGAGCCTCCCTGACCACTCTTCGCAGTGCCTACACTATCCCTGACTCTGGTGAAACCCCAGGGCCACAGAGAACCCACAGGCCTCTGGCTACATGTGTAGGAGAGCACGCCACCTTCTCTGGTGTACACAACGCCTCTTAAGTCCTCTTCTGTGAAGGAGACAAGTGCTACTGGTTCAAGACAAGCCCAGGATGCACTGTAAGAGGCCACACAGCAGCCAGCAACTCAGCCAGAGGCCGACTCTCAGCCTTGTTCTGAGCTTGTTAAAAAGCCACACCAGCCTCTCGTGACTCGCCCCAGACCACTTCATGTGACCCCTGTCAGGTGTGGGCTTTCTGCAGGGGCTCTAACGTGCTGATGCCATCAGCACTCACAAGATTTCAGCAACCAATACTCCTGTTCCATTCATGTTTTCCAATGGGTCACCTTTGTGTGCACAGTAATTTGGGCAGGTACAGCCAATGACACCCAATGACATAAGAAAGCACAGCTTGATTCCACTTAGCTATCACTCAGCTGGAGGACACTTGAAAACCACAAGGGGGACTTTGTACCACATGCATTTCAGCATGTGACATCTCTAAACTGGCACATTAGAGACAAAAAACTTGAAGTTGTGTGCTCTAGCATGTTGTCGCATCCCTTCAAATACAGCTACTTAAGGTTAGCATTCTGTCCTCAACTGGGGGACATGAAACAAGTCCCCAAAGGTATGAGAACATACTCAGAAGGCATTGGGCCAGAAAAGAGCTCTCTGTCTACCCTTCCACCCACCCTATTTCTAAACATGTTTTAAAGTTTTGAATACTGGGAGGCAGAGGCTGGCGGATCTGTGAGTTGGAGGCCAGCCTGGTCTACAAAGCTAGTCCAGGACAGCCAAGGCTACACAGAGAAACCCTGACTCAAAAAACAGAACAGTAACAATAAAACACCCCCCCCCAAACAAAAAAAGAATACTGTAAGCAGACTGTTGGGATGGTGGGAGGAGCCTTTTACTTGGCAAGGTATGGGGTGGGGGGTATAGGCATATATCGCTACTTGGTATAGATTCCACTATCAAAATAACCCATATGTTTGTCCTTGAACAGCTGGTACATCACAGTGCTGCAAGTCCTCCAAGGCTCTGTACTCCCTTGCTGGCCAGCCGAAACCCTTATCCTTTTGCTGTGTGGGGCACCTCGTCCCTGTAACTGATGTGAGTCTGGGAATGTTCACATACTGGTCATTGGTGCGCATGACTCTTGTTCCGGAGTTCAAAACAGAGCAGTCCTTTAGAGCACAGATGTCTGTGTTAATGTTCATTTCCGCAGTAAAGGTCAGCTGGGGACATGGGAACAGCAGGGTGCAGAATGCATGGGGTTGAACTGCGTTGTGGCTTCGAGTGCCTGAGCTCTGTTCCCGGCTCAAGGCATTCGGTACTGAGCAATTTAAATACGGTTCTCATCTCAAGCAAATGCAACAAACAATCCCATAATAAGCAGACGCTCAGGATAGTGAGACCCCTTTAGTTGCAATGCGTTAAAATATATTGTTTCATGTAGTTGAATTCCTTATTTACCAAAGAGGAGGGGTTTGAGGAACAGACTATGTGTTGAGGTGCATATTGTTGTGGTGAGAGATGTGAGACAGGCTGAGAAAGAAAGTGAGGTGGGAAAGGGATGGGGTGGTAATGAGTGGGAAGTTGGGGAAACCATTTGAAGTGATGCTGGTTGAACCATGATCTGCATAAAAGGGTGCTTCAGTGCCTGGGGGACACTATTCCAAAATAGGCTTTATTATGGGGCTCATGTGTAGCAGAGACAGCAGAGGACCCATGGGATGGGGAGCAGATAGTGAGGCAGGTGAGACAAGGTGAGGACACAGACAAGACGCCAGTTAAACCCTAACAGGGCCACAGCCTTACAGTTTACAGTTTTATAAAGTTTTCTGAGCCCATTGTCTACAAAACACACTTTCAGATTTTAATGATGAAAAATGGGGCCGAGCACATTGGTCTCATGGGAGTCCACGTGGGATGAAGTCTAGCCTGGGGTGATTGGGGAGAAAGGTCAGGGTTGACAGGGTGCCTAATTAGTGAGGAATAAGCAGAGAAGAAATGTGAGGAGAGCAGGAAGTGTCTCAAGGTCATGAAGGTCTGTTATCCTAATGTTTTTTAATGTATTATAATGTTGGCCCCCAGTGCACACACCTCGCAGCTCTTCCCCTTCACGTCCATCTGCTGAGGGAGGTTTGTCATTCTTGTCTCTCTCTCTGCCCTCCACCTTAGCTGGTTCAACCTACAGCCCTGAAAATCTCCCCCGTTGCCCTAAGAGGTTTGGTTATTTAGCAAGAAGCACCACGTTGGCCAATTTTGTATTCTGAGACCATAAAATATGAAACTTCAAAAAGTGTGGGTGTGGTAGTGATAACCATTTGATCATTATTTATGGAGAGTAAGAAACGACACAAAATAACGAAACAAAATGCAGCTAAACCGCCACCCTCCTCCCTCTGCCCTCAGTCTCAGTCTTCCTCATGTCTCTGCTAGCCTGAGTGGCTTTTGATCAAATTCCTTCCTCCTTGGGATTACGTGTACAGATAACCACGGCTTGGGTGCTTCTGGGTTTGAGTATGCAGCTCGTGCTTTTTCTACCCCATGGCCATCTGTTTGATCCACTTTTTTATTCCATATTATCCACATGTTGTTGGGTATTTGGGGTAATTATAAGACAGAAATTGAGCACTACTTCCCTTATACTTTCCTTTACATGGTAAATAAGGAGACAAGGTTCAATTCAACATTATTTAAAACGTTCCATCAAGTCATCCACAAGCTGTATATTGTGGCTGCAGAAAGTGGGTCACAAAATGAGGTGAGAAAGCTAATTTTATGTTCTTGTTGAGTTGCTGTGGTAAGTTTAGCTACTTTTAAAGATGAATCAGTTTCTCTAATAGTACAGATAGGCATCTCATGGAGATATTTTGGATTTTGTAAAATCCTAGTATATAAAATACTTAGATAACTATGTCCCATGCAAGCTTGGGTTAAACTTATATACACAAACAAGCACATCTGTTGTTTGTCTAGAGACAAAATTAAGCGGGATACCCAAGGTCCTCTTTTCTAAATCCTGCCACCGGAGGGTATTAAATTGAAGCAAAGTGAAATGTTATACAATTAAAGACACATGTCAAGAGCTCCAGGACCACCAGGGACCACTACAAGCAGATAGGCCCCATCGCTGGGGAGGTGTTGGAGAGGCAACCGGAGGAAAACCCACCTGAGTCCTTAGAGAAGAAACTCCACACAGGAGAAATTCCAATTCCAAAACAAGAGCAAGCTGTGGTGTGAAATATACACAGAACAACAGCAACCCCACCGTACTAAACACTATGGCACTATTGATGGAGAATATGGCAGGAGAATGGGTGTCTTTCCCTGTGGCTGCTGAACATCGTGGCTATCCTTTCATGTCAGTCCCATGTAAGACTAATGACACAGGCACTGTTATTATGTGCATTTTATGGCTGTAGAAAATGAGGCGTGAATTACCTCTTTAGTCCTCCACCCTCATCTCCCCCACCCTCCAGGTTCTGAGGATGTTTTGGTGGCTCTGCATCTCAAAGTCTAGGAAAACAATCCTACCCTCCTTATCCTAAGCCATCTCCCACAAGGAGAACAGAGAAGAGTTTGCATCTTTAAGGGGACCTAAGGTACACTTAGTCCTTATGTTTGTCATCAGTAAGTTTAAAGGACTCGGTATTTCTCTTAAATTATATCCGTGTTATCACAGAAACACCAGCTCTGGGAAAATGCAGAGTTGTCTTGAGAATTCAGCTCCCTAGGACCTTCTCAGCAAAGCTGTGTCTACTTGTTTTCAGAGCTTCACAGGGAAAGTGAAAACACTGAGGCTTGTCATCTCTAAGGTGGCTGTTTAATAAAATGAAAGTAGAATGCTTTTCTTTTCCTCCACAGGAAAGCTGTTTTTTTTTTTCCAGTGAGTAAACCTTGGGCCAAGACCCAAGGTACCAAGTGGCTCATGTACTTCCTCAAGCCTGTGGAGGCCAGGCGTGCTGAAGTTGACGACCTGTGAGCAGAAAAATGTTAGCCATCGGAGGAATCTGCTCAGATCATCCAGGGGTCGAAGCCAGAGGGCTACAGAGGCATGGCTGCTGCCTTTGCTGACTTAATGACATTTACTAAGGGAAATGTCACCTGAGGGAGGCTTGACATGAAAGTCTTTGGTGGGCGTGATGGTGATGAGGTGAAACAGGAAGGCACTTTTAGATGTGGCAGAAGGACATGGTGACACAGAACAAAAGGGCCACTCTGAAGAGTTCATTCTGCCCTGTCAATGGACTGGACAGGAAGCTTGATCAGCAAGCTTCCCTGGGGACACTCTCTCTGTAGTTCTCCTGACAGCTTCCAGAGAGAAGTCACCCTGCCAAGATGCAAAGTGAGGGCTCTGCAGCTGCTCCTGGGGTGAGCACTTCCCCGCTCCTTTCATTCTGGCTTTTGTCCTTGGGTAACCTCCATATCCTTGCTGCCCTGCTGTCCTCTTTCCTGTCTCTCCTGCCCTTCTGCCTGAATTTCATGATGAAACAGCTTGTAACTGATATGGTATAACCTTAATGTTGGGCGTTTCTTTCATTTAAAGAATAAAATAATATTCAAAAAACCAAAAAAAAGATAATTCATCAGATGATGATTCACACTGCGCTTGAATCTTTGTAGTCTTTTATGAGAAATGAAATCCAAATACTATGGAGCTATATTTAAACTTGAAAGAAATCTACCCTTTTTCTAGGGCCTTTGCAAACACAAAAATTTGGGTGATGATTGCTCACAACTCTCCCAAATAACAGTCCTAAAACTTGGATGTTTAAAAGGATTAAGTATTAAAGAATCATGGGAGGTATTTTTAAAGTTATTTATCATCATCATCAATAATAATAATAATAATAATAATAATAATAATAATAATAATAATAACTGTGCCTGTGAGTGGGTGTGTGTGCACCAGTGCATGTGCCCACAGAGTCCAGAAGAGGGTGATAGAAACCCTAGAACTGGAGTTAGAGGTGGCTGTGAGTCACCTGATGTGATTATGGAAATCAAACCAGTGCTCGCAATGGCCAAGCTATCCCTCGGCCCCTGAGATGGGTTATGTTGTAACTTGGATTTATTTGAGGATATCCAAATTCTCCATGCAGATTATTGTTCAAGTAAAAATGCCTTTTCTAAAGAGCAACTGTGTTATTGATGTGAGGGTGTAAATTACAGCATGCAGAAACATCCAGCTTTCACCTTGCACTTGTTATGTTTTTAATTTGCTTCCATTTCCTTGATGAAGACATCCTCAAAGCTGTTGGTGCATAAAGATGGCGTGTATGTTATCAGTGAAGATCAGGCAGTGAGCTTCTACAGACACAGACACACCCTAACTTGTACCTTGTAGATGTATTATTATCTTACATCAGCACTTATGTGATGAAAAGGAAAATTAACGTAAGGCAAAGTTTAAAAGATCAGCTGGCCACATCTTAATTGCCTGGTTTTATAAAATATAAACTGACAGCAGCACTCCTTGTTACCTTTAAAAAGTACTGGCTCTTGTACTTTATTCATGGAGAATAAGGAGAGTCAAAAGAGCTATTTCAAAATAACTGGACCTAGATTTTCATGCAGGCTTGCTATGGTCAGAGATCTGTAGGGCGCTTGCTTACATTATACCTCCTGGGTTAATGTATTCAGAGCTTCAGGTGAGTCTCCAAATGGGGATGGGGGGATGGGGGGCAGAGAGTGTCCTTAAGAGTGTAAATCAAGAACAAAATGTGATTATATAATATATTTAATGTTCAGTTTGAAGATTCAAGAGCATCCAAGTTTACAGGACTTGACTTCCCTAGGGTGGGAGGTCCAGTGTGTGTGTGTGTGTGTGTGTGTGTGTGTATGTGTGTGTGTGTGTGTGTGTGTGTGTTCTGAAAGTTAAAGTGGCTACTACAGTGTTTCATGGGATATAATGGAGTGGTTTGAAGCAAAGAAGTCATTAGGCATGAAAGCCATTTTGATCAAGTGAAATAGATCAACTGTGTACACTAAGGATGTTCATCTCAAACGTTTAGGAAATGAAAAGTAAATACAGGGTGACAGCACTTTCCTGGAGTAGGCTAGCACGAGTGCATAAAGGGAACCACGCTTGAGAACAGCTCACTAAATGTAGGCCAAAGACAGGGAGGGAGGGAGGGGGGAGGATGGGTGGGAGAGGGAGGGGGAAGGAGGGCAAGAGGGGGAGGGAGGGAGGGACAGGAAAGACATGGAGGATGGGCAGTGGGTGTGACCTGGCTGAACTGAAGATTCAGATGCTGAAACTGAGAAGTAGAAATTTATTGTTCAGGAAGGAAGTTCCCTTATGAATAAAAGTCAAAATATTTCTCATTCACTCCTTCCTGCCATGACAGGAATCTTTCTAGCCAATAATTCCTTACTCTTTACAGGTTGAAGTCCCATGTTGAGGCGCCACCGGATGTGAAGTAATTTTGCAAGTGCAAACAGCTAATTTAGAATGAGGTCTCCGGGGAGTAGGCGAGCCTCTCCCCAACTGGACTCAGACGGGCAGCCAGCAAAAGGATAAAGAGAAGATGGACTCAGATCCACACGCTAAGAAACAGCAGTGGCTGCTGGGCAACAACCAGCTGCTGGGTGAGAAAGAGAGCAGACCCTCAGCCTCAGAAAAGCCCGCCCCAGCGGTGAAGGCCGTGAACCTTCAGCCTCCAAACCGGAAAAAACACATTTCTGTTGTTTTTGCCACTCGGTTTGTGGAACTTCGTGATGTGGGAAGTGAACAAAGCCTCCTAGATGCACTGCACATCTGACCATCTGTCTGCGCTGAGCTGCGGTGTCAAGGTGTGACCTCCACGCCCTTCGCAACTGAAAAAATCAAAGGCTGAAAGAGGTCACACATCTCACCTAAGCAAAGTCAAAGCAGTGCCAGTTTAGCGACGCAATATTGAAACCACCAGGCCTCTGAACTCCACTTACCCAATGCTGTGCAACTTACAACTGAGTGGTGCCACAAGCACAGCACTCCATTTGCTGGTGTTGTGCTATTTCACTAGTGTACTTGTGTGAAAATTACAAGAGGTCACGAGAATGAATAAATAGACAAAAAGAACTTAAACAAAATTCCACAAAAGTTAAGAATGGCTCTGAAAAATAGCACAGGGTCATAAGAATAAAATAAACATGCAGAAAGGAGCTCAAATAGTATTTAGTGGAGATGTGTGCTTCTTAAAATGTTTAAATTAAGTTATGTGATGACGTCATTAAACAGCTGTAGTCCGTCCCATCACACATCCGTCATCTCTCTCTTCACATCCAAGATCACTGTTCTCATCCAGTAAATGTTTCCTCAAACCAGGGAATAAACCAATGAAGTCAGAAAACAATCTACGGTTCTCAAAATGATTTATATAGGAGGAAAGAAGTATGGAGATTTGAGGTTATTTTACTTTGCTTAAAATAATTTGTATTATGGTTTTAAACATAAAAAGTTCAAAAATATTACTTCATACCTTTTTGACTTAGACTCCAACAAGAAGAGGTTCCAATCAACGCAATGCTTTGTTACCTCCATGTAGCCAAAATCTGAATGAAACCTCTAGATTTATTACATAGAAAATGCAATGGTAAGGTTTTTTCCAAGTATTAGTACCATGTGATAAACTGAACAGAGAAAAGTAGACTATTGGATACTGTATTTAGATATAAATATTCAATGTAGTCAAACAATTTTTTTATATTTTTTTCTTGAGAAATCAAATCTAAATTGATTTTGCAGTATGCCAATCTGGCCTAGTTTGAAGCAACCTAAAAATTACTTGGATTTTGACTATTTGTGGATTAAAGTGTTAGACTCATTGCTAAAAGAATTCTAGACTGTGCGATTCCTAACAGCTACTTCTAGGGTCTTAATGGAATTAAATACAAATCCATGCCAAACGCTGAACTACCTCATGTTGTCACAATCCTTGAGAAACAACTATACCCTGGGGTATTTAAAGCCACTTTCTAATTCAGCCGTGTCTCCTGGGCTGTGCCGCACAGTGTCGACTGGCCATGGGCGTAAGGCTAGATGTTTACCCGCTCACATGTGCCTCTATAACCAGAGCAGCAGTGGCAATTCTGAGAGGGACTCAGAGAAACTGAGTTTCTGAAAAGAGTTGGATATTCCTAGAGTAAACAAAATGGGAGGACCATTTTCAGTGACAGCTGCACGGAGCCCACATTGTATTTGCAAGAGGAATAGCTTGGTCCTTTCCTGTCTTGCTAACTGTGGGGTTAGGGGTGATTAGGGACACCTGTGCTCAGTCTGAGGGTGAGCACTGTGCCACATCAACACGCTGCTGACACCGGAGGGACTCAGTTTGCCATAAATGTACACATGAAACCGAAAGGATCCCAATGACAGAAATACTGAGATGCGACCGGGATTCAAAAGATGCGGTCTCTACTAAGTATCTGGCAGAGGAGCCTGCCAGAGTCCATGTAGAAACCCTGACTTCATGACTTTTAAGACTGTGTGTGTGTGTGTGTGTGTGTGTGTGTGTGTGTGTGTGTGTGTGTGCAGACGCACATGATGAAAACTAAATGGCTGTGGAGGCCAAAGGTCAACTCAAATGCCTGCCTCTGTCACTCCCTGCCCTATCTTTGACCACTATATCTGCCCTTAAACCTGCCCGGCAGGGTCCAGGGGTCATCCTGCCTTTGCCTCCCTAACACTGGGACTTCAGGCTCATGCCGCAGAACTTGGGTTGGGGACCCAAACTCAGCTCCCCACAATTTCCTAGCAAGCACTTTGCCAGTGGAGCCATCTTCTTGGCCTTCTCTCTGACTTCCTTGGGCTTTACTATTATCAGGATGATGCTGGGGAGAAGGGCGTTGCAGGGTCAGGGAAAAACCGTTATTACAAACTCAGACGTGTTGTATGTCAGGCAAATACTAAATGTAGGAAGGGTGACGGTTGCTGGAGATACCACCTCAGGCCCTGGGGGCTGCACATTGCCCCGTTCAGCCTCGAGTGCCCCTTGAAACTGTCAGCACATGCCTGACTTCTGTCCCCTCCTGCCAACGCACTCTCTCTACCTAGTTCCTGGATTCTCTTTTTCCTGGATCTCCCCTGCAATTTCAATTTGACAATTGGATAAGTTGGGGAAAAGAGGACTGGGTTTTGCTTCCAGTATCTATATATAGTTCACTGTGGAGTCAAAAATCAATTCGGAAGCAAATGACTGGTTGGCAGGAGGATTTCTCCGCATTCTGATATAGGCTATTCTATTTCTGTGAGCAGTGGGCACAGGGAAGGCTAGGACAACCATTAAGGTGTCAACAAGTCATTAGTAACTTTTTCTTGTGTGTGTGTTCATGGCATCACCATCTTATCAGTTTTTCCGGTTTTCTTTATTCAAACCTCAAATCACATTTTAATTCTAGAAAATTAACTTGTGGTTTCTCTAGTGAAGAAGAGCTGATGCAGCCAGGACCTAACAGAGAGGAGCGCCCTTTCCCTCCTCTGCAGGGCTCCGCTTTCAGGACTGTGCAGCTGTTGATTCTGACTGAAGATTACAAGTCCTCAGTGAGCTTGAGCTGAGAGAAGCCTCCTTCCCGTGCTCTAAGCCACTTACGATAGTCAATACCAAGCAGATTTAAGGTGGACGGAAATGAATCCATGAGAAGTCTGCCCACTGGTCAGAGAGCTGGCAAAAGAAACCCCCTCCCCCGTGTCTGCTGCTCCGCTGGGCTGCCTCTTTAGCCTTTCAGATGCCACACCATCGAACCACCGGGCACAGCAGGATGTGGTCACCTTGGCGCTGGAGAACACTTTGTGACTGTATGTGTATATATATTACTATGAGGACAGATTCATGATTTTGTACCCAAATTATTTGGCTTATTCCTCCCTGCTGAGAATCTTGTCTCATTTAATTTGTTTGCTTGCTCTAAGTCCAGAAAGGTGTTTATTTTTATTTTTATTTTTAAATACTAATGTATTTATACAGTTCAAATTATCAGTGAAAGAACTGGGGATTTATAACTGATGTAGTCATTGACTACAAAACTCAGCCCATTCTCTTAGTTTCTGGTTTACTATTATGTCCGTGGCCTCCTGTGTCACTAGTAGATTGTTTTTGTTTTTGTTTTTGTTTTTTTCGAGTCAGGGTTTCTCTGTGGAGCCTTGGCTGTCCTGGACTGGCTTTGTAGACCAGGCTGGCCTCGAACTCACAGAGATCCGCCTGCCTCTGCCTCCCGAGTGCTGGGATTAAAGGCGTGAGCCACCACGCCCGGCTCACTAGCAGATTATGGTTCTAGCATTGCCTTCTACATCACTTTAGTAAGGAGATACATGCAGGGTAGCACACACCTTTGCCTAAAGCATATTTGGGGTACATTTTTCAGTATATATTTACCTCCAGAACATTTTGGGTGATTGAGGTAGGCTTGCCTATCTGTACATTCTAACATCAGCTCTCATTAGTTAGTCTTTGAGCCTGTTAGAATTAAAGCAGCAGGAAGCACAAATGTCCTAGGTGAAGATATAGTGTGTAAAATTTACATTTCAAATTCTCTGGCACTTGGGGAATGTTGATCCTGGTGGATGTCCGTGTGATAAGGGTTGATTACAGATAATAATTTTCATTTTGCCACCAAGGGCCTCACACAAATGCAAAACAGAATTAATAATATTATAGAAGTGTTTAGAATTTAAATTAGACACTTGGAAAAAGACTCAGTTTTATCTAGTGTATAGCAATGTGAGTGCCTGCTTTTCCCTGGTTCATATGACGTGTATCTTTGGAAACATTTTTAAAATTTATATGTATGCCTATATGTCTTCCTGTGTGCATAGGCACATGTACGCAGGTGCCCACAAAAGCTAGAAGCAGGTGTCAGATCTCCTGAACCGGAGTTAGAGGTGGCTTTGAGGCACCTGACGTAGGTGCCAGAAACTGAGCTCTGGTCTTAGGCAAGAGCAGGAGCACTCCATGGCTGTGCCAACGCTGAAGGGCCTGGAGTTGTCGTCACAGTGGGTGTGGCCTGGAGTCAGCATCACAGTGGCGGTGATGATTGAGCTTCACCTCGCACAGATGGCTTCCTTCCCATCCTCTCATCCACTATTTCTTTCTAGTTTATTTTCTCTTTGAGTTAATGATTACACAAAACATAGCTGCCCTCTAAAGCTACCCGGAAACAGGAGATACAACAATAGAAGGGCCAACGCCTCATGTCTAACGCGGAGATTGATGGTTTTCACAGAATGCCTCCTATGATGGACTTCTGACATGTTTTAAATCTTCAAAGTGATTCTCACTTCTATTGGATTTGTGGTGGGCATCTCATGGGAAGACACTGACTGGTCGACAACGAATCTCATGTAAACAAAAAGCACCTGCTTCAACTCGGATCGTTGATTTGTATGGAACGTTGGCCAGGAAGATGGATTCATAAGCCTCCCTTTCACAAAGGAGGGGGGATAATTTCATCTTGAAGTTTACTTTTCATGTGAAGGTGTCTGCTGTTCAATACTGACGTGTGGTTTTCTTATAGGCTACATTCCTCCCTGTGGCATCTAAACTCAGGTCCCCCAAGTAGCCTTCCAGGGCTGTTGTGCCAATTTATTGATTCTAGACCTCATGTCTTTTATTGTCTTCTAACTACTGTCTGTCTGCCTCAGATAGGAACTTTCTATCCCTTCCCTATCTCTCTCTCTCTCTCTCTGTGTGTGTGTGTGTGTGTGTGTGTGTGTGTGTGTGTGTGCGTGTGTGTATGTGTGTGTGTGTGTGTGTGTGTGTGTGTGTGTGTGTGTGTATGTTCACTGTGGTCCTTCGCATTCACAGGCTGCCCCTCTACCACCAGCTGTCTCTCACCTACTTCAAACACCAACAGGCACAGCCTCTAAGCATTCTATTTTCTAGCACACCCCACTGCTGAAGGTTTACATGTGGCTCATGATTATATCTCTAAAACATAAAAAATGTTACCTGGGATCAAGATGACAAATCGCCTTTTCATGAGTACTCATTGGAATATTTATATGGACATAAATGTAGACAAAATAAGACCTCTGCCTTCTTGATCTGTTGGTAGCCCAGGGTGAATCTGTTTCCTTAGAGACATGAGACAAACAGGATTCCGCACCTAGACTTCCTGCACTTTGAGTGCATGTCTATCTCTCATGCCTGCCAGCTATAGACTAGATGCAGGTTGCGGGGACATACCTATGGTCATGAGCACATGGGACAGCAGACCAGGGAGAGCAGTGCACCCTGGGATACGAGTGACCTCATGAAGAACAGGTACCTCAACAGCTCAGCCTTTATGGAGTGGAGAATAAAACAACTTTTCTTGTCTAAGGCATCTGTCAAGGCACATTTTTCCCACTTACTCCTGAGTCCTCATGAGCACTAGCATTCATTTCTTAACACACACGAAGTAGAAAACCTGTTCCTTTAAATAAGTCAAATCACATGCTTAATGTTTTGGTGGAGAAAGGTTAATATGAAGTTTGGTTTGAAGAGCTGCTGATTTTTGGCTTCCCGAGGCAGTAGCCGTTCATACGAAGTGAATACATCATCACACTTTAAGCAAGTGAGAGATGCCACTGAGACAGTGGCATGAAATTCTGAGGGCTGCAGCCTGACAAGACAAGGAGCATTCCCTGGTGCAGAGCTCAACTGCTCTAAGGTACCGAGGAGATGTTTCCACTCGCCAGCATCCTTTCCACAGTGGGCAACTGAGGGGGCGTGGTCGTAATCGCTCCTTTATACTCCTGTGAGCTAGACATGCCACTGGCTGTGCAGGTGCACTTTGGCTGGGGGGAGGGGAGCAGGGGGCTGTGTTAAGAAGGTCCTCTTTGTTTGTGTCACATGACATTGTGCTCCATGTGGTCACATTGGCTGGGAAGGAGAGAGAACACCTAAGGCCATGGGGACATCCGAGCATCACTGGTCACCAACTGAAAAAAAAAAGCCACACACTGAACAACTGCAACAGCCGCGCGTGTTCCACTGTATGGAAGAAACTGTCTTCTACACATGATTGACTCAAACTGGGCAAGAAGAGCCACCCGCAGCTCTCTGTGGTATCCTTAGTGATGGTCATGTTGAGTGCAGGGCAGAGAGGTTTGACTCAAATTACCATTCTCTCATTTTCTTAGGGTAGGTACAAAATTCATACATTTTCTTCACTTCCTTGTTGTTGCTGCTGTTTTGTTTTGTTTTGCCTGAGACAAGGTTTCTCTGTGTAGCCTTGGCTGTTGTGGTCTTGCTTTGTAGACCAGGCACTCTGTGAAAGTAATACTGGCAGTTGTGGGTTGCCAAACTATAAAATCAACAGAACATTTAAAATATTCTTTAATGTATTTAAACTCAGTTTACTTAGAAAGGCAGGAGTGATGGCTGCACTGTGCACTGCGGCCTCTTATATAAGACATCTCAGTGCCACGGTCAGGAGGGGCTAGAAGTGTCAGCTTCCTAGTTGGACAAAGACAGCTGAGGTCAAGAATTCACTGCAGTTGGTGGAAAAGAGTACAAAGGGAAGGGCGCGCCCAGTGTGGGCTTTTGTGATGCTGCCAGATTGTGTATATGTTTCATCAACCAGGTCAATAAGAGGTGGAGACAGGTTTGCAGCTCTGTTCTAGATGGGACCACATCGAGGATGCAGGAGCACAAAACAAGATAAAAATCTCAAACAAAATCATAAGGTGAGACTCATCAGATATGGACTAAGTTCAGGCACATTAAAAAGACTTCAGGGAATCAATATAATCATCTGTCCAAATTTTTTCCCACACTGAGGATATCACATCAAAAAATGTTTAATTAGACATCAACCTATGCTGAGAGAAAAATGAAAATATTTTTTGCTTTTTGGGCACAAACACATAAAACAAAGTGTTTGGTGAACAATGCTGTGCAGAATTCCAGAAGTATTGTTTTCATTATCACCACCATCACCATCATCACCACCATCATTACCATCACCATCATCATCATCATCATCACCACCGTCATCATCACCATCATCCTCATCATCACCACCACCACCACCATCATCATCACCATCCTCATCATCATCATCACCATCATCATCATCATCACCATCATTACCATCACCACCGTCATCATCACCATCATCCTCATCATCCTCATCACCATCATCATCATCATCACCATCCTCATCCCACTGAGAATTTATATTTGGAAATAGTTTTTTAGGTGATTTGCTTGTATATTTTTACAACTACTAGTATTGGGGATATATAAGAGAGAACAACAAGGCACAGAGAAGAGAGAAAGTGGAGAGATGGAGAGAGAGAGCACTCCCAGCTGGAGCTGTGGCTGCAAATGCTCAAGGCCTGTCAAAAGAAAGGGCAGTGGGAGTTGGGATTTTAACACTGATGGTAACATTGATGATACTGTAGACATGTAGACAAAAGACAAGCCGTTGAAAACACATTGTTGCACATGCCTTCAAGTCCTGCGCTAAAGAGGCAGGCAGATCTCTGTGAGTTTGATGCTAGGCAGGTCTACATATAGACTTCTAGGCCAGCCAGGGCTACATAGTGAGACCCTGCTTCAAAATGGCTAAAGATCAACAAAAGAATCAAAACACAAAAGCATCAACTTGATCTCTTAAACTGCAGAGGAAGAAAAGACTGGAAGCTGCAGTATTCTGCACAGCAGGATCCAGCCTTTGTTGGGGAAAAAAAATCTGTAAAATGTTTTCTCCTGACTCTCCTAATAGAAACACGCAACAATTATTAGTCCTAATGGCAAACAGGAAATTTTCTGTCTTCTAGACAATATGGATTGTTTATTTCACTCTATTCTATTTTCTGGGATATGTGCTCTGTGCAATACACAGGCAAGCAGCTGAGCGAGGCAGAATCCATCAGCATTTGCTTCCTTGGGTTGAACATGGCTTCACATTACGTCGCGGTGTGCCACATGAACTCTCAAGTAGCAGACTCTCACCCTAAACAGAACATTATCATATTTATTTCTGAATCTCTCGTTTGTTTTCTTCCCAACTGCAGAACTGTTTTCAATTCAGATGTAAATTAAGCTTTAAAAACAGGCAGTTTTACTTTGCTCCTGGAAAAACAGGATCAGTCCTGGGCAAAGCAATGTCATTCAAATAAATAAGTAAATAGAAATACTTAAAATGGAGGAAGACAAGTAAAGTCCTGGGTCACACAGACCAGGCAGTGCTGGGGTGAGTAGATGTGTAAGGCTCGGTCTGGCTGGACCTATATAGTCTTCTGATCCACCACATATCAAGTTCCTATATTTCAACCTAAACTGTTAACCAAATTCAATACATAGATCTTTATCATGGATGGAAAGAGAATCCAAATGCAATTCCACAATTTCAGGGCCTTTATATTATATCTCACGACCCCTTTGGGTTTGCCATAGTAAACTTAATTTACTGCGTTAAGTTACAAAGAAATAGGCATCTGTTGTTGATGATAACTGGTTTGGTTAAACTCTGTGTAGCAGGGCTGGCCTGTTACTTTTGGTTGCTGCATTTTCGAGTGCCCTGCACATGTTCGGAAAGTTTCCTAGATCTTGAAGTTGTTAGTTGTTGCAACTAGAATTAAAAGTATGAATACCGGCTTTCCCTGCTCCGTACCACAGCTGGGGCGGTGTTTGACGTAGGTCGCCACTCCACGCCACAGCGGGGGTGCATGCGTTTGACGTAGGTCGCCACTCCACGCCACAGCTGGGGTGCGTGCGTTTGACATAGGTCGCCACTCCACGCCACAGCTGGGGCGCGTGCGTTTGACGTAGGTCGCCACTCCACGCCACAGCTTGGGCGCGTGCGTTTGACGTAGGTCGCCACTTCACGCCACAGCTGGGGCACGTGCGTTTGACATAGGTCGCCACTCCACCCTATTGTTGGACATAGGCGTTTGAAGTAGGTCCTGAGACCCGTGCAATGAAGTTGCAGCTATGGTCTGGGTAGTCCCTGAAGCCTGCACTGGTAAGTTTGCCATAGCTACATTGCTGGCCCTGGGGTGCCTCAGTCAACATAAAAAGCAACATAAAAATGTCAGTCACAGAGTTCATTTGTCACAGTTATCCAGCCCGTTTGCTGACTTATTGAGATTTCCTCCATCTCTCTTGTTTGGCCAGCAGACTCCTTTGGCATTCGTACTTAAACTAGCTGTACACTGCTCCTGTATTTCTTACTTACAGTTGGTAACGTTCACTGACACTGGCTTCCTATGCTGCTATTTTTTTACCCTTGTGATGTGAAGACTGAGAAGATATGCCATCACTTCTGGCATTGGGAATGAAAGATTTTCTTATCTAAAATATTATAGTGTCCAACTACATGGACACGTGGACAACTGCGCTTGTTTTGCAAATGAATAAGATCAATCTGTTCATTGGGAAATGTTTGTATGAAGGTTTCATATCCTAATAACAGGCAGGGAGCTTTTCCCAAGAGGAAAAACAAATTGAATTTTATTTGAAACAAAAACGACCCTTAAAGTCATCCTTTCTCTCTAACCCTGAACCACCTGTTATGCTACTATGAGATCTGAGACATAATGTCTGTACTTGACATGTGCATGTGCAAGAATGCGGACTGTCACAGGCATTGGGCAAAGCACCAATACGGAAAGAAAGCCAAGCAATAAACTTTGACTTTAATAATCTTGTAATATGCCTAATGCTACAGAAAGATTTGTATATGTACAAAAGGGTAGCCAAATAGACCATAATAAAATCAACTATGGCATTTTAAGGCAAAATATAATCCAAAACTTTTTAAAAATACAAAATAAAATATTTGATGAAAAATATTTTATTTAGCTTATGAAATATTGAAGTGGAGGCTACAAGAACGATTTCCACTGGCTCAGGCTCATTTTATACCAACATTCATTAAATTTCATCAAGACATATGAAGTATGAAGTTGACATAAGCCAAGGAAAAGGAGGGATTAGGCATGCATGCAGGAGCTGTTTTCACTGTCCGTGGTGCTGACCTGGCTCTGTGTACCTTGTCCAAGGTGCTGAGTGCCTTCTGGGGTCAAGAGGGAAGGTGAGCTCCACCAGAGAAGCAGGCTCCAAATGCCTCCTTATAAGTACCTTTGACTCAAGGATGTTTAATTGAGCTGATTGGTCGTGTGTGTGTTTCCCGTGGATACCTGTTCTGTAATGAGACACTTGAAGCTATGGCTACCAATAGTGATGCAAGCGTGGAGGCTGTGTCTCCTCTAGAGAAGTTGGTAACTGATTCATCACTTAATCTTTTAAAAATTAAACATTTTATTTCATTTTCAAGTGGAGGGAGGGAGGGAGGGAGGGAAGAAGGGGAAGAGAGAGAGAGAGAGAGAGAGAGAGAGAGAGAGAGAGAGAGAAAGAGAGAGAGAGAGAGAATGGTTGATGGTGAGCCACCAGACAGGAGCACCGAGACCAGAACTTGGGCTCTCTGAATGCCGAGTCCATGCTCTCGACCACTACATCTCCACCCCCTGTCAGTCTTCTGTTAAATTGATTCTCACTAGTCCCAAACTACAGTGGCACCAATGGTGTCAGCATCGCTGTGGGCTTCAGAAACTCTTCTGAGATCTTAGGAACCACATACATAGTAAATGCTAAATGAGACTTTCTCCCATAACCTTTAAAGAAAGCAATAAATAGCCACTGTCACAACACAACGTTTAAACCAGTTGTTGGCATTGTGATATGAAAGTTTCTTATAGGTGAGGTCTATGTTACAACTCTCAGATCTGAATATGGAGTATTTTTAACATGTGCTTCTTTCAGTATCTGGAATAACTGGGAAGAAGTTGAGGCCATACACATATACAAAATGTAGGCATGCTGGACCTGTGTCTCTCCCTTTCTTACGGAGTTTACAACAATTTCCTATAAAATATACAAATTCTAGACGTCCAGGTTAGCTCACACTTGATATGATAGTTTTATAGCTGTCATTGTCACTATCAGACCAACCATAATGATATTTAATCATTACCACCACCACCACTGCTGCCACCAGCACCATTACGAGCACCATTGCTGCCACCACCACCAGCAGCACGACTGCTGCCACCAGCACCAGCAGCATGACTGCTGCCACCAGCACCAGCAGCACGACTGCTGCCACCAGCACCAGCAGCAGCACCAACACCAGCACCACCACCACCACCACTACCACCACCAGCACCAGCACCAGCACCAACACCAACACCACTGCTGCCACCAGTATCACCACCGCGACCACGTGCCATTGTCCATTCTCAGTGCTTGAGTGAAACTCAGATTTTCAGTGCCTGAAGAATTCCCACAGATACATAATAAGAGGCTCTAGTTTCGGGCTTTATTCGTCTACCTCGACACGTACATTGCTATCTTAGATCACGGTTTAACCTTCCAGGCAATCACACTTCTGGCCCTGCGCCCAAATGAACGAAGGATCAGCCACTTCTCCTGAAAGAGCAGCCTCCCTGCCTGCCTGGCCCTACAGAGTTGTGGCACCAATTTGTGGCTTCTGAGTGCCTGCAAGCAGCTAATGTCACCAAGAAAGCTAATATTTGATTTTACTTGCTTTTAATTAATACAAATCAAGACTTAGATACCCAAGCACGGCTATCGGATATTACAGGTGAGAGTGATGGCTTGGTGAACCATCACTAACATGTCGTGACAACACATCTCTCGGGTGCCATGTGTCACAACTTCAGCATCTGCTTTTTAGTATATAAACTAATGCCAGCTGTATAATTCTTATTTTGTGACTGTATTGTTGCTGTATTGCCATCAGAACAAGACAACGAGTTCACCATTTTTTCCATCATCTTATTCTATGGGACTTAAACAAACCAGTAGAGATGAATAATTTGTGGGTGTACGTGAATCTAAATCTAAATTGATGTCAGTTCCTCCCATGACACCTTTGTTTAATCTGATACTGTGGTCAAATATGACAGGTGGTAAGATTGGGAAGAGAGGACACAGGCAGCAATGCCATCACTCCAGTCCTTTTCTCAATAACCTAGGCTGCGAAGCTGACATGCTTACATGCGGCATCACTGTGTATCTTAAAGGAGCAACACAGATGTTTCCTTTTAGGCTGCATCTCACAGGGACTAGAAACATAGAAGACCTATGTATCTTACTTGCTTAGAAATGAAAGAGCCTAGATTTTAGTAACCTCCTGAAAGATCATCTCAAATAACAGCATTTCCTGCACCCTTTTCTGTCTTTCCAAATGAGTTGCCTTCTCCTTTTCATGAAATGAGTTACCAGTTGATGATGTGCTACTAACGGTTATTTATTTACCTATTTCCCACATCCATATGCAGCCACAGGGAAATGTTTTATCTTGCATGCCACTGTGTTCTGTCGACTAAAAGAGTAATTTTTTTTTAAGACGGGATAAATTTACAGGACTAAATTACACATTCTCCCATGATGCCATCCACACTCAGTCAGCACTCCTCTACGGTGTTTTCTTTAGCCTAGCAAGGAGTGAATGTATGCATGAAGGAAATTCAGTTAGTTGCGTAACGTCCTATCACCTTGGGGACATCTAGGCTCCTTCAGAATTTGCTTGGCAACTAGTACAAAAAGAAAAACAATATTAATAAATTTAAAACCTCAGGGTAGTTTGCAAGAATTTCAAAGTGCTCTCGATATGACTTCTGAACAGTGCTTCCTGTAGGAAGATAAGTGAAGGGGGATAAAAGAATGCTTGCTGTAACTATTGATCCTTTTTTTCCTAAGTAGGAAACATGCCTGGAGACAACAGATAGTTTGTATTGAAAATGGTCACCATGTGAAATAAGGATATGTTAATGATCTTGCTCAGCTATTGCATCTATGAACCAGAACAAGAAGCAGCATCACACAATAACCCCGAGGCTGCAGCAGTGACACACATGCCTTAACAGTGGCCACAGCTCTCTGGTTGGACTTGAGACCATTCAAGGATAAAGTCATTTCTGGTACTAGAAACGAAGCCAACTAGCCTGGGCTAGTGGAGTCATGGACCTTGGAGAAGAATTTGCAACACCTTTTCAGAACACCATAATACCCAATTACATTATAAATATTTGTCCTTTTGCCAACAAATAACTGCAGTTCTCACCCTTCATCAGTGAAACTCTTTCTTGCAACAGAGACCATCATAGGTAAAAAGCACACCAGTCAAAATGATACATATACAAAACAACACCTACATCTAAGAGTGAGGAAACACTGCAGAAGACAGAATTGGAAAATTGTAGGAGCCAGAAGAATAGGGAGTTTGGTGTGAGACTGAATCGCTTATAAATGTCAGAGAAGCTGCACCCATGATGTGGGAGAAATTGTCTCCCCTAAGGAAGAGCAGACCAATTGGTTATCCAATACCAAGTATTTTTAGGAACATATAATATATATATTCATAATATATATTTAGGAATACATATTATCTCTAAGATACTTGGTACTGTATAAATTTATTATATACAACTTATGTAATATATACTATATAACATAACAATATATAAGACATATATAATATATAGCTATACATATGTAACAATAAAACAAAAAAAGGCCACGAACTTGACTTGGAGAGTACCTGGGAGAGTTTGGGGAGGGTGAATAGAAGAGAGAAATTCTGTGACTGTATTGTTAACTCAAAAGGAAAAAATATATGTAAAAATAAAACGAACGTGCTAATGGACAAAGGGGCGTTCAGACTGATTTTAGAACAGGCAAAAACCTGAATTTTATATGAAGAATCTAAAATTATACAAAACAATCCCTAATAAAATATTCAAATAATCCCCTAGCTGTATCAATTTACTACATGCCAAAATATTTTAAAACTATTTTCATTTAAGTCATAGTGCATCTTAAAATAAAAACAACAGCTATAAAATTTATCCCAATTTGCTGTAAGGGATCTAAAATAGCACTGAGCTTGGAGAGTTCTACCAGCTTTTGTGACCCTTCTTGCTCTCCACTAGAAGATATATTAACAATCAGTGAAATTCCCAGGAATGATTCAACAGGAAGAAGGAAGGGACCTAGGACAGACAGGCAGCACTAAGAACAACTAAAGAGGGAAGGGAAGTGCTTGGCCCAAAACTCTGTTGTACACGGCCATAAAGAGCTAAGTCTGAGATTCTGAATTAAGCTGAGATCCAAGATGACACATGGAGTCCTCAGGAGATGTAGGGATTGATTTCAAAGGTTCTTTTCTCAGCATTTTTTTTTCTTAGACGACACAGAGTAATGCTTTGTAGCATAAGCCACAAACCATCCTCTGCATCTCCATGGTCACTTCCAGGAGGGCAGTCCAGGCATTGCTACACTGACGGTTTTACTGTGCCACGTGCTAGAAGAAGTGGGGGGGGGGGGGAGGCACAGAAGTGGCATGCCGTGTAAAAGGCTTGCATGAAAAGGTGCAGAGAAGTCTTCCAGCGGGTGGTCTACGAAGACTTTTCAAATCATTCCTCATCACAGCTGCAGTGGTTTGATGCCTTAAACCCCAAGGCCTCCCCTTGTAAGCTATCAAAGACAGAAGCTGGCATTGCCAATCCACAATGCCGAGAAGGAACCTGCAGGCCTAAGAAGCGGGCATTTTTACCTGCCTGGAGAAGGCCCCAGTCTGCCTGTGGGTCTGAGGCCAGGGAAGGCCTCGACCTGTTCCCCCAACAAACTGGAACACTTGAAGTGTCACTGCAGCCCCAGGACGTGCCTGGCCCAGACGACAAGCAACCACAACAGCTTCTGGGTTACTCCAGGGGGATCTCTCTTAAATGCAGTGTTACATTTAGTTACGTTCTCTGGAGTCCCCTCTCTCTTCAGAAAAGCGAGCATTTCACGTACCGACTATCCTTTGAGAGACATGAACACAAACGGATGGTTCTTGCTCTCAGACAATGAAACAAGAGGACATTGTTATTTCTTAATCTACGGCATGGTGCTTCACTCTCTGTGGTTTCTTAAGGACTCAGTTGGTTCCTGGTGAGTGTTTTGACATAAACAGGCTATGCTCATGAATCTCCTAATACCCATGGCTTGTATCTCACCTGCTGAGAGCCCTGGAAGGGGCCTAATGTGACGGATTTCATAAAATACTCTCCATAAGGTGTGAGGTAAACACAGCTCTTATCTTTGCTTTACGGATGAGGGGAGGGAAGGTAAAAGGGTTAAATTCAGCATCCATCAGGGTCGCAACACTGTACTCAGGACAGGTTAGAAGGTAGGGTTCACGGCTGGGAATGACTCCTGTGACCATGATAAAGCCTCACCAGTCCCTTCAGCTGACCCCGGGATGGATGGAAGTCACCAGAACTGAAAAGCTGCAGAGCTTCTTCCAGCTCGTAACTCTATCATTATCAATTTTAATGAAAAGTGTCGCTTTCCTGGAAAAACCCCACATGTGCCGCAGTTGTGTAGATCACATGGTGTTACTATGAGTGCGTTTATCAGGAGTAACCAGTGGTCCTGCACCTCCCCCTGACTGTTCCATCACAGCATCTTTGCCAGTCACCAGGAGTCACCTCTTCCTTGCAAAGCTGATTCAAAACACAGAGAAGAACTGACTGTGGGGTGCGTGACCCCACTCGATACACACACAACACAACCCTACTCCAAAGGCTCAGCAAACGCCACCAAAGAGGGGACGGTAAGAGCCAGAGGACTGAGATGCTAGGAAGACAAGAAGAGGATGCTGCACCCACGAAGTCACAACAGTATGCTGCCTACCTAGGACATAATGACAACAGCAGTGGGCATGCCAACGTGGATGGGGAAAATTTAAAGGTCCCACCCTTAGATGAAGAGGGATAGGCAACCAGTGGCTTCTGGGAGAAGATGAAATAGTCCTTCCCAGGGATGAACCAACCTCCTGTTAGGTTATCCAATCTTAAGTGGTCAGAGGTCATCCCTAAACACATACGCACATGTGCAACACTACCTGGACTCAATGGGTTCTATTTATGTACAGATGTGCATAACATACAGATATATGTGTGTTGCTTAATGAAAATAATTATGAAAATCAGGCCATAAATTTGAGAGGTAGCAGGGAAGAACTCAGATCAGGAGTTAGAGTGAGGGTGAACAAGTTAACTATTAAAAATAATTCTTATTCATGAAATTCTCAAAATATATGGGGAGGCATAAACTTCTAAAATTGAGTGAATTTTTTTTACTTAATTTATATGTTACATCTGAGAAAAAGAGGTAAATGAGGCACTGCTGAAGAGGTGGAAGACCACCCGATTTCTGAGTTTGCTTTGTCCTAGTAGCTCAGTATATAGACCTCAGTTGACTCTGGGAAGATGACAAGGAAGCAGGATGTGCAGTGTGGGGTGTCTGTCGCAGGCAGCCCTTCAAACCCACTCATGCCCCTCTTCACAGAGAAGTCAGCGTCTCCCATCACCTGTCAATACCTCATCAAGGCCATTCAGACAGCCTCAAAGGCGCCAGACTCGCTTGCACTTCTTTCTGGGAAATTATTAGTAAGGACTGGAGAACACTGAAATGTTCAGAATTCATCAGAACCTTGGCGCTTGGAAAAAGGACTTCAGTTCACCCAGGCCTGAGCTTCCTTGCTTTCAGACAGACGTAAAACCGCCCCCGGAAAGAGTCTCTGTATAAGGCACGGACTCATTTTCAGATTCGCCCTCCCCAAGTCAGTTCTGGGTAGAAAACAAGGGATGGCTTCGTTAAGTTCCTCCCAATGCGTTGCTCAGGTCTCTAGAGTGTGGGAACTGTTCGCCTGCCCGCCTTGCCAGAGCACTTGGGTATCCAGCTTCCTCATGTTCCACACAGGCAAACAACTCTGGGTGACATCATTATGCATCAAATGCTGAAAGTACCTCCTTCCACCAAGTGGCTGCACAGTGACCAGCTTAGGCATGGATCCCTGGGGATATGGCAGTATTTAAATAGGAAAACCTTTAGGAGAAATGGTTTCAATTGCCAAGATTACTGCTCACCCCTTTCATGCCTGCCCAAAGAGTACAGTACAAGTGGACTTTGGTATAAAGAGAGGTCAAGAACCCACTTTTTAAAACCAAGATCTGTAGAGGTAAATGTTCCTTGGCTCCTTTGCTGAGTGCTCATTTTAATGAGGTCCCCTGTAAGGGATGAGGTCAAAATGCTATTAGATGAGAAATTTTGAACTTGGGAGGGAAAACAAACTCAGCGACTGTGTCGGGAGGAACAAGAGTCGCTGGTTTCCACTGTACTCCCTTGCTGAGGCCTGCCACAGGAGCCGCAAGCAGCTCTTCCAACCTTTTTCAAGGCTTGCACGCTCACAAAGGCCCATGCCACTCACAAACGCCCCTTTGCTGCTTCCTTCTGTGAGCCAGGGTTTTCACACTGTGACACAACATCCTTCCCTTAATAGCTGCACCCACTAGGACTAAATATTTTAGGAATCACTTTTTTTCCAGTGACAACCACTTAGATATTTGAAGCAATCTGCCTTACTTTCCAGCATCAATCCAACGTATTTTGAATCTGTAATTACATGGGTACAACACCTGACTAAGCCTCGTCTTGGAAGTAATAGAAATGAAAGATGTAAGGTGCGCCTGCAGACCTATTAAGTGAGCAAACCTGAGGGTGTTGTCCAGTGATCTCAGGCTGCAAAACGACCCTTGAAGACCCCATGAACTGGAAGTCTTCAAAAGCAGAGCTTGGAAAGACTGTGAGATGTAGAACCAAGAGAAGAGTGTGTTGATCAAATCTGGTGGACAGTCTGAATATGCTATAGTCATCAGTCAGTATGCTATAGATTCTGCCATAACATGCAAGGAACAGATGGATTCTCAAGAGAAAGGATCAATTCTTAGAGAAGTAAATATCTATGCCTGTATCAATAAGACTTCAGTTTCCTTCAGAAATGCGTGGGGAAGGCAAAGCATTGTGAGACCAGCTTTCCCAGCTCTGACACGTCAGCTGGCTCATGTTTGCTGAGGCAGCCATGACTGCAGCAGGGTGATGCATGTACTTAGCTTTGCATTGCTCCTCACTCTTCGAGCATCTGTGTGTGACTTTCATCTCCATCCCCCACGTTTGCTGATCTGATATACCTCTCATACCTAGCCTCACCATTCTGCCTGCTTACTGGCTCAGCTGATGAAACTAGCTTTTCCCTTCGGTTTCTTCACTCTTGATTCTGCAGCTGAACTATATCACGAAACAAGACCCTGCAGCAAACACTTCTCCCAACACCAACGGCCAATGCCTCAGTCAAGTCTTGTCAGGAGCGCATTGCCCAGCCCTCGGAGCCTCTCAAGAGATCCTTTCCCTCTGTAATTGGACTCACCTAAATTCTGTGTCTGTTGTGACCCTATTACTTCGTCTCGCAGATACGATATGATATGTTGTGCACATCTTCCTTAGAATGTTCTCGATGATATTCCTAGGCTCTCAGACTCCCTACCCGGTCATTACAGATTACAGCTGCCCCTAATCCAATCCTACAGATCCTGCCTCACTCAAGAAACAAAAAGCTCTTTCCCCTTTGCTCCCAGCCCACTCACAGCTGTCATACTTGAGGTTGTATCAGGTGCCTGTGACGTCAGAGATTCTCTGGGAAGAAAGCACCTAATCAGCTTACTTAAATGAGGACAGTAAGCAAATAGGATTTTGTGAACTATCAGAGGGAATAAATAGGAAGAATAACTAGGATCATATCAGGGTTTGAATGTAAAATGTCCCTCACAGGCTCTCATGTTTGAACGGCTGATTCCCAGCAGGGGGTGCTGTTCTGAGACAGTAGAGGGCGTGAGCAAAGGTTCTGTAGACTGTCCCCACCCTCTGCCCTCCAGTTCCTGACTCAGTCGGATGTGAGCACTGACCTCATACTTCCATGGTGACATGCGAGAGTCACCATGCTTTTCCCCTGTCGTGTTGGGCTGTATGCTCAAAATGTGACCTGGAGTTAGTCCTTCATTCCCTACGTCATCCTTTGTCAGATAATTGGTCACTGAAGTGAGGAAAGCAACTAATACAAACATAAACAAATGTTAAGTACTGTGACACACAAAACACAAGCATTTAGACATTGGGCCAGAGTCATAGGGTCACTGTCTGCTTCAGCACTCCTCACCCAAGAGGAGATTGCCCCCACCCTTGCTCTGAACCAGGACCTGCACTGGTGGTCATTAGTCAGGGAGTGGTGGAGATATGAACAGTCAACATTATGAAGACTCCAAGCCCCCAGTCCCCCTGGCCACCATGCTTAATGACTGACTACATGCATCTGGGGAGCACCACCGGGCAGGTTACACTACATTTCCTCCCCTGACAGAATAACTCATTGGTAGGTAATAAGCATTTCCTGGCTGCATAGATTTGCCTAAACATGATTTAAGTTATCTGTCTGGAAAACATTGTCCTAGGCCCAACCTGTTGTGTTGTGTTTGAATCAAATGGTGGAAAGCCGTACTGCTGCCTTGTCCCTAACCTGCCGGTACCAAGTAGCTACCGTCGCTTTGAGACTATCTGCTCATTCTCCAGGATGCTGCCTGGCTTCCTATAGGTGTAAGTAGCTACCGTCACTTTGAGATTATCTATTTGTCCTCAGTTTCATCACACTTGAAAACTGCTAAACGTCTACAGAGGTTGAGGCTGTGCCTATTTGCATGGTTTTCAAGCTCACTGGATTCTTCGGATCTCCTAATATTTTAAACAATTGCTCAGTGCTGTATTTTGAACTATCTCCCGGCTAGAGCAGTGAGGCCTTCCCCTCCTTTGATGGCCCCTGCTCAGTTGTCTATACCCTCCTCTCTGCTAATCTACCATGAAGGCTCTCCATTCTCCAGTCTCTCTCTCCCATGAGATGCTCAAAACTCCAAGGCTTACTTAACAAACTCTGCAAAATCTAATCCATTCTGATCTTTTGCTTGGCTCCAAATCCCCACTCTCTCTGTAAATCTATACTAATAACTAATATCCAAACAGAATTTTAAGCACAGTCAAAAAAAAATCAAGTCCCCACGCTTCCCCATATAACTAGATTTCCCTCCCTAATTCCTCCTGGCGCATCACCTGGAGATGTAGCTGGAGAGCCTGGCTACATCGCACTTTTTGGAGCGCTCTCCCACGCCAGGCAGCCCTCATTGTCTCTGACACAGATTCCAGCAGAAGCTCTGCAGAGAAGGCGTTACTCGTGTCCTCTTGCCAGTCACATGGCTACGAGACTGACTCCCTAAAGGCGGCACCTCCCTCTGCGGAGCCCCCCATCCCTGCTTCCTGCTTTCTGCGTCTCCATGTCTATCTATTCCCAGCCTTGTGACTCCTTTTCTTGGTGACCACGCCTCCGATGCCTCACCCACCTCTCCAACTTGATGTGTTTCTCATTCTGTGGCTCTGGAGCCTTCTTCCTTGCTGCTTTCCCACTCAGGAAACTCACATAAGTTGTCTCCACCTTACTGAATCTCCCTGAAGGCACAACGTACTCTGTGTAGCTCTGGAGCGGCTACAGTTCCCAGCATGGTGTGCCGTGGGTGTTGAAAACACTCAGGCCCGATGAGTCGAATCTCTAAACCTTTCAGGAGACCAACATGACCGCAGAAGTCTGTCAGCTGCATGGAACAATGGGAGCACCTGGCCGAGGACCGTGAGGCTAGAAACTGCTAGAAACTGTTCTAATCATCGCCTAGTTACACGCTGCAATTGAGCCCATGTCCTCCTAGGGACAGATCACTCAGGAGAGAAATCACACGGGGCTGAGGGCAGTGGCCACACCCACCTTCTGAGTATAGGCTGCAACACCTCCTCATACAGCAAAACTTACATATACACTTGTTTCCCGCGCCTCCACTGGGATCCCAGAGCTGTGTTTTCATTCTAAAGCAAATATTAAGCTAACACTGTCAAACTTCGAGGATGGGTAACACACTATATACATAATGAACTCAACTATGGGAAAAAAATCCAGGTTCTTACATGACAATCTAGGTTTTTGCAAGACCAACGTGGCCCTACTCACCTGTCCTCTCTTGTCACCACAGGAAGTAAGTAGGTTCCTAGGCATCTCTCACCACTTCCAGTTTTCCAGAGGTGTACACAGCTCTCTACAGTCTAATTGCTGGGAGAGTCCTTCCAGCCACAGGGAAAGCACAATTGTGCCTCATTAGGATGAGTATGCAGAGCGGAGAGCTAAGTCACAACTTCAGACTCCCCCATATGCTAAGATACATTTCAAATGGAGCAAGGAAAAATATTTTAGTTCTGCATAGGAGAATGAACTCAGTTGCCTCCACAGTACGCGGCCATACTCCCTGTGCCTCCTGCCTCTCTTCACACAGACAGTGGTAGAAACCGCCTTCATTTCCCAGGATTCCTTCCTGCAGGAAGTTAGGGGATTTCCCAGGATTCCTTGCTGCATGAAGTTAGAGGAATGCCAGCACCGGAACGATATGAAAGAGGCTTTCTCTCTGTGCTCTGCACGGAATGTGGCCATTCTGACTTCCACCAGCGGAATTCTGGGAAGGGACAGAATGGTGCTGTAGAAGTCTTCCGTCCCCACGTTGCCGTCTCATTGTAATGGTCACATTGTATTGTGGGGTGGAGTAGCTGGCATGCGCCCAGTCCGTTCTCTCCCGGAAGGTGTGAAGTTTAAGAGAACGGAGGGCATCGAGCTGGACACTGACCTCAGATGTCTGTTGATGGTGTCATATTCTGCACCAGAGTTTAAGGATTCCAACCATTCCCATAACACGGACCTGGCATGCTCTATGCTTCCGCGTACTGTTGTTAGTGATAAGATGAAGCCACCATTGTGCCCTTAACTCTTAAACGACTATCATCTCAATAGAATACATTTAGAAAATTAACAGAGAGACGTTCGTGTGGAATTATATTTAACAGGTGGACCAAACCGAAAGAGAGGAGAGGTAGAGGGAGACGCAGACTGAGAGAGAAATTGGGAGAGAATGCATTAACTCATTAAGCTGCCTGAAAAGTCATGATTTCATGAGACAAAACACGGCACCTCTATTTGTTCTTTGTTCACGATCCAAGCTGAAGGAAAGAATGGGAAACACGTCTAGGAAGCCAGAGGGTTGAGGCCCACAGTGCTGGTCATGAAGACAGTCCTCAGCTCTTACTCCGGCTGCATTATGTGTCAAGAGTTCAGAGGACAGTAGTGGTACACCCCTGACTCTAGAAGGAGGTTGAGACACACTCCTGCCTCAGTGCTCGGGGACTCCCCTGGTTTCTTCTCAAGCATCTCCCTGGAAGTCTTCAAACACAAATGAAATCACGTTTTCAAAACCAAAATTTTAAAAAATCACAAAAGCTACATCATTCAGGTTCACACTCGTACCTGCATTCCTCACCCTGATCTCTGACTTAAAATCACACCTGTTCACCAGGAGCCAATGGGCTAGGCACCGAGAAGACACATGTCCCAGTTTGGGATGTCTAGGCACCCTTCCAAGCCTGATACCTCGGATCCTGCTGTATTAGCTCAAAGACTAGGATTAAAACATTTGGAAAGGGGTTGCCCATAGAGACAAGATGATGCCACAGTTATGGACATCTGTTTTATAGGATTTTCCTTAGCAAACCTAAGGAAGTTTTACAAATTGAAAACTTAAGTTATCAGCTAAGAAGGAATACTGAGATACACCTGCCCACTGGGGCAGAACGCAGCATCCATGGTTATAAACTGAACAATTAGCACCCAGCGATAGATAGATAGATAGATAGATAGATAGATAGATAGATAGATAGATATAATATTTCAAGACAAGGTTTCTCTGTGTAGCCTTGGCTGTCCTAGACTTGCTTTGTAGACCAGGCTGGCCTAGAACTCATAGCAGTCTGCCTCCCAAGAGCTAGGATTAAAGACGTGCACCACCACTCCTGGCTACACAGGAATATATTAACAATTTCATCTGCTGTAATTATATATGCATTTCATGTGGTACCCACATGCATATATAGCATACGATACCTCTGATACACACTGTGTGATACAAAGCCATAGTTTTTTCTAGGTATTATATAATATGCTATATTAACATATATTGTTAACATATAAGTTCTGGAAGGAGGCAGCTCATCATGTGGAGAAGACATGGCCATGGGCAAGGAAGGCACAGTGTCGGGAGCAGGGGGCTAGCTGGTCAGGGAGTATCCAAACTCACGAGGCAGGGAATGAGCAGAAAGTAGGTGTGGCCTATAAACGTTCAAAGCCCACCCCCTAGTGACCCACTGTATTCAGTGAGGTTGGCAAATGTTCCGTGACCTTCCCACACAGCGCTACCAGCTGGAACCAAACGCATGACCATGCAGGACATCTCACCTCCAAACCACAAGCATAATAATTAGTAGTAATAAATGAATTAAAAGTAGCCAAAATAACATGTTCTATGAAACTGCCTTTAGCATGTTGGTGAGTTCCTTTTTGGTGAACTTCAAGGCATGGATGACACAAGTGTCATCCCCGACACCTATAATATTCACTGGTGTGTGCTGTAGGCAGTACAGTCCTCACTGGTGTGTGCTGTAGGCGGTACAGTCACGCAATTCTGTTTACTCACTTGCCTATCACATGTTTTGTGGGCCTCCCACTGTATCTGGTGCTTGAACATCAGATACCTACCTGTTACGGACAAATGACAGTCCGCTATCCAATCCTCTAGGCGACAACATGTAGAAAACGACCAAGCTTATTCCCCTCTGTATTATTAGTTGTCACTATACAAACTGACTTCTTTTCAAAAAGTTACTGAGAACATTGCTGAGATTAATGTATTAATATTTCTCACCTTCTCTGGTCACAGTGAGATCCAGACAAGACCAGCAATGCCATCTACAGAGCTGATGATTGCCGCTGCCATCATGTGAAAAATAAAACAGATTTCGGTCCCTTTGTTGGTTTTTATTTGTATTTTCTTCAATTTTGTTTGTCCTTTGGCTTTGTGCTGGAGACTGAGCTCAGAGCCTCAGGCATGGTAGACAAGCGTTTTATCACTAATGTGCAATCCCAGACCTTGAACTAATTTTCATTGTTGGGGTACCTGACATGAGTTGCCTTTGAAAAGTATAATGAGCGATGGTATAAGTCAAATGTGGGGGCTTATTTTGGAGTGAGCTGTTCCCAGGAATCTTGTTGTGGGTTTAATACACTGGCTGGAGTTGAACATGAGTTATGTAATACTAATCATTCAAAGTGTTCATTAGCTTTCTTCAAAAGCATTGCCTGGTATGAAACCTGTGGTGTCTCAGAATGAAGGTAAGACTGTCACAGGGAAGTGATTTTCAGTAGAGACTGTCACATTTTAAACTATCTGTGGATGGGTCATATTAATACGCACACTCAAGTTTATACTAGATATGTTCAAGTGTACACTAGCCACACTCAGGAAAGCCGTTTCTCATGAGTTCCTGTAAGTCAGTAGGTGAGCAATGCTGTCTGATGCCAGCGTGTATAAGCCCTACAGGTAAAGAGCAGGCATGGAAAGGATTGTTTTCAGAGTCTTTCAGGTGGGAACACCACCACCCCACCTGACAACTGGTGCCCACCTCTGGGTCTTCATCCCAGACTAGTGATGGGATGCTTAGGGTCCTTCCACACTGGGCAATGCTGATCGCTGGGAAGGACCAGCTTGCAGAAGATGCTGTGAGGGACAGCAGGCCTGTTTTACACACCCCTCACAGGGATGGTGGGATTGGAAGGGGGTGTTTATCATGCTGCTGCCTGGTTACTGTTGATGACTGCTCGTCTAGAGATAAGCCATGGAAGCACTTTTTGCAGAACGATTGGGGAGAATCCTGAATCCATGAGAAAACAGTCTGAGTTACAATCCTGTGTAGCCTACAAACATCTCTCCACAGAGCCAGTGATAGGGTAACGCCATTGGGTCTCCTGCTTAGTTGCAGCCTTCATTTTGTCTGTGAACTATCAATGAGAGCTTATGCTTGGACAGGGGGGCAATGTCTAGGAGATGTTCACTTGAAGCTGTAAGTCTCAGCTTAATGTGATGATAATATTAAATTTTTTACTATTATTTAAATGTTACTACAGTTACTAAAATTTGAATTTCCTTCCTTTTACCACCTATAGGAGTCTCTTCAGGGCTACTTAGGTATGGGATAGGATGGTTTTGTGTGATGCAGAAAAGAACACAATCCAGGGGTAAGTAGAATCAGAAATAATCACTGGGCTCTGGTGCTGAGAATCTCTTAGACCTGCAGATTAGCGACTCCCTGTGCTATGCATCAACTGTGGACATGGCAAGCCTGTACTTACACTCAGCCCTCAGGGCTGTAAGTCCACTAAGACTTCTTCCAGGGACTTTTCTTGATTCCTTTCCATGGTTTCAAACACTGCACTACACACACACACTCTCTACCATACACTGTAAAGATAAAAGCATACTAATCAATATGCTTATGGCACATACTATGCCATGTATGTAACACATGTGACTGGCCAGGACATGAAGTGGATACTCATTTGCCTATAGTGCTCTAGCTCTGGAGTTGGGGTTCAGTGACCAACTCTTTATGACATCTGGGAAACTGAGTCAGCCTACTATTGCTATCACCCCTTAAAATCACCTCACATGTTAGGACATTGGCTACATCAAAGGGTGACTGATGCTCAGTGGGCTTGCGTGGGTCTGCAGAAGGTAAGGGAGACTCTGCCTTCTGGCATTGGTTGACTGTGACCCACTTTTCTCAATTATGAGCTTGAAAGCACCTGCTCTCTTCTTCCACCCACTTTCGTTGCCATGACAAACAGGTACGCAGGGTAAAATGGCTCTTAAGAGACAGGAAGGTCTAAGATAACATGTGCAGATAGTCCCGTGTGTGTCAGTTTGCATGCAGCTCCCTCGTTTAGAAGAAACTGTGTTTTCCTAAGTTAATTATTGTAAGGAGTTCTGAGGAAGGTAAAAGGTGGTAAGTGAGGGCACCACTGTTTGCAAATGCATTATGCTAATTTAATGGAGTAATATTGGAAGTCATAAAATAAGCCAGACCCTGGCAAACAGAGGGGTGCCTACATTAAAGGCATGTCCACTCAAACTTTGCAGGAATATTGAGTATTTCTCCAAGTTAGTGAGTCCTATTAGGGTGAAAGTGCACACAGGGAGTCAGCCATTAGCTTTCACCCCTGTGCACACTTCTTAAACTGGCTACACTTTATTAAGTTGTGACTTAGTATGAAGTGAGTGTCTCCAAGGTCACAGCAGCCTGCACACACTCACTGCCCTCCTTATAAGTTCCATAGAACACGCTCCTGTTTTGTGAGGAGATGCCCATCACCTGGCCTAGGCAGCAAATGCATGTGATAGGCCCTGGAAGATGCCTTTTTACCTTCCAGTTGAATTGTTAGAGAATTTTCTAACAGAATTGATGATACAGAAGGAGATTCTCAAGGGGTCAATCTCATTCATTAGTTTACCTAGAAATGCAGTTTGAAAACCAAGTGACAAGGAAAGCCCGGGGACATAGCAGAGGGTGTGGGAAGAGGTGCCAGGCCTGTGCTCATGAGTGCACAGCTGAACAATCCCTGCCCAAGACTGGGCCCTTCAACACTGCACCGACAAGAGAGGAGGAGGCAACATGGCCTCACTCTGTGTGGTGCTACTGACTGGCGTGGTTGTCATGGGAAGGGATGGCATCTTCTGTTGTCATGGGAGGGGGCGGCATCTTCTGTTGTCATGGGAGGGGGCAGCATCTTCTGTTGTCATGGGAGGGGGCAGCATCTTCTGTTGTCATGGGAGGGGGCGGCATCTTCTGTTGTCATGGGAGGGGGCGGCATCTTCTGTTGTCATGGGAGGGGGCGGCATCTTCTGTTGTCATGGGAGGGGACACATCTTCTGTTGTCATGGGAGGGGCACATCTTCTGTTGTCATGGGAGGGGGTGGCATCTTCTGTTGTCATGGGAGGGGGCGCATCTTCTGCGGTGGCATAGACACTGGAGGAGGAGTTGGGAAGAAGATGGGTTCAGACAGAACAACAGAGGGGAATGGAAGGGTGACACAATAGCTGCACACTGTGTGTGTGTGTGTGTATGTGTGTGTGTGTGTGTGTTATGTGAATAAAGCTGTCACAATAATAAGTCAGTAAAAGCACAAATAGTTGACCATGATAGATACTTTAAACATACTGGTTTTTTAAAAGGAAAGGCACACACTACTTCATGCTCAATTAACACAGAATGTTATCAAACCTCAGGATACAGAATCCCCAAAGAACTAGTAAAATACATACTTTAAAACATCAAGGCACATAGAGGTATTGGCCTGAAATAGAAACATTTGTATGAGCTTGCTTAAAATAAAATATATTTTATGGATTCTTGATCTACATAATAAGTAAATAAATACTCCCCACCCAAACCTAAGTAGGAGTACTGTGACCTAAACATAACAGGAGTCCTGAGTGGAGGTTAATGTAAAGACACCTTTGAAGTGATGTCATGCCATAAGTAGCCCCTGGCATGACCTTGGTGCCTGCCCCCCTGAAGAGGAACAAAAGGGCAGCAGATACCCCAAAGATTGTTATGGCCACTGGACCAGTTGGTCACTTCAGTCCCTGTGTGTTCTTGGCCCTGGTCTTCATGCTGTAGCACAGGGACACAGCCACAGCATATGGTAATGGGCTTCAGACCCATGTCACCCCCCTCCAACCCCGGGCTTTCCCAGGAGCGCATGGGTGAGCTGGGCCAGATGCTCAAGCCTGGCACCCGGGGTTCATGCCTGGCACCCTGGGTTTATCATGGAACATGGGGAACGGTTTCCTTGTGTGTGCTGAGAAGATAAACTATAACTGTGTGTGTGTGTGTGTGTGTGTGTGTGTGTGTGAAGTGTTCACATCAGTGATGACACAAACCATTGCCAACAGTAGCCTCTGGATGCTGGTGATGCGTGTAAATTACATGTAAAACTCCTAGAAATTGGTAGTTTCCTTCTGGTTCTCCTTCTGCACTATGAAGCCTTCACTACTGTCGAAGTGAGTGAGAACCTGGTGACCTGAAACCCACCTGTGTGCCCATGGAATCCAAGATGGCCACTCAAGGGGAGTGGCTAAAGTTTGCCAGGACAGTCTTGCTTCCCATCAAATAAACAAATTCTTCAAAAGCAAAGCTAACCAGCTGAGATCCCAGGAAACCCTAGCTGAGAATTTTATCTAACCACATAGGCCCCTGATGGAAGATGCCACCAAACTCTAATTCCTTGAGTTCCAGGAGAAGACATCTAACAAGAACATTTCTTTGCTTAAGTTTTTAGTTCCCCATGTGACAACTAGAAAGCACACCCTAAAGCCAGCATGCTATTGTGAAAGATAAATAGTGGGCATTTCTGAATTCCAAGTGATCAGGAATATAACATGGTTTGATGAATGAAATAATTAATTTTCAGAGCATAGCCAAATGTTTTCAGCCAATATTTGAGATTGGGCAGCTCGCCTACTCCTGCTGGCTTTGGGATGCTGACTTGCTCCCACCCTCCAGGATCGCTGTGAATCAGGGAACCTTGCCTCTGGATGCACATGTTTACTCCTCCCCCCTCTGAGGTTAAGCTGTGTGGAAGAAATGAACACAGTACCCATAATCCCTCCACAGAATCACGATAAAATAAGCCTCGCTGAATTACTGTGATGTCATTTAGAGAGTACAGTGACATTTAAGGATGAAGATGTAAGGCCCTGCACACAAACACTATAGAAATGGTGGACGCTGCTGCACATCTGTAGCCTATTGAGTACACTTCTCCTTGCAGCATCCCCCGAGGCACGCATGCTTCCTAGTGTACAGCTAAAACACAGGCGCGGCTAGCCCGTGGTCTCCCCATGCTGTCTCTGCACACCTAGTTTTCTTGCCCACGAATGAGCACCATGGCTCCCGGCTGCTTCCTTGTAATTTGTTTACGCTCTGACCCCCTCATGTCCTTCTTTCAGTTCTCATTCATCTCAAGTTTATTTTGTGTTTAACCTCACTTATCAAGCTGCAGGAAGACAAGTGGTAGGTAGTAAATGTGCTTGGATAACTGTGTTAATGTTACCGCCATGGGATGTGAAGAAAGCCAGAACGTGAAAGAAAGGTTATGAGTGTCTGAGGCGCTGGCTCAGTCAGTAAAGAGCTTGCCTCATACGCATCAGGCCCTGTGTTCAAATCCTGGCAGCCATGTTAAAATGTTGGTGGGGTCGTATATGGGTATAAGCCCAGTAGAGGGACATCCGTAGTGCTTGCTGGTAAGACAGTGTAGCTGAATTAGGGAGCTGTAGGTCCAGTGAGAGACCTTTTCACAAAACTAAGACGGGGAACAACTGAGGGACATACAATATTGACCACTTGGTTCCCTTCACATGCTCACACATGTGCTGAACACACGCACACACACATACATGTGCTCTGTCTACAAGGAACACAGGCATGCCTGTAAAAAGTGCCTTGGTGTTGAAGGCAGTAGGTGGTGGGTCACTTCCCCACTCCTAGCCGCTTGCCGAATTGCAGCTTGGTCACACCCCTGTTGGTGCAGCTGTGAACAGGTTTCGTTCAACCACCAAAGGGGTCGCAAGCCACAGTTTGAGAACCACTGTTCTAACAACTGTGTGAAAAGCCTGGTAGAGGTGAATAATCGCAGCTGGTTTCACGAATGAAGAGAAGAAGAAAAAAGAAGGCAGAAGGAAGTGGCAAGACAGAACCCAGAAGTAGTCTCTAACTTTAATACCAAACAAGGCAACACAAATAGACATTTTCTAGACTAACTTGAAGGGGAATTCCATGCAAAGGGGGTGCTAGGGCCAACCAGGTCCTGAAGCTCCTGCTAGAACCTGGAGCCCACGCTAGGCCTTGGCTTGTCTGAATGTCCAGCTTCAAGTGTCTGCATGAATGTCATGTCGTGTTCTCTTTGCCAAACTAGCTGAGAGTCACTCCGACTCCCCATGCTCTCCTTAACCCCTTAATATTATGACCTCATGGTCTTTGCAAACACTGCTGACATCTCAGCACAGAGGACAGTCAGGGCACCTGGCCTTGGCCACTGCACAAGGTTAACAATGCAAGGACAACCTAGGTCAAAAGCCATGGCTGTTCAGACACTGGGAAAGCATATAATTGTTGAAATAGCTTTCATGCAATTGTTAAACAGTTTCCACCCACTGAGATCAGAATGGCATCTGACAGTCTCCTTTTAAAATAAATCAATTTTAAGATGAACTAGTAAGAAAAAAAATAAAAGAACCGCAATATTAAGATGTAAAGCTCTTCAGTGATGACAGGCAATCATTTTGCTATCTTTTCTATTTTTTTTAATATTGAGAGGATTGCTTCTGAACAAAGCTGTCACTTTAGACCTCTAAACGTTATTTGGTGACCCTAAACTTTATTAAAATTTATCATATGATTTTTACATAAGTGATTTTTCTGAGTGCCAAATAGGCTAGAGTTGAAACAGATTTGCTTCTCATTGGTATATTCCTCTTTGCATCTGTGTGAATACAAAATCATTGTGGATGACACACAACATTGAAGAATTCCTCCCTCTCTAGCATTCAGTGCCCAACAGAAACTGTTTGCTTTCTGTTCTTTCCATGGGTGTTTATATATGTACACATACATGTGTGTGCAGGTATGCATGTGCAGTATCTGTGTATATGTATATATATATATATATATATATATATATATATGTGTGTGTGTGTGTGTATGCATGTGTATATGTATATAGTTGTGTGTGTGTATGTGTGTACCTGCCTATATGGGTGTATGTGTGTGATCCTGTATGGGTGCATATATGTGGTATATGTGTGATACATGCATGTGCAGGTGCACTTGCCTAAATGCACATGTGCATGTATGTGGGAGAGGGGAAGAGTGTCAGATGTTTTCCTCATCTCTCCTACCTTACCTTCTGAGACAGGTCAGAGACAAGCTCTCTACCTGACCCTGAAACTCACTCAGTCTAGACTGGCTTGCCCAGCTGTCTGCAGTTGCCCTCCAAGGGATCCCAGGGACAGGCTGACAACCCTGTTCTGTTGCTGTTGTGTTTTGGCTTTAGGTGTATGTGTGTGCTGGGATCAGAACTCAGGCCGCATGCTTGCAAAGAAGCCCCGACTCACTGAGCCATGTCCCCGGCCACCTCCTTCCTCTCTTAGTGTGGAGTCAGGACAGTCTTTCCAAACTATAGGGAAAAAATCTCTATGCAGGATGCAGGCAAGAACATGAAAATAAGAAAATATGAAGTCCCTTCACAGTCTTAAAGACGAGTGTACAGGCAACAGCAAGGCCACACACAATACAGTCCATCTGATACAGGGACACAACGCTAGAGTGTTCAAAACCTTGGGAGTACCACTGCTGTTCTCTCAGTTTGGAAAGTAATAAAAAGAAAGTGAGTCAGTGTTAGTCCCTTACCACTGTCATTTAAAAGAAATTAGTAAATACTTTTACTTATCATTAGAATCAATACCATACAGTCTCTTTAAGTACTAACATTACACCTCACAGAGAAGCTGAGTGAGGCGGCAGGTACCCGTTTATCCCAGGACTCAGCACGCAGAGGCAGGAGGATTACTGTAAAACTGAACCAGCTCTGTGTGACTTCTAGTCTCCCTGGCTCCAATCACTACCAACTTGATAGGATCCGAAGAAGCAGCATCAACAGTATTTGGTTTGATCAATGGTACAGCAGATTGTAAAGGTAGAGTTGATGAATAAAAAGTGAGAAGTGAAGGCAAAAAACTTTTTTTTAGATATTTAAAATATTTTCAAAAGAAATGTATAAAATATACAAAAAGAAATAATCAACGTTAAATTTTATCATCAAAGAGCATGTTTGCTCAAAAGGTTGGCAGCAGGGTGCTTGAGGCCAGACATTGCACAGACAGTGTGGCCTGCTGATATTGACCTCACTGAGCCATCAGGAACATATGGCGACAAATATCTATCTAGAGCATCTTTGGAGTGACGCCATCCGAGTGCACAAGGCCATGCTCATGGTGTATTGGCATCCTGGGGACTGAGCTCTGCTCCGAACTCACCACAGCACATGCATGAGTTACCTGCACAGTTCCCTTTTCAGAAATGGTGCTTTATAGATATAAAGAAAATACTGCACATTTACATGTAGAGACACATGGGAAACCATGCAACCTATTGGAAATAATGACTGAAGAATGGGAAAATCCCATTAGGAACAGAAGTAAAGTCCACAGCACAGAAGGAGTCGGGTGAGATACAACTCATAAGGTATCTGTGAATAATGGCTTACTTTTCCTACTTCAGTACATAAGAAGGAAAATCTCAAATGGTTTTTGTTTAGGGAGCATTACTGTGGAAATGCTTAAAATAAAATGTATGTTAAGATTCACTAGACCTCCCGTAATTATCTTACTGATCTCTCTCCCACAGATTTGTGAGAGGCGAGGCGTAAGACAGTGAGACAGGCAGCCTAAAGTATTTACCTCAGATCACAGGTATCCCGGGTCATGCTCAGAGGTGCATGTCACTGTTGTTCACCTGGTTATTTTAAAATTAGACAATATCCTGCATGTTACTGTGGCCCAAAAAACAGTTTCTCAAAGGAGGTAGAGTACACTGCCAATTCTGGTAGCCATTTTGAATAGCAACAAAAATAAGTCCAACATGGAGGGGTTAAAGTAATTTCATTGACACATGCTTTTATGGAAATGAGGAAAAGAAAGAATAACTCTTTCTGCGGGGCCACGATGGTGTTCAGGGTATCTTTAAGAATCATTAAATCAGAGCTTCGGTGGCTGTGAACTTTTACTCATCTATCCATTTATCCATCCATCCATTCATCTGTCCATCCATCCACCCAATCATTTGTCTACTTCTGTTGTCCTACACCATGGCAGGTGTAACCGAGTCGATTCTCCTGTTTAACATAAATAGTACTTTGCCAGTTAAAATACTACCAAGTACACTGAGTGTTAAGACAAGTCATGTGTGATACCTATAAGCCATTATAGCAAATTAGCAAGGCGTTCTAAGACTTGTTGCTTTTATTTTATCTTATCACTAAGCAGATTCAGGAATTCCAACAATTATTGTAAGTTTCTGTAGTAAAACAAAGGTACTCTGCAAAGTGTAACTAAAAAGAAACAACAGAAAAAGCCTCTTAGAGTGCTCCTTGTGATAGGCACAGGGACATATGAGAATTCCAAAGTGAGAAGAGATAATCCAACTGAGTCACGAATGAAAGATGTCACATAGACAGGGACACGCCAGAACCTTTCAGTGATCCTGAGTTCATTTCTTACTTTCTTAGCTTAGCAGCTGGCCTGCAATCTACACAGAACTCTCTAGTGTATGGTTTCATAATCCCAGGAGGGAGGACATGTCCCAGAGAGCCAAGCTTGAAGTCATCCGATTATAAATGTGTGAAGGTAATTTAGCGGATGAGATCACTGAAGCCAACAGGAGGAATCCAAAAGTAAAGAGGGCCACTCTCTAGTTGATGGATGACCGGGAGGTTTTAGAAAGGCCTTGGTATAGACAGCTGTGAGAAGTAGGAGGACACAGCAAACCTCTCTCAGAGCACTAGGAGGACACACCAAACCTCTCTCAGAGAACTGGGAGGACACACCAAACCTCTCTCAGAGCACTAGGAGGACACACCAAACCTCTCTCGTTCTTCCTGCCATGGAAGCTCAATGTGGCCTCAAGCAAAGAAAAGTTTTCAAAATGATAGTTGATACTTGTGGTGTAGTTATATCATGTTTATGACAAGGTCTGCCCTGGGGACATGGTGTACTATGTTCTCTGAGTCCATTCTTCAGTGTGACCCAGGGAATTCACTTTTAGGAAAGACACAGGTCCCTTTACCGATCTCATGACACCTTTCCTGATTACGTCTCCCTACTGTCTTGACCATGGGTACAGCGTCTTTTCTTCTTCTACACATCTTATCTCAACTACCATTCCCGGACACCAATCACTCTACCTAGAAGTTATTCCTTCATTCATTTCCTGAGCAATCCCCATAGTGTGAGCCTTAGCGCAACAGATGCCCACAGCTGTGCAGCTCACGGACACGTTCATATGTCTACACATAAGGCCTGGAATCGGGGCACTCATTTTAAAGGAAATAAAGTGAGTGAAAGGGTCATAGCGAGAGTGACGGGCAACATGGAGAATCTGTTTACACGTCCTTACAGAGTTCACCTTGGGAAGTGTGGAAGCTCTCTGCCCAAGCGCTCTCTCTCTCTCCAGTTAGTCTGTCTCTGGAGACTAGATATACTGTGAGATCCAGGGAGTGTTTTGTACAGGTGAGTCACCCTCAAGCAGTGTCGAGGAGAACTTAGCTCATAACTATTCTATTCGCCTCTTAGCAGGATACACTGCAAAATCTTATATCCATTCTCAAAGGAGCCGAGTTCCAGCTTCCCAGAGCACATCCTTCCTTCTCCCATCGCTCCCTCACTTCCTTAGCTAGAGTTCAAAATAAATCACACGCACTCAAGCTTCGCTTCCATCTTGACTGCTGAGGGAATTCACAGGCAGTAAGGAAGCTCTCCTACTTAGAGGGCTGACGGGGTGTACAGGAGGATCAGATGTGCAAGCAATCTCAGGGAACCAGGTGAAGGCCCCGTGCTGTGAGCTTTGTTCCCAGGGTGGCATCGTTGGAAGGTGGTGTGAGGGAGGGGCCTTGTGGAAGGCCCTCAGGTCATTGAGGGTATACCTTCTTGCCAAAATTATGGGATGCCAGCCCTCTTCTCTTGTTCATCAACAATGGAATATTTTATTTCAGTCTACCACGCTCCAGCTATGTTGTAAGCACCCTCATCACAGATGCAAAACTATACAAATAGCCAAGCATGGACCACAACCTGCAAAACAGTAAACCAAAAGAAATCGTACAAGCTGATCTGCTATGTCTGAGTGACAGAAAGCTGACTAACATGGATGGCATTTAAAGAAACAACATTTGTGTACAGAACAGGGCAAGTTCTGCTCGGTTACAGGCTTGTCGAGGATCAGGAAAGTGGAGGTCTGTGAGGCTCCTCTTGGGTGTACTGCAGTCCTGCCTTTTACCATCAACTTGATTGCTATGTCTAAACAATTGGGAGATTTAACAATGTCTTTAAAGGTAAGTGGCATGATTAGGACAATTGATCTTTAAATTGTATAAAGTAGATTATAACTGAGAGAAGAGAATTAGGACCCTTGTAGAGGACTAATCTCAAAGTCTAAGAAGCAAGAGTGATGCCCAGAATTAAGAACATCACCACAGGAATAGCAGAAACAACAACAGAAAGAAAATCACAATGCGCAGAGACTCAACCTGGTTGACTCTGAGATAAGAAATGGCAATGAAAAAGAAGCGGGGGAGGGGGGGAGCATAAACATGTCCTCTGAGCCCCACATATTACGTTTAATTCAGGAAGGGCTTTTACAAGCTGTTTGAATGCTCCAAGAAGACATATCATACAGGCTCTCTCTCTTGATATAGAGACTGCATTGCAGAGAATGGAAAGAGAACCTGTGCCTGACTAGCTATTCTCACTGTTGTTAAGCGTAACGTCTGCTTCAAAGAACGAATATTTCGAAGCCTGGACATAGACAATATTATAATGAAGAAACATTAGAAACTTACTAATCAAAAGATGAGAGCAGTGTATTAGTCTAAACTAAGCACTGAAGAGAAGAGACAAGAGACGCACACGGTCATAGCTGCCTGGTTATGTAGTGACCCAAGGCCATCCGGGGGTGGCAAGGCTTGTTTCCTGGTGACCTTGAGACAACCTTGAGATTATAATGTTTATTTGCCATTATGTCTGACTCCAAGCCACTGGCCAGATCAAGTTAAGAAACTCGCTTCTGGGAAAGGACAAATTCAATAAATTCTCATCTTAAATTCATGCGTAGTCTCTTATGACATAGTTTAATATGATTATATTTTCCATATCAAGACAATTTGTGTTTCAGTGAGTAAAATCCTTAAGACGAAGCTCAAGGATGATGAGAATTACTAAAAATATCGGCTGTTTGCGTATTTTCCCCCATCTCACCCCAAATAGTCCTTGTCCCTAGACACCCTTGAATAAACAGCTTAGCCCACAGCTTTTTGTCCTGCCCTATTTACACAATCAGTGCCACAGGCGTGCCTGGAACATTACTGAGTCTACTCGGAGGTCCCGGACAGGCATGGCACAAGGGACGTTCTGCCCATGGGGAAGGTGTTCCTGAGCGTCAGGACCACAGGCCACGGCCAGCGGACTTTAACGGAAGAAAGAAGTAGGACAGCCAGTGATGGCCTTGGGTTTCCCAGTGCTTCTGCAGCAAAGAGTGAGCAGTGAATACAGTGAGGGCTCCAAGTGAGGAGTGGCTGCCCTGTTCTACCCAGGCAGCCTATGTAACACAATAGGAGGCCCCCACACAAGCAGGTTAACAAAAGTCCCCAAGACTAGGGAGATGATTGTGGAATTCCCTGGAAATCCAAACCTTCGGCTCACACTGCTACTTCTTTCTTAGAGAGCGTAGATCTGACCCGAACTTGCCATCTTTTTGTAGGAGGTTTCAACAGATAAATAATAAAATGATAATAAAACATTTATCATGACCTTTCTTTATTCTATGATATAAGCAAAATTCAAATCAAGGGATTTCTCTTCTCGCACACAGGAGATCAATAAGGTAGGATCCAGGGCTCTCCCGAGATTCCTAATGTGTGTGTTTGTGTGTGTGTGTGTGCATGTGCGTGTGCGCGTGCGCGTGCGTGTGTGTGTGTGTGCGTGTGCGCGTGTGCGCGTGTGTGTGTGTGTCTGTGTGTCTATGTGTGTGTGTGTGTGTGTGTGTGTGTGTGTGTGTGTGTCACTGTTTGACATTGTTCTGTTTTGGTGTTGGTTCCTCTACAACTGCACATTGTTGTAGCAAGAACTATAGAACATTTACACTGCATAGAATTTTAACTACCGAGAAACATCTGTAGTTTTTAAGCAGTTACTTTCTATGTATTCACTAGAGTTGCACTAAATTTAGAGTTTATTCTCAATGCTAACAGGAAGAGAAGACTTGGATGAGGACACATTTGAAAAGGGCCTTTCAACTGGATATAAAAGAGTTAATTCAAAAGGATTAATTCCTGGGCTGTCTATTCTGTCACAAGAACTTACAATGAGGAAAGGACAGGTTCCTCACTAAAGGGTATTGAGGACATTGGATAGGAATATAAAGAAGGAATGTAGAATCAGACCTCCTTTTACTCCAGGTTCAAAAATTAGTTTAAAATTTAATGTCGGTAGAAGGGAATCCAGGGAGGTGCTGTCCAGGATGACCTACAAGGTATGGCCTTAAAAGCAAATAGACCAGCAGGATTGTGCTGAGCTAACACTTCTGCACCTCAATGGGGGAGGTCATGGGTAAGGATATAGCCCAGCAGGTGGTGAGGAAACACTTGGAAAGAGTGAAGATGTCCTGCAGATGTAAAGGCAATGTGCCATACTGCTAAAATGGCTTAGAGATTAGATCAGAGACGCCTTCCCCAGTATAAATAAGCGAGGCGACCTCTCACATAAACTGATTGCACTTAATCATCACGTAACACATCTCTATCCAAAAGGAACAGTGTGTGCCATTTTTATTGGTCAAAAAATGCTTTAGTATCGCTGAGGGAGAGAAAAGGCCTTTCCATTAAACATATATGCATTTCGTAACAAGAGGGGTGTTGAGTCTTGGCTGTCCTAAGACAGAAACTGTTTCTTTGCTGGTAGGTGTGGGGGAAGCCTACTGCGCCTCTGCATCCAGCCAAAGGCTCTATGGGCCAGAGACACCTGCACATCTGTGCTTTTGGCTTCACCCTTCAAAACTGCCAAGAACTTGAATGAAACTAAATGTTAAATGAACCAACGGGATAAAGGAAACGTAATGCAAATATGATGGGATTTTATCCAGCTCTAGGTGTAAATGATGATGTTTACAGAAAACAGATGGAACTGGAAACACTTTTATGAGAGAAAGTAAGCAAGGCTAGAAGTGGGGGTGTAGGCATGACTTTTCCCACATGAAGAGTCTGGGTTTCAGTGTACACATATGTGTGCCTATGCGGGGGAGGGGAAGACTAAATGGGAGGGTGAGGTTTGAATACATAGGTCACGAAAGCAGAAGAAGCTTGGAGTAACTGGGTCGGGGGAGCAACACAGGCATCAACAATCGAAGGGCCAGTGCGGAGCGTGGGGAGGCAGCGGGGGAACAGATAAGAACGATGGATATTGCTGCACAAGTACGGGAACGAGGCGACGAAACCAGATATCCGTATGCTAGCCAAAATATTAATTTTTAAAATGCCTGCGGATGCATATGCAGTAGCCAAAACCTATCACAGAAAAATCACAGGGAAATTAAAAATATCTACAGATATACAACACCAAGCTACCCAATCACCTGTGGATAAACTAGGGCTCCCTCGCTTTGTCCCTTGATGGTGTCAAGAACTCCAAGTGAGTCAGGCGCTCAAAGCCTATGTCATGATTGACAAAAGCAGTAGGGTGGATGGTGAAGACCCTGTGGGCTGAGATCTGGAGTGACGTTTCCACGGTTGCTAGGGGCAGACCGGGGCTGCCCACATCAGCAGGTCCCTCATACCTGCTCGTCCTCCAGGCTCACTGTCTACTTCACTCTTGTTAGTGACCCACAGAGTTCTGTCATGGACAGAATGCTAGAGAATAGCATTTAAATAAAATAATGTTAACCTAAGCATCGTGACTTCTCAGCTTTCCTTTTTTCTAATGTGTAGTAGTTTGAATGGGTATGGCTCTCATAGATTCATATATTTGAAATCTTGGCCCATTGGAGGTGGCACTATTAGGAGGTGTGGCCTTGTTGGAGGAAGTGTGTCACTATGGAGGCAGAACTTTGAGGTCAAATATGCTCAACCTACACCCAGTGTGGCACACTGTCTCCTTCTGCTGTCTGTGGATCAAGATGTAGAGCTCTCAGCTCCTCTTCCAGCACCATGTCTGCCTGCATGGTGCCATGCTTCCCGCCATGATGACAATGGACTAAACCTCTGAGACTGTAAGCCAGCCCCAATTAAATGTTTTCCTTATAAGAGTTGCTATGGTCATGGTGTCTCCTCACAGCAGTGGAACCCTGAGACAAATTGTTCCCTGTTAAAATATATGCATGATTCCCTTTGGGGGTAAAAATATTTCGTCTTGACTTTATCTGTGATTTGTTTCTGGTGCACTGTTAACAAGGCAGCTCATAGGATGGTTGTGTGGCCAGCCAGATGCTCTGTGGTCTGAGCCCTAAAGAGGTGTGACTTAGCTGGATGTCAAATGGGACATTATGCTATAATCACATCAAAAGGAACAAAGGGTATCAAACTGAAGGAAATCTTATTAAGTAATAGATCATAGGTGATTTCATGTTCTTTACCAGTTTGAAGTGTATAAACTTCAGTGGCAGAATGTGAGGTTTCAAATACTTATTATATGCAGATAGTTGTCTTATAGTTTCACAAAAGCTACCTTACATGTAAATATGTATTATGTACATCTTTTTATATAATAAAATATGTATATATGCATACATTATTTGTTTACTAGTAACTATCTCCACAAAGTTAAATCATCAACTTCCAGGTAAATCTATTACTGGGAAATCTCCAGGGTCTATAGCACAGTTTCATGTGCAATCTAAACTCCTAATAAGCGTTTGTTAGCTGACCTGAGAGCTAATTAATACTCGCTAGTCAAGAATTATTTTTATTCATTAGCATAGAAAGGCCTCTGCTGTTTAACCTAGCGTCTTGAATATTTAATCGAAGCAAGTGATAAGAATTAGAAGTATTTAGCACAGGAAGCTCCCTGACTCAGTGCTGCAGTGGGGATTTCACAAGCGGCTCCTTTAATTTAATTACACTATTTGTTCTTTTATCCACAAGGATGGGCTTGAAAGTGACGGGAAGGGTAACCTCAGCCAACTTGTCCATCTCAACCAATGAGCAGCAAGAAGCCAAACTACAGAGAGAGCATTTGCAGTGTTTCCACAGAGGCATTTACAACTAAGAAGGGAACGAGTTACTTTGGTTTCATTGCATTCTATTCCAAGCAGCTTTCCTGAGCCCATGACTCCACACTGCAGTCAGGATAGAAATCGCCTTGAGCTCTTTTACTTCCCCATCTTCTGTTGTCTCACTGAAATCTCACATTTCACATTCATAGCCTCCCTTACTCAGATGCTCAGTGCCCCACACATGAATGTAACATGGCACTTTAAAGCCAGTGATGCTTCCTCAGTGTGATATGGCACTGCGTCCATTTTTAAGTTGGAATCTACCAAAGTTAGAGAACACACTTGTGCCTTCCTGTCCCCATTTCAAGAGCTTTGTGGGTGCACAAGGTGGAGGACAGTCATGCCGGAGACATTCACTCTGAGAGTCGGTTGTCTGTGGGCAATGAGAGGCCAGCTCATCCAAGGACATCATCCTGTGAGGCCAGATAATGCAGGCAGACAGGCTGTCAGGCATCATCTGGCCTAAAGGAACCAGGTGCTGAATCTCACAAAGGGACACAAGCTGGACTAAGACATCTAACTATTAACTTGCAGTCCACCTAGGACCTTTCTGTGTGCATGTATTTGGAAGTGAAACTAAATACTTGCACTGCTTATACTTAGAGAAAGTGAAAGAGTAAGAAAAAAAAAACCTCAAAAGACCTTTTGGGTAAAATCCCTAACCCCCCAAAGATTCTAATTCATTGATGTGAAAGAAAAAAGAACAGAGGAAAAGTGACAAAACGGAGCCACAGAGAGCATGTGAAAGGGACATGTAGCAGCACATTCAAGTAGATTCGGTCACCTGGTGTGGTAAAAATAACCCACAGTCACACAGTCAAACACTGTAGCAGAGAATGACCAAACTAAAATGATATTTGTTTAACTATTGCTATGAAGGCCCCTCATAGTAAGTGTCATAAAAAGTATATTAAGACTTCATGATAACAGGGACTTGGCTCAGCAGGTAACAGTGCTTGATGCCTGCAGATATGAGGCTGGTCATGCGACAGCAACCTTTGTAGTCAGTGAAAGTTGAAAGAAAAGGATCCGTTCCACAGAGTTGTCCACCTTCACACGGCACGGCAGTGTGAGTGCACTTAAGCACACATCACACACACGTACAATTAAAAACAAACAAACAAAAACACGCCTTAAAGAATTCAAAGCCAGGATTGATGGCTCACACCTGTAATCTCATCACTTGGAAGGTTGAAACCCCAGAATTGTCACAAACGCAAGGCTAATGTGGGTTATGATATGATTTGTGGATGAGCCTGGCATACAGAGCAAGACCGTAACTATATTCAGGGGAAGGAGGTCCCCCTTAGACACAGACTTAGGGGAGGGGAGGGGAGTAGGGGGGAAGTGGGAGGAAGGGAGGAATGGGAGGATACATGGGATGGGCTAACAACTGAGATGTAATATGAATAAATTAATAAAAAAATGTATAAAAAAATGTGTACCATACCAATAAAAAAAAAAGAGTGAGAGAAAAAAAAAAAGACCAAAATAGGTTTAAAGATAGAGGGGTAGGTGGAGGAAAATGTTAGAAAACAAGTTTCCAGAAGAATCTATTTTTAATTGGAATGCTGAGTCATTAAATGTGAAACAACCCCGCTCCTTAGTGTGTTCTACAGAGCAGGCAATTCCAAACAATGAACAACGGAGCGTCCACAGCCCGTCGTGAGAGTTCCAATCTGGTGTGGACAGGAGAGAGGCTCACAGCTGGTCACCCAATGTTAAGGCCTCTGAACTGAGACATAAAACAGCCTGGAGAAATGGCCCAGTGGTTATGAGCATATACTGCTGTCCAGACGAACTGGGTTTGGTTATTAGCACTCACAGTAGACATCCTACAACCACCTGTAAATCCAGCTCTAGACAGATCTAGTGTCTTATGGACTCCACAGGCACTCAACGCACATGGACAACACCTCCTGGCCAACAGACATATAATTAACAACTTTTTAAAGCTGCCCAGAGACTGCTTCATCTTAGACCACAAAGCAGAATGGAATAAGGCCATGATCAGTCTAAAGAGACAGCTTCACTACTCCAAAGCAGACCTCACTAGCGAGGGTCATTTGGAAAATTAGGGACTCTCAGCTAAGGGCCCAACTGTTCTGATGTGGTAAATTATTATGGGGCTCACAATGAACCCCAAGCTCACATTGCTGACACAAAGTCAACAAGACTTGTTTTGTTCCTTCATCTTGAGAAGACAAATAAATAAAGCTGGGTTTGCTCCCACTTCCACTTGGGAGAGTTTAAGTACGTAAAATAGATTTACTTTTTTATTTATACACAGGTAACATATTGTTGATATGTCAAATATCTCCCACAAGGAGTTCTCTATAGTTTCCCATCCCTCTTCTCCTGTGGCCTAAAGATACCATACATCGTCATTAACCTCAAAGTTCTTAAGACAAGTCTGGGCTGAGGCCAACAAAGCAGGGTTAAGCAGATACATGGGGTGTAGCCTTGGGCCCAAGTGTCAATCACTTGACAAGATTGGGGAGGGTTTCCCCTTTCCACTGATGGCGAACAAGGAAAGGGTGTTGACGCAGCAGGCCGCAGAAGACAAAAACATAGGATGAGCACATGACAACACATTCTGCCATACGGTAGTCAAGCTATTCTCCTGGTTATCTGATGTGTGGCATTGAGGTTGCATGCCTCCTTTACCTGTTGTTTAACAGAACTTGCAAACTCTACAATTATTGATAAACTGACGTGAATATAGAAACAAGAGAGTTAATGTTACACTAGAGCCTGGCTTTATAACTATCGAGGAGTTTGAACATCCTGGCCAAAGCAGATGTGCTTGCCTACAAGGGACCCTCGAGACCTGTCCTGTTGGCTGGTTGTGTTCCCTCATATAAGGAAAGATCACTGAACCCTGGTCTGAGTTTCCACCCATTCCACCTGTACCCCTCCCCCTCAGCTGTCTGTAAGCAATCCTGCCCTAGTTAGTGGTTTCCTGGTCTCCAGACGGACGCTGGTTAAAGCCAGTTTCAGGGAGATTCCATCTATGCATCTCTGGGGAAGTCATTATTGATGCCAAAGTGAGACTTCTCAGCGCTATAGCTAAACTGTGGCAAACCAGCACCTGTAATTCTCCACATTCCCTGTAATTGAGCTCAGTAAACTCACTGGGGGATCAAGCTGGACTTCAGTGCAACTGGACTTTAGTTTGTCGCTGGTGCCCTCCTTTAGGACAGCAGGGAAAGAGTTCACGCAATGATGGAGACAAGAAAGCAAGTTATGTGAAGAATAAAAAATGGGGTGCTGCACTCCCAAAATCCCAATAACATGGCTGTCCAGACAATCCTGAAGAATACCACCACCAAATGACATGCCAGTGTGAGTAGGGAAATCTCACAAGGCCCTGGCTCTAGGGGAAGGGCTAGGAGAGAGAGGTAGGGAGAGGGCGGAGGGAAGGAGGGAGGGAGAGGGAGGAGAGGGGAGGAAGGGGGGAAGGGAGGAGGGGGCATGGAAGAACCAATCTTCTTCTGGGATTCCTGCTAGATTATCTAATCTCAAGTGATCAGGCCTAACCATACACATATGAACAACACCAAATGGACTCGGCAGGTTGAATTTATAAGTTTATATGTATGTATTTACACACTATTTACAAATAGCAATAGAAATTTCATAACAGCTTCGAGCATATGAGAGCCAAAACTCAAGAAACAAAATTATGAGCTGCATTTTATCTTGAAGAATTTAGAAGATGAAGTTTTGAATGCATCAGCATGTAATAATTACTCAGGAAGAACTATTTGCTTTGGCTCAAACAGTATACACGTATCAAGACAGCACAGACTAAATTGTAAATGCCCAGAAGGTAGGCACTCTTTTAAACTTTCCTTTTCAAATGTGGCCCCCTCCCATAATGAGCACAAATGGCTACATGGGACCATCAGCACTGCCTGGCATTAATTTAACTGTGTTTGAAACTATGTGTTCCCTGTACCTGTGTATGCTTGTGCAGGAAAGAGCTATACCTCACGAGAGGTCTTGGGTGACAGCACAACCCCCCTAGAATATTCACACCACAGACTAGCAGGCCCATCCATTCTCTAAGCAGCATTGAGAAACAGATCCAGAAAATTCATTTACACAAACATTCATATTTCTGTACAATCCTGTGATAGGACTGTGGATTTCTGCATTAAAATACATGTTATTAATGGAAGAATAAGTGGCCACAAGAGAAGATCCACATCCGGGCCTATTGTAAAGAAACCTCTGAGGCTGACTGAAGATGTCCTACCTGCCAATTCTTTGTATCATTTCATTATCTTCCAAGATTTTTCATGAGAAATATTAAATACTGACTTCTTTGCATCCTCTTATTCTCACAATGATATTGACGTATCAGAGCCAACTACTAAATGGTCTCCACAGAGGAGGATGGAGCAGCAAGTGAAGCCTCCAGTATACAGAACTATCAGGGAGTCAGAGTCTTCACTGTGTTTACTTTCACAAGGATTCTGCATCTTTACAAATCTTCCCTGAGGAATTTCAATAAAGCCTTCCAGGGACTGCAGTGGGGAGGGGGCATGGGGAGGGGCGGGAGTGAGAACACGAGCGAGAAACCCTCATTTGAACCATCCCTGGCCAAATCCCGAATAAATTATGGTCAAACACAAGTGCACAAGCATAAACCATGGCACAGGCTCCACATTCTAACAGCGTCGGGCCAGGCAGCCCTCTCCCAGCTTTGATGTCCTGACAGCATCTTCTCAAAATGTTTTCCTTCATGAAGCCTGGCTGCTTAACCAGACTGAACGCTCCAGGGATTTGTCACCATTTAATTTATTCCTTGTGGCCTATAAACCACGAACATCAGTTTCCACAAATACGTCATGGGTCAGAAGCAGTCCTGAAGGGTGTAGGGGAGTGTGTATCACCCCTGGAAGCCTGACATGTCCTGAAAGACGCGGCGCTGCTCTCTTTCTCAGGAAGTAAAAAAAGACAAAAGCCATGTAGCTTCACGAAATTAATTGTGTGATCACACATGGGGGCGTCTCAAGGTCCGGCTTTGTTGTAATGACGTTGGATATACTCCTCACACATCTTTACAATTGGTTTGGTGGATCCGTGGACACAGAATTATTTTCTTTTACTTAATAAATGTATAGGAAAGGGAGGATCCGGCCCGGGCGCAGGGGGCGGGGCGCTGCGGGTGCACTCCTGCGCGCAGGCGCGCTGACGCAGTGCAGCGCAGTTTAGGGTTGCCATGGCAAAGATGCCACAGGCTGTGGCCTGTGGACGCCATGGTGAGAAGCTTAGAGAAAGGGAGAGAGAAAGAACATCCAGAAGATTCAAGGCCTCATGTTCAGGTGCAGTGCAAACTGCTATGAGGACAGGCAAGCATCTGTGCATCCAGTACACCAATGCACCAAGTACTGCCATGCACCTCTAGCCAAACCTAGGCCTTGGTCTCCAGAGAGCTGGAGAGGATCCAGGACCACCTGGCCCAGTGTACCGTATATTGCAGTAACAAAGGCAAAGACTTGATGGATGCAGGAAATAAGACACTGCAGGGCAAGGAACAGCTGGACAGCTGCGTGACCAGCGTGTGGTTGAAGACTTGCAGCACATCCCAACAACGACCAAGAGGATGAAGGATTCTCTGTCATGCATTGGGAAATATAGTTGTTTCCCAGTGACCACCGGGGCTGCGGGCAGGCTATTTAAAAAGAAGAAGGGCAGTTTAGTATGTTAAGCAATGTTTATGAATGAGGAAAGAAGGTTCCCGGCAATGCGCCACTCACCGCTAGACACCAGTTCCTTTACATCTGGACCTTAGAAGGAAAAGTGGAAAGAAGCCGGTACTGAAATTTGGATCGCAGATATCACAAGGGAGACCACAAGGGTCAGTAGAGATTGCCCTTGTAACAAGGGCTCAGATTCTTACTACACAGACATCCAAGCTGGCAGCTTTCTTCAACCCGCTGGTAAACTCTGAGGAGAGGTGTGCCTGTCACCAAGTTATAGTTTACCGCAAGTACCACCACACCACCTTGCACATGCTATGAAACAAAACCCAGAAGAATAGTTTGAATATCTTCTAAAGGTTCCTTGTATTTTCTGGCCATTGAGATGGGAATGCCCATCTCTTCAAACTGTCATTCTGGAAGTCCCTGAAGAAGCTGGACACTGTCACACTGTGCGTGGGAAACAGCTTTCGTCACTGACCTCTGCAGCAAAGTGACACATCCCCGTGAAGAAAGGGGTTTTGATTGTCACACACATACCAGTAGCTAATAAACAGTAAAATAGAAACCGCTGGGAAGTACTGGACTTTGAAAACCTAGATTGCACATAATAAAAGTCCAAACACTGTATTACTCAGCCCCTGAACTCACAGAGCAACAAGGAGGCCTAAAAGTAAGCAACTTGGACCGAGGAAGGCTGGGACCACCACAGAACAGGCTAGGCAGACGCCCTCTTACCAAATGCCATGATTGCCTGGGACACTGCAGTCAAGTGTTGCTGGCCCAACATGTTACTTTATCTTTTGGTTAAGTACTATGCCGCATTTATACAAATTAGTTACTTGAAACAGTGATATTCCTGTCTGTTTGCTGTGTCAAATCTGCAATATATTTTCCACATGTTTCAGTTTTTAAATGAAGGTTCATTGTCTCTAAAAAAAAAAATCATGCAAAAGGATCTGTGCCTCATTGTAAATATTCACCCAAACACACACACTCTCTGTAGACAGTCTGAGATTTCTAGGCCTGTCCTATTCGGGTTTCTGATGAGATGCAAGAAGCCAACTGTCCTGTGCACCTTTCTTGTCACTGTGACAAAATGTAGGACAGAAACAACTTAAGCTGGTAAGGAGGGTCTGCAGTAGCAGGAGGAGCTTCAGGTCATGTCGTATGCACAGTGTGGAAAGAGAAGGATGCCAGGGCTAGGGATATTTAGCTTTTTTGTTCCCTCCCACCGATTGCTTGCTCAAGGGCAGATGAGAAAGAACCATCTATGGCCTCTTCACCCGCATCACATTTACATATCCATCTGATGGCAGCTTCTTCACTCATTACAACCAGAAAAACAGAAGGGGAAGAAATGATGTCTCCATTCTGTCCTATCTTCTATATGAGTAAAATATCTGATTGATAAATATATTAAAGAGATCAAGAGTACCCTGAGGGGATGCTGACTTTAAGCGAGCCTACTTGCATGTTTTATGTCCTTCCACACGGCCACAAATAACAAATAGTACATGTGACTCCTATAGACACTTTTAAAACAGAACATTTCCAGAATAATTCATGTATATCTTGACTCCATCCCTCATAAATTATAAAACAAAGCTATTCTATTTTCAATTTGATATATAAAAGCACATTCATTTTCTTATTGCAACTTCTTTGCTGGGCCTAGAAAATAAGGTTTAGTTACCATGTTTTCCATAAACCCATTTCTGGTTAATAAAAGGAAAATAATTCAGGTGTGGAAATTTTCACTCAGATTTCTACACAGCACAGAACACCACCACCAAAAAACCTACATCTGGGCCATGGGTGCATGTGCTTAGTGTAGGTGCATTAGCCAAGCATGCTGGGTTTCAATATTTAGCACCAACCAGAACCTGAAAAAGAAACAACAAAAAGCCTTATTCTTCATAATCCAAGTGACCCAAACCAGTGGTGCCATGCTAGATTTCCTAGGCTGATCGTGTGAGGACAGAGGAGCTATGTCATCCCTGATGTCAATCCCTGACCTCTGCAGCGTCAGGAAGTACAATTTAAGATGGCTGGAGTGTTTTCAATAAGCTTCTTCTTAGGTAGAAGAGACAAGGAGTTAAGAAACGGCAGACAGCAAAATCAGGAAACTACATGGGGCAGTCTCCTGGGATCCCTGTCTTAGAGACGGATGGACGAGGGGTCTAAGTGTACCTCTGGTTTCTTGCATAACAGTCAGGCTCTTATGGGACCAGACAAACATTCCTATTAGCCAAAGAGTACTGAGTGGGTTTTTTAGTCTGTGCCTGATTAAGCTCAGAGGCCAACCTCCAGTTTTCCAGAATACAATACAACCTCAACTTTCCCTAACTGAGACAAAGTTAGAAAATATGTATACTCACATAAAAGCCTCTATTAAACACTAATACACTTTTAGAAAGTGTAAAATTAGTAATCTTGGCAACATAATTTGCATATTTCAGCAACTGTGTCCATGTACCCTGTCTATAAGATTGGGCCCAGTGACTGCTTTCTACTCCTTTGGAGGGGAAAGCCACTGTGGGGTTACATTTGGCAGACAATTCTATTCTTGAATTTCCTTGATTTGCTGAAGCTCAAATTAGTAGACTTTTTTTTTCTATAACAACTAAGCAAGTATAAATCCCATGGCAGTGTGGATGTACTTGCTTGTTATCACTGTGTCTCCAAAAGTCAGCCTTGCCCTGTTCCTGCCAGGTGTAACAAATGTCTACCCTTCCGTAGAATGTGCCCTTCTGGAAAATTGGATTATTATAACACATTTCACTAGCATGAGTTAGAATTCAGTCACTTTTCACTGCAATATGCTAGGAGGGGCCTTCTAAGACGTCCACATGAGACGCAGACACCCAAGGGAACAGTGTGTGGGGAGGGAGGACTGTAGTGCCAATCTCAGATGCTCAGATGGACCTCCTGAACAGTCCGCCTCAACACCCTCTGCACTGGTAGTTCTCAACCTGTGGGCCGTGAACCCTTTTGGGGATGAATGACCCTTTCACAGAGGTTACCTAAGATATCTGAAAACACAGATTTGTGCATTAAAATTCACCCCAGTAGCAAAGTCACAATTATGAAATAGCAATGGAAATTGTTTTATGGTTGGGTTCATCACAATATGAGGAACTGTATTAAAGGGTTGCAGAGTTTGGGAGTTGAGAACAACTGACCTACACCAATCTATAAGACTCCTGGAGTTTGAACAAAAGCCTTAGACTCTGGCATTGAATTTCTGTTGATTCAAATTGCCCCTCACAAATTTAACCTGGGGTGCATTGAAAGCAAAAACGGCGAATATGACAAGGAACACGGGAAGGGGAGGGATGAGTTTCCTATTTGATGAGCAGCCTGTGACTGTCGTGATGGCACTCCTAGCTCAATTGTCAAGTGCTTTCTTCCAGCTTCAAGGTTTCAAGAAAGACTTGGCTAGCTACTGAATTACACGGCTACAGAGCAAGTCATCTGCAGCTGTAAGTTCTAGGTTTTAGTCTGAGCCATAAACATCCTTCAGTAAGCCCCTGAGGGGTCTCTGATGAGGATTCTTGAGACAGTTTTCTTTCCCAATCCCAGTGCGAGGTGTGAAAGGAAACTTCCCATGTGATGTGAAGATAGCTTCAGATCCTGTCCTGAAATGCTGGACGCCATCAACACAACCCTAACAGAGTCAGCAGCCAGTTACAATGCTGCGTTTCCTTCAGGAATCCGTGCTGCTCTTCTCCAGTGTGTACCAATTATAACTCGCTCTATTGGCAGACATTGAGACATCACCCTGACCTAATTCTCTCTCACTAGTTAACTCTGCTTGCTCTAATTAAGGGAGAAAATGGAAGAGGGCAACCAGCTTCCATGAAAATACATCCATTGACAGTGCTCCTTGCTGCAGAACAGGCTCAGCAACATGGCACAGGCCGGGACAGCAAGGATTGAGTCTGCCATGTAGTCAGCTCTGTGCCACACAGTAAAATACTCAACATGGCTCATTCACTCTTGAAATGGCTATGATAACTCATTATAAATAAGGAACACCAAACATAGTAAAAAAAAAAAAAAAAAAGGCACACCAAAGCCTGGTATTTCAGAGCATGTTTCACGTTTAAGTGCCCTACATAGTTTTATCACGCCTGTTCCTTATGGTGTCACCTTGTAGAAGACACAGATCACTCCCATTCAGCCACTCAGCTGACAGTGAAATCACAGTATCTCCACAAAGAATTATTGTGACAAACTAATCAATAATTAAGGTCTCACAATGCCTTCTTCATAACATGTGCTTTATAAACACAGTGACCATCACAGCATCTCCTGAGGACCATGGTCACTTACACACAGGGAAGTCTTATCTAATAGGCAAAAAAAAAAAAAAAAAAAAAAAAAAAAAAAAAAATATATATATATATATATATATATATATATATATATATATATATATATATATATGATCCCTTCGTCAAAGGGTGCCAAATGTTTGCTGTGAAGATAGAAACAGAATGAACAATACGTGAGCATCTTTATAGAGATGTTGGTGTGGGTTCAAAAGGCTGAAATGGCACTAGAAAGTAAAAGAAGTCACCACTGCAGCAGCTGGAAACAGAAGGCACAGTATGGCAGCACACAGCAGGCTGAGGCAGGAGGGTCTGCTCAAGAGCTGCTCTAGGCAGCAGGTTAAGAGCACAGGGGGAGAGGGCTGTTTCATCCCACTCCCTGTATCTGAACAGCCGTGTGCTTTCCTCACAGTGGGCGGAAGAGAGCCTCTCAGGTCCTAGAATAAGGGATTCAAAGACGCTGTGTCTGGTAGTAAAGCAGACAGTGTGCAGACAGAGGGAGGAGGCAGATCTGCAGAAGGGCAGTAGCAGGGTGGGGGCGAAAGGGGTGGTAAGAGGGGTGCCCGGATCCAGTTCAAAGGCAAACAGGTGTGCTAGTTCTAACAGTATGCCTGGAACGCAGAGAATCTTCCTTAAATGTGCATTTAAAATGGCTAATGTGCTGTGTTTATGCAGTGTGGTCCTCATTACAGCCAACTATATTTTAATATTAGGAGAGAAGAAGAATTCCATAAGCGTAGTTGGGAGGTTTTGAGTAAATCAGATCAGCGATAGGAAGCCGTGATGAATTCTCAAGGTGTGCACCGCTGTAAGTCAGTCAGGAAATCGTTGTTCCTGATATTGGCTGTGGATGCAGTGAGCGGGCAAAATGACCGTGCCTCTTTGGGTATTTTAATTCTAGTTAGCCTCAAAATTCAGCTTAAAGAACCAAAAAAAAAAAAAAAAATTAATGAATTCTTTCCCTAGCAGTCAACAAATTATTTGGAATTATCTGATATCTTCCAAAAATATCATAAGGTAAACATAAAACTGTATAAATTATAACAACAGGAAATCCATGCCCGCACCCTAAATAGAAATGTGTCACTCAAACTGCCCTTTGTCTTCCTATTGAGTCTCTTCCTCCTTCCCTAGGAAGCACACAGTGGATAAAAACAGCAACTTGAGTTGATTCAGAGTCAGTGGGCAGTGCCCTCTGTGTAGTCCACTTACAGCCTCCAAATAGTTACTTAATAGTTCTGCTATTCCTGTCGTCTAAGTAAGTCCCTGGTTCTCAGATTACAGACTTTCAGAACATCTGGCCTCTCTGCTGCTATGCCCCACTGGAATTTCTTTTTTTTTTTTTTTTCTTTTCTTTTCTTTTCTTTTTTTTTTTTTTTTTTTTTGCATTGTAGAAGGAGTGAACTTGTCCAGTTCACTGGTGAGAGACCTGAGGGGAAGGACCGGATGCTTACTCAGTGTCCTTCAAAATATTTTCTCAGGTCTATTTCTCCCTGTGTGAGGCTAACAGCACTAATTCATTGATGTGGTTTAAGGAAGGAGCTGACGAGATGGCTCAAAGTTTAAGAGCATTGGCAGCCCTTGCGGAGGACCAGGGCTCTATTCTCAGCACCCAAGTTACAGCTCACAGCCATCTGTAACTTGTTCCAGGCACACACGTGGTAAGGGAAAAACACTCAACCTAAAACCATTTAAAGCACCACAAGATACTCGCAATAAGCATAGAAATCACTGTGGACTTCTACAGCTGAGCTGGCCATTCGGATGAAATGTTCAGAAGTATGTTCAGACGAGATACTTTGCCATTTAATTAATACAACAGTATCACACAAACTCACAAGGGAGTCCAAGTACCTACGCACTACCACGCTGGCTCTCACAAGTCCCAGGCAATTCACCTCTTACTTTGCACATTTGTACATTTGCATATTTAACATTTTTTTTTCATAGACTCGATAGTTATATTGTCTCAATTTGCTCTGGCTCCATCACACCCGTGAATTTGGAAAGGTGGCAGGCAACGTACACAGAGGGGCTACAACATCAGCTATTTCCTGCTACCAACCTTGCTGTCTATCTTTTCCTCCTTCAACCCTCATGGATATATTGAAACTGAGCGAGTAAGGAGAGGACACAGGCAAAGCCAGATTAAAAAAAAAAGTGACAAAGGATCATTAAGCCAAGGAGTATCCATCATCTCAAACAGACGTAGATGGTATGCGTGTAGGAAGGGAGGTAGAGAGAGAGACGGAGGGAGAGAGAGAGAGAGAGAGAGACATAGCATACACACAATACAAAGAGGCCTTGCTATCAAAAAAACACCAATATCCAGCAAGATATTCTAACTAACAAACCATCGGGTGCTTACAACATGTGCAGGAGCAGGATGCTGATGTGGAGAGATGTTTCTTTACTCAGAACCATATTGATCAGGTGACGTCAACCAGCACTAGTAATGCAAGTGGTGCGGAGAACCCAGCTACCGTCCTGAGAAAATGCTGGACGCTGTAGAGGAGCTTGATGTTTCCCATAGGATTCCCTCAGGCTTGGAGTCTCTGCCCCCATTGCTCTCCACAGAGCCAGGCATTGCTTGCCTCTTGTGCTCTGTCAAGACAGCATTGCTCGCCACCACCTGAGAAGATGTCACAGAGATCCCTTCATCATCTCTAAGAAAGACACAAGAGAGTGGGGGGGGGGGTACACTCTGCTGCTGGGATTACAAAACTCCAGCCGCAGCCACGGAGATACTCAACTCTCACCACTGCCGTTAGTCTGTGCTGTGGTTGTAATTGCAATTTACAGCTCTCTCCTGCACCACAAATGTCCCGCAAGCCATAAATACCCATCTCCAAAGGGCTGGTATCACCAGAGACGATTCTAAGGAATCCAGTCCAGTCCAGTTCCGCACATTCCTTTCAGTGTATTTATCAAGCAACAAACCACAAGGCCAGTGTCCAGTTGGCCTGGCTAGGACAAGGCAGCTTGGGTACAGTGAGTCAAGTACCCTCTTATCTGGATTATTGAATTTTAGCAACTCACATAAATTTGCAGTCTCCTAGATAACAGTAACTCCATTTGGTTCCGTGTGTGTGTGTGTGTGTGTGTGTGTGTGTGTGTGTGTGTGTGTGTGTGTGTGAACTGTTTAGAAGATATTCATAAGTGAGACTTATTTTTGCATCTCTCATGAAGCCACCCAGTAAATAGGATTCTTGCCTGCCAACTTGCTACATTAAAGATAAGTCAGAATGAAAGCCTTAGCCATATCATTATAAAGCGTGGTTTCAGTGAATAGCTTTGTAATTCCGTCTTAGTTCAGTTAAGCCTATTTAATAATAAAGATTGAAACTAATAAATACCACCCAGTCTTGGGAAATTTTAAGAATGACACAGTCAATGAACACCTATTAAACCTTTATCAATATTTGAGGAACACGCTACGTCCATGACAAATCACATCCTTCAGGGTATAATCAACTAGCTGTTTTAAATTCCCTTTTCTAGGGCACACTGCTCTCTCTCTTTTAAAAATAGCTATATATTTTAGTTGTGTTTTCTTCCTTTGCTCATTGTAAAAATAAAACGCATGAGGACAGAACAGCCACCTGTAATGGCTCCATCTGAGGGAAGCCTTGTCAGTCTGGGAGGAGACCCCTTCATACCACACTGGGAAGAGACTGTTAGGATGGGTGTGTGTGCAGCTGACAGACTGCATATTGTGCATCCTTCCCCTCAGAAGGACCATGGTCAGCTATGAATCATAGCAAACTCTTGCATTGAGTAAATAAAAGATGCATCTTTCAGACAGGGTGCTAAAGCAGAGGTTGAACAGGTGTCGGGGACCCTGTTTTGGAAAAAAAAAACAGAGAAAAAAACAAGGGATCCCCCCCCTCAAAACCCTACTTCTTTAAATGAAACAAAAAATCAAGCCTAAAGCAAATCAGGATTGGTCATAGCTTTTAACTTTCTTTCACATTTTACTATAATTTATTAAAATTCAGAGTCATTCCCACTAATGATAGCAAAGGAAACATATCTTGAAATCTGGAGAAACTTGTTTCAAGCATACTAACTGCATGCTATAGCCCATCAAATATGAAAAGATAAGTTAATACCAGGCAGGTATTGTGGCTTATTTTTATTCTTCTGTCACGAGGGTAAAGCCAGAACTCATCGCTGATAAGAACATATCAATCCCTTCACATTAAAGTGACAGGGAGCTAAGCCAACTTAAAATGCAAGCTTTTTGCATTCCTCAAAACAAAGTGAACGTAACGAAATGTATAAATTTCAGGTAGTTTTACATTTATTTCATGTATGTGACATAAAAGGGCTTGTGAAAAGGCGGAGGCCATGGACTGCTGGCTCCTTCTTAGCTTTGATGGAGTCTGACTTCCAGCTGAACGGCCTCGAGAGTGAAAGGACTTTGCTTGTACTTATGGATTAAAGACCTGGTCCAGAACCACTCTTCGCTGTTTGTCTGTGGTTGTAGTTTGGCTAAGTGACAGAGGCGGTGGCAACATGAAGAATCCAAAACATGGGGGTGAGGTGGGGAAGAAAGCAATGACATTATTACAGGCAGAAAATCCAACAGGAGACTAAAAATGACAGAGAATCAAAGATTCAAACAACAAGGTCGGGCTGTGAGATGGCTCAACGGAGTGCTTGCTAAACAAGGATGAGGACCTGCTTGGTCCCTGTAGCCCTGAAAAAAGCCCAACATGAGGTCATGTGTGTGTCTAGTGGCAGAAACTAAAGAGCAGATGTGATTACTGTCCTGAAATGTCCTAGAAAGTTACCCGGTTTTCATCAGCCCATACCAGGATGTCTCAGGAAGTCACACATCTACATGTAAACAGGGGAATGGCCACATTCCTGTGAGAACTGCCAACAGCTGCGTGGGGGGACGTTCGCACCTGAATCTATGTCCTCCTGCCTCGTCACGGGAAAGTCCAGGTGCTGCTAACAGCACTCTGTGTGTCTCATGTGTCTCCTCGTCCAGACTGACCACAGCATAGCATCCGCTTCTCTTCACAGCGCGTTATTAGCTTGCCGCGTGCTCTTTAGCCCACCCCTCCCTGTTTCTGCTGTTCTGCCACTGCCATGTCTTTCCAACACATACTTCATACGTTCTTGTTTCTATATGGTAGGAAATGAATTTAAAGAGTGGGACAGAGGTAAAGGAGAGAGACAGGGTAAGAAAAGAGCGCCTCCAAGAACCCTAGGAAATCAGCAGAGAAAACCTTCATAAGAAACTATGCTATAAACGTCAAACCCCTACCCAGATCTAACCAATGGACAGGACATTCTCCACCGCTGAGTGGAGAGCAGGGACTGAACTCGGGTGCCCTATTTTTGACCACATCCCCTGGATGGGGAGGCCTGGTGGCACTCAGAGGAAGGATAGCAGGCTACCAAGAAGAGACTTGATACCCTTTGAGCATATACAGGGGGAGGAGGTCCCCCTCAGTCACAGTCATAGGGGAGGGGAGTAAGGGGAAAATGGGAGGGAGGGAAGAATGGGAAGATTCAAGGGAGGGGCTAACAATTGAGATGTAATATGAATAAATTAATAAAATATTTTTTAAAAGGAAACTATGCTGTGGAAAGAGAAATACAAGAGCAGAGCCATACAGTTAGTGACTTCTGTCACCCCAATGCCACCAGCTTGCTGTGTGGTCACCAAGGATAAACTTAAATAATAAAAATATTAAGCAAGGTTTGGCTCTGCCGAGAATTCAACAAATGAACAGTGGTTTATTTTAGCATTGTGGATGGCTCTATTTACTCAGCAATGTGAGATTCTGATAAGCTCTTAAAGTGTTATACAGTCTTTGGCCTTTCCTTTAAAGAAAATAAAATCAATGAATGTATTTATCTATGACTGAGACTCGTTTTAATGATTAGGGTAAGTATGGGAAGTTTCAACACAAAGGGCCACAGTAGTTTTGTGATAATTTTCAAAAGCACTGAAGATATCAATAAAATTACTGAGGGCTTTCTTTTTTATCATATGATACTCCTGAAAAGGCCTGATTAAGAACAAGCAAGTAACATTTTAATTATACCTTCATCTTTCACATCATTGAGCAGGTAGATAAAAAAGGAGTCCAGTGGTTTTGAGACACATGAGCAAAAATTACAAAGCTGTAGCATCAGTGAAATTAATGAGTGGTAACTGACTGGCAGACACTGTAACTTCATACGTAGACACGGTCCTTCATACTAAGTCTGTCCCAGGAGGTTTAGTTTATTTTACCATATACAACAGTGAGGTTGTTGCTCAGGCAACAACCACGCCTACTTCAGGCCAGAGATCATGCAGCTGAGCCTGACTGAAGTGTCCCCTAGCTGTGGCCTGAGGAATAATTTCACCTAATTTCAGTGGTGTATCTCAAACTTCGAAACTACCTTCTCTATAATTACAATGAATTCCAACGTTAGCCAGTTACATAAGAAATACGCTTCTTTGATTATTTCGTTTGTTTGGAGCTGCCTCAAATCAGAGGTGGTTGTTGAGTTCTGATTATTCACTGAGTCTTGTACTTTTCGAGCAGATTTGGGGAGGGGGAGGGGCATGGCTCTGAATGCCTAAGAATAGTGGTAGTGATAGAGACAGTGATGGCATGTACATTGTTTCCGCACGGTTCACAGACCCAGATTATAGTCAGTCTAGAGGACTAGCTGCACTGAGGGAAGACTGTTGGGCTTTAGTTTTGCAATAGACTGCGAGGAGTTGACTTCGTAACTCAGCCGCTCTTGTGCAATGATCCCTATAATAGTTTTCAGCGACGTTTGTCCAAATGCAGGGTTGACTCACAGCTTCCCTTCAGGCCTTGGTGCTGATGCAGGGCATGGTGATGATGAACCATTGGTTCCTCTGACCTTGACCAGTCCATGAAACCCTCAATGACTAAACTTGCTTTTTTTTTTTTTTTCTCACTGCTTTATAAGAAACTTCCCTGTCTCACCTTTGACCCTGTCTTCATCTCCTTGCTTTGAGTGGTTCTCCTGTCTTCTTGCTTTGGGCCCGTTGAGCTATGAGTCTCAGCATCCTTGTGTGTGTGGCCTGAGTTCTTCCTTTGAGGTTTGAGGAATCTGGACTTAGCAAGTGAAATCGCATGTGTTTTCTCAAAGGAACACACACCTGTTTCACTGGAAAATGTAAGTATATAGAGAAGCTATCTTACCACTTCCACGGTGTTTGCAATTAAAAATTTAAAGTATCAAGTTAAAATATGAAATTTAAATAGCTTACTTTCTGGTTCTTTCCAAATCCCAAACGTATGCATTGGTCTAGAATTATATTTTGATATGAAGATTTTTCAGTTAGTATAATCACACTTAGATTATTAAAAATAAGTTTTACAATTGAAAATATAGGCCAATTATAGTATTTTAGAAATTGTATAAATATCATCATAATTAACATACAAAATAGTAGTTACTGGCCTTTTTGAATGACTTTTTATACCCACAAAATTATTTTCTTTTATTACATAAATAAATACACATGTATGTGAAATGTATACATATGTAAAATAAAATGTATTCTTAAATAGTAGCAGTGAATGTAAAAAGACCATTGCATCTGACCACTGAGACTCAGTAGTAGATTCACTACACATTCTGGAAATTTCTGTATTAAAAATCCCACAAACCTTTCCTGTCATACATCATGCAGCACGTCTCCCTTTTCCTCCATTTCCTAAAGTCAACTTTTGATGTAATTTGGGCCACGTCTTTCAGCAGGAGCATGGAATGTTATGCAAAACACAATTAATTGTTCACAATTTAGGGCATACATTACCTGGGCATCACTCACAGATATGAACCCTAAAGTTCTGTTTGCCACAAGATTTTTCTAAACTATGTTTAGAAATCTTGATGAAGAATTTTTTCCTCTTAAATAAGTAATTTTAAGTATTTTAAACTATTCACTGTGAAGCTAACAACTTAGTTAACTAAGCCCGTCTGCTACACTTGTATTTACCAACCGTTTAGTTTAGCGTCTACTGTGCGCCAGCTTCCATTCTAGAGCACATGTGGCCTAAAACAACTGAAGGAAAGACAGAGGAGTGACGTCCCTCTTGAGCCAACATTGCATGTATGTGCCAGCCTGCGAGGTGAAAGGTTCTGAGACTGAGTTCCATGTCACATGAACACTGACCAACAAAGCCAGAAACTAGTGTCTGTTGAAACACACTTTTTAAAAAACGCTACATCCTGGGCCCACAAAATGCTCATCAGCTTTGGGAGCTTGCTCTCGGCCAGTCCTCAAGACCCAGTCCTCTCCTCATGATCCCGAAGGTGAACAGGGAGAGCCTTCCCCCAAAGTCAACCTCTGACCTCCACATATGTATGCAGTGGAGCAAATGCCCAGCTTCCATCTCCCAAATAAAAATGTATAAAACCTACTACATTTTAACAGCTGTATAAAATTCCTAACATGTGTGACTGTTCACAATTACAAATTAATATTCAGATTATACACAATGTTAAATTCCAAGATGATCCTAATTACCTACCACATTACAGTACATTTGCCGCGCTAATAAAGGAATGGGGCTGATGCCTCTCTAAAACACTCTTTGCCAGACCAGCAACTCACAGTGCTACAGAGGACCTCAGTGTCACCAGCAACTCACAGTGCTACAGGGGACCTCAGTGTCACCAGCAACTCACAGTGCTACAGGGGACCTCAGTGTCACCAGCAACTCACAGTGCTACAGGGGACCTCAGTGTTACCAGCAACTCACAGTGTTACAGGGGACCTCAGTGTCACCAGCAACTCACAGTGCTACAGGGGACCTCAGTGTCACCAGCAACTCACAGTGCTACAGAGGACCTCAGTGTCAGCACAACATCGAAGCATTGCTTCTAAAACATGGTGGGCAGTGCGCTGCATGTACATCTGCCAAAGCTGTTTCAACCTGTGGCGTGGTTTTTGTTTGTGTGACATCTTTCATTTGGGCTGTATCTAAAGTGTGATGGATCATTTTCAATTTTGTCATCAGGAGCATGAACTGAAACAAAGATCGTGTTGGAGTGTGTGGAGCTGCCTTGCTAGCTGTGATAAATCATACACGGGCTGTAATAAATCACACCCAGAGCAAGCAAACTAAGAAGCCACGCAGGCCCGAGATGAGCATCTCTGCGTAAAGTTGCTGTCTAGACCTTCACCCTGCTAATGGGATAATTTCCCGATGACTTTGCCATGGAGGGAAAAAAGCTGAGAATTTAATAAGCCAACTCCAAAGGCTTTATTTACATGTGGTTCTTATCCTAACTTTCCTTGCATTTCATCATCAATTAACCAAAGCAAAGCAGAAGGTTTTTTGTTTGTTTTTGTTTTGTTATGAGAAGCTCTCTTTTTCGGTGGCACAGTTTTAACCACTGATCACTGCACTATTTTGAGATAAGAATGAGCATTAATTCCATTGTGTAAATGTACCATACATTCTACATCCATTCTTCAGTTGAAGGACATCTGGGTTGTTCCCAGATTCTGGCTATTACTGATAAGGCTGCTATGCCCAGGAGTGGTATAGCTGGGTGTTGAGGTAACACTATTCCCAATTTTCTGAGAAAGTGCCAGACTGATTTCCAAAGTGGCTGTACAAATGTGCTGTCACTTGGGCTTTTGATCTTAGCAAATCTGATGAGTGTAAGATGGAATCTCAGAGTCATTTTGATTTGCATTTCCCTGATGACCAAGGACAGTGAGCATTTCTTTAAGTGCTTCTTGGCCATTCGAAATTCCTCTGTAGAGAATTCTCTGCTTAGCTCTCTGCCCTATTTTTTTAATTGAGTTATTTGGTTTGTTGCTGTTTAATGTTTTGACTTTTTTATATATTTTGGATATTAGCCCTTTGTCAGATGTAGGGTTGGTGAAGACCTCTTCCCAATCTGTAGACTGTCATTTCATTCTATTGACAGTGTCGTTGGCCTTATAGAGGCTTTTCAGTTTCATGAGGTATTATTAATTAATTGTTGATCTTTGAGCCTGAGCTGTTAGCATTCTGTTCAGGAAGTTGTCTCCTGTACCAATTAGTTCAAGGCTATTCCCCATTTTTTCTCCTAACAGATTTAGTGTGTCAGGTTTTAAGTTGAAATTTTTGATCCATTTGAACTTGAGTTTTGGACAGGGTGATAAATATTGGTCTATTTGCATTTTTCTATATGTAGACATCCAGTCAGATCAGCAGCATTTGTTGAAGATTCTGTCTTTTTCGTATTGTATGACTTTAGCTCCTTTGTCATAAACTTTGTAGGTGTGTTAGTTTATTTTGGGGTCTTTGGTTCAATTCCATGGATCAACCAGTCTATTTCTATGCCAGTAAGTATCAGGCAATTTTTATTACTACTGCTTTGGGGTACAGCTTGAAGTCAGGGATGGAGATACCTCCAGAAGATCTTTTATTGTATAGAACTGTTTTAACTATTCTAGGTCTTTTGTTTTTCCATTTGAAGTTTAGAATTGTTATTTCAAGGTCTGTAAAGATATACTCAAAAGATGCTCCACCACACAACAAGGACGCTTGTTCAACTACGTTCATAGCAGCTCTATTCATAATAGCCAGAATCTGGAAACAACCTAGATGTCCCTCAACAGAGGAATGGATAGAGAAACTGTGATACATTTACACAATAGAATACTATTCACCTGTCAAAAACAAGGAAGTCATGAAATTTGCAGGCAAATGGGTAGAACTAGAAAAGACCATCCCGAATGAGGTAACCCAGACCCAGAAATACACACATGGTATGTAGGCACTTATAAGCAGATATGAGCCGTATATTACAGGATAAACATAATACAGTGCAGTGCACAGACTCAAAGGAGATAAGCAGCAAGGAATATCCAAGGGAGGATGCTCACATATCACTCAGAACAGGAAATAAAAAAGACAGAAGCAGTGGTTGAGGAGAGAGAACAAGGTACATGAGGGATCACAGAGAGATACGAAGGTGGAGATGTAACCTGGAGAGGGTCAGGGTGGGAGACAAGAGAAACTGTGGGTGGGGGCATCTCTGTGACAAGCTGGAGACCTAAGTCAGGGTAGGCTCCAGGGGGAGGGATATGAGAGGAACTATAGCAGAGACTCCTAGTAGCCGGTGTCATAGAGATGGAACAGGACACCCTCTAACTAGACAAGTTTCCCTGTAGAGGGAGGGGAACACCAACCCACCCACAAACACTTCAATCCTGCCTTCAAGATACGCAGGGATAAAGACAGAGCAGATAGAGCAGAGATTGAGCGAATGTCCAGCCGATGTCTGGCCCAGCCCAAGACCCACCCCATGGAGGAGAACCAACCCCTGACACTATTAACAATACTCTGATATGCTTTCAGACCCGAACCTAGCAGAGTTTTCCTCTGAGAGACCCCACCCAACAGCACCTCAAAACAGATGCTGAGCCTCACAGCGAGACATTGGATGATGTGTAGGGAACCTTCTAGAAAAGTGGGGAGAAGGAGAAAAGGACCTGGAGGTAACAGGAGCTTCACAAGAAGACCAACAGAGTCAATCAGGGCCCACGGGGGCCTGCCGAGACTGAACCACCACCATGGATTTTGCATGGATTAGACTTAGGCTCCCTACACAGATGTAGCTGATGGGCAGTTCAGGCTTCATGTGGGTCCTCTAGTAAGGGGAGTGGGGGCTCCCTCTGGCTGGACTCTCTTGTCAGCTTTTGATTACTTCCCTCTGGTGGGACTGTCTTGGCAGCTACAGGGTAAAAGGCCTCTCTCAGTCCTGATACAACCTGATGAGTTGGGGTGGATGGGAAAGGGGTTGCTCCCCTTTTCTGAGGAATATGTGAGGGGTGGTGGGGAAGGAAGGGGAGGGGCGGATGGGACTGGGAGCAGAGGAGGGATGGGGCTAGGACCAGGATCTAACATGAGTGAATAAATAAATAAATAAATAAATAAATAAATAAATAAATAAATTTTAAAATGTATTTTAAATAATACCTTTTTCAAGAAAATGAGGATTAATTCCTTTTTAGCACACTTAAGGTCTGCAAAGATGCAAAGGTCATTTTATTTTCTCAGTCTTGTTGAAGATAATTTTTCTCCTTAAACGGTCAGTTCCAAGTATTTTAAGCCATTCCTTATGAAGCTAACTAAGCCAGTCTGTTAGGCTTCCAGTCATTTGACATTATTTGAGCATCCACTGTGCTTCAGACGCCATGCTCGAACATTCTCTCCCCCAATAAACAAGTGACGAGGAGCCACGCCCACCATTTTTCCAATTATTCAAGGTAGCGAGCATTAAGTTCTAATCCCTGCAGTTACTTTTTACTTCCATGTTTCTCTTTGTTTCAGAGTTCTAATTCTGTACATCATTCTACACACTTTTCAGGATTATCTGCAAATATTGGATGCATCTCCAGTCCTTACTGAGGATGCTCAGCAGCATCCGTAGGTGTTTGTTTGTTTGTTTGTTTGTTTTACATCTAGGGGAACACACTCAAGCTCTAATCATTACACCAAGTTTTCAACATTTCCATTCTGGCTTCCTCTGAAGAGAACAAGCGAGAGATCCAGGGCTTGACAACCTCTGGGTGTTATGATGCTCAGCTTACAAAGCCCCCGAAATGCAGGCAGACGTTCAGTCTCATCTGGTGGCTTTCACGCACTGATGGACGGCATGCTCCTCGGTGCTTATTGGAGCAAGGTGAGGAGCCTCTCCTTCCATCTGGAATGTGTGTCCCTCCTCACCTTCCCCTCAGCCACACCACTGGGAGCCACAGAGACACACTGGCCCTCAGCAAGCTGGCTGTCTGTACCATCCTCTCTGCTTTTTTGACTAGGTCTCCTGGGCATTTTCTCATCCAGGTTGGGATCTCAGCACATAGACAGGGGCTTGAAGATGGATTCAAGAGGCCTTTTCAATTCCTTCTCCTAATCTTCTACTCTCCACCCTCTTCCAAAACCCCCAGCAATCCTCCTTTCACTTTTGGGGATAAACCTGGCAAGCACAGCAATCCTTTCCTGTCTGGTGCTGCTGCCCCGACAGTGGACAACCTGTACTGTAAATTGCAGGACACAGCTGATGGACTCGCAGCATTGGATCAGTAACACAGTATTTTTAAAAGTTAAGATAGCATTTTACCTTCATATAGATGTGCAATTATTACTTCATCCTGTAAGGTCGGGCTTCCCCCCCCCCCCCCCCCACCGCCTGTGCTTTGTAAATGCTATTGGTAAAGACGATTTTTGTGATTGACAAAGCTGCACAGGACCCACCAGCTTCACACTCAACAGTGAAATCATTTTTACCTCTTGCTCCCATCTTCCCTATTTTACTGGTTAATATAGTCTCTCCTTTAATTCACAGTTTTCCCTGCTCTTGGTGCAAACATCTGGCATTATTTCATCTCCGTGTCCATGCTCCCGGCAGCGGCTGAGGATAACAACTTGCCTGCTCCATTTTTTCTTGCCTCAAACTCCAATATCACCCTCACTTTTTCTTCTGAGACAGTTTCTGAATTATTTTATTAACAAGACTGATAATTTACTAAAGGAGACTTGATTTTTTCCAGCATCAACAATGCAGAAACTGGTGTTGTGGTCGATGCCTCCATTTCTTAGGCATACCAGACAACAGGACTCAGAACTATATTCCTCTACATAGCCTGATAAATTTGTAGGCAAAACCAAGTAGTTTTGGAGATATTTCCTCAGGAAAAGCGCTGTTGCTAGTCTGAGATAGCTTGCAAATTTACAGATGTGTCTGGTAGAAAGCATTTAAGTCATTTCTGCTCTTAATTCTAATTTATATGCTTAAATTATTAGCACGTGTATCTGATAATCAAATCTGGGTTATATAATTCAATTTTTTAGACCCTGGTGGTTTCATTCATTTCTGTGATTTATGAAGCTGTAGCTTGTGTTTACACACTTATCTCCGTGTTAAATATGCATCTGCCAGCCAGCTGTCTTCCCTGGTCACCCACGGTTTCCTCAAAGCTGGTGGCTATCACTTTAGTTTCAGGCCAGGATAGCACTCTCAGCACAACACCTATGGGAACGTTGGGTACGTCTGTGCTTTGGGTGCCCCTCCAATCCCCACACAGGTAAATCTTCCACCGTAGTTTAGACTCATCCTTTTCACTTCCTTGTTTTCCATCTTACACCCAACCCTACCATCACCAAGTTAGCTTATATTCTTTGTTTTTGGCTGGATCAGTGACTGGTACCCAGGCTTCTCTTTCTCCCCCTGTGACGTATTCTCTGGGTCAAGGCCATGAAACTATTTTTAAGTATAAATATGATCACAAGGTTTTCCACCTTTAATTCCTTTACCTGAGCAGTTCACCTTATGGCTTTGTCACTCTCTCTCGATCCCTCCTCCTCTGGTCAGTCTACCTGAAAGGATGCCCGCTTCCAAAATGGCCACTTTCATCCTCCTTTTTTACTGCAACCCATCTCTCCCCTTGCTTCCCATAATGCTTTGATATTTGAAATCCACTGGTCTCTCCTCTTGATAAAACGGTTTTCCTAGCCTGTGGCAACATGTTAGCCTCACTGACAGTGACGGTGTGCTTAGAAGGGCTAGAGAGCACTTGCATATGGCAGCAGCGGCTCCCCAGCGCTGCCTGTCTTCGCTCTGTGACTCTCTGTGAGGCAAGCTTGGAGCTCTGCAAGGCAACGGGAGTCAGTCAGTGAGAGTGATCTGGTTATAAGCTGTTCCCTCCTAAGGATGGAAGAGCGTGTTCTGTAGAAGAAGAGCAGCAGAGAGAGTCATGGGAAAATCTCAGCAGTGTGTGCTATTAGAAATGCCGGGTAGAGGCTGATTACAAGACAGAGTGAACGTGCCTTGCCTGGCCCAGCTAACGGAAGCTTAATTAGATCAGAGCAAAGCCCCAGTCAGTGTCTGCTGCAAATGGCCTTCAGACTGCTGCGGGGAGCCTGGCAAGTCCCACGTAACCGCTCCCTTAATGATTGGGTATGGAATGGATCACAGACCATCAGAACTAGACCAAGAAACAACAACAACACACACACAGACACACAGGCACAGACACACCACACATGCACACACACACACACACACACACACACACACACACACATACACGCATGCATGCACACACACACACATGCATGCGCAAGGGATCAAATAAAGAACAATAAAAACAAAAACAAAACAAACAAAAAAAGAACAACAAAAACAACTGCATTAAAATGACTTTAGCAGTTCTCTCTCCCTCTCCCTCCCCCCTCTCTTTCTCCCTCTCCCTCCCTCTCTCCCTCTCTCTCCCTCCCTCTCCCTCCCCCCCTCTCTCCCTCTCCCTCCCCCCCCTCTCTCCCTCTCTCTCCCCCTCCCTCCCTCTCTCTCTCTCTCTCTCTCTCTCTCTCTCTCTCTCTCTCTCATCTCTCCCTCCTCCACCTTGACAGGGACTTGCAATGTAGTTCTAGAGAGAAGCTCACTGTGGATGGCCTTGGATATCTGACTCACAGTGGTCCTTCTGCCTCAGCCTCCACAGCCTCTGTGCACATCACTTAAAAGGCTGCAAACAGAAGAAAGCCTAACAGGCTGACATAAAAATATCAGAATACTAATTTTATTTAGGAAACATGTGTGGGAACTTCTGTAAAATACATTTCATATAATAATAATAATTTAAATATATTCAGAAAATAATCATGCATCAAGATGATGAATTGAATACACAGGACTGAAGTGACAGAGGGTCAAAGAAATATTCATTGACAGCAATTTAACGTAAGCCACAGGGACGCATGCTGATTGCCATGGTGTTACACAGGATAGTGCTCTGCAGTCTTCAGTATGAAGGTGAGGGGCAGCAGCTCCATCCTAATCACAGTTAATCAATAGCCAATGTCAATCAGTTAATCAGCTGCCAATGCCAATCTGTTAATCAGCTGCCAATGTCAATCAGTTAATCAGCTGCCAATGTCAATTAGTTAATCATCTGCCAATGCCAATCAGATAATCAATTGCCAATGTCAATCAGTTAATCAATTGCCAATGTCAATCAGTTAATTAATTGCTAGTGTCTGTCAGTTAATCAGCTGCCAATGCCAATCAGTTAATCATCTGCCAATGTCAATCTGTTAATCAGCTGCCAATATCAATCAGTCAATTGCCAATGTCAATCAGTTAATCAGCTGCCAATGTCAATCAGTTAATCATCTGCCAATGCCAATCAGATAATCAATTGCCAATGTCAATCAGTTAATCAATTGCCAATGTCAATCAGTTAATTAATTGCCAGTGTCTGTCAGTTAATCAGCTGCCAATGCCAATCAGTTAATCATCTGCCAATGTCAATCTGTTAATCAGCTGCCAATATCAATCAGTTAGTCAATTGCCAATGTCAATCAGTTAATCAGCTGCTAATATTCATCTAAATATGTGGACTACATATTAGATCTGGAGAAAATGTATACAAAATGCTGCAGATTAGGCTCATGATTTAAGGACCTTTGAGGTTTGTTTTCTAAAGATAGGTGTATAATGGCTAATTGAAATTCTACAATTGCATATTTATAATAGGATACATTACATAAGATTTTTTTTAATAAAGAGCTCACAGCATCATTAATAACCACAGATAACACAGCAACATTACACTTTCAGAAAGCCACAGGAAAAATATTCAGATATGACCAGCAGACCTTATAGTCAGCCAGTCAACCACGCCTCTGTGGGGAAGCCTGTGCACACAAGGAAAGGGGCTGACTGTGGTGTCCCCGCTTGTCTGTCTCATTTTTCTGACAAATGAGGTGCAACTTTGACTATGTGTGCTTGTTGAGGACATAATAAGCTTAAGGAAGAAACAGGTATAGAAATCTTGCTTGGACACTTGGTGACAACAGTCATTTCCTGGAAATGTTTAATAAGATCAAAACTCTTACTATGTTAATGGACAGAGAAAGAGTGCAATAGGATCTGAGGTGCAACTCCGTTTGCTGAACTGTCTACTCTTCCTTCTGTTTGTGTTCATACTTGCTTCCTCTTTGTGATGGTTTGAACAGAAACATCCCCCACAGGTTCATCTATCTAAATGCTTGGTTACTAGGGAGTTGTTCTACTTGACAGGGGTGAGGCGGTGTGGCCTGTTGAGGGAAGGGTACCACTGCGGTGGGCTGTAGGGTTTCAGGGGCCCAAGCCAAGGCCAGTGGCTTTCTCTCCTCCTGCTGCCTGTTGATGGATGCAGAGCTCCCAGCTACCTCCCCAACACCACGTCTGCCTGTGTGCCACAGCGCTTCCCACCATGATGATAACGTCCTAAACCTCTGAAATGGTAAGGGGCGGGGCTTGCCTTTTCTGAGGAGAGGGGAGAGGAGAAAGGTGGGAAGGTGGGACCAGGAGTAGAGGAGGGAGGGGCTATAAAGTGAATAAATAAACAAACTAAAAAATGTTTTTCTTTGTAAGAGTTGCTGTGGCCATGGTGTCTCTTCACAGAGACAGAACTCTGACCAAGGCATCTTCCTGTTGTTCCTTCCCTCTGACATTTCCTCCTACATTGCTTCTTTCCCTCCCTTCCTTCTTGTCTATTTAGCCTCTATCTATCTTTATATCTATATATATATATGTATATGTACACATTACATATTTATTTATCTATTTATTTTCAGTCATCTACCTATAATCTATTTACTAGCTGTTATCTGCCTATCAAATATATAAATATACATATATATAATATCATGTGTATCTCACGTGGGTATCTATTATCTACCATCTGTCTATCATTTACCTATCACCCACCTACCTATTTTTTCCTGATCTCATCTTACAATGACTGCTCTTGGGTATAAATGATTCTTATTTTAGATTTTAAATTGCTTTACATTTCACCTAAAATATTACCTTCTTGATTATGTATTTCTGGTAAAATAAAATAAAAATAGGGAAGTTTATGACCCCTTTTCTCATAGTTATTTACTTTTTAAAAATCCCTTCCTCAGCAAGTCCCAAGAAGGAAGTGGGATAATTTCAACATTTGAAACAACGTAATGTGAAAATAGGATAATCAATTGTCTGTAATTGTGAAAAAAAGTTAGGTTTTGAAAAGTCTGGGGCTATGATTTGGTAAGTTCAGAGTTTGGACCAGGGGCTGGAATGCAGTTTGAGTTATGTTTCTTTTAAGTTTACAAACAAAGGACACAGATGTTTAAATCTAAAATAGCCATTCTCTCCGGAAACCAGAATCAGGCCTTCTGTTTGAGCAAGTGACGTCTGCTTCTAGGAAGTGTGGCTGTTTAGGAGCGAGTAGCACTGCCTGCCCCTCCCCATGCCTCTTCCAGCTCAGCTCTAGGAAACAGGTTGAGCCACTGAGGGTGAAACAAGACCTTGTGGGCTCTGTGAGTCCCCACGTCTCTGGGCCTTTGGGACTGGTCACATGCCTTCTAAGCCACAGCAACATCCTTCACTTTCTCTCAAATTGTGTTAGGGGCTTTGCTGAGACTTTATAATCCGTCATGGCATCCAATGTAAAGATACCTGGTGAACCACACAGGTTATGTATATCCTATATGAAGACACATGTATCTCATGGGTTAAAATTATAACTGGTTTCTCTTGTAGTTTGAGCCTATTCCTCAGAAAAGGGGAGACCCCTTAGCCACCCACCCACCCCAACTTATCAAGTCCCATCAGGAGTGAGTTTGTCCTCTTTCCCTGTGGCCCAGCAGGGCAGTCCAGTCAGGGAGAAGTGATCGGAAAGTAGGCACCAGAGTCCACATCAGAGACAGCCCTCACTCCCCTTACTAGTGGACCCACGTGGAGCCTGAGCTGCCCGTCGGCTGCATCTGTGTAGGGGGCCTAGGTGCAGGCCATGCATGGTCCTTGGTTGGTGCTTCATATTGTCACTTTTTAAAAAATAAAAATAAAAAAGGGGGGACGTAAGCTCATCAGTCTCCAGAACAGCCCCTACTAATGTCTGATATCGGCAGGATGGTAACGCTATACCACAGTAGCCACAAGAACCGCAGACCCTACATAACCTTCTTCTGTGTGTTAAACGCGCTATCTTGTTTCTTTTCTCTTCTTTTTCTTACTATTCTTTTTTTCAATAAGGCATTTACATTATTTCATGAGAATTTTACGAGCATCCTTGCCTAGTAATCGTTGCTTCAGACTAATGACTGTTAGGTCTCAGGGTGTCACTGTCCACATCTGTATATGCCCCTAGGTTATGAAAATGCATTTTAAGTGATTAAGTCTTAATGGCTTGATCATTTGTAACGGAAACTCTCGGACACTAGTGTAAATAAGCTGGTGTGTTCATTCTACTGTCTAACAATCATCCTTAAGTATATCTCTTAAATTTTTAAATACAATGGATTTCCTTTATTTACTTGTATAGCTTGGTTCTCTCTAATTTTGGAGTCCAGTAATAACTGTGTCATATTTTTCTACTTGCAGCAGGTGGCGTGCAGCCTGGCTCCTTCCAGGACGCCCTGGTTACAGATCTTCTAGCCTCGGCGGCATCTTTCATTCTCTGGCAGCCAGCGCTTGCTCTGAGATCTTCCGTTCACCTCTACTCTTTCCAAGTTTTGCCGCTGCTCTGAGGTGATTCGACCACACTGAATTTCTTCTCACTGTCCTGACGTGGTGGTGTGCCCTGCTATTTCAGCTCTGCCTGGGATTTCTGGGAGTGGCTTTCCTCTCAGGATGGCGGAGCCCCCACGCCATACCGTTCAGCTACTTTCGTTTACCCCCACACTCTGCTCGTATTTGCATTTTGTATTTTTGATTACTTCTCCTTCCTAGCTGCCATTTTACTCCCTCCTTCCCACTTTTATTGTAATCTCTCCATCAACAATCACAGAACTCACCCACAGCTGTCTCTCTGCCCACACCCCAGCTTATTAACACGTTGCTGTCAGAGTTAATTTTCTAAGGCGCCATGCTGACTCAGCACTCACTTGCACGGACAGCTGTTACGGGAATCCTCTCAACATTTCTTAACAGGAAATATAAAGTTTTGACATTCGCACACTTTTATAGAAATTTTAAGTCACAGATAGACATGAGCGATGCTTTATGTATTGTTTCCTATTTTTCATACAAAAGAGTTTCCGTAGAACCAGCGATGTGCTGAACATCCACAGCCTAAGGCAGCCTTGGTAGCTAGGTCAGTGAAGGGGTCGCCTTGGAAATGAGGGCCCAAGCTCCCCTGGACCCCACGTTGACAGAAGGTCAAGTGTGGTGGAATGCCCCTGTGATCCTGGTGTTGGGAAGCTGGAAATAGGCAGGTTGTCAGGGGTCGCTAACCAGCTAGCCTGGACCCCTGATGAGTTCCAGGCTGAAGATAGACCCCATTTCAAAGGCTAAGGAGTGATGACTTAGGAACAAGTTGTTCTTTGGCATCAACACATAAGTGCATACATGAGTGTGTGTGTGTATACGTGAGTGTGTGTGCATACGTGAGTGTATGTGCATATGTGTGAACACCTGCACACAAAAAATAAACAAATACTTTAATATAGACGAATGACTCTTTGCTCATTGTATGTAAGTAGTCTGACATCCAGCTGTACCAGTGTGAACAGCATACCTACTTCTCAGCTCTGGCTGTAGCAGAGTGTGTCACCCCTACTGCCACACTCTTCCTGGCTACAGAGAGGTGTTGATGTGTAACAAAGGTTCATAATTTCCCAGTGAGTTTTACTTCCTGCTTTTATCCTTATGAACATGGGGCCCTGTGAAACCAGTGCACTTGCTGATGAGAACTAGTCATCAATTGTTTGGCATTTTGTGAATTTGCTTGTCTTATGCATGGAGAATTTTGATTTAGCAAATGCACATTAAATATATATTTCCGGTTGAGTGTGCTAACTAACCTCTGGTCTCCAGCAGTTGGGGTGCAGCTTTTGAAATGAGTAACATAGCTAACTCTGCTTGTGGGTCCACATAGAGGAAAACAAAGCCTTAGGCAGTAGAAGGTGTTCAAAGTCCCACAACCTGAGAATGGCAGAGTTAGGAGTTCAGCATCGCCTGTTCATCTCTGGACCTCTTCTCCTAAGTGTGCGCTGTCCCCGCCTGTATCTTAGTCCAGGCCTGAGAGCGCCTTGCACACTGACTGGCTGCAGACATCACCTCCTTCTCCTGCACCATCAGCAGGAAATCAAAGCAGGCAAAGTCACGAGCAGATGACTGGATGGAGCCTCAGCCTCCACACCTTCTGTGCTGCTGACAGCTTCTTTCCTGGGGCTGGCTCAGCAGAGCCGCCCCGCCGTTACTGATGCGACCGTGACACGGGTAAATGTGTGCAAACGGCTGAGCTTGGTGCCAAGGACACAGTAGACACCGGTGAATTCCAGCTCCCTTAAGCTTCCTGTAACCACTCTGTTCTACACGCATTTAAAGGAGGAAGTGATGAAAGTGTCAGTGGCAACTAGTTCTGCATTCGTCATCTTTTCCAACAGGCCTTACTGCCAACCAACGTCTCCATCCCATTCAGACCCTGGCAGCTTGGACTCAGTGTTCACTTTTACAAGGGAGTTTTAACTTTTTAAAAGGCTTGCATCGCTGGTAACTCTCCTAAGAGGATCTGTGGTCTGATAATGAGATGCCTTTGGAGTTAGAATTAACAGGTGTCAAAGCGTCACGCCAAAGAACAAGCAATCAGCAGATTGATTCTAATATGTGATTTGTAAGTGGGGGTCTATGCTCATTCATATTCACTTCACAGGAGGAAGAAAAAAAAACATTCACAATACTGGAAAAAAAGACAGACGGGGCCTCCAGGGTCCCATGTACGATGTTTATTTGTGTTTGATGAATGAGAATAACATTTTCAGGGGGGAAATATAAGTAGAAATTGAGAGGAAAAGAGGATTTGTGGTGGTAATTTAGAAGCTTACTGTGTCTCCACCTTCTCCTGCAACTTGACCTACAAAGAACAGCTGGGCGCTGGGGTTGCATTGTGGTAGGCACTTGCCCAGCGTGGACAAGGCTCCAGGTGCAATCTGCAGAACCACACTCAAAAGAGAAGGCTATGTCTCTCCTTCATTATTTGACTAACTATAAATCTAAGAATGGAAAGATAAAAGAAAAGAAGAAAGGAGGGAGGGAGGGAGGGAGGGAGGGAGGGAGGGAGGGAGGGAGGGAAGAATTGAAATATTCTCTAATATGTTCTTTTCATAATTTCTGCTTGCATGTGTCTGTGTGTTGGTGAGTATATGTGTTTGCATATGTATTGGCCTGTGTCTGTGTGTGTGTGTGTGTGTGTGTGTGTGTGTGTGTGTGTGTGTGTGCATCTGCATGTGTGCACGAGTTTACAGACTTGTCTTGATATAGGTCACATACATCCTGTCAATTAAACTGCTCAGATTTTCTTTAAATAGTACTTGCTTTCCTTCATGCTAACTGATCACACAGATCTTCTACACACTGATGGATTCAAATGTGCCTTACATGGAATAATATAAGCACATTTGTCAAACGAGCACCAAGAGCTGTAACAGTGTGATTTGCTGTCAGAGAGATCAAGCCAGTCGACACGAATGAGTGGAATTATTTCATTAAAATACTCCATACTGCCTCCACAGCCAATTTTCCTCCCTAGTCACCCATGCATACAATGATATTTCACCCAGATATTTCAGGACAATGAATTAAGTGTGGGATAACATGATGTCATTTTATTTTAAAATATTTGCAGGAAAGGTTTTGAATAGATGAGCAATTACTCAAGGTGGGAGATACAGTCACAGCTCAGCCCTAGGTAATGCTCCACTCTGTTGCCATGCACATGCACAAGGAAACCCAGCTAAAGGAAATAATAACAAGGCAGGTGGTTATGGTTGGATCTTGGCAGCTGTCAATGGAAAATACGGATCGTTCCACCCGTTCCTCACAAGTTTTTCCGAGAAGCTGACTGTAGAAAATTAAAAGCCTCACCCGGGCCAACTAAACGTGTGCCCTGTGCCACGATTTTAATTTTATATCCTAGTTAGCATTAATACCGAGCAACTTCAGACTGTTTTGCAGGAAGAACCAAGCCTAAGAGACACACACTGAACGTGGTCCCAGGTAACTGCCATCTTGTTCTCTGCACTGAGTGGTATGTCCAAAGCCCCTCTCCCTGGAAGTGCTGCCACTATCTGGAAATCCACCCAAGAAAGTTTATTCCTATGTTTTTTGGTAAGAATTTATTTTAGAGATTTCAAAAGAAATGGTATTTGCAGAAAACTATCTCTCACAGAAACTCCATTGCATGAAACTTTCTCTAAGGAAAACTGTGTTTTCAGAGATGCACCGTCTAGATAGTCTCTTTCAAAAAAAAAAAAAAAAGAAAGAAAGAAAGATATGTGTGCCAATGACCAGTAAAAACCCTCCATCTCATGGCATATTGGTAATATTTATACACACACATACATGCACACATACATGCATACATACATGCACATGTACATACACACATACGTTACTCATTTAACTTACCATCCACATTCTGTAGTGTGCACAGAAAACTATACAAAACTAATCTTCTCAAATCTTTATTTTTCCTTTAACAGTCCACATCTAATGTATCTGTATATATTTCAGATATAAAGAAAATAAAAGCCCAAACCAAAATCCTTTATCTATAAAAGCATAGGATTCTAAGCATCTTCCTTGTATATTTCAGTCATAAAATTCCATAAAGCTTAAAGCAATGAAATGTTTTTATATTTATTTTTCTATCTTGCTTGGGGTTTTATTCAATATTTTTAAATTGTGTGTGTGTGTGTGTGTGTGTGTGTGTGAGAGAGAGAGAGAGAGAGAGAGAGAGAGAGAGAGAGAGAGAGAGAGAGAGAGAGAGTGAGTTCATACCTGTAGAGGTCAGAGAACAACTTTTGGGGGTCAGTTCTCTCCTTTTACTGTGCGCAGCAGCCTGGGGCTCCAACTTGCCAGGGTTGACAGCAAGTGCTGATGCCCACTGAGCTAGCTTGCCAGCCTGTATCACTTAATTTTCATTTTCTACCAGCTGTCTAAAATTTACTGAAGCACAGAAACACTACAGAAACATATTTTAGAGCATGCACAGCTACACACCAAAAAAATGGACTTTATTTCTGTTTGGCCTTTTAAAATGCGATTAAAAAGCATAAAATGTGTACCTACTTTGGGGCAACCTGTAATGCTGTGATACAGATACAGAAAGCACAGAGTTCTTGATGCTTCATAAGTCACATTGCTACACCTAGCAGAATGCTTTGCAGAAAATACATGCAATCAAACGTAAAACATGAATAGACAGATGGTGAAAGCAAGTTTGCAAAAGTGTGGAGCAGAATACAGAGAAAACCAAAACTAATTTTACGTCATCAGACTTAGAAAATGTCTGTCCCTCAGCCGGGCGTGGTGGCGCATGCCTTTAATCCCAGCACTCGGGAGGCAGAGGCGGGCGGATCACTGTGAGTTCGAGGCCAGCCTGGTCGACAAAGTGAGTCCAGGACAGCCAAGGCTACAGAGAGACCCTGTCTCGAAAAACCAAAAAAAAAAAAAAAAAAAAAAAAAAAAAAGAAAATGTCTGTCCCAGTGACTGTGTGTATGTGTGTATAAAGTGTACACTCAGGTTTGTTTTATATACACGTGTCATGAGTGTGTCCTCTGTCATTCTATGTATCTTGAGGGGCCAGGGCCCCCTCACTGTACCTGAAGATCAAGCCAGCAACGCTGTCTAGCTCACGATCTCCAGGGAGCTTCCTGTCTCTCCACACTCCCCCAGATGCTGAGCTTACAGGCTTGCAGTGCCATGCCTAGCTTTTTAAGTGAGTCCTGGAGTTCTGAGCTCAGGTCCTGAGTTACAGCTGAGCGGGCAAGCCCCTTAACAACCCAGCCAGCACTCCCTGAGCCTTTGTTATTTGTCTTTTAAGATCAAGAATGATCATTTACCTGATAGGACTGAAAAAAATAGTTCTGACAGAAAATCATCTGACAGCTGTGCTAGACAGGCAAGCTCTCCTCCCTCCGGCACCCTGTGTGTGGGGGTTCAAGGACCCCTTATGTGGGAGAGCCTGGAGGAGTGCTGGTTTGGTGTCATTCCTGCCTGTAGATGATCATTCCAAAAACATGGGCTCTGTGCTTCCAATGTCCTGCGATGCTCTGTAGCTAATCACCACCCCAGCACCGAGGAACTGGCTCCTGCACTCTTTGATTAGGACATGGGCTGTGCCTGTTATTTGAAATGTAGATAAACAGCCCAGGAAACCAGAGAAGACCAGATCCAATTTGCAAGATATCTTGGTATGAATTCAAGGGGAAATTACAATTTAATGATAGTATATTTCTAAATTTAACACAATTCAGTAAAAATTTCTTCTCAAAAAATTGGTGTCCAGGGAATAACAATTAGAGATAACTGGTAATTTTTCAAAAGTAGTTTACAACTTGAGGAACACAATTCTTTTTTATAGGCTGCTTTGAATTAAGAACCTTAAAATGGCTTTCCAATATTCAGGGCAAAATGCTCTCAGAAGCATTTGGTGAAAATGCTTGGTCCCCTAAGTATTTACTTTGAAACACCAAACCTCCCCAGTGTGTTCTCTTTTCTGGAAATAACTTCAGCTCTTTTTTCTTTTCTTTTTTTTTTTTTTTGCCAATAATAATGACACCCAGAAAAGTGCTCAACTCTTTAAAAAAGATTCCTAGGCCATAGGAATCTTGTTTGTACTAGTAATTTTGATTTATCACACTCACCATTAATAAATGACCCCTCAGAACAAGAAATTTAGCACATTTCTCTTAGTGCCATGAGAAATTAGTCAAACATTTAAATAACTGTGGAGCTACACAAAAAGAAACATGGAGAATCATCCAGAAAGTTGAGCTCTTCATAGCAGATTCAGACCACAACCATTTCCAATTGCACCCTGGGGAGCCTTCATGGAGAGTGACAGTCATGTTATCCCATGGCTGCCATGCTCAGGTTGCATGTCACCCCATGGTTTTCCTGGTGGGGTTGCATCTCACCCCATGGACTGTATATTAGGGTTTGCATGTCATCCCATGCTCTCTGTGCTGGGGGTTGCATATGACTCCATGCTCTCTGTGCTGGGGGTTACATGTGACTCCACGTTCTCTGTGCTGGGGGTTACATGTGACTCCACGTTCTCTGTGCTGGGGGTTGCATGTGACCCCATGTTCTCTGTGCTGGGGGTTGCATGTGACCCCATGTTCTCTGTGCTGGGGGTTGCATGTGACCCCATGTTCTCTGTGCTGGGGGTTGCATGTGACCCCATGTTCTCTGTGCTGGGGGTTGCATGTGACCCCATGTTCTCTGTGCTGGGGGTTGCATGTGACCCCATGTTCTCTGTGCTGGGGGTTGCATGTGACCCCATGTTCTCTGTGCTGGGGGTTGCATGTGACCCCATGTTCTCTGTGCTGGGGGTTGCATGTGACCCCATGTTCTCTGTGCTGGGGGTTGCATGTGACCCCATGTTCTCTGTGCTGGGGGTTGCATGTGACCCCATGTTCTCTGTGCTGGGGGTTGCATGTGACCCCATGTTCTCTGTGTTGGGGGTTGCATGTGACCCCATGTTCTCTGTGCTGGGGGTTGCATGTGACCCCATGTTCTCTGTGCTGGGGGTTGCATGTGACTCCATGTTCTCTGTGCTGGGGGTTGCATGTGACCCCATGTTCTCTGTGCTGGGGGTTGCATGTCACCCCACCACCTCTATGCTCCATGGCCTCACTCTAGAGTTCTGTTAAAATGTTGACTGATGCTGAGGCTCAGTGAACTGTTTATTCTGAAGGACAATAAAATGCAGAAGGACTGAGGTGTTGACACACTCAGGATAAAAGTAAGATTATTTCAGAAGAGGATAAAATAAATGGAATAAATTTTGGGGCCCATCTAACTTTTGGAAAGTGAATTAGATATTTTGCCCATTTATTTCATGAAACTCAAGTGGCAAGAATATGCTTTCTTTTTTTTCTTTTTTTTTTTTTACTTTGAAACTAAAACTTAAGGTTAAGTATGATGTCCAAATGGAACACCTTATCAGAAAACAACAACCACAACTTCTATGGAGCTAAGCATGAGAAAAGTGAGAAATTTCAGGTCACCTGAAGAACAACCTGTCTATACCACTTCCTGTCCACAGCACTTCCTGTCCACAGCACTTCCTATCCACACCACTTCCTGTCCACACCATTTCCTGAGCCATGGTCCCCTGACACTGAGATCATCTGAAATTGTGAACATCTTTTTTTTTTCAATATAATAATAACAAATCACCAACACTGAAAATGTAGACTTTGTAGCTCCTGCTTGAAGCCAGAGCTCCTGTGCTGATGGTCAGCAGCGTGCGCTGAAGTCCCTGGCTCTCTGGCACTGCTTGCAATAGACTCTTTTCTTTCATTGTGTTTCTCACAAATTAAATCATCATTGCCAGTCAGTACTCTGCATGTATTCCTCTAATTCCAGGCACCTTGCTTCTGTTTTCATAATTCTACCAAATGTTCAAGGCCCTAAGTACCAAGCCCGCATGTGCCTCCTCGGGCACCTTGCACTGGTAGCTGCCCACATGGGAACACAACAGTGCACTTGGTGTCTGCTGCTGTCTGTCTTCCCTAGTCTGTTACACATAAGCTCACTCATAACATGGTCAACATGCGTGAGCTCACTAACGTCAGGCTTTGATGTTCAGCTTTGAAACTCATTTAGCACCAAGAAAAGACCCAGATCTCAGTGCCTAATGCTGAGCAAATGTAAGCAGAGGGCAAGATCATCAGTTTGCAAGCATGCATGCTGTGATCAGTTACTGGAGTGTCTGCACCAGGCGACAGAACGGAGCACACAGGTTCTAACCCTCCAAAACAATAAGAAAGAAGGAAAGAAAGAAAAGAAGAGACAAGACAATACTGCCCTGGAAGTCCCTCAGATGCAGGGGTACTGGAGACAGGGACATTTCAAATCAAGGACTCTCTCCTCAGACAGGAGCTTTACTGCACTGTCTAAACTGGTTGTCTGACTTGTGCTGTGAGAACCCTGTTGGTGATGAAGGAACTCTGACAGGTTGGCTGGAGCCTCTGCGAGATGGCAATTTATGGCAGAAGTGAATGGTATCTGGTGCAGCCTGCATCTCCCTCATGAGCAGACTGTCCGATTTAAGGAAATTACTTTCTCCTCTCTAGGCCTCATTTAATTTACTTATCAAAGGGAACCATAATGATCACCTAATTTGCAAAGGTCTAGTGGGATCTGGATGCTTCAGGCAGACTGGGTATCTGCCCCGTGGGACCTCTCCTAAGGACGGACAGATGAGTGACTGCCAAACGGCGTTCTCTCCCTCCCTCTCTCTCTCACTCTTTCTCTCTCTCTCTCTGAAACTGTTCTTTTTTAATTTTTTATAATGAACAAATCTATTTATTTATTTTGCACAATTCTTCTAAGATTCCACCCCCTCCCCGCCCCTTTGGTTGGATACAATTTCTCCTGACCCACACGGCACGGCCAGCTCCACTTCGCCAGACTGCCCACTGGACACTTCAGCCATTAGTGCTGAACAGGTGGTGATGGAAGGTAACAGGAAATAGGCTCCTCTTACAGGTGGAGTGGGCTTGCTGGACCCTCATGTGGATGAAGAAAGAAACATAAAAGTCTATGGAGCAAGGGAGGGCAGTCCAGACTGTCCCCGGAGGCCTCTCCGTCCGACCACTTCCCTGCTCCGACCATGGCATTCAGCCATGATGGGGAACAGGTCAGGCCCATATCACAGCCCTCAAAACAAGACGGTCTCCACCAGCTCGCACCAAGGCCACACTAAGCTGCTTCCATCACTTGGCATCCACCAGAGAGCTTAGAGACCTTATTCGTGAAGTCACAAATGACACACAGTCTGGGACACAAATCATGTCACTAGGAGGAAAGCTTGAAGAACCAGAGCGACCAAGCAGCACTGGCCGAGACACGGGTTCCGGTGAGGATTGCTCTTCACAGGCCGCTTGCCTTTGTCTTTGTGTACTGCTCAAGAAACAATCCAAGTCTCAACCCCACTTTCAAAACAATGTTCTTTTCCATTTTTGTTAGGAGCCCTTACCCTGATTAACAGTATCATTGAAAGTGTGTGTGTGTGTGTGTGTGTGTGTGTGTGCGTGTGTAGGGGGAGGTGTGTATGTGGGTATGGGCTGTGGGTGTCAGGGGGTATTAAGGTGTGTGCTCACACCATGTGCCTGCCATGGTTCACAGGTGAAGATCAGAGCTCAGCTCTGTGGAGTCAGCTCTCTTCTGCTTCTGTAGGTTATGAGAGGTGAACTCAGGCTTGTGATCCAGGCACCCCACCCCCCCACCCCCCCTACCCCCCACTCCCCCATCCCTCTCCCCATCACAGCCCCAGGCCCAAAACAACATTTTATCTGGCTGTCGCAAGGCCGTGTAAACCACTTATTTTCCCTCAGTGCACATTCTCCTTTCTTACCGCCAGTCCTATTGGCTCTTCCTACAACTGAGCCAGGAAAGTTCTGGGCAGAATCCACGCCACACTGACTGGGTGAGCAGAGTCCTCGCCACACTGACTGGGTGGACGTTATCGCTCTCTTACTCACAACACACTGAGTGCTATTCAGCAAAATGTCAATCCCTCAAATAGCACTTTTCTTTTCCCTTAGCTCCTTTGTCTTCTACTCCTTATGGTTTGTAAGCGAAATGTCCCTCACAGGCTTCCATTTGAACGCTTGGTCCCCAGATGGTGGCAGTGTTTTGAAAGGTTGTACAATCTTCACTAAAGAAATGGGTCGCTAGACAGTGGCCTTGAAGCTTACACACAGACCTCAGTTCCATGAGGCTCCGCTCCCTGCTGTACCAAGATACGAGCAAGCTCTCTCTACCAGGCCTCTCCCCACTGTGAGCCAACTAAGACCTTTCTCCTTTAAGTTGCCTCACTGCAATTTGGTTTTGTTGTGAGAGGAGTGAGCCCTGCTTTCCTATAGGAGTGATCCAATGGTCTTCTGTGCATTCTAACCCTGACTTCAGTCAGGAGAAGACTTCCCCCTGGCTCCCATCTTTACCTAGGTGTGCACAGCGCACCCACCTTGTGTTCATAAAGACATTTACAGAAAAGATTCTCACTCACACTTTCCCAAGACTGGCTCTCAGCCTGTGTCGACCCATACGCATCTCTAGGAAATTTCCATCTCACCCATGGAGCTATTAATATTTAGAACCTCAATTTTTTAATTTAATATTTAACATGCAAAACTATTCACCACTGTAAACAGGACACCCCACTCCAACTTGTAGGAAGCTTTCTCCTAATTCTACAAAGAACAACTTTCTGGAAAATATTAAATGACATTGTTATGTCTGTCTGTGAAATTATGAAATTCAGAAAATCTCTCCCTCCCTTGGCCTTATTAGGATAAGAATAATAGCTTCTGAATAAATAAACACTGCAGAACAGGCTTTCCATAATTTGTGAGCTACCCCTGCTTGAGTAAGTATTCCTATTTGTATGTGTCACTTGCCCATAATAAATTGTCGCATGAACAGTGAAACCAAAGCTATAATTAACTTGATAAAGAATGGCTGTTTTACTGTGCAACAGCAGCACAGGTCCTGAAGGTGGCCAGTTTATAAACACAAGCTGAACTACATAACTAAACACACCATGAAATACATCAAATGCTTAGAGAATGTCAGTGTATTTAATGCCACCAAAAACAAATGCAACACCACAAATAGAGAAATGGATAAAATTAAATTCTATGCTATCCCATTTCCAATATCCAGGGAACAACTGGGTAGCGATAAACAGAAAACGAAGAGTTAGAACCAATCAGTGTCAAGTCAGTGAAGCTAGCAGGCCTTTATAGAACATTCCTCCCCACCCAACAGCAGAGTAAAATGCCTTCCCACTCAGGGTCAGTGCATTTCCAGAGAAACAGATAGCATCACCATAAAGTAAAAAATACTTGAAATAATACAAATTACGTTTTTAATTTTACATAAAAATTAACTATAATTAGTCATTAACTTAAATAAGAGGGATATTTTAGAACCCCCAGGAGAAAAAATATATATGTGAGTTTCTGTTACCTCAGATTGCACACTAGCTTTTCACATATAATGGCAAAAAGTCAGGTGATAAAAAGACAATAAAATTAGCTTTATCAAAGTGGGAAACATTCAAAGATCACAGTTAAGAAAGGAAAAGGACAACCCCCAAGTGGGGGAAACATTTTGTGTGCTGATATCTGGCAGGGACCTTATACCTGGAATGCATCATTAAAAGATAAACAAAAACTGGACAAATGTATTAATTAGAATCCCTCTGAAGAATGTCCATGTGGTCAATGAACAGACAAAAAGAAGCCAAACATCGTGAGACACCAGTGAAGTCAAAACCTGTGAGGTGCTGTTTCACGTCTGCTACATTGGCCAAAACCAGAAAAGAAAAAGCAAGTTCTCAGGAGGAAATGGAGACCCTGGAGGCCACTGGTGAGGACTCACTAAAACATCCTTCTTTGTTTTACTTATGAACACAGGCAAATGTCTGTGCCTCCAATATAAGCAGGGGGAAACAACGAGGATTTATAAATGGATGCGATATTCTTAGAAACTCTCTTATTTTTAAAATATCCACCACGGGGAATTCAAGGAGTTTAAAAATATTCTTGCCAGAATACTATGAACATAGAAAGTGCCCATATTAATGAACTCCTATGAAATAGTTTAATCCTTGTGCTGTCGTAGAAGGTGCAAATCTGGTTAAATGCATTGTGGTGCTGCACTGACTGAAAATGGTCCCCATTGGCTCACGGGAGTGGCACTATTTGAGAGGTTTAGGACTCGTGGCCCTGTTGGGCTAGGTGTGGCCCCATTGGAGAAAGTGTGACACTGGGGGTGGACTGTGAGGTTTCAGGAGCTCAGGCCAGGGCCCAGTGACTCACTCTTCTCCCTACTGCCCGCTGGTCCAGACGTGGAACTCTCAGGCGCCTCTCCATCACCACATCTGCCTGTGTGCCACCATGCTCGCACCATGATGACAATGGACGAACACTCCGAAACATAAGCCAGCCCCAAGTAAATGCTTTCCTTTATACAAGTTGTTATAGATGTAGCATCTCTTCATGGCAATAGAAACCCTACCTAAGGCACATACATGTTATCTCAAGATTTATTATTATAGGAGATGGAGAAATAGAAGGATCCAGAGGATGTTAGAAACCTACAAGAAGAACATTGTGACTGGTGGATCAGGGCCCAGGGGGGTCTGCTCAAACTATGGCACTAACCAAGGACAATACAATAGTAAACATCGAACCCCTACTCTGCTCTAGCCAAAGGACAGGACATTCTCCATAGTTATGTGGAGAGGGGGACTGACTCTGACATGAACTCTGATGCTCCATATTTGACCACCTCCCCTTGGTAGGAAGGCTTGGTGGCACTCAGAGAAAGGATAAGCAGGCTACCAAGATGAGACTTGACAGCCTATGACCATATAGTGGGGGAGGAAGTCCCCTCGGTCATAGACCTAGGGGAGGGGAATAAGGTGAAAGCAGAAGGGAGGGAGGAACGGGAGGATACAAGTGATGGGATAACAAAAACATGTTTTAAAGATTTATTATTATGAGGAAAAAATGCCCAAAATCCTTTGTTCTGTTGGGTTTTTTTTTTTTAATTATGGAATATGTTACTGTCATCTAGAGTCACCCTTCTGTGACAACATATCAGAAGTTCTTTCCCATGGACCACACTTGCTGCCTCTGACACACTTACACACACATATACACACACATACACACACTCACACACACATTTACACACATACACATACACACACACATATACTTACACACATACTCACACTCACACACACTTACACACACGCTCTCACACAGACACTTGAGAACTTTCTTCCCACTTATCTAACTCAAGTTCATCCTGTTGTTGTCTGTTTGTTTGTGTGCTTGAGAAAGCATCTCCTCGTAGGTCAGGCTGGCCGGGATCTACTGACCATCCTGCCGCCTCAACCCGAGTACGAGGACGCCATCTCTTTACCACAGTGCTCTATGCATTTCACCTCCTGTAAAATGTGCCCCGTCTCTCTTCAGTCCCAGAGGACCACCCATATATCTCCATTCCTGATCAATCCCCTGGCTCCCGGTGGCTCCTCTAATGGACCCACTCCACAGCCTGTTCCACAGACCTGGACAGCTTGAAGCTGTTAAACATGTTACACTCTGACCTTCGAGGTCACGAATGCTCAGCTTTAAGGAGAATGATAACCCTACACCTCAAGTCACGGCCGGTCACTTCTACCTCAGCTGCTTGCTCCCATGGCCACCAGCAACACTCACCACTACGCACTGTGTTCGGACCGCCTCGCACTACTCCTCAGCTTACAGAAGGGTTAAAAGCTACTGAGTCCTCAACAGACGGCTAGTGAATCAACAGTAAGCCATTGGGTAAACCTGTCCTCCCTGGAGTGACAGAGGCGAGGTACAATATTTAACCGCTTTACTCAGAATTTGCAGTGCTAACACAGCGAGTGACACCCAACAAATGCCTTTACACACGTGCTTGTGCTTCATAGTTAATAGTTTGTCAGGTCCTGCCTCAACAGCGGCTTCCTTCCCCGGGTCCCTTCCCTTTCTCCTTAGCATCCTTCACAGCCTGTGCCTTGTCACAGCCCTGTCGGGCTTGAGAGGTCACTAACCGGAAGCTTCTTATTTTTATATAAATAACTCATTAGCAATTTCATCATTAATGGGAGATCTGTTCCTAGAAAACACCTAGAAGCTACAGCTTTGAAATAAACACTCAGCGCGTCTCTTTCCAGATCTTCCAGCTCAAAGCATGGCTAGGTGCCCTAGCCTCTCGGCTTCAACTTCCTGTGGCCCTGTGTGGTGTGACCTGCACTTCCACAGTGCTGTCTCAGACGTTTGGCAACTTCCTTACGCAGTTAGCAGTGTGTTTAGCCCTCCATACCCATAATCCTCTTGACAGCAACTGCTTGAAGTTGTAACATCTGCATTTCCTACTGTGTTAAAGATAGCACTTTGCACACAGGAAGAATTCAGTAAGTACACGTTTTGTGAACGAGGTGTGTGTGTGTGTGTGTGTGTGTGTGTGTGTGTGTGTGTGTGTGTGAAGTTTTGTGAATGGAAGACTTTTTCTCTTCTCCCAGAGAAAATCTGAAGCCAGCAGAACTCATAGCCACCCCTGTGATTTCTATGATATGACTGTCTCCAATTGCCCAAATCACTTCCCTTTGTTTTAATTGAAGGCACATAACAGAGCTGACACTTAACTTTGGATGAATTATTCCAACTGTTGGTGGCACACTGCAGAGGAATCCTGATATAGCCTGTGGCCTGTCCCCTATGGCTCCCGGTGTGCTATCAAGGGCTGATATACTCATACTGTCCCCCCCAACACAGCCTTTGCAAGTGGGGTGTGTGCAGTTTAGGGAATCCAAAAGGCTGGACAACAATTTCCAGTTAGATTCTAGGAGAGCTCGCCTATTTGCTCTTATCAGCTGCACAGATCTTTTTCTCCCTGCTTAAGGGCTGTGCACTCTAATAGAAAAATGCATGTTTTTCTGAGACTCACTACATTGATATTTCTGTCACAATTCCTGCTGTTTACCCTGGGTTTCCAGGCTCTGCTCTCTGGCTTAATAACCACAGGAGGCATTGAATTGGACATGATGGCATTAGCTCGTATCTTCTATAATCTGCCTTAGCTTGCTTTTCCATTGCTGTGATAAACACATTGGCCAAAAGCAACTTGGGAGGAAAAAATTTATTTCAATTCACAGTCAACAATCCATCATGAAAGGATGTCAAGGCAGGAATTCAAGGCAGGACCTGAAGGGGAGGCCTGGGAAGGGTGCTGCTTACTGGCTTGCTCCTCACGGTTTGTTCACTCAGCCTGCTTTCTTATAACATTCAGAACCTCCAGCCCAAGGGGTGGCATGGTCCCCATTGAGGTGGGATCTCCCATTCAACCATTAATCAGGAAAAGCCAGATACAGACTTGCCTGGAGGGCAGCCTAATAGAAGCGTTTTCTCAGCTGAGGTTCTCTCTTCCCAGATGACCCTAATCTTTGTCAAGTTGACAAAACCTAGACAGGTCATAATCCATTAACATAAACTTGATAGTAAAACATCCCAGCCTCATATGCACCCAGGTGTGATCAAATTTCATATCTGTCACTGATATCTGTGGGAAAGATCCATAGCAATTATTTTGCACACTCCATCCCTTTATGACCATATCAGAAGTAAAATATGAGCCAGCAGGTCAATCCAGACATGCCTAGGTACGTGCCTGCCTAAGCTCTACAATTCCCTGTGCTTAGTGCCAGGACAAGGGCTTCTTAAAAAACTAAACTCATGATCCTGTTTGGTCATGGCATTTTCTCCTTGTGTGTTTGTAGTCTCAAAAACAAAGCTTATGGGAATTTGCTTTGCTCATAGTACTATCTTAAGAAAAACAATGGCGTACACACTTTGAGAACGACCTTCAAGCTGATGCCCATCAATGACTGAGGTGCTACTTTGCTTGGATCTGTTGTTGGGAACTGACTATAACTCAGCACAGGTGATGATTCTTGTAGAGGAACAAATGTATTCACTACGTCAGCCACCGTCATGCTAGGACCTCTCCTCTCAGAGGAACTCCTTCCCAAGCCCCCCAACCACGATATAACACAGAGAAACACATAGGCAAATCTGTATGCATTAACATCTCACTTGCAAAAGGCAAGAAAACACAAGGAGACTCTGGAACAACAGACAGGGAGGGCAGGACAACCAACCGCACGGTGGTACCTTGAACAAAAAGAGAGCTCATAGGATTGCTGGTGAAAACCAGATAAAGCTTTACCACACCATGGATCGTGTCCATAAATAAAGGAAATATGATACTGGACCACTCACTAAGTTCATATTAAAATATTGTGTTATTTTATATTCTCTTAAACCTTTTAGTAAGCTGTTGTTGTCATACTAGACCCTAATTTTTGCAGTTCAGTTTTGCCTGCATAAATTAATGGTTTATAGAAAACTAATGAGAGGGGAAACTAATGTTTTCTAGGGCCCTCTTCTCTTTTGTCTATCCATGTTCTCCCAAATCTTTTGTTCCCTTCAGAGAAGTAGACACTGAAAAATATATCATGAGTTGAATTTTTAAAAACAATTTAACTCTTTTAATCGCATACTTATTTCACAGTTATGGTGTTTGACTAATTTACCTAAATCTTATTTTTTTAAATAAAAATGCTTCTTACTAAAATGATTACAAGAACAGGTTGACTCTGGGGTGATATAACACTCCACAAAACTAAATCACAGCAGAGAGAGAGAATAAACATATGTGGACACAACTCATTGCCTTGTACCTTTCCTATCCTCAGCATAACGCTAATTGTAGACATGGCTCTATACCATTTTAAGAAACAGGCATGAATTTAAAGCTGGCAACAACACCACTTGTTATATCAGGGTAGAAAAGCCATGCCCAGAGCTGCAGTAGGAGCAGTAATGTTGGCCTATATCATGAGTTCCTGGAAATGCATGTAGGTGTTACAATTGTGGTCTGTCTCTGGCCTGATGGGTTCTTCAATGCCATCAGACATGAATAGACTTGAAGGTCACCTTTCCCTTTACAGGGTGTCTTTGTTAGTTTTACCATTGCTGTGATAAGCTAAGCTGATAAAAGCAACTTAAAGAAGGAGGGGTCTATTTTGGCTCGGAAGATACAGTCCGTTATGGTGAGAGAAACGCTAGTGGCATGAGGAGGAGGGGACTGGCCACATCACAGTCACAGTCAAGAGTCAGAGGAAGACGGTGCTGGTGCATCGCCTGAGTCTCTGTTTTATATTTAGCCTTTGACCCCAGCCCATGGGATGGTGCCCCCCACGCTCAGCGCAGATCCCCACAGCTAACTGAATCCATCTGTTCCCTGGCAGAGGCCAGAAGCTAAGCCGGTCTAGAAATCCCTTCACAAACGTCTCCAGAGTTTTGTCCCCTCAGTGATTCTAGCTCTTGTCAAAGTGACAATCGGCATTAGCGGTCACGCATGCTGGGTGTGTGAGGTCCCTGCGCTAATTGTATCAGCACCACGGAGGCGTAATCAGAAGTACAGGTGTGAGACACAGGAATGCCGAGTGCACTAGCGAGCCCGAGAGGGGCTTCCACTGCACATCCTATGGTGGCGAATGAGTTGACCCTTCATTGCTATTAAAATGATTTAGCGTGATAAAATGTGAGTGTGGTCAGCAGGGTGCCATCTCATCGGGTTCCCAACCAGCAGTGCATACTGCCCAAGTGTGGATTGCAGGCCAATAGTCTACTTTACTTTTCTCCATATGTGTACGTCTGTGTGTATGTGGGCGTGTGTGGGCATGGGCGTGTGTGTGTGTGTGTGTGTGTGAGAGAGAGAGAGAGAGAGAGAGAGAGAGAGAGAGAGAGAGAGAGAGAGAGAGAGAGAGAGACTGGGACTCATCATTTGGAAATGGGTAGATTATTGCAATCATATCTTAGACCTGAGCTGTTCCTCATAGTCAGGTGTCGAGGCCTTGGTTACCTGTTCGTGGCACCATTGTAAGGAGATGGAAACGTTGGCACACAGGAGCAAGGAGAAGCTTTGTTACTGCACTGTGTGATTGGAGGAGACACTGACACCCCTACTCCCTGTTCTCTGTGTGTTCTGCCCACAGCATAGAGAAGATTCCTCTCTGCTCCACGCTCCTGCCCTGACACCCTGTGCCGTCATGTGCCCAAAGAGACAGGGCAATCAGCCAGGGACTGAGATAAACCTTTTTGTACTGTGAAGTTGGTTGTCCCAAGTATGCTGTCACCCAGCGGAGGGGTGACTAGCATTTCACTGGCCCATCCTCACAGCCTCACCTCGGTCCTGCTGCCCTGGCCTCGCTTTCCACACACTGGACTCGTGCATTGCCCTCTCCTTTACCCAGCTGGTTACGCTCTACAAACCCTTCAACATTTGGTCCTCTCACAGACCTTCTGGGCCCTTCTCCAAAGCAATTCTGCATTTGCTTGAGTGGTAACCATGGAGCTTGGAAACCCAAAAACCTGAGCTTAAAAACTCTTGATACACTACTGAGCAATGGAATGATGCTGGGGAAGCCAGTGGGGCTCCAAAGCTGCCTTCTCCTGCCCTGCCTGTGCTCTGGAGAGACAGTAGTGTGATCTCTTAAAGGCGTTTGTATTCTTCAATCTTTGTAACGTGTTTTCTGTGGAGCTGGCATCCAGGAAATTTCCAGCACTATTGGGGATGCTGTCGCTGCTTATCGATGTCACCATTCCCTAGGAGGCAGCTCTCTCCCAAGAGATCTCGGTTCAGAGTTTTTCATTTCTGGCATATGGATATCTTCAGTACATTTCTGCTGAATTGATAAAGGCTGCGTTCGTTATCTTGTTTGTCACACATCAAAATAACTATGTGTCTAATTATATTTCATTTGTCACTAGCTGGTCATATTGCCTACCTCAAGGGCCGTATTTTCTAGGACTCAAGTAAGATAGAACTGGGTATTTAAATAAGTGTTCACTGATGCAGAAAACAAATGGGAAAATATAAGAGGGCGTATCATCTTTGGAGTTACCTCTTCCCATCCTATCCCTAGCCACTTGCACTTGGGTGAAGCCTCTCTGGACTGCAAAGGCATACCTCAGTTTGAGGACAGAAGCAAGTCAAAGGGCCAAGATGCCTTGGGTCTGATACTGTAGATGCTGATTTCTGCCCTGCATTAATCCAGACAAAAGGATTTGGTCAGAAAAATTGCTTGTCCCGAACCTATACTTGGAATGTGCAGGAGAGTCCCACCCTCTGTCCCTGCGAGCACAGGTAGCATCAGCACTGTGGGGCAAGAGGCCCAGGGCAGCTACAGAGAGGCAGATAGGTTACAGAGGCCTGCGCCACTATGCAGCCAGCAATCCCCCTGCCTCTGCACCACTGTGCCAGTAAATTGAGGTTTGCCCTCCCTCAACCCAGTTCACAGGCACCCAAGCTTCTCCTGGACACTGGGGTGCATCCACTGCCAAGGACAGACTGGGCGCAGCTGCCATTCGCAGCCTTCTTGACCACTCTGTGGTATTTTGGACATCTCAGAAGCCATGACTGATCACAGCAAACTAGCTAAAGTGCAAATGCCCTAAACACCGCAGGAATCAGAAAGCGGACTGGACAGGGTAGTTAAAGGTTTGGCCAAGGTTGCTAAGCAGCTTTGCTGTCCTGTGAGAAGTGACTCAAGGCTTGCTTTCTTGAAATTGTTTCAGGTGTAAAAAGAAGATCGCTGTACCCTGGCTGGTCTAACAGGCTTTACAATTCTCCTGTTTATACGCCGCTTTAGGTGAAGAAAGCCCTGCCCAGCATAACAGAACCTATCTAATGGATGGAATGTCAGTTTTCAATGTTAACTCGGGAAACAGATAGGTAACCCTTCTAGAACCTTCAGTCCTTCAGGGACACGTTTGCTGCAGTATGTAGTTAGTGTTATGATTTTGGCGCTCCACCAACCTGCCTTTCAGAGGCAGCAGCTTGGACTGAAGCCACCAGGCATGCTGCGTGTGGCTCACAAACGGCCCTGGCCAGCCCAAATGTCTCTGTCTCTCTGTCTCTGTCTGTCTGTCTCTGTCTCCGTCTCCGTCTCCGTCTCCGTCTCCGTCTCCGTCTCCGTCTCCGTCTCCGTGTCTCTCTCTCTGTCTCTCTCTGTCTCTCTCTGTCTGTCTCTCTCTCTCTCTCTCTCTCTCTCTCTCTCTCTCTCTCTCACACACACACACACACACACACACACACACACACACATTCCCTCTCAGTTTTGTTCATCCTGTCTTTCTCTCCCTCTTATATCTTGCTCTCCCCACTCCCCAAATAAGCTTCTTGCCCTAGCTCTGCTGTACGGTACGACGTTTTTAGTGCCACATCTTGGTGTAGGCCCACCAAAGGTGCCCGCTTTATCCTGGTAGTTAGGCCCAATCTGTGTGTGACTCATTAGAGAAGTCATTTCCTATAGGCCTCAGCTCAGACCTGCTGGGCACGTGGCTTCATATTCAAAACTGGCACAAATAAAAAGCAGTCCAATACAGAATAACCAACTGCAGTTGCTCCTCAGATAAGTTGGGTTTTTTTTCCCCCACCCACCCACACCAAGCTTTGAGAAGGAGAGAAACTGAGCTTACTTCCTGAGTGAGGAGTCACTATCCTTCAGAACATGATACTGTTTTTTTATTCTGCCTATAACTGGTATAATAAAATATCCACCAGGTAGTCCTTGCCTTGCAGGAGGGTGCACAGCGGAGCGAGCAGGGCACGTCACGTGACAGGAGCAGATGCCCACACCATAGACAGAGGCCTGTGCGCTGTGTGAATAAAATGCTGCCAAACTAACGCCATGAAGGGAGGAGCCACAGTGGAGGAGTGGAAGAGCGGAGAAGCCCTCCTTACCATCCCCACCAGTGAAGTCAGAGAGAGGTCAGTCTGCAGCGGGCACGTGTGGGGCATGCAAGGAAGATCCCCAGCAGCCCACACAGAAAGGTTTCCCCATGGAGAGAGGCAGGAGTTACCCTCCAAGGCAGAGCAACTGAAATGCCCCCAACATCTCTTTACTGCGGTCACCTTGAGGGAGGGATGGAATTCCCTGGGGTGAGCGCTCTCGGGTCTCACAGGATAGCAGGGGCACCATCTGCTCCTTCCTAAAGACTGCTGGGAAAGATTTAGGATGCACACAGGATTTGCATCTAGCTGGCCCAAGTTGGGTGCCCAATCTTCTAAGAGCAGGACCTTAGATGACCAGCTAAAATCATCAGGGACGGGAGAGGAAGCCAACCTTCCCACTGCATTGGGCGCTCCCCGGAAATTCCCTTTATCTGCGATATGTGGCCCCTCCAGCACTCCTGTGGCTGAACCTCATCCTGAGCACAATTTCCTGTTCTCCTCAGGAATGATGAGCAAAGGCTCCAGAAACCAGAGGAATCACAATGCATTTGACATAACCAACTGAATTTAATATGATTTGCAGCGTCTGAATATAAAACGTAGTTGTATGGTACACATTGAAGACTAAAGTATTTTCTAAATGATTAAGGTGACTCTCCTACTGATCTCTTTAGCTGTATTTATAGACTTACTTCTTCCTTCCCCATTGATCTTTTCTTTTTTTTTTTCCTTTAATTTCCTGATAGCTTAAGGTTTATGTGGCAAGAATTCCTTGTAATGAATTGTCTTTCCTTCACAATCACCTTGCACTCAGAAGGGTGACTCTCCTTGGAAGTAAACCCAGTGGCCTAACTGGAGTAAACTGAAACCCAAAGGCCTTCAGAGGACAGCACAAGTATTTGAATGTGACATAAAAACGGTCCTTAACCTGTACCTATGTTTCTTCCACAGAGCATCTGGGAAGTGTCAATTTGGAGCTCTGGCTTCTAACCGTGTTGCTAGCCGTCACCCGCAGCACATCCTTCTGACACTGGCTGGATGGAAAACGTCATAGTGAACCTGACCCTGAACTAAGCACAGTTGTCTGTGCCTGGGAGGAATGGAACAGTGTTTGTCAGTCAGGCCGTGCACTTATGTGACGTTCTGCACTATCGCCCATCATCATACATAGCACGGCTCCGGTGAGAACACATCATAATTCTCCTGCTCTTCAGAGTCATTTGTAGAACCATCCTGCACTAACGGCATGCCTACCCACAGGTATGCATATTTGCTACCCATGAAGTCCACATTCATATAACTTACTAATTCTCTGTCCCCTATGGTGACTTAATGGCAGTGTTCGCACGTTTCAAGCAACCAGATGCCTTTTCTTTATGAATTATCTGTGCTAATAATGGCACAGGGGCTATAATTTGCTGATGGAGTAATTGTGCCAGAGGACCACTGACATGACATGCAGGTTTTGTGGGAAGGACCCACATGGAACTTGGCAAAGCGTGTTGGTTGCACCTCCCAAAAGGTTCTGCTTATACGGTCTGCAGATGCCACTGTAAGCCTGGAAGCCTCCTGTTCTTTCTGGCCCTAACTCCCCAATCAAAGGAAACATTCTGACCATGTAGAGCAAAGGTTGACACCAGGAGCCACTTATCCTGTAAAGATGAGGACATCTAGTCTCCTAGAGGAAACCCTTTGGACACTTCCTTCCTGTGAGGGTTTTATTATCTGGAAAGGCAGAAGACAGTGGCTGCTGCTTTACTCAGCCACAGCCCAGGGCACTTGTGCCTATCTGCCAGCTTGACACTACACACGTGCAAACCACACTCTGTGACCTTACGGCTTTTATTTGTTTGTTTGTTTGTTTGTTTGTCATTTATTATAAATACCTCTGAGCTTTTCTGTCACTTGATTATTCATAATAAAAGCCATGTTTTATATTTCAACTTTTCCTGACACACTTGTTCACTCTGAAACTCTATAAAAAGAAATAGTTACTTCCTTCAGAAGACTTTTTTAAAAATCTCCTGAGTCTATTTAGATTTTTTTCCCTTAAGAGATAATTCTAGGACCATTCTGAACAACTTTTCAAAACAAAATTCTAGAGAAACCTGCATTTTTCTTCTATAAGACTTTGCACTTTGAAGATCAGTGAGCAGATCTGCCTACACACACACACACACACACACACACACACACACACACACACACACGAGACCACCAACCCAACATTTACATGTCTGTCAATGTGGGCAAGGCCTGCAGTGGCTAGGAATCTGCACATACACTCTGGTAGACCTGTGTCCAGTTTCTACAACGTCTTCTGGAAGGGCGAGTGACACCACTCCTAGAGCCATGGAGTACCCTCTTTTCAGGCAGCAGCTGACACCCATCCCAGCGGCGCATGATGCTGGTGTCATCTTTGTGCACATGTGCTTCTTCTCTGGAGCAAAGGCTGATTCGGGCCCCCTGTCTGATTTTAAATTGAATTTGTTATGCCTCCCACCCAACTCACCTCTCATTCTAGACACTTCCTAAGCTCACCTTGTCCTATAGGCTTAGTTATCTTTCTTTCAAAGTACAGTTCTCAAAAGTAAGACATCACCTTCCACGTGCGCAGCACACTCACTGGAGAGGTAGACAGCATCGGAGCTTTCACACTATTATGTTGAGCTGTGAGTGAAATTTAAACTAATAATATTTAATATTTTGAATAAAAATATTATCTACATGCTATCTTTAGTCTATTGGCCCTATTCTGCGACTCCCAAAGAAAGACCCCCAGGGACCTTGCACATTAAAGCAGAGAGCATGTGCAAGACAGATGGACGGTGGCACTCATCGTAGAGTTCAGAAACAGAACTTGCAGAGAGGCCAAGGGCTGAAGGGAGCGCTGAAACTATAAACCCACTCCAGACAAGACCTTTTGTCACTATACTCCTGTCAGAACAGACACTGACAGCCAAATGCTCAAGGAGGCAAAGACCCTTGCGTTAAACTGACTTTGCTAAAATTGCACCTTCTGCAGTGATATTGAGGAAGGAGGATTTTTAAGAAGCTCAGCGGTGTAAGCCTTGGCATCCATGTCATATTCAGGAGACACTTATTGCTAACTAATGGTGTGGCGTGATCAGTGCTTATTATTAGGCTTATAATTATTATGGTGGGATTATTTACCTACTTCCACAATTGATAAAGACACAGACACCTGATATATTTTAGAGTAGCCTTAATTCACCTAGGGCAAGGCAGATATTACCTCCTAAGCTACCTTCCATTATATCCCGGCCGCCATGCCATCTGCTTCTATCAATTTCTGTGTGGGCTAAACCTCCCATCCATGTGGCTCCCTTCTATCCCAGGTGATCCTCTCCCTCTCCCTCCTCCGGTCCCTGCCTCTTTTCACTCCCAAGATCCTTCTCTCCCAAAGCCCACAAACTTTGGCCACACCTACCCCATTCTGCCCTGTCCAGGTTAGACTTTTAAATCAGCCAATCAGGAGTAATTTCTTAGGCAAGGTTAAGCATCAATGCTTGGGGTACATGACAGTTTGCTCATAAACAGTAAGAATCTCAGGGGGCCAGAAATTAACAATATGAAGCACCAGACCACACTCCAACAAACACTATAAAATCTCAACACTATGACCACACCAGTCAACATGCCAACGTGGGTAGGGGAAAATTTACAAGGCCCCACCTCTAGGTGAGGAGTTACAGAAAATCATATATGAAACTCTCAAAAAATAAGCCTAAGAAATGAGTAAATGCTGACAACTCACAGATTGAAGAAAGGACCTACTAAAATGGCACCCTGGACTCCTCCGTGCATCCTGAGAGCTAAAGCTCTCCCTCTCATGGCATTGCTTTCTTCAGTCTTCTGTCCTGTAACTCAGGCCATTTTTTCAAAAACAAGCAACTGTCTGGTGCTATATTTTCAGGTGTCAGTAGGAACTCCTCATGGTCTCACTGCCTGCTGCCGTCAGCCTCCTGCCTCAGACTCTACCGACCCACGAAAGGACAGGCCACAGTCTCCCAGGAGTTTTGAACACGTGTCCACTCTGCTGCCCAAGTTGCATCCACCTTCCACTTCTCTGGACGCAGATGGAATCCTAGAAGACACCCTTCACATTTTTCTGTGAAGTGTCTGCTCTCTCCAAGGTGACTCTGACAGGCATGTCACACTGTGCGTCATTTCTTCTGCTGATAACAAACTGCTGCGTCCAAGTGTCTCCATGGTGGTGAATGACTAGGTCTAGCCAACTTCCCCATGCGCCATGCTTCTGTTTCTTTTTCTCCTCACCACATCCCCTTGTCTGCTATCATTGTTGGAAAAAATGCTTTAAAAGTAAGATGCCTGAAGCCATGCTACAATGGGGAAATAAAGCGCATTCCATTGGTGGGAAATTTCTTAAACATTCATCAAAAGTGTTAAAATGAACACCAAGGCTCCTACCCCTGTGGTCTCATTTGGTCGTAATGTTTGGCCTCTAAGTGGAATATTCCAGAACAATCTTTAGCTTTCTTCTCATAATAGTGTTGACATGTCCATCCTGTAATTTGCAAATCTGAGACCAGCTGCTTTTATTTCTGATAATGCCATTTATTAATATATTTATAACTACAAGCCATGTCATCAAGGACATTGCTAACCTTGTGATGCTCAAATTCTATGTATTTTTAATAGCACTGGAGCTCTTACTTTGACATCGAGAATGTGGGGGGAATGCAATGAATCATGCACTGCTTATCAGCAGAGCTGTGAGGTAGAAGCCACCAGGGTACCAGCCCAACAAGGTTGCAATTAATGATGCACTAACTGGGTAAACAATTAACATCATAATTGAACAGATTCTGAATCTCACGTCTAAACATTACCCCCAGACAGCTGGAGCCTTTGCCTGGAGAAATGGTCTATGCTTCAATTTTGGATAAGAAAAATACAATCAATTTCATTCTTATATCTCCTATTTGGATGATAAAGATGTCTCTCTCAGGGATATATACATTAAGATATTTCAACTCTGCTAAGATGTGGTACGCAATTTAATTTGAAAATTCTGTCAAAACATTGCTCATGTGTGGCACTGTCTTCCTAACTGTAGAACGGCAATTTACTTTATAACAAGTCCCTTGGAGAGGTTCCTCAGGGAACCGTGCAAGAGCACCAACCAACTCAAGTTTAATATGGCTACAAACAGCCCACAGGAAGACAGGGGAGACAACCCTAGACAGAGGCTGCACACCTGCCCACAGCTTGACTTGAAAGAGCACAGCGGGCACGTGTGCACTGGCCCCCATTGCTTCTTTTCTGTTTGATACTTACATGTAGATGTGTGACCAACCCCTTACCATGTGGCTCTGACATAGGGCTACTGAGTAACCCCTTAGACGTACAATGGCGTCTGTTTATAAGACATCTGCAAACTACAGTATTCTATGGGTTAAAAGCAGAGGCCATGAGCAAATATCAGAGTGCAGGTCCATACAATGATACGTGCGAACAGCTTTCTATTCTTAGAAATGCAAAAAATAGAAAGCTTTAAACATTTTCACACACCAGCGTCTTCCCCTCTGCCCCAAAGCTAAGACACAATACTCATCTTTTCCCTCTTAACTTTCTGCTCGGCGAGAGGTCTTTCTTTCAAGAAAACACCCATTGGCCCATCCACTTACTACCCTGGAAACACAAGAGAACCCCCAACACACAGATCCCCTCCCACACTGAAACACCATCCCCTCCCGCCCTCACCCCCCTCCCACAGAAGCCTCCCAGGAGCCGACTGGCCTCCCCTGACTTCTTTTCATTCCTTGCCATTCACGGTCCTTCTGCCACACCCACCTGCCCTAGTTTTATTTCTGTTGTGCTTATAAAAATATTCTGAGAAAAAAGCAATTTAAGAGTAAAATGGCTTATCTGACCTACAGCTGGAGGCGACTTCGCATCCATCCAGGGGAGTCAAGGCAGGAACTGAAAATGGCTTGTCTCGTTGCATCCATGGTCAAGATCCCGGGAGAAAGGACCGCATGCAGTTTAGTACTTCTCTGATATACTCCAGGGAGGGGGGGGGGGAGGGGGGCGGCCAAAACACGGAGCAGCGCCACCCACTGACGTCCTGGTGTTCCTCCATCCGCTGAGCCAATCAGTATAACCCCCCACAGACCTGCCCGCAGGCACACTTGGTCTAGATAATCCCTCACCCAGTTGACTCAAAGTTTCGTCAAGTTTGCAGTTGACTCAAAGTTTCGTCAAGTTTGCAGTTAGGAAATCAACCATCGCACCCTTGCAGCAACAAAGGAACCGCTGCAGAAACAATACCTGGACTGCGCCCATGAGTTCAGAAGAGGCTGGGCACAGTGAATCCTAGGAAAGAGGAGAGATGCTGGGTGTGCACAGAAACGCCAAGAGCGTAAATGATCCAGTGACCCTGAGAGTGAGGATGAGCATGCTCCCAGCTACACACACCGGACCAGGAGTCGGCGTAGCGTTTGCCTTTGCACTAGACACGGCACCTCACAGAGTTGTCGAGACCTCAAGAAGATTTGATGTAACCGGAAATGACTCTTCACCAGCCACACCTGCAGGGTAGGGTAGCCTTCAGGCTCCGGTCATAAAGGTTCCCTTTAACAAAGTCACCATGTGAAAATAAATAAGAAATGAGTGTGACTCCCCCCAGCACTGAGATTTTGAAACAAGCCGTAAGGATGCTACAGAATTGGGTAAGGTCTGGTGTTTATATTGGGCAGGTGTTCAGACTGTGAGGGCGGCCTGGAGGTTCTCATCAGACTCAACTCCTGAGACCTGGGAGCCCTGCAAACTGAAGAGAAGAAACTGAGAGCCAGCGGGGTTGGGGTTGGGGTTGGGGTTGGGGAGAGACAGCCACCACCCTTTCTTCTTGTAAACTTGTTTATGTGCATGTGTGTGCGTGTTTACACCACAGGCGCACCAAAGAGCGTGTCTACACCCACGTGCGTACTGTGCAGTTGCTTGAATCCAGCATAAAATGAACAATGGTTATACTTTGTAGATCGCTTGAGACGTAGTTAACAGAAACCAAATAAAGAAATGGGTGCAAGCAAGGCACCACCCACTGATAGACAAGAAAGAACCTGTGTTCCGTGGGATTCCAGGCTATTCACTGGGGACACTGAAGTTGAGTCTTTATTTTCTCCAACAGCTATGGTGTTTTCTGTCTCTGTGGTTTCTTTTCTTTTCTCTTTCTTTCTTTCTTTCTTTCTTTCTTTCTTTTTTGGTTTGTTTGTTTGTTTGTTTGTTTGTTTGTTTGTTTTTCGAGACAGGGTTTCTCTGTGCAGCCTTGGTTGTCCTGGACTTGCTTTGTAGACCAGGATGGCCTTGAACTCACAGTGATCTGCCTGCCTCTGCCTCCTGAGTGCTGGGATTAAAGGCGTGCGCCACCACACCTGGCCCCTCTGTGGTTTCTAATGTTGAGCTGAACATGCTGCATTTGGGGATCAGTTCGCTTTTTCCTAATTAAAGGGACATATTCCTTAAGGCAACTGAAACAGTGCTGCTCCTTCCAGCTAATGGGTGGGAAACGTGCTGGTGGCGTGAAATGTATCGCTGAGGAAGGACTTCTTAGCAGAAGCGACTGAGACGGCTTTGAAAAGCGCCTTTGAAACCTGCTTTACTCAAGCAATCATCTAAATTCATGCCGAACACACCTCCACACTAGTCTCCCCCCACCTCGTGATCTTGCTTGGCTTTAAAATAATCCCTGCTTCTGGGGGCTCCGTCTCTTCCTGAACAGGTGGGAGGACGGTGAGGAACTCCTCAATCACCCCTCTGTGAGGAGCTGGGGATGTTTTGAGTACAAAAGTCATTATACAGAAACAAATCCTCTTCTATCACGTTTCATTGGTGAGTAATTATTGTGTTCTAGCAATTGAAGGATTAACAGTTCTGCCTTACAGGGAGAGCGCACAGCAGGCTTCCCCTTCCTGAGTCTGCAGGTGCCTTATCTTAAGCTGCAAAAGCCTTCTGCATTGGGTCTGATTCTAAGCCTTGCCCTCCCTGCCAGCGAGGGTGCTGGACAACTCCACCCCATGAATTAAGCTAAATGTCCATCCTCCTGGGAGATAAATAAATAAATTATATATATATACATATGTATGTGCATATATATAATGTGTCATAAGACCAAGAATGAGGTATTATTTGGTCTATTTCTTTGTTTAATTTGTACCCCATACACACAAAAGTGATGTCACTACCTGTCACCCATTGACCTCACAGAGTGACAAGGCTGGTCTACAGTGTACTGACACCTCTACTTACTTTATACCCCCTCCAATCCGTGTCCAGGGCCCTCATCCCTTTAACCCACCTGAACTCTGTTTCCACGTCTTGCCCTTCTGCTCCCTGTTGCAGTTTCACTCAGGGATCGGGTCTACATTCTCCCTCCTATCAGAGGGGTGGCTAGGTGACAGTCACTGCCTGAGGCAGGCAGGTGTCAGCACTTGCCACAGAAACGCAGTCCACTCTGAGGTTGGCTCGGCTCTTCTCCGTGCTGCCAGTAAGAACACTCACGGGAGTGATAGCTGCTTGCCCAGGGTGGCGGAGTTGGAGTGTAACACAATATGATGTGTGGTGCTTTACATTTTTTTTCCTTAAATGGTATTCACATGCGGTATTGAACAATTCCGAGTCATGAAGCATTTACAAGATGAGGAGTACGTGTTGGAGATGAAAAATGAAATGCAGAAAGCACATCTGTGAGCCCACAGTGCTTATTATGGTGTGCCAAAACTGAAGCCTGTTTGTGGGTAACTTGGAGTCTGAAGACAGTTGGGCACTATCGTTAGTTTTGCAACTTTTATTTCCCCTTCTTTGATGTGCTAAGATGGACTCACAAGACGTTGTCTTCAAAAAGTGTCCTCAGACTTCCAGTATGCCCAGGTGGAGGGGGAACACTCACCTTGACCTTGTCCAGATCCCTAGTTCTGTTGAAGTTGAGGGAGGCTTCTGGGAACAGCACTCCCCCACGCACTGAGTTTAACCCGTCCATGCTCTACTTGCTAGGTTCAAGCTCGTCTCATATCTAACTCTGTGTGAATCGTCCTATAAACAGGGTAGAATTCAGGGGAATTGCAGTATGTATGGGGAATACCTAACTGAGGCCTCCCTGCAGCTCAGCATAGCAGCAAAATCCCACAGGGTGCTGGCCGAGAGCAATTCATTTACTCTATGTCTAAGACGTAAGGGTGGGGCCATATCGCCTCCCATGTGCTCAGGCTCCTGGATAAATAGTATGAGCCATGAGAGCCCATGGTCCTGGGGTGGACCCTCAACGTATGCCAGAACTCCTGAACCCCACTTGTGGATTCCAGGTGGCAAATAGAGGCACATAAAAAAGGGGGCGCCCCTTCCCTTTAAGAAGGGCTCAACATCGAAGGACATGAATTTTAGTGTGTGTTTTATCGGTGATGTGTATTTATATTGAATGAGTAACTATATAAGGCGCTGACATTCTGCAGGTCTGTTATTGAACACTGGAGAGACAGCGGCTATCAGGAAGCAATTGTCAGAAGCGAGCAAATGGAGCTAACAACGCTAACATAAAGAGAGACTTCTTGAGGATTACAAACTCTCAGAAACGCAGGGCTGAGCGTCCAGCACCCTCCCCCTTCAGTCCTGGGTCTGCGCTCAGCACCGTTGGCCCTGAAGGCCTTTCCCTCCTCTGAGCTCCGAGATTCCTCTGATCCTCACAGTCTAGTTTAAGCGCCACTTCCTAACTAACACCACTCCTAATCCTTCCCTGCCCAATTTGGCCTTTCCTCCTGATTCATTGTAGCTTCCTGGCTTGGAAAAGAAAATTCTGTAGATGGCTCTGCTTTTTCCATTAAGGACCTAAGGAACAGGGTCACCAGCACCATCATGCACTTATTTAGCAAATGTGAAATGAGTGGCCCTTTATACCTCAATAGCTAAGGTCAATGGTCAATGAAGATGGGCATGGTAACCGGTTCCTATAATTACAGCACTGGAAATGTTGAGATGGAAGGATTGGCAGTTCCAGGGCAGACTGAAATATAGCTCCAGGAGAAGAAGAAGAAGAAGAAGAAGAAGAAGAAGAAGAAGAAGAAGAAGAAGAAGAAGAAGAAAAGAAGAAGAGGAGGACGAGGGGGTAGAGGAGGAAGAGGAGGAAGAAGAAAATGAGGAGGAGGAGGAGAAGGAAGAAGGAGGAGGAGGAGGAGAAGGAGAAAGGAAGAAGGAGAAACCATTAACATTCTTAAAACGACCCAGTGAATCACTGATGTAAATATCGACCACAATGTCTCTTGGAGATAAGAAAATAAAAATCTAAACAGATCAAGCTATTTGTGAAAGCGTGTCTGTTACATAATTTTTCTACATTGCATTTTGAACTCTACCCATGGCGTCTAGTATGATGTGCATTTATATTTGCTTTGGGAATCAGATGAGTAGATAGGAAAAAATGAGACATAAAAAGCGAAGGCAGAATGTCTTGCACTGACCAACAGATACTTCCACGTGTCAGCTCTCTTCTGTGCATTTGTTTGTCTTGGAACTGAACTGGATCTCAATCCTTCAAAAGGACTCATCAAAGAGTTTTGTGGTTTAAAAGAATTTGGAGACTCACGAATCCCATGGGGTACATACTGAACAGATTTGACACAAAGAAATAGAATTCTGCTTTCAAGCTAATAATTCTCAGACACACTAAAACACCCAATCTTTTATCCTTCAACATCTCTTAACTTCTTAATTAATCACTTCAAAATCATTCCGGAAATAATTTAAGGGTTATTTCACCCAGATGTAGGCAGACACTGGAAAGAGGATTCCTGTCTGTGTGGTGTTGTGTTTTGCTTAGGTTACCACAGACACACCCTTCCCTCCTCCAGGCAAGGTCATCTAAGTAATGCCAAGGTCAGAAAGCATGCAGGCCCCAGGATCCTCTGCTACTTCTCAGGGCACTGATGCCTACCTAGGTCCTGGCAATGTGCTTCACATTCAGAGGACTCCCGAAGACCATGGTGAAGGCTGATGGCTGCTGTCCTGTTCCACTCACCAGCCTACCAGGCACTTCTGTGTGAAGTACAGCACTGAGAATGTGAGCGCTTTCTTGTTCTGAACCTATTTCATCTTTATAAGAAAGCCAAGGGGTGAGTGTGGTAAGAGAGTCAGAAGCACCTGCCTGGATGTCCACAGTTTGTAACTGCAGGGTCAAAGTTCAAGTTTTGGCAGCCTGACTACATATATGCCTCATGAGTTACTTGAAGATTTGTGTTTCTAGTCTTTGCACTTGTTGAAACAAATAAGCAGAACCCAGGAAATTGTATATATTGTTTATGAATATAAAAGCAAATGGTAGGTCTGACACTGGCATATTACCCAGGTAAAGTAAGTAATGCTTCAGACCAAGGAGTGGAAAATCTGTATCTCTGTGTGGAATACAACCTGCTGTTTTAAGTAGCACTGTGTAAATATAAAAAGTTTTATTACTACCCCAAGGGCTGCATGTATAGATGCTTTTGATTTAGTTAAATGAAAATGGAATATTTAAAAGACTGAAGTCAGCAAGCTGGAAGTTCAGCAATACTTAAAACAAATTCTTAATGGTGATTTAACAACTTATTAAATTTACTTTCATCATTTTATGCAACTTTACCCTTTATTTACTTTAAATGGGTAATTTGCTAAATGAAAGGTATCAAATTATGTAATGGAAAACAACACCATGGAGCATATCGACTATTATTCAAGGGCACAAAACTACATAGATAGGTCTTCAAAGGGCTCAGCAGATAGATAAGGCTTCAACCACAACCCCACCTTGGCAAAGGCAACTTGTGATGCTGACACTGAATTGAGAAGGCTATGCTCTGTTTTGGCTTTGGTGTGCCTACTCTTAAATCCTCAGGACTCACTCTATTTTGTTTGACAGTTGAGACTAAGTAAGGATGCATCTCACAGACAGAAGGAGTCGCTTACTTTGTACCCCGTATCATTTGATCCTGCATGACCATTGTCCTCTCAACCTGTGGATTGACCTACACAATACACTGATGCAAACAGCATGAGATTTTAACCAAACACATGTCTGTCCCAGAATGACCTTGTGCAGGGACCAGGGGGAGCACAGCAGACCTGCAACAGTGACAGCCTCTATCCTGGGGAACAACACTACTCCAAGGAGCTATTTTATAGCAGACCGTCACTGCCAAGTCACAGGTGTTCTCAACAATCAACTAAAAGTCATGAGAAGAGCACTGCCTTTCAGCAAACAAAACAAAAATCCAGAAGGGTAACTCGCATGGCCCCCAGGATACTCAACTCTTTGAGTGTGCTCTCCTGAGTCTCTCGAGAAGCTTGACTTTTTGGCACTGTCACAGGAACATCCCCTACAGTGGCACTGTCACAGGAACATCCCCTACAGTGGCACTGTCACAGGAACATCCCCTACAGTGGCACTATCACAGGAACTTGTAGTTGTCTACTCATTTGATTGAGTCTTGTCAACTTTTGCTGCCCAGGGTCAGAAAGAAAGCTGACACGAGTGTTTGTGTAACTGGTGAGTGAATTATTTCCAGTGTGCAATTCAAAGTTATTTATTAGAAATGGAGCAAACTAAATTTATCAGTGATGAACTTTTAAGGCCTAAGTGTTAAATAAAAATGCCCAGGAGGTACAGCCCAAAGGTAAGTTGGAAGAAGCAAATCTTGTTGGTACATCCATCCCACAGCCCATGAGACTGCAGCACAGAAGATGCTCTGTTCACTCTTCCTACATCATGGCTTGGAGACTGGCTAGGTACGCAGATCTCAGGGTCCCCTCCAGACACACAGAACCAGACTCAGCATTAACAAGTACCCAAGTGGTCACCCTGACAAATGTAAGTAGAGCTCGTTATTTCAATCCCTTTTGTGTTTCCTGTTTATCAGGTAAACCCTAAGACTGTACAGGTGAGTACATACATGTAGGTGCGCGTGCATGCGTCATCTTGGGTATTGTTCCTCAGGACCTGCGCACCTTGTCTTTGGGGTAGGCATCTCTCACTAGCCTGGAACTTATCCATGAGGCCAGACTGGCTGTCCATCAAACCCGAGGACTCCTTATACCTCTGCCCTGTCCTCCCAGCCATCCAGAGCCTGGGTTTCAGGTGAGTGTCACCACAGCCAGTATTTTATTTGAACATTGGGTTCAAACTCAAGTCCTTAGGCTTGTTCACAATCTGCCCATCTCCCTGAAACTTATATCGTGCACATAAAAGACCACTGGCCCCGGGATGAAGATCAAGTTGACTGGAAAAATCGACTAAGAAAAGTCAACAAAACCATAAGCCATCCTCAGAGTCAACCAGATTGAAAATAAATTGAGAGTAATGTCAACAACATTTTAAATATTTCATATAAAAAGAATAGATATTAAGTAGGGATCAAAGATCCTATTTCATAAAATAGACATTGCTCCTAACACCAAGCATGTAAACATGCGTGAGTCTAAAAGGACAAACTCTTTTCTTTCTGATTACTGAAACCCTAAGCTTGTTTGGATGCTGTGTCCTTCACAGCTAAGGTCGCGCTCTTCACCTAGTTTCTAGAGAAGCCTGTTTCAAAACGAGTTCTGCAAAGACCTGATAATGGGCATCATCTCGAGTCCTCCTTCCTGTAGAGAAGCTGTAAATGGTCACAAATAAAATAGAGATTTAAAAAAATAAGAATGTGTAATTATACAGAAGAGCCCTTTGAAACAGCCAGAAAAGAAAGAAAAGAAAAGAAAAGAAAAGAAGAGAAGCTCTGGCAAGAGCAAGTCATGAGTATAAGCTGAAAACCCACACCACTGTGCTGGGCCCCTTCCTTGTAGAGTATGCTAATAAGAACTGGAGGATCCATTACTATGCACATCACTCTTAAAATGTACTTCGGTGGAGTTCTGAGGATCCAGACTTGCTAGACTGCTCAACAGTAAACGAACTCAGCTGCCCGCACTTCTCTTTCCATTCATCACAAGCCGTTAAACCATCCTAGGGCCTTTAATAAACATAATCATAATACAGTAATTATGTGAATCACCCCTTGAGTTGAAGAAATCCAACAGGTACCAGTGGCCTGACAATGGAGAGAATGTATTTCCGAATGAAGAGATGGGCTGTTGGAATTCTCTCCCTCAAATTCAAACAAGATTCTGACTGTGTGATCCAGCAGAGAACTCTGTCTAACATCTCTTCTAGGGTAGACATTGCTGTACTGCATCTCTGGTTATCACAGTACGTTTCCCCCACCCCCCAAGGATCTCTTCTTAATTTGTGGGGTTAAAACTAGCTTTTAAAAATGAAAACTATGCAAGAAATATTTATCTAATACTTACATACAAAGAATAAAGAAAGATCATTTCACATGGTATGCTAAACCTAAATCAGAACCAGAGCTATACTTGTGTGCCTGAAAGTCAGGTCAAACAGCCAGGAAGATGTCAACTCCATTGGTCACCATTAGAGATGCTGATTCTCCTTTGTTTAGTCCTTAATTTTGATGGAACACACTCTGTCTGCCTGTCTTGATCAGTGACTATCCTCTGATAAGATCTTTACTTTGCCCACTCCTTTCCATACCAAGATGACACCAAGAAGTGACATATTACCAGAGGCCCAGTTTTAAAGTTGCAATGGATTTGAAATCATAATCGCACACCAACTGTCTTTACTCACTAAGGCATGGAGCTTTCATGGTGGATGGAGCAGCCAGATGGTGAAGAGTAGCTAGGAGCCAAGGCGACCAGGAAAGTCATAAACAAAGCCTGGCCAGCACTGCTCCACCAGGAGCCACACCACGAGCTCACGGGACTCCATCTTGTTTTGTTTCCACCTTCAGTACAAAGTGTTGTTTCACTGCACACTTGTCTGGATAAATTTAATCCATGGAAGTCAGCATAAAGAGGAATAACATCATTGCAGGAAACATTTCAAACCTCCGGGTTCTTCCATGCTTTTGAGAGAGAGGAATCTACAGTGTTGTTACACTCTTGAGGAAGTTGCAGTTCTCTTTGAATTAAGAACAACCTAAAGTTATTGAGAGGACAGTCTCATCCATTGTCTATACAAGTGGATTCCAAAGGATCCCAGATACCTCTGGGCCTCTGCCAAGAGATCCCAGATGTGAAGTTGAAAGATAGTGGTGAATTTGGATTAATTTACATAAAATACTTCTGGGTACTATTTATAAGCTAAGCCTTTCGTTTGTGAATACATCTTTGTTGAACACAGATGCTGTGCATTGCTTACTTAACTTTCTAGTATATTTTATCTCTAAGTACCAAAGAGTCAGGGTCTTCCCTGCACTGTCAAACACGGGCCTAATTCATAGAGGCTGCCCCCCCCCCCCCCGTTGATATGTGAGTGGGTGCAGCATGTGCCCGTGGTCCTGGAACTAGGGCCCACAACTTCTGCATATGAACCCAGGACATCTTCACTGAACTGCACCTGGGAGAAATGGGTTTCTCAGAGCCAGGTCATGGCACTATGTCTCGTTTCCTTCTTCCACAAGATTGAAAACACCGTGGGAGAGAGTGTTCTTTCAGAAAGCCTCGAGTGTAAAAGGACAGTAGATCGGTTACAGTCCATAAAAAGCGTGGGCTGTTGGGGCTGGAGAGCTGGCCCAGCAGTTTTGAGCACTGGTTGCTCTTCCAGAGGACCTTGGCTCAGTTCCAGCACCCACATGACAGCTCACAACCATACGCTACTCCAGCTCCAGGGGATCTGACATACTTTTCTGCCATCCACAGGCACCAGGCACATATGTGGTACACAGACATATATGCAGACAGAACACGCATACATATAAATAAAGTCTAGGATTGGAGAGGGAAAGACATAGGATTCTAAGGAGAGGAAGAACTGACAGTCAAAGCTCTTGGTCACGCTGAGCTTGGCCGTTTGCTCAGGGTTTCAGTCGCATCTGGTCTATCCTGATTGACAAGCCTTTCTGCCACTCACGCGTGCTGCAGGGCTGTACGTCCAGCCCCTGGGGTTATCACTTTCTTTTCATAACAAACGTGCACCGTTAGAAAGAATTTGGGAAGCTAGTTCACTTAAAAGCAAACGTAACAAGGACCAATGACAGGAAGCAAGGTCTCAAAACAGACTGTATTTTCCTAAAGCATCTATGAGACATTTATTACTCTATCATTTTGGCAAATGTGCACAGCCTGAACAGGGGGAAAGTTCTCCAGAGCCCCAGGCCTAGAGCCAGTTTCTGTACACCCCTCCATGTTTATCTCAAACCCCACTGCTGCAGCCTTTAGTCAGAAGGTAGTGGCATGGGCAGAGGTCCAGACACGTGAGAGCTACAGGCTGGCTGACAGACAGGTGAGGTACTGCACCATTCTAAATACGTCAGTCTCATTAGGAGAGCAAACACGGTCCTAAAGACTCCTTAATTTATCTGAAAAGATGTTTTAATGAAACAGATTGTATTTTTCTAAAGTATCTATGAGACACTTATTATTTTACAATTTAAAAAAATTACAAAAAAAAAAAAAACCCCAACTTCAGGGAAACTTCAGAGTCTGTTTCACATACAAACAAATTCAGATGAAAAACTTGAAAATGGCTGTTTTCTGTTTCACTCATTAAAAATTCCATTTCCTTGTGTATAATAATGCCTATTAAAATCCTATTTGTGTTTGTGAAGTAAAAACTCTTTTTGTATTAAAAGATACTGATGATCTACTTTGTAGTTAAATTTGCCAACTGAATATTTGTTGAAAATAGAAAAATAAGCACGTATTTATCCTGAGATGATGAGAATGCTTGAATGCTTGTACCATTTCCCTGAGCTGGGACCATCAAAGGCGGCACAGCTAGAACTGTCTGGAAGCGGCCCGTGTCTTCTCCTTCCATGAATCCACTCCTGCTGGCCACAACCGGGCCCTGTTCCTCCCTTCAGGTTGCTGGGGCCTTGTGAGTTGCTGCTAACAGACAGAACAGCAGTGTGGGATGACAAACACAGTTAAGCGCCCAAGAGTGCTGAGTGTCTTACATAACAGTTGGTAACTCACAGTGGGATTCTCTCCGCTTTATAAAGCAGGACAATAACTAGACGTGCTGCACTTTAGTCTTAACATCAAGGAAGATTTGAGTGCAATCGTATTCTGTTCATGGAATTACCTATAAAAGTAGTGACCACGTTATAGAATTTTTAAAAATCTATAAAAATCCCTCTGAAAGCAGATCACGTTTTCCACATGACCATTAACTGGTGTCTCTTCGTCATACACTCAACCATTAGATGACATTTCCTGTTGCTAATTACACCATAACAGTGTTTATAATGGTGTTTATGATGGTGTTCATTTGTTTGGAGATTTTCCAGAGTGTTGACCATTAATATTCCTCAAAAAGTTTTAAATGTTGAACGTGATATTTTTCACAAATGCTCCACATTGAAAAGTATAGTTCCTAAGCATGTGATCAAAGACCATAATTTTAACATATATGTAAAAACATAAGTGCCGGCCTCCAAAGTGTGATAATCTGCAGAGGAATATCCCTACTTGAAAATACTGTTAAATGCCTTAGTTAAGAGCCCTGCGCCCAGGCTAGAGAGTGACTCGGGACAAGAAACCTGGACCTGGCTTCAATTCACAGCACAGGACAGGGGCCAAATCCTCAGGGTTATCACCAAGCTGGGAGACCCGCGCCCTCTTCTGGGCTGCATGGGCACTGCACACACGCGGTGCCCGTGTATACATGTGGGCAAAGCATTCAGCGTTCTGGATCTTAGTCGGGTCTTAGCTCTCTTATCTGAAAATTGTGGATAATTATCCGAGTGATGTCATGGGACTGAAAATCTTTCTTCTTGGTGATTTCACTAAGAGCTGTTAACAGCTAATACCTTAAATGAACCAAGCTGCCCTTGGGTCAGTCCATATTGAGAAATAATAAAACAAAGAGTTGTGTGAGGTTTTCAAGGTACTCAGTCTGTGCAGGTGATTCCTCAGCCATAACGTTTTGACGCTCTGAGATTCTAGGCAAGATGCCTGGATAAGACCTTGTAACAACAATAAAAATAAATAAACAAACAACTTACATCCACAATTCCATCCTATCGGCTAGATTCATCAAAAAGTTCCACCAACTTGCCAATTAATGTTTGCATTTTTTAAAGTTGACTAGAATCTTTTCTCTCTTATTCCATCCCTTCTTAACTTTGAAGTCATGAGGGTAATAGCATACCTTCCCAGTTTCTCCGACAACAAGCTAGCCAGCAGGAACCAACAGGGACATAATTTGTCTATAGTCTACTAAATTTAGGAAACAAATAGAGCCAGGTTGGGGCTAACTCCCAGCAAGGTTTACAGACGGACAGTTAGCCCTGCCTTTCACTGGCCAGCTTACGGAGCTCACAACCCCACTACAAGCCGTGGAGTAATTACTGTGCTGTTCGTTATCTTCAAACCCATAATTAGCCATGAAAAAAGCACATACAAATAAAATACTGTCTTTCTATTTCACATATACAAAGCTCTGTTGTTCAGCCACAAAGCCATCAAGCAGCATACTTTATAGAGCTGGTGTTCTGTAGTTATGTGACTTCGAGCTGAGCGTAGTTCAGAGGGACATGTGCGGGGACACTCTGAAGGGTGTCTGTCTTAAGGCTTGGACTGCAGCCTCGATTTCACGGATCTCTCAGTCATTGGAATCAAGAGCATCTGTGAAGGGAAATCTGGTGAGGAGCTCGTTAGCCGCCCCTGGACTAAGAGCTGGGAAAGCTCTTTCATCTCCTTCTCCTCTACAAACACCCAAAGGACACGCTCCTAAGCTTTCCTTCACTGTCCTGCCTTCTCTGGTTGAAATAATCACCCTGTTTACAGATAATTTCTGTGCCTGTTCCATGTCTATATATGAGTCACACATGATGAAATGGCTGGTTATTTATTCCCCTTTTAACAAGGTACACTGTGGGATATCTTTTATCTTGGTGACTAAATTACTATTGCCATATAATAATAACAGGGCTCAAAGTACCCAGGAACTGCTTCCACTAGAGATCTGTTTTTTTTAAAAAGCAATATTCATTTGTCCCTCTACTTTGTGTCTTTTCTCCTGTAGGGTACAAAAGCTAGATGATGAAATGCGTTCTATGAGGGAAGGTTTGCACATCAAGATATTACAAGGCTCTGTAGTGTGTCTGGCCAGCAGTGATCAAAGCCATTAGAAGCAGCCTGGGTCACAGTTTTTGGAAGACATGTGTGTTCTTTGGAGCACCTACGGATCTTGGTGCACCAGCTTCGCGTGATATGTCCGTGCATGTCCAGCCGGTGGAGGGCAGGGTGCATCACTGTTAATGTGAGAAACTGGAGGGGACTTAGTAGACAGTTGCTTGGGAAATTCACTTTAATGATTGACTTCACTCAGTGCATCACTTAGAAACATATTTCTTAACTGGAGTAAAAATAGGCTCTATGGGCTGGAGAGATAGCTCAGTGGTTAAGAACAGTGGTGGCTGCTCTTTCAGAAGACCCAGGTTCAAGCCCCAGCACCAACATGGCAGCTCACAACGGTCTGTTAGCTCCAGCTCCAGGGGATCTGATACACTCACAACAATGCACATAAAAATTAAAGTAAAAACATTTTTAAAAATAGACTCTAGGCATAGAAAATATCTCAGAGTGGAGAAGACATGACACTGACACACACCCCCCCCAAAAAAAAAACCAGTATAAACAGTCAAGAGAGGGACAGGAAAGCACTCACATATAATTTTGTGATTTCTCTGGTCTATTTGTGTGAATAACCAGGAGCTCACTATTATCCTATAAAGGCCAACCCCCAGATTGTTTAAGTTGTGCATACATTTGGATAAAAAATAGTCTATATCTCTGCAAACTGTACCTTTAACAAATTGACTTTTCCACAGCTCTTCTAGCATGTGAGGCAGGATCACCAGGTACTCCCTTGAAGATGGTGGTGACACCTTTACTCCCTGCCTCAGGGAGGCAGCGGCAGGCAGGTCTCCGTGAGTTGGAGGCTAGCCTGGTCTACAGAGAGAGTTACAACCCAGCCAGGGCCACACAGAGAAATACTATCTCAGAAAAACAAACAAACAAAAAAAGATTACAGTGACCAACTTGTGAAAATTGCAATTTTTCATTGTGAGGCTTTTTCTGTTATCCATTTTAACTGATTATTGTGGGGAAACTAAGCCCCCACCTGGCGAAGCCTTAGTTATTGAGTGTATGAATAAACACTGCAAATCATCTCCTGGAGTGATTCACAGATTTCTAGCAGGTACCAGACCCAAAAGAAGTCTATGAATAAAGCAATGCTTTCACTCTGCGCATTTGCCGCATCTCACCCAGTCACACACTTCTCTTTTCTTCTGCGCACACAGTAAAACTAAGAGTTAGGAAAAGCCTGTAGCAGTAAACCTGTTTCTTCAATTGAAACCTGACTTTAAATTTCCACCTTTTAAAGTGGTTTAATATTCCAATTTCTCATTTTAAAAACAAGAATTGAGAAACAATCCCTGAACATTTAAGTTATAAAGCATGCTACGTTCTTATTGGTACAATCTTTTCTTATCATTACAAGTAATTTTAAATCAACCAATATAATAAAGTAATTTTCATCAAGTTTGGGACAATATAATGATCAATGGGATTTATTGTTTTTTCCAAATTTTGAAGTCATTTGGAAATGAGAAAGTATTTATCAAAAAATAAACAAGACACAAAGAGTGATCAGGCACTCATTCACTCACTCACTCACCCACTCACCCACTCACTCACCCACTCACCCACTCACCCACTCACCCACCCACTCACCCACTCACCCACCCACTCACCCACTCACCCACCCACTCACCCACTCACCCACCCACTCACCCACTCACTCACTCACTCACTCACCCACCCACTCACCCACTCACCCACTCACCCACTCACCCACTCACCCACTCACTCACCCACTCACCCACTCACCCACTCACCCACCCACCCACTCACCCACTCACCCACCCACTCACCCACTCACCCACTCACCCACTCACCCACTCACTCACCCACTAACCCACTCACCCACTCACCCACCGACCCACTCACCCACTCACCCACTCACTCACCCACTCACCCACTCACTCACCCACTCACCCACTCACCCACTCACCCACTCACCCACTCACTCACCCACTCACCCACTCACCCACTCACTCACCCACTCACTCATTCACTCACCCATTCACCCACTCACTCATTCACTCACCCACTCACTCACTCACCCACCCACTCACCCACTCACCCACTCACCCACTCACTCACCCACTCACTCACCCACTCACCCACTCACCCACTCACTCACCCACCCACTCACTCACCCACTCACTCACTCACCCACTCACTCACCCACCCACCCACTCACCCACCCACTCACCCACCCACCCACTCACCCACTCACCCACCCACCCACTCACCCACTCACCCACTCACTCACTCACCCACTCACCCACTCACCCACTCACCCACCCACTCACCCACTCACTCACTCACCCACTCACCCACTCACCCACTCACCCACTCACTCACCCACTCACCCACTCACTCATTCACTCACCCATTCACCCACTCACTCATTCACTCACCCACTCACTCACTCACCCACCCACTCACCCACTCACCCACTCACTCACCCACTCACTCACTCACCCACCCACTCACCCACTCACCCACTCACTCACCCACTCACTCACTCACCCACTCACTCACTCACTCACCCACCCACTCACCCACTCACCCACTCACCCACTCACTCACCCACTCACTCACTCACTCACTCACCCACTCACCCACCCACTCACCCACTCACCCACTCACCCACTCACTCACCCACTCACCCACTCACCCACTCACTCACCCACTCACTCATTCACTCACCCATTCACCCACTCACTCATTCACTCACCCACTCACTCACTCACCCACCCACTCACCCACTCACCCACTCACCCACTCACTCACCCACTCACTCACCCACTCACCCACTCACCCACTCACTCACCCACCCACTCACTCACCCACTCACTCACTCACCCACTCACTCACCCACCCACCCACTCACCCACCCACTCACCCACCCACCCACTCACCCACTCACCCACCCACCCACTCACCCACTCACCCACTCACTCACTCACCCACTCACCCACTCACTCACTCACCCACTCACCCACTCACCCACTCACCCACCCACTCACCCACTCACTCACTCACCCACCCACCCACCCACTCACCCACTCACCCACTCACCCACCCACTCACCCACTCACTCACTCACCCACTCACCCACTCACCCACTCACTCACTCACCCACCCACCCACCCACTCACCCACTCACCCACCCACTCACCCACTCACCCACTCACCCACCCACTCACCCACTCACTCACTCACCCACTCACCCACTCACCCACTCATTCACTCACCCACCCACTCACCCACTCACCCACTCACCCACCCACTCACCCACTCACTCACTCACCCACCCACCCACCCACTCACCCACTCACCCACTCACCCACCCACTCACCCACTCACCCACTCACCCACCCACTCACCCACTCACCCACCCACTCACCCACTCACTCACTCACCCACCCACTCACCCACTCACCCACCCACTCACCCACTCACTCACTCACCCACTCACTCACCCACTCACTCACTCACCCACTCACCCACTCACCCACTCACTCACCCACCCACTCACCCACCCACTCACTCCCTCAGTGTTTCCTGTCTTCAAAAAAGTAAAGCGGAGCCTATGATGCACATCTGTCATGAGTTTTCTGGAGGTGCAAGAAAGAGGAAGCTGAGTATGAGGCCAGCCTGGGCTAATGAAGCCCTATCATAGAAACGCAAAGGCTAGAAGTATAGTTCAGGGGTGTGAAAACTTTCTAGGATGCACAAGGCCCAGGATTCCATCCCAAACACAAAATTAAAAGAGAAAGAAATGAAAATAGGAAAGACAGAAGGAAGGAAAGGAGGAAGATAGAGGGATAGTGGTGTAGGTCCAGTCCTGGTCATAAGGACAACAAAACACTTAAAGCCTTGTCAAATATCCTGATCACTTCAAGGATCCAGCTCCTGAGGTGGAGAAAATCACACCCTCAGCTGCATAACTGGAGAATTGGCAAGAAGGGGGAGGGGAAGGGGAGAGTGGGGAACTGCCTCCGACAGGAACTCTCCTGCCTGAGATTTGATCACTGACCCTTGGTGGAGAGGTCCTGTGGGAACACAGAGGAAGGGGAGGCAGGCTATCCAGAAGAGACCTGATAGGCTGTGGTCAGACAGTGGGGAGGAGGACCACACGAGTCAGAGGTCTAGGCAGGGGGCGGGGGGGGGGGGAATAGGGCGGAAGAGGGAGGGAAGGAGGGAGAGTAGGAAGAGGAAGATAAGAGTGAGGGGGTTACAATCGAGATGTAATGTAAATATGTTATAATAAAAATGTATTAAAATGTTCTTAGAATAAAAGGAAGATATCCACAACTGATCACAATGATTGCAGGAGGGGCGCACCCCCCACATGATACGTCCGTGATGCAGTCCCTATATCCAAGGCTCAGAGAAAATCAAAAAGGAAAAGAAAAACTGCAAGAACCAGAGCACCCAGATGTCTGATGCAGGCCAGTGTCTATTAGACGTCACAAGGAAGTGGCACATATCAAGTCCTAACAATATGGTTGCCAAGCAAGACGGGCTCAACACAACGGCAACAGCAGCTGACACGCCAGTGTGGACAGAAGGGACTTCACAGGTTCTTCCTCCTCCATAAGGAGCGACAGCAGCCAGTGGGCATGCTGGACAGTTTTGTGTCAACTCGTCACAAACTAGAGTCATCAGAGAGGAGGGAACCTCCAGCAAGAAAATACCTCCACAAGATAGGGCTGTAGGCAAACCTGTGGGGCATCTTCTTCATTAGTGATTGACGGAGAAGGCCCGGCCCATTGTTGGTGCTGCCACACCTGGGCTGGTGGTCCTGGGTTCAATAAGAAAGCAGGCTGGGGAAGCCATAGGGAGCAAGCCAGTAAGCTGGGCCCATCCATGGCCTCTGCATCAGCTCCTGCCTCCAAGATCCTGCCTTGTTTGAGTTCCTGTCCTGACTTCCTTCAGTGATGAGCAGTGCTACGAAAGTACAAGCCAAATAAACCCTTTCCTCCTCTGCTTTTGGTCATAGTGTTTTGTATCAGCAACAGGGACCCTAACCAAAATAGGAGGGAAAAATGACTTTTCTGTAGAACCTGCCTCCTGATACATTATCCAATTCCAAATGGTCAATACTAAGCACATATTAAGCACATATACATAAGAGCAACACTCAGTGGATTATGCACATTCATATGCATGTATGTATATGCACATACGTTTACATATGTAACAGTAATAACTTAAGAAGGGTCTCCTATCCCCTCTGACACCAGGAGAGCATGGCCCATTAAATCAGCTAAGCAGGGCTCATATGGGCTCACAGGGACTCACAGGCTTGCATGGGTCTGCACCAGGTCCTCTGCATACGTTATGGCCGTTAGCTGGGTGTTTCTGTGGACTCATAACAGTCAGATCAGGTACACCTCTGACTCTTGTGCCTGTTCTTGAGGCTCTTTTCCTACAGCTGGATTCCACTGTCCGGCCTGGACATGAGGGCTCTCGCCTTGTCTTACTGTATCGTGTTTTGTCCTGTTTGGCTGCTGTGTCACGGAGGCCTGCTCTTTTCTGAAGGGAAACAGAAGGGGGATGCACCTGGGGGATAGAAGAGGTGGGAGGAGCTGGGAGGAGGTGGAGGGAGTGGAGGGGGGGGGTCTGGATGTGTTGTATAAAAGGAGAATCTGTTTTTGAGTAAAAAGGGAAGGAAGAGTCGTGGGTTGGGAAGAGAATGACAGGAGTATGTGAGGCGCCGGACTGGGGTGAGCGGTGAGCTGACGTGACGGAACTATGGTACTTGTGAGTATGTGAGGCGCCGGACTGGCGTGAGCGGTGAGCTGACATGACGGAACTATGGTACCTGTGTATGAAATCCTCTCAAACACGAGTGGCCGACCAGGCACGAACACTCTCATTTGTAGACAGCCTACAAGGTAGGTCAGGTGAGGCACCCTTGGCTTCCCCTGGGTCCCCTTATGTCCCCCGCCATGCTCCTTGGACCTTAGGTTTGCGTGTGGACCAGTTCTTGCTTCCTGCTCCAGGCCCACCGGTGCTCACTCTAGGCAAGGGAGCCCTGTGCACCTGTGGCTTAACGTTCAGACTGACCTTTTAAAGAGCGCTCGTTTTCCCCCAGGTGACTCCCAGCAGCTTCTCTGATTCGAAAGGTTGAACTTTTCCTCCATGCCTTTGAAAACAAAACCGTCTCTTGAAAAGCCAAGTTCAAGATCTCTGCACTGCATGCCAACTAGACCTGCAGAGTGACCTGGATGTGGAGCTAGCTGCTGAGGTGAGGACACAGTTTTCAGTGTCTGCGCCCTGCTCTGTGCTCAGGTGGAGCTAAGGGTGCCAACGATGTGAAGCCAACGCCATTCTCAGCGTAGTCTGAGAGGAAGGTGGCTGTCTAGGAAGACTCGGAGACACTCTTGGTTAAACACCGAATCTACTCTTCCCCAGAGACCCTTTCATTTAGTGCAGACCTCTCCGGCAAATGGCCCAGGCCCTTCTGATGTTCAGGAACACATTAATTTCTGACCTCAAGTTGATTCAGCAGCAATAATAAAATATGAAAAAAAAACACGTTTGTTGCTTTTATGTGCACAATTATTTTAGGTTCGATTCACTCCTGATAAGATCTGCCCATCTGTCTGCTTCATCTCTCCTCAGAAACACAAGACTCGTGCCAGAGTGGACATTCATATGATTTACGATGGTTCTGTGTAATTGCGAGCCAGATGTTAGTGGGCTGAAACCCTTGACCTGTCATGCTGCATGTTCCTTAGCCTCTCTCACTGCAAGGAACCCCACTTGCTGAAGATGGCTCACTTGACCCTTGATGTGGACTGTTGTGGGGACCACTCATGGAAGAGCCATAATTTCAACCCACTACCATTCAGCTCTTTGTCATATCAGGGGGGCTGTTTTAAATTGCCTCATGGGAGGTAGTATCTTCTGTGTAGGACGAGGAAGCTATATGCACGACATCTCAACAATATTGTGGCCCATACAAGACCTGCATAATACAACACCAATAGAGATGACAACGTAAGTGGAGGAAACCGCAGAGGGACCCGCTGCCAGATGAAGAGTAAGTGGAGGAGGAATCTCCAGGAATGAGACGCCCCATAGGCTGTCCAATCTCAAGGGGTCAGCCCTAAGCACACATATGCTTGTGAACAACACTAAATGGACTCAGGAGTGAGTGTCTGTGTGTGTGTGTGTGTGTGTGTGTGTGAGAGAGAGAGAGAGAGAGAGAGAGAGAGAGAGAGAGAGAGAGAGAGAATGTGAGTATTTGTGTGTGAGTGTCTGTGTGTGTGTCTGTGTGTCTGTGTGTGTGTATGTATGTAAGTGTGTGTTTGTAAGTTTGATTGTGTATTGTGAGTGTGTATGTATAAGTGTGTTTGTGTGTGAGTATGAGTATGCATGTGTGTGATTGTGTGTAAGTGTGAGTGTGTGACTGTCAGTATGTATGTGTGTGTGGAAGTGAGAGAAGGGAAGTATTGTAAACAAAATACTCCTGTATGAAATTCCCAAAATATAAAATAAAACAAATGCATTTTTTAGTTGCCCTTATTTGACTGCTGATTGTAAGAAACAGGTAAAAGAGTAAAATTCCTTATAAAGTGATGTCAGTCTTGTTGATTTCACAAAGATATAGCTGTAGGATTGAATCTGTGGGTCAAAATTAAATGAGAAAAATCAAACAGTGGGGAGAGATCAAATTTGTCTATCCCTATGTCAACTGTGACACTGGATCCTACTTGCTCAAGGGGATTGTTTGAGAATGTAATAGTGATTGATACGAGCACAGGGAAGGAACTGCTGTGTCAGTGTTCACCCACCGCTCAACCTCAGCCCTACCTCTCCCAGGACCGAATATATGCGTGGTCTGTAGTGTTTTCAATATTCAGACATGAACAGGAAACAGAGGCTAACATTGCATCGACGTTGTCATGACTTCCCCTTTTCAGAGCTAAGTGCTATTGCTAGGAACGAGGTATCAGACCAAGAAAGATGGCCGCTTATCCCTGAGAAGGACTTTCATCTCTGCTGGGACGGTCTAAGGCATTCTCACTGCAGTTAGCACTGTAGGACTTTACAATGTGCTTAAAGTGTCAGAAGGAGTATTTGAGATTATCTAGCAACCGCACAGCCCAAGGCAAAGATGCCATCAAGGTTGTGGAGGACGGTACCCAGGTGCACGCCTTCTCACTTGCACGCCTTCTCACTTGCACGCCTTCAGTAGCAAAGAACTCCTGATTTCCCCAAACACCCTCTGCACAGGATCCGTTCACAGATTTGTTCTTTTGTTGAGTGCAGACTGCACAGCAGAAACCCCCACAGAGGCTCTTTCATGTTCGTGGAGCCAGTGGAAGACCGTGGGATGACGGCACCAAGGGGAAGGGCCTAGCTGTGTCTTGTATCTCTGTTTTCTCATGGAAAGCATCTCCCCATCTGTGGAGCAAAGCATAGAGTTTTCCTTTGACCCCACTTTGTCCTCTGTCTTCTGGCACATGCTACATCCTCCATGTCTAGTGAGCCTGGTCCAAAGCCAAGCCCATCTGCCGCTAGACTTCCCTTCCTATTCCCCCGTCAAAAGAATACTAATTATTACAACTCAGTGAGTGTGTGGTACAGCAAAGAACACAGAACTTAACAAATACTGGGTGAGTCTAGGAGGTCAAAGTTCAGGACACCTTCTCCAAAAATGATTCTGGATGTACCTGCCCTGTCAATTCCTAGCAAGAGACATCACCCAAGACTTTTCCCACCTGGAGCTGAGGATGGAGGATGACACTGATCTTCCTTGCCTGATCTCACGAGATGGCTGCCTACCTTGCTTAGATATACGGGATCCTTTCAGGCTGGAATACAGCATGGATTAATTTGCTTTCTTTTTTCTTCCTTCCTTCCTTCCTTTCTTTTATTTTTTCTTTTGGCTTCTGGTTTTTGGCTTTTGGCTTTTGAGGCAGGGTTTATCTCTGTAGCCCTGGATCTCTTGGAACTCTATTTAATAGACCAGGCTGGCCTCGAACTCAGAGATCCACCTCCCTCTGCCTCCCAAGTGCTGGGATTAAAGGTGTGTGTCACCACTGCCCATCAGAATTTGTGTTAGTTTCTAATCTGAAATAACAGGGGAAAAAATATAAACTGCAACGCTCTTATTCCAACCAATGTTTTGGTTTGGTTTGGTTTGGTTTTTAAGATTGTATTGGAGATCTACTGAATAATCCAGTTGCCTTTCTCAGAAAGCAAAACAGAGTCAGGTACAACAGATCAGGATACCATTATGAGTGATGAAATGTATACTTATGAAGCTTGCAAATGAGTAATGAGAAAAGCCACAAGACCTCAGGAGAGGATGACATCAGTTTTCGTGGTGTTGCCATGGGTTTTAATGAGCTGTTACCACTTTCTGGCCATCATTAAATATGTTTATATAAACAAGAGATACATTCTATGAATGAGGTGAGATAGAGCCCTGTTGTCAGGGACATAGGCAGTGTCATATAACTAGAAAACACTGAACGTGGGACACTAAAGCTGGTCTGCGTTTAGCAAATGCCACATCATGGTTGATTTCATACTTAAAGCCTTTCAATAGTTTGCATTACTTTGAAATGTGATTGCAGTATATCTAAGATAGGGTTATGCTTATTTTCTGAAATATTGCAATTAAATCACTGTTCCTTTAAAAAAAAAACATAAGTGGCAAGAAGGAGTCTGGATGCTAAGGAGCACACTCATCATATGGCCCCGCCCCCAAGCAATGATGGACAGGCAGCTCCGCCCACTTTGATGAACAGATCAAGAGGTAAAGTATCACTTTCATTTCTCTGTGAGCTGTTTCGCTGAGGAAGCTGACCTCCATGCATTCTCTCTTTTCTCTGACAAACCTAATGAAAGTAACGGATGTGTCTTCATTCACCAGTGACTTACAGCTTCCCCCACCTCCTCTGCCCTTGTCCTCCTGTCACTCACTAAGCCTACAGGTGTAAGGTCATCAAGACACAGCCGCCAAATGCATCGACTTATTTTTAAAAATGTTCTTACATTTATGTGTGGAGGTGTGTACCTGTATGTGTGTGTGTGTGTGCATGTGTTGGTGTGTGTTGGTGTGTGTGTGTGTGTGTGTGTGTGTGTGTGTGTGTGTGTGTGTGTGTTTACCTGCGTGTGTACTACTCATAGCACAGATTGGGAAGATCAGAGGACAGTTCGTGCAGTTGTGCAGTTGGCTCTGTTCCTCCATGACACAGGACTGAGGTGGTCAGTCTTGGCAGCAAGCACCTATACCCACCGAGCGGTCACACCATCCCCTCCCTAACCTAATGTTCATTCTGCAATGTGGGACACTTTTGACTAATTCCGTATCTTTCTCAAAACTATTTTGCTTTTTCTCGAGTTTCAATTTGGAATGTTCTCCCAAGACCCACATTATACAGGCATGGTTCCAAGCTTGGGAAGTGGTGGAAACTTCAAGAGATGCACTCTAGACAAAGTTTTCTGGGCCTTAGGAGCATGCCCTTAAAGGAGGAAGGGGATCCCAGCTTTTATCCTGTTTTCCTTTCCTGTTTTTAAATGTGCTATGCAGAAGGTAAGTTATTTTTGACAAATTCTATCCTGCCTCACCAGAGGCTCACTTCACGGGACAGACATGAAGACTGAAGTAAGCAGTTTCTAATTTCTAAACATCTGTAAGCCCCGTTGGCTGCTCCTAACACTGGGGTGTCTACATCAACAGTGCAGTCAGTGAGAGTGAGTACCACGTCACCAGTACCACATCACCACCGCCACGCCACCAGTACCACGCCGCCAGTACTATGCCGGCACTACCACTTGCTGCCTGGTTCGATTTGCATTTGAAACGAACAAAGCAGGTGGCAGTTCAGTAAGAAAAAAGACCCAATCTTTTTTAAGGGGGTTGCAGAGAAGAAAGAGTTCTAAACTTTGGATTGTCCATGAGACCATTTCTAGTGGGGCATATAGCTGCGTTTCCAAGTGTCAGGCAAGGATGTACCAGGTGACAGCAAGAAGACACAGCAACAAGGAAGAAAGAGGTTAGATGTCACTAACCTCACCGCATTGGTGGGAATCCCTTCTCTGGAGCAAGCAGCCAACAACAACAACAACAAAAGGCTTCTTGTGTAAACGCATAGACATGATGACCGCATTCACTCGCCGCACACAAGGGTGAGCACACCATCAGTGAGATTGAAGCCACCCTTAAATATGAGAGGAGTATTGCCATGAGACTTTTACCACAGGGACCACTACCATGGCATCTTGCTTACAAATAACTGAACGTAGAAGCAGACTGTGGAGAAGTCTAGTGATAAAGAATTATTACTTTAAAATTTGTATTTTCATGCATCCAGTATAATATAGCTTATATCATTAGAATAAACACGTGTTCATCTTATTTTGTTTTGAATATTAAATATCAGAGAAAATTAGAATACTTTATTAAGAAAATTATTTTAAATATAATTTTTAAATGGTTATTTATAATTACTTCCAGAGAGAACTTTTTCTGCTAAAAAAATGTTTCCTGAATTAAGCTTGCTATCAACCTGTGTTCATGAGCAGTGTGTGTCTTTAAAAAGACTATATACAAATGTCAAATAGTTCTTGTAATGCTATGGAAAACATTTTTTTAAAAAGGAAAAGAAAAAACCATGGCTTATTAACATTATTTTCCAGGTTTGATGACGTGAGTGAATGAGGAAGGAATAGACATGAGCTGCAGCACCACAGGAGGCCAGCAGGTTGCCTTGAAAACCAGCCATATACTTTCAGAAAAGTCTGGGCTCCATGCATTTGAATAGGACAGATTTAGAAGCAGAAATAATCAGGTGGGCATCTCAAACACCATCACTAAGTTCCCGCATCCCATGCCCAGCCCATCCTGTGAGCATGGATGTGGCGAACTGGACCAGCAGGAAGCCGGGCTGCAGGCCCACATCTCCACACCCAGGCATTTCCTTAGCCCTGAGGTGCCTTCTGCCTTAGCATCTCCCCTGGGATCAGGTACCTCACTGCACATCTGCTCCCTCAACCTCCTCACTGGACTGTCACTCCTGAGCCTCTGTGTGTATGATGCATTTCCACAAAGCACCTGACTGGTTCAACTTCCACCATAATTGTTCCACACAGGGGAGACACAAGGACCAAAAGAGCTTGGCTGAGTATCATACGCACTGAATCAACTTTGAACAAGCTCAGGCCTCATGACACACACCAGATAAATGACATCTTTAGACATCAGAGTTCCATGGCCCCACAGGCACTGCAGTAATATTAAAGAAATAACCTTATGACCTAAGCCAATATGAACATCAAAGTCCTCGAGGTTTAGTTACCATAAGATTGATATATCTTTTAAGAGAAATGAAACTAAAGCAACAACTCAGTAACCCACACATATGCAGTGTGTTCCTTGTAACACTTATTTAAACTCCGTTCTTGCACAGTTCGTTTAGCAAGGAAAAGTTATCGAGTGGTTTGCAGTTTCCATGTGAGGGAGCGCTGGGTTGGGATCTCTGCCTGGTCCCCTAATCCTCTGCACCGCAGTTCTCCTGCATAGGCAGACTCTGACCTCATCCAACAACAGTGACTAAAACCAACAGACATCAGCATCCAGGTTATGTCCCATATAGCTGCTAAGCTGACCCAGTTACAAGCCCAGGGTAAAAAAAAAAGCACACACACTTCTGGGTCTGGAAAGCTGCAACATTTCATATTAATGCGTATTGTTAAACGTTGTTGGTTTTTTTTTTTTTTCTTTTCAGGGAGGAGGGAAATGCCAATGATAAGTAAGCAACTGTGTGTACCTCAAAGGAAAACTTTTAAAAACCACAAATCTGAGTCATAAAATGATTTCGATGGTATATTCGGCACCAAAGTGGCCCTATTCCTCTGCATGACTGGACGATCTGACTCCGTAGGAAAGGCACTCGATCACAAACAGGACTGAGAACCACACAGCAGCACTACGTAAATGGAGACCCGTTCTTACATGTGTTCTCCGTCCTCTAGGCATGGACACGTGTGCAGTCACTACAGACAACAAAATACTGCTGAGCATCCAGACTTGGGGAGGAAGCAGCTTTGAGGGGCTGGGTTTTCTTTCTGAAACCTGTTTACTGGTATGGGAAGAGATTGGTCTGTTGTGAGGAGCACTTCCTGCTCTCTCAGAGGACCGCGACCGGATTCTCAGCATCTGTATGGTGATCAGCTGCCTCTTTTGATGGTGTGCTGGATCTTGTACGCACAGGGTGCACATACATATACTCAGGCACAAACATATATAAATAAACTAAAATGAGTAAGCATTTCCAAAAACCTTCTCCATGGCCTTAAAGAACATAACATCACAATAAGTAAGAACAAGGGCTACCCTCGTTTGCATCTCTGCTGCTGTGATGAAACACGGACCGGATCTGACTTGCGGGAAGAAAGAGGTTATTTGACTTGCATCCCATGTCTTGGGCTGCCATCAAGGAAGTCAGAAAAGGACTGAAGGAAGAAAGAAGGAAAAAACTTGGAGGCGGGAACTGAAGCTGTGAGCACAGAGGACCACTGCTTGCTGCCTAGCATCCGGACTCACAATCAGGCTCTTTCTTAAACACCCCAAGCCTTCCTCGAGATGGCACCTTCAACTGTGGACTGGGCCCTCCTAACATCAATTACCACTCAAAAAGCTGTCCAGCGGATATGCCTAAGAATGGAGGGAAACCCTTCAGCTGAAGGCTCCTCTTCCCAGGTGTGCCGAGTGGAAGTTTAGTTAACAGGAACTGTTTTGTTGGCTCATTGGTATCAAAGTCCACACCACATCATCTAAACTCCATGACTTCAGAATGGGAGGTACTGTGAGCAACGTGAAATGGAAATAAAGAAAATCTAAACTATTACGGAAACTTCAAGCCCTTGATATCCATGAGGGACTGGGTAGTCTGCGTCTTCCAGACCCAAGCAATTGACTTGTTTAAACATGAGATTATAAAAACTAACACACTCCAAGAGTCCACACATTCTATAGGCTGTGAAGACTAAAGTTTACACAGACAAAACTGATCTTTATGCTTTGCCATGATCTGTGTTAGAATCCAGTCTCAAAACTGTGTTCTGAAAGCATATTAAGTAAATAATGCTGTCAGTGGCAACAACAGCTAACGCTTAACACAAAATATATGTGTAGCCCCAGACATCACTTTCCTAATATAATACAGGACCTTAAATGGCGAAGTGTAAGTTACATATTTATGTTTGTACATTTCCACACAAATGGAAATATTTGCTTTTTTTCAAAAAAAAAAAGTTAAACCATCTAGTTATCACAGTGTTTTAAAAAGTTCATTTTTTTCTAATTTGTTACAAAACAGGGGCTTTCTAAAGTAAATTGGCTGTATTTGATCTCTACTTACTATGAACTCAAGACAATTAAGTAAATAAAAACAAACAAAATAAAAGAAACCGTGAGCTAACTCAGAGCCCCAGCTGGCTGGGTCCTTCTGCCTCGTCCTCCACAATGAAGCAGTTACTGGTATAGAGTGTAAGGTTTACTGTCAAGCCATATTATATGTAATTTGAGGGTGTTTTAAATGCATAACTGCTCCAAACTGGTCCTCAAAAAAGCTCTTTAAGAAAAGCTACATGGAATTTTAATTTAATTCATCCTTATTCTGTAGAGTAGATTTCTAAGGAAGGGAGAATATGAAACTAAGTTCAACAATATATCTTAACTGTAAAAAGGTAGATGTCGTTGAAGCAAACCAGTTAAAAAGTTAACGTTTCTCTTAAAATATGAATACCACTAATGTATAATCCTAACAGGATGCTATATATCTTATCTATAATATCTGTTATAAACAGAAAAAATGTTCCCTATGAGTATGTTAACAATTATGGAGACACTGTGTTTACTTTTAGCCTACCTTTTGGACAGCTAATCCTCTTAGCCTATCCCTGGCTTCGTAACTGTCAAAATGGGGCAGAAGGGAAGCTCCTCACAGTACTCATTTGTAATTGTAATTACATTGACATCAGTAAATGTTTTCATAAATTCGGTTATAATCTTCAAGATCAACAGTCACTTTAAACCACCTTCATACTTTGCACGAAGGTATATGTATGACTGTTCTCAGAATCAGAGAAATTATTCATTAAGCAAAGGAAATATACACTTATCACTTTCTACATATAACTAGCTACTTCATTTGCCTTAAGCCAAGAACACTAGCACTTTAAACTTAAATTCATATATATTTTTAAAACCATTATGAAATTAACATGGCCTAAAGGCAAAAGAAATTTGCCACCTCTCTGCCACTGAGAAATGGATGCAAGGCATCAAGACATTTCCAGTAACAAACTGCATTGCACTTAGGAATAGAAGCACTTTTGTTTACTTTTCAATGTGAAGAGGAACTTATAAGGCTTTATAGTGTTAACAAATTCTACTTTTATCCAAAAATATAAATGTCAGTATAAACTTAGAGTACCGCATAGCAACATAAAATATTTACATGAAACCTTTCCTTTACAATGATATAAAGCTCACGTTGAGAATTAGTTAAGATGAAGAGAAAAATAAACACTTGGTGTATTTGGGCACTTTCACTAAGGTTAGAAATGGCTGCAGTCCACTGACAGCACAGACCCTCTTTCAAATGCTGAGTTGAGCAAACTAACATTACAAAGCATGTGAGTGAGTGAGGGCTTACAGTCCAGGGAGCGTGCAAATTCAAATCGTCACCACGGCCCATAGCTGTATACTGTTGGGATCTATGTAAGACTTCTACTAGTAATATAACCACCAGTCATTTCCTTCTTGTCATGTTTCATGCGACAACCCTGTCAGGATAAATAGCCGTGCGGTGTATGCATTAGTCATTCGCTGCTGGTTCCTGTCATGAAGGCTGAGTCTTCTTTATAAGAACGAGCTATAGGTATGTTTAAAGCATATGTGGAGAACGTAAATGTTGGCCTAGCCATTGGAATGAAATTTCAGTTAACGTGAAAAACTGACTTTTTAATTTCAGTCCAAGTTTCTGATCTTAAAAAGACAAAAAAAAAAAAAAGCCATAAGCAAGGTAAGCTGTAAGTAAAATGTAGTTGTTGAGCTCCGATAACTTAAAATAAGATCCCTGGGTCAAAGCATCACAGGTCCTTTGAGCTCTATGGAGAAGCCCTCCTCCTTTGACAGCAAGAAAAGAAGCCCATCTGAGTGCATGGGGTTGGGGAAGTAGGAACGGAAAAAGTTATGGTGCCATCTCTTTTGAAAAACAATACAACTTTCTTGTGGTTCCCCCCCCCACACACACACACCCCTTTGGAAACCACTTTGAAAAACTAATATCCACACCCACGGAGATCCTGTCCTCAAGTCCTCCCTGCTAAAGGTCACTGCAGAGAGCCTTCAGTCTTCAGGCCTCTCTTGGGCAAGCCCCGTTTCAGCACCATGGACAGCGCAGCACATCCAGAAGCCCAGGGTTGCAAACACCTATTTCTGAAAAACCCGCCTAGACCTCCCCTTTGCTAATTAGCAAGGTCAGAGTCCTTGTTGACTATGATACAAGTTATTAACTATTTTCCAGAATTTTAACTCACAGCATCAAAGATGTGTCATTTACTATTTCTTCAGAGTATGCAAAACAGAAGAAGCAATTACATAAGGTGTATGATCACCAGCTTAACATTGAAAATCAATTGGTAGATAGCTAATTACAGCCTTCTACTCATAGGACACCCAGGTTAATACTACACAAATGTCTAAGAAACAGGAGGCTTAAAGTAGAACCAGCCTCCAGACTTTCTGAGGAACAAGAGCCACCCCATAAAACCCATGAGATCTGTTGTGTTTGGCTGTTTTCTCCCCTACATCAACAGCTACACTTTGTCTTGTTCCTAGAGACAACCAACTTCACTATGCTAGCAGTGGAGAGGTGATGTAGGCAGATCCACGGGAAGATCCCTTCTGACTACCTGTGTGTACGGGTCCCCTCTCTCACAGAGTTTGAACCAGCTGCATCACTCGAAGAAACACCTAAAGCTTGACTTTGTTATCTTAGAAGATGAAGGCGTCAGGCCACCAGCAGCCTACCAGGTGTCCCCAACTCCAGCAGAAAGCCAAGTTCTTACAGCCAGCTAGACAATGATTAAACTTAAAAAACCAGAGCCAAATAAGCAAATGGAACAGACGGAAAGCCGCAGAGAAGGGGGAAAGGAACCACTGCCCCTACCTTGCAGTCCTCTGGACACGACTTCACCGAGTACTCGTCCGACTGTAAGTACTTGTGCAGCACGCTTTCAAACTCTTCGTACTTCTCCTGAGCGTGGTGGTCATAGTCCTGGTAAGCCTCGATGCACTGTCTACACGTGGTCATCTCACCGCCCTCCGTGAGCACCACGTCCAGACTGCAGTTCAAAGTGCTGGGACTGGACAGCCCCGAAAACAACTCCCAAAGTGTGTAGGAATTACAAAACGAAAGGTAAAAATCCGACAAGTTCCACAACGGAGTTGTCCGAGAGCCCCTGGGCGATTGCTCCTCCCCCGCGGCCGCCCCCCGACTCCAGTTCCTGGCGCACACCGCTTCTGCGCTCTCCACGGTGAAGCACTGGCCGGAGGAGGCGCCCTGGGGGTAACAAGTCTCCAGGCGCCACACCGGCTTGGCAGAGTTTCCTAGAAAAAGAGCCCTGCTCCGGTTGTTCTTGCCTCGGTTGCCCTTGCTGCTGCCGCCGCCGCCGCCGCCACCGCCACCGCCGCCTCCCGGGGAGGGGGGCAGGGTGGGGGACGAGGAGGCGGAGAGGAGTCTGTGTGCCTGGGCGGCGGGCGAGGACTCCCCCATGCTGGCCAGGAGCGCGGGCCAGGAAGGCTCCTGCTGCCGCTGCCTCTGCTGCTGCTGCTGCCGCTGCCTCTGCTGCTGCTGCCTCTGCTGCTGCTGCTGTTGCTGCTGCTGCTGTTGCTGCTGCTGCTGCTGTTGGTGATGCTGCTGTTGGTGATGCTCTTTGTCCCGGGTCCGGGTCAGCTTGGCCTCGGCGCAGAACCACAAGTGATCAGAGAGCAGGACTGTGAAAAACAGGAGAGAAGCCAGAGACAGTCGCCATTTCTGAGCCCGCTCTGAATCGATGAACGGTTTCTCGTTCTCCCGGGGTGCTGCCAACCAGATTTTTAAGCCGTCGTCATACTGCCGACACATCCAAGCACCCCTGGTCATATTTTGGGAACGCACAGCCCTGGCCGACTCCACCGTGAGGGCTCCTGTGCCTGTGTCACCACAATATGCATTGACTTAAAGGGTTTAATTTCCGTATCCCCTCCTCCCGTTTCTTCTCTCTCTCTCTCTCTCTCTCTCTCTCTCTCTCTCTCTCTCTCTCTCTCTCTCTCTCTCTCTCTCTCTCTTCCTCCCTACATAAATATTACCATACTTTGGAGGAAAATCTTGCTTCCGACCTAATCATCAGCCGACCCCATCCCCTGGAGAGTGGGAGACAATAAGAGAGAGAGAGAGAGAGAGAGAGAGAGAGAGAGAGAGAGAGAGAGAGAGAGAGAGAGAGAGAGAGAGAGAGAGACGCGGAGGCTGGTGCTGTGCTGGCCGGTGGGAAGGCTGAGTGCGGGAGGTGATGGTGGTGGAGGTGGCGGGGTGGCTGGCGCTGCTCCTGTCACCCCGGCATTGTCAGCGCTTGGGTCCCCATGGCCCAGCTGAGGACAGCCCGCTCTCCCCTGCCAGGGGCATGCCGTGTCTCCGCTGCCCACTGACGGCGACCGGAGCGCCTCCCCTCCTCCTCTCCTCCTCCTCCTCCTCTTCTCCTCCTCTTCCTCCTCCTTCCTCTCCGTCGCTGGTTTCTCCTCCGCCTCCCGCGCCTACTTCGCGCTGGCTCTCCCCGCGCCCCGAGCTTGGGCGGCCGCCGGCGGGGCTGTCCCTCCCCCCCACCCCCCACCCCGCGCTCCGACTGTCGCCGCGGCCGCTGCAGGTCTGCCCGCGGGCGCCGCCGGGGGCCGAGTCGCCTGCTCTGGGCCTCCGGAGGCCACAGTCATCTTCAGTCCCCGGGCTAAGTTGCCGCCATCTTCGTCCTGGAGGCACACTTTTTTGGGGGGGAACGCTGGATTTTGCGTCATCTCCTCCCGCCCTGAGGTCTCTCCATCCTGGCGCAGTGGCGGCGGCTCGGCCCGGGGAGGAGGACGAGGACGCGCCGGGTGGCGACTTGAGGACCCGCTGTCCGCCGCCCCCTCTGGGCCCTCTGCGCTGAGGCTTTTGCCCTGGGCTTGCAGTCCCTCCCCCACTTTTTATTTCAGAGTCAGGACGTGGGCTGAGTGGCCAGGGCTGCTGTCCTGGGTCTCCAGCTTCTACCCCGGTGTCCAGGGGACAAGTCCAAGCCTCGGGAGGGCAGCTAAGAGGTCCTCGTTGGGGACCAGGGGCTGGGGACCATCTCCTTCACAGATAGCCTACAGCAAGAGGAGGCTGACTAGAGGAGGGGCGAGGTGACTTTGCAGGCTCAGTCTGAACGCTCTCTTTGGGTCCTTAGACAGCTCTACTGCTTTCGGTTGTGTCCTAAATCGGCTTTATGGGTCAGAAAGGATGCGGGGTGCACGCGTCTGTGTGTCTGCCTGCATGGTGGTGCTTTCCCGGCACCATGTGTGCGCTGCAGCTGTGACCACACTATACTCCATGTCTGACCATTTTTCCTCCTACAAAGTAAGCGTCAACAAAAGGTCTGTTCAGCCCTGGGGAAGCACCCGCATTAAGGTGCACCCGGTTGGCGTTGAGCTCTGGGGCCCTAATCTCGGAGGATTCCTCCAGAGGACCCTGGGGGCACCAGCGCACTGTTCCTGCAGCCCAGCCCAGCCAGGTGGGTTCCTCAGCTCCGGGACTTCCGCAGCGCCCTCCAGGCTGGCGCTACAGTCCGGAGCTCTGGTGCCCCTTAGTGTTGGCTCTAGGAGTTCCAAGAAGAGAAAGGCAGACACACGCTGGGAAAACCTGGGGTCCCCTGATTTCCGGTCGGGCAGGGTGGGGAAGCCAGGAGCAAACAGCTGTCTCCTGAGGTCTGGACAGCTCCTGCACACCGCCTAAGTTCCTACCTGAGCCAAGAGCACCAGACTTGGGGGATGCCAGGCGTTCTCTCTGACAACCAGGTACACTTAACGACCACCATGTAATTCTCTCTCGCCTGCATCTCAAGCCAACGCACATTGGGAAAAAGCCTTACCAGGTGCCCTGAATTCTAAACAAGTACCCTAAGAAACCAAAACGAGGGCTCAACAGAATTTGTTTTCCTATCACAGGAGCTGTGGGTGCTGGGGACAAAGAAGGAGCCGGGATTCTTCAAATGGGAAGTTGCCAGGAGCAAAGCACTGAGTTCAATCCTTTCACAATATAGTAAAGTAGCACTATACTGATTCTGCATATTTAAATAAGTTCTGTAAAACCACATGGAATGGTCACCAAGGAACTAGGTCCAGTTTAACAACTGGTTTATGTAGAAATGTCAGGTGAGGATTTAGTATGGGGGTTGAGTACATTCTAGTACTTTGGGTTTCATTTTGTTGAATTTCTGATTAATGTCAGAATTTTTTCCAAATATAATTCTAATAAAATATTGTTTATTAAGCAGCCCATCAGGAATCTCTCTTTACTTATGCATTGCGCTCCCCAACCACAGTATCTCATTACAGTATCAGTAAAGACATGCAAGCATCGTACGCCCCCTCAATCACTTTATAGTTGAATGGAATGGGCATTAAAGGAAATAACGGAACAAGTGGAAATCAGAAATTCCTAACTGAGTCAGGCACAGTGTCCTATGCCTATAATTTAAGCTATTACATACATGAAGCTGGGGCAGTCACTTGGACACGGGAGTCCCCACCAACCTGAAGCAAGACTGTAAAAAATGGCACAAGTGATTCTAACCCTGTTTGTCTTACATCACGAAGCCTCTGTTTTGTGATATTTGCTAACTTGCTTTATTAGAATGCCGCTGTACAGAACCCAAATCCCCGTGTTTATTAGATAGTAATCTCTCTTGTCCTACACCCTCCACCTCTGCTGCATTGCTGATCTGCGTCCTGATGCACAGCTTTTAGCAGTGGTTTAAATGAATAGCTTGTCTCTTGCCGTGAGCTGTGGATTCAATCCGAACAGAAACTACAGATGGGCGAGAGAAGAAACACAATAAATGAAATTGGAAGACTACAGTTCGCCAAGAAGGAAAGAAGCAAAGTTCCACTTATTTTTAACTTCATTATTATGCAGATGTAGCCAAATCACATCTCAAAAAAATGTTCTATGATGCCTACACTAAAGTTAAAACAATAATGCTTAAATCCGATCCTGCAATAGATAGGAGTTCATTCTTTGTTTTTAAATAACTTGGGCTTTTCTTTTTCTCTAACGCTTCTCATGAATTGGCTATCTTAAAATAAGACAATTTCAGGATGTGACTATGCAAATGTAAGTCATCTCCTCATGTGCTAGCCAATGGTGACAGTACTGGAGTGAATGAAGAAAGTCTGAAGACAAGGCGCTGAGTACAGAAAAGCAAGTCTAGCTGGACACCGGTGATGGAGAACACAGTGGAGCACCAGGGCCTGCAAGCAGATTTTGAGAGGGACCAGGGTTGAGACAGTACTGACAGCATTGAGTCGGATCCAGATGATTCCTTGGGAAGGTGGAACATTTATTTTGAAGAATGGCCAGTCAAAAATCACAGCAAAACAATAAAACAAATGAGCCGAAATCACCTTGAACTTGGGGGTGAAACACTGGTGCATACGTCATAGCGTGTTCATGAGAAGGCGGGGAACAGGGGACCAGAGAGGGCTGGCACTCCATCACGTCAATGCTGTGCGGTAAGCAACGTGGGGTTTTTCCCAAAAGAGACTTGCTGAGGAGACAGAGATGAGGATTTGAATGGGTTTTTCTTCCCTCATTAACTACACTGTGCAGTTAATGCTAAATCAAATCAAGAAATAGGTTCAAAGAATATACGAGCCAGACTAGTAAACTTTGGGTCTCATTAGGTTATCAACCTGCACACTGGAAGAGAAAAGCAAATGGCGTGTCTGGGCGTGAGGCTCATTTATCAGGAGAAGTGGGCTGTGGAGTCTAGGAACTCCTACACAGGTTCTACCTCAGAGTGTGACTAACGGCACAGAGGAATCTCATTGCTCCAGCATGTCTGAGAAGCTGCCTGGTAACTGAGTCACAGGTGCATCACACCTAGGAGTCAGATTCCCAGGGTGAGCTGGCTCCGCCTCTGATTTTCTGTTACAAAAATAAGAGATCTTTCTCCAAACTTTTACCTTCACCCTACAGTGAAAGTTAAGTGCATTAATAGTTCCTCACTGAGAGAATGACCAAACTGGGGGGAAAAAATCATCCTTTAGCGAAATCCATCCTTAATGGTTTTTTTTCTCTACTCTGAAGTATTCTAGATGCCACAAATACCTGCACACCCTCTATTTCTCTTATGCAGTTTATATGCCACATGTAAATGACAATAGATTCCTGTTACATGCATATTGTTCCAAAAAAGAAATGCTATGTTTTCAGCACTCAGATACTGGGGAGGGGGGGAGGTGTCTTCACCAGACGACTTAAAAATACATTGAATTAACTTGTGGGGTGCATGTGCCAGTGTGGAGAGTCAAAGAGACAGCCCATGAGTCCACTTCCCTCTTCCATCACTTGGGTTTGGGGAACAAATTCGGGTCATTAGGCTTGGAGGCGAGCACCCTTATGGACTGCGCAGGCAGCTGTCCTGCTTGGGGTTTCTATTGCTGTGATGAAACATCATGACCAAAACCAAGTCGGGGAGGAAAGGGTTTATTTTGGCTCACACTTCCATATCGCCTTTTGCCACTGAAGTAAGTCAGGGCAGGAACTCAAGCAGGACAGCAGCAGGGGCTGACGCAGAGGCCATGAGGGGTGCTGCTCACTGGCTTGCTCCCCATGGCTTGCTCAGCCTGCTTTCTTATGGAATCCAGGACACCAGCCCAGGATGGCGCCACCCACAGTGGGCTGGGCCCTCCCCCATCAATCACTAATTAAGAGGACGCCCTACGACTGGATCATAGGGAGGGAGGCATTTTCTCAACTGAGGCTCCATCCTGTCGTGCTGACATAAAACCAGGCAGCACACCCACTCAGCATGCCTGTGCCTTAAAAGGTGTTAGGTGTAAACTGCTAACGAAGAGCAGTCTAAGCTTAACTATCAGGATAGACAGGCGCCGGGGATATTTCTTTCTTGGCAACATGATGACCTGAGTTCCAGTGCCCAGCACCCACATAACGGGCTGACCCAAGTGGTGCACAACTGTGACCCAGCATCCAGGAGCCACAGGTGGATCCGTGGAGGTCACTGGATGGTTTAGTTCAGCTAGTCAGCTCCACAGTCTGTGAAACATTGGTGTAAACATACGTTGGGGAATCATCAAAGAAGACATACAACATAGCTTTCTGACCTCCACAGGAACACACAAACATGTGCACACAGATGCACACACTCACTCACGTGCATGCTCACACACAAACACATGCACATACTCATTGCACACTCTTACATACACATGTGCATATACATGAGTGCACATTCACATGCGCACATTCATATGAACAAATGGGTGCATATACATATGTGTACACATATGCACATATGCACACTCACATGCATACCATCACAGGTACATGCATACACACATATGCACAAAGTCACATGCGCACACTCACATGGACACATGTGCACGCACCAAAAGAAAGATAGGCCTGAACAGTCACGTGACTTGCTCTGCTGACTGATTTCTTCCTAGATCTGAGTGGACAAGCTTGGCAGAACCAGGATCTCTCTCTTTTTTTTTAAATTTTATCTTTATTTTTTTCCTTTATTAATTTATTCTTGTTATATCTCAATGGTTATCCCATCCCTTGTATCCTCTCATTCTTCCCTCCCTCCCATTTTCCCCTTATTCCCCTCCCCTATGACTGTTCCTGAGGGGGATTACCTCCTCCTGTATATGCTCATAGGGTATCAAGTCTCTTCTTGGTAACCTGCTGCAGGATCTCCCATTTAGGTGAGTCCACTACATTCCAGCTTGGTGACTTTCAACTCAGCTGAGCAGAGTCATGGAGAACCTGAGAAAACTTCGTCCCCTCAGTGAGATGCTCAGTGGAACCGAGAGAGATCTGAGGAAGCTGAGTTTTTAACAAGTGTTCCTCGGCAACTCTCGATACAACTGTTGCACCCATGTGTCCACGGCAGAGAGAGCCCCTGCTGAAAACCTTGCTCACTGCAAGTCAAGAAGGGACCACGCTGTAAATTCTTACGCAGTGTGGAGTCACAGAGAGGAGAGGGCCACCGTGGTGTATTTGTGACAAGAGTGGGGTCATGCCCCATTCATTCACAGACCTTCTTATGGTACGCACATATCGTATGCCACCTTTAGCATTAGCAGTCTACCTATGGTGCTTTATCATTAAAGAGATGATTTATAACTTGCCAAATATTATTCTAGGAACATGTGTACTCACAAAACTACACACACACAGGAAAGGAACAGAGAGATTATTCTATAACCTAGAGAAGACACAGGAAGGAAAAGCGCACACACAAGAAAGCTTCTGAACATAGGGGAAAAATCCGCCTGTATCTACCTAAGGGGACGGGGATTTTTCTCCTGTGAGATTGTGCACACCCTAAAACTGGGTGCAAGTCCCTTGTCAGGAGTCAGCCCTTCAGAAAGATCTGGTCTCCTTCCCTTGGAGTCCTCTAAAAAATCTCATATTCGAGAGGCCTTTTTCTATTTCCTATCAAATTTTGTTTTGCCTAAAATAGTATCCACCGATAGACTGTGATCACCCGATAGAGCTGGAAAGATACTGTGACCACCAGATAGAGCTGGTAACCAACGTGGAGATGGTTTAAAGAAGGCAAGTTTATGCCTCATGAGGATGGCGGGTATGATATTGCAACAGCTAAAACTGGGCTATAATTTTAAACGAGAATTCTGAACACTATAGTTGAGGGATTATTTGTGATAAATACAAAAAGACCCTGACACTCATTGATTCACTGACGTGGATAAACAGATGAAAGCAGAGAAGGCAGTAATCCTGCCAGGCGCTCAAGCACGCTGCAGGGCACAGTAGGTGCAGATATTCCTTTAAGAATACCTAAAACCGATGGGGAAAATAAGAAGATGAATTACAGTTTGCATTTGTGAAGTTGTTGCTCTTTGGCTTGCCTGAATCAATAGCTATACTAGTGGGAAGTGGTCTCCTGAGCACAATGCGCATTCGTGCCAAAGGAGGCCAAACACAACCCACAAGGTCACAGACGCAGACACTGCGGGGTGTACAGCCATAGTCCGTGCTCATTAGGAAACACTGTTGGCTGACACTAACGACAGAAAGGTGACCAGTGTTAAAGCGCTCTTTCAACCACACAGCCTGGACATTGAAGGAAAGCTTAGGAACACGTATATCCAGCCCTGCCTGCTTTGTTACTTTTCCCTTGTTCATAGTCTCATTATTTTTCCTTACTATCTTTCCAGATTACTTCAGAGAGAGGTTGTTACTCATTAACCCTTTCCTGCAAAATATACTAAGTAGCTACCATAAGTTTTTCTTGGAATTGTGATAGAACATATTCTCCACACAGTATAAATACAGTTGCAGTTTTCCTATGGATAATGGCCTTTTTATTGTTTGCACAATAATGTATCAGTAAGGACATGTGGGTATGTTCTACTGCTGTTGAAAATGTGTGCATTTTTGCATATATGTGTGTGTAAGTAAACATGTGTGTTTGTGTGAGTGTGCATGTTTGTATACATATGTGTCTTGATGGGGAGTATATATGTCTGTGCATGTGTTTGCATGTGAATATTTATGTGTGCATGAATGAGTATATTTACAACTCATATGCCAAAGCATGTTCTTGTTTGTGCATAAATGCATGTGTTTGCATATTTGTAAATTTGTGGAGGGGTAAGCATGTTTATGTATGCTTGTATTTGTGTCTGAGGGCACCTGAGTGTCATGTAAATGTGCATGTCTGTGTGTATGTGTGTGTATGTGTGTGTGTGTGTGTGTCTGTATGTGTGTGTAAGATGGTGGATCTACTTAAACATCCTATACACAGGAGCAATTCTGAGACATTTTATAGTGAAGACCCACCTGTCTGTGCCCCTTATGACAGCACTTTACAGTTTTGAAATAGGCTCCAAATGGTGACAGTTCTTAGATTTCCTGAACCTTCATCCTGACTGATTACATCAGGTTAACAAGACCTGGTCTGTAGAAATCCCCACCTTGGTGGTGTCATAAACAGACTGTGTTGGTTTTATCCATCTGCCTTTTAGCTTTCTTCTTTGTTGCAGGCTCCTCTTAGGCAACCCATCTTCTTGCATTCTCAGTAGCTAACAGAGTAACGAAACGGATCGATTCAGACGGAGTGAAAGCTGGTGTGTGCGAGGACATCAGTGTCTGAAATCTCACATCTTCTCTGATACACACAAAGCCTCCCACCCCCATTACAAACAGCTTCAAAATGCATGTGTGTATCTACTCTTCTATGAACAAGATGGCCGCCGTCAGTGAGTGCGCTGACCAGTCAGAACATCTTCTCAAGGTGAACTTGAATAAAGATAGAGAAGCATATTTGCTATCCAAAGTCCAGGCACAGATCTGACTTCCTCTAAATCTACACCAATCTCAACCAATGGTGTAAAATTTAACAACACAGACCCCTGAAGCTCCAGAGATCAGAGTTATCGTGCACAGACCATGAAGCAGTTAAATTCACATATTTAAGAAAGTGGGGCAGATTCAAATTGGAGAAATCATCAAAATGCATTAAATAATCGACATCTCAGAACTAAAATGGTAAGAGTAGAAGTAAGAGGTGTTGAATGGACAGAGTAAAGGACACTCAGTGGATTTTATAGCAGATGGCTGTGTTTTCCCCCGAACATTTGTCAGGGGGGTGTGGGGGGGAGGGTGATGCCGCAACCATATAGGGTTGTCATAATTAGGACAAAACCCCTGACCCAAACCATGTAAGGAAGAAGGACCCTTTTTTACTCAGAAGGTCCAGTCACCGTTTCCTAGATCCACCATGAGCTTGAGGTGAGGCACACATACAGCAGAGTGAGTGTGAGGGCACAGAGCTCCTCCCCCCAGGGCAGGTGGCAAGGAGAGGCACAGGCGGGAGACGCTGAGCGCCGGGCATCTTTGGAGCACACCTCCGATGAGCTACCTCCTCTTTCTCAGCACTAATTTCCAATATTATGAGCATGCTATGAATTCACCAGGGAACTAATCCATCCACTGGTGAGGCCAGGGCTCTCTAGAGCACTTCTTAAGGGCTGACAAAGTGGGCAGCCACACACCTTATGCATGAGCTTGTGGGGCTGTCATCCATTCAAACTTTAAGTACAGTTAGGAACCGTACTCACCCGTGATCTCTACTCATCTGGCCTGTGGGTGCTTGTCTCTTCCCCTGCACCTGCCTGTGATTAGAGGGTCTGGTGAACCTTCCGGGCAGTCTGCATCAGTGCTGTGAAGTGAGGTGGCACAAGCCTCCCTTGGCAGCTGGCCAGTAATGAGGTGGCAGGCTTTTTGCCCGGTGTAGAGGAGTGTTAACCAGGCAGTGCTGAGGGCTGGCCTTGAAGAGCGAGGCATCCTCAGGATCCCAGGACATGGTGTCATTTCTTCTTACCTGCATTTTCCCTACTCGTAGTTCAGGATGGAGGCCTTGGCTTTCTGTCCATGCCAGTTTCCCAGATATTACACATCAAACTGTTCTAAGTCACAGGCTACATATAGGGTGGCATCAGTTGTCAATCACATCAGTCTCAGGTGAGGCATAGTGTGGCTTCAGTTCTGTACAGTGTTGACATCTGAGTTCTCACTACTAGGTTTCTAACGGTGGGCTCCCACCTGTGCGGCCGCTGTCTCCGTGCACAGAAGGTGTGCTTACATACGGATGCACCTTTGAACGGCTTTGTGGTTCAGGCTGTGCCTCACCTGGAGACTAAGCTCAACCAGTACTGAGAATCAGTACACAAGTCCCCCTCTTACTCACCATCAGGCCACGCCCCCAATTCAAAACCCTGGGGGTTCTGGCTTAAGGAACTCAAGGAACCAAAGAATGGGAATTGCTATTTGTTAAGCTAGATTTGTATGTCACCGCTCTCCTGTCATCTGTCACTGAGTTCAATCTCTGCTTTGTCGGGTCTGTTCTCAGCCTGACTCACTAGTAATCACAGAAGGCCCAGCGCGACAGTCCCTTCAGCCCCAACATCCCCAGAGAGAGCTTCGCAGTGTGCACTGTCTCTCACATGATTAAATGTCCAGCTCTGAAATCTACTCTGGGAATGAAACACTTGCCTTTACTAGGCCTGTCTCAAAGGTCTAATCAGACTGTAAGTGTCTTGTTTGCCAAGACCAAAACTGTAGGGAAGGAAAATAGGTGCAGGGTTTCAAATGTAAGTATCTCCTTGCTGCCTCTGGACTTTGTACGGAGAAGAACAGAACGCTAGGGAAACAATCGACGGCGGCACCGGAGGAACAATTCGTTGCATTTAAGGGAGCTGATTTTGATGGCAATGTGACAGAGATGAGATCCGTGTAGGTTAGAGTTCTAGAACACACTGCAGATGCCCAAGATTCCTCTCACTGGAATGTGGCTCTGCGTGAACCCGCGTATGGATGCTTGCTCTTGGCACAGCAAACTCTCTAGTTCCCTTCGGGTCCTGGAAGTGCCTTTAAGCCAGCATGCAGCAGAGTCCCTGCGTCAGAACCGTCAAGAGAGAAAAGAAAGAGAAGAAAGGGAAAAGAGAGAAGAAAGTGGGGATTCCGGCTGGAATGAGGTCCAGCTGAAGGAGGGACGATGAGCAGATATTAAAATGAAAAGCTCACTGAATACTACCCGGGTGGGGGAAGGGGGTGAGGGGGAGCGGCGGGGGAGGATGAAAAACAAAAAACAATGACGCCTAAAAGTGCACAGATGGCCAAAAGATAAAAGTATAAAAACCTTTGAGTCTCAGGTCACAGGATGTGGGACAGAGCGACAACTGGAGCAAGACACCTCATGTCCTCTAGTTTCCACATAGAAATGTTAGGGTATGCATACACATGTCCACACACACACGAAACATGCCTACATGGGTGCTCATAGACACACACACACACACACACACACACACACACACACATACACCATACACACACACACACACACACACCATACACACACACACACACACACACACACACACACACACACACACACACCAGTTCTCATTTTCAGTATAGTCTTTAAAACCATCCCAACCCTTCCAATACTCTTTTCAGAATTTAGGTGACACTCTTCCATCCTGCTCAGGAAGGCTCGGGGTAGATCTAGAGTTCCACCCCCACCCCCACCCCCCGCCTGAGTGTTTTCTGAAGACTGCGTCACAGAGCCCTTGAAAAGCAGCTGTTCTCTTTACCCGGAACCTACGTCCAAGCTGCTATTCTCTCTGAGCTGGCTGCTCCCACTATTTACTCAGTTCTCCGTAAAGATAAAGCGGGCACTGGACACTTGCGTTGCCTGTGTGGCGCGCGTTGTTATGACACAGATCTGGCAGTTGCTGATTTTTTAATATCTCATCACCTTCTCTGCCACGCTCCTTACACAAAGTGAGGAAAGGAAAGGGTTTCGAGTGGAAACTACAGCTCTTCTAACAGGCAGAGACATGGCTGAGTGTCGGGTTAGCTTCACTCTGAGATCTCGTGGTCTGGCTGCTGGATTCTCCCCCTTGACCCGCAAACACCCCGACCCTTCACAAAACATCTCAGACCCAACCATGCCCTTAAAGACATGCCCGCACTTCCTCCTGGTACTGAGATGGTGCCGTTCTCGTGGGCAAAAGAGGAAGGAGTACAGAAACTCTTTAACATGGTCCGTACTCGAGGTGCACCACAGACCTCGCCTGCTGGTGTGCTGCTTCCGGTAAGCACCTGCTAAGCATGCTCTGTGTGGACTTAAAGCGAGAAAGGGGCTTTAAGAAGCATCGAGGCGTAAGAACCCTAGGAGATGTGGGACGCCATATGTAACAACATCATCTAACAATATATAATAATACGTTTTTAGCAATATATAATAACCAGGTTTTTAGATGCCCGCTAGTGTGCCCCGAACTCCAAAACAGCCACACATTCTATTCCATCCTATCAGAGAATTTGTTATACACACCGGGGTTTTCTGAATTCATTTTATAAGCAGTCCTTCCTGTCTCGTGTACCATGGGAAATCTGGATTCTGCCTAGTCCTCACATGGCAGCGTGCCTCCCCATCCTTGTTAGACACCAAGGGCCTGTGTTTCACAAGTGCAGAGTAGATAGTTAAATGTTTTTGTTTAACTGGGAAACACATAGTTTCTCTGCTGTACCTCTGTCCACTCTTCCCCTGGAAACTCTGAGAGACACTACTAACAAACCAGTTAGTCATCCTGGTCCATTGTAAACTGTTAGGTGCCTGTCTGGGGGCCACGCCACAGCACACTTGGTTCAATGGAAGAGTAGATTTGGAGCCTCTCCTTAATGTGTACACAGCTGATGGTACCTAGTGCACAGCACGCAGCCGCGATATGCCTGGAACATGAGGATTTTGTGTGAAGATTGGGTGGTGGGATTGTAAGAGACAAAGGTGGTGGACAGTCACAGCCAAGCAGCAGTTTCTGGTCACACTAGGATGGTTGTACATGTGCACTTGTGGGGATAGTACAGGGGAAGAAAAATTATGCGAGATCAGTCCAGGCATAATCTCAGGATGGAGGAGGGAACTGGTCATAACGCGCCACCCTTAGCTAGGGAGCTGTTGGCAACAGACAGCGGCTGGGTGGGCAGCGCAGGGGTCAGAACTGGCTTTCTTTCTTTCTTTTTTTCTGTGTCCATTTCTTTTTTTCCCTCTGATGTCTTCTTTTTTATTTAATTAATTTATTCAGATTACAACTCAAGTGTTAGCCCATCACTTGTACCCTTCCATTCCTCCCTCCCTCCCTCCTGCTTTCACCCTATTCCCCTACCCTAGGTCTAAGATCGAGGGGCTTTCGTCAAGGATTCGGCCCCTGACAAGTTACCCATGACCCAGAAGGTGGGCTACAGCCATGTACATACATGTAGAACTAAACGGACTCAGTAGTTGATTTTCTAAGAGAGGATTCTTGAAGCTGGAAGGAAATCATAGTTGGGGGATGGAGAACTGGGTGGGGTGGGGTGGGGGGACTGAAAAGGAAAAGAACTCAGAAAACCTAAGCATGAGTTTCAATCACACCACGCACATCTTTCTGCAAGATGCATGTGATTGCCTTGTCACTCACGTGAGATCCAGCAGCAGCTGCGGTTTCATGAAAGGTTTGCTGCTGGTTCAGGACTCAACCGTCACTGAAGAACAGTGGTTCACAATGTTCATGTGGAAACTTCTTGGCCTGGGCCCAGTACTCCTTTAATTTCTATTATTTTCTGTTTTCTTCGTATTCCTTTGTATTTGGTCCTGCACTGAACAGTTTCTCACTACTCCACTCAAGGAAAAGGAATTTTCAAAGACATATGTGGATCAGTGACTAAGACACAAAATAAACATGGTTCTTTTCATCTCTCCTCCCAACTCTGAAGTGCTTGGAAGGTGTAAAACCCTTCAGCCAGTATCACAACGTGGTGGGCAAAAGTTTGAGAGAATGCTGAGTAGCAATTAACTACTAGGCTGAATAAGAGGAAAGTTATGCCACCGCACAGCTGAAACTATACATGGAAGGCAGCATGCAGTAACTTGGAGGCATACAAGTGGGCTGTGACTCATGGCTAAGACAGAAAATGTTCTGAGGGAAACTGGCAGCCATCAGCACCTGGGCCTCCAGATACGCTTTTAGTAGAACATCTGTTCTGGTGCCGGGTTCTGCCTCACAGCGACGCTTGCAGCCAAGGTGCGCCATACTTAGCTTTTAATAACAAATCTATAAATGCATCAGGGTCCTGTCTGTACGCACATATGCACACCCATCTAAGAGGGCTTTTCTTTTTAGGTTAGATTTGGTAAAGTGGAAACATGGTGTTGCTGGCTAGTTTTATGGCAACTTGACACAGACTAGAGTTATCTGGAAGGAAGGAATCTCGATTGATCCAGATGGATCTTATGGTATTTTCTTAGCCAGTGACTGATTGGGGGCCCCAGCTCATTGTGGGTGGTGTCATCCTTGGTCCTGGGTTCTATAAGAAAGATGGCTGGGCAAGCCACAGTGACCAAGCCTGTGAGCAGGGCCGCTCCATGGGCTCTATACCAGCTCCTGCCCTTCAGTCCTTGCCCTACTTTAGTTCCTGCCCTCACTGCTGTGATGATGAACTGTTGTATGAAGCCGTGAGTAAAATACGTCCCCACCCACCCAAGGTACTTTTGGTCACGGTGTTTCGCACAGCAATAGTCACCCTGATTAAGACACATGGTTTTGTCAGGGTTCTAAGTAGGAGGTTCAATCAAATTCAGATGTGAAGAACGGTCCATGTGTGCAATACGCTGTGGAAAGAGTGGTGTGGACACACAGGAGAGGAGTGACTCACTATTAAATGCTCCATCACACTCTATCCACGCTGAAGATGAAGATGGTCCAGGTGGCCTGGAAGATAGGATTAAAGAGGTCAGTGGTGGTGGAAAAGTTGTGAGCTGTGTGCCGAGGCCCACAATTCCCGAAGGAGAAGGCAAAGTGAGTTACAATCTGTCTTAGCGACTTGACCAATCTACCATGATGAGACAAGAGAAGAGAGGAGGGGGCACCTGAAGGGATTCACACACACTCCTTCCCCAGGCAGCTGACGCAGAGCACACTGCTGCTGTGCACTTAAGGTAAACCAAGGAGCTGAAGCTGCAAACCAACTGAGCTATTTGAGACAGATAAGTAAGTTGCGTCCCTCAAACAGAGCATCAAGGTGAGTCTTAGAGGAAGGTCAGAGACACCTCCTATAGTCTAGCTTGAAACTGGAGGAAAAGCCTCTTCAACTTACCAATCCCTGGGTATTTTGCTTATAGAAACTGTCTATTTCCTGTGAAGAAAAGCAATCGCTGCATAGCCTGCCTCCCCAACTCAAGTGTTTTCTCAAGTGTTTGCTAATGTTTATTCAAATTGTCAAACAGTATAATTCTGAAACATGCAAACAGTCTGGGACAGTACAATAAAAAACTACAATGACACTACAATAAAACAACCAGTCAATAATGTCAGGACAAAGATGATTTGAGGTTGGAATTAATAAGGAAGAAAAGTATAATAAATACGCACTATGATTAAATAATTCTATGTGTGCACAGTGGAATGTTAAACTTTTTAAAAAATCCTGTCATTTTTAAGATTTTTTGAATGAACTAGGAGGTCATTATTATTTTAAATGAAATATTCCAGGCACAAATAGACAAGCACTTTATGATTTCACTTATATAAGGAATTCTAAAATGAACCTTATCTAAAATGAAGAATTGTATTCAACAGAGGTTGGGCAATGGAGAGATGCTGGTCAGAACTGAAACACTTCAGTCAGAATAAGTTTAAAATTATCTTTACGTCATAATGAGTACAGTTAATTGCACACATTGTCTACTTGAAAACCATATTAAGTAGGTTCTACATGAAAAATAATAAACAAATTATGTAATCAGGGCTCCTTAATCTTTTTTAATTGTAACATTTTCACCCAAGAAGGCATTAGATGATCATGGGAAAATTAATAAGTGTGTAAATCACACAGTTACAACAACTAATAAGAAAGTGTTTTAGTTAATTTTATGAGAACTTCATATATGAGCACTGAATTTACTCCTATCATCCTCCCTTCCAGCTCTTCAAATATACCCACACTCCCTTCAAGTTCAAGACCTGTGTGTGTGTGTGTGTGTGTGTGTGTGTGTGTGTGTGTGTGTGTGTGTGTGTTCATTCTGCTGGGCCCATTTTGTGCTTCTTATATGTGTATCTAGAAATGACCACTTGGGGTCGCATAACTTCTCAGGAAGCCCTCCCTCCCCCCCCTCCCCCGCCCTCAGGAGTCTAACCCATTCTCCAATCAGCCATTAATTGCATTTGGCTCTTTGTCTAAGGCAGGCTCTGGTGGATGTTGGCACATTAACTGGTGCTGTCTTCGTACGGTCTTCTTTAGGCCGCCATGTTGTTGAGATTTTATGTGTTCAGCCTTCCTGCCATGTCTAGAAGACACTACTATCTCATGCAGACATCCTGGCCTTCTTCCATAGTGTTCTCAGAGCAATAGGTTCAGGGACCGTGTTGAACATATATCAACTCGGTATGGACTTCCCATGGTCAGCTCTCTGCATTTCCGCCAGGTTGGGCATTATACAACAGTCTCCGTCTGCTGCAAAAGCAGCTTTTGTGATGAGCGGGGAGGCCTGCACTTACCTTTGAGTACCCTTACACTATTAAAGACGCAGTTAGGGATTATACTGGCTTGGGAGTTGGCAGTAGTATGTTCTTCTCTGTGTCCCACGGCCTCACAAGCCATGGGGACCTGGCCGGGCTTGCATATCAGGCACGAACTCCCTCCTTGAATGGGCTTTAAGGCCGATTAGACAGCTTTATTTACTGCCAAGATGTAAGTGCCACTACCGCGTCTTTGGGGATTTTGAGGCATGCTGGTGATGGCTGTGTTTTGTAGGCTCTACGACAGACTGAGCGAAACTATCGATTGCTTTTCTCCTCTGGTGGCTCATGTAACCCCTTCAGGGAGCTGATCCTCGAGGCAGAGGCTCCTAGGCCAGCTCCGCCTTGATTTCTCTGAGTCCTTTGTCCGGTGTGTGTGATGTCATTAGCAATAGGTCTCACCTTCAACTGCTGGGAAAAAAATCAAGAGCAGTGGCAATAGCCTACTTTCTTTTGGGCTTCTCTTGCACTTTCATGGCCAACAACTCAAAAGGAGGTTCCCATGCCCGGCACTGTGGTTTTTGTTACATGATCGATGGATCTTTGGGGATCTATGGGTCTTATCCTCCTAAGTGACATAACTTCATAATTGTATACGCACACACACATACATACACACACACATACACACACATATACACAATATATATATGTATATATATAAGGTAAGCATAAAATAATGTGTTTTCATATGGCTTTCAGATCCCAGAAACAATTATCTGGTATATGCATAATTTTACCCTTCATCAAGGATGAAAGAATATCTCCATAAATACGAGAAAATTGATTTCTATTATCTAAGTCGTCGATCTACATGGGTCCTTTGTTGTTGTGTGGCAGCCCGAGTAAGTTAATACACCATATGACTAAGATGATGCTGATAAAAGGACAAAGGTGTCCGGCTTCCTGTTCTCTTAGGAACCACAGTGTCTTAGTTCAGCCAGGATAGCAGCACTCACCCCAGTCAATGAGACACACATTAGAAGCAGAGGAAGAAAAACTACCAGGTGCACCGTAACTGCGGAAGGGGAGCCGAACAGATGGTGCTGGAGCCATGGTCTGCATTTGTGCAAAACATGTAAGCCTTGGCTTTTAATTTACACCTTCTAACGCGTGGGGTGACAACACACTTAAATATTAAACTTAAATGCCAAGCAATTGGAAGCAGTCACAAGAGACGTCCCTGTGACCGTGGAGGGAGGACGTCATGTGATGACACACTTAAATATTAAACTTAAATGCCAAGCAGTTGGAAGCAGTCACAAGAGACGTCCCTGTGACCATGGAAGGAGGATGTCATGTGAGACAGCACAGGAGACGGCGATCATAAGGGGAGAACCTTCCAGGTCGGGTAACTGTTGAGAGCTTGAGTGTGAAAGACACCGCTAAGAAAACAGAAATGCAAAGCCACAGGCTGAGGAACATGCTTCAGATAAAGGCCGCCTGCACATGCCGCCTCATGCCATACCCAGAAACACCGCTGCTTCCGTTCCTGATGGTCCTCCCTGCTTCCTGCCTGAGCATCTGCGTCTCAGTGTGGAATTCCACATGCCTTCCACACTCCCTGCTCCCTGCACCCTTCATCTCTCCTGGTGCCTACAGCCCTTCTGCCTGCCTGTGCTTCTCTGAAGCAGCTCGGCACAGTCTTCGGCATTTTTCATGGTAGCACTGTGGCGAATTTTTTCCCCTTAGAATTCACCCATCTGAAAACCTTTTTGTTGCATTTCCACTTTTAAGTTAACTTCATAAACTGCGCATAATATAGAGGTCTATGTGTGTACACTGATTTTATCTCAAATTTACGCTTTAAGCCCATTCCTTTGAAAGTCTAGTGTATTGCTTTGTTTGAAACAAACTCACAGACAGGAGAAAACAGGCAATCTCCGTGTCCCAGGCTCACTACCTGCTCCCTCCTGGGTGCGGAGAACGCGGTCTTGTCTTCTATTAAACCCCAACGCACTGAGCCCAGGGCTGGGAACTTATTTCATATTAGCATTCATTTTATAGATTTTCATTTCTGACTAGAAATATCGCTTCAACTCTGTTCACCATGGCAACACAACAGCTGAAGATTCTTACAGCTTGCTTAGTGAAGAAAAATACTTGAAAATATCCTTTGATGCTAAAACTGGTTTTGTTTTCACAGCACCCCATGAAGTCAGTGGAGGAGCAAGGATAACACTGTACATTTCAGATGGATTTACCCACTGGGAGCTTTGCAAACACCGGAGAGAGGAAAGAGAGATAAGAAGCAAAGAGGAAGAGAAGGAAGAAGTAACAGAGGGAAGCGAGGGAGCGAGGCTCCCGCACAGCCGCATGCTCCCACCACGTGTGCCCACCAGGCCAGCCTCATCCTGCATCAGCACACTTGCTGCTTCACTTGATGTCTGTTGAACTAGAGTTTGGCTTTTCTGAGGGCAGAGATCATGCCTCATTCATCTACAGCCCCAATGTACTTTCTATATGTGAACCGGAAAGAAAAAAACAGATTAAGCTTATTTAATAACCAAATGAAACGATGCTAAAGAGTTTGGGAGGGCGTAGCGCTCTTGCAGAGGGCATAAGCTTGGTTCGTAACGCTCGCTCGGGGTTAGGGGCTCAGAACTGCCTGTGACGCCAGCTCCAGGGGATCTGATGTCTCTTGTCTCTGGGGACATTGGCACTCGAGCGCACGCACGCACACACACACACACACACAAATACACACACACACACGCACACACATACACACACATGCACACACATACACACACACACACACACCAACACATAATTAAGAAAAATAAAACTAATATATATATATTTTAAAAATCAATAAAGTTCAGAAAAAATAAAAGTTAACATAATGCTTTAAAACAATTGTAATACAATGAAAGGTAGGGATACGGTCCCTTTCATTCTCCTTTTTAAAAATTACCTTGAGGACAATTTTATCAGTGTTTAAAATAAAAATACAAAGGAGAGTGAACTGCAAATCCTGGCAGCCATGCAGGGCAGAAGAGCAAAGGGGAGAGCTGCATCATTCGAGTGCAGCTAACACAGCAGACAGGCAGCTGCACAGAGGGTGAGGAGAGGAAACCCACCTCGCCAGACAAAAACATGCATAGTCTCTGTGCAGCATCAGCAAGAACAAAGCACAGGAGGAGGAAAACGACACAGGAAGGTGGGCACGCCTAACTGAGCCCTGTGGGGCTTGTCAGGCCGTGTGAGGGGAGTTCTATGAAGAGAAATTTGTTGTATTATTAATGAGCTAATTATTCCTCCAATCTCTTCTGCATGGCTTCAGGTAAACCCTCCAGGGCTGGTCCCTTGGCCAAGGGATTAAAGTGCAGAACTGGATAAATGCTTAGGGAAACAGACAAGTGACACCTTCATCCAGAGAGGGGGGGGGGAGGGAGGGAGGGAGAGAGAGAGAGAGAGAGAGAGAGAGAGAGAGAGAGAGAGAGAGAGAGAGAGAGAGAGATCCCTCTCTTTTGACTTGGAGGGGACAGCTCTCCCCTAAGGGGCCTTCAAGGCTGCTCTAACCTTCTCTCTGATGAAGGGGTATCCCTACAGAGCTTAGGGGTGGTAGTTTCTGGGGGTGGGTGGTCTCTGAAGGTGTCACGCGGAGAAATGAACCACAAAGAGTTGAGAATAAAAACTTCCTTCACATCAGTTTCATCAACCTGGACCAAGAATTCAGAAACTCTGATGTGTTTGTTCCTAACAAACTTAGACACAGAATAATTTGGAAGGGTCTCCTGGTGCAGTGCAATCCCTGGTGCACACCAAACTCAACTCGGGATACACGTCATTTCTCCCAGGAAGATGGGCTCTAGAGATTGGCCACCTGTCTAGCTTAAGGGCCTGGGGGCAGGGGGTTGCCGTGGTCTCTGTGATACAGATTGTGTATTTGGGCTAGTAGCCACCTGTGGTGCCCCTTTGGCTATACAGATAATATAAGGTATCTCAGGTCATGGCTGTGGGGAGCCGCTAATGATGAGGGTCATTTGGGCTATTAGCCACGGCTGGTCCTGGTGGTAGAAGCTTGATAAGGCCGGAGCCACAGCTAACACAGATCACCGGGCTATTCAGTCATTTCCGGTCCCCAGCTTTCTGGATGGAAAAACAGGCTTTACATGTTTCTAGTTGGAAAGACAATCCTGTGTGCTTAACTGTCCCTGGTTTCTCTGAAGATCTGTGGGTGCCAGGTCCTTCCTGTTGTGCGTGTTCCCAGGTCCTTCCTGCTGTGCGTGTTCCCAGGTCCTTCCTGCTGTGCGTGTTCCCAGGTCCTTCCTGTTGTGCGTGTTCCCAGGTCCTTCCTGCTATGCGTGTCCCCAGGTCCTTCCTGCTATGCGTGTCCCCAGGTCCTTCCTGCTATGCGTGTTCCCAGGTCCTTCCTGCTGTGCGTGTTCCCAGGTCCTTCCTGCTATGCGTGTCCCCAGGTCCTTCCTGCTGTGCATGTTCCCAGGTCCTTCCTGCTATGCGTGTCCCCAGGTCCTTCCTGCTGTGCGTGTTCCCAGGTCCTTCCTGCTGTGCGTGTTCCCAGGTCCTTCCTGTTGTGCGTGTTCCCAGGTCCTTCCTGTTGTGCGTGTTCCCAGGTCCTTCCTGCTGTGCGTGTCCCCAGGTCCTTCCTGCTGTGTTCCCAGCAGGTCTCCATTAAATGGCTGTCTTCAGCCGAAATGTCCTTCCTCTTATGTATTAGTTACTTTTCTGTGCCATGATAAAACACCAGGACCCCAGGCTATGTGAGGAGTGGTGTGGTGTGTGTGTGTGTGTATGTTGTATGTGTGTGTTGTGTTTGTGTGTGTGCGCACTGCATATGTGGTGTATGTGTGTGTGATGTGTTTGTGTGTATGTATGTACATGTGTGTGGTATGTGTGTGGTGTGTGTGGTGTTTGTGTTTGTGTGTGTGTGATATGTTGGGTGTGCAGTGTGTGTGTGTGTATGGTGTCTGTGGTATGTGTGTATGTGTGGTGTGGTGTGTGTGTGTGTGTGTGTGTGTGTGTGTGTGTGTGTGTGTGGTGTGGTATGTTTTGGCTCCTGGTTCCACAGTGTTGAGAGTCCACCATGGCAGGAAAGGTGGGGCACGCACTAAGCACCAGGCATTGGGCAGGAGTGGAAGCTGAGTGAGCTCATCTTTACCAGAAGCACAAAACCTCGGACCCTTGCTGCATCTCTAAAGAACACTTCTTATAAGAATGAGCGCAGAGCAGCTCTTGGGAGCAGCACATGCCCAGAGAGTTCATCCACGGCTGAAGTGAAGTAAACACATTTAGAAAAAGTAAATATATTGCCTGGTAAGTCAGGTCAAGGGTCACAGAGCCACTTTAAAATGTTTGTTTGGGTTTTCTTCACAGCGAGTCTGTGTTTGTGTACACATCGGAGATTTGACAGTATCTCACAAAGAAGAGGCACTGGCTGTTCGGGGGTTTTTAGTTAAAGATCAAGGGTTTCCTGGGGAATCAAGTTTTCAATCTAGTGATTTTGATGATGGTACTCTCCTTACCTTATACTGATCAACAATATGTCTCCATTGAACATAAATATAACAGGTTATTGTCTAATGTTTGAAAATCAGCTTCCGAGGAAAGAAATCAAGCAAGTCTGTGGTTGTAGTAAATGCCCATTTCTATGGTGTAAATATCTTCATTATGACCATCAGGATAGTGGCCCATTGTGAGTGACCATGGAAGTGACACAAATGCACACTAGTTCCTCATCAGGAAGTGCTCTGTCCCACAAGTCAGGCCCCCGCCTTCTGATGCTCTAGAAAGCAGAAGGTCAAAGGTAAACTACCTCATTTGATCATAATGAACTTCACCATAAGTTTGTATAACGATTTTTCATAAAGGATTGCATTTATAAACTCAGCTCAGATGCCAGTAAATGGTGACTGCGGTGCAGGTTGTTTGCACCGCGTCCTGGCTCAGGCAGGTATGCATTTTTCTCCCCACTGTAGAATGGAAGCGCAGACACACAGCAGCAGGCTGTGCCGCCTGCAGAAACAGGCAAGGAGACACGTCCTGTGACCCCAGAGTCTTTTGCCATTTTATGGGGACTTGGCTCATGTTGTGCAGGGCTTAGCATGTGAAGAAGAACAAATCTCCCTGAAAACAGAGACTGGATGCCATTCCTGGGATGCTTGGCCTTTGTTGGTGCCTAAGTGTAACTGGTAGGTTGGGCTTCTGTGTTTACCAGGCCCTTGGTGTCCACCCCTGTGTGTTGAATGGGCTCGGCGTGGTCCGCCCACCTCATCTCTCTGAGTCACTTTGCTTTATGACTTACTTAAGCAGCTGTGCTTTGTTCTTTGATTCCATCTGGGCATGGCTTTCTTTCAGTAGATGGCTTAAAATAATTAGTGTCTGGATGTGATAAAAGCGGTTGTTCCTGGATTTGCATTTGTGTTTTATGTTATTATTCTTTCTGTTTGGGTTGTCTCTTAAAATTATTTTTAACACATTGTCTGTGTTATTTGTATGTGTTGGTAAATTTTTCTTCTGACTGTTTAAAAAATCTAAAAGTCTGTTGTACAGGCCAATTTTACAGCTACAACTCTGTGCTCTGTAGATATTCTCTGATTGGCTGTCTATGAGTTATAGCTGTCTTGAAAAACAAAACAAAACAAAAACCAAAAAAAAATATAGCTTTTAACTTGCTGAGTCAAGAAGAATGGCTGAAATACCTTGGCAATAAACATAGAATTAAGAAATGATGGTGTAGGATATAGTGGCCTTCAATCCCAGCACTGGGGGGGGGGGGGCAGAGGCAGGCGGATCGCTGTGAGTTCAAGGCCAGCCTGGTCTACAAGTGAACCAGGACAGCCAGGGCTACACAGATAAGCCCTGTTTTGAAAAACAAAACAAAAAAGAAAGAAAGAAGTGGTGACTGCTCAGATATGAAGTCATACACACACACACACACACACACACACACACACTATGTGTGTATATATATATATAAAACCACTTTCCCTGTTTTTGGAACATGCACTACTACACGCAGACTTTGAGACATTTTTCCACTCTATTCTCAAGTTTGATGAGGTAACACCTTAGAAAGAAGCCTCATTGAACTTTGACCCTAGAAGCATGGTCAGCTTAAATGACCACAACTCTGATGTGATGGGCACAGCCTGACTCTGCTAGCTCCGAACAAGAATTTTCCTCAAATCCTACTTTCTTCCTTTTTCTCCCTTTCATATTTTTAATGCTTGTACTTGTGTTTGGGTGTGACAAGGGCTTTTGTGTACAGAAAGACCGACATTGGGATGCCATTAGCTGGTCTGTTTCCACCTTATTTTTCAAGACAGGGTCTCTTACTGAACCGTAAGCTAGTTGTGTTGTTGTGGTGGTGGTTTGTTCTGTCTTTTGTGTGTTTGTTTTGGCTACATTGACTGAGATTTGCCTGTCCCTGCTCCTGTCCTTCTGCGTCCCAGCACTGGGGTTACAGGCAGGTGGCACCATGGCCACCTTCCTCTTGGGTCCTCAGGCTCTCAGAACAAGCGTTTCACCCCCAGAGTCATGCCCAGCACCCTATATCCTTTCCTGACAGTAAGCAGAACTTACATAGCACAATTTTCTTTCTCGCCACACTTTGAATTCCTTGAGTTTATTAGATTTCCATGTGCACACCACTTCAGCTCCATTTTGCAAAACCATTATTAAAAACAGTAGGGACTGGTGAGGGTGACACCACCATCAACAGCAGAGCAGGTGCCACCCAGCTCCCAGACAGCTGGTGTAGCATTTGCTCACAGAGGCACTAGAAGAGCATCAAAGGCTTTGGGGGTTTGTGCATTTAAATTCAACGAAAAAGTGCTGAGCCCAAACTCAAAAGACCTTCTGTTTAATATCTAGTCAGAAAAAAGAAAATAATGAACAACCTTCTCAAGGTATGATACCAGAATACATGGCATACTGTGGGAATAAACGATATATTTTTCTTAGAAACGTTTTTCTTGGGGCTGGAGAGATGGCTCAGAGGTTAAGAGCACTGCTTGCTCTTCCAAAGGTCCCGAGTTTAATTCCCACCAACCACATGGTGGCTCACAACCATCCAGAATGAGATCTGGTGCCCTCTTCTGGCATGCAGGCACACATGCAGGCAAAGTGCTGTACAAAAATATTTTTCTTAATGCAAAAATTTATTTATAAATTCTTTAATTCTTTACATATACATTGAATGGCAATTGCATTCTTATGTGTATGTCATAATTATGAATATGATACTGCCTTTAGAAAATTCTTCTTTTTTAAAAAATTAGACAATTTTGTGCTGTAGCCAGAAATTCCCTGTGACTCACATGGCCTGGCTGGGAAGCCATGCTGTCCTGCTCCCAAAGGGAGGTGTTCAAGGGATGCACCACCATGGTCAGCTAAGGCTCAACATTCTAACTCTGAAAGTAATTCTTATGATTGCAGAAAATCATAAGGGGGGGGACCTAGGTAGAAGAAACGAAGCAGAAGGCTGTGCTTAAAGAATGACCATGGTGAGAGAGTCAGTCAGGGCAGCAGAGGCGTGGGACAGTCGGTTGGGAAGGGAGGGGCGGGACATGCTGGTGTGGGGGCGGGGCATGCTGATGTGGGGTGGGGCATGCTGATACGGGGGCGGGGCATGCTAATGCTATGCTCACTTCCTCCTTTCGTCCTCCTGGGGTGACAGCCCACAGACTGATACTATCCACACCCTTTGTGGGCACGTCTCTCCTCAGATAATTTTTCTGGAGTCACCCTCACAGACACCCAGACAAGGTGTTTCCATAGTTGTTCTAAATCCCATCAAGTTGACAGTCAGAATTAGCCATCACAGCTAGTAATATGACATCAAGCTACGAAAAGAGAACCAGGGATGCAAGTCTCTATAAGTCATATATTATTATGCTATGAGTTAGTGTAGAAAGCACACACATTGCGGATTTTCACAGTGACCATATTTACATGGAGTTTTTGAGATTTCTGGTAACTTGATGTATTTCAAGTGAAGAAAATGAGCATCTATTTTAACTAAGAGAGATGGCAGTAAGTGTCCAGTAACCTCACAGTGTTTTCTGTCCTGTGTTCTATCCCCCGGCTCTGTGTTGCATCCTAAGACCATGCTGAACACTGCTCCTGGGTGGCTCTGTCCTGGTGTACACGCTTGTGTGCTTCTGCATTTATGCCACTTTGCATTTCTTACATGTTTCTGCTACTTGATTCCCAAGTTACTTTGTCCCTTCTCTGCTCTCTTCTCTACATTTGTAGATCACTGGGGACATATTTTTTCATTGTGTAAAAACACTGACAAATGAAACAAGACAGTTTAAAAGGGACCTCCTCTCTCAAAACAGCTTGAAGATTGCTTTATTTAATAAAGACCAATTTGCACGGGAGGAGAGAGGAAGAGAGAGAGCCCTTCCTAGGGCGCCCTGGGTTCTGAGTTCCCACTTGGCACAGAGGTAGAATGTCTCCCAATGTTCTGTGCGGACACCAATCTCCAAATTTTTAAAATCTATTTTGAACCCTGTGTATAGCACCAGTTGAGATTGTCAAATTCCATATACTACACCCTACTTTGCAGGGTGACTGAAGGCACATATTTTTCGTGATTACAAACGGAGTTAAAAGCTAAGAGACTGGAGTTTCAATCAAGCAACTATGTAACTTCTTTTTTGTTGCTGTGAAGAGACGCCATGGCCCAGACAACTTACAAAAGAGAGCATTGAGCTGGAGCAGCTTACAGTGGCAGAGGGAGGGCATAGCAGCAGACACAGGGGCATGGTGCTGGAGACCTTACATCTGATCCATGGCATGAGGCAGAGGGAGAGAGAGAGAGAGAGAGAGACAGACAGAGAGAGAGAGACAGAGAGACAGAGAGAGAGAGAGAGAAAGACAGAGAGAGACAGAGAGACAGAGAGAGACAGAGACAGAGAGACAGACAGAGAGAGAGAGAGAGAGACTCCCCCGTTCATGCTGGAATGTTTTATGCAGCCAATCACCATGGTTATGAGTTCATGAGCGCAGGGGCCATGTCCCATCCAGAAGACGGCATTTCACAGTGCCCCCCGCCCCCATTGCTACTTTTACATTCTTTTTTAAAGCCTTCTTCCAGGATGGCCCTGGTCCTTGACAAGGGTGACATAAATGTCCTATTTAGAGTTGAGCGCTCAGCAGTGGCCCCTTTCTGGCATTTACCCCTGTTCTGGATTTCTGAAACAATCACTGCCCATTGCTTGTCTGACCAAAGCTGCGAGCAGCACTAATTTATAGACACAGATGTAAATATTTAAGAGGAAGTTTCAGAGACACAACACATCCATTTAGCAAAACCAGAGCAGTAGCTTCCACCATAGGGCCTATGAATGACCTTCTGTGTCTCAGACTTTTCACCACAACATTAGGCCTCAAGTTCAATCAGAAAGCAATTGGTTATTCCTGTAAAACTTACACCACTATTGCATCAATAGACATCAACTTGCCTGGCAGTTCATTTGTGTAGCAAACAAGACGCATAGGTAAGGCATTGCTGCCTCTTCTCCAGTAGTTTACATAGAACCTTATATCACCATTGAAGCTACACAGAGAGAAGACGTTCCATGCTAAGGTACAGTTTGATTTCTACGTATCTTGAAATCAATGCACAAGATGCCATTAGCAGTAAGGTCTCGCCATGTAGGTCTAGTGGGCAACCTAATCAATAGAACAAGTTTGAGCCATGCTTGTTATGTACTGGAAAATTCCTGGTCTCTTGTTCTCCTTGCTGTGAAATTCTTTCATCCAGTAGCACCTCTTCTGTTTTTACCACAAATTAATATCCACATTATCAATATAATTCATTCTGAGTGTTATCTCTAGTAAAAGATGAATATTAACTTTAGAAGCAGTTAGCAAGCAATCTCTGACAGCTCATAAAAAATCAGAAAAGATGATTATAGGTTAGCTGGTATTTTTCGATTTAAAATAGTATTTTTCAGTAACAAATGTGATAACTACTCATTGTATAAAATTTTTAGGAGAGTATGAAGAAAATAATGATTTTCTTATTCCTACCAGGAAAAAAATTTTAACATTTAGCATTTCTTCTAGCCTATCTGTCTGTCTGTCTATCATCTATCTACCTATCATCTGTTTATCTATCTTTCATCTATCATCATCTCTATATATGCATATCTATATATGTATGTCTATATGTGCATATATGTATATACATATATCTAAACATGTAGGCTCAATTTTCTTAACCATATATGTTATTACAACTTATTAACCGAGCGAACGTCGTCACTTATAACCCGACTAACCAGAACAATAGGAAAAGAGGATTAATGAACACAATAACAAAACCATAAGGATATCAGTTCTGAGGAGCAATTCTGGCATAATCAGCAGGATTTCTTCTGCTGGAACCTGGAGTAACCAGAACCCTGACCCTCAGCAGGAGCCGGAGCCCCGAAGCCTTCCCTGGAGCAGTTCTCTCTAGGAGCGTCTCTAAGTGGAGCGATGAACAGCCAAAACTTATCCGAAGTCTCCAAAGGCACCATTTATGTATCTCCTCCCAGAGTCTCTTCACGGGATCTTTTCAGCTGGCAACAATCAAGCTCCCACACGAGGTGGTTGGTCTCCTAGTGGATTAACATCACCTGTTCTCTCACAAGACCATTCAGATCCCACACTTGGGATCATAAACAACAGGTTTATCTCTCCTTCATAAACATATGCATATACGCAAAGATAGATAGATCTAGAAGAGGAAATACTAAATGTTAAAGTTACTTTTCCTGGTAGGAATAACAAAAATCATTATTTTCTTCATACTTTCCTAAAAATTTTATACAATAAGTAGTTATCACATTTGTTATTTTATTTGTTGAAAACATACATGTGTGTATGTGTGCGTGCTTGCGTGTGTGTCATTCAAGAACAAGCTGTGTCAGTCAGCCATGTCTGTCTCAGTGCTGCCCTTCAATGACACAGCTAAGTGTGCTTTGCAAGGTTGCCATGACCAGTGACTGTGGGTGTCCTGGTTTCCTTGTGACCAGTTTCTCACAAGACATGAACAGTTGATACAGTAGTAGGCAGCTTCAGTGGAAACACGTTTATCTTGTGTGCCAACTTTGAAACACAGCACAGGCAGCTGAGAACTTCACTTCTGTTCTGATTTTCACTCTTTATTACACATAACATTGTTCACATAGGATTTTAACAAAAATTTCTAACCATCAATTTGCTGGTGGCTAAGGATGTTGAGTATGGTTTTTATTTCACCCCAGAGTGTCCAGCACCAGGGGTTTAAACTCTAACAGATTCTGGCCCAGATGTGGACCAGGTGGAATTCTCAAACTGTGTTGGGCAGATATAATCCAGGATGGGCAGTGTAGAAATCAGTGGGAATATTTCTCAAACACTAGAAACAGAGCTTCCATGTGATGGAGCCATACCAATCAGGGCACATTCTCAGCAGACTTTATATCCTACACCAACACTAGCCACCAGTGTTCACTGGTGCTCTGTAGACAATAGCTAGGAAATGAAACCAACCCAGATGTCCACCCGAAGATGAACAGATAAGAAAGGTGTGGCTCAAATACAACGGAATATTATTTCACTATAAAAAGTTAATGTATGATATCTGTAAGTAAGTGGATGGAACTTGAAAAATTACACTGAGTGGGATAACTCACAGCAGGAAAGAAAGCATCCATGTGCATATTCTCTCTCTCTCTCTCTCTCTCTCTCTCTCTCTCTCTCTCTCTCTCTCTCGTTCTCTCTCTCTCTCTCTCTCATTCTCTCTCTCTGTCTCTCTTCTCTCTCCTCTCTCTCTCTCTCTCTCTCTCTCTCTCTCTCTCTCTCTCTCTCTCTCTCTCTCTCTCACACACACACACACACACACACACACACACACACGGATCCTGGCTTTGGTTATGTCCATTCTATATTCTATGTGTTTATCAGGTGGAAGCCACAAACCTAGAAAGTCCTATTGTATGAGGTGTCACATTGAGACTGGATAGGCCATTTATGGGTGAAGAGAGACTTAAGTGGGGAGGGGTGTTGGAGTGTGGGCTGAAGCAGCTGAAGGAAAGAGATGACCCAGAGGAAGAGTATGGAAACCATATGGCTGCCTTTGATCTCACAACCCAAGAACAAAAAACTAAGCGGGGAGATAGTAGAACACATATGAAATAAAGGAAGGTGAGGGGTGCTGAGCATTAAACAGTCAGGCAGGGAAGGTGCCAGGGAAATGGGGGAAGGGACGGGACAGTGGGGGCAGGAGCACAAACTAAGGATCTATTCAAAAGCCTTATGGAAACACACTAGATAGCAATCTCACTTCAAAATACAGCGCTACCAAAAAAAAAAAAAAGTTCAAATGGAATTATCCTGAATGGGTGGACAATGCCCATCCCAGGAAACATGGGATAGCCAATGAAAGTATGAAAGTTATACTACAAAATGTAACTTTCTCCATGTGAGCTGTTGGCCAGAGACACCAGAAGCCTTTAAAGTGACACAGGCCTTTGTCATTGCCCTAAATACGTGGTTAGAGTCTACCCAGATCTGAAGACAATGTTCACGTTGGCTACAGAGCACAAAGAAAGCAAACCCAAACCAACCAGAAAAATATCCTTCCTTCTGGCGAGCTCTCACAGTCCCAGAAGATGCTGTGCAGGCCTTTGGCAGACAAAACACACCAGTGGTCTTACCCAGCGCTGGGCCCTACATGCTGCAGTACCAAGCTGACAGAGAAGATGCACCTCCTGGTGCCATCGTGGCTCGCCTGTTACAGGATGACAACAGCTTTCTGGTGGGATTTGAGGCCTGCTCCACAGAAGGGAATTTCTTATATGCGACTGTAATCGTGATAAATCCTGTGGCTTGCGAGGACATGGGCCGAGTGCAGGGTCTGCAGCTGTCATTGTGCCCAAAGACCGCGCTGTAAATATTTCAGAGCCAGTGGAGAGATGTGGAAGGGACCAAGGTGCTGAGAAGGAGAGACTGAGTGCTCGGCCATCAGAGGACACTGACGATGACCGCCCCTCCCACTCCCCACCACCACCAGGGCTCAGGAAACAACAGGGAAGACCAGGCAGAAAGAATGCCAGTACCACAAGACGGGGGAGAGCACTATGAAATGCTTCCTTCTGGTCCTGATGTGGCCATCACACTCATGGGCCCATAGCAGCCATGAGTACGTGCACACTATCAAGGCATCTCAAACGCTGGCATAGATGGGGAAGATGACATCATGCCCCGCCCCTTACTGAAAAGCCATTGGCCGTGAATGGTTTTTGGAGAGGAGAATCGTTCTTTTCCGTGTGGGTATGGTCACTAGTAGGTTTCCCTTGCTCTAGTGGATGACTCTGCCCCTGTGCCCATATGGGCAACACTGACTGGAGTCAAAGGATCATTTTTTAAAAACACATAAATTTGGGGAGAGGCATGTCAGTGAGAACATGGGTGGAGAGGGAAATGTGAGATAGACATAATCATGGTTCATTGTATACATGCATGTAAATTCTCAAAAGAAAAGGATATTGTGTTTTCTGATCCATTTTTTAAAATCTAGATTTTAAGCATTTATTTGAACTTTCAGAAGATCATCTTTCTCTTTATTAAAGTGTATTCATTTTATTGTGCTGTTTTATTTTTATGTGTATGGTCCACACACACCAGTGGTGGTATATCTGTGCATACATGTGTGAATGTGTGCTTACACACACATGTGTTTCTCCCACTCTGCATGCTGAGGTGACAGTGGTCATCTTTTTAGATGGGTGACGGCATCTGACCTTGGGTCCTCATGAATGACCAGCAAGTAGCGCTCTTATCCACTGAACTTTCTCCACAGTCCCCTCGAATTAATTTTTTTGAGTTTTCTATTAGATATTTGAATGTTTTTTGGTTTAACTAAACATAACCCCGATTTCTGGACAAGTCATTTCAGATCTACAGTAGGATGTCACAAAGTTCCTTGGTGTTCCTGGAGCATTTGTCTGTCTAGTGGGTTATCTCTGGTGTCACTTTGCTGCTTGAGATGGGATCAACTCTTTTCGCAGACAGTTGAGTGTCTAGCACCCTGAATAAATGACATATAGGCATCTTATTGCTGCTGTATGAAGGTAAAAATAGTACTGTAGAAGCATCCATGTCTTTATTATCTGACTTCCCCTCGTCATCCATCAATCACCAGGAAGTCAGGTGTAAAAACACAAAATCTACTTAAGAAACTTTCTGGCAGGGCTCACATCCTCAGAAGTGGTAGCTCAGTGGGGACTGTGCCAAGGAGCCTGCCCAGACCAAGGACAAAATGCCTGTGGAGTGTGTGAGGCCACAGATACCACTGGGCTGATGCTGTCAGAGCCCAGTGAGGAAGGGCAGGACCAGGGCTAGAGCGTAGGAGAAAGGCTACAGTTGCCGGTGGCCTCCTCTGCAGCTTTGCAGTGGGGGCAGTGTGCTCGATGTGCAGAAAACTGATCCACGGGCAAATTAAGTGGCAGCTCCTTGAACATGTGTCCTAAATTTTCATTAACTCCTCAAAGGCAAGAAAACCATAGCTGAGGAACATGGCTTGTAGAGGATATTAAGGCAAACGAACATTTCTATGCTGGGTGTATCTGAAGCACCACCTCCACCACCACCAGCACCTCCACCACCACCACCTCCATCACCACCACCTCCATCACCACCACCTCCACTTCCACCACCTCCACCACCTCCACCACGACCACCACCTCCTCCTCCACCACCATCACCACCACCACCACCATCACCACCATCACCACCATCACCACCAGTCATGAAGCTTAAAAACAAGTCCTTATCAGCACATACCAGGTGATATCAAAAGCATTTGAAGACCAGAGCACTTACCTAGTGTGAGACAGGAGTTTGTAATCCCAGCATCTGGGAATCTGAGGCAGGAGGATGGTGTGGTCTGAGTCACCCTGACCCACATAGTGAAAACAATATCTCAAAAAGTAAAATAAAATAAAATGAAATGGAAGTTTGAAAAAAAAAAGCAAAGCAAAGCTGTATAAAAGACAATAAATAGAACCACTGATGCCAGGCAAAGCAGATTTATGAAAGAGATAATTGAAGAATTTAAATTAATTCCCTGAAGTATTGTCAAGGAGGTAATTGAATTAGTTATATAGGAGAGCTGGAGGTCTGCAGTGATTTGCATTATTTTTAATGAATTAGTGGGTACTAAATATAAAATTAAGCCAATGAAGTAAAACAGAATAAGTTTAAAGACAAAGCAGTAATTTCAAAGACCACAAACTGATTGACTCCTGGAATGCCAGGAAAAGACAGCACAAACCTTGGTATAAAGTATGTTTCCAGCAGCAGAGGAAGTAAAAGAAAGAAACATTATCTAAGAAACTCCAAGGAAATTTTTCAAACTGTAGTTGGTGGCCAGAGAGTGGGTAAGCCATCAGCAGTGAAGAGTGCAGGCTGCTCTTCCAGGGACCTAGGTTGGATTGCTACACCCACATAGTGGCTAACAGTCTGTGACTCCAATTCCAGAGGGTGCAGTGCCCTCTTCTGGGCTCCTAAGGCATTACTCTCAGTCAGTGCATAGAGAAAAATGAGATTTTCAAAATGAGGTTGGCTGATGATTGTATTTTTTAAAACATTTGAGGAAATAAATTACATGAGACAGGGTTGTGGGGACATCTGAGCAGTGTAAAGAAGCTTTTCATGCCTCTCATGGGGAAAGAAACCTTCTGTTGAGAGTAGATTTCATTAGCACGGCCACTACTTTCTCACAGGTGATTGCAAGGAGAAAGAAAATGAGCATTTTCAAGTGTTGAACTTAAACAGCTTCACAACTAGCTTTAGAGCCAACTCAATTACTGTTGGATTAAATAAAGATATTTTCACCTTTTCAAAACAGCAGACAATTTTCCACACCAGGATATTGTAAAAGTAACTTTTATTCTTCTGATTCAATTGATGTCTGGGAGGCTTACTGCCTCTGTCTGCTGGCCTAGGTCTGGTCCTGGAAGCTTCTAGCCTCCACACAGTCTAACCTAGGCCTAGAGTGTTTTCAGCCTCTGAGACTTACTGCTTCGTAAGCTCACCCTTACTTGTTCTTTCTGAGCTCTGGGCTGCTGGTTCAGCTCAGCTGTTCTGGCTCAAACTTTTATCTCAGCTGACTTATTTAATCTGGCTTCTCTCTCAGCCTGGAGTTGCCCTGCTTGGCCTCAAACTAACTTGACAATCTGCTCTTATTTTCTGGTTTCTTCTCATTTTCTGGCTTGTTCTGTCTTCACTAGAGTTCTTGCTCTGCAACCCATCTCTCTCTTACTGTCCTGTTAAAACTGCCTCTTAAGTAGTTTCCCTTTCCTCTATCTTATTGTGTTAGGCATATACTAATCTGTCAAATCTTCTCTGATTCATCATCTTTCCTGTCACTCAGTTAGACATCACTTTCAAACATGGGTGCTTCCTTCTACAAACTAACTTTACCTTCATTTGAGATTGAAGTCATGTGCCACCACATCTGGATCTAAGCTTTTCTTTACCTGATACTTGCTCTATACCAGGCTGGCCTTGAACTCAGATCTGTTTGCCTCTGTCTCCTGGATTAAAGGTGTGTTTATATACCAGCCGGATCACACAGACCTAGAAGGCCTTTGGATGTGATTTCTTGCCAGAACAGCCATGTTCTGAATTAACATTCCTCTACAACGTCCCCCCTTTCTCTTTAAGCTAAAAATTGTACATGGTTTAAATTTTACAATAGAAACAATGTCCTTCTGAAGATGCACTCAGCCACTGATGCGATGGTCCTCCATAACTGCAGATCTGATCATCTGTCCTTCAGCAACGGTTCATTTCAGCATCAAGGATTTCCAGTCTGACAGTCTGAGAACTATCTGACAGCTGATTTGTTAAGCTGTCTCCAGGCAGGGGGGTCTGCTTTCTTCATCATCTGCCTTGCTGTCTTTCTCCATCTCTTCCTTGAGTCCTGACTTTCATTTGGAAGCACCCCAACCCTAAGGGACCAGTTAAAGTGTGTGTGGGGGGTGATAAAAAAAACCACTTGTTTCCCAAGAAATTTTTAGCCCAAGCCTTGATAAATTCATGCCAAGATATTTATAATTGAATCCAGTATATTAAAATGTGTGTAAAACACCAAAACGGCGAAGCTGTGGTGTTGCTTGTAAAGTGAGGCACACCAATAATTTCGAGACCAAAGCAGACGCAAATATTGAAAGTGGTGAAAAAGTCAGGACTCTTGGCCACCTGTGTTTCATTCGAGGTAATGAACAAATGTACACAGTCTCCCATACTTGTAGCTAAAGAGATTGTGTGTATGTTTCAAAAGCTGTCTTCATTTTAGAATAATCGCCATGGTATCTGGGAGGGCTGTCCCATCGACCCCACTCACACATATCAGGTACCTTCGTCTATAAGTCAGCGAAGAACATGTCAGGAGCATCACAAAGCGCATCCTGACAACCAGACCCAGAGGACGCACGTAGCAGCTGGAGATTTGGGGGTGTGCGTTCCAGCTGCACTATAGGCTGTGATATGTGATAGAACAGGATGAGATCACAAATCAACAATTGACCAGAACTGTACCAAGGCAATAAGCTTGGAGGCTAAGACAGCACGTGCCCGTGTGCGTGCCAGTCTCTCAACAGCACTGTTGTGTCCGTCCGTGACGGCGTGGTTCTTTGTTTTTCATTTGCTGGAAGATTTCCTCACAATGAGTCCTTTACTAACCCACTCTAAGTTTCCTGCAACCCAGAAACAGACGGTTGAGTCAGAGCAGATTCTGTATCAACAGCACACGGAGCAGTAGGGGGTGGCAACCAATGGGGGTGTCTGAGAGAGAGTTGTATAACCTACCCTCCTGCAATCATCCTGAAAGTCACATTGAGATGCAGGTTTGACCTGGAGCTTCACATTCTAACTGCTCCACAGAGCTAGTCTCAGCAGCGCTCTGGTTTACCAGCGGTCCACATAAGTGAGTCGCTAGGGAGACATTCAAGGCAGTGTGAGGGCAGGCCGCCTACGTCCCTTCACCCTGGAGAACTGAGATACCAAATGCTAAAACTGCAAGCAGTGTGCCCCTTCCTCTGCATGCATGGCTTCATGTCACAGAAAGTAAACAAGCAGCCCCCTCTCTAGAGAGCTCTATGCCTTCTGTCTACAAAGGAATCACAAAGCTCTAGTCTTTATCTTCACTGCTGAAACAAAGTGTGTGAGTTTGAAATGATTTTTTTCTTTTACATGAGATGATCATGAGGACATGTATGAACATGGCTGACCTTTGTTACATACAGAGGACTAGACATTGCTGCATTTGGATGCCCAAAACATGCTCAAAGATGAAGAAACATCTGAAACGTAATTAGTAGTTATGGTACTAGCCGTAATATAGCAAAGAATAGTCCATTGCTCTCAATGATTTTTTTCAGCTTTCTAAACGAAATTGTTTTGAAAGCCTACCACTGTGACCCTTCAAAATACCTCCTTCAGAATTTACAATGATTTTTATACACAGTGTGTGCATCAAACTGATGTGGCTGTCATTATGTGTTCATCAACACATGGGCACACACATAAAGTAAAAGCTATCCATGGAAAGGCGAATACAACCCAGAAAGAGGACTTCACCATTTTTGCGTACACAGGCAGCATCTCAACATGCAAAGCATCGTTATGTAATATATGCATAATTTATACGTCACATTCAAACACAAAATAAGGATGTAATGAAGACAGAGGGAGAAAAGAGACATAAGAGACATAGGAAGAAGGTAGCAAAACCCAAAGCACTCTATGTGGATTAATCTTTTCAGATGAGAAGAAAAGATGTGCCAAACTTGTGAGAAAATGATCCAGGTATGTAATTCTCCAGGAGACTCACTACACACCCAAGTACACATCCACACACGTGTCTGTTAGAAGTGAAAGCCTGTGTAAAAAGGCTCCATGAAAATAGGGACCAAAAGTGTAATTACTGCCCCAGCATTAACATGACATAAAAGATCAGGAGTTACAGGCAAAGGAGATCATTACACAAAGGAAGAACTGTTGATCTCAAAGATGTCACCACTGCAAATGTATGTGCACCCAGCCACACAGCCTAAGACACACCAGCAGACACTGGTAGACCTACAGACAGAAACAGTTCCATAGTGATGGCTGAAGACTTCACTTCTTTCAACCTCAACATCACTTACTTAACAAGAAGCAAGAGGCTTGAACATACCATAACCAGGTAAGTTTCAAGGCGTTCTACAGAATTCTTTACCCAACCAAGAACATACATGGAGCAGTCTCCAAAACCAATCACACTGCAGGCCACAGAATAAGTCTTAATAGCTTCAGAAACTCTGAAGTCAGAAAAAAATGACCTCACGAAACACAGGGGAATAGGATTTGAAATCACTAACACACAAGGAAATCTGAAGAAAAGAACCCCACAAATATGTGGAAATTAACAAACTCATTTTAAAAATTTTATTTTTAGAGAGTATAATAAAAATACATAAATTCTCCTTTCTCCCTCCAAAGCCTCACATGTGCCCTGCCTTATTCTCTTTCATATTCATGTCCTCTTTTCATTGATTTGTGTTACATATGTACATGTGTGTGCATGTAACATACGACAGCATGACACTGTCATATCTAAGCCACAAATACAAAAACTCAGAGCGTTTTCCATGGTCTTTGACCAAAACTACACAATGCACTACTAACGGTCCCTAATTCAATCTGACTCTGTTACATAAAGTGTAAAAATTCCTATCCTGTAGCTACTTTGAAATCTGGTGACATCTGACTTAATGTAAAAGATCATGTAAAAAGTGTACAGCTATCCTAATAAATCATGGGAGACCCGTCTGTCTTGTGCACACGCATGTGTGGCAAGCCAGCCTCTTAGAAGCCAGCCTGGTCAGGAGACATATTTCTGTGTCTCTGAAGTTGACTGTTTCCTGGCGCATGAGCTCAGAGGGCCGATGGCCAAGGCCAAGCGAGATCATTAGGCAGTTCCTGTTACTACTTTGGACAACAACAAACAGAAGGCAGCAGGCCTTCCCCACTGCTGACCCCTAACGGGCGGGTAAGCAGCAGCATATGTGTTTATTTATGCCAGCAGGACCTTTTAATTAACATGTCTGAGGTGTGCACACTTTTTGAGTTTACACAGCATGTTACAAATAGCTCTTTAAAGACCCAGTTACAAAGCTCAACGGCTACTAAAGTTAGAGGAAGACAACAAAGCGTCAAGATGTCTAGTGATGGCAAAGTAGATCGGGTCTACAGGACCCATTATGCCTCTAAGTCTGTGGGCTGCCAGCTGCTCGCTCTTGCCTCAGGCTGGGCCAGTCACATCACCAGCCACCACTGCAAGCCTGGTACTCACAGTGCAGATGCCGGGTCCTTGTTCACACCTTCTTAGACCTCACACAGCACCAACGCAACATCAGCTGGAAGCACCTGGACACAGCTTAGTGTATTCTGCCAGCACCAGGCTGAGAACACAGCAGCAAGGCTACATTTAAGGAAGCTGCAAATATTTTAAAAGGACTTGATGATGATGGTGATGCTGCTGCTGCTGATGGTGGTGGTGGTGATGATGATGATGGTGATGATGGTGGTGATTATGATGGTGGTGAAAATGATGATAATGATGGTGATGGTGGTGAAGATGGTGATGGTAGTGATGATGGTGGTGCTAATGGTGGTGGTGATGATGGTGATGGTGGTGATGATGGTGGTGGTGATGGTGATGATGGTGGTGATAATAGTGGTGGTGATAATGGTGATGGTGGTGATGATGGTGGTGATAATAGTGGTGGTGATGATGGTGATGGTGGTGGTGATGGTGGTGATAATGGTGGTGGTGATGGTGGTGGTGATGGTGGTGATAATAGTGGTGATGATGGTGGTGATGATGGTGGTGATAATGGTGGTGGTGATGATGGTGATAGTGGTGGTGATGGTGGTGATAATAGTGGTGGTGATGATGGTGATGGTGGTGATGATGGTGGTGATAATGGTGATGGTGATGGTGGTGATGATGATGATAATGGTGATGATGGTGGTGATAATGATGATGATAATGATGGTGATGATGATGATGGTGGTGATGATTGTGGTGATAATGGTGGTGGTGATGATGGTGATGATGGTGATGATGGTGGTGATGATGGTGATGATGGTGGTGATAATGGTGGTGGTGATGGTGATGATGGTGGTGATAATAGTGGTGGTGATGATGGTGATGGTGGTGATGATGGTGGTGATAATGGTGGTGATGATGGTGATAATGGTGATGATTGTGGTGATAATGGTGGTGGTGATGGTGGTGGTGATGATGATATAATTTCCCACCTGTTTTTACCTGGTATTTGGTCTTTAAGTGCCTGAGGTTTTTGATGCCTGAAGAAGTGGAAGGTGATGACACAGTACAGCCCCGTGTCCCAAACTCCATGACCTCAACTCACAGTGGCCTCTGAAAAGCACTGTTGGCCACGTGTATAAGCCTTCCATATGCACAAAGTCACATGTGCTGCTGCGAAAGGGATCAGCAACAGTAAAAGAAAAATTCACCTAGACCACTGCTCTCACTTATTTTGATTTTTTTCAGAATATGTACTTCATCATTTTAGCTTATATCTCAGAAAAGCATATCGGTACCTGATCTTCCTTATGTAACTTTCTTCTTTTAAAAGTTTACCAATTCTTTGAAGAATTCATAATTATATTTTGATCATATTTGCTCCTTCTTCCCCGACTTCCCCAGACCAATATCCTCTTCCATGCACATGCAAGTTTCTCATTTTCTTTTAACATATTGAGTACAATTTGTCCTGACAAAGCACTCTTAAATGTGGCATATCTACTGGAGTGTGGCTAACCTACCAAGGGCTACATTCTTAAAGAACTAGTTCTCCCTGTCCCAGCAGCCACCAATTGCCAATAGCCCCCTGGCTGGGGCTGGGGCTTTGTGCCCACCTACCCACCCTTTTGCGCTGGTATTTTGTCTGACTTGAGTTTGCCCACATTTTGCATACGCTGTCATAGTCACATGTGCAACTACTCAGCTGTGTGTGGAAATTGTACTAAATAATGTTTCCTTCACCACCCCTAAATTTTTTGTGTGATTCTATTTTCTTTATTAATATTTTATTAATTTGTTCATATTACATCTCAATTGTTAGCCCATCCTTTGTATCTTCCCATTCCTCCCTCCCTCCCGCTTCCCCCCCACTTCCCTCCCCTATGACTGTGACTGAGGGGGACCTCCTCCCTTTGTATATGCTCATGTGGTATTGAGTCTCTTCTTACCACCCCTAGATTTTACCAACTTTGTGCTCCTACTTTAGCAATGATCCCTGGACCTTAGCAAGAGCAGGTGTAATATAGACATCCCACTTAGAACTGAACACTCTCAACTCTTTTAATATCTCTACTATTTGTAGGTATAATAATAATTCAGGAGTTGGTCAACTACAGTTTTCATTTAGCACAGTAACAGTAGTAGGTTCTTTCCTAGAGCCTGTGTCCTGTCTATTCTTGGGTTCTTGGCTCTGGTGATCAATCGTACCAGGTGTGGGTCCCACCTTCTATGACTGATGTCTGTATATCTTTTATTGAACATAAAGCTCATTTTCAAATACATGAATCAATATCATACATAATAATTCAAAAGACATGAAGAATGGTAAAAGCAGGTCACAGGACAACTCTCAGGAGTCAGATCTCTTCTTCTACCAGGTGGACCTCAGGGACTGAACTCAGGCAATGAGGTAAACACCTCTGCCCACTAACTCACTGGTTCCCAACCTTCCTAACACTGCAACCCTTCAATACAGTCCCTCACGTTATGGTGACACCTCCCCCAACCATACATTATTTCATTGCTACGTTGTAACCGTAATTTTGCTACTGTTATGAATTGCGATGTAAATACCTATGCTTTCTGACAGTCTTAGGTGGACCTCTTTGAAAAAGTTGTTTGCCTTGCAAAGGGTCGTGCGACCCACAGGTTGAGAACCCTTGAACTAAGCCATCTCATTGGCCCATCAGCTTTATCTTAATAAAAGAGAAAAAAATGAGCCTAACAAACCCAGCAGCATGTCAGGAGGTTCTTTCCTGGGGCCCAGCTCCATGAAGGGTCCTCTCCACCCTGCCATGGGTGTCCCCTGAATCCTTCTTGGCCACACCTCTGCAGGAGCCTATAGCACCACCCCCAACAGTACTCTTAAACCACAAAGGTAGTCTGCAAGTGTGTTTTTGTTAGACTGTGTGATAAGCGTTCTTTCTTGATCCCAGGGCGATAGTGAATGCTTGCATTCTGACCACCCAGTGTGCTCTTCAGACTGAGTAAGAACAATATGCAGCTGTCCTTCACAAGGCAAAACATGAGTATAACCCCATTATTGTTTTCCTCTTTAGGTTTGTTTGAGCACTGTATTTACACACAAGTCTTTTAACGAGGACCCACACTCCTCTCAAGCTCACTGGCTTTCCTCCACCTGCTGTGCTGTGGTTGCATTTGAAATCCCACACCTTGCTTCTTACAGACTGACCTTGCGATGGCTGTGTGATGAAGCCAAAGTCCCAGTTGCGAATCAAGCTCTCAATTCGGAGCACACTGCGTCATCGGGAAAGCGAGCACACACTGAGTCACCACACAGAACCATGAGATCCGAGTGCCATCGGGGGTTACAGCAGAACTGCGCAGAGGAGGTCAGCAGGCTCTATGGTCCGCCTGCCTCTTCAGGGAGTCATTCCAGCAACAGCCTCTTAGTGGAGCAAAGTTTGCGCCCCAGATGTTATGAGCAGCTTAATACATTTTAAGTACTTATCATCATCCTTCATTGGTGGCCCAGGACCTCCTTGTGGTCTAAGAATTAAGTGTAGCAAAATACTATTTTATCTTATATAATTGGCCCATATGCTAATGATGGCATATTAAGATAATCCTACATAGAACATATATTAAAGTGATACTTAATACATTTAAAATCATTTAAAAACATTTTTAAATGAAACTAATTAATTTTAACTTAATAAATATTTAGGACAACGTATCCCTGTGAAAGACAAATATAGTCTTAGTAAGTTGTGTGTTCTGAATGGAATCAAAGCTTTGCTAAGCAGATCTAAACTTGTTTTCATGAAATTACTCAGTTATGCATGTGTACATTAAGTATGCTTAGCTGGAAACATACATTATTTTCAGAATTTACCGTTTTTTGGCAATTTGTTTCTTGTTATCAGTGTTAAAACTTGGTATTCAAATATACAAGCAGCAAACATGAAACTAAACGGAAATTTAGAAACTACTTCCATGAAAATCCCATTATTTGCTCTTTCAAAAGGAACCTTATGTAACACGGTGTCTATGGCGACACTGTACTAGTGTACACTGTGCATTCAGATGTCCCCTTGAACTTATTCCCACTGGCTTTATTCTCTGGATACTTCCATGGACTTCCACTTCCTTTGGCTTGAAGCTGTATTTAAAATGAGGTTTGGCTGTGTCATGCAGGCTTCAGAGCAGGGCTGTGCATGCATTTTCTGGGATTATGTGGGGCTGTGATTGGCGAAGTGATTCCCTTTAAACTAGCCACCTCTGGTTCAGACGGCAGACTCACACAAAACAAGGCACAAGGCAGGTTTTTGCACAACAGTGTATTTACATGTGTAAACATGTGAGAGGGAAGTGAAAGAGAGTCCAAGAAATCATCTTAAACGACTCAAACAGCGACGCACCAAGTACGAGTCAATGTTGTCACCTTGGCAATTACCAACCCGATGAGGAGGACCATCCCAGCTCCTTCCAGTTCAAAGCACAGAGGGCTCCCCAGCTTCACCACATCCTAGCAACGAAAACAGGCTTAGCACAAGCTCTGCCCACAGCACTGAGGTATCGCACATGCAGTATGCGGCCACTGCTCCTCACCCAAATAGAATTCGGGGCTTGTTTTGTATACTTCATTTTGTTTCCTTGGAAATGAATACGCTCAAACAAAAGATGCAGCCAGTGGGGAGAAGCGAGTGCCAGCTGCCACGGTCACTTCTGCTATCAGAGTGCGGACTGCTCTGAGCTTTAAACTGAAGTCATACCTTCTTCTCACCTCAGTCTGGCACACGGGAGGTAGTGAGCACCCCGTGTCCCTCTTGTCTCAGGCACAGGATGGATTGCACATTATCATCAGCCCTTCGCTGCTCTTTATTTTGTGTTTGGTGATTGCCAGCCGGCCACTAATCATAGAATCATCTGAGCTAATGAGAGGCAGCAATTTTGCTGATGAGTGCTCTTTGAATTTTAGCATTTCTTATGCGCAGGACTCTTACAAAAAAAAAAATGAGGTAAAAGTGATCCTATACTAGAATTTTGTCGCACAAAATAGTCTTCTATTACAAAGTATAAAATATAAAGGGGAAAAGTATTTTGTTAATGAAGGCAAAGCAAGACAGTAACCGCATGGCTGGGGTCACATCACCACGGCATTTTAAACCGTTCAAAAGCCTGGTTTTCACTTTACCGATATCTTATTTACATTTCAGTTTGTTCTTGCACGATCCTTGAACACCGCCCAGATGCTGAGCACTGTTGTTTGTTAATACTGTGCACTGGCATTTAGTTCTAAGTGGAATTTATTCAAAACCAACTTAAAACGCACCCTTACTTAAACATGCATAATCACTGCTAAATGTCGGTAAAGACCAGGGGTCTGGTTACTTGTCTATTGCTGGGAAGAGACACTGTGACCCAGGCAAACTATAGAAGACAGTAACTATTGTGGGTTCGTGGGCCATCATGACAGAAAGCATAGCAGTGGCCAGGATAGCATGGGGCTGGAGCAGGATCTAAGAGCTTTCCTCTTGAATTCATAAACGCAGGGTGCAGAGAGAGACAGAGAGACAGCGAGAGAGACACACAGACAGACATAAAGAGAGACAGAAACAGAGAGAGACAGAGGGAGACAGAGGGAGACAGAGGGAGACAGAGAGAGAGAGAGAGAGAGAGAGAGAGAGAGAGAGAGAGAGAGAGAGAATTGAAAATGGCATGAGACTTGAAACCTCAAAGCCAGCCCATCCCTAGTGACAACATTTTCTCTAACGAGGACATACCTCCTAATCCTTCCGAAACAATTCCACAAACTTTCAGGGACCAAGTATTCAGACATATGAGCCTATGGGGGCCATATTTATTCAAACCACAACACCAACTATGTTTTATAAATCTATAAAAAGCAAAATCAGGTGACTTTGTCTAAGAAAACCTTAACATTGAGTTATAAATTTACATGAAGTATTTAAATCTGCTATTCAGAATTTAAGGCATGTTTATTGCTCCAAGTAAGAATCATTTTAGAAATATCACAAATAGGGGGAATAGAAGTAAAGTTGCTAAAGAATAAGTCTGTTGTGGTTGAAATTTTGTCTTTGAAAAGGAAATGATATGCTGAACTCTTTACTCTTGTAACTTCAATTGCTGTTGTTTTTTGTTTCCCGAGACAGGGTTTCTCTGTGTAGCCTTGGCTGTCCTGGACTCACTTTGTAGACCAGGCTGGCCTCGAACTCACATCGACCCGCCTGCCTCTGCCTCCCGAGTGCTGGGATTAAAGGCGTGCGCCACCACTGCCCATATTCTTATAACTTCAAAATGTCACTTTCTTTGGAAAGACTCCTGCAAGTATGAGTTACAGTAAGATGAATTCAGAATGGAGCTGAGTCCTTAAGGCCTCATGCTGGGGAACTCAGGAGAAGACTGTTGTGAGGAGGGAGGAAAGTGTCCATGTGGAGGCAGAGATGGGCCGGCACATGGATAAGCCAAGGGATGCCCAAGATAGGCAGTGGCCACCAGAGCAGGAAGAGGCCACAGCAGGTGTCACAGGGGCGTGCTCCACCAACCCTGACAGGAATGCCACCAACTAACCCGGGCCCAGGGGGCTTGCAGAGACTAGAGCACCAACCAAGGACCTTGCATGAACTGGATAGACCCCCAACTCAGATGTAGTCAACAGGCAGCTCAGACGTCATGTGGGTCCCCTAGTAAGGGGAGCAGGGGATCTCTCTCTCTGTGTCATGGACTCTGATGCCTGCTTTTTTATTACTTCCCCCTGGTGGGGCTGTCTCTCCAGGTCACAGGGGAAGAGGACACACTGAGTTCTGATACGACTTGATGTGCTGGGGTGCATTGGAAGGGGGGGTCTCCCCTTTTCTGAGGAGGGGATAGGGAGGGTGAATAGGGAGGGGGGTTGTGACTGGGATGTAGAGTGAATAAATAAATAAGTTGTTTTTAAAAAGAAGAAAAATCGCATTTTCTTGCACCTTGTTGTTGATCCTGCTTACCTCACTAACTCGATAGAACACAGGCTTTAAAAGATGGACGTGGTAAGAAGAGAAAGTCTCCATGTGAAGGTGGCATGTAAAATATGGAAATTCAGCAAGTCAGGAATAGAGTGACCAGAGCTGTGCAGGCAGGTGCCACTCCCTGCAGATGAGACCCACTGAGCTGTGATCTTATGGACGAGAGTGCCCCACAGGAGGAGGAGGAGAAGGAGGAGAAGGAGGAGGGAGGAGAAGGAGGAGGAGGAGGAGGAGGAGAAGGAGGAAGAGGAGGGGGAGGAGGAGGAGGAGGAGGAAGAGGAGGGGGAGGAGGAGGAGGAGGAGGAGAAGGAGGAGGAGGAGGGGGAGGAGGAGGAGAAAGAGGAGGAGGAGGAGGAGGAAGAGGAGGGGGAGGAGGAGGAGGAGGAGGAAGAGGAGGGGGAGGAGGAGGAGGAGGAGGAGAAGGAGGAGGAGGAGGGGGAGGAGGAGGAGAAAGAGGAGGAGGAGGAGGAGGAAGAGGAGGGGGAGGAGGAGGAGGAGGAGGAGAAAGAGGAGGAGGAGGAGGAGGAGGAGGAGGAGGAGAAGGAGGAGGAGGAGGAGGAGGAGGAGGAGGAGGAGAAGGAGGAGGAGGAGGGGGAGGAGGAGGAGGAGAAGGAGGAGGAGGAGGGGGAGGAGGAGGCAGACAAGAGGCAGAGCCTGGATGCTTTTCCGGTGGTCACTTCTTCAGCTACCTTGTGACTTGCAAACGTCCTGCCTTAGGCTCTACCTTCTAAACTTCATTCATGACAATTTTGTATGTGTGTTTGTGTGTTTGTGTGTGTTTGTGTGTGTGTGTGTGTGTGTACCAAGACCAGCTTTGGTAGTTCCAGGGGAGGGAAACTGAGGCATGTGTACACATCTTCGGCGATTTGGCGGCCAGTCAGACTGATGACTGACGTCTCTGTCTCCTTTTACGTTTGGAGAGTGCAAACACAGCCAATAATGACAAGGAAGAGGGGAGGAAGACAGGGTTTTCTCTCTGTGGTTCAGGACAGGATGTTCTGCCACTGAGGAGGAAAACTTCAACTTTTTTCTTCTCCTGCAGCCAAGGCTGCAAAAGCAGCTTCTAGCGGAAACTGCTGGGGGTCGTAAAAGGAGACTCTTAAACTTTAACCCCATTTATTGTCTGGTCAGAGGGGGTTTTTCTTACTTCTGAGACAAAGGTCTCTACCTCAGAAAAGGATTACCTCATAGACAAAAAGACAATTAATGACAAATACAGATGTATGCAACAGGATAATATGTTACATGTTTTTTATAAAAACTAAACATTTTTTTGTTCTTTTTTTTAAATCTATGTTTCCATTACATAAGTTCACAGTGAGTTCAAAATGGCAAAGGTTGACAATGCCTAAAGGTTAACAGGTACAAGAGGTTACAACAAGATATGTGTTGTTTCAACTGGAACTGACCTGGCTACACATTTTCCAGCTATCTCTGAGTCTATAGTGAATTCAGGACAATTATTTTATCTGTCTTTCATTCCAAGATACAAAGTAAATTTAGAGTGACAGTATTTTATGCCATAAGCTGACAAAGCATAAGGACTTGCAACAAAAGTTTGTATATTTTGACAGTAAGGCTTTTAGTTAATTTAGAAATTTCTTGGTAGCCACATTATATTGTGGGTTCATGGGAAGCTTAAACCAACTTGTATACACCTAAGGTTCATACGGGAATCCTGGTGCCTTGTAGTAGAGTGAGAGGGTATCTGGGCCCCAAATCTGTGTCTAGCCTGTCTCCTAGTGAGGCATCTGGAGGTCCACAGAAGCATTTATTGCAGCCATAAACTTTCTATCAACTGTTTAGATTTTACTTCTAAAATAGTTAGATGCAGTCAGAAATTCTAAAAAGCCATTATTAGGGATAAGGAAGTCATTAGTTCATCTGAACATCAGTGCTAAAGAGCCTGTAGGAGGTTTGTTCAGTCAGAGTGGGTAAATACCCAGGAAGTGAAGATTCACACCATGCCAGAGAAGAAAGAAAGGAATAGGATTTAGGGCCTGGGTCTCTCTCTCTCTCTCTCTCTCTCTCTCTCTCTCTCTCTCTCTCTCTCTCTCTCTCTCTCTCTCTCTCCATGGAGAGGGACACACAGAGAGAAAGACACAGAGAAGAGAAGGGAATAAGGTGAAGGGTTAGGAAGGACAACAAGATGAGAAAAGAGAAAGTGTTGTTTAAAATGAAGCTGAAGGAAAGACATTGTTGACTTATAGAGCACAATCCGAGCATGCGCTATCCACTTAGGGCGCAGTCACAGTCGCCTGTGAACGCTGAGAGGCTCAGCCTCATTAGCAGACAGCAGCTCCTTTCAAGAGCATCATTTACAGACTTCATTTCAAAATAAAGCTAATAGCCTGCCAGGCACTCTTCCTGCTCCCACTCATCCGCCCACACACGCCAAGTGTGAGCGAAGTAGCCTCCAGCACCAGGCCTGGGACAGCTGCTTTTCACTTCTCTGGCCTGAAGCTGACAGGTGCACATCACCCCTACGGGCTTCCCAGCTCTGTGCGAGCCCAGCGGTGAAGTCTGCGTTGTGTTGTCTTACCTAATAAGAACCTGGTGGTCTGCAAAGACTAAATCAAAGGCATACAATAGGCCTTGCTGTTTAAAAAAAAAAAAGCACGTGACTAAGCAAGTAGAGGAAGGAAGATGATGTCAATTAATGAACTGGCTCCATTACTGGAAAAGGCGAATGAAAAACACAATATGATCCTGGTGTCCTTGCAAATGTATGTTTGAGACCAGGTATAAGACTGTCTACCACAACACACTGATACACATGTGAGATCACAGAGAATGGGGCATCACACACAAGATTTTCACAAGTTCAGGCCTGATAAAGGCCCATCTAGCCCAACGTCTAACCAAGGAGCATTCTGCAGTGGATTCCTGTTGGGAGGGGAAAAAATCACCTTTTTCCAATGTAGTGACACTGGGCACATCAAACAGTCCTGGGCAGGCCCCATACCAGGAGTCGCTGACCAGAATACAATGGACTCTCCATATTTTTTGTGCTTTTTGTTTTGTTTCAGTTTGATAATTTTTGTCTTATTGCTTTTAAAAATTTTTTATTTTCTTTTTTTATAAGAGAGAGAGAAGGAGGGTTGGTAGAGAGCTAAAGATGATCTTGTGAGCTGGGAGAGGGAAAGTAACATGATCAAATATACTGTAAGAAATATATATATGTAATAATCCTCGCACAGTGTTGCACACCTGTGATCTCAGCACTCAGGGAGGCAGAGGCAAGTGGATCTCTGAGTTTGAGGCCAGCCTGGTTTACAAAGCTAGTTTAGGGCAGCCAGGGCTACACAGAGAAACCCTGTCTTGAAAACCCCATATATAGATTTTAATATATGTTATAACAAATATTATTAAGAGAAGTAAAGACCATCTGCTAATATAGGCAAGTGAAGAAAAATAATCTGATGGTACACATGTACATGTACACATATGCATATGAACTCACATGTACATGCACACATATGCACATGAACTCACATGTGCATGCACACATATGCACATGAACATGCACACATATGCACATGAACTCCCATGCACATCAACATACATACAGCCAAATACAAATGGAAACACACAGTTATATATGAACAGGGAATCTGGAGGCTTCCTTTCATATCTGCACAGAATTCAGTATTTTGAATAAAGCAGTGATTCTGAGATAGACTTTTGCACAAAATCTTTGGCTTACTTGGACACAGTGGGAAAAGGCACCTGTTTTTGCTGAGACAAAAGGAGAACAGACTTCAGTAGTGTACATCAACTAAGGTGGAACAAATCTGCAAAAGGCCTCCTCCCTCCTGACATCTGATTTCTTTGGATTCCAGCTGTCTAATTTGCAGGGCTCGGTGCAAAGATGAAAAACTGGGCTCCCTGCTAAGATGTTATTAAGCATGTCAAGATGGCAGCAGAGAGTGTTAAACCAAGCCTGGCCCATCTGGGTCTGGCTGGTGGGACCGCAGGACCTGTGCTGAGAGCTAGCACTGTCTGTGTGGTTTCACAGGGCCGCGTTCTGTTTGTTCACACAACCCAGGATGTTCATTCAGCACCAGTCTGAGCAACTTCTGTGCTAGTGACACTGAGCTCCGTCTCCGCCTCCCCAGCCTTGTTTGCAAAGGACAGAGCAAAGGTTCCTTGTGGCTTTGTATGTACTTCAGATGACATTCTTCCTAGGTATCCAGACTTACTGCACTAAACCCACAGTTGGGAATCACCAAATGAGCCTACAAGTTACACAAAACAGTAATAATCACTATTCTCAGACAATAATTTTAGCACTGATATATCAAATAGTAATTCAGAAATGACTTTTATAACAAACTCATTTTCGTTGACATCATTCTGAACTCGTGATTGCCAAGTAGAAAGGCAACCTATTAAGATGTGAGGCTTCAGAAATGATATGTGTTGCAGCCCATCAGCCTGTGTCGACGGGTTTGCAGACCCTGCCCTGGCGGCCAGCCATGTTCTCATTTGACGCACTGGCCTCTGTGTGAGTGAGGGGAAGAAAACAATTAGTGCCCAAAGTAATTAATCTGCCAGATGTATACTACTTTCCTGAGGAACATTTGACATGACAAGGAACTTAAGTATTTCAAGTGTGTGATTCAGTTATTTTTAGCAGCCTTGCCACAGGAGAACGCCAGCATCAAAAGCAAGTCCAAGGTGCTCTCACCTGTCTGTTGAAAACCCAGCTGTCTATTCAGAGCAAACACATCCAGGAGCCCACGGCTGTATCTCATCCCTGTAAGTTTACCTTTCTTGGACATTTGGGAAAAAAAAAAAACAGTATCATGGATTTGTGCTTTCTGATGTCCGTCCTTTCCAATTTAGCATCTCTACACACATGAAGGATAGATCAATTCCTTGTTCTTCATACATGACTTTGTTTTCTATTGCATAACGTACAGATTTTGGCCCCATTCCCTAGAGGGTTATTGTACTTTTCCACATTGGAATATTGCTAGAAATGTGCTATAATTATTTATGTGCACATATTTATGTGAATATGATTTTATTCTTCACAATATGACATTTTTATTAATTCTTTGAACATTTTACACAGGCTGACAACATACTTAGCTCCCGTTTTTCTCTTCAGCCTTCTCAGGCTAACCTCTTACCACTCCTTTCCTTCAAAAATCATGTTGTGCTTTTAAATTTTTATTTTAAATAACCCACTGCGTCTAATGCCGTCCACACACCCATGAGTGCGGAGGCATCCACTGGAGTAGGATCAACCTGCAAGGAACTGTCACACCTTAAAAACCACTTACCCCTCCCTGTCCCAGAGCCACCCAACTGCCAATAGCGCCCTCAGGTGAGGGTGGGGCTGCTGAGCCCTCCCCACTGCAGGCTGGACTGTTGCCTGGCTTCATCATGTTTTGAGTGGAGTTCTAAGAGTGGAACTTCGGGTCCCAATGTGTTTCTCTGTTACCTTTGTGAGCAGTTTGCCCGATTGTTTTCTGGAGAAGCTACACCACTTGACATTTCCCAGAAATGCGTGTGCGGATCAGGTGCTTCACCGTATTCTTGCCAACATTTGTTTGGGACTGCCTCATTGGTTACAGCTTTGTAGGTGTGAAGTGGTTTCTCATTGTGGGTTTAATTTTCTTTTCCAAATGATTAATGATGCTGAACACTGTTTCTTGGGTATGTTAGCCAGAGGCACAAAGCCTTGCATTTGCCTTCTTCATATGTCATATCATATATTATATCACATATATCAATATATCATATATATATATAGCATATATATATCATATATATCTGTGTTCTTTATTGGATTTCTGTGATAAAACAGGTTCTTTCATTTAATATTCATTTTCTCACTCACTGAATGCTAGTCCTTTGATATGTGAATCTTGGTTGTTGGCGGGTTTTCATTCTTCTCTGATGAAACATACCTTCAACATCTGTCTAAGAAATCGTTGCCTAACATGAAAGCTGAAAATCACCCTCCCGAGTGCTCCTCTTCTCACTTTAGCTACCTCACTGAAGTCCCTGCTTCGAGTGAATTTTGTGGGTGGTGCAAGGTGCTGTCTGAGCTTTGCATATGGCATCTAGTTGTCCCAGCACCATCTGGTGAACAGACTCTCCTTCCCCCAGTACCTATTTTTGGCACCTTTGTCAGAAATAAAATGACTATAAATATAAATATTTATTTCTGGACTCACAGTTCTGTCCCATTTGTCCATATGTCTGTGTGTACTGACTCGACAGCCGGAGACTTCTATTAAGAGGTCGTAAGTGGAAGTCCTCCAGCTTTGTCTGTTCCCAAATGTCTTTGATCCTTTTATGAGTTTGGCGTCTTCATATAGACGTTTAGACTTGTTTGTTAGTTTCTGTGCACAAAGAGTTTGTGGAATTTTGCTGCAGACTGCAATGAAATTACAAACCAAATTGGGGGAGAATTCCCCTTGTTTAGTCTGGAAATAGGGGGGGTACAAGCCTGCTTGTTTATAGCTTCTTTGATTTCTATCAGAGGAGTTTTGTGGTCTGCCTGCCCTCAAACACACACGGGCATTTTTCTGATGATGCAATGAGTGGATCTTTATTCTTATTTTCATCTTTGGAGTCCAGTGCTTATAATCACACCTTAAGCTTGTTTTGTATTTGAGGAAGCAGGATGACAAAAGGCTGTGTGAGGAGGAAAGTAAGAAAAGAAAAACTCAAGAAGAATAAAGTAGTTGCTCAAGTGAATTAGTGTGTCATATAGACATGCCTCTCGAAATTAAAACAGAAAACCAAGACTCTCCTCTTATTATGTACTTTCCTGAGCATTAAATCCTGATGGGGACATGGCGAGGGTGCAGCACCTGGGTCTGTCTCCTGCTGAGCTTTGCACACAGTGTCCTTCCAGCTGAGCCAGCACTGCTGCAGCTCACAGTGCAGGACGCTGCAGGCAGCTCAGGCAGCAAAGCCTAACTGGTTCTGGGGTGCTGTCCTCACAGGCTGCCTTGGATTCAAACTGACCTCCCACAGCCCCTGGGCTCACGTGAGAGGGCTGCCTGGTTTCTGTTTCCACTCCTCTCTCTTCTAGCCTTCTTTCATTGTCCCTTTACTTCTTCCTCCCTCGCTCTAATCATTTCACCCTCCTTTTCCTCTCCTCCCCTTTCTCTCCCTCCCTCTCTCTCCTGTCCTCACTCCCTCTGCCTCTCCCTCCTCCCTTTCTTCCCTCCCTTCTCTCTTCCCTACTTTCCTCCCTTTCCCAGTTCCTTATTTTCATCCCATTCCTCCCCTCTCTCCATCCATTTCTGCTTTTCTCCTTCTCTTGTGTCCTCCCTCCCTTTCTTCCTTTGTTCTCTTCACTTCTTTCTCCCTTCCCTCCTGTCTCCTTCCCTCTTCCTCCCACCTTCCTCCTTAACTCCAGGACTCTGCTAGGCCACCCAGGGTTCTCTGCCTGCACTGTCTCCTCCCGAACTTCTTCTTAAGCCCCAAGACGCCAAATTCCCCATTCCCCACTTCCTTCTAATTTGAGGTAAGATTACAAGCAAATGTTTGCCTACTAGCCGAAGAAGAAGGTACATTTTAGTTTTCTTAGCTCCCAAACTTGGGTATGTGGTATAAAAAGAATCCCTAGCAGGAAAAAGGACGGGAACTTCCTCAGTTCATGCAGCATTAAGAAGGGTGAGGACAGCCATTCTGATCAGACTTGGAGATCTGTCACTCCTGTCAGAACAGCAGTCATCAAGAAAATGAATAAAAACAGAAGCTGTGAAGAAGAGGAAGGCAGGGCCCCTTAAGCACTGCCGGTGCTGTAAACCAGTGCAGTCACCATGAAAACCAGTGTGACGTTCCCTAGGAAATTAAAATCAGTTCCACCACATGACCGAGCTTTACCACATCCCAGTATTTACCCAAAAGACTCCAAATCAGCTTATTGCAGAGGCACTTGCATATCAGCTGCTCTAAGTTATAATTGATCTTTACTCTTGACAATTTCATATGTGTGTAGAAGTGAAATCACGTACACCTATTTACCCCATATAACTCCCACCATATGCTCCCAACATGTGTCCCTCCCAATGTCATATCTTTAAAAATTTTTTTTTATAATTCTCCAAGTCCAGTTAGTGGAACCTATGTGTGCACTGATGTAGGGCCATCCTCTGAAACATGGAAAATTCACACCCTGAAAGAACTGTTTTTCAACAGCCTCCATGCCAAACGCTGGAGAGCAAAGCCCAATACATGCCACAATTTTGGCTACCATGCTGTTGGGCAGATAACCAAAGCTCCTGTGAGCTCACGGTCACAGCCATGTCATGCCCAGAATACGGCAGTGCACAGAGCTTCACCCCGTCTCCTGGCTCTTACATTCTCCTCACTCGCTCTTCTGAGATGTTCCCTGAACCCTTAAAAAAAAAAGGAAAGCGTCCCACCCAGCACTCGGCCCAGCTGGGTAAGTCTGCCCTGACCGATGCCCACCACATGCCCACTGCCCACTGCAAACAAGCTTCTCCCCTCAGGGCGGAGATGAGAAGAGCTGCTGGACTCCGTGGGTGTGCACTGGCTGCGGCCATGTAGACAAGATGGAGTCACCAGAGAGGAAGGAGCCTCAGTTGAGGAAACGCCTCCATGAGATCCAGCTGCAGGGCGTTTTCTCGAACAGTGATCAATAAAGGAGGGCCCAGCCCATGGTGGGTGGGGCCATGCCTAGGCTGGTGGTCCTGGGTTCTATAAGAAAGCAGGATGAGCAAGCCATGGGGAGCAAGCCAGTAAGCAGCACCCTCCATGGCCTCTGTCTCAGCTCCTGCCTCCAGGTTCCTGCCCTGCTTGAGTTCCTGTCCTGACTTCCTCCATTGATGGACTGTGATCTGGAAGTGTAGGTCAAATACACCCTTTCCTCCCCAACTTGTGTTTGTTTTGTTTTCTTGGTCATGGTGTTTGATCTCAGTAACAAAAACCCTGACTGAGGTAGGGTTTAAATAGGAATATTACAATTTGACAAAAGGATCATTTAGCAAAACGGCAGCAACAGGTTCTAACTCAGGGCCTATGACCTCCCAGCTTTTGACCAGGCATGTGATTCCCTCCTGTGGAGCAAGCCTCAAGTCCAGTCAGTGGTTAGCAGCCTGGCCACTATTGTACCAGTGGGCACATCTTGCCTGGCTGGCTGGCATTGCAGCATGTGGGGTCAACTGATGGAAAAGATCACTGGTGTCCTGCATAGCACCTTCTGGAACATAAAAACTAGGCAGCAGGAAGCAAGTTTCCGGATCAGTCTGAGGCGAGTTCTGTGTCCTGCAGCTACCATGTGGGGTGTCCTCAGCTAAAGGGTCTAACCATGTAGCTGTTGTGGATAAGGGCAGCAGCCTGTGTTGTCTGGGAGACCTCTGGGGCTTCCTGAGCAACAAAATGCATAACTGCGTTTCTTGTGGCACTGTGCATGATAACTAAATTCTGCAATCTGCCTAGGTGTCCGTCCACAGAGGAATGGGGAGAGAGAATGCGATGTTTACGCATAATAGAATTTTCTTCAGCCATAAGAGGAAAAATTGATGCTGCTGCTCGCATGAGAAATCAATGTGGTGGAAGATGACCCCATTGAGTTAAGCCAGTTTCAGAAAGACAAACGTGCTTTCTCTCATCTGTGGGTCCTACACGGTATAGATGCATAAAGTCGTGTATGTATCGATAACATGAATATCAAAGCAAAGCTGGGGAACAAAGAGAACTGAGGGAAGAAGAAGGGGGAAGGGCAGGGCTGGGGGAGCACGCCAAAGTGTGTTGTATGCATGCGTCAAGTTCTCTTATATAACAGTAATATAAAGAAACTAAACAAATAAACAAATAAATACAATGTCCATTGAACAACATCCCTTACGGACCAGAAGATCAATCAGCCCAGTGTTGTAAATGGAGAGTGAAAGTGCACCTGAAAAAAAGGCAAAGCAGAGCTGACGGGGGTGGGGGTGGGGATTGGAGGAGGCGGGGCTAAGTAACGTGAACATGGAGTTCTTCACACAGCTGTGTCCCTTCACCCAACCCAGCATGAAGTGGCCGAGCAAGGGAGTTTGAAAATACAGCCTAGAAAACATTCATACTTCAAACATGTGTGTGAGAATCCAGACACCATCACAGGCATCCCTGGGGCTCCCCCAACCTGTGACTATGGAAAGGATACGTGGATGTCCTTGTCTGAGACTCATGGATGTGGACTCACTGCAATGGCGAGGGGCCCCCAGCAACGCTCTGCTGACAACACAGAGATTCCTGCTGATTTTCAAACTCTCCGTTGTTACACATACATTTTTTTTGCCCCGGGATTGTATGAGTTCTGTAAGCAATTCTGGATGTAGCATTTCTGTTAAAACTTTAAAGTCAAATCTGAAGAAAATCCAAAGAACACCACCAAATGATTTTTTGTGGGGTGGAGACTGTCTTGTCTTTTATGAAGGCTTGGCCAGTGTTCTGAATGCCACACAATATTAATTGCTTGCCACACAATATTAATTGCTACCAACATTAAAGATGTCAAAATTATCATCTGTCTTTGTTTGCTCAAGAAAGGCCTTCTAGGTCCGACTGTAGAATAGGCAAGCTCTAGAAACAGGAGTATCCAAAGAGGTAACATTCTCTAGAATGTGTCTACCTATGTCCCAGAGAGGTGTGTTTCAATGCCTTGGATACATGAACTCAGTGTGTGCCTCTGAGGTGGAAACCATTAGCTAGCCTCCCGCCCTCTAGATGGGGAAAGCTTGGCTTCTGTCCACGGTGAGGCATGAGACGAGGATGGCGTTGTCATTTCACTAATTGTGGAGCTGAGACAAAGGCAATGTTTTAAGCACAATATTGGAAGCACAGAGAGGATTTCCTGTCTGAGTATTTGAGGTGCTGAAAGCACTGGCTAGTTTATGGGGGTCATTAAACTCTTCTGTATGTCTTGTGAGGAGGACTGGTGTGCAGTAGATGCAGTTATGAACAATAAATTGAGCCCAAGATATTAAATAGGAAGAATACAATAATAAATGAAGGAAGAAAGGCCAACACTGAATTATATCCACACATGATTGGGGGATATCACACAGCAGTCAGAGATGCATGACTCTGTGTACGCTGAGCAGATTATTAAATATATAATCCAACTGTGTCTCTTTTCTTTCACCACTTGTTTGGTGCTTGACCGAATAACCTTTTCGTACCCTTTTACATGCTGAATTTGCAACAAAGCCTTTGTTGGTTTTGGAGGGTTTTCAGTTACTGGCTTGCACACTCTAGAGTCAGTGCAAATGGAAATTTCATGAGTAAAGCTTAGCTGTGACCTGAAGGGTCTCTGCACCATGGCTGAAGTGATGCTCACTGGCTTCTGTTCCTGTCACACACACACACAATATCAAGGACTGCATCATTTGAGTTAAAAAAAAAAAAGCAGCTTTGCAGATGAGCATGAAGCCTTGGGTGTAAATGTGAAACAAATGACATGTAAAGCACATCACAGTCTTTGAGCTGTGTCCATGCTTCATGATGGCCAGAGCCACATTTAACCCTTGCTGCGGGCTCTCCTAGTGTAAAGGGCAGAGCATAGCAACATCACCTGCCATGAGCTTTTCAAAGAACACAGAGATTTGAGAAAGACAAATACTCACTTCACAGGTGCAGGAGACACTAAAATAGAAAAATGTTACAGAAACTATGGAATAAAAATACATTTCATCATAAAAGAACACCAACCTAATATCTACCACATTAGAGAGTCTTAGGTGTTTTACCTACTTAAATATGCTAATCTATTAAGAAACAGCTTGAAGGGCTGGCTGGCAAGATGGCTCAGTGGGTAAAGGGCCTGCTGCCAGCCTGAGGGCCAGACTTTGATCCCTGGGACACACGTGGCCGAAGGGGAGAACTGACACCCAAAAGCTGTCCTCTAAACTTCACACATTTACTGTGGCATGTACACGTACGTGTGTTTTCAATAAATAATGGTGATTTTAAAAGTTAAAAAGAGTTTTAAATTCTGTAAGTAGGCAGAAGCTAATTGGCGGGAACATCAAACTACTCAATGTTTCTCTATTTAAAGAACAGGTTGAATGTGTAGAGGAAATATTAAGATTTGTCGTTTGATCTAAAAATATGTCTACTAGTCTCTTAATCTAGGGCCAGTGTAAAGAAAACTGCTCAAAAGAGTAAATCTTCAACCCAATTGAATTCGTTTCGCAGCAGCAGCAGCAGCAGCAGCAGCAGCACATCTTAATTGCTGCCAAGAGAACAAAGGTTTGATTGCAGCCTTGGGGAGAAGTGTTCTGGCAAAGCACTGAGTCAGGATCTACAGCTCTGTGACACCATGGCCTCAGCCGTGTGCCGAGGGCAGAGGGGACACATGCTCATCAGGACTGCCAGCACCCTGCCAGGCCTGTTTCCATGGTGTAAAACCTGAAGAAAATGGCAAGATTAGAAAAGAAAACCTAATTGGCTATTTGTTTTCCCGCTGGACTCGCCCCAGGAACTACTGGCACAGTGAGCGAGTAGAAAAACTCATTGTCTGCACACAGAATGCACTCATTATTTCATTATCTAGTTTACTTTTCTGGTTAGCATACAAAGTGACATATTTTACTATGGCATTTCGTGCATACATACATACACACATACACACATACATACACATACATACATACATACATACATACATACATACATACATATAATCACACCTGTTTTTGTTTGTTCCTCTCCCCCCTCGCTGGCCCTTTTCTTCCTTGGCACTCCATTTTGTCTCCAGGTCACGTGTGCTTTTGTTCCACCGCCTCACTCCCTTCATGTTCTCTCTCTGCTCTTTATCTTTATGTCCTACAAACATTTGCGTGTGGATTCCACGTGTGGGAACGCACATCCTATCTGGGTCTCCAGAGAAACTTTTCTTTGGGGAGAGGATGACCACTGTTAGGTTGTCCATCCCCAGCAGATGACCCTACATCCATGGGCATACAGGAAACACTAATTGAACTCAGTAGGTGGAAGTCAGAGAAAAACTTGCAGGACTCAATTCTCTCCTTATAGCAAGGAGTGAACTCAGGTTACCAGGCTTGGTGATAGGTGCCTATATCCACTGAGCCACCTCTCTGGCCTGGCTAAAAAGAATAATTGGTAATATACAAATTTAGCAAAAATTTAGAACAATTGACTAGCTTCAGTTTTGCTAATGTGAATGTAAAATATTGTGACCACACTGGAAACATAGTTTGAAGTTTTACCATTATCTTCATCAACATAACCACCGTCACCTTTGTCAACTACCAACACCAGCCACCACCATCATCATCACCACCACCATCATCACCGTCATCATCACTATCACCACCATCACCATCATCATCATCATCTCCACCATCACCATCACCACCACCATCACCACCAGTGCTGTATATCATCAGCATCACTATGTGCTCATTGTACATCATGATGGGTTTCACACACATATTTAATATACATTGGGCATACTTTTCCTACACTACCCTCTCTTTTCTTGATCATCTCCTTTTTAAGACAGTTTTGCTTCTACCTTCATCTCATATACACATGAATTATATATCTATATAAAATATAGGGTCTGTAAATTAGTGAGATTTGCAATATCTGTCTCTCAAGTCTGACTAATTTGCTCGCTATGGAAGTTTCCAGTTGTATCAGTTTTCCTACAAATGGCATAACATTGATCTTTAGGTCTAAGTAAATTTCCACTGTCTGTAGATATACACCATGTTTTTCTTATGCAACCCCCTGTTGGCACATGTGTAGGCTTGTTCTGTAACTTACCGTCTGTGAACAGTCCTGAAATAAGAACTGATGTCCAAGTATCTGTGTGATAAGTCAGTTTGGAGTCCTCTGAATGACACCCAGGAATGGCACTGTTGCTGCTACCACAGCCTCGGTTACCAAGTGCATGGGCATCCATCCACAACAACGAAAGCCAGGCACAGGGCCCATAGAAAAACGCAAGACTTCATTCACATTGGTCAAAACCTGGAAGGACGCGCGCGTGGCCTGTGACTGCCCTAGCTGGGAGTTTTGGCTAAATTTTCAGTACCAGGCATAAATTCCATGCAGTCAAACAGGCATCAAAACCACTAAGAATTTAACTGTGATAGTCTATGGTCCTTATTCCTTTATATTTTCTGTAACAGAGGCACCTAGTGAGATTTCTACAAAGCTAATGCATGAATATATTATTTCTACCTCTCCTTCCTGTATTCAGACCTCCCTTCCCTGAGCCTCTTCTTAATCCCCACAAGTCCCCTTCTACATTCAACTTTCCTGTCATTTTCCCCATTTAGGGGGGTTGCCACACCCACCGTGAGACATGTAATGCTTGATCTTTTTTTTTTTTTTTAGGTTAGTTCATCTCTATCCCCTTGGGCACAAGGGGTTCTGCAGCATGACCCAGCTGAGCCGCTCCTAATGCACCCTGGGATGGGACATCAGCCATGCTTCGTGTCTTCCTTGGTTTTCCGTACACTTTATGGCAGCTCGCACTTCCCTTACTGGACCATTTCCTCCTCTGTGCGACACGATTCTTCAACAACTTGAATGAAGCCTTTTGATAATTAAGGATTTCTTTTTCTGTTTGAACTCTTTCTTATAGATTCTGAAAATAGTTTTTTTAAGGTATGGAATTCTAAGATGCCATTGCTTTGTTTTGAACATAAATTTTTTCTCTCTGAATGGGCTTCCCTTTTTGTTTGGAAGACACGTATGTTTTCTAAAGCTGTTTTATCTCCATGAGATTGTTAGATAGCTAAATGGTGTGATATCTTAGGCAGGCCGATTCGTGATCCCCTAAGCACATCCCTGTTTCTCAATTCTTGGAATCTGCGAGCTTGTCAGGTGACCCAATAAAAATGACATCTTTCCTCTGCTTGGGCTGCCTTGTCTGGCCTCAGTGGGCGAGAATGCACTTAGCCCTTCTGTGACCTGGTGTGCCAGGACAGGTTGGTACCTATAGGGGCTTCCTCTTCTCTGAGAAGAAAGGAAGGGGAAAGGGGGGAAGAGGGCAGGAGCATGAGGGTAGGACTGGGAGGGGAGAAGGGAAGGGCCTGCAGTTAGGTTGTAAAGCTATTAAATAAAGAGAAACAAAGGAATAAACTCAAGTATCAGATAAGAGATGAGGTTGCCAGCTTGCTGACTTTGCAATATGGAGGTGATCTGTGTTCATTCTTTGGGCCACAGGTAACCCCAGGGTCTATGTAAGTAGGAAGGGTTTTAAGATGCTCTGCTGCTGATATGGAAGCTAGAGAAGTGATTATCACAGGGCTGTGAGTGTTTCCAAGGACCTGGGACACGGAAGGGAACAGCTTCTTCCCTAGGCCTACAAGAACCGTGTGGTCGTCAGTCCAGCACACAAGTCGCTTACGGTACAGAGAAGATCGTTGTGAACCACTGCCGACAGATGTCTGACCCCTGAGTGAAGATGCTCATCTGAGTCCATCTAGAAATGAGACCATCACACTGAAGCAGAGATTCAGCAATGTTATCAGTTCTGAAAAGTCTCAAAAGTTCATATAGTTTTTCTATCTTAGTCTCTCGTGATTTTGTTAACCTTCCCTTACCTATTATTATATTCTTTTAAGTATTCACTCCGTTTTAAGTTTAATTTTTTATGTTTATATTTCAAAGGTTTTAATCGTTTGTGTCTTTTCACAATACACCTGGGTGTTTTCATTCCCTTCCCTTCTTACTATTGACAATACTATTCTTTAGGGACAACTCATTTTCAGTCCTTTCAAAACTCAAAATCAATCTCTACAATGTTGTCTTGAAGAATCTTTATACAGCCTTTTGTTCCCCACGGTTTTCCTATGGTTTCTTGTTTAACACTTCTCCTCTCACCTCCCCTTATACTTTGATTTTTCTTTTAAGCCTCTGATCCTTGAAACTTGGCCTGTGTCAGTGTTTTGAAACCTGGGCTTGAATTCAGGAATGACCCACAGGAATTGTGTGTGCTTCCTTTTCAATATTTATGAGCACAAATAAATCCAGGAAGGATTCTTCGGCCCGTCTTTTATGTCAGAGACTCAAATCCCCATGTAAGAGGACTTGACTTGTGGAATAAATTTTTAGGTTTCTTTCCTCTAAAGCAGTGATTTAGAACCCAAACTATCTTACTTACAAGTAGTGTGACACCACTGTCATGACCGGTGACAGTGTTGACTGTCACTCACATCATGGGTCTCCAGGCTTAGTGAGATTATCTAACCAAACAGTCTGCTTTGGGCTTGGCCAAGACTTTCTCAATAAATGAAGGTTTGGATCACAAGTTTGGAAGAGGCCACCTCCTAAATTCTTCCAGGATGAGTCCTCGGGTCAATACTTCATGAACACCTTTGGGATTATGCGTTGGGTCAGCATCTCCTGAGCTCTGTGGGGGATTGTCTCCAGGTCAGCATGTGAAAGCTCAAAGCTATCAGTGAGAATTCTGAAATGAAGCTCGCAGTGTTGTCTACGGCCAAGCACCTGGCACTGTCTGGCACCTCCTCCTTCTCCTCAAACCACCTCTTGTTTTTATTCTGCTGTTTCACTGCCCCCCCCCCATGTCACGCCACTGACCCCCAACCTGCTGCCCTAGGAAGAGTTCTTACACTACAGTAAGGAATATTCTTGGGGGGGGGGACACAAGAGTGGGGTTTTCAAGCCCGACGTGGAGGGAAAGACAAAGGAGCGTGGCAGTTGAGCACACAGTGGCGGAGCCTGCACAGCTGATGCATGACATTGCTGGGTGCTCGATGCTGTGTAGAGCAAACGGTTGCTCTGTGTTCTTCCTGTAATATGACTGATTTCCACAGGCAAATGAACTGCCTGGGGCAGCAGTTCTCAAAGGGAGCCATGGAGAAGATGCTTCACAAAAACACATTAATACTTGTGGATTTGTTTTTCTCCCTTGAAACACTGAATCGAAAACCCGCTGTGTGTCAGTCTTAAGTCAGAAACAACCCACATTGGAGGCGAAGGGAAAATACTAGTAGTTCAAAGGGCAAACTAGAATAAGATCAACTATGGACTGCTGGAGAAGGGCTTGTAGCTCACAGGCACTGAGATGCCCGCAGGCCTCAGAAAGGGAAACTCTGAAACAGGAGTCACCGAGCAGCCCTCAGGCAGTCCCCTGGGAGTCACAAGGAGGGGCTTTTAGAAATGCCACCACAACTCCAGGGAGTTAGAGTGGTGCAAGACTTTACCTTCTAAATAAAAAGGTTCTCCACACAATTGTGCTGTGTTAAAATTCACTTTCAAAGACTCTCATGGACACACAAACGCACACGTACACACATGTACACATACACGTGCTCCTACCTCTCAGAGCCATCCCAGTTCACAACACACTTTGTAACTGAGAAACCCAGCTTTGAGGTCACTAAGGGGAAATCTCCCCAAACATTCTGGTGGAAAGTGAATCCTGAGGCACGGGAAATGTTCTACACAACAGTTAAAGGTGCTGTTCTAACAGACAGATGGCAGCTAGCTGCCTTTCTATTGTGCAGTATTTCAGAAACATTTGTTTTGACTCCTGCAGCTTTCAAAAATCGGGACATCCTCCTGTTAACTGTCTAGTGCTATTCCTTCTGACACAGTGGCTAGCAGGCCCGAGAAATATGGTCAACTCAGATGGAGAGGTGCTGAAAATATGAAATACACATTCATTTTCAAGTGCTCAGAATTAGATGTATGTCATTCGATGGTTAATTTATACTATTAAGATTGAAATAGTAAAACTCTGAACGTTGTTGCTGTCTTTATTTGCAGCTAAGCAGAATGTTAGTTGGGTCAGTTTCACCTGCTCATTTTACCTTTGTTCCAACATGACCCCTAGAAAACTCAAAAGAGACACATGTCTCTCACGTCAGCGTCATTGCATTTCTGTCATTTTTGTGAATAGCTGTTTGTACTTTGGGTGGGAAAGTGTGTGCCACAGCGTGTATGGATGTCAGAGAGATGCTGTGGAAGTTGGTTCTCTCCTTCTATGTAGGTTTCAGTGGTCAGTCTCTGGCCATCAGCTTGTAGCAAGCATCTTGTTCTCACTGCTGAGCTCCTTGGAGGGCCTGCATTCCTAGTTAGTTCCACTGTTGTGTTTCAATCCTTCTAAAAGCAGCAATTGAATAACACCATGCTTTAGCTGAGATAAGCTGAGTAATTATTTCTTCAAACAATAAAGCACAGAACTGACACACAACCACAGGAATTTGCAGTGTGTTATAAGAAAAATGTTAAGCGCCTATTTTGAAGGATATGTTCGTTCCTCAGGACAGAGACAATTTCTGGATGATTAAAGTGTCCTCTGTGCTTAGAATGTATGGTTTTCCAATTCTTTTTTACCTTTGTGTCTTGACAACGGCACATGCAGTTGGTAGTAACAACATCAGTAAGGAAATCCCCTCTTAAAGGTGGCCATGGATGACGGTCCCCTTTGTCCACGGCATATTAGTATATAAACATTCGCGAGTGACACTCACTCTTTCTTGTCCGTGGACTCACATGTATAAGCATACATTTTCACATGCACTGACAACTGTATACACATAGGACAGCTGCATATGTGTGTTACTTACTTTGTGTTGAAAAAAGTAAGTTCATAGGCACAGGTTGCTGAATCTTTTGCACGTTTTCTTTTTCCCATAGCTCCTTAGTACCACGTCCTCAGGTTTGGAAGTTTATATTCATGTTTTCAACGGCTTTGGAGCAGGATAGAACATGCGACTCAGGGTAAGTGTGTTAGAGATGCCATATAGTTGTGTTGCTCACTTGGTGGGCGTGCTTTCTTTCATCCACTAGACCTTCCTCCTCCCTATGTCTTCTCTTCCTTACCTCTCCCATCTCATCGCCTCCCTCCCCTTCTCCCTCCTCCCACCTTGTCCCCTCCCCTTCCCACAGCCTCTCCCCCCCTCTCCCTCCTCCCACCTTGTCCCCTCCCCTTCCCACGGCCTCCCCCCTCTCCCTCCTCCCACCTTGTCCCCTCCCCTTCCCATGGCCTCCCCCCTCTCCCTCCTCCCACCTTGTCCCCTCCCCTTCCCATGGCCTCCCCCCTTCTCCCTCCTCCCACCTTGTCCCCTCCCCTTCCCATGGCCTCCCCCCTCTCCCTCCTCCCACCTTGTCCCCTCCCCTTCCCATGGCCTCCCCCCTTCTCCCTCCTCCCACCTTGTCCCCTCCCCTTCCCATGGCCTTCCCCCCCTCCCTCCTCCCACCTTGTCCCCTCCCCTTCCCACGGCCTCCCCCCCTCTCCCTCCTCCCACCTTGTCCCCTCCCCTTCCCACGGCCTCCCCCCTTCTCCCTCCTCCCACCTTGTCCCCTCCCCTTCCCATGGCCTCCCCCCTCTCCCTCCTCCCACCTTGTCCCCTCCCCTTCCCATGGCCTTCCCCCCCTCTCCCTCCTCCCACCTTGTCCCCTCCCCTTCCCACGGCCTCCCCCCTTCTCCCTCCTCCCACCTTGTCCCCTCCCCTTCCCATGGCCTCCCCCCTCTCCCTCCTCCCACCTTGTCCCCTCCCCTTCCCATGGCCTCCCCCCTCTCCCTCCTCCCACCTTGTCCCCTCCCCTTCCCACGGCCTCTCCCCTCCTCTCCCTCCTCCCACTTTGTCCCTCCCCTTCCCACAGCTTTCCTCTTCCTTTGCTAACATGAACATTTTATAAACACCTTTATCTGTATCACTTTGATCATGGGCTTTCATGACATAAGGAGGGCTTCCAGGGGTGAGGGCAGCATCGGGGGACTTATGTATTATGTGTGCACACATGTTACAAGTGCACGCATGTTATGTGTGCACACATGCTACAAGTGCATGTATGGTATGCATGCACAGATGCTATTAAATGCATTGAGTACAGATTGTTGTTTTGCCTTTAAAACTGCAAGGGGAATCAAAGTTCCGAAGTCAGAGTGAGGATGGCTTAATTCCGGGGAGAGCTCTACTCTTTGCAAGGTTTCCCCGCAGTGACAACAAAGAATCCTCCTTGTGACTGAATCAGCATCTCAAACCGCCAGTGAACCTGGGTGGTTGCTGCCACTGCTGCATTGGTTTTTTTAGGAGCTGCGGGCTGAACTTAGAGTCAGAAATGCTCTCCTGATGCAGTGACTGACTGAAAAGCAAAATCTTGCCTTTTGTTAAATTTCCGTTAGCCGGAGTCCAAATGGCCACCTCTCATCATGTGGACCATGTAAATTTGGGTCATTTACCACTTTTCTGACTTTGGTCATCCTCTTGTTATACTCAGAAAAGATTGGTACAAGAAATTAATATTAGTTATAGAAATTAACACTTTATGATTGTTGGCATAGAAGCAGCCTGACCCCAGGTTGCTTAGCGATCTCTGATGTCATCACCTGCCGTTGCCACCAGGGGCTGAAGATAAAAAGGGCAAACCCGCCATCTGTCGCTCTTTTACTCTTTTTACAAATATTTTTTAATTTTTTACGTATACATTTATATTATTACACGTATGTACAATAAACTACCTACAGCAAGAAGAACCATGAAACAACCAGGAATTATATTCGTATTACATTCACAGTGTTTGGCTGGTTGTATTGTGCAACCTTAAGGAAAAATTTTTCCTATCTTGGTGAGCCTAAAATTCTGAATGTAAATCAATATCTATCATATCTCATCTCTATTAACTTAAAAAGTCTATATAGACCTAAAGACATCTTGACCCCTAAACAACTGAGCTTGATTGTAAAAACTAAACCATCTGGTCTTCAACTCCATTAGAGATTTGAGAAGGAATAAAATTAATCACCTCCCTCCCCCACCCCCCCCCTCTCTCTCCCTGGGGCATAGGTGTGATTTTTATCTGTAACTTTTCTCACTAGGTCTTTTAGTACCTTGGCCAACAGGATGAGAGAGAACAGCCCACAGCATCTCACAGATTTTCAATGCAACACACGTTTTCAAGCTTTGTTTTCGATGTTGATGTTTCCTACTTGTCACTGCTTTAGTCTTCAGTGTCTTCTGATCTGTTTCATATCTTAGAAACAATTTCCCCCTCTCTGCTTCTTCTCCTTTTTCTATACATATGAACATTAGTAACAGACTGTGCTCTTAACTGAAGAAATAACCATGACTCAGCCACAACTATCTCACATGTCTTCCTGGTAATAATCCACTCACTAGGTTACACTGGATATCAAAAACACCCTGTGGTTTTATCTTTCTACAGATTAATCAACCACGTAAGTTAGAAACTCGTGTACCAGATTGCTGAGCAAAAAGCTGAGGCTACACAGTGTATAATCATAAGACTTATTTCGAAACTTATGCTATTGACTGGGAATCTTCCCACTGGGCTGTATGTGAGAGTCTGGGTGCATATGAGAAGGCAGTGAAATAGATTCTGACACACCCAAACCTCTCTTTCCCCATCACACAATGCCGAGTCCAATTAACAGAAAGCATATCATTATGTAATGAAAAAAACAAGAAAAAACATAAAACAGGTGTACTTTTTAAAAACCAAACTATGAAATGTGTTCAGGCACCTGTCCAGAATATTACTTGTGCAAAATTACAGTGTTGCAATGTTTTAAAGATGCTAGATGCTAATTGACTGTTCAATCACACTTTCTATTTATATCATTGCACTAAAATAACTTGTATTTATTTATTTTTCAGTTAATGGATTTGGGCAGTTAGCTTACCTTTTACTGTTGCTTTGATAATAAGCTTCCCAATTATAAAATTAATACCTGCTTATTGAAAGACATTTAGAGACTATGAAAAAGCAACAAAGTTGAAACCTAAAAAGTAAAAGTGTAGAGAAAAACCCACATAAACAGTAAAGTAAACAAACTTAAACTTTTATTTTAAACATGATACAAAACCATTTCTATTTATGCCTGACTCATGTCTGAACTTCAGAGGCACGCATGTCCAAGGCTCTCACCTGCCTGTCCTTTCATTTCCACTTTAAAGATCAGGATGGTTTTTTTTTTCTTTTCTGTTCTTTTCAAGTCAAATGCTTATATCGTGGTAATTCTGTGTCCTGGGTGAATGTTTACATGCATAGACATGCTAAGTATAGGCTTACTGTCTCCAAAGCCTTCATGTTACAGCTGCTCCTGTACATGACACATACCAGAAGACTAACACAGATGTGGTCTCAGGGCTCACACAGGGACAGAGCAAAACATGGGTCCCACAGCAGCGCTGTAGCTGCAGAAGCCGTGCAGGACTCAGGCAGCGTGGCAGCTTGATGTCTAAGCGGTTACGTGAGTACCTCACGCCTTTGAATGTTATAGAAGCTAAGGTGTTGAAGAACTGGAAACTCGTGGGGCTCTGAAAACAGCCACAGGGATGGGAAGCAAGACCCTTGGGCTTGGCTCTTAAATACAACACCAGGGGACTTTTAAGCAAGCAACAGAAGTCGCCAGCACACGCCCTGAGTAAGCGTGGAAAAGCCTTCTTAGTCTGAGCTTTGCCTCCTGAGGCGATATAAGCTGAGGTGGGTGGTTTCTGAGGCTAAGCCAGGACAGAGAGCTAAGTGGTGGGGAGGAACTCTTATCCCTGAAGTCAGTGTTAGCACCTGTCATGGTGCCCGGTGTCATCTTCTTGTCATTGGTCCTTCTTCACCCAAGGTTTCTCCAGAGAACCTCGCAAGCACCCTCTTTTTGGGGTATAGGGGACAGGGCTTGATGTGCGCTTGGCTGTGCCACTTACTTACAGCTTTCAGCTCCGCTTAGGAGCGACACAACAGCTCATTCCACTGGTCTTGTTCTCCCCCAGGACAAATGAGAACCTTCCAAACCAAACACTGGCCACTTGGATGTGACTTGGTCACCTCCCCAGGCTCCCCTCGGGGTACATGGTAGGCACATCCCTCTACCCTCAGACCCTCCCATTCCTTACGTGCCTTCCAGCTCTCCCTTCCCAGCCTCACTTTCAACACGCTTCTTTTTTTTGAGACAGGGTTTCTCTGTGTAGCCTTGACTATCCTGGACTGGCTTTGTAGACCAGGCTGGCCTCGAACTCTCGGTGATCTGCCTGCCTCTGCCTCCTGAGTGCTGAGATTAAAGGTGTGCGCCACCACTGCCCAGATAAACAACATGTCTCTTTGTACACACTTAGCACTGGCCAGACTCTGTCCATATGCCCAGAAAATTATTAAACAGGTTTGGGGACGATTCAGAGATGGGGATTTGCATATCATATCTAAACTTTGAACAGATCACTCTCTTCCCCTAAATTTAACTTTCCTTGAGGATATTTCTAGCCAAGTTCCATATATGATGACGATGCCTGCGGCAACAGCTGTCAGCAGACATGTGGTAGCCTGTACCCAACGCACTAATGTTGCAGGTCATCTGTGGGATTTTTAATATCTCTAAGAATGTCTTAAATTCTTGTTTCTGAGGGGAAACGTAAATTGCATTTAACTGAGAATTACTTATTTCTAGCTCAAAACGTATGTATTATGTGTCAGGCAGTGCCCAACTATCATTTCATAAATGCATTACCACTAAGAAGTCAGCCTACCAGATGTAAGCTGCACCATCCCAGGTATGTGTCCAGAGCTGAGACCACAGCTGCTCGTTGCTGATGTGACCAATAAGGATTGTGTTTCATTCCTCTAGTATTGAACAAAAATTTCAACTCTACCTCCACATCTTGTTTACATTACACAAACGTTTCTTGCTTTTTTAAATACATAAAAAATATATTAAAATATAGGGATTATAAAATATGAATGGCAGATGAAAGAATTTTGCCCTCATGGAAAAACCAAGCCTTCCAAATTATGTGTCAAACACCGGATGCCTGTCTGCTGTCAGCCCAGGGCTGGAGCATTTCCTTGGTCTCCTCCTGCCTTTCTGTTTTACCTTCTCAGGGAGCGGTGCCTTACTTCCCTTCAGTCAGGATCAGCGTCTACATTTGTGAATTAAACATAAGGAGGTTTTCTGCTCGGGGACGATAAAAGCCTCGTGACGCGGCATTGCCAGGTTTCATCGGTAGGCTGCTCACACAGCTAAGCAGAGGAGAGGATGGCTCAGCAAGTCGGCAAGAAACGACAGCTTATTTCCTTTGACGCTGTTCTCTCCTACTCTCCTCCTAATTAAATAAAATAGTAAAACAAAACAAAAACAACAAAAATTGTATACCCTGAGCTTTACATGTATGGAAGACTGAAAACGAAGCAGCTGCCAAAGGGTTTGTTTTCACTGAGGAAAATGAATCTATTTCCTGGGTTCTTTGGTCTGGTTTGTTGGTTTTTCTTTCTGAAAAGTACTGTTGGGTGACCAATTTTCTTCATTAATAAAATAAGTAATAACTTCAGGTTTGCTCTCATTCTAAAGAACTGGCTGGGAGTGCCACAATTGACTTTTCCTGAAGAGGCATGTTGGCGTGGCAAGCCGCAAGCTCCACAGTGGGAGTCTTGTCAGGGTAGCACAGCGTTTGCATTTTACAGCTGTTTTCTGAAGCAATTTTGTGACAGCAGATCCTGAGGTCTTAAGGGATGCTTGGGTTGTCAAACATTGGCTTCTGCTAACTAAAGGAAGGAAGGTGAGGGAGGAGGGAATGCACGCATAAATCCACCCCTCAAACCATGACTGGGGAGCAGGAGGTCCAGAGGTTCACATGGGCACTGAAGAACCATCATAGATGTCCACTTTGGACCAGAACAGAATGGCTGCCCTCAACACCTGGGACAGCAGAGGCCTCTGAAAACAGGAAACACACAGGAGGAGCCCTGTCCTCTCCCTGCGTGTCTGTTTTGAGAGATTTTAAGGCAGCAGGTCAGGAAGGTGAAACCAGCAGGTACAATAAGCTGAGGAGACTGTAAGCCCTGGATTCTGAGGTATAAGCCTTTTATGAGAGGGAGAGAGAGAGAGAGCTGCCATGTTGCTCTGATCCTCAAATGTATAGGACAAAGAGACTTGTGAGCGGGAGAAACGCTGAGGGAGAGCACACTGCAGGACAGGGCAGCCCACATAAGCCACACTGGAAAACCCACGGCTTGTGGGACAATCGGTTTTGTCCCTACAGCATAGAAAGTTGAGTGTCATCGGTAACCTCCACACGGCTTTGCAACCCTCACTGGGCTCCATCTCTAGAGCTTTTTCATCACACCACACTGGAACTCTGCATCTTTTGAGGACCCTGGAATCACCTCCTCCATCACGCCCCTGAACCTGCAGACTCTGGAAAGTTCCACTTTCTCTTTCCACCACTATAACTCTCCTGGGCCCCTCGCATACATGTGAGAATATATTTGTCATTTTATAATATACCTTATTTTAGTTAGAATAAAATGTGCATGGCCTTTGAAGGTCATCGGTATTATAGCACATTCCAAACTTTCATTCATTTAAGATTTGCTCTTCAGGGGGCTGACCACAAAGCCTGATGGACCAAGCTCCAGCAGGTGGCCATGAGGCAGATCAGTATGTTTATTTCCAGAAGTGGCTGCCCTTCTTTTCAATGGTTTGTTAACTTTCCCCATAGGAGCCAGTTACATATACCGTGTCTGGAAAAACACCCAGAGCGCTCCATGTCGCACTGCAGAGACACTTGCACACCCATGTTTATTGCTGCTCCGTTCATAATAGTACAAAGGTGCATCCAGCAATATTGATGTCCGTCCATAGATGAATGAGTAATGAAACTGTGGCACACAGACACAACAAAATCTTATTTAGACAAGATGAAAAATGACATAAGGACACTTGCAGGAAAATGGGTGGATCTTCAAGGTCTAGGTAACCCAAACTCAGAAAGACAAGAAGCACACATTCTCTCTCCTATGAGGATGCTAGTTTATATGAAAGTGTATGACTGTAGGTATGGCTTAAAAATAAAAACTAGAAAGAGATGAAGAGAGGGTTAAAAAATATGAGCTGAGAAAGGAAGGACAAAGGGACAGACATGGATGTGTGGGTTATGAAAGCCAAAGGGGAGCCTGAGTAGGGGGTGACAAAAAGAGTCAGGGGTGGAGATTTGTGGGAAAAGAGTTTACTAAAGTGTACTTTGTTTTAAAAAAAATCCACAATAGTCCCTAATAATGTCTAACTGGTAATTAAAAATGAAAACAATAGAGGTATGATGGAGCAATGTCGAGTAACACTCCTTCATAGAGTTAAAGTAGAGCAATTATTGCTCCTGAGGGTCTGCCCAGCCCTTGTCTGTTACTGAGGGTCTGCCCAGCCCTTGTCTGCTCCTGAGGGTCTGCCCAGCCCTTGTCTGCTCCTGAGGGTCTGCCCAGCCCTTGTCTGCTCCTGAGGGTCTGCCCAGCCCTTGTCTGTTCCTGAGGGTCTGCCCAGGCCTTGTTGTTCCTGAGGGTCTGCCCAGCCCTTGTCTGCTCCTGAGGGTCTGCCCAGCCCTTGTCTGCTCCTGAGGGTCTGCCCAGCCCTTGTCTGCTCCTGAGGGTCTGCCCAGCCCTTGTCTGCTCCTGAGGGTCTGCCCAGCCCTTGTCTGCTCCTGAGGGTCTGCCCAGCCCTTGTCTGTTCCTGAGGGTCTGCCCAGGCCTTGTCTGCTCCTGAGGGTCTGCTCAGCCCTTGTCTGCTCCTGAGGGTCTGCCCAGCCCTTGTCTGCTCCTGAGGGTCTGCTCAGCCCTTGTCTGCTCCTGAGGGTCTGCTCAGCCCTTGTCTGCTCCTGAGGGTCTGCCCAGCCCTTGTCTGCTCCTGAGGGTCTGCTCAGCCCTTGTCTGCTCCTGAGGGTCTGCTCAGCCCTTGTCTGCTCCTGAGGGTCTGCTCAGCCCTTGTCTGCTCCTGAGGGTCTGCCCAGCCCTTGTTGTTCCTGAGGGTCTGCCCAGCCCTTGTCTGCTCCTGAGGGTCTGCTCAGCCCTTGTCTGCTCCTGAGGGTCTGCTCAGCCCTTGTCTGCTCCTGAGGGTCTGCCCAGCCCTTGTCTGCTCCTGAGGGTCTGCTCAGCCCTTGTCTGCTCCTGAGGGTCTGCCCAGCCTTTGTCTGCTCCTGAGGGTCTGCTCAGCCCTTGTCTGCTCCTGAGGGTCTGCCCAGGCCTTGTCTGCTCCTGAGGGTCTGCTCAGCCCTTGTCTGCTCCTGAGGGTCTGCTCAGCCCTTGTCTGCTCCTGAGGGTCTGCCCAGGCCTTGTCTGCTCCTGAGGGTCTGCCCAGCCCTTGTCTGCTCCTGAGGGTCTGCCCAGCCCTTGTCTGCTCCTGAGGGTCTGCCCAGCCCTTGTCTGCTCCTGAGGGTCTGCCCAGGCCTTGTCTGCTCCTGAGGGTCTGCCCAGCCCTTGTCTGCTCCTGAGGGTCTGCCCAGGCCTTGTCTGCTCCTGAGGGTCTGCTCAGCCCTTGTCTGCTCCTGAGGGTCTGCCCAGGCCTTGTCTGCTCCTGAGGGTCTGCCCAGGCCTTGTCTGCTCCTGAGGGTCTGCCCAGCCCTTGTCTGCTCCTGAGGGTCTGCCCAGCCCTTGTCTGCTCCTGAGGGTCTGCCCAGCCCTTGTCTGCTCCTGAGGGTCTGCCCAGCCCTTGTCTGCTCCTGAGGGTCTGCTCAGCCTTTGTCTGCTCCTGAGGGTCTGCCGAGCCCTTGTCTGTTCCTGAGGGTCTGCTCAGCATGCCTCCATCTTTGACACATTCTCAGCCCCTGTCATGCTCAGGCATCCTGGTCCTCCTGACCCCTAAGCTCCCATCGCTCTCTGAGGGCTCTGTCCTGACTGAGCTGAAGGACCTTTTCTCAGAAAGTCAAACAAATGGGTCTGGGAATAACCTTATTTTCTATTTTCCAGTGACTCTGGCATTGTCTAAGTTTACTTTATAGCGAGCAAAGAAGTGTTCCCCACCATGTAGTGACGTGGAAATCCTGTACCAGAGGCGCTTTAATGCCTAATAAGCCAGTTCCTGAGGGACTTGGTGTTTGCAGTTTTTACCATACAGATCAATTGGGTTCATTATCACAGTATTCAGTGTGTCTATCACCAGGGTAATTTTAATTATTCTACAAAATCAGCCACACTTTCATGTGAACATTCCAAAGTGATTGAGTTATAAAGTCGTCTGTCATCCGTAACCCCTATGTCAATGAATAGTGGGAGAGAGGAGTAGAGAGTTAGCCACCGTGGAGCAGGTTGCATTAGTGAAGTCTGTGCCACTAGGACAAAATACCAAAAGCCATTAACTTATAAAGAGAAACGGCTTGCATAGGCTCAAGGCTCAGGGTTGCTTTTCAAGACATGGAGACCTTCACAGAGAGGAGTTATAAGGAAGGGGCCACCTCACAATGGCTGTGCGGGTGTCTCCAACGACACAGGAGCACACGGCACTCGCAGCACCCCCAACAGCAGCCCCTGAGATCCAGTCCTGTAACATGTTTACTTTTGGGGCACATTCCTTGCCTACACTACAGCATCTTTCCATGTTCTTTTTGTCTGTATCTTCAGTTTGAGCTGTGATATGCTGGGGATTTTCTTTTCTGGTTTTACCTATTTGTTGGTCTATGTGTTTATCTTGCCTGTATGTGTTTGTCTTTCCTTAATTTGGGGACATTTTCTTCTATGATCTTGTTGATGACTTTGTCTACGCTGGTGACTAGGGACTCTTCTCCCTCATCAGTGCCTGTTATTTGATGATTTGGTCTTTCCATGATGTCCTCACATGTGTGAATGCTCCTTTCCATGATGTCCTCACATATGTGCATGTTCCTTTCCATGATATGCTCCATGTGTGCATGCTCCTTTCCATGATGTCCTCACATGTGTGCATGTTCCTTTCCATGATGTCCTCATATGTGTGCATGCTCCTTTCCATGATGTCCTCACATGTGTGCATGCTCCTTTCCATGATGTCCTCACATGTGTGCATGTTCCTTTCCATGATGTCCTCACATGTGTGAATGCTCCTTTCCATGATGTCCTCACATGTGTGCATGCTCCTTTCCATGATGTGTTCACATGTGTGCATGCTCCTTTCTGTGATGTGTTCACACATGTGCATGCTCCTTTCCTAAGGTATTTAGCTTTATCACACTCTTTGCTTATTTGTTCTGGATCCTTCACTTTATCTTTGGGTCTTGATATTCGGTCTTATGCTTGAGTCATACGACCTACAATACTTTCTTTTGAGGTCTCTAGTTGGGGTGCTGGGTTTTTAAATTCCATCTTTATCTCAGCTTGTGGTCTCATCGATGCTTTTATCCCTTTATTGAATTTGGTTTCTCAATCCTGCATTACCTTCATTTCTTTCAGCTGAGTGTTTGTATTTTCTTAGACATCAGCCAAGCATTTATTGTCATCCTTTTGGAGCTCAATGAAGTGTTTGTTCGTGTCTTCTTTAAATTCTTTCATTTCTCTGATAAAGTTAATGATTCTTTTAAATACCATGTCCTGGGATTCAATTTGATATCTCTCATTCGAGAATATTTACATGGCTAGTGGTTTGATGGGAGACATGCTCTCTTGGCCACGCATGGTTCTGGCTTTATAGTTTGAGCTGGAGTTCTCACTCTCTCTTCGGCCATGTGTCTGATATAAGAATCTGGTAGATGAAATGCTTATTTCGACCAGGAAAAAAATGGCTCCCACATCTAGAGCTTGGTGTGAGGGTGTAGATATGGCAGCAGGCGAAAGGAAAGATGGAAGAGAAAAGGAGTGAAAAACAGCAGGCCAGCAGGCCATGTGCAGGGAGCTATAGCTGTGAGTGTGGAGCCAGCAACAGCTGGGGTGGAGGGTGAGAAAGGGGAGACACCGCTTACCTTAAGCGGCTCAGAACGAACCACAGTGTAACAGGTAGACAGCTGACAAATGACAGAGGTACATGAAAGATGATAGTAAGTTATACATAGATAATACAAGAACAAACATAGATGGATAGGTAATGGATACATTGATAATAGATGGAATCAACAGAAATGGACAGGTAGATATGTAGTATACAGATAGATGTAGACGGATGGATAGGTGAACGGGGCATAGAGAGGTGACAGGTATCTAGGCAGGTGCACATACAAATGACAGTAGGGAGCCAGCTAAGTAGACATACATGTATATGAAAGAGAGAGAGCACAGCAGCACATCCTGGAGCCTGACTGTAACACGGCAGCCCTGCTGTCAAGTAAGAAGGAAGCGATGGGCATCAGTCAGGGCTCTCGTGGCTGACATGTACTTACGGCCCCTTCAGCTGTGTCCGCCCTGTACTTGGGCTCTGCTTAGGGAGGGGTAAGGCAATCCTTCGCTCCTCCCGAGCCTGGACTTCAGCCAGCCTGCCTCCAGAAGCCTGTCTGCAGAATCTCTCCATCCTGGCAGATCCACAGAATCTTCTTTGCCCAAACTGCCACATCATACGGAAGGCTGGAAGTGAGCTTCCGGCACATGAGCCTTTGAGGGGACATTTAGGGTTCAAACCATGACCCAGGATCACAAATGTCTACAGAGAGTCCCCGGTGGTGACTGGCACTGTTGGATGCTAAGCTGTTCCCCTGCCCTCTAACCATCTCTCCCCTCCTCTGCTCTGTAATGCTGGTAATAAATCACATGCCACTCTTCACCAGTTATAGCTCTGCCTGTGCACTCGCAACAAGGAGTTAAAGACGGAGAGTGGAGCCGAGCGGGTGGAATGGCCACTTCCTGGTTCGCTTCATCCTGACAGTTTTGCCCTCATGTGACCTTCTGTCTTGCCCGCAGTCTGGGATTTTTTGTGGCTTGTGATCCTGTTTCCAGACACAGAATGCTCCAGAACGCTGATGCTTAGACTTTAGTGAATTTTTTTTTTCCTGACAATGTGAAAGACTGACATTTGTGTTTCCCATTCTGTCTGCTCCTGAGCTTTCAGTACATGGAGTGATGGGCTCGCATACAACACTAGACAGAGGATAGCCTGGGCTGCATCTCAGCAAGGCTTTCCTCAGCTCATGAGCCAGCCTGAGCCAGCAGCAGCCTTCATGCACTGGCCTCCAGGTAACTATTTAACCGAAGTCCAGCATGGGATTCTTTCTTGTCTGTGCTCATCTTGATGCTGGCTGATCCAATGCTAATCCCACAGCCTAAAAAATAGTTGAGACTGTGTTCAGTCAGCATTCCTTTGGAAGTAACACTGGGCCCCATGATTGTCCCTGGCTGTTGGACAGTTGTGTCACCAGATATCATAAAGGATCGGCAAATAGGCTTTGTTTCTGGGTCGTGGGCAGAGCCTTTCATAACACTTACCCATTTCTAACAACAACAGAACCACAGTGTCATATTGGCTATTGCGTTCACGTGTTTACTTACCTCAGGCAGGGTAATTAACTGTTCTCCCCCGTGCTCCCATAACAAGCCCAACACACTTACTGGCTTTGGATGATATCGTTTCTCCCATCTGATGTCCGGTGCCCTGTCCGTCCAGCATGAGCGGGTATTTGCCTCTGTCTCCTTAGGAAAAGCTCCCATAACATGTGTGAACTGAGATATTTGCCAAAAATGAGTGTTGGTGAAAAGCTAATCTGCGTGAGGAGATAAACACCTTCCTCCCGGCATGATGGGATGAACCGTGTTGCTTCCTCGCTGACGTATTTCTAACCCCGCTGCTGGACTCTGGTGCTCCTCTCTGCTTCAGCACGAACTGTGGGTGCATCAGAACCCAGGCTAGGTCCCCACTCACTACAGCCCAGGGTAACCAGACTCATCCCGATACATTCAGGAGGTTTCTTCTCTTCACTTACATTTTTACGAACACTGAAATCCAAACCCTCCCGTGTACCTTCCCCCATTCTCTTTCAGATCCATGCCATGTTTTAATTGTTTTTACACACACACACACACACACACACACACACACACACAATGTGTATGTGTTCCTAAATATATAAATAAAACCTGCTGAGTGCATATTATGTTACTCTTTGATTATTTTATTCCTTTCCAAGAGTGTATGGCAGTGTCCTCTCCTCATTATATTTTTAAATCATGTTAATAATAAATTTCTGTTCTTTGCTGTGAAAAAGTAGTTGGATCAAATATGTATAGATTTTATGTCCTTGTCAGTAATAGGGACAGAAATTACCATAGTCTCTTGGGTTCTAGCAGTTACTTTTGATATTATATATTTATTACAAACAAAGCCCTACAATTTAAAAGCACCCTAGCATGCTATTGCAGTAGGCAATTTTGCCCTCAGGCTATGGATTATTGACGTATGCAACTGTAGTTGTAGTCTGTACTGTCTTGTTATACACCAGATATATTTGATCATACAGGGTAGATAGCATCTTGTGATAGAAACACAGAAGCCCTTTAGCTGTATTGAGAGAAAAGCCGCAGTATCTAGTTGAAGAGTGGGCACCAAATCTGAAGTGTCTCAGCGATGCAGTTAGCTTTGCTCCCCTCAGAGGCCCTTTGTCAGCAGTCGCTGTTTACCATAACGGCTTCAGCACAGCCACATTAAAGCTCAGGATCCTGTGAGTCCCTGTGTGCGTCCTTCGGTGGTAACTAGTTGTTTCGCACTGTTCCCAGGTGCCGCCCTAGTCCTAGCCACCATGCTCTCCTAGCTGTGTGTCCCCTTAGCCGGTAGGTGGTTGCTGACATCCAGGACTGAGCAGATGGTAGCGTCTGGGTGGCCCCACACACCGTCTCTCTGCTTACCGGAATGCACTGCTGGAAGCAATTTCCTTTTTTTCTTTTTCGTTCTTCTAAGCTCTCTTCACAGGCTGCAAGTATACAGCGCGCTTCATTCTTTAACACTTGTCAAAATGTCATGAAAGCTTAGAGAAAATACAGGATTTTAATGTAAAACCTCGGGCGCCCCGCTGCCACTGCTTTGCCTACCTGGAACCCTTGCCAGCCTCATGCCAGACCTGCCTTAGCATACTGCAAACCAAGGGAGCAGGGCCCTGGCTCTCAGAGAAGCTGCCAGCATTTTCCCTGGTCGTTCAGGAGCATGCACACGCCAAAAGACAAACATTGTGTTTAGATCCGGGCATTGCTTTAGCACACTGCATCCTTGCATGACCCTGCCCACCGCAAGCCCCCCACTTTATTGCCCGCCACAGCAGCTAAGTGACAGTTTGAGGGCTGCGCCTTTGCCGCTGTGAGACAAGACTTGGTGTGCGGGGTAACGAAGGATGAAGCCTCCTTTTAGAATCAGGCCTTTTGAAGAGTTACATTTCAACAACGTAACAAAATCAGAAGAGAGCTTTTACTACTGACCAGCTTGTACACTAACGAGCTAACGTCAAGGTAAAGCGAGCAACAACAGTCCCATTCTAGATGTCACATAGACACAGTGTTTTTTGATCATCACTTAATGGCCATCCCATAATGAGCCCTAGGGTTCATTAGTACTTTCCCCAGCTATATTGCTAAATCGATCACAGCAAAGCATAGAGTGGGAGGCAAAAGCTGAATACCTTTGCTATGCAAAGCAGAAGAAAATGAATACTTTGGCTATCGGGCATGCACTAAGAAATATTTCATGTTCCCAGGAGGCCTGCTTATGTCTTAGTAGCGTAATGACCTAACCTTGAGTCTGTGGCTTCATGTCAGATAAATTCCTCTGTAACACATTTAGTAGAATTAAAGACTATAGTAAAAGCCCTACCAACCACTTTCAGGTCAGGATATCTAAAATAATCATTTTCCTGGAGACATCAAACCCATTTCAAACTCAATTTCATAGGTTTCAAATATGTGGTAATAGTTATCCTGCCTACAAGACACACAGTGCGTCTTAAGCAGAGACTGGGCAGACAGAATTTTTCTTGTGGCTTTTGTTTGTGTGGACTGCCAATAAGGTTAGAAATATAAAAATCACATGGATCTGCTAAGAGGCTTTCTAGATCTGAAAAGTTGTCTTCAAACATATAAATGACAATGATAGAAACAATGGAAATGCTCAGGGGGGCCCACAAGAATCACAGAAATGCTCATGGGGACCCACAAGAAACCACAGAAATGCTCATGGGGACCCACAAGAAACCACGGAAATGCTCACAGGGACCCACAAGAACCACATAAATGCTCACAGGGACCCACAAGAACCACAGAAATGCTCATGGGACCCACAAGAACCACAGAAATGCTCATGGGGACCCACAAGAATCACGGAGTCCAGCAACACAGAGCCATCTAATCTCCCTTTCCCAGGAAGAAGTCCACTGCACCCAAGAAACCACATAGTTGCTTACGATCAAAGGATCTTGTCTGTGAATAATAGCATGGTGGGCTAAATATTTACTCAAATTCATCCTAAGGAAAAAAAAATGAAATCTCCAAGTTAAGGCAATAAGCTATATTTATTTTCTGTGCTAGGTCTTCCTCTAGTGCACAGAGCTAGCAGGAGTAGTAATGTGAAAAGCCCATCCTGTAAGTTACCAAAAGTCATTTCCAGATCCAGTGCAATTAATTCCAGTAAAACCCCATGATGTTCTCCTCCCGCAAAAGTGAGAGGAGAGGTCCTTGCAGCTCATATGAAATCTCCAAAGCCCTGAGGTGGCCAAAGCAACCCTGGGAAAATCAGAACAGTGCTGAAGGGGCCACAAAACCGTACTTCAGCTTACATGTCTGAGCCACGCTAACAACCAACCAAAATGCCATCACGGCATTTGCACAAATAGAGATTTGCTGATCGATGAAATAGGATAGAGAGCTCATATAAAACCCATGTAATTATATCTGCCTGGTTTTCTACATGGAGGCTGAAAATAATGATGGCATTTTCAACTGAGCGTGGTGGTGCATACCTTAATCCCAGCACTCAGGAGGCAGATGCAAGCAGATCGCTGTGAGTTCGAGGCCAGCCTGGTCTACAAAGGGAGATGGCATTTTCAACAAATGATGCTGGGAAAACTGGATGTCCACAATTAGAAGAATAACATTAGACTCTTGTTTCTTATCCTGGAAAAAAAACCAAAAACAAAAACAAAAACTCCAAATGAACCAAACCTCACTGTGAAGCCTGGAATTCTGGAACTGTTAGAGACAAGTCTGGAGAGCATGCTATAGCTCTGTTGCTATCTGTTGGCTTCTGGCTTCCTCTGGCAACAGGCAAGCACATGGGGCACAAAAACTTTACACATACACACACATATACACAACACACACACACAACATACACACTAAACACATAAATACTAAAGAAGACAAATAATTCTATTAAAATAGTCCACAGGGTTAAAATAGGCCACAGGGTGACCACTTAGTATTGGGCAGCAGATTGAGTGACTTGCCCCTGAGGACCATTTCTCCCACTCTCAGCATTCCCCAGTTTCCTGAAATTCTTTGTCTAGAGTTGAGAACCTTTCCATGTTAGCACTGACATCTTTGTGCAGGACTTGTCCAGGCAGCCATATTGATGAGACTTCATGGGTGTAGCCATTCTGATATTTCTAGAAGTCATAATGCAGCAAATTTCCTGTTGCTATGGCTCTCACAATCTTTACACACACACACACACACACACATACACACATACACACACACACACACACACACACACACACACACACACACACCTTTTCTTCAAGGATCTCTGGGTTTTAGGTCCAAGAGCTCGGCTGTAGATACGTCAGTTGGGCCTGGGCACCACACTCTCTCATGCTCTCTGCATACCAATCAGTTGCGGTTTTCAGTAATGGTCTCTGCCTGACGCAAAGAGAAGCTTCTTTGATGAGGGGTGAGAACTGTCACTTATCCGTGGGTATTGGATAAATACTTAAAATGTAGTTGGGAATTTATGCTGGTTTAGTAAAGTGTCTCATAACTTCACTCTCCCAGATCGTTAGTTAGGTTTCCTGTGTCAGACACGGTTTCCCTCTTGTTAAACAGGCCTTAGTTCCAATCACTGAGTTATTAGTTACCACTAAGTTGTGTGTGCCACTAAGGTGCACGCGCCACCGTGGCCTCTTCAGGTTCTGGTGTCACACGGGGTCTTTGCTGTGGTTCATAGTCATTATAGCTGGGTAGGAATACTGGTGGCTTCCCTCCTTCAGAAACCCACCTGGAACCCTCTGGTACCATGAAGACAGTCCTCAAGGAAGAGACTTTCGGGTCTGATCCAGCTGAGGCTCCCTGGGTCAGATGTACATGGCGTCTTCATCATGTCCATACAGGTAACATTATGAGCTGATTGCATTTACCTATTTATTTACTTGTTAGAATGTAACTACCTAGTGTGTGTGGTGGCTGGGTGGGTGTGATAATAGGGGCCATGGATTTGAGAGCGATAGCAAGGGTGTGTATGGCAGGCATTGGGGGAACAAAGAGGACAGGAATAATATAATCATATCATAGTTTCAAATATAAAAAAATTATGATAAAAGAGGAGGCTATGGATCTGAACAGAGAACTCCTATAAGAAGAAATACAAAAAGAAAAGAAAGAAAAAGCTACGAAATAGTTTTCTTATAAGTGTTCAACATCCTCAGCTATCATGGAAATTCAAATTAATGCTCCTTTGAGATTGTATCTTATCCTGGTCAGAACTGGTAAGATCAAGAAGACAACTGACAACAACAATACAGACGGTGTGGATGTGGGGGAAGGGACACCTATTCCCTGTTGGTGTGGGGGGGCATGGTACATCCTGTATGGAAATCAGTGTCGAGGTTCTTCAAAGAGACAGAAAAAGATCTACCACATGGCCCGGCTACACCCCTCCCGGGTGTATACCCAAGTGACTCCACATACTGCTACAGAGATACTTGATGACCCACGTTCATTGCTGCTCCAGTCACAGTAGCTAGAAATTGCAGCCAGCCTAGATGACCATCAGCTGATCGATAGATATTTAAATTCAGTACGCTCAGACAATGGAAATCTACTCAGCTATGAAGAAAAGTGAAGCTGTAAAATTTGCAAGTTATTTAATAGAACTGGAAAAATTATACTGAGAGAGGTAACCAAGACAACAAAAGAAAAATATCTTTCTTTGTGTCTCAAATATGGGTCCTAGCTTCAAATATTTAGATATGTAGAAACCAGGGGACGAAAACAGGCTATTAGGAGAGAAGAGTTTAGCAAAGAGGGGCAAGGGAACAGGGAACAGGGGGCAGGAGAGTGATGTGGGGGGGTTAAGTGGGGAGGGGGTGAGAAAGGTGTGCAGAGGACAGAGAGGAGGAATCTCTGTCTCTCTCCGTCTCTCTCTCTCTCTCTCTCTCTCTCTCTCTCTCTCTCTCTCTCTCTCTCTCTCTTTTTCCTCCCTTCCTCTCTCCTTTCCTCCTCCTCCCTCTCCCTCTCATTGCCTGCATAGACAGACAATTCTCTTCCCCAAGGCCATTTCTTTCAAATTAAAAAACTTCTATTTCAGCTGGCATACCCTTATCAACTTGTCATTCAGAGTGGTCCTGGAGACCTCCAATATAATACAGTCTCTAGCCATTGCTCCTTTTATCCTCTAGAACTTGATACTAGGCTAAAACACACAGTATTGAGTTCTGGCTTCTGTATGTACACATATATGTGCACATATGCATGTGAACACACCAATAAATACGTATAGATAATATATGTATGCATACAAGTGTGGACAAAAATAGAGTTTAAAAAGCTAACTAGACCAACAAAGAAAAACAAGTTGGTGTACTGAGCACAGACGTGGATTTTGCCTTAAAGATGGTGGTTGCCCTGGAAATGTGCGTTGTATAAGATTTATAGATCCGCAGTGTTGTGGGATCGGGTTAACTCCACAGGGTGGATGGTCTAAGAGAGATTCTTCTCTCATAGGCAGAGTCTGCTTCTTCAGATTAAATATCAGTGGAAGATGGGATTCACAGCCTTCCGCAGAAGAACAAGGCACATCACTTGTCAAGGCCGTGCAATAGGATGGCGTGAAATCTAAGGAGGCAGTGCCACTGGGTTCAGTTCTGATCCAACCTGTATGCTCTGGCTGGTGTGTCTGGCCATTTCTTCTAGGAAACTCTATTAGACGCAAATTCGTGTACTCTGCAAGGACACGCTTGCCCCCAGCCTCTGCTGACTGCATCAACAAGATGTCAAAAAAAATTGGCCCACACTCAAATATAACTAAATGTAACTAATCTCTTTTCCACATCAAAGCCATGCAAATTCATATAGAGAAATCCAAGAACTATACCATGAAGTTTGACTTTTCAAAGACAGATATGCCTTATGGACAGATGAACACGTTTGAGAATAAATGAAAAAAAAAGAGACCACAAAAATTAAAAAGGTTTGAAAATGTTAAAAACAGAAACTTTGTCACATATTGAAGATATACCCAGTAAAATTAAAAACTCAACGGACAGCTTTAAGGTGGATATGCAAGAGGGCAATCACCTTCGCTGCCTGCCCCACTGCACTCCACTCCCAGCTCTTGCTGAATATGTGCACATCCCAACCATCCGGGAAACGGCCACTGAGGAAGGGAGATAGCAGGAAGTTGACAGGAGACTCTGTAGGAGGAAAGAGTGAGGAAGAAAAGAACAGATGGTGAGGAGGGGAGTGAGCATGGGAGAGGTCGGAACGGGGAAGGGAAGGAATCACCCCACCACAGAAAAAACAGTAGACACCACAAACCAAAGAATATACTATGGAAAAAAAAATAAGAACACACTGCTATCTTGTTCTCTTTCTCAGATCTAAATGTGGATGTCTGGAGAAGAGACAACACAAATAGTTATCCAGGAAGCTATGAGACACAGTATTTCCAGACTGTGGTGCCAACGGGGGGAGGGGCATGTCCGAGTGAGGCGGGCAAGAGTAAGTAACACTGCAGCCAATGGGACTCTGCACGGCCAGGGCTACGCACACCGCCCCACGGTTGGCAACCCGAGGCCGTTACCTGTGTGACTGCTCCCACTCACACCCTCTCCAAACAAAGCAACTAACAACTTGTCCAGCAGACAATGATGCCATGTGCACAGAGCTGCAAGTACATCCATCTCTGCAGAACTAAGTGAATTCTCCTGTCCTTAATAATCCCCCCCCCAAAAAAAACCCTTAGAATCTGTTTCTTACTACATCTGTGTCCAGATACAAGAGGAGGAAGGCTCTTTGACCACGTGTACAATAGGGACAACTGTTTCTTAAAGTTCAGGGAGGTGCCCTATTTGCCATCTTAAAAGAAGATTCCTCAATCTGCCAATCAAGGTAAAGAACTTCCCACACTAAGCCCCAGCACAAACAAATTCTCTCTCTTTTTAAAAATTTTTATTTAACTAATTTATTCAGATCGCATCTCAATTGTCATCCCCTCACTTGTGTCTTCCTGTTTCCCCCCCTCCCTCCCTTTTTCATTCTATTCCCCTCCCCTAGGTCTGTGACAGAAGGGGACCTCCTCCCCCACTCTAAGATCACAGCCTATCAGGCCTTTTTCTTGTAGCCTGCTTACTCTTCCTCTGGGTGTCACCAGGCCTTCCCACCAAGAGGAAGTGATCAAATAGGGGCACCAGAGTTCATGTCTGAGTCACTCCCTGATCTCCACACAATGTGGAGAATGTGCTGTCCATTGGCTAGATCTGGGTAGGGGTTCTAGGTTTACTGCATGCATTGTCCTTGGTTGGTACAGTAGTTTGAGCTGACCCGCCTGGGTCCAGATTGGCCAGCCTTAATGGTCTTCTTGTAGGTTTCTAGGACCCTCTGGATCCTTCTGTTTACCCATTCTTCCTTACCTCTCTCACCTAGAGTCCCAATAGGAGGTCCTCTATCTCTTGAGTAACATAAAAGGAAGCCCCAAATAATAATCAGGCCTGTGAACTCCTTCGCTCATGTGACTCACTGTTAGTCTGGATAGTTTTAAGCCTTTCTAATCTATGCTGTCACTTTGCTTTGAATAAAATTTCTGAAACACTTTGCAAATCTGTGTGAATGTATTTCAGATGCCAAGACCTGGTAGTACTTGGCCCTAACCCTGACAACCGGGTACCACGGGACCTGCACACCTGAACAACCAGGGGAGAGTCCTGCATCTTTTCCAGCAATCCTTGAGGGAAGCGACATGCTTTCACCCACTGTTAGTTTCTCTCCTGTGCTCATCTGTCTTGATTTCTGTGATAGCCCCCATTTTTAAAGATAGGTGTCACAATGAATCATGACATAAAATAACAAGAGACCCAATTTCCAAGTAAATTCACATATTGGGTTCCTGAAGGTACTGGTTCCAAAACACACAGATTTGGATACTCAAAAACTCAGTTTGATATTTAACCATACCAGGAACTTTGACAGAAATTCAATTAAGGGAATATATAGGAACCTAAAAATAAAACTCTAAGCATAATGTCAGATTATGGTAGCATGTTGCCCAGACTTACCACTGCTGTCACAAAGGAGAGCTAGAGACATTTTCATGAGCAGAGCTTTAGAGTGTTCAGACCTCAGCAGGGAAGGGACTGTGCAGTGACTCAGTTCACAGTGCTCAGGAGCAAAGAGAGGAAGCTTGTGTCACTAAATGTAAACATACAAACTATACATTTAAATGTAAAAATTATAGCTTAAAAGATTTTATCTATTATTGGGTTAGTTTTCAACTGGCTTGAAATGTTCTCTGGTTGTATAGTAAAATACAATTGGACTGTGTTGTAATTAAACTGCGATTGATTTGTAAAATAAAACATTACAAAAATTAAGGTCCCACTCTAAGGAGGACATGTCACCTCACAGACCATGTCTGCAAAAAGGAGCCGCTGACCACCGGCAAACAATGTGTGCAAAGCTTCTTCCGGGAAGGCTGCTTCCCATTTGAGGAAGATGGCTCTACCTTCTCCTTCACAAGTGAACATCAGATGCCCAGCGAGGCCAGCATAGTGCAAAGGGAGGGTAAATGCGCACCCCCGTCCTGCAGCCGCATGGCATCACCCATCCTTGTCCTCGGGCATTTGAGTCACAGCTGAATTGTTCTAGCCGGCTTCTTGGCTCTCCAGCTTGGACTCAGCCCACGGGTGACTCGCACTTGTAGTTCTGTGAGTCAGTCCCTGCCGTCTCTTCCCATGTGCACACCCCACTGGCCATGATACCAACGGGGTTCTAAGAATATTTTTTAAGATAAGAAACATGAGCGGCAGTGTAAGAAGTTGGTGATTTTAAAAGCTGTTTAAGTTAACAAAGGTAAAAGAAGATTTTTAACTATGCCTGGAGCTCCATCTGAATGTGTACACCAGTACCGCTCAAGAGTCAATGGGAATTTAAACAAACGCAAAAAAACAACAACAACAACAAAAACCCAAAACATAGAGCTGCCATGCCAGAGAACACATCTAAGTATATTATTATCACGAATGCAGTAGACTGGGGAGGTGGTGCAGTGGTAAGCTCACTTGCTGCTCTTCAAAACAAGGTCAGTTCCCAGCAGCCACGTCGGGCAGCTCAGAAACACCTGCATCAAGCCTGGGAGATTTGGTGCCCTCTTCTGGCCACTGCAAGCACCTGCACTCATGTGCACATACATCCACACAGAGGGGCCCAAGCACATATACATAGAAATAAACAAATAAAATACAGAGGGAAAGTCCAGCTGGCCAGTGAAAATGTTTGAACAGAGGAGGAGACAGTGAGTAGCAGCTGAAGCTCAAGTTGAGGCTTCTCACTGTGAAGAGAACCCGGGAGAGTCCATTGGTACCACAGCCCAGTTGCAGCAGAAGACCCCGGAGTTTTGGAGACACCGGTTCCATGGCATGGCCACCGAGAACAGCAGCAGCAGTGGAGTGGAGCCAGCTGGAGCCCAGAGGACAAGCTGTGTGTGCTGCAGAGGGTGGAGCTGGAGACGTGAGCCTTAGGAGTCCAGAAGACATTGAGTCAGTCCCAGATAACTGGACACTGATTTCTTCACGCTTTGGGAGTTTGGTTTTGCTTTGCTCAGGTTGTGATCGTGCCCTGGTTCTTCCCTCTTAAGGAAGTATTCAACTTAATTCTGATTATTTTACAGGAACTCACAGTTGAGGGATTATGAAGTTTTAAGAGATACTTTGGATTTTTAAAGAGATTGGATTTTTTTTTTTAACAGAGACTGAATTACTTCACGGATGGGCTACAACATGGAAGTGTTAGCACAATGCACCCTTCCCTCACCAAGCTGCTTTTGATCATGGTGGTTCATCACAGCAACAGTGACTCTAACTATAATAAGCAAGATCATTATTTTCAGGAATTACACACCAGGATGGTAATGAATGCATTCTCTTATAAGAATTGCCTTGGTCATAGTGTTCTTCACAGCAATAGAGCAAAGTCTAAGATGGACACTGACCACTAACCCTTCACACGCACTCATACCTACATGTGTGTGCTCATACGTGTACATACACACTCCTCCACACATCATATCATCTCTTTCCCTTCAGTTCTATTGCATTTTTGTCATGTATCAAATATTTTTCCTACAATTAAAACTCTGCTTGCCTTTTTTGCTGCCCTCTCTTCACAACTGGTCCACAAAATAGGTTCTTTAAATAACCAATCCAGCACCCAATATCCTCACCTCTGTTTATATGGCCCTGCTGTGTTTTGCTGTCTGTTTCCAGCTTGGCTGACATTTTTCATGCAGCATTTCTCAGCCTTAATGTTTGCTCCCACCCAGTGACATGAACCTTTCCCTTCAGAGGACATTGAGAAGCTACATTGTTTGCAGAAACTCCACTTCAAAAACACACATTTCCCATCTTCTCTTGGCATATGCTCTCGTAGCTTTTTGTGGCAATATTTTTCCATATATCCCAGTTGGGTTTTTCTCTATTTACTCAACAACACAAAAAGACATCTATTTTGATGGCTAAGTCTTCGCCCCTCTCCCCAGAGCATCTTTTCAGGCAATACCAGCATGCTATGGGGAGAAGAGCAGAGCCAAACTGATGCACAAATATTTTGACTTGTTCACAGTGGCCTGCTGGGACCATTCGGCAGGAGAAATAACCACCAAGACTGGTGCTCAAAATGATCTTGAAAACTCTCCAAGTTCAACACAGTGGATGCCTGTTTATCTGCCTTATGCATCCACATGGTTTCTCCATTAATTCAGGCACTTTCTTCCTCATGAACCCCCCATAACTGGACCTTAGTTCTTCCTTCTCTTGCAGTTGAAGAATTGGATAAACATTATGGCTTGTTCACTTCTGTCATTGTATCATTTTCATGTCTCAAAATGTCTCACTGGGGGAATCTTTTCATACATATCTAATGACTCTGTATGGTCTATTTTTACAAAGCACAGTGTGTATTGTAATTGCAAACACATAAGACCAAATGTCTCTCACATATGTATGTCTTATCTTGTATTTCAATAAAATGCATGATATTACAATACTCCTTCAGGGAGGTCTTGCATGTGGAAGAACTGGATGTGTAAATGTTTGTGCGCATTTGACGAGCACATAAAACCTTATGAGACATGAAGTGATGTCTTAGATATAAATCAAATGAAGTTATTAGTTTGAGAGGCAGGCAAAATACTTGAAGAAAAAAAGAATTTAAGTTTGGGAAATACGTTGAAAGAAGCACAACAATAAAAACTTCAATTTTCCTAAGTTCCTAAATTGGAACATGTGACTAAACCATAAGAAATATAGAGTTTGACAGCTGGTTGTCCTGTCCACTAAGGAGATCCTTTGGTAATGACAGAAGTGGGATTGTCCCCATAAATGCCATCATTATCACTAGCACAATCCCCATCAGCATCACCATTATCAGAATCATTGTCACTATTATCATCATCAACACAGTGGCCATCCCTGTCATAATCATTATCAGTATCATAATCCTAATCATTATCACCATAAACAATACCATTGTCACCATCACCTTAATCACCATCACTAAGATTTTCATCACTATCACCAGCACTTCATTATCACTGCCACCACCACCACCACCACCACCACCATTGTCATCACCATCATCCACCACCACTACCACCATCACCATCATCACCATCACCATCATCCACCACCACCACCATCATCACCATCACCATCATCATCATCCACCACCACCACCATCATCACCATCACCATCATCATCATCCACCACCACCATCATCATCACCATCACCATCATCATCATCCACCACCACCATCATCATCACCATCACCATCACCCACCACCACCATCATCATCATCATCACCCACCACCACCATTATCATCACCACCACCATCATCATCACCATCACCATCATCCACCACCATCACCACCACCACCACCATCATCATCACCATCACCATCACCCACCACCACCATCATCATCACCATCACCATCATCCACCACCACCATCATCATCACCATCACCATCATCCACCACCACCACCATCATCCACCACCATCACCACCACCACCATCATCATCACCATCACCATCATCCACCACCACCATCATCATCACCATCACCATCATTATCATCATCACTATCATTATGTTGTTTCCATTGAAATGTTTGATTTTTTTTTTGAAATGTTTGATTTTTAAAACATAGACTCTATGAAATTTTCCTCAAAGCTCTGGATGTGGTGGTATTCACTTGTAATTCTAATACTTAAAAAATTGGAACAAAATATTCCAAGTTCAAGGCTAATAGAAACTACAGATCAAAAGGATCTTTCCTGAAAACCTGATGATGATGGTGGTGGTGATGGTGATGATGAAGATGATGATGATGGTGGTGGTGATGGTAATGGTGATGGCTGGCAAAGAGGTGTGCTGGGCTCAATAACTAACAGGGTATGTCTACCGTCTGTTGCTGTCCCAGTGACTCTCAGAAGAAAGGTTGATAACTATTGCTCTTGCTAACATGCTCTGAGCTAGGGGGTGGTTGGCCACAGGGAAGATCTGTGTTCAGGATGACTCACTCACAAGTGAGGGAGCAGCTGTCCATGTGGTTGTGAGTCAAGATCCCAGGCAGGGGTGTGCTGCAAACATCAGCCCCACACACCCCTGAGGAGTGGCCACATGGACAGGAGCTGATGTTTATTTCTTTGAGCTGGTCTACCACTGACCGTCAACAGTCAGCACACTTGGGTTTTCAGACGGCAGCTGCTGTGAGGGAAAAGCTCTCTGTATTTCCGCCAAATCCCTTCATAAACACACACAGACCTCGGCAGCCTATTTTACCTTTGAGACTGTCTTGTCCCATGGGCTGTTAATAAACTGATTCCATGTGATGGAAGGTTAATGTACAAGGTAACACAGGGTCCACTGGCTGCTACCGGCATGCTTGAACTCAGCATCTAGACATTTCAACGTGCCACAAAGAAAATGGCTCCGCCAAGTCTGTCCTTGGGAGAAGCATGTCTCCTCATTCTCGCTGGTTTTATTAATTCTGCAAGACTTTGTGTGTGTACTCCATTTTGATGGAGTGGCACTTGGCTTCACAGCTTCCAACACCCGGGCCTGGCTTTATACCCTATTCCTTTTGCAAGCACAATTAAAAGACATCTTGCTGTCTTCGCAGTAATCAGGACATGAAATGTTACCTGGTGTTCCAAATGCAACCCATGGGGTTGCCTAGCATGTCTCTACAAGACTCTTGGGGGTTCTGCGCAAATGTTGGGAAAACGCATGCTGGCAATGTCATTAACAGAGGAGGAAAACAGATGGTTCTCGGGCCTGAATTTATGCAGGCAATTTTATGTGTTCAGGACAAGTTCAATTAAATCGCTATTTCATTATGACTGTAGCTAACCAGTGACTGCCCACCCCACTTCCCTGTTCCAGAAAAGGTGATTCTGGCTTTCTCCCCTTCTCCCAGTATCCTGCCAGAGTGAGTATATTTGGCATTTTTAGTCTTAGAACAGTAAAAAAAAAAAAAAAAAAAAAAAAAAAAAGAGCCAGCTTTGTCAGCTTTGTCTTAATGCCATAAATTACATAAATTGCATGCCTTTGCCATGGGAGAGAGACAGCGTGGCTATTGGGAGTTTGTATTCTGGGTTAGGCGCAAAAGTTCAAAACCTTGACAATTCACCATCACAAGGGAAGACAGACGTGTCTGCTCTGTAAGCATCCTGTGAGGACAGAGTATTCAGGCAGTCATGCATGCTGGCCAGCAAGCAAGCAAATGCCAGGATCTCTTCCTGCTGAGATGCTGGGGTTTGGAGACACAGACACAAGGCAGGGCAGCACGTGTTGTCCCTGGGCAAAAAAACAAAAAGACCAGCTTCACACTGGCACCTCGGTATCTGCCAGAGGAGCGCTCCACCCTAGCTTGTCTTTGGTTGGAAGGAAATGCCTGCCATGCAAAAGAGGATGTGGGAACGGGGTCCATTTTCTCATCCACAGCAAGCTGTTTAAGCCTCCTCGGTATCCCCAGAGACACCTGTAGCCCAGTCATAGCATGATATCTAAGAGGGAGGAGAGTAGTAAAGGGTTAACCATCAATCCACTGTGAAGCAGGACATCTCCCTGGGACTCTGCTTCATCCTCTCCCTCTGTGCTATCAAGGAAGATCTCAGAACCCTTGTTAGCAGGTAGTGCTGCTATGGCTTGCTCTATAAAGCAGGAGTAATAGCACCCATGAGCGGTTCCCTTTCTCATCCACCACAGCGCCTATCCTGCTGACTGGAGACCTCACTTCCCAGGTGCCTGTCCTTGCTAGTCCTTACTGGCTCCAGTTACAAGGACCAAGTGGAAAGTCTGTGTTGTTATCAAAGCACTGGCTCTGCAGTGGGTCTTTCCTGGATTGGATTTTTAAAAACAATGTCCCCCTCTCCCACCCCCACCCCGACAACAACAGGACAAGTCTGTGCCCTCACATTTTCAATGCCCTGTAGCCCAAAGCGGACTGGGCCACTGGCTGACGTAGAGCGTGTTGGCTGTGTCCACCAGCAGTCAAAACCACGCAGCGCAGGGCCCACGCCCGGAGCCTGACGCCATCCTCTCTGTGCTCAGCTTCCTTCCTTAGACAGATAAAAGTTCGAGTATTTATCATGCACTGCATGACATTGCAAGGGAGCAATTAGTTAACAAGCCGCCATCTCACATGGCCATTCTGGGTGCATGGTATTCCTCTCGTGGGAACACCACCACACCATTGTCCCCGTGGGCACCTGCTCTGCTTACTTCTTAGTAATGGAAATTTATTAACACAGAATCTGGCTTTACTGTATCAAAATTGGAGTCACATTGGAAGACGTTGCTTGAACTCCTAAGTGTACCTTTAAACACTCCTGTGCCTGTCAGCATCCCAGGTACCACTCTCTCGTGAGCATGCTTCTCAGATGCCTCAGACACGTCCCTAGTCAGGACCAGAATAAGTGAAGCATCTCGCACTGAAACAACATTTTAAAAAGTGTCTATTCACAGATGGGGACGAGGTATATATAAATCTGGTCTCTTCAGGTAAAATTTTCCTAAAATCCTTTTTAATTTTTTATCAGCTTCACACTCCATGATCTGTAAATGAAGAACAATGTTCACAAGAAACTGCACGATTAAGGAATGATGCTCCATGTATAATCTATTAAACTGACAAAGACAAAATCAACCCCATAAGTTATTTGTATTCACAGCCAAGGACACAGTTGTTATTACATTATTAATGCTTCCTTAGAGATTTGGGTGATTTCTGATATTTGTTTTCATTTTCATTTACTCATATTCAAGATTGAAATACAGAATTAACATAAATATCTTGAATTTTTACATATCTTAAGCATTGCTATGTATGTTTAGATAATGAAAATATATGTTTCATCATTTTAAACTATTAGAAACAAGGAACTGGCGAAAGGAATCCCTCTTATAGCGCTACTAGTTCAGCAGAAAGCATTTCAGCAAGGCTGATTTTACAGGAGAGACTAGCAGAGGAAAAGAAGACAAAGCAGACCCATCTTTAAATACTTCCAAATCCACTCATTCTGCACGTCTACTACACTTCCAACTCAGAACCCACACACTTTGCTTCCTGTTTCTGTCTCACTCCCCGACTCTCCTCCTCCACATCCTCCTCCTCCACACCCTCCTCCTCCACACCCTCCTCCTTGGCATCATTACCGCAGAACAATGCGGTCCCCATCTCTCACTGGGTCCAGGATGGTTCTCTGAAGCTAACAACCACCAGTCTCCAGGAGTTCATCTGTGCCAGCTCATAAAAGGTCATCACGACTGGGCTTCTCACCTGTCCACATTCCCTCTTAGGAAGAATAAGATCATCATCAGATACTCACCTCAGTATTATTCAATCCCTTAAATTCAATTACAATTCGATTTAATTACTCTTTCTACCCAGTGTATGCAATTCTGTCCTAGATGCAAGTAGCCTCCAGGTCTCAGGGAAGGAATAGAGTAAATAATATAAATAATATTAGTATATACTAATTAGTATATATTAGTATATAAAATATATTAGATAACGTTATGTTATATTATATACTCTACCCTTTTTAATATAGAGATATATCTAATATCTAATATAATATCTAATATTATATATTATATATAAATAATATCAGATACTATTTATATTATATATTCTATTGTGTTATATTATATTCTCTATCCCTTTTATATCCCTTATTGTATAATTAGGTATAATAAATAATAATACATGTATTGTATTATATACTATTATATTATTATTTTATTATATATTATTATTTCAAGCTTTTGTACAGCAAAGAGAGTAGATTATCAAGTAGAGAAAAGGCTTTCAGAAGAGGTGAAAAATCTTTTCACCTATATACTCCACAGAAGATTGAAATCTAAACTATATAAAGAACTCAGAAAACTCAATACAAAGACTTCAATGACTGAATCAATAAATGGGCTAATAAAGTTTTCAAAAGATGAAGCACACACGACCAATAACCCCAAAGAAAATGCTCACTTCCACTACCCGCCAGGGAATACAAATTGAAACCACACTAATGTGCAACTCCAATTCACTAAGAAGCAAACAGTGCATCCTCATGGTGCTGTGGGCACTGCTGGTGGATGGTCGGGCTCGTGGTCCACTCACCCTCCTCTTTAAGCATCAAGTCTTCAAGGATTTCTTTCCTTCAGACTACCTCCTCTTTGGGGGGCAGCCAAATCCCCTGTGCTTCTCTCTAACAGCAAAGCCCAAATAGTGCTCGGAACCCACCTGGATGACCATGAGTTCCCTCTGCATCCAGAGTCTGATTAGTCACTCAGAGGTACCCCCCCCCCCCCCCCGCCACCTGTCTAAGGAAATGCTCTGCAAGGCAGAAGCAGCAATACCTCTCCTGGCACTGAACAAAGGCATGGCTGGCACCCACAACAAAGGGAGATTAGTGGAAGACAGCACAATCAAGTTATTTAACTGATACTTTGTGTGCAGGGATATCCCTCTGAAATGAAGCCCTAAACCCTAAGAACTTACATACGTATCAAAAGAAAGCATCAAGCAATGCTGATGCGAACATGAGGAGAAAGCAACTCTCACAGACTTCCAGTGGAAGTATGAACAGGCACGGCTGTAGAAATCACGATGGTGTTTCCTTAAAAATTGAAAATAAATCTGCTTTACGACCCAGCTCTCCTACTACAGTAGGACTCTTAAGTCAGTACAACACAGAGACACCTGCATGTCACAGCTTACTGCAACAGTTAAACTACAGAACTGACAAGGGTGTCCACCAACTAAGACACAGTGAAACAGACTGGGCGTGTGAGGTGTGCACAGTGAAACAGACTGGACATGTGAGGTGTGCACAGTGAAACAGACTGGGCGTGTGAGTCGTGCACAGTGAAACAGACTGGGCGTGTGAGGCGTGCACAGTGAAACAGACTGGGCGTGTGAGGCGTGCACAGTGAAACAGACTGGGCGTGTGAGGCGTGCACAGTGAAACAGACTGGGCGTGTGAGGCGTGCACAGTGAAACAGACTGGGCGTGTGAGGCGTGCACAGTGAAACAGACTGGGCGTGTGAGGCGTGCACAGTGAAACAGACTGGGCGTGTGAGGCGTGCACAGTGAAACAGACTGGGCGTGTGAGGCGTGCACAGTGAAACAGACTGGGCGTGTGAGGCGTGCACAGTGAAACAGACTGGGCGTGTGAGGCGTGCACAGTGAAACAGACTGGGCGTGTGAGTTGTGCACAGTGAAACAGACTGGGCGTGTGAGGTGTGCACAGTGAAACAGACTGGGCGTGTGAGGTGTGCACAGTGAAACAGACTGGACGTGTGAGGTGTGCACAGTGAAACAGACTGGGCGTGTGAGGCGTGCACAGTGAAACAGACTGGGCGTGTGAGGCGTGCACAGTGAAACAGACTGGGCGTGTGAGGCGTGCACAGTGAAACAGACTGGGCGTGTGAGGCGTGCACAGTGAAACAGACTGGGCGTGTGAGGCGTGCACAGTGAAACAGACTGGGCGTGTGAGGCGTGCACAGTGAAACAGACTGGGCGTGTGAGGCGTGCACAGTGAAACAGACTGGGCGTGTGAGGCGTGCACAGTGAAACAGACTGGGCGTGTGAGGCGTGCACAGTGAAACAGACTGGGCGTGTGAGGCGTGCACAGTGAAACAGACTGGGCGTGTGAGGCGTGCACAGTGAAACAGACTGGGCGTGTGAGGCGTGCACAGTGAAACAGACTGGGCGTGTGAGTTGTGCACAGTGAAACAGACTGGGCGTGTGAGGCGTGCACAGTGAAACAGACTGGGCGTGTGAGGCGTGCACAGTGAAACAGACTGGGCGTGTGAGGCGTGCACAGTGAAACAGACTGGGCGTGTGAGGTGTGCACAGTGAAACAGACTGGGCATGTGAGGTGTACACAATGGACCTTGGACCCACTCAACAAGGATGAAACTCTGCTGTGTGCAGAAAGATGGCCGCGGCCAGAGATTCATTTGCACACACAGCATGTCTCTCACTTGTGGACCCTAGATTTTATGTCTAATAAATAAAAGCATGCAAGCAGAAGCAGAAGTGTCTAGGAAGGGAGCGCCCCATAGGGTGGGTGGGGGTGAGGAAAGGGGAGAGAGAGGGCAGAGGATGAAGTGTCCAAAGCACACTGTGAAATAACTGCACAAAACGCCCTGCTGTGCACAACGAATGCATAACACGCACAGCAGAATGGTACAGCGACGACCACGCCAAGGGAGAAAAGACCAGTTTCAAGAGCTTTACAGAGCGGCAGAACAAACGTCCTTTCCTTCCCATAACTTGTGAGTTTGGTGCCTAATGTTTCATGTGAACTTATTTTTGTAAATGTGCTAAATAAATGCAGAGTTGAAACAAACCATCTAATTCTTTGCTTTAAGAGAGAGAGGGGGAGGGAAGGAGATGGGAGGGATGGAGGAAGGGAGGGAGGAGGGGAGGGGGCAGGAGGGAGGGAGGGATGGAAATATAACCCACTGGTTATACATTCAAGAGGAGTATAAATATAAATTCTAAATCTTTAAATCAGCAGTGTGAAATTACTGCTTTTTTTTTCACTAGGAAGCACTTTGCATATACCTTAATACTAGTGATGTCATCAGGAATTTGGCTTCTCCTCAGAGGCAGAAATGGCTCCTCATTGTGATTAGCAAGACACTGACACAGGTTCCATCTGGCTGGCTGCTCCCTGATGGACTCCTGAACATATTTATTTGTCCTTGTACAATATTTCTTTTAACACTGATTATCTGATGTGCATGAGTGTTTGCCTGCACACATGTATATGCACTACGTGCAGTGCGGGCCACAGAGGCCAGAGGAGGGTGCTCAGTCTCTGGGACTGGAGATGCGGGTGCTCGTGCGCCCCCGTGTGGGTGCTGGGATGCGAAGGCAGGTTCTCTTCAGGAGCAGTATGTGGTCACAATCGCTGAGCCATCTCTCCAGTCCCTCCTGCCGTTCTTTCGGTATCAATATTATTAAACGCACTCTGTGGATGATGACATGGATCTTTCCTAAAGCTATTTGTATGAAATGAAATGACAGGAAATCACTTGAGGATTCCTACTTCAGGACTAGCAAATTTTTTTATTATGTCAGAATAACAGCAAAGGCTTTATTGCCTGTTTATAACTTCCAAAATTAAAAAAAAATCTCATATTTCATTGAAAACTCAAGTGCTAAGGAATACTATTTATAGACAAGAAATGACTTCCCTGTCATTTGGTTGGCTCACTAATGACAAAGGGTAAGAGGGTGAAGGTGTCTAGGGGATATGTCCCTGCTCTGTCCTGGATGTATTTGAGACCGTCACAAGAGGCGTGGGAGACTCACAGTTCTGTGCTTGGGTTGGTGGAAGTTTCTTCCAAAACAACAAGACTTAAACGCAGGCTAATTTTGGTACTCCACACGACTGAATCTAGGATCAGGTAAGTCCCAGCCATGGCTGGATCTGTGCTGGTGTGGTGCATTTGTTTGTTTGAGACACAGTTTCTCTGTTTAGCCTTGGCTGTCCTGGACTCACTTTGGAGAGCAGGCTGGCTTCAAACTCACAGCCATCCGCCTGCCTCTGCCCCGCAAGTGCTGGGATTAAAGGTGTGCGCCACCACACCCAGCTTGGGTGTATTGGTTTTAATAAGATTGGCCCCTCCAGGGAATCGTATTTGAGTGCTTAGCGAGTGGCATTAGGAGGTGTGGCCTTGTTGTAGAAAGTGTGTCACTGGAGGTGGGCTTTGAGGTTTCAGGAACTTAAGCCCCAGGCCCAGTCTCTCTGTTTCTGCTACTTTCCAACCTAGATGTAGAACTCTCATCTCCACCAGCACCACGTCTGCCTGCACGCTGCCATGCTTCCCGCCATGGTGACAATGGACTAAACTTCTGAACTGTAAGCCAGTCCCAGTTAAATGGTTCCTTCTAGCAGCTGCCTTGGTTACAGTGTCTCTTCACAGCAACAGAAGCCTTAACTAAGACGGAGGGTGACTGCCAGAAGGATTAGCAGAGGCGAGAAGATCTTCTCCCGCAGAGGGAGGCATGTTCCAGTAGTGGCTCAGACGTGAAGCAGGGAAGGGCCGATCTTGCCTGTCCTCCTGCCTTCGCTCCTGGGTGGTGAGTTTGCCTCTCTCCTTGTTGCGACCGCTTACATCAGAATCCAGGTGTGCTGCCCTTTCACATGTGTGTGCTGAGTAGCTGCCGCTCCCAGGGACCCTCCAGGCCTTGAGACTGCTGACAACACCCAGCTTTGGACAGTATCAGTTTCCAGCCTCTCTAGCACCAAAACGGCACTGGGGGATGACCAAGGCCCAATGTGTACAGCATCCTAGTACAGTCAGTCCCTTTGTAAACACGGTTATTCCATCGGCCACTGCTTCTCCAGAGAACACTGACAAGCCCAGCGTACGACATGGAAAAAGATAGAGAAACTCAGAAGTGCACGCTTGAGCAGAAACAGGGTTCTAGTACATGCAAAGCAGCGCTGGTCACACCCATGTGCAGGGAAGTGTACTGGACTCCAGAGGTCACTTCACAGACCCCAGTGGCAAGAACTGCTCACGGTTGATCCCTTCAGGTGGAAATTCCTGTTACTAGTCATGGCCCCATGTAGAACATCCGTGACAAGCAGAGTGCTGCCTCCCTTACACTACACACTGCACTCCACAAATAACAGCAAGCAGAGCATGCTCCTCTAGCCTTCCGGCACTCGGCAGGACCTGAGTGTTCAGCTCACACTGGCTGTGTGGTCCTGGCGGGCTGATTCTAATGCGCATGTGCAAAGCATCTGTCTGGGGCATAAACTGCCAAAGGGAAGACACCTGCTTCCTTTTGTAAAATGCACATGACAGCTTCAAAACACAGTAATGTATAGAATTTGATGCACAAGGTATACAACTAAAATAAAAAAGCAAAATTCAGTTCTAGGTGAACTTCAAATTATAGAACAAGACATGAAAGAAAACTTTACCTCCACTGTTAAATGTCAAAAAAAAATACAAATTTAATTTTTCATGTATCAGAGATATACAGTCTCAGTCACCAACAGACCCATGAAGGAGACTCAGACAGCCAATGACAAGGCCTCTCAGAGTGGTGACTGTTCTGGGTGCAGGGCCTGGAGCTGGAGATCAGGGAAGGAATCACTGCCTCTTCCTTGTCCCGTAGATCTCAAATAAATATTTGTTAAATGGTATTAATTACCTGTTTAAATATCCCACCAGCTACTACTCATGTTCAACCTAGTCTTAACTAAACTGTTTTCCTTTCTCAGAGCCTGTTTTGACGCCCACTTATCCCGTCTTAATCTTATTTTCATCTTTCCAGACACATAACCAGGGATTTCTACATCAAATTTACTTTTTCCTTGCTTTTATTCACTCATAAATAATTCATTAATTCTACAAATATTGCTGCTAAGAACTAAAATAAATGCAGATGACACACAGCCAAAGAAAATGCGGCCTCTGTGTCTATTGATAATTATATCTTGGGCTAGCGGAGGCAAGCAGCAGGCGCCTTGCAAGACAACCTGAGAGCACAGGGGAAAAACAGGAAGAGCGGGGACAGCCAGGACAGCCTGATCTGCCTGTAGGGTGTGGGAACCAGGAAGTGGAGTGGGAGAGGCTCATGGAGCTGATGCTCACACAGTCAGAGTGGTTTGGCATGAGCTCACCCTGGCAGGTGCAAGCAGCTCAAAGTCCCAGAGTGCACTGGGGGCACCAAACGGGAGGAGCCAAGCAGGAGCTCCAGTGGGTCAGAACTGGCAGCTAAGTTTTCACCCTGACAGCTCCAGAGAGTGGTGATAGGACTTTATTCAGGCTTTAACTGTGTGTGTGCATTGCATGCACATGTGTGTGTGTGTGTGCATGAGCATGCATGTATGTATATATGTGTGTATATGCACGTGGATGTGTGTGCATGTGTGTGTGCACACGTTCATGTGGGGGGAGCACATGTATGTGTATGCCTGTGTATGTTGTGTGTGTCAACCTGTGTGTGAATGTGTGTATGTATGTGTGCATATGCATGTGTGTGTGTATGTGTGTGTGCATATGTGTACATATGTGTGTATGTATGTGTGGGCACACATATATGTGTGCTTGTATGTGTTGTGTGCGTGTGTGCTGTATGTGTATACAAACTCACATTACTAAGACTGTATTTCTCATTGCCTACAAGGATCTTTATGAGTATTTTGATTTAAGGTACTGTGTTCAGGGTAATTTCCACGCATTATGAACAAACTCGATGGAAGCATCTCATTTGTTCTGGGTACTGAGGACTCAGAGCTAAGTCCATAGCACTGGGTCTTCCAAATCATAATTATTATCTGCACATGTGGTGTGATGTGGGATGTGTTAGCAAGGTGATGAGGGAGGCAGCTTCCCGAGGAGAGAGGGAGATATGGGTGTCCAGGCTCAAGTGCCCAGGTTCTCACACCCCTGAGGGTCTGCAGCAGGGAGGACGGCAGGTGTGTGTCCTGGGCAGCAGGGAGGACAGCAGGTGAGTGTCCTGGGCAGCAGGGAGGACAGCAGGTGTGTGTCCTGGGCAGCAGGGAGGACGGCAGGGTGAGTGTCCTGGGCAGCAGGGAAGACGGCAGGTGAGTGTCCTGGGCAGCAGGGAGGACAGCAGGTGTGTGTCCTGGGCAGCAGGGAGGACGGCAAGGTGTGTGACCTGGGCAGCAGGGAGGACGGCAGGTGTGTGTCCTGGGCAGCAGGGAGGACGGCAGGGTGTGTGACCTGGGCAGCAGGGAGGACAGCAGGTGTGTGTCCTGGGCAACAGGGAGGACGGCAGGGTGAGTGTCCTGGGCAGCAGGGAGGACAGCAGGTGAGTGTCCTGGGCAGCAGGGAGGACGGCAGGGTGAGTGTCCTGGGCAGCAGGGAGGACGGCAGGTGTGTGTCCTGGGCAGCAGGGAGGACGGCAGGGTGAGTGTCCTGGGCAGCAGGGAGGACGGCAGGTGAGTGTCCTGGGCAGCAGGGAGGACAGCAGGTGTGTGTCCTGGGCAGCAGGGAGGACAGCAGGTGTGTGTCCTGGGCAGCAGGGAGGACAGCAGGTGTGTGTCCTGGGCAGCAGGGAGGACAGCAGGTGAGTGTCCTGGGCAGCAGGGAAGACAGCAGGTGTGTGTCCTGGGCAGCAGGGAGGACGGCAGGGTGAGTGTCCTGGGCAGCAGGGAGGACAGCAGGGTGTGTGTCCTGGGCAGCAGGGAGGACGGCAGGGTGAGTGTCCTGGGCAGCAGGGAGGACAGCAGGGTGAGTGTCCTGGGCAGCAGGGAGGACAGCAAGAGTGTATTCTGGGCAGCAGGGAGGACAGCAGGTGTGTGTCCTGGGCAGCAGGGAGGACAGCAAGAGTGTGTCCTGGGCAGCAGGGAGGACAGCAGGTGTGTGTCCTGGGCAGCAGGGAGGACAGCAGGTGTGTGTCCTGGGCAGCAGGGAGGACAGCAGGTGAGTGTCCTGGGCAGCAGGGAGGACAGCAGGTGTGTGTCCTGGGCAGCAGGGAGGACAGCAGGTGAGTGTCCTGGGCAGCAGGGAGGACGGCAGGGTGAGTGTCCTGGGCAGCAGGGAGGACGGCAGGCTGAGTGTCCTGGGCAGCAGGGAGGACGGCAGGGGTGTGTCCTGGGCAGCAGGGAGGACGGCAGGTGTGTGTCCTGGGCAGCAGGGAGGACGGCAGGTGTGTGTCCTGGGCAGCAGGGAGGACGGCAGGGTGTGTGTCCTGGGCAGCAGGGAGGATGGCAGGTGAGTGTCCTGGGCAGCAGGGAGGACGGCAGGGTGAGTGTCCTGGGCAGCAGGGAGGACGGCAGGGTGAGTGTCCTGGGCAGCAGGGAGGACAGCAGGGTGAGTGTCCTGGGCAGCAGGGAGGACAGCAAGAGTGTGTTCTGGGCAGCAGGGAGGACAGCAGGTGTGTGTCCTGGGCAGCAGGGAGGACAGCAAGAGTGTGTCCTGGGCAGCAGGGAGGACAGCAGGTGTGTGTCCTGGGCAGCAGGGAGGACAGCAGGTGAGTGTCCTGGGCAGCAGGGAGGACAGCAGGTGTGTGTCCTGGGCAGCAGGGAGGACAGCAGGTGAGTGTCCTGGGCAGCAGGGAGGACGGCAGGCTGAGTGTCCTGGGCAGCAGGGAGGACGGCAGGCTGAGTGTCCTGGGCAGCAGGGAGGACGGCAGGGGTGTGTCCTGGGCAGCAGGGAGGATGGCAGGGTGTGTGTCCTGGGCAGCAGGGAGGACGGCAGGGTGAGTGTCCTGGGCAGCAGGGAGGACGGCAGGGTGTGTGACCTGGGCAGCAGGGAGGACAGCAGGGTGTGTGACCTGGGCAGCAGGGAGGACGGCAGGGTGAGTGTCCTGGGCAGCAGGGAGGACAGCAGGGTGAGTGTCCTGGGCAGCAGGGAGGACGGCAGGTGAGTGTCCTGGGCAGCAGGGAGGACAGCAGGTGTGTGTCCTGGGCAGCAGGGAGGACGGCAGGGTGTGTGACCTGGGCAGCAGGGAGGACAGCAGGGTGAGTGTCCTGGGCAGCAGGGAGGACGGCAGGGTGTGTGTCCTGGGCAGCAGGTTCTCCTTCTGTGATACACTTCTAATGAAAACTTGGGGGTTTTTGTTGTTGTTGTTGTTGTTGTTTTTTAGATATTGTGAACTGAACACTTAACTGGAGCTAGTGTTTCAGCTGTGTGAATGCCCCTTGACAGTATACAAAGACAAAAACCACTGCTCGGGCATGGGCACTGTGAGACTGCCTCCTGGCAGAGGTAAGAGCGAGTTACAAATCAGGTGCTGCAAGTTCCACTCAGGCCGCAGAGTCCCCTGAAGCGTCACCTGAGGTCGTAGCTCTCTGTGACCGGCGTGATCGTTATATATCCAGTGTTGTCAGATCGTTAGCGGAATCATCTATACGTCATTATCTCCCTTCTCATGACTGCAGTGAAATTCCTAATCAAATCATCTTCACACCAAACCCATTTAGAAGATCCAATTGTTTGCTACCAAAGCCTCCAAAAGCGCCTGCTATATATCTGACATCTGATAATTCTGATTCAAAAGCAATTTATAATTTTCCCTCTGAATGCTATTAGCTCAAATCCAAAGCAAACACCCGAAAGAAATACACAAATGGTGAGCACTCGTAAAGACGCTCAGCCGCTTCTCAGCTGAATAAACACAAATAAGTTCACAACGAGATGCTTCGTCCCCATCACTGCAGCTCAAAGGATGGACTGTGAGTTCCAACAAGAACGTGAAAAGGTTGACTTCATCAGAGAGGCAGAACCTAACCCTTTCAGAATGATCTAAATTTCACGGCAACCTTCATCTTCTTCAACATAAGACCTCCAACGTGATTATGTGATCATCAAAAACACTGGTGGATGTCAGTCATGGGAGGTGTACCGAGTTGAAACGACGTGTAATATACACACAACTGCATCTTCACTATAGTCGTCACTGCATTGTCACTAGAGTTACAGTGATAGTTACAGTGATGAGACAACTGTGTGTGTCTTCCTGACTTTGTATGCTGGCGATGCATGTTTAGAGAGACTTGTGACAATTATCTTAAGCCAGCATTAGTGGGGAAGTCTGTGTGCCCAGGAGAATGCAGTGTCGGCCATAGTTTCTTAGTGAACACAGGGGAGGGAACAGGACAAGGAAGAGAAGTGGTGGAAGGTCACACGGGAAGCTGTCCCAGCACGAGGGATGTTGTCCTAGCATGCAGGAAGCTATCCCAGCATGCAGGATATTGTCCCAGCACGCGGGAAGCTATCCCAGCACACAGGAAGCTGTCCCAGCATGCGGGATGTTGTCCCAGCACATGGGAAGTTATCCCAGCATGTGGGAAGTTGTCCCAGGACGCAGGAAGTTGTCCCAACATGCGGATGTTGTCCTAGCATGCGGGATATTGTCCCAGCACCTGGGAAGCTGTCCTAGCACGCAGGATATTGTCCCAGTGGGAAGTTGTCCCAGCACTCATCACTCAGGATGTTGTCCTAGCACGCAGGAAGCTGTCCCAGCACTCTTGGTGATAGTTGAGGCCACATTCATTGCTAAGTGCCACGTGCAGGGCGGCAGCACTACTCCTCATTCACAGTCTCACTTGGCAAGGCAGAAAGGGTGGGGACCCTGTAGAGGAAACAGGAGAGTCACCTGCTTCAAAGGTACTAGGGCCTCAGGTCATAGGGATGCAAATTCTAGTTTTAAAAAGCAGGGGAAACAGAGGTGTAGATCTGGGGAGGAGGGGGTATGGGGGGAAAGGGACTGCGAGGAGAGAAGGGAGGAGAAATTATGGTCAGAGTGTAATACATGAGAGAAGCATAAATAAAAAAAAGAAAAAAGCAGATTTGTTGACAGTATGTCAAGCAAAAAGAATAAACCAATCATAAAAGTATCAGATAAGTTGTTTGTCATCATAAATATTAAGACTATTTGCAAAATAGGCAGAGTATCGCATCTGATCTATAAGACAGAGAATCATGTCTTCCAATGAGAAAAGCTTGCTATACGGGTTACAGTGCGCCTGGTTCTACATGTCCTGGGTATGTAAGCCATCCCAGGAATACCACATGAAGAATTCAAAGCATCCACAGCAGTTCTGTAATTGGTGTTTTTCTATAACTCCAAGTGTGGTAATTAAAAATACATAGTCTAGAAGATGCCAGGTTCAAATTAAATAACTATGGAAAATAAAAATTTTAAATACTAACTAAATGTATGATCAATAAAATGAGTACTGTTATCTAATAGCTCAGCACAACAGGTCTCTGATAAATAAAAACTTTGAGGACAGTGAAAATATTGACAAACTTTAGGCATTTCTTGTGACTCAGAATATCTGAAATCTTTCATGTAATAATGCATTTCTTCTACAAGGCTGAGTACTCCAAACTTGACATATCCCCTCGTGTATCTGTAATATAATAAATAAAATAAAATAAAATAAAATGGGTTATTCCCAGCAATTCTTTTATAAGATGAGCTTAAAATTATTTAGGTAGAAGTCTCACTTATGAAAAATTCAAATTCAGTTATAGGTTTAACCATATTATAAAAGCTATATCACAATTTTCATATATTTAGGGACTCACTTGAGAATGGAAACATCAGAAGGCTGTCACAGAAAATTCAGATTTTTGATTAAGATGGGACACTGGGTTCCTGAGCAGTAACACCCATTTGTTTAGTCAGAATGACAATAAAGCATTTAAAACTAGCTGCAGCCACTCCATCATTGACTGAGTGACATCTCAGGGCCATAGGAGCTGAAAAAGGACACCAGAACACCACACCACTCATCCTCCACAGCAGGAAGAGCAAGACAAACATAAATCCATCACTTCCTCTGAACTCACCAGAAAACTGAAGCCTCGAGGTGTTCACCGAGCTGGAATTTTGGACACAAAATCTGAAGGTGAGGCAGAGTCTAGGGGCCAGTGGGGGACAAGGGACAGACAACACTACATGGGGTATCTTCTGGGAGGAAGTCAAACTGGACACTTTTTACACACTGAGAATGGGATGGAGGTGGGTGGACATTGCTGTGAACCCTGAGGGGCCACTGTCACAGAGATGCTGCACCTACGGGTCTGCCCTCCATCTCCCCGTTTGACACCAGAGAAGAGGGCAAAAACCAAGAGAACGTGGCTAACACTGAGACAACACAAGACAACAGCCTCAGGATACGGGCTGGAAGAAAAGAGGGCAGTCAAGAATGTTCCCCAGTCTAGGGTGCAGGGCACCTTCGGAAGGCCTCAGGCCACACAGAGACTTAGTTTGCAATCCACCCAGCCACGCTGCAATGGTCTCCCACCCCGACAACCATGCTTACAAGGCTGCAGTACAAAACAGAGTGAGACCAGAGCAACCCTGGTGCCTGGTGTCCACGAGCCCTAGCCCAAGGCTAGTAACTGGAGCAACAACACACGGGGATCCAAACCAAGTGGTGGCAACACCAAAGCAAACCCCACAGCAAGCACACAGCGAAGAGATGGAAGAAACCAGCGCATCAGTTTCTGCTGGCGTAGTCAACATGACACCGAGAGGGACACCAACGGGCAGTTAGTTAAACGTAGGCTGAGATTTCCTACACCTGCTTTATTTAAGGTTCTTAAAACACTTCAACCTCACTTCTAACCCACCGACCGGAGGAAGGGGAGGAGGAATGTTAATAGCAAAACGGGGTTAATAGGAAAACAGAGGTTGGACCTGTTTAGATGTAGTTCCCCGGACCAGTGCTACTCTGCGTTGTCAAGATACATGCAGTCCAGCCCAATAGCCAACACCATCAGTCACACGAATCCGTAGCAGTGGCACAGTCTCTAAGAACCCACCTGCAGGGTTCCGCTGGATCAGCATAAGTCCATGGGAGCAGCTGAATCAGCCAGGGTAGCACAAAAAGTTCTCCGCGACGTTTCTTTCCCATGGCGAAGACAGGGAAGCATTGCGTGGCCTTCTTCCACTGTCTGCGGGGTTCCGCTTGTGCCCTTCCAAACACTGTGCGCTCTCTCACATGTGTGCTCCCAGCAGAACACCACATGCCTCCCCACAAGATCCCCTCCAGAAAAATATCATGTGACACAACTGAGTCTTCAAAGAAACCAGAAGCTTCCACTTCGGTCAAAGGCAGCCGAGATCAGTTTGGTGCAGATGTCATTCTGGGCTTACCTGAGTACGTTTAAAAGGATGAGCAGTGGATTCCGTGAGAAACAGTAAATAAAAAATAGTAAGATTAAAATGACACCGCATCAAAAACCGAGGGTCTCATCAACGAGATGGTCCTTGATAAAAGCAGGACATGCCATGCCATGTCCCCTGTAAGAAGTAAAATCTAGTGGCTCCTTTTTAAGGGTCCTCAAGACAGCTTAGGTCCAGACAGATAAACAGAAAGCTGTCCCCCAAGACACCAGAACTAAAAGCTGAGAGTAGAAAACAACTCACAACCAAGCTTGTGTGTGCAGTCCTGCATCTGATAAGCTTTGACTAAATAGGGTGTGGACCGCAGGCATGAGCCCACAAGCAGTCTTTGCCGATCAAAGAACAAAGGTAAACGAGGAGGGGAAGACAAGAGCCAGCTGTCTTGTGAGGCTCTTTGCAGCCTTCCAGTGGCTCGGCCAGCTGAGGAAAGGCAGGTGAGCAGGCTTTGCTGGACCCAGCTTTGAGGCCAGCTCCCTGCATGCCACCAGCACACCTGCCTTTCCTGGCTGATGCCCCATTTTGCAAAGATGTAAAATATAACTGCCTCTGCTATCACTACCCTGAGGGCCCAGAGTTCTGTTTCTTACATGCCCCAACCCCAACACCTCCCCCCCTCCACGCCCGCCCAAGACTCCAGCCATGTCTAGGCATCAAGGAAAGCAGGGTGAGAAATGTCAGGAGCAGTGATGCTCCATCCCGCCCCACCCCGCCCCCCAACCCCCCACACAGGGAACCTTTGTGCCTAGAAGAGGCCCTGCCGGCTTGTGTTATGTGTATAAAATCAAACCAAGTATCAACATCTGTACAGTCAATAGGGAGGTGGACCTGGGAACTCACATTTCTCTGTGTTGCTACACTGATGCATGCAGATGTTCTCCCAAGGAAGCCATCGCTCTGAAGAGCCAGGGCAGGCCCCGCACCTGTGCACAGCTTTGCTTCACCACCCCTATTTCACTGAATTTCATTGCAAACCGTAAGCACTCTGCACAGTCCTCCCCTGTGTTGCTGTGTTAACCAGTCTAGCTTTGTGGACGAGTTTGATCGTTGTGTGATGAAGCCAGTAATGTCACTCCTCCGCCAAGTCCGACCTTGTCTTTGGACTAATGGGACCTGGAGATGACGGGGATGCTCCACTACTGGCAGATCACTCTCCAGAGGGCCTATGTGTGGGAAAGCACTGACAACCAGCTGCAGCTGGTTTCTGTGGAGGCTACGACTCCTCCAAGTGCTGTCAACTTGGGAGGGACCCATCATGAGGTGTGATGAGGGTCCAAGTAGCAGCCTTTGCTTGGAGAGATCCCAGAGCTCCCTCTTTTCCAGAGACTGCCCTCTCATGACCTTACCCGGGCCTCATGTTGCGTCGCTTCCTGGCTGCCACCGGCCATGCTTGATAGTTTTCATTCATGCTTCTACTCAGTTTGCACAATCCTGTGTCACAGTGCTATCTGCTCCGCAGAGAGCCCGGAGTGACACATTACCATAAGTTAAGCACTTACTACTTATTAAAGCTAATTTTCACAAGTATCACTCTCTAGAATGATTAAAAATTACTCGAGGTTGAAGTAAAGAGCCTGAATATTGCAAAGGTGGCTCGGCAGGTAGGAGCGCTGGGACTCCAGTTAGATGCCAGCACCCATGACGGGCACTCAAACTGCATATAAACCCAGTTCCTGCACCCTCTTCTGGCCTCTGTGAGCACCCACATTTTTGCTTCCACAGATAAAGTAGGCCCTATTAAATTAATCAAATGTTTCATGATGACATAAAAATTAATTTATTTGTACTACGTTTCCATATCCCAAATGATGCCACATGTCAACCATCCTTTGATTAGCTGTGTCTGTGTTATCTGTTTCAGCATCAACTACAGACTTAACCTCATTGGATGAATATAGGAGATTAAAAATCTGAACAATTCCACAAGTAAAAATTCCTGCTATAGAGTCTTAAGAATAACATTAAATCCCCTTTTACCATGACGTAGAGGTACGCAATTCTCCATGACAGGTCCCATATCAAAAACACTAAGATAATCTAAATATATAAGAAAGTATAAATAACTTTTAACAGCAACCTAAGGCTTGGAGTTAAATCCTGAAACCAATGTGCTCTTTGATGCCAATGTGTGAGGTTTGAGGTTCTGCCACTCAGAAACAAGGAAACTGAAAAATCTAAGTTGCAACTCCAAGGTAGCATTTCTGTGCCCAAATTCATTGGTAAAGGAGAGAAATATTCCCATCCTTTAAAATCTGTCAAACTTTCTGTAACACCAGTGGCTCAGCTTCACCCTCCAAGCTCCAAGGGAGTGGACAGTGGTGGCTGGTGGTGGGCAGGCCAACCCTCTGCCATGGAGTCCCCTGAGCATGGGAGGCCTGAGCTTCCCCAAGCACCAAGGCTCTATTATGCATTTCATGAGTTCTTTAATAAACAAGATACTGTTTTCTATTTGGCATCATATAACATGTGCCCTAACACTAACAATAATGAAGGAAACATGATCAAATACATTGTGTAACCACGTATGCAATTCTGAAGAATAAATGAAGAGAGTTAATAAGCCATACATGTCTGTGCGGAAGGTCATCTGGGAAGTTAAAGAGATTAATGATTTTCCTGAGTTTTCAGCATGCAATCAGGTATTGACAACATTCAATTTGGTAACAGGGAGTGAACAGAGAGATGGGAAGCCGGAGCTCAAGCCTGGTTCTCTGACCAAGGAAAAACGTGCATGGTCCTCAAATCTACCAAGCCTTGAGGCTCCCTTAAGTGTAGTGAGTACATTAACCAATCTCTTATAGATATTTAGAGAACGAAATTTTATGAGCCATTGAAAAATGATCTCTACACTCAAAGGGATGCTAAGCCCAGTAAGTAGATCCCCATGAGCTTACACTATTGTCTTAGCAGCAGCCATCCATTTTCTGATTGAGTCTGAGACCCACAGGAATAAACGCTACCTGGTGCTGCAAACCCAGGGTAGAACCTATAACTGGGGATGTCACGAGCCCAAGAGCAGGACCTTCTACCAATATTAAATACATAAGTAAGCAGCCAAACTGCATCCTAAATATTTATTCTTGTACCCTCTTATCAGCCCTGCTCTCTGCCCTGGCCAGCACGGTTTCATTTTGCAGGCGGTCAATACAGAGACTTACATCTTATCAAAAGCTGAGGACAAAAAGAATATCTGTGTCATCCTCTCCAGAATTCAGGAAGCATTGCAGAAAAGAGTAAAGAAATAATGTAAGAGCTGGAGGGTGGGAGAGAGTGCTGTGAAATTCTGTTCTCTAAATCTGGCATGGCTAACTTAATTACAAAGCTATAGGCGCTGTGCCTACACACACACACACACACACACACACACAGAGAGAGAGAGAGAGAGAGAGAGAGAGAGAGAGAGAGAGAGAGAGAGAGAGAGACTTGAAAGGTGGGCTAGTTATAAAGATGATGAAGAGCTGTAGATGGCAGAGAGGATAAGAAAGGGCAAAAGATGAGTGTGTCCATCATACATTGCAGGCCTGTGACACTGCCAAGCTGTCTGAAAGCTCTCATGCAGTGACGACCAGCTTAACGTCGCACACGCAGCCTTTTTCAAGCCACAGATTATTTTTCATGAAGCTGATTATTCAGTAAAAAGAGGGGCCTCAACAAAAAGCTGTATGAGTTGGCTCAATAATTTCCTTGTTTTATAATGAAATTTGGAAATTCCTTTCAAGATGGCTGTTCACTGGAAAATGCTTATTAGAGTATTCTGTATGAGCTAAGCCCTCACAGTGAGAAAGAGAGCAAGAGTGGCCTTCGGATGTCATGGGAAATTGGCACTCAGAGTGAAGGATGCTTGGCACAGAGTTAATCCAAAGGTGCTTGGCACAGCGAATCAAGTAACCCTTAGTGAGTGACAGCTACGGTCTGTGAAGGCTCAGCATCTCTGGAGAATTGTATGCTGTTGTGGGTACAGACTGAGGATGAGAGGAAGAGCTTGTCCACTCTGGCAAATGTGCACACCACAATGCACACACTCACACATATGCATGTGCACACACACACACACACACACACACACACACACACACACACACACACCAATGGCCCAGGGGTGAATGTGCCTTTCTAATTCTGTGCTTACATATTATACTTGTAATAACCTATTTTAAGCATGAAAGATAATTTTGTTTTCACTCGTTCCCATCATCGCATTTTATATTTCTAGGGTCATAATTCATGTAGACATTAATCTTTCAATTCAGCCATACATGTATGTGTGTGAAACATCATGTAACATGGCATAAACATATGTAACTTTACTTAAATAAAAATACATTTAAAATATATAATTTTTGCTTGTTGATTTTAAATAGTCAATATATGATTCAAAATCAAAATTTTTTATTTTACAGTGGTGGGAAAGTGGAAACCGCACTCCAAGTTTTAAACTCAGGCCTTTTCATGGGCTTGTAACAGGAGGTATGAGAGCCACTTGTGCTGCCAGGCAGGCTCTCCCACTCGGCCTAGTGGTCGCCATGGTAACCAGATGCTCTCTGATGCACTCTGCTACTAAGCTGGGATGTGCTTTCTGTGAGGTGCAATAAACACATTTCCTACTTACTTGTTTGCACCTTTCTGATGAGTTTCTCAGGATATGACCCATCATAGCCTAGAGATGTCTGTAAACAGTTATGCTGGTTGTCATGTGTAGTTACTTGTGCCCAGATGAGGTGTGTCTGTGCACACGCGTGCATGTGTGTGTCTATATGTGTGAGTGTGTATCTGTGTATGTGTCTGTATGTTTGCATGTCCATATGTGTATCTGTGTATGTGTGTCTGTTTATATATGTGTTAATTGTGTTAAGGTAAGAAATGGCACAGGCTTTTTCTCCTAATGGATTAAATTCCAGGCTGATTTTTAGAAATTTTATATTTTTCTTTCCTTCTTTCTTTCTTTTTTTAATTAAAAAAATTTTTTTTACATTTTTCTATTTTTAAAGAAAACTTAAAGAAAAAAAGTTGAAATAAGTCAAAAGCACCAAAGGGTTCCAGATGTTTCGTATACCATCTTTAAATGGTGATGCTCATACGGACCCTCAGTGACTGTCACATGCCACTCGACATACAGAAATAAAAGTATTGTGCATGGATCATGGAACAACAAGACCCCAAGAACCTGGCACTCTGCTCCCAACATCAGCACTGATCCAACTGATACCATGTGTCTCAGACAAAGGGAACCCGGAGAAGTGACAAAGACAGGTTTACATGGGACCCCCCAGAATGGAAATGTTAGTCAGGGTATCCCTCAATGTCTGGGGAACATGTGACAATAACCACATTATTATGGCCTTCCCAAATAAGCAGTGCAGTTCCATGTTCAGTCATGTGTATGTGACAGTGATTCCAAGAAGGACTTGGTAATGTTTAGTTAATGACACTCAAAGCCGCCTTAATAAGGAGCAGCAGCCAAACACAGCACAAGGCGCCATGACACTTTCAGGAGACACCTGTGCCCAGGGTGAGCAAGCACAGGCAGCTATCTCCTTGGCCTACAGACAGCCACGCAGCCTTGACTCAAGGCCACAGCCGCTGAAGGGATGGCACAGAGATGAATCTGCTGGCTGCACGTCAGCTCTTTGTCACTGGAATTTTGCAAGTGGTTCGGTTGGCATGAAGACAGAAGCATTTTCTGAATCTTGCAGTGCTGGCTCCCCTGCAAGTGAGCTGTTTGGAGCTCAGCACTATGCTTTCTGTCCTGCACTGCAGGTAAGGAAAAACACAAGTGTCTCCTACGCCGTTGGCATTCTGAAGGAGTTATCCTCTAAAAACCAAAGCAGCAGTTTTGGAAGCCGTGTGACTTTCTGTGATGGCTTCGCATTGACTTCCCCCTTCTGAGAACTGCCGGAAGGGAAGCTGCCACAGATACCTCGCAACATCCTCGGGAGTAGGAGGATGTAACAAGCCAGCACTCTATTTCCTTCCCCTCAGCGTTCTCTGCAGGAAACCGGACATGGGCATTGCACCGAACTTCAGCAAGCGAAACAAGAGCTTTCACTCTTGGAATATGATTGACAGATGTTGGGGATCTGTGCCAGGCAAACCCAGCGGTGCCTGACAGATGTTATCACCACAGAAATCATGACATCACAGTATTGTCACCCCATGTTCAGACTTCTGAGGCCCAGGAGATGAAGGAATGTGAAGGGTCAACAGACAGCATAAGAGGATATGGAGCAAAGGGGAGCACTCCTCCATTGCTGGTGGGAGTGCAAACTTGTACAACCACTGTGAAAATCAAGGTGGAGGTTTCTCAGAAATTGGAATAAGTCTCCCTCAAGATCCAGCTATACCACTCCTGGTCATATACCCAAAATATGCTCCACCATACCACAAGGACACTTGCTCAACTATATTCATCATAGATTTATTTGTAACAGCCAGAAACAGGAAACCTAGATCTCCCTCAACCGAAGAATGGATAAAGGCAAATGTGGTACATCTACACAATGGACTAACACTCAGCTATTGAAAACAAAGGCATCATACAATTTGCAAGCAGATGGATGGAACTAGAAAAGATCATCCTGAGTGAAGTAACCCAGACCCAGAAAAGATACACATGGTATGTACTCAGTCTTAAGTGGATACTAGCCATAAATACAGAATAATCATGCTACAATCCACAGACCCCAGGGGAGAGTGGGGCTGTGGGGAAGGACTAGGAGAGAGAATGAAAGTTGGTGGGGGAGGCTCATCTCTGCGAAGGAGAGGCTCCCTGGAGTCTATTGGGAGGGGTGGTGACCTTAGTGAGACTCCTAGCAGCTAAGGAGCCTGAACTCGCCACCTCCTGTAGCCAAATGGGTCTTCCAGTAGAGGGATGGGGACACCAACTCAGCCATAGAACCTTCAACCAAAATCTGTCCTGCCTATAGGAAGTGAAGGGATAAGGATGGGGCAGAGATTGAGGGAATGGCAAACCAGTGACTAGCCCAGCTTGACACCCACCCCGTGGGACAGAGCCAACCCCTGACATCATTAATGACACTCTGCTATGCTTACTGACAGGAGCTCAGCATAACTGTCTTCTGAGAGGCTTCATCCAGCAGCTGATGGAAACAGATGCAGAGGCCCACAGCTAAACAATAGCTGAGCTCGGGAGGTTTGTGGAAGAGTAGGGGGGAAGGATAGAGGAAGCCAGAGAGGTCAAGTGCACCACAAGAAGATCCACAGAGTCAGCTAACCTGGGCTCATGGGAGCTCACAGACCAAACACCACCAACCAAACAGCTTGCATAGGCTGGACCTGGACCCCTACACATATGTAGATGTGCAACTTGGTCAACATGTGCACCCCCTAACAATGGAAGTGGGGGCTGTCTCTGACTCTGTTGCCAGCTGTGGATCCCTTTCCCCTTGTCTGGCCTCAGTGGGAGAGGATATGCTTAGTCCTACTGCAACTTGAGATGTCAGGGTGGGTTGGTACTCATAGCATGGTGGGGGCCTCCTCTTCTCTGAGAAGAAGGAATGGGGGAGGGGCATGACGGTGGGACTGGGAAAAGGGGAAGGAGGGGGTTGGATCAGGCTGTAAAGTGATTAAATAAATAAAGGAATAATTAATAAATAAATAAATAAATAAATAAATAATAAAAGGATAACTGGGGACAGGGGAACAGACAGCCTGAGTTGGCACAAGAGACTAAGAAGTCCAATTTCCTGTGCCTGAGGGCAGGGGTTCACCAAGAGGGAGGCAAACACATGCAGCAGCGGAGCGTGTCCTCTTCCTCCTGTGACATGCGCTCATGCATTTGTCTTATCCGCAAAGCACAGATGTTCTGTACAGCTGCTGCGCTGGTGCACTTGAGAAGGGTTTTAAATGCAGTGACAAGGCACCTCTGCAGAACCTCAGAACACAGCTTGATTGTAAGCAAAGGACTCCACAGACATATTGAAGGGAAGCTCTAGCAGTGACCTCAGCTTGGAAGTGTGTGTGCTGGGGGAACTATTAGAGACAGAAGATGAGAGATGCCAGGAGAACATTCTGGCACACCTGGTGCCACCGGCAGGGACAAAGGACTCTGCTCTGAAGTCATCGGGAAGAGTGAAGCTTCCATGGAGCACGCGGAGAGGCTATGAAGAGACAAGTTCCTGCTGCTTGAGAAAATTTATCAGAGCAGATCTGGAAAGGGAAGATGTGTCCTTATGTAGAAGTTATGTCCTCAGTGGGAAAGCCTCATGACACTGTGACAAGATTCACTAAGATGCATAATCCTGGAATCCCCTTCCATGCATGGAAAATGTAAGGCATAAAAATGGACAGGACACACAAAAGCTTAACAAGGGGAGACTAACAGTTCAATGCTAACCTGGTCACTGCGATGTCTAGTTTGTGTTTAAATTGAGCAATGTAGACTCAGATTATTGGATAAATTTATCAAGGAGGGGAAGCAGAACCACAAGATGTATTGCGTGCCATTTATATGATGCCTAATGATATTAATTTTAAATTAACTATGCATGTTAAAGCACTAATGATACGCACCTAAAATATAACAGGGAAAATATAACTTTCCTGAAAAAATAAAATGTAGGGGGGTGGAAAGCAAGCAAGAAAATTCAAAAAATGAAATGAAATAAAAGAAAAAAAGCATAAGATGTGCAACGAAGCTGTGCAGATGAAAGCTCCACGTGGACAGACCTATGGCCGATGAAGATCCTGCCACCTCAGAGGCATGACCACAAAAGGTGGAACTCTCCCTTAGGAGGTGAGAGTCGCTTTTTCCCTGCAAGACTTCTCGTTTTCCTTCCACACATTAGGCCCTTCTTCTCCTCCATGGTGCAGCTATCTGTGGCAATAACGTATTACAGATCTAGGGTTCAGACCTGAGAGATCCCTGGGAGATGGGCATATTCTAGCTATTGTTCATGGTTAGAGAAAAAGTGTGAAAAGTGTTGTGTGTGTATGAAAGGAACATCCAGGTGCGAACGGGGTGAACCTGAGAGACGGAGGAAACACAGCTCACTGCTGCCCATGGCGTCCTGGGAGTGGAGAAGCGTTCAAAGGTCTGAGTCCTGTTTCCACAGGCTTCCCGTGAGGATGGGTGACAGAGGTGTGCCTGTTTCCATCAAGGCACTGCGGAGTGAATAAAAAGAGTAGAGACCTCATTATTTGAGAGTTCACATAAGAAAAAGAAACCTTGCCTGATGTAAAATAAGATGGGATTTTTTTTTCAATTTTGATTCTGGTCTTTGTTTCTACATAAAAATGAAAAGGCTTTGTTTGGGGAAAAAAAAGATGCCCTCTGGTCTCTATGGTAGAAAGCCCTTGCAGATTTACATCCAAGAGAAATGTCTTTTTAAAATAATCAGATGTGGCTGTGCCTGCAAACAGAACAAGAAATCAAAGCTGTGGGTCTACGAAGTCAGTGCTTTGAGCAGTCCTGAAGCCAGAAGGACATTCAGAGACCTGCCTGCAAGAGAGCACCACCTGCTTCGAGAGCACTGCATGCTGGCTGGCCAGGTTAGAGAGCACTGCATGCTGGCTGGCCAGGTTAGATGGTGTCATACATTGGCTGGCCAGGTTAGAGAGCACCATGTGTTGGCTAGCCAGGTTAGATAGTGCCATATGTTGGCTGGCCAGGTTAGAGAGCATTGCTTGCTGGCCGTCCAGGTTAGATGGTGCCACACGTTGGCTGGTCAGGTTAGAGAGCACCACACATTGGCTGGCCAGGTTAGATGGCCACCTTACTTTTCAGGAGGCTTCTTGCAGCAATGGTTTAGAATCTAATTTTTGGTTACTACCTCCAAGCCAACCCAAACACCAATTACAGTGCAAATGCTGATAAGTAGTGTTCTTCTGATATGTGAAAGAATCACCTAAGCTATTTTAAAAGCACGTTTCTAAGGAATATAATCAAATTTTAAAGTGTTGTGTACATGAAAACAAAGCAGCAATTTTTTTTTTTTGCTTTTTTTCTCAGACTTCAGTTTACAATAAAAGGAGAGTTTCTCATATGTCACTCACTTTTATCACATAAAAAGGACTGGGCCTGTAACTGCACTGACAACTTCAGAGAAGGCATTCATGCTTCCCTTCCCAAAGACTGGAGATGGTTGCATGAGGTTGCACGTTTCCTCCACTAGCTTTTCAAATCTCTCTGGACCCTCTCTGCCATTCCTGCAAATCCACGGAGGCCGAGTCCACCTCTGACCTCAGTGGCAAGGCAGAGCTTCCAGAAAAGGAATCCACATCCCTAGGCCAGCACTGCTCAAGCACAGTCACAGGAAGCAAGTGTCACCCTGTCAACTGCCGTAACACGGCAGGTACAAGTGTGTGCAGGACGAAATGGAATTCTAAATTAAAATGTCAGCAGGAGAGAGGCAACAAACTTTTATTCAGTTTACAATAAATGAGAAATGGATCTGTTGGCATATAATTCTCGGGAAGAGGAGGGATACAGAAAGAGAGAGGGGGAGAAAGGGAAAAAATGAGAAGGGAGAGACAGATGATAGGTAGGTGGGTGGGTAGATAGATAGGTAGATAGATAGATAGATAGATAGATAGATAGATAGATAGATAGATCATATATATTCCAAGTACATGTTGAAATGACCATAATTACCTCATAAATTTCTTACTGCTCAGTGCCGTTTAAATGTATCCCTAGAGAGCAGGTTGTTTTGAAGGGGAAGTCAGCTTACAATGGCAACGCATTGTACACATTGGGGAATAAATCTCTTAAGCCCAAGTTACCTTAAAGCAGACGGCGCTGGGGTGAGGTTTGTTCTAACACAATTCTAGGGACAAGAGAGGCTGTGGTTCTTCTGGGAGAGATGAGGTGAGGCAAAGAGAAAGTGATTTACATGTTTGCTCCTGGGCAGGGAGTCACACAGCATCTCACACAGAATCTTCCTTGAATGATGCGCTCTAAGACGTGAAGTGAGGATGAGAGACCCCAGAGATGGGGCAGGAAAGCTCGGCAGCTTTCACTACAAGCAACTGGTGCATCATGTTGCAAATTATAGGTGACTCACTACTCATTTTCACACTTAATACAGTCACCTTATAGAAGATTTAATAAAGTGTGCAACTGGCAATTCTGCTGGTCCTGGGGCACTTGTGTTTTATATAATAATATTAAAATGTATGCGTGGCTCACAAGAAAACCCAGCCCAAGCTCAAGAGCCTGTGTCCAGTTCTCAGAGCCCAGATGGAAAAGGGCCAGGCACAGCACTCTGTGCTTATTATATACCAGCAGTGGGCAGGTTGGGACAAGTGGATCCCTGCAGATCTCAAGACAGACAGCCTAGGCTGCTTACAAAATTCCAGGTCACAAAGAAACGCTGGACGGCACCTGAGGAAGAATCTGAAGGCGACCTCTGACTTCCATGTGAACACTTGGACCCATGTTAACACACATTCACAAAGCAGGGGGCACAGACCCACTGTAACAGCATAATTTATTATGATAGTCGCCCCCCAAAAAATCCCTGAAATTAATTAAGTCAATATAAAAGGAAACAAAAACAGTTGTCTGAGTCAAGAGTCAAGAAAATACGCTTCCTGACAAGGAGGGTTGGGAGCATAAACTGTTTTTATACCTCGGAATGTGTGATTAGTAGAAGATTATATTTATGTGCTGTTTAATTTTTGCTTCATTCTCATCATACATAAACAAAATCCACTCAGTACCTGAGTCACACGGAGCCTCGCAATCAACAGGAAGCTGTCCTCTGCCCATTTCTTAAAACCTAAGACTATTTCACAGACTTTATTTTTTATTTTTTGCTTATTTTTGTGGTTGCACTTTAAAAACAAAATTTCTCCCTCCCCTTGTCTCCATCTAAACCCTCCGGTATAGCTCTCCCTGCTCTCCAATTCTGTAGCCCCAACTCTTACTGTAGGCATGTATGTATTTGTATATATGCACATATATTCCCAAATATAACACATTCAGTCCCTATAATGTTACCTGTATCTATGTCCTCAGGGATGATATGAATGTCCCCTCCCTGAGCATGACATTTCATAGCACCAGGAGCTGCCACACAAACTTTCAAAGCGTCAAACAACAGTCTTACCCAGCTATGCCACCTGTAAGCACGTTGACAGCATGGTGATCCCACAGGTGTTGGAGAGGCACACGTCCCCCTGTGGTAACCAACAGCTCTCTAGTTGACCCTCTCCAGAAGGAGGCCATGCCTGGTCCTGGCAACCTAACTACTCAGTGCCAGTGAAGTTGTGCTTCCTGGCAAAGAATCCACAACCACTCCTTTAACTAAGCCAGCACACTCCCTGACAAGGATCTCTAACCTTTGTCCTTGTGCCCACAGACAAGTGTGGTCCTCACCCCTAGTCAAGGAAACGCTTCTTTGCAGCAGAGACCGCCACAGAAAAGCACAGCCAGTCGGTGTGCAGGGTTGGAACCCAGTCCCAAAGGATAGAGAGACAAATGACGTCCACATCTAAAAGCTCAGGGAGTACTGCCAGCGAGCCAGATCATCAGTCATTTTGCTGAGAGGCTACGTCCCCTGGTAATGTTGGAGGGACGTTTATAAAGTCTTGACAGCATGACTTCCCACACACGAGTAGAACAAGGAGTATGCGGATGAGCACGCCAAACTGCACAAGCGGCGCCGATCCTGCACAAAGAGCCACAGGCACGTGAGGAAGGCTGGGAGCAGCAGAGGGGCCCCTCCCCAGAGAAGAGCACACCGGCGAGTTGTCCTGTGATGCACTGACTTTCATAAATCGAACTAACTGGGAATCAATAGTTCCTCACACATAACGTGGAACGTTCTAAGTCTGAATTTTCACTTGGCTTAATTATAGCAAACATTGGACAACTATAACTTGCTACCCACACAGTTTCAACATCTGTGACAGTCAGATGTGTTCTGCCACAGGCACGCTCCAGGTTAACTGTCAGTGCGTCTTTACAACCGAGGCTAAGCCAACACAGTATATGTTTCAAGTAAGGTCATCTTAGTTGCCATGGAAGAGACACTGTCAACTTCCTTCAGTTACTCCACATAGTTTATATAAAGAGATAATAAAAACATAAGTAAACAAGTGTTCAGATCTCATTTCGTCTACTTAGGACTATTAAGTTTGGGATATCAGTGAAAGAAACTAAATATGCAATTGAGATTCTAAAATCTGACCAATATGTGCTAGTTTCCTAAGAAGCCATAACCTGTAGAAAACAAAGCTAACTATTGAGCTAGGAAGGCCAACACGGATGTAGGTGATGGGCAGGGCGACCCAGAAAGGCCAGCCGCTTTCCCTGACCCTTGCTTCAGTTACTTCTTTGCCCTGCCTGGCTGCTAGCAGGAGGAAGCGACCTTGTCTCATCACCCTTCAGCTTCCATGCTAACGAGCACTGCAAGTTCAAAGGGAAAGGACGTCAGAAACAGGGAGGCAGCGAGCGAACTACCTGGGCTACCAAGCAGCTGTCTGTCTGAAATAACAAGACAGAATATATTAATCAGCATACGGTTGCACTGTTTCCCAAGAGATCGATGTGTGTCCGCAGGATCTTGTTCTGTGTGAGAAGATGGCAGACACAGCATCCTTTCCATTAAAAGCAAGTACAAATGCTAATTGGCTGTGCCCAGAGCTCCATCGGTAGGCCAGGCCCAGAACAGCATGCCTGTGTTCCCCTCTGGCCACAGGAAATCTCTATTTTGGACCCTAGGAGAGATTTAAATAGCATGCAAAGCTTAGAGACCAGTTATTGTAGCATGCTGGGGGGAAAAAGAGTTGGTCTTTTAAAAACACTGGGATACCCATGTTAAACATGGGGCTAGCAAGGGCTGACAAAGGCATGAGCCTGGGATCCAATCACCAGCTACTGAGTTTGGGAGGATGCTTACTCATGGGCTAGTCCTATCTATCCATCTCAAAACTGACCCTGACTGTGGGAGCAGAGCTGAGGTCAGAAGGCTGGGGAGTTGTTACTGGATTCAGCCCGGGCTACTGTGTCAGGTCTGTGGTTAGAGGTGGCACAGGATGAAGGTACCGTTTGGTGTACTCACGCATAAACAATGGATGACATGTGCCTATCAAAGGGTATGCTGCGTGAGTGCTAACATGTTGGACAGTGTCATGAGCCTTCCTATGGACCCAGCTGAAGGAGAGATAAACCTGTTTTTTGTTTACATCACAAGTAGGGGATGAGAAAAAGACTTGTGAGAGAGTAGGTGATGTTTATCCCCTTAGAAGTCGAACCACAACGTGTGAGGGAGATTGGTTGTTAATCAACTGGAAAAGATCCTTGAACAAATTCTGAGAGGAGGTATAGCTGTGAGGCAAAAACTGGAGGCGGGGCGTTTGGGGACTTCGGGTAGTTTTGGCTGTTCATCACTCCACTTCGAGATGCTCCTATAGAGAACCACTTGAGGGAAGGCTTCGGGGCTCCTGGCTCCTGCTGAGGTTCCAGGTTCTGGTTGTTCCAGGTTCCAGTAGAAGAAATCCTGCTGATTACACCAAGCGAATCGTTCCTCAGAACTGATATCCTTACAGTTTCATTATTGTATTCTTTAATCTTCTTTCCCTATTGTTTAGGTTAGTCAGGTTATAAGTGAGGTACTATTGGTTAATAAGTTTATAATAAAATATATTTGTTAAGAACACTGAGCCTACACCCAGCCACCCTCATTGCTTATCTCTCAGTCATGTTCAGCTCCCCCGAGCCTTGTTCATATGCGGTGAAGAGGCTGCACTTCCGTGGACACGAGGCTAGAACCGGAACCAATAAATGACGCAGCCAAAAGCATGACTTTGCTACTCTATAACAACAACAGTGTGAAATGATTCTCTAAGACAGGAGGACAGGTACTGCGTGACAGCCAAAGTTGGAGAGGTGAGTCCTAGGTAAGGTGTACATCCAATGTCATTCAGACCTGGACAAAGCATATAGCAAATATGAGTCTCTAAATTCTTGCAGCCAAAGGAAATGACTCAGAGCCTCATTTTTAAAGATATGGAGGACTTGACGTGCTAGTTACTTCTGTGGTAAAACACTGGACAAAAGTGACTTAAGCGGGAAGGGTTGTTACGGCCACCAGTTCAATGGGACAGGGCCTTATGACAGACTTCATGGCAGTGGGAACTCAAGGTAGGGGGTCACACTGCATTTTCAGTCAGGACGCAGAGGGCTGTGCCTGTTGATGCTCACACCTGGCTCTCTTCTCCAGTTGAATCTCTCCAGGATGCCAGCCCAGGGAATGGCGTCTGCCCACAGGTAACTAATCTATAGTACTCCTGTAGTGATCTATAGGTCTCCTACGTGGTTCTAGATCCTGCCGTGTTGATGAGTGTTCAATGTCACATGCAAGAAGCAAGGAAAACAAGGTTATTTCCTGGCTTTCTGCTCTAAACTATATTTGTTTACAGACACATTGTTGTTTGACTTCATAACTCCAGGCATTGTGTCTGCTTTCACATTGTATAGCCCAGTGAGATCTAGAGAATGTGTGTTTGTGTGACAAAAATAGTGAGAAAGAGGGGAGAGATGAGAAGCACAGATTGTAGGAAGTCCTTCCCTCCTCACGATCACCAGCTCTCTGATCCTTATGTTAGGCTGAAAACTGGTTCTGCTCCTGGGGTGCTGACAAGAGAGGCAGGCTCACTCCTCACAGTCAGGTTTGGGGGGGGCGGTAATTCAGGGTTCTTTCATACACCAGTCTGACTGGAACCTGTCAACATTTTAAGCAAGTTTTAAAAGTCTGTGTTAGTGACAAGTAACAGGCCTTATGTTCAAATCCTATAGACGAGCCATTACGTAGTAAATAGGAGGCACAGAAAAATGCCCCACAGTTGTCTAGAAGGGCCTTCCGAGGCTAAAAAATGGCCCAACCTATTTTGTTTCTTCCATAGCCACACAATGGATTTTACAATGAAGTTCCACCTGCTACTAAGTTGCTCTTTGGAATGTGGTGACCATACAGAAATAGAAGGTCATACACTGATTTCTAGCATATGTGTGGTATTCAATGACCATACTACAAATGAATTTGTGCTTCTTCATTTTAAAACCCTTTCAATCACCCGGACTTGGTGGCAACTGCACTTGGACCCAGAACTCAGGAGGCAGATGCAAGAAGATCTCTGAGTTTGAGGCCAGCCTGCTCTATAGAGCAGGTTAGAGGACAGCCAGGGCTACACAGAGAAACCCTGTCTCAAAAAGCCAAAAATAAATAGATAACTGAAATGAAAATAAAAATCCTTTCAATGTGTCCATTCTATGAAAGTGGAATATTCAAAACTCACCCAACATTTCAGGTTTATTTTTCAAATGTGATTTTTGATATGGCCCTCTTAGTGATATGGATCCTGTTTCTAGCTGGTGAGTGCTCCACAAGGAGTCGGACAATCCTCATGCTGTCTGTCTGTCTGTCTGCCTGTCTGTCTTTCATGCCCCACCATGCAGCCATGACTTCCTGCTCTGGACACATGCTCTCTGTAGCAGTGCCTTTGCATGCACAGTCGTCTCAATGTCACACAAATGCCCCATCTTCTCTGTGGTGCTAGGAAAATGCCTATTCGCTGCTCAGAATCTTACACAGTGTCCTGTTCTTTCCTGAAATAGCTGCAACGGCTGTCTGCTGGAGCCCTAACCAATGGACACTGTCTATCTGGCTGAACTGGGCCACGAGGCTTCAAAGCCAGGATGGATTCTTCATTTTTGTATTCATGGTGATTTAGGCTGAGTCAAGTGGACAGAAAATGTCAGGGATTTTCCAGATTTCAGAGAACCACTGTAGGTATCTCCCATGAGACGTTTTCATAACAAAATTGTACAGGTATTCTAACATGACCGTGGGAAAATGCATAATTATGTAAGTTGCTCCCTAGTGAGTTTATATAACAGTGGGTGAATGTGAAAGGCAGAAGAATAACAAAAACAAAAAACAAAAAAACAAAAACAAAACAGAGATAAGGTGGGATTGCAGATTTCCATAACTCTGTTCATGCCAGGGCATCAAACGATCCACTTCATCTCTCCACGAGGAAGCAAGATAGGAAGTGACACTATGAAGTCCACCAGGACATTTGTCGGTACCCAAGAAGAGCCTCTGATTTCCATGGCTGCTGGTGCTAGGAAAGTCAGGAGGGTTATCAGGACAGGTTAAACTCCAGATGGCCAGGAGAAAGAAGTTAGCAAAGGGTAGCCACGCTGTTGACAGAAGAGAGAGTCTATTATCACCAGGGAAGAGAGCATGAAGGAGTGTTAGCCCAGTCAGGTTGGCCTGGGGGCATGTCTGTAAGGGACTGTCTTGATGCCTTATTTGGTGGGGAGGGCCAACCCTGAATATGTGGCACCTTTCCACAGGCCTGGCCCTCAACTTCATGAGTGGAGAGAGTGAGGTGACTAGCAGGCGAGCAAAGATGATTTATTCTCTTTGTTCTCACTACAGATGTGACGTCACCAGATGTTTAGGAATAGGGATACCTATAAAGTCTTTTCTCTCCTGGATTGGAAAAGACACCCGAACCTGCTGAGATTAAAGAGGAGAATTCACAATAACCCCAAACTAGAAATATAATTATTGGATCCTTTTTATGCAAAAAAAGAGAGGGAAGCAAGTTATGGTGCCATAGAGGGGGGTTAAAGCAGTGTTACTGCCATGTTCCAGCTAGTGGGGCAACCGAAGGAAGCCTGCAGCCTAAGGGAAGCAGCAATGCAGGCTCAGCTGCAGAAAAGCCGCACTACTTCAATACGCACCAGACACCTTTTTCTAGTCCATGGCTTTTTCTTAAGACCAAACTATCTTAATCCATTTATTGTTAATTGACAAATACAAGTGGAATTTTTTTTTCTGCCTCATGTACTTTTTCCTTCTCTCTCATACCTGTTCTCACAAATTCTCCATTACTTTGTGGCCATCAAGACACTGTTATGTCATATGTACTGACTTATGCCCATTGAGGTTCCTTTTTATACATAGTTTAAGGTAAAGACTCAAGTTAGGAGTCTAGGACAGCCAAGGCCACACAGAGGAACCAAAACAAACAAACAAACAAATAAACAAACCAAAGCAAAGTTTACAAGTTATGCATGACAATAAACTCTGAACTATGAAATAATCTTGCTCAACATCCACAGGGCAGCTCTCTTATAGGTGAGTGTTTTCAGACACTCTGGTCTTGAGTCTGTGCTGTCTGAATCACATATCTGTGTGCCTAACCTCTAGCTTGATCAGTCTGTAATCAATATCAATATAAAATAAGTCTTCAGTGCTTATCAGAATGACTACGTAGGTAAAGATGTTCACTGTAAAAGCCTGATGATGAGCCAGGCGTGGTGATGCACACCATTAATCCCAGCACTCAGGAGGCAGAGGCAGGTGGATCACTATGAGTTTGAGGCCAGCCTGGTCTACAAAGAAAGTCCAGGATGGCCAAGGATACACAGAGGAACCCTGTCTTGAAAACCAAACAAAAACAAAATAAAACAAAAAGCCTGATGACCTAAGTTCAATCTTAGAGTCCACAGTTGAAGGACATGTTGTACCATATGTGTGCCTGTGATCACATACATGTAAAATACACATACTAGTAAATATAAAAATAAAAATCTCAAAGCGAGTCTTCAGACACAGCACTCCGATTCCTCCCACCGTTCCCTTCTTGCCACTGTCTGAGCATCCAGGGCCTTTCTAAGTGCATACGCTATGGAAAGCTAGCTCATTCGAGGTTAGGCTCGCTCAGGTTGGCCTCAGAATTAAATACATTACTATATCTTTCATACTAATCCTACTTACCTAGAATGTCATATTACTTGGGTTTGCTTATAATATCTATATCATGAGATTGTGTTTTCATAATTTGCTTAAATTTTTTGACAACTCTGCTAGATGTACTACACCATAGATCTCCTTCCATTTTTCTTTTGGCTGATATAAATATCACTTCTTTAAAAAAAACTCATATAAAATGCTTATGACTAGCAAGCAGGTCCATGGACCACCAATACTGATAACCACCTCACAGACTGAAAGCCGCCTTGTTTACTCTGCATGCACAACAATGTAACTTTTGTCCCTTCATACCAATCACGTGATTGATGGACATTTTGCCCTCGATGTGTGTGCCTTGTTTACGCCCTTCCGCATCGCTTTGAAGGCGATATTCTGCAGTGGCCGTCACTGCACATCTGCGGATGACAGCCTTTTGTCTTCCACACCAACCCCAATCCTAATGCATACTAACCTAAGAAAATGACTAAATGCTTGGTTCTCACAACCATCCTCCTGTTGGTGGTATAAAAAAAAACAAGGTAATAAAAGAAAGGTATTTCTAAAGCAAATATAATAAAAAGCATGTGTTACAATAAATTGTATCGGTTAGGTCTACGAAGCCAATAACTAACACAGAGAGACTGAAATGTACTTTAAAGTTGCAAGCACTAAGCCAGGCAGAATCTAAACTGATACAAATCTATTAATAAACTAACATAAACTACTCTAAACCTCATAACACACGTTGATCCCAAGCACTTGCCAATCTGATCCTTGGAGTCTCTCTTTCCTCAACTCCCAAACTTGGCTCCACCCTCTTCCACTTCTTGTCCTTCTGCCCAACTTATTGGCTAAACAGCGCTTTATTGACAGTGTTACATCCACTCAAGATATTCCTCACAGGCATGGTAAATAGTTGCTTCTGAAATTTACCAAGTAATCATGAGTGATGTCCAACTTCTACCTATCAACTTCGTTCTTCCTGTCTCAGTCACGCCATACCAAGTGGGATAGTGGTGTGGTTTATCTCAGTGTGCGGACTTGGGAAGCCCCTGTATGTGGGCTTGTTAGGTCTTCTATACCACAGGACACTCATCAGAATAAGATGCCCAGTGGGAAAGTGCTTCTTTCCCACTCCATATTGCCAGCTTCTCTCTGCTGGGCTGCAGTAAAGCCATCTGACAGAATGTTCTGAGGTCTCCTTCTTGCATGACACAAGAAGCCAAGTACAGAAAGTCAACCGTCTCTGTTATAATCTGGGGGAATGAATAGGAAACACCCTCCCTGCAGCTTACATGTGGAAGGTCTGTCCCCAGATGAGGGAGCTACTGAGAGAGGACTGGATAAGTGGGCCACCATCTTCACTCCTGTGAGCTTCAATGGGCTCATAGCTGAGTGAGAATTGAGGAGGAAGAGCTTCGCTGGAGAAATGCCTGGGAAGATGCTGCTTTGTGCACTTACACATAGCCTCTCTATCATCTATCTGTCTGTCTGTCTGTCTATCATCTATCACCTATCTATCGTCTATCTATCTAATCTATCTACCTACCTATCTATCATCCATCTGTCATCTATTATCTATCATCTATCTATCATCTATGTATCCATCTATCTATCTATCTATCTCTCTATCTATCCATCTATCTATCTATCATCTATCTACCTATCTATCATCTATCTATCTACCTATCTATCATCTATCTCTCTATCTATCCATCTCTCTATCTCTCTATCTATCCATCTCTCTATCTATCCATCTCTCCATCTCTCTATCATCTATCTGTCACCTACCATCTATCATCTATCTATCATCTATATATCTATCTATTATCTATCTATCTCTCTATCTATCCATCTCTCTATCTATCCATCTCTCCATCTCTCTATCATCTATCTGTCACCTACCATCTATCATCTATCTATCATCTATATATCTATCTATTATCTATCTATCTCTCTATCTATCCATCTCTCTATCTCTCTATCATCTATCTGTCACCTACCATCTATCATATATCTATCATCTATATATCTATCTATCATCTATGTATCCATCTATCTATCCATCTATCTCTCTATCTATCCATCTCTCTATCTCTCTATCATCTATCTGTCACCTACCATCTATCATATATCTATCATCTATATATCTATCTATGTATCTATCTATGTATTTATCTATGTATCTATCTATTATCTATCTATCTCTCTATCTATCCATCTCTCTATCTCTCTATCATCCATCTGTCACCTACCATCTATCTCTCTATCTATCTATCTCTCTATCTATCCATCTATCTATCTCTCTATCTATCTATCTATCTATCTCTCTATCATCCATCTGTCACCTACCATCTATCTCTTGTCAGGAAGGAGCTGAGTAGCCTCCTCCCCACGTGTTGTCAACAGCTTCATTCTTTGTCCTGTCTTGGCCCCAAAACAATGGCTCCCAGGAGCCTCTGAAACCATGAGCCAAAGACCATTTCAGTAGATTCTCCGATTATTTTTCTGACAACGAGGGGAAGCTGACTACAACAGTTTCAGCCGAATGATGTCGTATCCTACGAGTAATCTCTCCTTTTGTCCACTAAGGCTTCTGAACAAGCAGAGCCTGTACTCACGGGAGCGGAAGCAAGCATCCTGTACCCAGGGCTTTCGGTGACAGCAGCAGTCCTTGCTTTCACTTGGAGCGACTAACGTTTCCTTTAAGGACCTTTCATCACATACACTGCATCCCCTGTGGTGATATCCTTACTTACTGAGCATCATCTCCTAGTTGACACTAACCTCAACTGCTACCTTTATTTTGAATGATGCTTTTGAAGGTGCCAGTGATTCCGTTCCCCGAGTGTTGCAAGAGGGAAAAATAATGAAGACAGGCAGACAACTACCATAGTGAAGCAGCCGAGGGACCTGTTGCCTTTCAGATTCTGCTTTCTCTCTGCATAACAAAGATTGCCTCCCTGGCCTTCCTCCAGGCGTTCTCGAAGTCTATCAATGGGACTAACTGGTAGCTGAGTGAGTGAATGCTGCAACAACACCTTTTGTCAATTCCATGGCAAAGAAGCCCTTGAGCTCCTTCTGAACACCCTGGGGACAGACAGCCTTTAGATTTCTTTGCAGTCAAGAGTTAGATTCGGCAACAGTGAGGCACACTTGCTTTCCCAAGGACACAGAGGGCTCAGGGAAGCCATGCCTTCTCTTTCAGTCTGGACAAAGACTCACATAGCACCTTCTGGGATCGCATGGTGGAGGGTGATGGATTAGCAGTGCAGGGATGTCTCAAAGACAAAGCTGCATCACAGAAAATCTCACCCCAATGCGGCGTCAGTTGCCAATAGCATCTCTGCAGCTCTCGGCGCAGCTCACAGGCATCTGGACAGGTCAGAGTGCCCGCTTGGCAACTCAGCTGGTCAGTTTCTTCTCTCCCAGAAGTTTACTCCTTCTATCGACTTCCAGGGAGCTGCTAACTCCCATGGGCTTCAGCGATACCATGTGTGGGCAGTTTGTTTAACCTCCTGAACCTCCCCACCTTTGTCCTGAAGCGAATGTTTAGGCACAAAGGAAACTGCGATGCACAAGGCTCGCACTGCATTTCCCATCATCCTCAGCACTGCCAACCATTTCAGACTGACTGACTCACCTACCAACCATCCGGAGCGAGCAGCACTCTCGGCGTCCATTCCAACCTGCTGTCTGCACGCTGTAAGGGGGCTTTCAGGCGCATATCCAGGAAGGCGTGGCTCTCCGGTGTTGTCATGCTCACACCTGCTCACACCTGCTCACACCTGCTCACACCTGCTCTTGCCCTATTTTGTGTTGTCTTGTCTTCGCTTCTCTATCATCAGTATAGTTGTTAATGTCATCTTTGACCCTTCCTCATGACCAGGGTCACACCTGCCTTGCTTCCCCTTCATACTATGTGACGTTCTCTGGAAATTTAGTATCGCTTGACATTTTAAAAGTTAAAAACAGAAGGTAATCCAGCTTAGGCCATCTCATCAGTACCATTTCTTCAGCCCACGAAGGCTTAAGAAGCTGTAAACTTAGAAGTCTGCGTGCTGGGCAGAGCTGGGGAACAGGCAAGAACAGATACTGAAGTCCGCTGGCTTTGAGGGACACTGCAGCAGACGTGGAGACGACTTCCCTCTGAACTTCTGACAGGGCTTCTCAGCTCTCTCCCGGTGCTGAGGCTGAGTTCGCTGGCACACTAGACCCATCCTCCAGGATCGTGTGCAGCCAAGCAAGGTGGAGAAGCCTGTCTGGGGAAACAAATCCATCTTTTTTTTTTTTTTTTTTTTTGAGACAGAGTTTCTCTGCGTGTAGTCCTGGCTGTCCTGGAATTTGCTTTGTAGACAAGGCTAGCCTCAGTCTCACAGAGATCAACCTGTCTCTGCCTCCAAGGGCTGTGATGAAAGGCATGTGCCACCATGCCCAGCTTGTGAGTTTACTTCCTTAACTTTCCTAATATGCCTGGAAGAATTCCTAGGCAGTTGTCTATATTCTTTTTATAATTACAATATAACAATAATTATTATCTATAATATAATATCTTACATTCTGCATGTTGGTTACTGTATGGCCTGTTTCCTAGTCCTCCACTCGCCGGAATCTTGACCCCAGCGAGGTTCTGCTGAGAAGTGGCGGGGCCTTTAAGAGGTGATTAGGTCATGGCTACTCCGCCTTCAGGGGTCCATCGAGCTCTCCTGAGAACGGGGTAGTTGTCATGGCAGCAGCCTGGCCCCTCACATTCCGAGCAAGTGGCCTCTGTTCCACCTGCTTCCAGTTCCACACTTTGTGCTGTGACAACCCTACACCCAAAATCAAGAGCTTGGTGCTATGCTTAAGGGATTTGCAAGTCTGTAATCTAAGCAAACGTTGGCCTTTAGGACTTACCTATTCCAGACTTTTAGAAAATAGATTAGGAACACTGTTGAAAACGGGCTCATCACACCCGCCTCAGCAATGCAGAGTCTTAAAGCCAGGCTGACCTGAGACAGTGCTGCTGGCCTCATGTGGACCTTGTGTATATGCAAAACCAGTTATTTGTATGAGAACGTGCTCCCTGTGTAGTCTGATGTCAGGCTGAGAAGTAAGCACTGTGAGTAACTCTCTAAAACAAAATGTACTGCGATGTCGAAGACCACAGCATGTGACAGAGCTGGTGTGGTTGTGATGCTTTTCCAACCACAGTGCAAGGCTTGAGCCTGTCCATTACACACACACAGTGACCGAGCGAGATGACCTGGTCAATGCCATCAGGGAGCTTACGTATCAGGGACACCCCCCCCCCACTGGGGAGTACATAAAAAGAGCATCGATGCTTATCCCAGAAATTGAGTCGTGACTTACCCTGACTCCCCTCCCTGGCTCCCTCACCCTGCCCGCCATCTAGTTATTTAAACTTGTGACTTGTTTTAGGCCAGTAGCAGTTCAAAGTGGCTGACTGAGTTGTGGATCGTGGAAGTCCGTCCGTTTGTCCTTCCTTCCTTCCTTCTTCCTTCCTTCCTTCCTTCCTTCCTTCCTTCCTTCCTCCTTCCTTCCTTCCTCCCTCCTTCCTTCCTTCCTTCTTCCTTCCTTCAGAGCATGACTCTGTGACATAAGGAAGCCTCATCATGGCTGAGGACTGCAGCTATGGGACTTGGCAAGAGACTGTGTCACTCGGATGGAAACAGCCCATCTGGAATCCACAATGGATGGGATTCTGAGCGAGTCTGGTGACTTAACAGCATCTCAACCATGCTGGGAACATCTCTGAAGCCCCCCAAGCCCCTTCCTGCCCTTCACAGCCCTTCGCTGGCCTCCACTCTCGGCCTCTGGGGACTAGTACTGGTCTGTACGACACAGTACTGTTAACTTCACACTGAAAGGCTCATCTACCGATAGGATGGTAGAGGGAACAGCACTTGAATACTTGCTCAGTTTGAGTCTCAGAGCAGATGTAGACTTAGTTAGTACTCTAAATGCAACTGGGATATAGGTGGTGCTGTAGTTCTTCCTTAAATACATCTGAAATATTCTGCGTATAGTTTTCAGGTAGGTGTAGCTCTCATCTCTCACCAAAGAACCTTCTCTTTAGCATCAGATAGAGACTACTAAAGAGATTTAAAAAAAAAAAAAACTGGCCCAAATGCAGAAAGTAAGGGACCCTGGGGTGCCCATCCCCAGTGATACACCCATAACACAGGCCCCACCCCTAAACATGGAGAGCATGTAGGAAGCACAGTGGTGCAGAAACTGGGTTTCAGACAGTATCTTCTAGATGTGGCAGGGATTCGAACACATGAAATCTCAGCAACATGGTACCATAAGAAAGACCTGTGCAGCACGACGATATGAGTGGCACATTTCGCAAGGCCCAGCCCTACCACCCATACCACCCCTAGAGGAAGAGCTGAAGACAGGCACTGGATGCTGAGAGACAGAGAATCAGTTTTCTCCAGGGATGAGCCCCCGATAGCTCTCCAATCCCAGTGGTCAGCCATAAAAACATGTACACACAAGCAACACTAAATGGACTCGGCTGTGTAGGTCTGAGTCGGTGTGTGTATGTGTGTGTGTGTGTGTGTGTGTGTGTGTGTGTGTGTGTGTGTAGCAATAATTAAAGAAGAGGGAGCTGGTGGGAGGCACAGGAACAGTTAGAAGGATGAAAGGATAGAAATGATGAAAACACAACACTCATGCATCAAATTCTAAAAAGAAAAAAACCTAAAACATTTTAAATAAAATAACATTTTTTAAATGTTTAAACAATTTAGACTGTGCATGTAGGGGGGGAAGTCTCAACCTGCTTAATATCACCAATTCTTTAATTATCTGTAGCGCAATGTTGCTTAGTTTGCATTGACTTCTGCTTCATGAGGCCGAGTTAATGAGAGCATTTAGGAGGAAGCCACAATCAAGAAGCAGCTCTGTCTGCTGGCCTCGTTGGCCTTGTCCCAAGCCTCTTCTAGCCTCCCTCTCATGCCCTCTTATCCTGCATCCCACAGTCCACAGTGACATCATTCCCTCTTATCCTGCATCCCACCATCTGCAGTGACATCATTCCCTCTTATCCTGCCTCCCAGTCCACAGTGACATCATTTCCTCTATCCTGCATCCCACAGTCCTCAGTGACATCATTCTCTCTATCCTGCATCCCACAGTCCTCAGTGGCATCATCTCCTCTATCCTGCATCCCACAGTCCTCAGTGGCATCATCTCCTCTATCCTGCATCCCACAGTCCTCAGTGACATCATTCTCTCTATCCTGCATCCCACAGTCCTCAGTGGCATCATCTCCTCTATCCTGCATCCCACAGTCCTCAGTGACATCATTCCCTCTATCCTGCATCCCACAGTCCTCAGTGGCATCATCTCCTCTATCCTGCATCCCACAGTCCTCAGTGGCATCATCTCCTCTATCCTGCATCCCACAGTCCTCAGTGGCATCATCTCCTCTATCCTGCATCCCACAGTCCTCAGTGACATCATTCCCTCTATCCTGCATCCCACAGTCCTCAGTGGCATCATCTCCTCTATCCTGCATCCCACAGTCTACAGTGACGTCATCTCCTCTCCCTCTTGTTCTCTAATGAGGTCGAGGGCTGCTGGAGTTCTCTGTTCCATCTACCTGCTATTAACAGGCTGTGGCAGACACGGCTGTGACTAAGGGCCATTGATGATTGGGCTAAAAATTGTTCTTTTCCTCCAAAGCATCTTTTTAACATACAATTCCACTAGAATGTAGTGGAACTCTGCCCTGCCCCCATAGAGCTCACAAATATTCTTGCTGGGTAAAGACAACTTCTACTTTAAAGCAATCCAAAAGCAAGACCAAGGAGCGTGAAAAACAATTACAGACTCTGAAATGATGGATTGGCTAAAACCTGCTCCTGTGTGTGAGCTCTTCATCCACCAAGAATGTCGGATTTCTATCTACATCGATGCGCTGAGGCAGGCTCGCAGACACAAGGACCTGAGGAAGCTCTGACAGAGGCTGGAAACAAGATGTTAAAATGAAAGCCTTAACTGCTAAGTATGGGACCAGTAACTGTTAATAGTGTGACATGAACTGCTAGGCAAATTTTAAGAATAAAAGGTAGGTTCTCTGAAAAAGCAGGAAAACCCATGATTTAAATTCATATACCTCTCCCCAAATCCTAGGCCACCAAATGCGCTGCCTACTTGTCATTTGAAGTCATCCTCATTCTAGCTCGCTGTGTGGTGTCCCTGTCTCCAGCTGTAGCAGGCTTGAGGGGAGCTGACCTTGGTCAGGGCGTGGCACAGTAGTTGATATGAACTGTGAAACTCAAGTGTAACAATGAAGTCAAATTCCACGTCAGATCTTGTACACTGTTCTGCCTGCAGTCACCCTGAGCGCCGACACACGACATCCGAGCTTGGGAGATCTGAGTGGGTTTGAATGTTTTGATTGTGCCACTGGTGTGCACTAAGGAGTTGTAGCAGTAATCCTTGAACTGTGCGGCTGTGACCCAGGCTCTGTGCCAGGGCTTCTCAGCCTTCCTGATGCTGCCACCCTTTAACATAGTTCCTCGTGTTGTGGTGACCACCCCGGCCCCCAAACCATAAAGTTATTTTTGTTGCTACTCCGTAGCTGTTACGAGTCATAATGTAAATCCTGTTGGAGGTAGAGGTTTGCCAAAGGGGTGGTGGCCCCCCGAGTGAGAACCACTGGGCTGTGCTCCTAAAACCCATGCAGTATGGTCTGGATTTTCTGTGGAATTCAGGGAAACTATTTGTGAATACTGATTCACAAAGGATCCATTGGGCTCACGATGGGATCCATTGTCTTTATCAAATTATTCCATTTTCAGACCCCAGAAACAGCTTAGTTTACATCTGTACAGTTTCCAGAGTATTTTAGGTCAGTCCTACAAAAACAGACAGACAAACAAACAAACAAACAAACAAGTTTAAATGCTAGCCTCTAATACCACAGATGACCTTATTTGTAGTCATGGCTATAGAGGTAATCAAGGTAACTTGAGCTCTTTGAGGTGAACATCAACCAATATTGCTGCTGTCCTTGTAGAAAGGAGGAGTTTGGGGAATGATGTAAGGAGCTCCACAGTGGTGGACACAAGGCCAGGCGAGAGGCCTGGAGCTCTCTCCTCCATCACAGCCTACCATGGGACAATCAACAAGCTCACGGTGCTGTGAGAGAGGCTCAGCTTGAGCAGCTTAAGTGAGCCACATTCTCCTGTCACATTCTCACTCTCACTGGACGTTGGCAGCCTACACACTGCACACTCTCCGACGCACCAAGGGACAGACTCACATGCCCATCACACACAGCGTGTCCACACGGTTCTGCTCCAGCCAGGAGCTTCACAAAAGCCAGTGCCTCAGTATCTGTCCCAGGAAGCACATGGCTCACAATAAAAGCCTTTGTGAGAACAGCTTGGATTCCCTTTCTGGTTATGCCGCCACATGTGTGATCACCTGGTATACATCACATGCTCCCTAGTGCACTGCCGGCGGGTGTGTATAACATGGTCCACTTTTAAATTTATCTATCATAGTGGACTATGGCTACTCTTGGCTAATTCCCATCCTAAGTTTCTGTGTGACTTATTTCTTGTATCACTGTGGTGGTGTGCCTTACAGGAAAAAAAAAAGACCTTAAAAAATGGAAGATTTATTTTGCTCACAGTTCAGGGGGATTATGGTGGGGAGGTAGCAGGCCTGGTGTGGTCTGTTGCAGCAGGGGTGTGAGCCAGCCACCTGTTACATGGCAAAGAGCTTGAGAAAAAGTGTGAGTCGAGCTAACCTGCTTCCTCCACCCAGTCCCCAGCAACTAAAGGTTTCTGGACTTGGTAAAACAGCATCACCACCTGGGGACCAGGTGTTTACACACATGAGCCTATGGGAGACGAGTCATACTCAGATCATAACAACTGCTGAGTAGGAAAATAAAACACGAGATAGCATGGTATAAACAGAAGGAAAATCTGTCACAGTGGCGGTCACTATGGTAACCACGGCAGCCTAGGACTGAAATGGTCCAAACCCAAGACCAAGGCCTCCTAGTCTGTGGTCTCACTCACTTCACAGTGGTAATGAAGGAAGGTTGGAGAAATATGTGTGGGCAGAGAAAGCTAAGGTAGGCTCCCATACTTGATGGCTTCCTGTTCCCAGAAGACTCTGAGGAGAAACAAAGGGTAGGCTCAGGGTAGATGCCTAAACAGGGCCAAGAGGGAAAGGGGGAAGATCCAGGGACCCTATGAAATACTCAAGCTGACGTCCATTGAAAGGACTTCCAGGCTTAGGCTTCTCACACCCTGGGAGTATAGAGCCCTCCCTTAGTCTTCTGTCTTTCCAGGAGTTCCATGCTGTGTTCATGCCGGGGAACAAGCTCAGGGGTCCCCGAGACCACCACCAGCACCTGCATCACAGGAACGTGCTAGAGATTCGTCTTGCTACCTGCCAGATTTTTTTTCCTGAGCAAGTGTGAAGCCATGGGTGCACAGGTAGAAATACTGCCATAAATGCCAACAGCGGTGCCATTAACACCACATCCATAAAAACGTAGCTGTGAAGTAAGGAATCAACTTGTGCTGAGCCCAAGTAATAAGCTCTGAGCTGCACTGTAGCTTTCCCCACCTCATCTCTTACCAGCAGGCTAAATTCAATGAAGCCCTGAACCCATCACTCAGCTCCCAGCCTCATCTACAGGTGTCTTATCCTCCCTCTACAACAAAAAATCAAGGTGCTTCATCTGTGCTCCTGCTATGGCCACGGTGTGCTCATAACTCCCACTCCTGGAAGCCTTCCAGGCATGCATTGCTCACACACACTGTCTTCTAACGTGCGGCCACAGCTTTGTGTGGCCAGCCATGGGCTCCTGAACCTAGAACAGGCCGATGCTGCGTCCCTGATATTCCAAATCAGCCAAACAGACCATCGACAGGGAAAAACAAATACTTCTGAAACAGTCTGTTTGTGGATCCGCCACTTCTGTTGGGTTATAAGACTTCTACGTTATTTCTGATATTTGTAATCTGTATCTGCTGTATTTCAGGGGATAATTTCATGTTATTAGATATGAAATTATATTAAAATTGGGCAGGCTGTGCATTTTGTCCTTTGATTTTAATTTTGCATCCCCACAGCATCTTGCCTAGTTCCAGTGAACACTGGACATCTTCATATATTAGCATATCTGACATGAATAATGAGCTGTGTTATAATAGGATAAAATTATATGAATAATTAAAGTTCCAGTCAAGGTCTATAATAGAGAACAAGGCTTGCTTTAACTTGGAAAGGGCACAGAGTCTTTGTTAATGATGAGATTGAAGGCTTGTTAATACTCTAGGAAACTAGGACGCATGTGGCCATTAACACCGGCTCTGCTTCCCATGGAAGGGCTGTGCCATCTGAGCCTTAATACGTTGGCTCAGGAAATTTAATTCTCTTCTTCTTTTCTGTTTGTTTATCAGGTGTTCATTAGTAGTGATAGCTACAAATTCATGATTTGGGGATACACAGTAGTGGGAGGCATAATTCCTTCTCTGAAATTGTAGAATCTTAGAAAGAGAGAGGGTGATAGGCAAGTAGGTATAAAACAAATAAACGGTGTCCTTACAGGAATGATGAAGGCGAGGCAAGGCCTGAAACTTCAGCTCCTTTAAAGAGCAGTAATCTAATGGTCAGAGGAGAATGTCCCCTAAAAAACAAATGTCTAAAATAATGATTATTATGAGTGAATTTCTAAGATCATAAAACATAATAAATGTTGGAAATAGGTTTGAGTAAAGCCACTGAAGCAGAGGGGCTGTACGTCAGTGCATTCGCCTTGTCTTAGCTGGGATTTGACATAACAAGGAAGTCTCTGCTCTTATGAGTGATTACATTTTACATAAAATGTAATTTATAGACCTCAAAATATCCATTTGCAGAAAATCTATTAAGACTAAAATTTCACCCACGTAAGAGTGATGGACTGTCACTAACAAGCCACGGGGACATTTCCCACACCGGCATCTCACTTCACAGTTTCACTCACCGGTTCTTGCAGGACATGAAGGTGACAGGTGGAAGCTCCCACACCCACCCAGGTGCACACCTTAGGTCAGCTCTCCCTGCAGGTCACTCATGTCAAAGGAAACCCGGGGTCTTAACAATTTGATCATAAACAGGAATAATCACCATGATTTCCTACCCACAAAGGCAGTTTTTCCATCCAAGGACAACATTACATAATAGGTTTTGGTAAAGGGTCCTGTATGCCTGTTCTTAGATATCAGTTTTCCAAGTACTCTGTGCTTTCAGAGGAATCTTTATATTTGGGGAAATAGCCTTGTAGAAGTTCATGACACAATCAGTGTCTAATACCTACCTGGAAGTAGCAGATATTATCAAGTATCTGGACTTGGCGGTCACTTGCTTATCTCAGTGGACTGCTCTGAAATGTGGTCACTACCTATCCTGACCACCTCTCAGTCCTGTGTGCGTGTGGCCTGGGGCTAGGTGGTCAGTGTCTGATGCCCCACAAGCAAGACTCCATTTGGTTAAAAAGGATCAGTGCACAAGAACCTCAGTTTACCTAGATAATTACAACTCACAGATACAGACCAAACACACGCATAAATAAAAGTGAACTAACGAAAGCATTCGAACTTAAATAGACAGTTCATGTGATACTCAGTGGAATTAAAATGTTTCTGAGGAATTGACAATTTGGAGGTAAGAGGAAAAGGCACACATTCCAGGAATAGCTCTGGCTTTCCATAAAAGCAAAAACCTTAAAAACACATCCCCAAGGCAAAGCTGATGGTAAGTCCACGTGGCAGAACTACGTTCTCTTCTTAGACAGCCTATGGTGGAATTATTCTGGCTGAAAACGAGTGTCCCTTGATGTGCCTACAGCCTGCGGAGGCATAACTTTCAAACAGAGCGGTCAGATGGGGGGAGCAGTGAAGAGGAACCTGGGCAATGGAAAGACCCTGATGAGTATGCATTCAGTGCCGCTGTGTGGCCTGGGTGTGTGTGTGTGTGTGTGTGTGTGTGTGTGTGTGTGTGTGTGTGTCTGTGTGTCTGTGTGTGTCTGTGTGTGTCTGTCTGTGTGTGTCTGTGTGTGTGTGTCTGTGTGTCTGTGTGTGTGTCTGTGTGTCTGTGTGTGTGTGTGTGTGTGTCTGTCTGTCTGTCTGTCTGTCTGTCTGTGTGTCTGTGTGTGTGTGTGCATGCGCGCCAGGTACATGCCTGGTATTAACGGAGGCTAGAAGAGGTTATAGAAGTCTCTGGAACTGGACTTAAAGGTAGTTGTGAGCAGCCATGTGGATGCTAGGAATTGATCCCAGCCCCCTTGCAAGAACAGCAAGGACTCCCAACCACTGAGCCATCTCTCCATCCCTTGGCACATATTTTAAAGTTTTGAAGTTGTAAGGAAAAAAGGCACAGAAAACAAAAAACGGACAAACAAACAACCAGTGAGCTACATAGAGTGACACTGTTTTAACAAACAGACACAAGTTTAACAAGGGCGGATGGCACTTCCTCTCCACACGGCAAGCCGTTGGCTTGTGTGCCAGAAGATGGAAGGGGGTGGGTGTCCTCTTTCTGCATGAGGCTGTACAGCCTCCCTAGAGCATGAGTCAGCACATCGAGCCCAGTGGCTGAGGGAGCGATTGTTCTCCAGCACATATGAAGGGTTGATGTGCTCAGTAGCTACTGGGAGGATGGATATTTTTGTTGCCAACAGGGAAATCGTTGCAGATACTCCTAACTGTTGATATTTTTAAATGTAACACTTCCTAACAACGTACAGGTAAACTCTCCTTCCTGTAGTTTGCATGGACACACAGATGCATGCTAGTCACAGCTCTCCCCTTACCTGCCTTCCTCCTAACCTCTTAGCTTAGGTATGCTTACACAGAAATACCATAAATTACTTTCTCTGGGAAATGTGGTATGTCTCCAGATACAGAAAGAGTTCTTACCATATATAAAATTTATTTTAAATTCACCATGTAAATATCCTGAGTTTTTAACTAAGAAAAACAAGTTTGCACATATGTAGCAGATATGCCCCCTAACAACTGGCGTGTGCTGGTGCCTGCTTTGGCATCCCATCCTCCTCCGGCCTCAGTGAGAGAGGACGCACCTAGCTCTTCTGTGAATGTGCCAGGGCAGGTTGGTACCCATAGGGAACCTCCCCCTTCTCTGAGGGGAAGGAGACTGGAAAAGCGCTATGTGTGAGGAGAGAAAGGGAGGAGAGGGGGGCTGCAATCAGGATGTAAAGTGAATAAATAAAAAAGACAAGCAGGTGATTATTAATAGTTTTAAAAAATTAAAGCTATGACAGGAAAATAGCCAACAAATGAATAGAACAAAAGGATCCCCATATGCAAATATAATTATCCAGGACTTAACACACCATAAAGGGAGGGTTTCTAATGAAGGGTAATGCGAATTTTTTATAAAATAGTTAAGACAGAGCACAATCTCAATCCTCAGTCTCCAGTTTACCAAAACAGAGTCCAGGGCCAGGGAGGTGCCCAGCAGGTAAAGAGATGAGCTGCTCATCCCAACAGCCTGAGCTCCATCCCCAAACAGCACAACAGCCTGAGCTCCATCCCCAAACAGCACAACAGCCTGAGCTCCATCCCCAAAACACACTTGGGGAAATGAGTGGAAAGTTTTCATCTTACTTCTAAGTGTGTACATACTCATGCATACACATGGCACATGCACACACGCACACACACACACACACACACACACACATGGACACACGCGCGTGCACGCACACACACACATGGACACACACATACACACATGGGCACATGCACACATACTTACATACACACAGGCATATGTACATGCTACATAAATAGAAAAATTAGATCTCAGTCCAATTCCAGATGTAACTGAGTCCTAAATAAACTAATACATTTTCCAATAATTCAAAATGAAGTGGCAAGGAAAAGTGATCTGTGGTGATAACACTGGTTGGGTTTGTGTCCAATGTTTCCAGGGGACCCCACCTCAGCCATGAGGGATGCACAGTGTGTGGTTGCAGGAAACGCTCATAGTCAGTTTCCTACATAGGTTTCCATGTCTCAGGAAACAGCTCTAACATGAAGCCGAGACAGGACAGCCAAGCGGCTTCGCAGTAGGAAGTGGGAAACTCTACAGCGCCCTGAGCAGGGGATGCAGGAGAGATGGGGAGTGGGCAGCAGCCACGGGACAGAGGAAGGTGGGCCTGGGGTGTGGTGGGGCCATGGGGAAGAGGTGGGCCGTGGGTGCTTACAGTCAGGACCTGAAACGCCTCCGTGCCACAATTCTACCTATAAAACCCAGTAGATAGCCTTGAAATGAAGCTTCCTTAACTTAAAATACAAAATATTCTAAGGAGTGCATATGAAAGAAGATTATTTCCTCAAATAATTTTCTTTTTCCTTTTTTTTTTCTTTAAATATATTTAAAACTGCTTTGGAGTCACCCACAGACAGCTCAAAGTTATGGAAATCCATAGTTATAAAACAGGAAGAAGCTCCTCTGTTTATAAATAATTCATGATGGGTCTCTACTGCATTATAATCTACCCTGGTATATCTTAAGTGGAAACTGAGTTATGAACAATCTATAGTCTCTTAATAGCCTTTGACTCCGAGGATCCCACAGTGAGTAAAGCTGCTCTGTGTGGAGTGTCTCCCTCAACCGAGGACACCAGAGCAGCTGGCATTGGCCAGGCTCCCAGGAGGATGCTTTTAGAGGGAGGTGATGTCCATCCTCAGCCAGATGACACTGATACTGGCCGGCTTTGCTGCCTTCTACAGTCATGCCTGTGGCGTGCGTCCAGGGTACCAGTGCCTACCACTCACTTGCCACCCCATCTCCTACACTGCAAACCCCGCACACGCTGTCTGGCGGCCACAGGTGCTGCCAAGTGAATGTTGGACTTCACAGGAGACAGATTGAGCTTAAAAATGCCCACATTTACTGAAGCTACAACATTTGGGAGGGAATTTAAACACGCAGAGTCTTTGGTTTAACAAGAGAAAGTGGGAATAATAAACACCCACATCACAGATTTCTGAGAGACGAACAAGGAACTCCTCTGTATTCCTTTAGTCTTCTTTTGACCTGTCTGCTAGAGGACGTCCCCTATATGCCAAACCGTCTACTTCCCAAGAGTAAAGTCTCTCAAGTGGTGGCACACGCCTTTAATCCCAGCACTCGGGAGGCAGAGGCAGGCGGATCGCTGAGTTCGAGGCCAGCCTGGTCTACAAAGTGAGTCCAGGACAGCCAAGGCTAACACAGAGAGACTCTGTCTCGAAAAACTAAAAAAAAAAAAAAAAAAAAAAAAAAAAAAAAAAAAAAAAAAGAATACAGCTTGGTCCTCAGGTCAGAGATCACCCCTGTCTCACTTCTGGTCTCTTGCCCACCTCTCAACGTCAGATGCATCCATGGGTACCAGGCACAGATCCTGCCATCACCAGCCCCGTACCTCCTAAGAAGAACTGAGCTTCAGTACTCTGTCTCCATACATGGGGTGCTTACCTGAGCTGCTTCCTCCGTCCTCGCTCACTGATGGGAATCTTCTCAAAGGCCCCAACTAGGTTTTACAATTCTGGACAGTCATTCTCAAGAAATGTGGAGTCATTCCTTTGAAATCTGAACCCCAGTTAAGTAGCCCTCCACCTAGCAACATGTCCTTTGTCACGTCCATATATGTTCACTACAGATCCCCCAGCATATTTCAGAAGTAAAATACAGAGTTTAGTATAACAGCTGCAGAAGTGTGTGGAAGGGAAAGATGGAGATAAAGAGCCCATGAGTATCGGGCACTGTGTTGGTTATTTCTGTGATGCTGTCATAAAAACACCAAAGAGAACGCTGGGTAAAGAAGTGGCTTCAGCTGGGCTTCACGGAGCGCGGCCATGGCAGCTTCACACACGCACCGGAGCAGAACATGACGATGGCAGGTGTGCAAGGAGGAAAAGGGCCTCCACCTCATGGAGGACAGGAGACAGGAGGAGGAAAGGCATGGGACACGTACGAGCTCTAACCCCATTTCTCCCAGTCACCTACTTTATCCAGTTATGGGCCCACACTAGCAAAGTTTCGCTACAGAAACAGAATTTATAGAACAAACAGATAGATGATGGATGATAGGGAGATTGATAGACGATGGATAGATATGATATGATATGATGGAGGTAGACGATGTAGACTGTAGAGAGACGGACAGGAAGGGGACGTATCAGAATGGCTTACAGGCTTTTATGCAGTTAGCCCAACAATGGCTGTGTAGCAATGGAAGGGCCAAGAATCTCGTAGTTGTTCATTCCATGAAGCTGGTTCTCAGTGTACACCAGAACCCCAAAGAAGTGGGCTTTGACGCTAGTGAGGGGATGGACTTGCCAGCCAGAGTGAGGGCAAGCCGACAGAGAGAGAGCAAGCGTCCTCCTTCCGTGTCCAGCAGAAGATGAGGTGCAGAGTGAATAAAGGTGGACCTTCCCGCCTCAGAAGATCTAGATTATGTCTTCCCATCTCAAAGATCCAGACTAGAAGTGGGACTTCCAACTTCAAATGAGTTAATTAAGAAAAACAATCTCACAGGTGTACCAGCCATTTTTGTATTAGTTAATTGCAGGTGTAGTCAAGCTGACAGCCAAAAGTAGCCCTAAGGTTTCCACCAACCGCAGAACAGCAGCTGTTCCATACATGAGCCAGTGTAGGAACTGCAGCCAAACCGTAACCAAGGCCTGTGGGCATGCCCCAGGGGACTGGTGCTTACTCAAACCCCATATGTTTTGAATCTTGGTGGATTCCTCCAGGACTCAGATAGTAAATTACCCACAAGCCCCTCCCACGAATCCCTACTTGTTAGCCAGTGTTGAGTTACCAAGGGAGCTGCCCATCCCAGAGTGTCTTTAGGAGACACAAAGACATTCTGTTGAAATTTTAAGTTCTAAAAAAAATTTTTAATGCTTAACTGTAATATATGTAACTTCAATTTCTTTTTTTTTTTTTAAGATAGGCAGCAGCTTAGGTGGTCTGCAAATAAACTCTACCCAACCTCAGAGATGCTGGCTAGCTATTAGATAGGACTTGAGAAGGCGGAGGGGTCACATCTACTCTGGGATGAGAATAATCAGGAAATCAAAATACATGTGACTTTTAGAAAGAGACTAGTTAAGAAGTTAAAAGCCAAAAGTGAAAGTAGGAAAAGATAAACTGAATTAGACCAAGTCTCTCTCTGTCTGTCTCTCTGTCTGTCTCTCTGTCTCTGTCTCTGTCTCTGTCTCTGTCTCTGTCTCTGTCTCTCTCTCTCATGCCTTTTTTTTCTGCACAAAGAAGGTTTGCTTTTCTTTAAGTAGCACTTTTATGGTAAATATATTGAATTTCTTCCACCACTGTGTGATAAAATTTATTTTAAAATAATGTCAAAAATTAGCCAGCCTGGCCAGTGGCAACCTAATAACATGCTGCGTGACAGAGCAGGACAAGCGATGGCCTCCTCTGGCTACACCAGTAGTCAGGGATGTGTGCACCCGCACACACATGCATACAGCACACAAACCCAACACACACAGAGACACATAGACATAGACACAACAAATACAGTTAAAGGGCCTAGAAACAGAGCTCAGGGCTAAAGTATTTGCTTAGTATGTGACTGAACACGGTTCTGTACTAACACTAAAATGATTACAATAATAAATAGATAGATAGATAGATAGATAGATAGATAGATAGATAGATAGATAGATAGATGGAAGCCGTAGAGGAGGCACACCGTTTGTCCTCTTTTCTTAGCATCCGTAAATGGAACAGGCATGAACATTTACTATAGGAGTGTGAATTGGAGCCTTAGCTCCTTGCTTCCTACTCCGTGGCCCTTGCCTTTCCCAGAAGCTCAGTGGGTGCCATCCTCTCCCAATTGTCATGTTTACAGCTTCTGTCTCTGCCTCTGTCTCTGTCTCTGTCTCTGTCTCTGTCTCTCTCTCCCCACCTCATCCCCCTCTGAAATGAGAAACAAGGAATGCTGCTCGACTTCAGCTCGCCCCTCCTCGCATCAGCCATGGCGGCAGAAGAGTCAGGCTGGGCAGTGCTCGGGCTCAGCAAAACATACCAGGGGCCACTTGGCCTGACTTTGCTCCTTTTGCCTGGAGCCTGGCAAGAAGGGGTGCAGCAGTACACTGGACACAGTCACTCCCGAAAGGAAATGCGCAAAGTTACATCACACGCACAGCCTCCGCTTTTAAGAGTCCGAGCGGTGCAGCCAGGAAGGAGTGAGGACTGCATAGAGGGCCCTCCCCTCCCCCCCACGGAAGGCTCTCGGTTGGTTGGCTTTCTGGCCTGGCTGCTATTTGTCTCGGCCTCTAACATTCTTCTGTGGTTCAGGCTGCCTTTCCCTCGGCCAATATTGACATTAGTCTAATAACTATTACTGAAAGAGCCAGGGAGAGGGGCTGCCTCGGGGTTCAGATAAAAAAATACACAGAAGGACGGGGGTGAGGGCTATGCTGGGAGAACAGAAGGGACTGAGTGAAAACAAGGTTTCAGAGAGTAGAGACAGCGGGATAAGTATGCACAAATGGTTACATTCAAACTGAACATTGTTATTCGAGGTTGGGAGGCGGGTGTAGGGGAGGGTAAGGGGGAGTTGATTGGAACTAAGGTAGAGTTAGGAAGGAGCAAACGGTTTTGTGGGGGGGGGAGGTAGAGTTGGGGGTACTGCAGCACAGCACGGCAACTGTGCAACAGTTTTGCATTTCGCATTAGAGAACGCTGGAAGACAGTGCCTGCAATGCTTCCACTGCACACCAAAGATAAACACTAAGGAGTGGGAGACTCAATTTGATCTAAGCATTACTCAAAGCCGTGGATGATGTTATATAAAAATGGTAGTTTTCATGTCTTTTCAATGTAGCTGTTGAAATGTTTCCCTAGATACATTCCAAAAACAGTGAAAATAAAAGGTGATTTCCAAATTCACAGCAGTGAGAAAGGGACCCATGTCTTCCTCAGCTTTATCATGATCCCCAGCCATGGCGTGGTGCAGCTGAGTTCAAGCATGGGTAAAATCAAGACAAAGAAATCCTCCTGTGATTAGAGGGAGTCCTCAAAGCTCAAGGACACAGTAAGGACAGGTTCTCCCAACAACACCCTGGTCCGAAGCTTTCCCCGCCTTCAGGCTGCTCCTTAGTGCCCACTGGGTACCGCTGTCCTCCCAGCTGGCCCTGCCGCACGTCAGGCGTGTCCAGTTCACACTGTGCAGCCCTAGGCATCCCACCTCCTCCCACTGATTTCCTTAGCGCGAGTCCTCTGTAGCTGCTGGTTTCACCAGCACTTTTGCCATCATCTCCACTACTCAGCAGTGATTTCTGGAAACCCACCACGGGCTTTTCTACCATCTTGAATTTCACGAGTTATTACGTTTTCAACAGCGAAGCAGCATGGTTCAAAGGTTGCCTTGTTCAAAATCTGACTGTATTCACTTCACCACTGCAAAGCAACTGGGCAAAGCCTATGGCTCAGGGTCCTTGGCTATAAAACAGAGGCTATGGTATCAACACGGAGGCCCAGCCCCCGCACTCAGCCCTTGACATTAACCTCAGCATGATACGCTGTCTCCTCAGTAGAAAGCTATTTCTCCTTTAACACACATGCCTGCTATCACCATCCGGAAGATAGAGGGCGGCTCAGTCATACCAGAATAACCAAACAGTCTGTTAAGGTGCAGTTTTTCCTGAAATTTTTGACTTTGTGGGATTGCATGCTGCCACCTGGTGGATGGATAAAGAATTGTTCCAGTGGCCTGAGGTGATTGGCACTGCCATGTTTGACACAATAAGATAAAAGCCAAATGTATCCCTCAGAGCACTGGGCTCATAGAACTGGCAGCACTGGGCGGCTTTGTTAATAACTATGTGGAGAGTTAGAGCCCTTGACGGGGCTGCAGCACAGTGGACGGCACTAGTGTGAGAAGCCCCAGGGTCTTTACAGGGATGTCTACAACCCGTACCTCCAGTCTGTGCTCTCGCCACATTCTCAGTGACCAAACAGCAGAAAACCACAAGCTAGAAATTTAACAAGTGAAGATTTCCAGAAACAGACAATTCACAACCTTTACATCGAATCTCATTCTGAGAACCATGAGGAAACACTGTTGGGCTCCTGAGCCGCACCGCACAGACAGACACAGGGGGAGCCGCACACTCGTGCACACGCTGTTCTCAGACACACACTCAGCAGCCATTTTGAGAATGAGAGCAACTGCCATGACAGTTCACTGTGATTTTGTTCCAATAATCCTTATTTTACTCAATAGTGATCTCAAAGCACAGAGTAGGGTTGCTTGTGATTTCCCAGCGGATCACTCTAACTGCCTTGTTTTTATTGCTATTTTCTGTGTTCATTTCTGATCTTGACATAGGACGACACGTTTCCATGAACATATGCAAGACCCAGCCGCAGCCAGCCTCACACCTATACGTTGTGCTTGCCATCAGGAAGCAGAAAGGAATAAATGCAGGCATTTGTTATAATCCACTACTGTGCTTATAATCCACATTTTAAAGAACGGCAGAATAAAACATAAGATAAGAATTGTGCATGACATTTGAAAACAGAGCTTTTGTTGATGTCATGAAATACTTTAAATACTTTAAAACTTTAAGCTGATGAAAGAGCAAAAGAAAGCTGGAGAAGCCGGTAACCTCCTCCCAGAACACGAAGAGAAAAATACTAACAATATTCTTAGAATTTTCCCACTAGTCCCCCCTACTTATCAACTTTTTTGTCGGAGTGTTGAGTTCTATAATGAGAACCATATTTTTGATATATTCTATTTCTGAGCTTAACTCCCAAGCCAAAGACAAATTTATATAAAATCCCAGAATATGATATGCCATAATTTCATAAATAATGCCTAGAAAAGATAACACTTCATGGTTCCAAAGTACTCATCCCCAAATAGACTCTGAGCACGCATGGCATCCACGAAGCTAGGACAACTGAGGACACCAGGTGCCCATTTTCCAAGGTGCCAGAGCCTCAGCCGTGAGGTCTGTGACTCACTTCCAACACTTATGCATCATAGTGACTACCGCACATCCCATAATAACCCCTGCATCCATGACCACTCTGTCTAGAAGGAGCATAAGTGAGGGCCAAGATGCCCAGAGGATAGATTTCTCTTCCTAGGTGACTGTGGAAGAGCACACGTCCGCATCCCTCAGGACGCTACATGGTGACCATCTTGTCAAATGCTATATGTACAGATGCTGAGGAATAATCCAGTCCTTACAGTTATCTTCCCCAAATTCCAATTCACACACACACAGAGAGAGAGAGAGAGAGAGAGAGAGAGAGAGAGAGAGACAGACAGACAGACAGACAGACAGACAGACAGACAGAGAGAAGCACACACACACAGACACACACACAAACACACAGACAGACAGACAGACAGACACACACACACACACACACACACACACACACACACACACACACACACACACACCAAGCCCCTCTGAACCCCTTTCTCGGGCCTCTAAGGATAACTTATCTGTGTCTTAGTCACAAATAAGGAACTCCCCAGTGTTAATCTCTGGGCTGTAAATATACTGTTAGCTGGAAAGTATTACTGAAAAAAACTGAGTCTGTTCAGAGACCCACATGCCCACTGCCCTTCCCTGCCTCGCTGACTCCAAAGTCTCGAGATGCAGCTCAGGCTTAAGTCACAAAAGACATTTTGGGGGATTTGAGGATGAAATCCTCAAGAATGACTTGATGCTTATGATGTGTTTGTTGCTGGACAGTCTAAGCTGCCCACGTCGGGTCTGAGTGGCCTTGTGCACGAGTTTCTCTGCATAACACGATCACCGCAGAATACTACTTTTACAGCATTTTGTTTGTAAACCGATCTGTCAGATTAATATACGTGGTGTCACATTCATCTGTGGATATGACCAAATATTTAACAGTCAAGTTTAACCTGGTTAGTTATCTGTCAAGTCCAAACAGAAACGTTGCAGCTTTGACTTAGGATGGGAGGCGGGCAGTTGCATTGCTACAATGGTTCGTGAATGAAGGGGGGATCTGGTGAGTTTTCCTGGCCGTGTTGAAATTGTAGGATCGATAAGGGCCTCCGAGGGCCTCTGAAGTCAGGAGTCTGTGGCATGCCAGTGTGGTGGCAGTGGGAGAGAGACACATGAGGGAGCGATAAGGCATGTCCCCGTAGAACAGTGGGTACAGGGACTATAAAGGGACCCCCCAATCCCTGCCCTGAGGGGCTGGAAGCCTGACAACTCAAGATGGTTGCCTGCATTTCCAGCCTGGGCAAGGGCATGCCACAGCGCCTTGTGCATTAGGGTGTGGCGACAGGAGCAAGCTTCCTCTTTATCAACGCTGTGAGAGCAGCCAGTTGCACAGTTCAGAGCGTGTGAAGTAGAGGTGTAACAACCTGAGGCTGTAAGTACCATCAAGCTGGAGGGATCTAGAATCACCTGGAGACAAAGCCCCGCCCACGCCACTGAAGGAGTGTCTACATGAGGTTGGCTGACGTTCGCCTGAGCCACTCTAAGTGCCTGAATCCCTGGACTCAACTGATCTGAACACTGGCATTCACCCCTCTCTGACTCCAGACAGCAGGTGGACATGTCCGACCATCATCTTCCCTGCCGTGGAGAGGGCAGCTCAACTGCGAGGGAAATTTCCCCTTGTTTATGTTGATCTTACAGTACTGTTGTCATGGCAAAGAGGAACGCAACTAGTGTGCATGTGTGCATGAAATGACAGCGATCTGGGTGTGACCCTCTTTTAGTAAGTCTCTGCCCTCCAGCCATGTTTCTGCTGTACCCGTCACAACAGCCAAGATAGAGAACCGGCCTAGATGTCCCTCCATACATGGCTGGGAAAAGAAACGGTGGCGCACAGGCGCCCTGAGATGCCGTGCAACGTAAAGAATGAAACGAAGCTACGTGCGAGAGAGCGGGTGGGAAATAAGCTCATCACATCCAGCTAAATATGCCAGGTTCAGAAGGACAAACATGGCACGCTTTCTCTTGTAAGTGGAATCTAAATTTGAATTATTTCTATGTTCATATGAATAGGTGTGCAGGGCACGGAAGCAGAAAGGGAGAGATGAGATGGAGGGAAGAGGTTTGCAGGGAGAGAAGGAATAAGAGAAAAAAAAAATATATATATATGTCATATATCTCAGAAAATCACAAAGAGGCTTATTAGAGGAGATGATGGTAGCTACCAAGTGGAGGGGAGGAGACGAAAGAACTGTGGACAAGCTATAAATATGAAAAATCTAATGACATAAAGGTAGGAAAATTTCCCAGAACAAAACTCAGTTCTTTGCATGCCACAGACATAAAATGGCGAGGGACACTCCTTGTTCACAAACCCCGCCCCCTTCCTTCCAGGCCTTCATCTCGCTCTCTCGGACACAGAACACTGCTAATCCCCTGTAGCCTGGGCTTCCCTGGAGCCTTCTTACCCTCTCTGCTCCCACTGCCCTGCAAAACTGCTGGTCCACAGAATGAAAACAGAGCTCAGCCACTCAACATCCTGCATCCGCCACCAATGAGCATAGATGATGCGTAAGGCTCAAGGCTTGAGTTGTCAAGTCAGCCTGAGCCTCTTACCTCCATCCAGTGAGCCTGGGTCTCCTCAGCCACGGCTGCTGTTAAGGAATAGGTGTTCGAACAACGAAGAACCCGGCCATGTAGCGCTACCTGAACCCACATCCAGACATTCAGGCTTCCTGATGCCTGAGATGACTTCCTGCAAGAAGAGGAAACAGAGCTGAAATGCCAGCAATACAGCCGCCATCATCACACTTCAGAGATCATGGGGCTGGAGAATTATGAGGTGCCAAGAGGGACTGTCAGTGCTGAGTGGAAATGAAGGGGTTGGCTTGAAGAAGCTAAGGGGCCTCGCCATCACTACTCCATGCATCTTCTGGTACCCAGGACTCTCAAGGGACACAGTGAGAGAGGCCTTGAGCATGAAGAGATGGTTAAGAACAAGTGACCCACAATGCCTTTGGTTATGGCTCCGTTTACCTCCAGTAAGCTGGGATTCTGACAGTAACAGAAACTGAAATATTTTACTGCATGTTTTTTTTCCCAAGTAGAAAGGAAACTTGATATAAGACCTGACAGCATATTCTTCTTTCTAGAATAGAAGAGAAAAGGCTCCAGCTTTCCGGAGGTTAAAGTGGAAGAGATACAGATAAGCAAATGCCCTCCATTGTGGGGCTTTTCTTTAGAGGCTCCAAACAAACATTGACCTTAGATAGCACATCCAAACATCCCAAAGAAACGATCTGTCCAAATTGAGCCTGGTTAGCCAAAGAGCTTCTTGGGGTTATTTACAGGACCGTGAGTGACCTGTGTTTACAAAGCCCACCCCTGCCTAGGGACAACAACATGTGCACAGCTGTACCAGTCTCCTCTTCCTCAGGGAAGGGTCATCGTGTGTCTTGCAGTTTTCTTAGCTTCCCCTTTTCCTTCAATAGGGGAATGCTTCCGACTGTGGAAAATGGCTACACAACACACACTCCCTTTTCCACAGAAGGTGGTGCTCATAGAAAGACCTTTTCTTATGCCTCAGAAAGCCCCAGAACTCGGTCTGGAATGTCTGTGTAAATGGAGGCACAGGTTTGCCAAAAATAGGTCTCCTAGCTCTCGGGTTTGATTTGACCTAAGTCATCAATCACTGGTCTTTGTTCCCGCATCTCAGAGCGGCAGCCTGAACTTCCTTTAAGTTCCTCTTAGAAATGTGCTGTGAACACACAGAGCCACTGACAATTCCCCATCCTTAATGGATTACTGCAGACCCATAAAAGGGATCACCCAGCTCACAGGCCTAGTTTAACAGCCTGCTTACCTGTACTTGGCCCCATCCAAGTCCAGAGTCATGCTGTGCTCAGGTACTATCTGCCCCTCATGGTAACGACAGGATGGAGAGGCAGTGAGGTACCAGGCAGAGCATGAAGCTGTCAGCACAGGCCACCATTGCTGACAGAGGCAGAGAAGCAAGAGTGTCTAAATGTAATGTTTTCCCACAATTCATTCACCTTGAACACACCAGATGTATAACACACACACATAAAGGGTGTACATACATAAAGCCATTAAGATCTGACAGTGACCCTCCAAGGGAGGGACTCTCAACATTGAGCATGAGGCTCAGAGTGAGGTCACATGCAAGTGGCTGAGTGTGTCTGCGCAGACCAGCCAGCAGGACCCTGGCATCTGGTAGCCATTACAGCGGCGGCGACACTGAAGGCAGGTTGACTCTCCTTGCCTCACTAAACGTGCAAGTGTTTAATGCCACTGAACAACAGAGCCCAATGCTACAAGCCAGATGATTGCATTCATCAGGAGGGACGCATATAAATACCAAACAGAAGGACTTCTTACAATAAACTTGATTTGTTTTTGTCAGACGCCCTGTCCTGTACTTCCTTTCTATTTTTACAACATGTTTTGGGAAAACATCTAAGAAAATGCCAAATGTCTCTCCATTCTAGCTTGTTAATAGTTGCAATCAATGCTTTCAGAGTGCGTCCAGGCAGAAATCTGCTGAGGCTCGGTTTTGTGGTGGTTCCTGATGGTGCCTGCTCTCTGAGGTCCCTCTCAACTCCCTGGGTCCCTCCTGCCACAGAAGCAAAGGCCCAGGAGGTAACAGCATCCAGGTTTCTGTCTTGTTGCACCGCAGTGACAGACCATAATGAAACAGGAGTCCATGCATCTGCCTTCCTTGCCTCAAAGACAAGAGGAGGGGCCAAGTCCCTGCAAGGAAAACAATTCTAAAATTCACATTGAGGAAGCACACGCTGGCACTCTTGGCTTGGCGGTCTCCCAAGACCAAGCTGACTTTAATATCTGGATCTTGAGTAATGTTTTTCTGGTAGTGATGGTTTGGTTAACTCAGTCTTGTTTTGACCTCTTATAACTCATCAATCACATCTCCTTTCCATGACAGAACGCCTGACTGTGTTCTGTGTGGCCCATATGTGGGGGGTGGGAGTGACATGCTTCTCAGGGCCCAGTGAGCTGGTGGCCTTGTTTGCTGACACCTCTTCTCACAGTGCCCTTGACAACTGCAGTGATGCAATGACATCTTATTTTCCAACTAGTGAGGAATCCATCCTTTTTACAGGCAAAGGCTATAGACAAGAAACGCTTTTTTTCCCCCGACTCCAGTTTGTGTGTCCACAAAGAAGTAGAGGGCAGTCCCGGGAAATAACAATATAGAGATAGTTCCACAGTTCCACATGCAGAATGCTTTCTAGTATTCTAATGCAGTTTAAGAGTGGAATGTGTTGTCCTGTTAACTTCTTCATGAAAATTAGAGACATGGGTCAAAGAAAAGTGGGATTCCCTCTGGACAAGTTCTAGCTACGATGCTGTAACATGGCTGGGGGAAAAAATCATTAAATTTCTGGGGGTTTGATTTTTACATAAAAACCGTGGTTTCTTTTCTATTATTTTCCCCCTTTTCCTAACCCCTAAAATGTCAACTTCTACCTCAAACTCTCTCTCCCGGATCATACACAAAGCCGCCACTGTAACACAGCCTCGCACGCTGCGGCTACACAGCCCCTTCCTACAAACCGCCTCTTCTTCCCACAGCCCCCAGACTCACATCTTCTCCACGCACGTCACAACTCGTTTCAGGATCCGGCTAAGCATCTTCACCTGTGTGAGGAGATTGTCAGCTTCCACAACTTAGTGAAACGTCCTTTCCAAATGTGAGGATTGCACAGCTGATAATGCTAGGAAATTACATTTCATTTCTTGGTAATGATGACCGTGCTTGGGTCATGTCGGAAGGGATCCTGTATAATAGGAAATTATAGAGATATGAGCTCTGAAATGCGGGATTTGTACGAGGAGGCTGGTGGCGCCCTCGTGGTGCTGGACTCCAGGGGAGGGAAGAGAAGGGGACCAGAATGAAAAGAACCTGTAAGTAGGACAGAGGGACCTCAGTGAGCAGATGATGGCTGTGTGGTTCTCGCGTGCCACCTTTCTAACTCTTCTTCAGGGAAACCCCATGAAGAAGCCTTCCACTTCCCTCCTGAAGCCAGGCCGGGACCTGCTGCTGCACATCACAGAGCAGCCTGTGTGCCCTGCGCATCGCAGAGACCTCCAACATCTCTCATCTGTAGGAGCTCTGGCTGAAGTGACCCAGGCATCCTCGTGAGCGCCAGGACTAGGGTGCTGGGCCTTGGGAAGAGATGCCAGGTGTGTGGTTAGGAAAGTGACCCAGCAATCCTGACAGGATCGGAAGAGTCCAGTCGGTATTTGCCTTTTGGTTTTCATCTGTCTCTGTATTTGAAGTAAAAATTAGGACACAGTTTTTATTAGAACAGGAAACTGATAAGATTTGCATTTTACAAAAAATAAAAGCAATCAAGGAATGGAGCAGTAGGTAGACAGCAAGGGGCCTGGGGTGAGGCGAGGGTGCCAGTGAGAGTCCCTCCGTAGCTCAGTGTCTTTGCTATAATACCCGCTCCCTCAGCCATCAGTTAGGCAGACCCTGTGTCCTTCCTCTGCACAGAGGTGATAGCACCTCAGTGGATACAGTGGGCTGGGTTTCCTGGTACTGATGACATGACTCTCTGTGGATAAATAAACAGAAGGTGACATTACTAGACCAAGTATAATCTAGTTGGTCTGCTCTCCTTAAGGTGCCATCACCGTGGCAGACCTCTGAACTGTGACAGCGTGCACGCACGTGCCCCCGATGCTGGGCCTTAAGGATTGCGTCCATCTTGGTGTGCCACGGAGAGAGCACAGCCTCGCGCCAGAGACCTTGATGTTAACCCTAGTAGGCCGTGATCCCCCCCCCGTGGAATGGCCTGAAAATGACAGTCTCCTGTGACTCTGACTGAATAGCCTAATGGGGACACAACAAAACGGTACCTTCTACAAAGGCCCCTCGGCCTGGGGAAGGCGCTGCCTCCTCCGCCAGCGTCCAGCCGCGGGGGCCGCCTTCCCGTGCCTGCTAGTAAGCTTGTCTGTGTCTCTCATGGCTGAGTCTACGTGGACTTGCCATTTAAGTTGTTCACAGGAGACAGTGTGACGTCCTAGGCCCCTGCTGTCTGAGGGCCATGCTCTCTCACCGTTAGCCTTGCCTGGGCTCTTGGTCATATTCAGGCCCTACGTGACGTCAGTCAGCCTGGCTGCCCCTGCACATGGGAAGGAGCAGGGTGGAGCTTGATCAGGAAGGCAGAACCAGTTTCTCTTTAGTAGTGAAATAACGGCTACCGCAGCCTTCACAGTAGGTCACAGCGGCTGCTAGAGCTCCTGAGGTGGTCTGCACTACTCTCCGTGCAGCCTCTCCTCACAGACAGTGTTAAGTGGCTTGATGCCGGGCCACTTCTCATAGTTCTCACTCTGCATGAGACTTGGGGCTGCTTCATCTCCAGGTCTGCCCAAGAGAATCCTGCGGCTGAATTACTGACAATCATATATATATATATATATATATATATATATATATATATATACACATATACATATATACATATATACATATACATATATACATACATACATATATACATATATACATACATATATGCATATACATATATACATACATACATACACATATACATACATATATACATATACATATACTACAGTGTCTATTATATTATTATATTATGTATCAATTATATTACATATAATATCTGTAACTATATATATGAACACTAAGTCAGCACAGCCACCAGGAGAAAGTTAATTCTTCACCACAAGAGGGAAGCAGTGGGACACAGCCTTTGAAGAGGGCCGCACCTACGCTGGGTGCTCCGGGATGCAGTTTACTAGTTTGCTGGAGTTCTCGCTTTGACGCTAATAAACTCCATGCCACTCTTCAGCACCAAAGCAAAACTGTCTTGATGTTTCCATAAGCAACATTTACAATGAGTCTGTTTTCTGTTCACCCCAATTATAAAAGGTGTTATACGTGTCCTGTTCCAAAGAGCAGGACAATTGATTTATAGGTTTTATTTGTCTACTTAACCTGTGACCTCAGCGCATGAATGACACATGTCCAAGCCTGGAAGCACACTTTCCCCTTGCAGCATATCTGTGGCTCAAAACAGTCTGTCTGCAGCAACAACTAATGTTATTCCAGTGAAGTTTATTTATCTTGAACAAGGACGAGAGGGCTGTGTGCAGACAAGGCCCCCTGTAGGTTTAGCCACAGGCCAAATGGTGTAGTAGAAAGGCCGCAGTAATATGAAGATTGCCTGTCCCCATTACCCGTGTAAAAGCCACTCCTGTGGTGGTCTTCACAGCCCTCCTGTTCTGCGGACCACCAGGACCTGGTGACACTGCAGCAGATGCACATATCATCCTTCCTACCCCACTCCTAGGATGGTGACACTGGGCCATAGACCATGACTACGATGAGGAAGGGCAGGAACGCTCACTCCGGATCACTAAGGACAAGGGAAGCCTGTGCATCCGAGTTACTAGGGTCCAGTCGCCACTGTTTAAAAAGATTTATTTATTATGTATACAGTGCTCTGCCTCCATGTATGTCTTTAGGCCAGAAGAGGGCACCACATCTCATTGTAGATGGCTGTGAGCCACCATGTGGTTTCTGGGAATTGAACTCAGGACCTTTGGAAGAGCAGACAGTGCTCTTAACCTTTGAGCCATCTCTCCGGCCCCTGTTTAAATCTTAAGGGTACGACAAATTCTTAATTATATTTTGATTTCATATACGTAGCTGAGTTACTATGTCAGATATTATTTGCAAAAAAAAAAAACAACCCATCATTTTCAGAAACCCGTGATAGATACATCTTTTTCTAATTAAGCTAAAGAATAGCTTTTAATTATCTCTTATTGTATAATAAATGGTCCCAAACTCAGTGACTTTAATTAAAAATAATTTAATTCTGCTTTGCAATTTCATGGGACAGAAATTAAGAAAGGTGTTGACTGAGGGCAGCCAGCATCCCCTCTGCCTATTAGTGTGTCTGGGCTCCCGGTGGCTGGAATCCTCTGTCCTGAGGGCCAGTAGCTGGACGGCCCAGTCAACTGGGCTACTCTCTTCTGCTGCACAAGGTCAGGCCCACCCCAGGCTCCCCGCACCAGGCCACTACATAGCTTACACAGTGGTTTAGAGTCGAAGACCCAAACGGCCTTGCAGATCCTCTTACAAGATACATAGAGAACTGCAGAGTGCCACTCCCACATATGCTAACAGTGAAGGCACCACCGGTTGCTGAGGATCAAAAGAGACAGAAAGACCTAGTGAGGGAATGTGCAGGCATCTGTGTATCTCCCACGGTTGGCCAGAGTCAGAGAGCAGCATCCAAGCCATGGTACAGTGTATGCCTGCAGTCACAAGAGACGGGGAAGGACTGATGTGCACATTGATTTGCTTCCTTTACTTAGCTGACAATGGAGCTGGGGAGATAGCTCAGTGGTTAGGAGAGCCTGCTGCACAACCATGACTGTCTGAGTCCGGACGGCAGCACTCATGGGGTAAGAGTGGTGTGGCCTCGCTTGCCTGTAACACCAAGAACAATAAAGGGAGATTGCTGGCTGTGCGCCAAGCTGAAAAGGTAAGCTGTGGGTTCAGGGAGAGCTCCTGACTCAAAGGAAAAATCCAGAGGGGGATGAAAAAGGACACCATCGACAGCTTATGGCCTCCACTCATAGGTACATAGGCACACACATACCTGCAAATATACCACACACTAAATTAATCAATCAATAAGTAAATATCAGCCATATTTCACATTGTATGGATCTAAATATCTCATACCCACTTGGCTGTCATACTCTCATGGGACAAATTTAGCTTTTCCAATATATTTCCATTTTTACTGATGCAAAATGTGTACAGTGTTAGCAACTGCCAACTTTGTTACTGTATTAAGAGTAAGAATTTGTGTGCTAGTCCCACTAGAACACTCTATGGTTCAAAAATCACTTAACTTACCCTGTTGTCCTTGTACAAAATTTAATATTTCAAAAGCAAGCCCTATTACACAAAGGTGCATACATGTGTATCTGTGCATATGCACACAAATTTGGCATTTGCTTGTGCACCTGCACATATGTGGACACACGGGTTGTTCACTATCTGCATATTTGCACTCTGCCTTATCTCTTACCAGCAATGTTTTCAAAAGAACATTTTCATAATATATCTACCACTTATTTAAAGACTAAGCACTTTGATTACAGAGATTCCCCCGTCTCTGAGTAGGCTATAGCCTACTCAAGATCATGCAACTAACGATACAACATATTTTTATAGGCTCCAGCTTGAACATTTTCAAGTTCAAAGGGCTGCTGCCTGTTTAATTTCTGACCATGTATAGATATTTTATATTTGTATATGTCATCTCAAGTTTTAGCTAGAATTTCAAAATATTAGAACATCAACAGATGACACCTCTCCTATCTCTGGCCTACTTCATAGTCAGGTGACAACAGATCTGGATTGTCCCAAAGACCAAAGATACCTGAGACATAGAAGGTTTACTTTATCATAAAGAACTCACCAACATTTCTAAAAGGTTTTTTTTTTAAAGAAACCTGTTAGTACTACTGACTTCTAAAAAGAGTAAACAGGAGACATCCTAGTTACAAATGAGGGTCAAACAAGCTGAGAGACAAGGGTAGAAGGAAACAGCGTGAGGAATTAGGGATGCATCTGAGGTGTGGGGCTAGAAGTCACCAATGGGCAGAGACTCCAGAGCCTTGGAGGATGCACAAAGGCCAGTAAAGCCCACAGCAGCACGCACGAGGCTTGCAGCCCTGTGGGGTTTCCATAAACTGAAGGCACCATCAATCTTTTCAAAGTATATGACTGACTCACAGCTAACGTGAGTCTTGAATGAATGTGGTTCCCTGCACAAAGCTTCTGAGTGCCTGCACTAGCAACCTTCCCAGTAACTATAACAAAATATACCTAATGGGTGTGACTTACAGGAGGATGCACTGGCTCAGGTTTCAGAGGACAGACTCCATCCCAGTGAGGAGGCATGGCAGCTGGGATGGCTCCTTCAGTCTTAGGGGACTAGGGGGCCATGTCAGGAGCATCTTTGGCCCTCCTCTGTATCGGACTGTCCATCTGTGGCTTCACGTATCCTCAGATGCCTTCTTCACATCCCACCTGCCAGCAGCCCACCTGCCAGCTAGGGCCTCCCATCCCAAAGTTGCTACAGCTTCCTCAGACATTAGTGTTAGCTGGGACCAGGCATCCAAACACACAGGACACAGGGACATTCTCACAGAAGACATCACAATAGCTGCAGTGGATGAGCCATACTCCCCTAAAAGCATCGGCAGCCCTGACCCCCAACACCAGGTCACTGTGGAGCTGTACTTCCCTGTGGCAGCCCTGACCCTAGCACTAGGTCACTGTGGAGCTGTAGGTCCTGATGGCAGCCCTGACCCTAGCACCAGGTCACTGTGGAGCTGTACTTCCCTGTGGCAGCCCTGACCCAGCACCAGGTCACTGTGGAGCTGTAGGTCCTGATGGCAGCCCTGACCCCAGCACTAGGTCACTGTGGAGCTGTACTTCACTGTGGCAGCCCTGACCCCAGCACTAGGTCACTGTGGAGCTATACTTCCCTGTGGCAGCCCTGACCCCAGCACTAGGTCACTGTGTTTGCAGAGTTCCGAGAGGATGAGGTCATTAGGAATGATCCCAAGCAAACAGGACAAGGGTTACAAGAAGAAAGCGAGACAGGCAAAGCCACACCTCTGAGGTTTCCAGAGCAAAGACCACATGAGCACATGAGATCACAGTGGACAAGCGGCCTCTGAGAGCCAAGGGCCCTTCAGAAGAAATCAAACCTAGCAATGCCCAGATCTGGGACCTGTGCCCTCCTATCCTGGAAGAGAGGAAGCTGTGCTTTTCTGCTGCTCGTTTATGGCATTTTGTTGGCATAGTTCTAGGACTCCTGTGTGCTTACGTCTCTGCCAGGGCAGACTGTGAAAAGGAAATCTTTACCATGTTGTATCAGTTTTAGAATTACAGAAAGCGGGCAGTTTTTACAGGATTTGTTTGGGGTTCTGTTTCATTTTTTTACAGTTTCTGCCATCGACACCTCAGTGTCTTGCAGTCACACAGTGGCTGTATTAGTCACTTCACTGTTGCTGTGACAAAAACACCATGTCCAAGGCCACTCATAAAAGGAGGACTTTAGTCAGGCTTACAGCTCCTGAAGGTCAGGACCTGCGACGGTGGCCAGAAGGTGCAGTGAAGACATGGCTGCAGGAAGAGCCGAGCGTGGTCATCATTTTGAACCACAGGCGTGAGGTAGAGAGCACACTGTGAGATGGCAGCAGACTTTTCAAACCTCAGAGCCCACGGGGCACAGAGACAGGGTACTCCTTGGGGAGCAGGCCCACTCACTGGGGGGCACTGCCATTCAATCCACCAGAGCAATGCAATGAAGACTAGTCCCCATCACATTTAATGAACTGTGGTTATTTACTTGGGTTCACATTTTTGGACCACACCCAGACTATATCTCCCTTAGTTGTCTTATGTTTTTCTCAGACTCCGGCTTTGCTTCGGGGAAGAGGACAAGGGTGCTGTGGCACTCCAACCCCGTCCTGTCACCCTGAGGCTCCTCCCTGCCAGCTTGGCTCTCCGTTGCTCATTTTTGACCTTGGTCATCTATGTCTGTCTATCGCGTTTCTCCACCGGAACATGCATTTCTCCTACTCCCGTGGAACAGTGTTTACTTCTGCAATGCCCAAATCTCAGTCTCTTCCAGTAACATGTGCATCCTGGGGGTCAGCTCAGCGAGAGCGGCTTCTTATCTATCAGGAGGCTCTTTCCCAGAACAAGAAATAAATGGAAATACAGAATGCAACTCCTTCAATGTTTTGTGGGTGGTGATGGTTGTCAAGGCGTTGTTGTGAAAGAGAATCCTTGTTCCTGAGGCCACAGGGTCATTACATCCTTGTCAGGCACTAGCTTATTTCACCCTCTCACAACCCCAGGAGACAGTCTATAATATCACAATGGGATCTAGAACTGGGCGCCAGCCCAAGGTCGCTCTGTACCGGCTCCCGAGTCCCACAGGCCACTGCTGTGCTTCCTGGTGCAGGCCCACGCGCAGCTCACAGTGAGCCAGCTCCTCTCTGCGTGACTCTGTCCTGGGATACCTTCCAGAGGCTGCCTGGTCTTCCCTTCCCCAGGCATCCCATCCACTTGAGTTAGGTTAGACATCACTACCCTGCCACGAAGTATCTTTTTATTTAAACACACATGTTAAAACGACAGGTTCCAGAACCTGGCCTTTTCAGATCCCAAGGGATAGGTGCTCACTAACTCATCATCAACATTTCTTACTGAAATGCTAAGACAGAGGCAGAAGGCTGCAGTGACATCCTTTGTTTTTCTTTTTCTGTTCACCTGTTGTTTAATTTCTTTTTCTAATTAATTTTTTATTTTACATATACATTTATATTATTACACATGTATACAATAAACTACCTACAGCAAGAAGAATGACGAAGCAATAGGGAATTATATAAATGTTACATTCACAGTGTTTTGGCTATTTGTATTTGGTAGCCTTGAAGGAAACATCTTTTCTATCTTGGTGAGTCTAAAATCCTGAATGTAAATCAATATCTATCACATCTAATGCAGTGACATCTTATCAGTTCATTAGGAATTTATATAATGCCAGCACAAATCACAACTGAAGACAGAATCATAACAAAAATATAAGCGGGAGGCTAAAACGCTCTGAAAGAAGCATTGAGATTGCGTAGTTAGAACACGGCAACAGTAAGCATCAAATCATAGGACTCAGGCCCAATCCCGAGGACGAGCTCAGCGGAGAGAGAGAAGGAGGAGAGTGCAGCCTGTGCACGAGGGCGGCCAGGACCGGACACCCCTGCTGGAGGGGCCCTGGCTCTGGCAACACAGCGGCCAGGACCGGACACCCCTGCTGGAGGGGCCCTGGCTCTGGCAACACAGCGGCCAGGACCGGACACCCCTGCTGGAGGGGCCCTGGCTCTGGCAACACAGCGGCCAGGACCGGACACCCCTGCTGGAGGGGCCCTGGCTCTGGCAACACAGCGGCCAGGACCGGACACCCCTGCTGGAGGGGCCCTGGCTCTGGCAACACAGCGGCCAGGACCGGACACCCCTGCTGGAGGGGCCCTGGCTCTGGCAACACAGCGGCCAGGACCGGACACCCCTGCTGGAGGGGCCCTGGCTCTGGCAACACAGCGGCCAGGACCGGACACCCCTGCTGGAGGGGCCCTGGCTCTGGCAACACAGCGGCCAGGACCGGACACCCCTGCTGGAGGGGCCCTGGCTCTGGCAACACAGCGGCCAGGACCGGACACCCCTGCTGGAGGGGCCCTGGCTCTGGCAACACAGCGGCCAGGACCGGACACCCCTGCTGGAGGGGCCCTGGCTCTGGCAACACAGGCAGGGGCGTAAAGACTAGAGCACGCTGTCTGCTCGCTTCCTCGGTGAATGAGAGTCCTAAGCAGGTGGGAAGCCTCACCAATGGAGAGGGCAGCACACACCCTGAACCTTGGAGAACAGGATAGCTGCGTCAGCCCTTCCTGTAGCGACGCTCCTCGTGGGCCCCAGGGGTGGGTACCCTGCATCATAAGACGTGCGCTGTTTTATAACACCGGGGAGCTTCCTGGGTTTTCACTACTACGGACGTTACCGTGGTAAACACATGGCACATGTTCCTTTCCATTTATAGAGAATTTCATTCTGAAGAGCGGTGCTGACTAGGGAGATGACGGAGCCTGGAAGCTGCCATTCTCGCCACATCCGAGGAGGGGAACTTGATTAAAATCTCCATGCCATCCCCACCTCTCCCATCAGGCATCTGATGGTAACTGATACCAGTAATTGCCCCCGCTGCGGTCTCATTTACACTAATTAACAAAGTCAGGTAAATCTGAAATGCGTTCTGTTCAGTGAGTCTCGAGTCTGGCAGCTGTCAGGACCGAGGCAGGCACTCGACCTTGGCTGGGAAAGAGTTTCGCTGATGCCTTCTGCTGAACAATACGATAAAGACCAATGCCACTCAACTTCTCTGCTGAAAAGGACTTAAAACTGATTCACCCCTGGGTTTCCCACACTGAAGAGACTCTTTTAATTAATATTCACATAAGGGGAGATGAGGACACCTTGGGTAACACCTGTCTCAAGATGTCATCGTGTGTACCCACGTGTCCTTCTGGTGACACTGGTGAGAGAATGGGAAGCCTAGAACAGAACAGTGCTCTCTGTCACCCCATCTCACTGTCCACACAGACCAGCACCCATATTAGACATAGCAGTGAGAGGACCGGACATTGCTAAAAGGCCCTGGCTAGAGTCGCGCAGCCTCCACAGGCACCAGCCAATCCCAGCTGGAGTCACGCAACCACGGGTAGGATTCCCCTAGAAGCCTTTAAAAGAGCCTTCGAGCTCCTTCTCAAGGTCGCCCGCCATTTTGTGTGAATCGTTGACCCCTGCATGAAGGCTGTTTCTGCAGAATAAACGCTCTTTGTTTCTACATACTACTTGAGTCTTGGGTCGTTATATTGACAGAACTTTATACTGACAACAGGAATTCTATGTGTTCAATGTCCCAATGTCCCCACAACAATACAGAGGGGAGAAAATGGTGGTTTTGTTGGTCTGTCCTACTGACAAAATTATTTATGACATGCTCTTGAAAACAACATGCCAAGCCCTAATGCCAGTCCACATGAGCCACTGGAAATATGAATGCCAGGCCATGTGAGTCATTAAAAACACAAATGCCAGGCCATGTCAGTGGAAACATGAATGCCAAGCCATGTAAGTCCTTAAAGACATGAGCAAGCCATAGGACCAAATATTGTTGCCAGACAGGGTCTTGTCAACATGATTGGGAAGAGGCACCCAAGCAATCTCGGCAACAAGGTGCCTAAGGACTAAAACAAAACCAGTTGGTACAAATGAGGACATTGCACAAGTTCTCACACGTAAATAAAGAGTTATAGGCAATTCCTGGTTACTGAGAGAGGGAGATCCAGAGTTCCCCAGGGATAAGCCTCCTAGTAGGCTGTCCAATCCCAAGTGGTTAAGCTTAAACATATACACATAAATGGAGTCATCAGTGTGTGTGCGTGTGTGTGTGTGTGTGTGTGTGTGTGTGTGTGTGTGTGTGTGTATTAACAACTAAAGAAGACATCATGGATTTGAGGGGAAGTCAGGGGCACCATGGGAAGAGTTGGGCAAAATTGATGTAAACAGAGTACTTGTGTATGAAAACAAAATAATTAAATTTATAACTTATTAATAATGTTAAGGATTAATTTTAAATTTTAATAAATTAGTAACTTAATATTTTATATTAAGCTTAAATAATTACAATAATATTAAAATTAAAACATGTCATGCATGTATAATTCCAGAACTCCTAGGGCGCTATGGGAGGGCAGACGCAGGAAAATGACCCTGATACTCACAGACCAGCTCATCTGCAGTATGCAGAGCAGCAGCGGAGACAGGAGATTCCCTGTCCCAGCAATACAGGAGAAAGGGAGAAAGCCGATGCCAAAAATGATGTTCCCTGACTTCCACAGCTACAGTGGCTTGTGTATGCCTGCTCTCAACCTCCCACCCCCACCTCCGCCACACACACATGGAAGAAAGAAAGAAAAGAAAGAAAGAAAGAAAGAAAGAAAGACAGAAAGCAGTCAGTCAGGGATGCAGGGGGCAGGGAATAAAGGAAGGAAAGAAACCAGTGGTTCCAATAAAGAAGCCACCCCCATAGGCTCATGGATTTGAATGCTTGATCACCAGGGAGTGGTACTCTTTGAAAGGATTATGAGGTGTGGCCTTGTTCTCTCTCTCTCTCTCTCTGTCTCTCTCTCTCTCTCTCTCTCTCTCTCTCTCTCTCTCTGTCTCTCACCCTCTCTCTCTCTGCTACTTGCAGGTCAGGATGTAGGATTCTCAGCTCCTCTCCAGCACGTGTCTGCCTGCATGCTGCCATGCTCCCTCCTGTCATGATGATAACAGACTAAGACTCTGAACCAGTGAGCCAGCCCCAGTTAAAAGCTTAGAAAACAAACAAACAAACGGGGTTGCTGGTGCAGCACTTGCTGTGCATACAGGAGGCTCTGGACTCAATTCCCCACATCGCCTCCTAAAATAATAGAAATAGACTCTACCTACTGTCTTCTTTCTAAATCAGTACACATTTAATGCTTTGTTTTTTTATCAATGACATACTTTTGTGGCTTGAATGCCACCACTTATTTAAACACATTAAAACCCAGTATCTTGGGGGTTTGCTTTTGAGTCTTTATAAATCATTTTGCTGAGTTTTCAAAACATACTGTGACCTGTGAGCCAGAGAGAAGCAGCTTGCAAGAGAGGACAACCGTGTTCCCATGAGCATCTTGTTTCCTGAGTAACTGGCTTTGTATCAGATACTTGCTACCAATAATCCCCTTACACCCAGTATTGCATCATTACGTTCCTGGAAGAAGCCTGCTCTGATAGAGGGACACCAATCTCACCGAGCCAGTTCATAGACATTCACGCCCTAAGTTTGCCTCGCTCGATGTAAGTGCCACAGCTCACAAGAAATAACTCACCCTGGCCGGGTGTCTCTAACTGGGAGAGAGAACCCTGGCTGCCTCACACTGGGGCACGGCTAAGTTTCCAGACGTTGACTGACAGTAAGTGGCACTTGGATAGTGCTTTAGACCTTCAAAGAATGCTGCCCACAGCAATTAGCAAGCACACTAGGCCCTCTAGATGGGGTAAGCTAGAGTCAGCGTTTGTTTTATGGGTGGCAGTGAGACTGGAACCACCACGGAGACTGTGTATGATCAAGTGTTAGTCACAGCAATGGAAGGTCTCTTCTCACTAAACTAGAGAAGCTTCTGGAACATGTCTTCTTGACCCACGGACCACCAGCATCTGAGTTTGGACCATTACTCTTTGTGCTTGGCTGTTCTGCACCTCATGAGATACTTGGCAGAACTCTTGACTCGGCTCACCGGATGTCATCAGCACCAACTCAGTGTGGAGCAGGCAGGGGGACCTTCTCCATTCCTGAGGCACGTTGTGTTTCTTTGGCCTCGCTCACCCTTTCCAGCTCTCACAACAGCTCTGCACACATCCTGTGTGGAACTCACCGGAACAGTACAACACACTGAGCACCAACTGCACGTGCGTGTTCCTTCCTCAAAAGAACTTAACAAAATGAACACTATAATAAAGTTATTTTATGGAGGACAGGACTACGGCGTGGAAGAGGCATGTTACCAGCCTACACAGAGACATCAGATTCCAAAGCTGGGCTTGTCCCTTTTAAGGTCTGCACTCTTAAGACACTGGGCAGCAGAACACTCTTTTACAAAAAGGTGGGTTGCTTTTTTTTTTTTTTTTTTTGACAGAAAATTTTTCATCAACAGGCATGATTAACTTTACAGAAGCTATTAAAAGGACTTTAAAGCACTACAGTAAAGTTGTCATCCAAGGATGGTTTTGATTAACACAAGGCACCCTCACTGGGAAAGGAGTTATGTCAGGATCCGCTTCCCTGCTGTCATGGTTGTTGGTGACTTTCTGTTCCTGGCAGCTATGAGGTCTACAAAAGTCAGTGTGACCATTAGCTTTGCACTGCTGCACTGCTGTCCGAGGTGAGTAACTCACAGAATGGAAAGGCTTACCTGCCTCATCCCTGGGAGGTTATAGCCCAGGACTGGTTGGCCTTGAAGCATTGTGTGTCCAGAGGGGCGGCAAATCATGGTAGGGATGACAGGTGAAGCAAACATGCTCACACAATGAGCCAAGGAGCAAAGAAAAGGATGAGGCTCGCCATCATAACTCCCCCCAAAAGTACGGGCCAGTGACAAAAAAAAACTCCCACTGGGCCCTGTTTCATGAAGCGTCTACTATTTACACTAGAGATAAGGCCTTTACATGTGCCTTTGAAAGACAGTCGGTACCCAGACTACAGCAGCCAGCAAGGTGGGAAAGAAATAGGAGGAAACTTGAATTAGCCTGCTAGTGAGGGGACATATGACATAAAAGTAGGAGTGACATTAAAGCATCACTATCCTATTCTACTAATTAGAAGAAAATTACACCTTTGTCCACAACCAAATGGAGGGAGCACAAGGCTGTGCACAACACAAATGGAGGCAGAAGGATCACAAGTTCAAGACCAGCCTATGCTACACAATGGGACCGTTTCTCGTGTGTGATCTGACCACCTCATCTGTCTCTTCAGCAATCCATCACAGATAAAGTATCACTCCTTCCCACAGTTTCCAAGTGTCACCTTATTATTGTTCCTGCAAACTGTGAAAGCCACTGTCAAAGGCAGGTCCAAATGCAGATGAGATTCTGAGCTGTTGTGCTAAGCAAAGCTCTCTTTCATGGGTGTGTCTGTGAGGCTGCGGAGACGCTAGTGTGCTCTCTTAGCAGTCAAGATGCAACGGCAATGGTACAAACACCAATACTTTCTCCTTCAGAGAGATAAGGAACTGAGATTTTGACTAAGCAATCCTTATATCCAACCCAGCAAGTGATCAGAACTCCTCACCCATACTCTATAACACTGTAAAAAGCCCACTGCGCCACCAAGTTGGACGGTATCCTTACTTTGGTCTGTCGTTGGTTCCCTATTTGGGATGAGTAGACAGCCATTCATCTCTCCCCTAAAATAGTGCCATGTGGCAGGTAATCTATGTGTTTTTCTTTCTGTTCAACGTTGCTCTTGGACCAGCAGAAGCAATCTCATATGCTACTTGGAAACTTATGGGGACATGACATGTCAGTCTGAGGACAAGCCCCTGATGTGAGTGAGTAATATGCTGTGTGCATGCTCTACGTCATGGATAAGGAAGCTTACTTTCTTTCTTTGATTAAACTATATGGAAAGGAATTCATGTATACATGGTAAAGAACAGTTTAAGTTGGGTAGTGTGCCCAACCCTTACGTCAGCAAAAGCTATTCAGCTGAGTGATCCTGTGATTCAGTGGCTGAGTCATGGGGCCACTTTTCAGACCTGACACTTGCAAGTCAGCCCAGAGGCTTTAATGCTGGTCCTTTTTAAAGGGAACATTAATTATCTGATTTATAATTGATATAAAAAGCCAAAGACATTAAAAACAATTACTAACTTTAGATGGAAACATCGTTGTAAGTCCTTGAGGTCCCCCAACTATCAGCTGGGAGAACCATGATGCTCTTCCACAAAACCATTCAAACAATTGTCGTTTTCACTTAAAACTCAATTATGTGACTCACTGCACCCACATAAGCTATTAGCCACAGCAGCTTCCCAGCAGAAAGGACATGAGTGGCTGAAGCAAACACAGACAGCATTAGCAAAATGACCCTGATTTCTTCTGAGACTTTAATGCCAGAATCACTACGCACTAAATAAATTATTATAAAAACCATAGTTAGAGTCAGTGTAGGAAAAATATAATTTTCTGATTATAGCAACTATAGACTTATATACATGCCATATACTTTAGCCCTTAAATACTAGGATACAGTTTGTGAAAAATCTGAAGACCTGAATTATCCCCTCAATTCAGCTTACTTGAAAGGCACACTCTGAATTAAAGGTGGCTGTCACTTAGCAAACGGAACCAAGAAAGAAACAAGGGCACTGAGTAAGACGATCGAGAACTGTGGTAGCTCATCTTGACTGTCAACTGACAGCATCTGGAAACAGCTGTGCTACACACCTCTGGGCATGTCTGTGAGGAGGCAGCGACTGGAGGGAGAAGCTCTTCTTTTCCCTCAGAGCCGGTGAAACCAACTTCCAAAAATAATGCAAGCTGCACTTGCGTGGTCACTGCCTGCCCACAGTGTGTGTGTCCTGAAAATTCTGTTCACATCAGACTTCGCCGCCATCATAGGCTTCCCAGCATAGACAGAGGCCAGCACCTCTAAGGGAACCCCATGTGTCTAGCACCTCTAAGGGAACCCCATGTGTCCAGCACCTCTAAGGGAACCCCATGTGTCCAGCACCTCTAAGGGAACCCCATGTGTCCAGCACCTCTAAGGGAACCCCATGTGTCTAGCACCTCTAAGGGAACCCCATGTGCCCAGCATCTCTAAGGGAGCCCCATGTGTCCAGCACCTCTAAGGGAACCCCATGTGTCCAGCACCTCTAAGGGAGCCCCATGTGCCCAGCACCTCTAAGGGAGCCCCATGTGCCCAGCACCTCTAAGGGAGCCCCATGTGTCCAGCACCTCTAAGGGAACCCCATGTGTCCAGCACCTCTAAGGGAGCCCCATGTGCCCAGCACCTCTAAGGGAGCCCCATGTGTCCAGCACCTCTAAGGGAACCCCATGTGTCCAGCACCTCTAAGGGAACCCCATGTGTCCAGCACCTCTAAGGGAACCCCATGTGTCCAGCACCTCTAAGGGAGCCCCATGTGTCCAGCACGACATGGGGTCTTCTGAGGCATCTGCTCTGTGGTGTGAGCTATTGGCTTCTCAGGTTATTTACTGTGCAGATTGACAAGTGGGACTTCCAGGCCCCTATAGAGTAAGCAAATCAAATACGTCCCCTCTTATAATATATATTCATCCTATAGATTTTGTTCCTGTAGGGAACCGAGTCTAACTTGGCAGCTTTGGCTCTTCTTGTACCACAACTATTGAATATAAGATATTTAAATATTCATCAATTTGGGGTCATTTCTTTTAATCCCATAACAAAACAAAAAAGTAAACAAACAAACAAACAAAAAACCCCAAGCTATCACAGCTACGAGCACCAGTTGCCAGGTGGAATGCGATGCTGACACTGTAGTCTAGGCACTCAGCACTCACAGTGCTAAGCAGGCAGATCTCCATGAGTTTGAGGCTGGCCTAGTCTACATAAAGAGTTCTAGGTCAGTCAGAGCCACACAGTAAAAGCCTGCCTATAAACAAACAAACAAACAGTAGTAATGGCACATGCCTGTAATACTAGCACTTGGGAAGTGCAGACAGAAGTATCAAGTTTAGTGCCATCCAATGGATTAGTAGTAAGTTCGAGACCTGTCTGAAAGATAATCATAAAACCAAAATCCACTTGTGTTATTTTAATATAAGCACAGCAGTATATGGCTGGCACAAAACAAACTGACATTTTGGAGGTTTATTGTTTCAATGCTTTGTCAGGGCTTTTTCCTGGCCTTCCAGGTACTTTGTGTATATATTATGGTACCCAGTTTTGTGTTTTTATGGAATTTCTATGTGTGAAAAATGTGTGTGTGTCTGCACCTATATATATGTCTTGATATTTTCCTTTGGCTTTTTTTTATTCTGTTTACTTGTCTTTTTATTATTATGATGATGAAGATGGTCCCTGTTTGTGTCACACACACACACACACACAGAGAGAGAGAGAGAGAAAGAGAGAGAGAGAGAGATGGATTGGGTGGGTGGGAAAGTGGGGAGGATCTGTGAGGAGCTGGGGGAGGAGAAGCCATAGTCAGAATATATTATCTTCAATTAAAAAGAAAACACTGCTTTGTTCAGGCTTATCTTTAAACCACTGTAGTATGGTAAATTTGAAAAGGAGATTGCAGGATTGCAATGAGTATTCCTGAATTTTAATATGAAACTCATTCAGTAAAAAGGACCCAGAGAAGTCAGTTTCCTTCCGCTCTCTCTATGTAGACCAGGCTGGCCTCAAACTCACAGAGATCCAGTTTGTTCACACTTACACTAATGTTAAAGATTAATGAAATCAAGTCCGTGAAACTGAATATAGATGGTACAGGGCAGCAAGGGCAGAGAAACTGTGAGTGAAGAAAGCTGCTCACCTCACGGTGGCCAAGGAGGGTGGGGAGCCCTGCGAGGGAAATGGGGGGAGGGCAGGGATGAGACACCAGCATATACTCTTCCTTCTTGACTATACCTTCAGTAACCCACTTCCTCCAACATCTCACTTCCTGTTTCCTACCACATTTCAGTTCACTATGAAGGGATCCATGTATTAACCTATTGGTGAGGGCAGAGACCCCTGACTAGTCACCTCCCAAATCACAGCGGGGGTGGGGATGGGTAGGGGGCACAGCAAGAGGGCAAAGCACTCTAGGGCAGAGGTTCTCAACCTGTGGGTGGAGACCCCTCTGGGGGGGTCACATATCAGATAACTTACATGTTATATATTGACACTTCAACTCATAACAACAGCAAAATTACAGGTATGAAGTAATAATGATGATGATGATGATGATGATGATGATGATGATGATGATGATGTTGTGGTTGCGGGTCACCACAACTTGAGGCATGTATTAAAGGGTTACAGCACTAGGAAGGTTGAGAACCAATGGTCTGAGGGATATTTCAGATCTGAGTCCTAATAACCAGCCTATGGGACGCCCAATGTAATCTATATGCAGGTATTCTCTCTCTGGCTCGGGGTTTGCCCACACCAAACCACTGATACTAATCTAAAAACTTCATCATAAAAACAAGTTACACTTCATCAGCTAACTCAAGGCTACTGGAGAATGCCTTACATTCCACAGTGTGCACTGTAAAGAGCCTCAAGTTTCACCAAGTGTACCCTAAGGAGAGACCAAGCACAGAGTGTATAGTGGCATCTTAAAGGGCCATCAACAAGACAGTGGAATAAGAGGCTTCAGTCAGTTTCCTCCTCTATTCAAAACTAATACACAGACCAAGTTCCTTTCATACTGTGTCAATGGTTCTCAACCTGTGGGTTGTGACATCTTTGGGGGTCCAACAACCCTTTCACAGGAGTCACCTAAGACCACCAGAAACCATAGATATTTACAGTATGATTTGTAATAGTAGCAAAATTACAGTTATGAATTAGCAATTTTATGGCTGGGTTCACCCAACATGAGGAAGTGCATTAAGGGGTTGCATCAGGAAGTCGAGAGCTCTGTGTGGTTCAGAATGTTGTGCAGTTAAGCCTCCTGGACCCTAAAGGCTCGTGTGTGAGATGCTTTGTCTTAGGTCAGCAGTTCTGCAGGAGGGCGGGGTCTTTGCTAGGCCCGCCTACTGAGTGCTTAGGTGGTTGAGGTTTTCCACTCATCTCTCTTTAAACCTAATTCCTGAGTTCTACTACACTTAAAAAAAATGAATGTTATTCTTTCATCTATTTACTCTTTAAAGAATCTTTAGCCCATTTTGAAATTGCTACTTTTGCGTTTATATGGTGTATAAACATGGGTGTGCGCGTGTTACTGATCAAGTGCACGTGTGCCCATGTGGAGAGGCCAGAGGGCATCAGGTGTCCTGCTCCATCACTCTGAATCTTTTTAACTGTATTATAAATTTAAGTGTATTAGTAAGGGTTCTCTAGAATAACAGAACTTATGGAACGAATCTCTCTGTATTTATAGAGAGGGGGTTTATTAGAATGGCTTACAGGCTGTGGTCCAGCTAACTCAACATTGGCTGCCTATGACTGGAAGAAGAAATGGCCTTGCCAGCCAGAGTGAGGGCAAGCAGACAAAGAGAGAGCAAGCTTCCTCCTTCCGCGTCCTTTATATGGGTTTCCAGCAGAAGGAGGGTGCAGATTAAATGTGGATCTTCCCACCTCAAAAGATCTGAATTAAAGATTTGTCTTCGCTCTCAAAGATCCCAACTAGAAGTGGACCTTCCCACTCCAAGTGATTTAATTAAACAAAAATCCCTCACAAGTGTACCCAGCCATTTTTGGGTTTTGGCTAATTCCAGGTGCAGTGAAGTTGACAACCAAAGTAGCCATCACAGTTGGAAATAAACAAAAATGTCACTCCGAATCATATTTCCTTGAGACAGGGTCTTTCGTTGTGCCCAGAGCTGGGTTGCTGACCAGCAAGTTGTAGTGACTTTCCTGTCTCTGTCTCTCACAACACTTGAGTTACATTCCCAGATTTTGTGGATGTCCGAGATGCAAAACTTAGGTCTTCATGCTTGGGCAAGCAGTGCTACCCACTGAGCCATCTCCCAGCCACATGGGTTACAACTGTGACACACGGGAATGCTGTTCTGCCACTAATTCTGATGATCTTGCTGTGTTCTGAGCCACAGCGCCATGTGCTTTTCATCTGCATGTGGGCTGGACCTTTCTAAGCATTCAGAATGGAAAATACTAGAGTCTAGTTGTTTTAGTTTCACACAACTCTTAACTACTTTAGAACACACACACACACACACACACACACACACACACACACACCTGGGCATGGGGTGCACACCCTTTAATCCCAGCACTCAGGAAGCAGAGGCAGGTGGATCTTTGAGAGTTCAAGGCCAGCCTGGGCTACAAAGTGAGTTCCAGGGCAGCTAGGGCTGTTACATAGAGAAACCCTGTCTTGAAAAACAAAACAACAGAAAACAGACACACACACACACACACACACACACACAATTTTGCTTTCTGGAAACTTTTGCCTTCTGTCCTGTGTTCCTGACTCCGAGTTCCCTCTTTGGATGGCTTCATTTCTGATTCCTTACCAAGCGCCTCCCTTCAGAGCAGGCCATGTCCTGGAAGCAGCAGTGCTCTCCTTCCCCTTCCCCAAGAGCACGGTGCCTCAACCAAGGCAGGGTCCCTCAGTTCGATATCTGCCTTTGCTCTAGCAATGAGGGCGGTTCCTGGAGCTCAGGAAGAATCTCCTGGCTTTGACTACTTGAGTAAAAGGCAAAGGGGAAGCTCAGTTAATCAGTAATGCGTGGGGGGTGGCTTCTCAAGCTGAGGAAGCTTAGGGTGCTAGTTGTGTGCCAGAGAAGGGAGAACAGCTGAGTAAGGGTACAAGATGCCAGCAAAAGAGACATGGAAGGGACCACCTTAAGAATGGTACGGGCATCCGACACTGGCATGGGTGGCGACAGTTACTTTCTTCACTTTATGAGCCTCCATCAGGCCCGGCTGATGTGCACTGCAGCTAAGCAGGGGATTGCCAAGGTCGGCTACCAATTGAGCTTGAGCCCTTGGGTAAAGATACGACTCAGTGAGCACGGGGACTCTGGACCCATGTCCAGGCAGAAGCGTGTGCAGGTGGCGTCTCAGGATGCCGGACTGCCTTCACATCATCTGGAGACGTGTCACAGCAAGGCCACCTTTGGCAGGTGTGGGAACAGGGCAGTGGAACGTGCAGACTTGTTGCAGATTTTAGGTGAGTTTTTTAATGTATTTATTTAAAGGAAGTTAGTTACAGGCGATAAGTTTGATGAGGGGTCTACCAGCTGCGGTCCTCTAGAGCAGCCGCTGACCAGATGAATACATTAAAAGGGATTTATTATCATGACTTACCTGATACGGTCTGGGGAATCCAACAACGGTTCTTTATACTCCGGAGGCTGAAGAACGGGTCGCCGTTGTCATGAGACTTGGGGCCTCAGAAGCCTCAGTATGGCACAGTAAGCCAGGCGGCCTCGAGGAAAGCCACAGGTCTTCATGGCACCCTGGAGGGCTGAGGACGGTGGCTTCTGTGTCGGCAAAGGATGAAGGTGATGGCAGCAGAGCTCCGCCAAGAAACGAAGGCAAACAAGCCGAAACTAAGCGCTTTTCCCCTGGCCCCTTCACATCCTGGTTGCCAGGTTCAGGGAGGAGCTTTTGACTTAGCTGATCAAGGGAGTTTCTCACAGGCATGCGCAGAAGCTCCCAGGGTTTCGCAACAGGCCAATCAGACCTCACACTGAGGTCTGGAACAAACCCGCGTTGCTGTGGTACAGGGATGGGACACCCTCAGTCGGTGAAGTCAGAGTCCGAATGGCAGGGAGCAGTCAAACCAACAAACATGAAAAGGAACCAACAAAAGCGTTCCCCCCTCCCTGAGGTTTCTCAGCACTCAGCAAGCGACTGAGGAAAAAAACGGCGCCTCTGAGTGAGCACTCGCAGCCTCGCTGTCCTCCTCAGGGTTCTCCGAAGGAACGAAACAGACAGAGACCCCTGTGTTGAGAAGGGGATTTATTAGACTGGAGTACAGGAAGTGCCGCCTCATGCTGGAGGCTGGGAATGCAGTCATTTGGTCCATGCCGGTGGATGTGTGGGCAGTCCCACTCTAGCTCTGGAGGCCCAGAGGATTCCTGGGCTGCTGGTCTTGAGCCTACGTGAGAACTCTGAAGCAGTGGGTCCTAAGGCAGGTAAGGCTGGGCGAGCTTGCCAGCAACAGTGACAGCAGTTTCTGTCCTCCTTGACCTTTGACCTGGACTGCCACCAGAAGGGGGCACCCACGCTTAGGATGAGTCTTCCCGCCTTATAACTCCCCCAACAGGAGGGCCCAGCAGCTTGATCTGGTTGATTCCAAATGCAATCAAACTGACAACCGAGATCAGCCATCACACGCACACCGGCCAGGTAAGAGACTTACTGCACTAGCTGACAGGAAAAGAAAAATGTGAACGGAACAGAAGGAGTTAACTTAAAATGTCAACGCGCGTTAATAAGGTTCATTAAGTGGAATGCTGTGCAGCAATGAAAACCTTACTAATAAATAAAACAGTAAGCTTTAGTATTGCTACCCCAGGTCGTGGCTTTCTGACTCCCTCACCACGGATACTCAGTAAGTATTACCTTTAATAGGAAGGCCACTATACATGCACTTGGGGATATGTCTCTGGAAACACAAAGAAGTGCACACTTAAATCCTTAAAGTTCTTTGGTAATGTGAAACCCAGAGGATCCAAGAAGAAACAGGACTAAAGCTAGTCTACTCAGACAAGAGCAACAGTGACGGCTCATCTCACGGTCTCAGTGCTCGGGAGGTTAAAGCAGCAATGCTGTGACCTCACGGCCACCCTGGGCAATGCTGTGACCTCATGGCCACCCTGGACAATGCTGTGACCTCACCGCCACAATGGACAGTGCTGTGACCTCCCAGCCATCCTGGGCAATGCTGTGACCTCCCAGCCATCCTGGGCAATGCTGTGACCTCAAGGCCATCCTGGGCAATGCTGTGACCTCCCAGCCATCCTGGGCAATGCTGTGACCTCAAGGCCATCCTGGGCAATGCTGTGACCTCCCAGCCATCCTGGGCAATGCTGTGACCTCACGGCCATCCTGGGCAATGCTGTGACCTCACGGCCATCCTGGTCCCTGCCTCACAGACACACAAAGCTGAACGACAGTACTGAACCTGATCAAAGGAGCTACAACGAACTGTTTTAAAATAAAAATAATATATTACTTTAGTATTACGTTAAATATTTAATACTTTTATTTAAATTATAATAATCACAAACATTTCTCCGATTGCTTAAAAAAGAAGACTCATTCAAATACTTTATACCCATTACTTCACGTCGCACTTCAGTGCTGCCATGGAAGCACACTTCTGAACAAATACACAATACACACATGGCTGTGACTTCACAGAATCCTAAAAGCCATCTCTAAAGTCAAGGCCCCCGGTCTCTAGTAAAAGCCACAGCATGCTCACTGCACGAGAGGTACTCAGCGGATCATCAATAGGAAACGAGTTCTGCAAACACTGTTAATGCTGGAGTGCAAGTTCACACAAAACAGTTCTCTGTGTAACATGTCTTCAGAAAAATTAAATCTAAGTGGCCTTAAAATTGCAAGGGTTTTTTTTAAATCAAATTAATTAACATCTCAAGTGTTACATGATTCTCTTTCAAGTTCTCCCACATTTTCAAAAAATATTTATTTGACTGTAACCTTAAAAAACAACTGTTTATTAAAATATTTCATGCTTACAGCAGGCATTTGAGCCCTCAAATAAAAAGACTCATTTTTATAAGTCTAACAGTAACAATTCTGATTTTTTTTTTTTGTATAATCCTTTTATTAGCTAAAAACAATTATACTTTTTAAACTCTGGGAAATTCTATTTAGAAAGTCAACAGTTGTGATGATTCTAGAAGCTTCCAAATACACTTTATTAATATCTGAATCAAAACACTAGGTTCTATATAGATACCACACAAGCACCCCTTGGAACTGTCATTGTATTCATGGTTATAAGTCAGGTTAGGAAAAGGGGTTTTTTGGCTTTGGCCCATTCAGTTTTGTTTCTACCTGAAAATTATTGTCTTCTGGGAACCAATACTTTTGAAGTATGCATGTCACCTGTTCATCATTGCTGCCTGCTGTGCTCTGGCACAGCTAACGCTTTCCCTGGCTGGCTGGCTCTAAAGCAAATACCGGGTTTCCTCCTGCAGTTCACCCTTGTCTACTGAATCGGTCACCCAACGCTCTTGCAGGATTTTAAACTTTTTCTTAAGAGTTCTTCTGAAAACTTTGAAGTCTGCAACTCGTCTCTGGTCTTCCCCAACGACTACATGAGAGACCCCCTCGGACAGGTGGGAAACGACCTTTGCTCCATGAAACCGCAGCTCAAGCGCTGTCACACCTAATCTCGTCGCTTCAGTTTTGGAACTCAGGTCATTAATGACAGCATACAAGTCCAAATAAACCGTGTAGTGTCGAAACATACTGAGAGGAGCGTGATCCCAGGAGTAACGATATTCCAAGTCGGCAATCACAGGGGCCATTTCTTCAGGGGTCTGCTGCCCGCCGGCTTTCCTCATTCCCGAAAACACCTCTTTCAGCTGACCCAAGTCCGTATCCACAAAGTAGCTATCGCCGTAGTGATCGTATTCGCGGGCGAAGCTCTGCTTCGTCGATGGGCACATGTGAACCATAAAGCGAGGCTGCCACGGCACGCACGCCTTCGTTTTAAAGCACTCTAGGAGCCACTCGGGCTTGACAACGTCGTGCTTGTCTGAGGAGACGATGTTTCTCACCCTGACGTTCTCGCACCCTGCGATCACGCAGTACGTGTCGGGGCCCGGGTTCTGCACCACGTAGCCACCAAGTTCTGCGATTCTGTTCTCCAGGTCAGACTTCGGGTGGCCGTCCAATCCACTCATGACACAAAACTCAACATCTTCAAATACGTTGGAAACCTTGCTGATGTTAGAAAGGTTAGGCGCTTTTAAATGCTCAACAATTCCAATGCCTTTCTTCACCCTGGAGACGGGTCTCCGCCTTTTTTCCTGGGGTTCGTCATCGTCGCCCACATGGAGGTGTTTTGTGGCAAGCTTCCCAGACGCTTTCCCCCGCAGCTGCTCCAAGTCGCCCAGCGTCATGCACTCGTGCCACTCCTTGTCCTCTCTGATCTTCTCGATGCGTGGGAAGCGCAGCGTGGAGCCGGTCTTGTACATGTCGCTGGGGACGATCTCCGCGGCCTTAACCTGGATAATGACAGAATCGCGGGGCTCGATGTAGACTTCCGGCTTCTCCGTTCCACACAAGATGCTGCTCGGCGGAGATCTCTTCTGAAAAGGCTTCCAGTGTTTGGCTAGTCTCAAGCCCAGATCGTAGAGCTCTTTCATGGTGTATCCTGAGCCGACACGGCACAGCGTGTGGAATGCAGCTGGCCTGTCGCCGGGGGGCGGAGTCTCTGCCACTGCACACAGGAAGTGCGACATCATGCCGCCTCGTGAGCCCTTGCCCCAGTAGCCCCCCACAATTAAGAGATCTAACTCGTCCATTAATCCGCTGACGTACTCTGGCTTAACTTTTAGCCACCCTTCACCTCTTTTGTCCGGCTTGTAAATGGACAGAGGGTGTTTGATCATGATCCCTTCCTCCCTCTTATCGATCGCGTCATTGAGTGCGTCCACCACCTCCTTCTTCGTGTGCGCCTGCGTCTTCTGCACGATCTCTATCCGGCCTTGGATGGGTGTGAACGTGCCGTTGAGGACGTCGTACCTCCGCCGCAGCGTCTCACGCCCGAGCTTCTTGTTGTTAACCATCAACACGTCGAAAACACAGTAGCACGTCTGCAGGTCGGAATCGTCCACCATCCTTTTGATGTCAAACTTGGTCCCCTTCTGCATGAAGGTCTGCGTGGCTGGGTTGTAGGCCATCATCTCCCCATCAAGGATGCACGCCTGCACGTCTGTCCCGAACGCACCGTGGATAAACGGGGTGAGAGAGCCTTCCTGGGGGGATCTGCCGAACTGATCGGTGTAGTCGTAGCCGTTCCTGGAGAAGTACTGGTACTGCGCCCCGTCCTTGTGCATCTGCATGCGCTCGCCGTCCAGCTTGGTTTCGATGTAGAAGCGCTGCTGTTTCATGTCCTTCTCCACGCGCTCCACGTCGGCCACGGCGGCTAGCATCGGCTTAAAGGCAGAAAACAGGGTGATGGAGATGTCACTGAGCCCCACGGAGGGGTCGTGCAGCTGCCTACAGACCTTTTCCAGATCCGTGGTGACGCTGTGCAACTCAACCGCGTCGCTGTGAAAGGCGGAAAGTACAGTCTGCTGACTGACGCCGAGCTTTAGGTCTTTGATGACCATGCGGATCAGCCACTTTTGCTCCAGGGCGGAACTCTGGGTAATTAGCTGAAGAAGGCTCTTTTTCACCAGGTCTTTTCTCTTGCCAGAATTATTGCTGGCGACTAAGTCCAAGAGGTCATTCACCTGCTGTATGGTCAAGCTTCCTTTCTGCAGGCACCTGGGCTTCAACACAAAGTAGGCGACCATGGCGAAGTCGCCGGCGTCCGCGCGCGCTCCGCTGGGCGTCCGGTAGTTCAGGAGCTTCAGGGCGTCCTTGCCTCCTCTCGGTAAGTTCAGCAGCTCAATGTAAAGCTTAGCGAGCATGGTTTCTTTGATGCCGTAAGCCATCCTCTCTCTTTCCAACTGGGGAAGAATAAGCCGCATGGCCGGGTAAAAAGAGTCCGTGACCCCCTTCTTGTTCTTATGAAGGGCGTCATGAAAATTTCTCCAAGAATCCAAAAATTCCTTGAAGTGCCTGATTTTTTCTGCACGGTCTTTGCTTTTCTGCATTCGTTCTAAGGTGGAACATAGATCTGCAAAGGGGACATGAGCTGCGACAGTTTGTGAAGTTTGTGATGTAGCCATAGAAGCGACAGCAAGTCCTCTGGCTTTAACTGATAAGGGGAAAAAAAAAAAAAGAGTAACTTTAAGTGGCAGTTGCAATCTATCAATATTTGAAACAACAGGCTTCTAGAGGTGAATTAGATCATAATAAGTCTTTATTAAAGTTCACTCGAGGAAGCCAGGTCAGTGCAGTATACAATGAACACCCATGTGGCTGCTCTTCCTTCCTCCAGACCAGCATTTCCTGTCCCCTGTCCAGAGCTCCGCCTCCTTCCCGCCAGACCAGCATTTCCTGTCCCGAGTCCAGAGCTCCGCCCCACGACTGAGTATCAGTTTATCTTACGTGCTGACATCCGCTGGTATTCCACCTACTAACTATTTGGCACAGAACACAAAAATATTATTTCTAATAATAAAAAATCAAATCTGGTAAATTTCATCTCTAGGTTTCCGAGAAAAGTCTATTTATATTTATTCTTTATTAAGTAACTACACAGCGCCAAAACAAACTACATGCCATCACTGTTTTTAACAAATCACTTGTTCATTGAAGGGAACCTGATTTCTTACGCATTCTGAAATCCAAATCACAGTGGACAAAAACAACGGCTCCGCTCTCCTCTTCCAGCCTACCAAAGTTTATGTCCACATTTCCTTCACTCTGCCATCCAAACACAACAGGAAGTCTCCTCCCCCAAAACAGCCTTTTTTTTTTAACCTATTTTTATCACAGTTATATAAACACAAATTTATTATATTTCTTCTTGTTCATATGTTTTTGCTTGCTGGTTTCCAAACGTTCAGTGCCTACATATGAGCCAGGTTGTATGCAGGTCAACACAGTGTGCTTCTGCTTTAAGGCAGCTTATATATTGTAAATAACAAAAGGGCATCATAAACACAGGCAATTACAGTAACACATTAAGAGCTTTACCAAAAATCGAACCAAAATCCTCACCCTAACAATCACTGCCATTTCACCAAAGACTTCTAAAATCAAGGATACCCAATAGGGTCCAGAATGTTTCCTAACACGGTTATCACAAATGTGAAATTTGTTTGAAGTTTTAAATATCCCTGTAAGTTCTATAGGAATCTACGTCAGTTGCTTTGGTGTGGCTTACGTTATATAACAGCCATGTAGGTTCTCTAAAAATGATTTCAAGTAAAATGTTCGTCCCGGAGTAACAATCATGCCTTATCACGTGACTTCAGACGCCCGCATCTGGCCAGGCAGCCGGTAAAATTCCCTCACACTCCACTGCCCGGCTCCACGAAGAAGTCTCACACTGCATAGTAATCCGTGTCATCGGTGATTAATACGGTGCAGATCTGTTTGTGGAACTAATTACTAAATGCTTGGGAGTGATTGGTGGGAAAGCACGGGGGGGGGGGGGGGGGGGGGCTGGGTTGGCTGAAAAGACACCAGCAAAGCTTGGCAGACAGCCGGCCCACACTGGCAATGATGCACAGCACGCTTTAGTACACTCTGGAGGGAAAAACAAACTTCACTTCTCAGTCTCATTCTTGGCAGAGGAAACCCAACCATGCCAGTGGGTCAGATAAAGACAAGGCCAGCTGGGACTGCGTCTTCTGACATTTCTAACTGCTGCTCTTGTTGACCCTGATTTGCATAACCGACTGTGCCACCTGGTTCCTTCAAGTGGGTATATGACGGTGCAGAACGCTACAGTTATAATTTCTTTACAATGCATGTTAAATAAGTACAGTAAGAGATACTTTCTGAATGTTCAAGTGTAGGTACATTTTCTATATGTCCACTTATAGAATACACAGTCTCAAACTTTTCCTCAACGGGAGCAAACGGTTCAAAATGAGTTTGTAATAATGGTGTATTTTAAGCAAAAGTGTGAATGCACATGCATCTTAAAATAGCTTTAATTACAGAAAACAATGATTTCAAATTGCTATAAAGCACACAAGTTTTGTTCAATGCAGCTGCAAGAATTACATATTTTAATTTCTGTTGTGTTTTACCTGCTCTCCAATTTTATTTTACTTTTTTTTTTCATTCTGAGGTTTGATGTTGTGCTTTTTCCATTTGCAATAAAACAAACTGTTCGTTGGTGGGCTTTCAGGTGCTGAAGTTCACTCGCACTCTTACTAAACATTTTAACACGTCATAAGGTCGATTGCCACAAGCTTTCGAGGGTGCTCAAGGCGGTATGACCTGGCTACCCGTTGCATTCATGCTTGCTTACCTACGCAACCTGTCAACCCCGACGTGGGAGGTGGCTGGGGGAGTGCGGAGGTTGGGGGGAGCTAGGCTGCAGGGGGGCGACGGTGTGCAGCGAGGGAGGTGTCCCTCAGAACACGATCTCACTACTAGGCGGCTGCCAAGTCCCACCGGACACCCGTGATCAGAGACCCGGCGGCAGCGCGGAAGGCGGCACCCCATCAGAAGCTCCTGGGACCTGCGGCGTCGGCAGAACGCCGCCTCACCTGGACCACCAACCTCCCTCCCTCCTCCAGCCCGCCGTACCGTTTGCCCGGCGGCGTCCCCTCACTCCGCCCAGCCTCGTTCTGACCGGAAGCTGTCGCCACCGTAAGCCGGTTCCGCCAGCTGCTCGCCGCGCAGGCACTGTGGGGACCGGGGGCGGGGCCTTGCGCCGTTTAAAGGCCCGGGCGAGGCAGGCGGCTCAGGGCGCATGCGCAGCGGGCCTCCGGGTCCTCGGCCTGGGAGTAGCTAAGGCTGTTCCTTTCCGCGCCACTGGGTGTCGCTGTCGAGCCGAATTTGGAGCATGCGGGTTGCTGCGCGGACATGCTTGGTTTGTAAAACTTTCCAGGAGAAGAGAGCGTCCTCCTCCTAAAAGGTCGGGGGGCCAAAAATATCTCAGGTTCTGTGTTCTTTGTAGCGTTTGCACTGTGCAGAAGTAACACAGTGCTACATAGCCGATGGCACAGAAACATACTTGTATGGACTACAGGCTACTCACATGTGTTAGGTGATTTGAAATAAAGTTAGCCAATAGTTTTGTTGAGCACCTTACTGTGGATAACTATAGTGGCTATTCAAGATACACGGAAATATAAACTCAGGTGTTAAAGTCCAACAACTCTTGCCTTCCACCAGAAATGGTGGCTGTGACCTGCCCTACTCCACCAATGAGAAGTCAACAATTACGGGCAAAGTGTAAGAAGAGCACTTGGAACTGTTTCCTTTGAAAGTGAAGCTTTGCTGCACTGGGGAAACAAACGCTAGAGTGCCCAGTTATTTGAGGGGTTGTCAAGGGTGGAGAGACTGTATTTCACAACACGGACAGTTCAGGGCTAGCTTAAAGTGGAGCCTGAAGGGACTCGGGCCAGCTTGAGCACGGCAAGCATAGTTCCGGCAGCCTTGCCCTGCTCCCCCAGTCCCTCTGCCTTGCTAAAACCACTAGATTTATTCCTAAAGCTAGCCATCAAGGTCTTTTCCCTTATTTGGCCATTTCTTCCTCCTGAGGCCATCAAACCACGCTCTCACCTTGGCTCTAGAATTACCAATCAAAATACGCCACATCCTAACCCATTCAACACAGACTCCTCTTTTTCTCTTTCGTTGCTTTTGTTTGTTTGTTTGTTTGTTTTGAGACAGGGATTCTGTGTAGCCTTGGTTGTCCTGGACTCACTTTGTAGTCCAGGCTGGCCTCGAACTCACAGCGATCCACTTGAGTGCTGGGATTAAAGGTGTGTGCCACACCTGCAAGGTCATTTGCTGCTGTTTTTCTGCCTGAGTCAGAAAGTAGCCACTTTGACTTGTTTTCTCTGCTTTAAAGGATTTCTCTGTGGAAACAGGTGCTTGGGTGTAGATTGTGTCTAGCCCTGGTCTGAAAGGAAACCGGCTAGGCCAGAGCTCCTAACACAGCCCGATACTAGGGCTCCCTATGGCCAATTGTTTAATGTTTAGTTCTCCTAAGTCTCCAGAACTGTGATGTTGCAATGCAAAGCCACGCACAGCAGGTGCCCCTGCTGTGTGTTAGAGGAGGCCCCATTACTGGTCGGAGAGATAGCTCTTCTTGTTCATCTGTGCCTTATTCAACAGCTCCCGAACTCCTCTGTCTGGTGCAGGCAGAAGCACGCATTACTGATAGGAGAGCCACGAACTATGAAACAAGAAAAGCTAGAAACGGATTCAAAGACCTGACTCTAATCTAAATTGTTTGCTTGTTTGTTAGCTGCATGGTTCATGGAGAACCAAGTTTGCTTTGTTTTGTCCTCACTGAATGGAGAGAGAGAGAGAGAGAGAGAGAGAGAGAGAGAGAGAGGAAAAGGAAGGACATGACTGCTCCGAAGTATGGTGGAGGAGAAGGTTTATTTTATTTTATTTTGTTGTTGTTGTTTTTTGAGACAGGGTTTCTCTGTGTAGCCTTGGCTGTCCTGGACTCGCTTTGTAGACCAAGCTGGCCTCGAACTCACAGAAACCCTGTCTGAAAAAACAAAAAACAAAAAACAAAAAAAAAAAACAAAAAACAAAAAAAACAAAGCCGGGCGTGGTAGCGCAAACCTTTAATCCCAGCACTCGGGAGGCAGAGGCAGGCAGATCGCTGAGAAGGTTTATTTTAGATTAAAGAGAGCGCACAGCCCGAAGCACAGACATCCAGCAGAGGCCAGAGTGAACACTATCTGAGCTTGGCCTCAGGACGGTAAGAATCAGGTGTGTATCTACCTTGGCAGGTCCACTTCAGTGAAGGTAATAAAAATAAAACACAAAACAACAAAGCAAAACAAACACACAAAACACAGGGCAGCGCTTTGCCTTGGGAATTCAATTCCTCTCTGCTCTTCGGAGTCACGGAGTGTGCGCAGACAACAGCTGACTGAAAACGCGGAGCGGAATCTGGCTCCTACGGGCCACCGTCGACACGGGGTGGAGCCTACTCTTCTGCGCATGCCCGGAGGCTGGCCTCGCACTCCGGGGAGGAAGCGGGAGAACAGGTTATGTGGGGGCCGCCGGGGGCTTTTGCCGGCGACACCGCGCGCGGGCCGGAAGTGCAGGCTGCGCCAGCCGCGCCGCAGGAGCTCCGGGCTAGACGGTGGCGACGGCGGCCCCTCGGCGGGAGGAGGACGATGAGGAGCGGCGGGGGCGGCGCGGGGCCTCGCTGCTGCGCGGAGCCGGGTTCCGAGCCCGCGGCCGACTGCGCAGCCCGCCCGCGAGCCTGAGTGAGTGCGGCGGGGACGCGGGCGGCCTCCCCCGACCTCCTCCCCCGGGGCGGCTCGCTCCCGTCTCCTCCCCCGCCCGGAACAGCGGGGCAGCAAGCCCCGGGCTGGAGTCGGAGGGACGGGTGCGTTTCTCTGTTAACAGGTGCAGACCTGCTCACGGCGCAGCTGCGAGCCGCGGGGCCTTACAACCAAGAGAGTTGCCGCACTCTTACTTGGAGTCACTTGGCCTGGAGGAGACTTTTCCACACCGTCGTCGGTGTGAAGCGAAAGTGCATGAGGGAGTGTGCTTGGCCGAGCTGTCAACCTAAGACTAATCTCTTTTAGCTCCTGTGCACTTGATTACTATCTAGGCGGCGGTAGCCAGTGGCTGTTAAGTTTGACGTTTGGCTTTTGTTTTTGTCGACCCCGTCTTCTGGCATAAGTACTTCAGTGCGTGCATGCTTAGACGTGTTCTCTTCTAAGGCACTGTTTTATCTCACTGAGAATGAATGATTGTCCATGCCGAGTTATGTCCCAACTGCTACCTAAGACATCACCCAGTCGGGCGGTGATTGAGTTGGGCGTGCTCTGTACCTCCTGCTGTTGCAAGTGTGCAGTGGAGCAGCATAAGGCCACCGCCGTCAAGGACCTCCCAGCCTGTGTAGGCAGGCTCATCAGCACGTTGGTAAATACTGCCACATGAGTTGGCACAGACTACAGAATGGAACTGGTGGCAGTAGGGACAAGGCCAAGGAAAGCTATCAGGGGTATCTGTAGTCTGAGCTTGGTTTCAGCAGAAAAATAAAGCTTTCTCCCGATGTGAATGTATAACCACCAGTGGGTCCTTGCTGTGGTTTAACCCATGTTGGCATTCGCGGTGCTTACTGGGACTTGCTTTGCAGTGACGTGGAATAGAATACTTGAATTTTTGTCTCTGAAGTGGCAGCATTTTATCACCACATCTTAGCTATAGTTAACCTAGATGCTTCGCCCTGCTTTTGTATGTTAGGAAATGAATGTTCAGAAAGACCAAGCAAGTGGAGGGCAAGCTGATTTCTACAGGTATATCTACAGGTGGCCTTTCCCTGGAACATTGGAGGCAGCTTGTCTTCTGAGTTACTGGCCGGGCTCTCCCAGCCCATCAGCCAGACACAGTGCAGAAACTGAGGCGCTGAGCCGTCAGTCTCTTGTGTGGGGGGAGAGCGGTCTCTCTGGCTCATCTATCCTCCAGGGTTACAGTATCTTCTAATGACTGTTGATCTGCCTCAGGAACACCTTCCGGTCCCCACTGTAGGGTAGATCTAGCACGCCCCAGTTCGTGTGACTGAGGTGTTTGGTGGGTGGCTGCCTCCCAGTGGCTTACTACATTCTATGCCGCTGACTTTCATAAGTCTTAGACCCCAAAGCATTGCATTCTGCTAAGTCTGCTTGCCAGAGGCGCCCACAGCAAGAGCAGCCTGGAGTGAGCCCGGAGCGCAGGTACTTCTATAAAGTCTGTTTCATATAAGGAAATGATCCCAGCTTAAGTGAATCTCTAAAAGTTGGCCTGTTTACAATAGTTTATCATTCTACAGTCCAGCATGAGCTTTTAAATATTTAGGCTTGAGAGTTTCTTTTTGTTGTTTACCATTTTCTTACTTGCAGATATTTATAATCTCAGAACAAATTGTTACTGGCTTCCATGGCGACAGTAATCTGTCATCCAAGTTTTTGCCCAAGATTTGCTCAGCCCTTAGTACTGAAAGGAGAAAAGCATAGAGGTGACACTAACTTCCCACCTGGTGTAGTTTGGAAGTGTCTCCTTCACAGGTTCCCATGCTCTCCAGACCCTTTGGCCTCCAGCATCCGCACAGCAGATCTGTTCATCTGTCCCTTGGGACTATCAACACACGTATTCATTATTGATGGCCTGTGGTAACCGGCAGGGAAATGGATAGCTCTTTCTGTGGTGGCCCCAGCACGCCGAGAGCGGCTATTTGTGTTTGCATTTCAGCTGTGCGTCTGGCAACGTGTCAGAACTTCCCAGTGCTTAGCAGCAGAGGAGGAAAGTTGATGTGAGAATGGAGCTCTGTGCTCCTTGAAGTGTGATTGGAGCCTGAATTCCCCAGGAGTAACCAGCATCTCGAGGCTGTCCCCTTGTGGTGCGGTTCTCACTGCCCTGTTCAGTCTTCAACCAGCCAAACTTTGTAACTCACAGAGGCTGTTTTCAACGGCCTTATGCTGTTGGTAGTATCAGTTAACAGATACAAACTGCACTTTTTCCATTTTAAAATGATTAGATTGAGTAGAGAGTAATTTTATTTGTAGGGTAGTTTTGACATTTTTTTAAAGTATAACTTTGTCTATGATAAAGACCTAGATCCACCCAGTTTGCTACCTAGTTCATTACCACACTGACAGTTACAGCATGTCACGCCTGCCGCTGAGTTTCAGTTATTCATGTAGTTGTTACTCTTTAATTTCGGGTGTTTCTTGGTAAAGAACCTCATATATTTACATATTGCTCAAAGGATCTCAGTAGTATGCTTTTCTCAAGGTCATGGGGAAGGAAATAGTTATATTAAAGGACAGCTCTCAACCTTTGGTTTTGGGACCTTGTGACTTTTTAAAGATAGGTTTCTGTTTTTTAAATTCTCTCTCTCTCTCTCTCTCTCTCTCTCTCTCTCTCTCTCTCTCTCTGTCTCTGTCTCTGTCTCTGTCTCTCTGTCTGTGTGTGTGTGTGTGTGTGTGTGTGTGCGCGCGCGCGCGCGTGTGCACGTACCCTCACTTGTGCCTGCATCTCTGCCTCGCTGTCTGGATATGTACACCTGGGTGCAGTGCCCTCATAGTCCAGCAGAGGGCCCTGGATCTCTTGGAGCTTGTTGAGACTTGTCCATCAGGGGTGCTGGGAGCTGAACTAAGGTTGTCTCTCCAGCCCTCAGGACATCTTTATAGTAATTATTGAGGACTCAAAATAAATTTGGGCTAAATGGATATTTTATTGTATTAGAAATTAAAAGTGGAAAAAAATAAGAAATTAAAAGTAGAAATTTGTAAATTAGTAACAAATCCATGACAGAATAAACAACATTTCTTGTAAACCTCCTGTAATTGCAAAAATAGGACTATGGCATTGCATAACCCTTTATCACTTTAGTGCCTGCTTGGTGGAAGGCCAAGCTGTGCTTCTGCGTCTGTGCTCAGAGGTAAAGTGTGCAGAAGTATTTCCACATCCCACTGGCTGTAGGTGGAGGGACAAGGTGTTGTCTACGACTGTAGCACACTTAAGAAGTAGCTCCCTAAGAGTCGCTTACCTTGTGGTATTGGAAACCTGTGTCAGAGAAATTTTGGACAGTGAGATCCACTGGGGCTGCCTTACATTTAAAATGGCTGTGTTGTGTTACACTCCTGGCAGTGTAAACTCATGACTTCCAGCCTTCTCCAGTGCGTTCACTCACTTTTGCAAATGGTAACACAGTCAGTCGCCAGAAATCACACAGAGTTGTCAAAGTCTTCAAGTATTAGAAACTTGAAGCTTCATTCATCTAAAAAAAAAAAAGTCTTGTAAAAATGTAGCTTGCAGTTTGTTAGTTGTCTGTTAATGTAAAAATACGTCACTGTGAAAAGGCGGCCAGTGTAGCCTGCACTTCAGATGTGTGTCCATGCATGGCCCAAGAGCTTCATGCGTGGTGTTCCTGTGTACAGCACATGCTGGGTAAGTTGTAGAAGTGTTAGCATGTAGCTGACCGTTGATGTTGTCTCTGCAGAACTATTACATGAACCTGCGTCCTCTTCCTCAGGCTCATAACTAGGAAGGGAGGGAGCTCCTGCCTATTAGTGCTGTACACGGGCACTGCTAGGTCGCGGCTGCACCATCACGTACACAGCGCAGTCAACAGACACTGGCAGGGTATGCACTGTCGTGGTGTGAAGACAGTGCCGCCCTCACGGACCCTCCGCAGGGTCTTGAGCAGCTCCAGAAGCCTATACCACCTTTTGAGAACATGCAGCATAAAACCACCCATCTCAGCTGGGGCCTCAGAGTTCACGGGATGTAACTGCTCTAATTTCCCCTCTGCTGCCCTGGCCAAGTACATATTAGCTTACTCTGAACCCTTTGTGTTTCCAAGAACAACTGTGCTAAGTGGTTAAAGTTGAGTGGCACCAGCACATGTCGTGGAAAGGAGGAATCCTAGCCCTGCAGCGAGCCCTGTCCTGCTTCTAAAACACTTGCTCGGCGTTCCCTTGGTTTCTTTTGTGATGGGCAGTAGTGAAGTGAAGCTTTGGGTTTGTTTTGCTGTGTTACGGATGACTGATCTTTGATTTTCTTCATGGCCTCTGTAACTGCATGAACTTGTGACGTAGGTTCAGTCATGAGTGTATGTCTGCCATGTGAACAGCTCAAAAGCTGCTTAAGATGTACCCAGCAGATGATGAGCCGTACAGTAGCAAAGCTGTAGCGCACTGATCATGGTCAGTGTGCAGGATTCAGAGTGGTAACCTTGTCTGCGGTGTTGTCCTGGGTCTTTAAGTGGTGTAACACAGTAAGATGATCACTCTTAGCGAGCACACTGGGAAGTCAACTGAGAACATCTCCAGTGGGTCAGGTGGGCTTGGCAGCAACCCTGAGGCTATAGCTGTATTCTAAGGGATGGGCGTAACTTTGATATTGAATTTTATCTCTTGATATACCAGTTTATAAGGTAGTTAAATGCTTTTCTGTTTGTGCGCGCACCTGTGTGAGATTAAGTTTACATCACGTGCATAGGAACCTATGGGGGTCAGAAGACGGCATTGGGTCCCCTAGAGCTGGAGTTGCAGGTGGTTGTGTGGCGCCATGTGCGTGCTGGAGATTGAGTGAGCAGTAGTAGTAAGCACTCTTGGTGGCTGAGCCATCTCTCCGGCCCGAGGATGTATGTAAGAGAATACAGTTTATATCAGTCAGGGAGCACAGCACTGAGGAGTTAGATGACCGTGGCCCGGCCGCTTGGTATATTAAGTAGTTTTCCATTTTGTCTCCAGTCGGTTGGTCTTGTGTGGCAGTTAGCCTTCCTGGTACCTCACTGAAGCTGCGATGGCAGGGCAGGCTTTGCAGCAGCTCACATGGTACACACCAGAAAGCACAGAGCTTTGTGGAGCAGAAACGGAGCTAGGCTATAACTCTCAAGGCCTAACCTAGTAGGCCTGTGTCTGCCAGCCAAGCCCCAGGGCCAGAAGGGCCAGAAGGCCTAAAACAATGCCATGAGCGGGCTGGGGAGTGAGTGCTGAAACCCTTGAGCCCTTGGGAACACTGCACCTTTAAATCATTGCTGAGTGTACCTGCCGTAGACATAAAGACAGGAAGCATCCAGAGCTCAGTGCCTGATCGCAGGGAGACACAGCTCTCATCTTCACATTTGTGTCTCAGGAACAGTTCTCTCACAGGAAAGCAATGCTGTCTGACCTGGCTTTCCTCCTTTTTTATGTCCTGAGGCGTGCTTGCTGACTGCAGTGCAATGCTCCAGGCCACTCTGTTCAGAAGGCAGGAGTTAGCTGTAACTGTAACTGTTTTCTCATTCACATATAAGTCAAGTGTGGTGTAGTAGGACGCATACTCTGTGACTGGGCCATGCATAGTTGGTGGCATTGATGCTGTAAAGCTTACGTTCAAGCATGTCACACTCTTCTGACCTTAGCTAACATGATGCAACAAACACTTTGAGGAGGAACATGTGCTTAGCTGTCGGGAGCCTCAGGTATTGGAGAAGAGAGGAGGAAAATGTAGATGAAGAACAGGCATGCTAACAAGGGCTGGTACATTCTAGAGAGTGCTAGAGTCTTGAATGAAACCACCTAAGGGGAGCAGTGCTGGTTCTGTTCCTGTTGTACAAAACGTGAGGAAATTAGTGTTAAAAGAAATCTGTGGCTCATGCTTACTGACGCTCACTGCTCCTTGCCTTGTGCCTGTGAGGGGCAGTATGCTGTGGAAGGGTCTGACTGGTAGAGAGCACTGCTCCTTGTAGGGTCCTAGCTTCCTCCCAGGAGTCGCACTTCCTGAAGCTCCATGTCATCCAAGGAATCCTGGACACAGCCACATCCACACTGTACTGGAAATCATTGAGCAGACATTAGTCAGAGCCTACAGGGTGATACACTGACCAGGAAAGAGTCTGAGGAGGATGGACATTAGGGTTGCAGACAGTGGTTGCCACTTCAGTCAACTGGATGTGACGGCCAGTAAGGTTTGTTCTTGCATCTCAAGAGCTCACTGAGATTCCCAGGAGTTTCCTAGGAGTGGGTGAGTCTACAGAGTGATGCCTTTCAGAGACATCTGTGTGATGCTGTCGGGTCATGTCTGACAATATGGCAAGGACAGAATGAAAACATGAAATCGGCATTTCCTTCCACACAGGCTAAACTCACAGGCAGTGATGTAGCCGAATGCTGTGGAAGAGGTTAACGCTTAGCGTTTCTGTGTACTTCATAGACATTCAGTGCTTTCTTCAGGTAGGGATCTGGGCTATGACCAAACCATCAGTTCTGCTGACTGTGATGCTAAGGTGTGAGTGCATTCCAGCTTGCAAACTGCATATTCTTTTCTGGTGATACCTCATACATGTTTTGCCATGTGGCATATACTTTGAGGAACAGTTGATGACCTCAGTCATCTTGCATGACGGAGTCTTGGGTTAGCTGGACATTTCAGACTCTGAAGACTTAAGTATCACACAAGGTGCGAGCCAAGCTCTGCATCATTCAGTGGTGGCTACATAGCCTGTGGCATCAAGTATATCTTTCCCATTGGTAGTTCGGGTATAGTGGAAAGATGGCACGGGGTGGAGAGTAGGGCCCACACAGTGCAGCTGCCTCCTGCTTCTCACACAGTGATGTCTTCCTAACAGCCCATGGACATAGGATCTGAAGCCTCGCAGAGGACAAGCTATCCCAGCTCAGAGAAGCCCTCACTTCAGCTTGGCCTGTCTGTAGCCCTTCCCTGTCCTCTTAACCAGAAGGAGCTCACCAACAGGAGGCTTTTCCTGGCCAGCCACAGTGCTCTGGAGAAGCTCAGCTAGGAGCCTGCCTTTCTCTGGTTTCAATAGGCATGCAGGTGAAAGGCAGGTTGCTTTTTGTATGCTAAGTGAGGAGGAGGAGCTCTCCTTAACCTTCATCCATCTCTGTCTGCAGTTGACTCATGGCAGCATTCGTTTTCACTGTCAGACATCCGGGCTGTATGTGTTGATAGCGTGGCTCCGTGTATAGCTCATTGCTGACAGTTTCACTGAATGACATTCACTGTTGCGGTTCCGGTTCCTCCGAGAGTGCCTTTGAGGTCACTGGTGGAATAGGGCAGAGCTTGCCAACAGGTTGGGTCATGTGGTGTCATTCTGACCCAAGCCTGTAAGCATGAAGGAAACATTCATGCATGTGTTCTAAACAATTCAGGTTCCATTGGTACTCCTCAAAATGGCTGACAGTTATCCCTGCACTGTGATGTAAGCGCCCACTACAAATGATGTTTATCATACTTGTTATGATAATGATACCTTGAGGTGGCTTCTAGAAGGCTTTGTGGGAACTTCCAAGTTTGTCACTGCTGATCAGTTAAATGCTCAGACAGACAAATGGCCTAAGTGCCCACTGCTCAGAAAGTACCTCAGTTTTAGCAAGCTGAACTTTAAACCATGACTGGTTTTCATAGGCAGTGTAGCCTTGGGTGTGCAGCCGTGAGGATTACAGTACTTAGGCAGGAGAAGAGGCTAAGGGCTGTGGTAGCGGAGCAAATCTAAGTGTGCCTTCCTGCGGATGGTGAGCTCCCCAGTTCCCCATACAGATGACGGTTTTCTTTAATAAGAACTATGATTTGGAAACTAAGTCACCTTATTGCTAATTACTCAATTGCAGGCACACTTTCCATGACACATGTTTATAGATTTTTATTATCTTACATGTATTAAGTAAATTCTGATATTGAAAATTAATTTCAACCACAACCAGAAAGCTATAGAGTCAGAAATAACAGTTACAGGGCAAATGAAATTAATCATATTTTTATTGCTGACCAGCCTTGTGTAGGAATTAATTTAAATCTCATTGTATTACAGAGAGTGATTAGACAAGAGCTAGGTGACAAGTGAGGAGGCAATCACTCAGTAGGACTGAGTAGAGCAGTGGGGCCAGCTTGCTGCTTCCTACCTAGAGGGTAGGCTAGAGGAAGACTGGGGACCATGCGGCGGAGGCTTGAGGGCAGGGGGTTGCAGTGTGCTTTGGCCTTCTGGGTTACTATTGCCCTGAGTCACTCAGCACTGACACCCTGTCGGGGGAGTGAGTGGACTGTGGAAAGAGCAATAGAGTATGACTTCTAGAAATAAAATCTTAAGTGGTATCTTACCAAGTTTTGCAGTACTCTAATGTACATGTGTGTATAGGCACACCATATGTGTGCGATTCCAAACATTTTAAGTCAGTTTTTGGATCATAATTACAATTGTCATCATCATTGGTTTTGTTACATTGTAAAGCTGGGGATCAAATCCCAGGCTTTGCATGTGCTAGCAGGTAGTCTATCATTGACTTGTATGTGTTGCGTCCACTTTTTAAAATATTTTACATAAAGTTGAAGCCAATTTATTTTCAGGTTTTCTGGTTTTTGTTTCTTTGATTGATTGTATTTTGGTTTTGTTTTAGTTAGTTGGTTGTTTTGATTTTTCAAGACAGCTGGCTGTTCTAGAACTCTCTCTGTTTACCAGGCTGGCCTCGAACTCATAGAGATCTGCCTGCCTCTATCTTGAAAGTGCTGGAATCAAAGGCATCTTAATTCAACTCAGAAATAAGTCTAAAGTTTGTATGAAAAGGTCATATGACCATGTAGTATCACATGACCATGTGTCCTCCTCAGACTTTGTTGCTGAGCTGACCCCTGTCTGAACTTCTGACAGGAGTATGAGCTTTTGACAGGAGTATGAGCTAATCCTGCAGCCTACTATGGTGCTCTGCTGAGCAGGCTTTATGCTGTGCCCTGTGGCTCCGTTTTACCAGATGGATACTTGGCAATGCTTGGGCGTACTTCCTTTAAGTTGTGTTTTCATTTGACCTGCAGTACTTCTCTTCCCGTAATGGGACTTGGATGGCCATGCTTATTTCTAGAAATAAAAGATAAATGGACTATGCTGGTGTTTTATGTTTAAAATAATTCACTTGAATAAAATCCAAGCATGAAGACTAAGGGAGCGGGGAGTTCAGTTGCCTAACATGCAGTGTCCCCTGCGTGTAGTTCCCAGTGCCGTATAAGACTGAGCGTAGGGCTGTAAGCCGGTAGTCCCACACTGGAGTCACAGACAGGAGGGTCCGACGTTCTAGGCCATCCTTAACTGTACACACACACACACACACACACACACACACACACACAGAGTGGAAACATACATGAAGCCATAGTAAAAACTCATTTATGAAATAACTGACTATTGACAAGTCTATAAGTTTATTTTTTGCAATCAGTCAATAAACACACTGTTTATGGCTTACTGGCATTTTTTTAAAGCATAAAAACTGTCTCAGGTTCATTTATGACAACATGCATAAAATGTATTTTTGAGATACAGTCTAAGTAGCCAGCACTAACCTCAGACTCAGCACCTGGGTAAATCTCTGACCCACACTGCCCACTGGTGCAGTTTCTTCCCCACCATGTCAGGATCTGCTGCTGCTTTGTCTAGCGAGCCCTTCTGCTTCCTTTAGGTCTGCCTCCCAGGATCTGTGTGCATCTGTTTCACATTTGTGACATCTGTGTCACATTGACAGACTTGGCTGTGTGTCAGCACCGGCTCCCTTGTTGACCTGTGACTGACCTCAGTGAGGATCATTGCAGCATGCTAGGTGCTGCAGTGCGTTCCTCACAGCACTAGCAGTCTGATTTGTTTACAGTCTCATATCAAGGATATGTTGTTAAGCTTTTTCTCAAAGTAATGCAGTATTAGGGTAAGTTACTTTAGTTGGTTTTGGTAGGTTACAATCTCATAGTCCCCTCTTTCTAAGTACAATTTGCCCTGGACAAGTGTGTGTGGCTTAGCCATCCTTTTGCCATGAGCCTGTGATTTCTGTTTCTTTGCCCTCTGGTAGTTACTTGTTGTTTTTTGTTTGTTTGTTTGTTTGTTTGTTTGTTTGTTTTAAATCAGAGTGAATGTAAAGTTGTAAAAAAGGGGGGGGGCAAAGGGGGGATTGAAAGCACTGAGGGTAGGAGGGCCTCCAAGAAGCACGCTGCCTCCTGACTTAATTATACAGCTGGTACAGCAGCCAGATCCAAGCCTCCACCTCCTCACATGTGAGGCTGGGAATGGCGTTTACAATTTGTGCTTGTTGTTAGTTTCTGTCGACCCACTGAGAGTACATGAATGAAGCACCTTTTCACAGAGTGTAGGTTTGATGACTACAGGTTGGGAAGACAGCATGGGGGCTGGAGGGGAGTTGTGGTGACCCCTTTCCTGGGCAGAGTGAATTAGCTCCTGGAGCGCTGAGTGCATTTCACGGTGGCCCTTACAGTGCAGGAGAGGTGCTTTCTGAGTCACGGCCTCTCTCTGTCTCCTAGGATACCTACGTGGAGCTACCATGGAAAAATCCTGGATGCTGTGGAACTTCGCGGAAAGATGGCTACTAGCCTTGGCGTCCTGGTCTTGGGCTCTGTGCCGCATCTCCCTTTTGCCTTTGATAGTGACTTTTCATCTGTATGGAGGCATTGCTTTACTTGTGTTAATACTCGTGTCGATTGCGGGCATCCTGTATAAATTCCAAGATGCCTTGCTCTACTTTCCAGAGCAGCCATCCTCTTCCCGCCTTTACGTTCCCATGCCCACGGGTGTTCCACATGAAAATATTTTCATCAGAGCCAAAGATGGAGTCCGCCTGAATCTGATCCTGGTGAGATACACTGGAGACAATTCCCCCTACTCCCCAACTATAATTTATTTTCACGGGAACGCGGGCAACATAGGCCACAGGTTACCAAACGCGCTGCTTATGCTGGTGAACCTCAAGGTGAACCTCGTGCTAGTTGACTACCGGGGCTATGGGAAAAGCGAAGGGGAGGCCAGCGAGGAAGGACTGTACTCAGACGCGGAAGCTGTGCTAGACTACGTGATGACCAGGCCTGACCTCGATAAAACGAAGGTTTTCCTTTTTGGCCGCTCACTGGGAGGAGCTGTGGCCATTCACTTGGCTTCTGAGAATTCGCACAGGGTGTCCGCCATCATGGTGGAGAACACCTTCCTCAGCATCCCACACATGGCCAGCACCCTGTTCTCCTTCTTCCCCATGCGCTACCTTCCTCTTTGGTGCTACAAGAATAAGTTCCTGTCCTACAGGAAGATCTCGCAGTGCAGGGTGCCTTCTCTCTTCATCTCCGGCCTCTCCGACCAGTTGATCCCCCCCGTGATGATGAAGCAGCTGTACGAGCTCTCCCCATCCCGGACTAAGAGACTAGCCATTTTCCCAGACGGGACGCACAACGACACATGGCAGTGCCAAGGCTACTTCACTGCGCTCGAACAGTTCATCAAGGAAGTGATCAAGAGTCATTCTCCTGATGATGTGACGAAGACATCATCCAGTGTCACCATCATCTGAGGATGTGTGTCCTTTCTGGGTGTGCTCATATGGTCTGCAGTGACTGAGCTTTCAGAGGCTCGGCTCTGCGTCTGATGGCCCTGGAACCTTCCACACTTTCAGAGCTGGGCTTCTTGAGAATGTTTGATCTTCCCATCAGAGCTCCAGCCTGGTGAAATACCTACCCTTAGCTTTAGTTTAATATTCTGGTTTGATAGACGTCATTCAAACGCTTCTTACTGATTAAGCGGTAAAATCTATGTTGTGCTCAGATGGAGACACAAACAGGAACCCTTCAGGGATCATTCCTTTAGTAAATACTGGGACAATCACGGGAAGCAAGCCTAGTGCTGCTGCGTTTTCACCTTAAACATTAGGATGAACTGCATGGTGGTGTTTTATTCTTGACTTATGCAATGCGATATTTTTAATGTAAATAGCACTGGTCACATGCCAATGTATATGGTCTCCTGGGTTATATCTATTTTTATGTAAACTCTATTTTGTTTCAGTGAGGAATGAGTGTGAGGACTGTGATGGATTCCGTGCTCTGCTGCTGCTGCTGCTGCTGAGATCAGCATTTTCCTATAATAAACAGGACCATTTTTCCGATACAAATGTACTGTGTTTCTGTTAGGTACTGTCCGCATCGTGGCTCGTGGGACAGGAAGTTAGCATCTTGCTGCAGCTTTCTCTGCATGCTGGACTTTTTGACATCGACGATTTTGGTTGCAAACAGGATTTTTGCCTCTGCTTTTTTTTTTATCTCCAGCTAAACACTAACAGCCAGAGAGGGCGAGAACTAGCCGGTAGGTGACTCAGGGTATCTGAGCACGTGTGAGCACAGCCTTACGCCGTGCTTTCATCTGAAGTCCAGTACCTAGGATGTGCCTGCCCTGGCAGAGGCCAGCTGCATTTATTGAACTTTTTGCAAGTAAATTACATACTGAAAAACAAAAAAGCAAATAGTGAAGTATGGCTTAATATTCCAGTTCTGTGTAATGGGGCTGTATAAAGTGACAGTTTTCACAGATGGGACCGAAGGGTTCCAAAGCTTTTGCCGGCCTGTTGCACGTGTAGCGATTGAGCTGTAGGTGGGAAGTTGCACTTGACGAAGGGAGCCCTTGAAAACCTGAGAACACTTGCTGTTCTCCCAGCCAGGAGGTGGGACCTGCCAGGTCCTTCCCCACAGTCCTCACCAGGTAGATGGGCTTGACCCCCGCATTAGGTCAGCTCCAGCACAGTTGCAGAGAGCTCGGCTGCACGCACTGACCTTCCACAAGCAGCTAGGGCAGAGGACTAGTGAGTCAACCATCTTACCTTGATTTCAGACTTTCCATGAACATAGGGCTAGAAATACTTTTCCAAGTAGCATTCTTAGCCTTCATTTTATGCCAGTGTTTAGAAAACAATAATGTATAGCAAGTATAATTTCTAAAGAATAATGCTTTTCTATAAATTATTAATTGTAAAGAGTCTTGTTTTTTAAAGAGCTGGTAACTCGTCGTGGAGGGTATATTTTGTATGTGTAAATTCACTACAATTAAAGGCTGCTTTTCATCTTGTCAACTGTTGCTATATAGATGACTAACTACCCTGAGTAATACTCTACTAAGAGGGCAAAAACTAGCAACAGCCAGACATGAGCTGTCCTGGCGTACACTGCCAGTTTTTACGTTGACGGAGAGCTGTATCATGTTGTGCTTCCATCAGTCGCTTCGTCTGGAGGAGCTTACAGTGTGAGTGGATACATTGTCCTGCCGAAGTAGGGCAGCTGCCCCTCCTTGCTGTTCCTCGGCTGCTTTCTGTCAAGCTTTTGCTGACTGGGGCTTGAGGGGTGGAAGAGCACTCAAGTGCACCACCTTTGCTCTCCTAGAGGAACCTTCACTTCTGCAGCAGAGACAGTTAGAGCTATGTTTAGGGGTGTAGGGCATCTCTCATGACCTGCTTTCTGTTTGATGCGATTCCATTAGCTGGGCGGAGATGGAAAACAAGCTTGTACTTACAGGGGCCGTGATGCACTCCTGGCAATGTTTTTAAAAACTTTCTCATTTGGTCTCAGTCTCAAGGCCTGCCAGTCTGTGAATTTCTAGCTCATTGCTCAAGAGTAGTGAGAAAAATGAATAAATAATCTTGTTATTTAGTTACTGTAAATTTGGAAATACTAAAACTATCCTAAACATGACAAGATAAACTTAGAAAAAAATCTAAAATTCTATATCTTAAAGAATAATAGAACCAGATGTTAAAAAAAAAAAAAAAAAGAAAAAAAGGTTCTTCAGAGAGTACTGCATACTAAGAGAAGGATGTGTTTGTCACAGACAGAAGGCTACTAGCAGGCTAGGAAACACCTGACAGACTTAGTGACTCCATTCTTCACTTGAGAGGCAGAAACACTTAACTGACAAAGTGGATAACCTGAAAACCCTAGGACATCATTTTAGATCCAAGCCCTAACACTGGGTCATCTGAGGTGACTTCCTTAAGCTTTGCTAAGAAGGTCTTGACTGCGGTGACACATCCATTAACTGTTGCTGTAAAACGGATCACACAACATCTTAGATCATGGGTGGGCTGGAGACATCGCTCGAGCCGTGGCATGTGCGTCTCTGAGGTTCACACCTGCTGCTGTTTGCCCTTCTGTTAGGTTTGCCTCGGTCTGCTAGAGACGCTTGAATACAGTGTGAGCTGCCTTGGAGCTGTGCTTAGTACTGGCTTATGGTAGCTTGTCCTCCCTCCTTGAGGTCAGGGTTCATAAGGTGAGCAGTTGAAAGAAGTCACCTCTCAATTAGGCCAGCGATTCTCAACCTATGGGTCAAACAGCACTTTAACACAGGTCGCATACCAGGGATTTGCATTACGGTTTCACAACAGTAGCAAAGTTACAGTTGTGACATAGCAATGAAGATGATTTTGTGGTTGGGGGTCACCGCAGCGTGAGGAACTGTGTTAAAAGGTCGCAGCATAAGGAAGGTTGAGAACCATTATTGACATACTTAAGCCCTCTGGTCATGCCCCAAGCCTTTTTCCTATCATGTTTGATAATTATATATTTTAAAGAACTGAAAAGGAAAAATTAGTCCTAAGTAACTATTTCGGACTGTCCACTTAAACTTAGGTATTTTCACGTGACTCAGGTAAAGTTAGAATTGACGTAGCACAGGGGTCTATTTTTTAGCTAGAGTAGAAAATGCAACTCTGTGTTCTCACTGCCTATGCACCTCCCCTCCCCTCCCCTCATCGGAAACACTGCTCGCTTGTGTGGCAGAGCCAGTCAGCCATCCTACTGCTCGTCAACATTTGCCAATAACACAGATATACCTCCATTTATATTTTGTATTGTAAAAATGTAGATTAAAGATAGGACCATATAACCCACACTTCTTGACAAAAAGTGCAATATATACATATATAATTGGTGTGTGTGCGGCAGCATCTCTAACAGCTTCTGTCAGTACAGCAGGTACTTACAACCCATCTTCCACATAGTTAGATGCATTCATTATAAAGTACGTTAGTCCAGTTTCATAATCTGAGCCGTAATTTTGTTATTGCTGTATTTCTTTAAAATAGTAATAAAATTTTATAGCTCAAATTTGAATGTCCTAATACCTATGTGCTAACCATGGCAAGGAAACACTGGTGGGGGTTTTGTTTATTTGGTTGGGTTTTTGTTTTGTTTTATATTTCTTTTAAGGTATACTTCCTATTTTTCTGTACTGACATGCAATAAATTGATATATGAACAGCTTGATTATAATGTCATCAGATAGTTTGTATTCAGTCTTTTTAAAAATTCTATTCATGTAAAGTTTATCATAGGATATTAAGGTATCTAATGGTTCAATAAAACCATGAGTTTCACTGAAAGTAATGAATCTTATTCTAATGGTGTGGATGAAAATGTTTGCATTTCCGTCTCCCAAGAATATGACAGTTTTATGTGTGTTTAATTTAGGCTGATATCAAAAATATATTCTACATATTAACTATTGTTGAGCGCCTAAACCCCAAACATCCCTTCAGCCACATGGCTGCTGTTGAACCGCCTCCTCATCTACAGATTTCATACTTTTCTAAGAAGTGTTTGTGGTTGTTTTCCTCCCATCTGTGTTTCAGTTGATGGTCTCACAGTCAGCCTTCATGGTGTGTAACTCCCTCCCCCTAAAAAGGCAGGCACTCTCGTATCTGAGTAGTGCCACCAAAGATAGAAGGCTGGCAGTACATGGCATGCCGCAAAGCATCCTAGAGAAGCATCCGGATCAGTCGCTGTCGCCAACTGCCTTCTGTGAGAAAATGGAGTGGGGATCAGGCGCCCGTGTGCCGTGGTCAGAGAACCCCAGCCTGGATTCAGAATGCAGACGACTGTGGATCACTGCCCTCAGTGTTCACGTCTGACCCTGTGACTCTTCCTTACCTTCCTGTGACATTCTAGGAAGTCATGAAGTTTGATCTGACAGAGCTGATTTGCTGAGGGATATGGATGGAGAAGATGGCGTTTGAAAGCTTAGAAACAAGGTGGGAATGGGTTGTGGCGCTAAGTCTTCATCATAAGCTTTTATAGCTGGTGAGCAGCGTGGCCTGGGGTACTCAGAAGAATTTCTTTCCCCACCTCTGTGCCACATCGTTTTCTCCGATCCAGAATACGTTTGCTAATGTCCTCAGTGAAATTCCCTGAAAGAGATGCCCATGTTGGAGTAGACTGGAGTTGCTGAACTTGGAATCCAAAGTGGACTTACTAAATCATTCCAAGGAGTTGCCAAGCGCTGGAATCTAGAGGTTTGTAACAGGCTTTATTCACGTGTTGTTACACAAGTGGCTGTTCTTGCAGAGGCCCAGCGTACTCAACAAACCCCATGCTTTGCGAAGCCTCTTACAGTGGCTGAGGCCGGAGGAGGCTTGGCGAGTTCTAAAGTGATTTCTGAAAAGACTGGAACCAAGTTATTGCTTCCTGCTCTCCACTATCTGCCTTACCAGTGCTGAAATTATGACAGCTGACACCTATTGAAACTTTAAAAAGATTTGTTTTTATTTTACATGTGGGTGTTTTGCCTGCAAGTGTGCCTATGGACCATTTGTGCCCCTCTGAGGCCAAAGGAAGCCATCAGATCCCTTGGATGTAGTTACAGATGTTTGTAAGCTGCCTTTGGGTGCTGAAAATCAAATCTGGATTTTCCAGATGAGCAGCAAGTGTTCTTAATCATTTGCCCATCTCTCCAGCACCTGTTGTGCCATTATAGCTGAAGGGTCTACCAACTCATTCCCAACGTGTAAGGCTACCCCTCTGTGCTTCCTAGCTGCATCTCACATGGAAGGCCTCTTCACAAACAGCTTTCAAACCTCACTTTTTTATTCATAAATGTGGACTCATTCTTTGCCACTGACTCAAACCTGGTGCTTGTGTCTGTAAGTGCCTCTGAGGCCCTGACTCAGGGTTATAGAAGCCCAGAGCATTTTTCTCTCTTTTCTTCACTGTCCATCATATTCAGCCTTTTGTCTTAATACTGGTTATGCTCAGGTCTCTATTACATACTCTTGTTTTCCTTTCCTCCTGCCACAACAAAGCCAACTGCTTTCTGCTCATTATGTGTAGCACCTAGTGAGTTCTAGAAACTCTGTCCTTGCTTGATGCTAAGCCAATCCCCAATCCTTCAAGGAAAGGAAGCACGCAGAAATGATTACTGTGAAAATTCATTTCATAGGGTTGAGACCTAGAGCCACAGCTAACAAATCTGAAAGTTACATGTACATACATCATACATAGAAATGTTGGAAATAGTTCTTGTGATTTACGTGTTTAGGAAACAAGGGATCCATGTCATGAGCCATTCTCTTTGGGAAGTTCAGTAGGCATGTGAGCTTTCTAGAATGTAAAGAGGAACTGGATGCCAAGGTTAGAAATTCGCAGATCCAGCTTAAAGCTGAGTAGAAGAAAAGAAAAATGGGGAACATGCTTGTGGGATGGACACTGGTGGGTGGATGTCAACACGGCTAGTGCCAAAACAAGAAAGGAAGGGACGCTGAGGGAAGGTTGTAGAGCGAAAAGAGCTGGTGGCAATAGATGTCAATAATCCTAACATCATATTGATCAGCAGACCAGAAAGGTGTATGTGGATGGATGGATGGATGGACGGATGGATGGATGGATGGGAAGGGACGGGAGCAGGTGGAGTGGTAGTCATTAGGTCCCAACTTCAGGTTTTTTTTTTTTCAGTGTACCTGTAGTTCTCTTAAACTTATCACCATTAATTTAAAAACGCATGTAAATGTCATCCACTGGCATTTTCCTGAGGTGAGTTTGGGCATACCGTTATAAAAATGCATAAGAGAAGGAGACAGGCTGCACCAGCAAGGGTGAGGATGAGGGATGGCCATCTTCAGACAGCCTGCATGATGGGGTTTCCCAAGTGTGTACTGAGTCCTCAATTTCCAGTAGGTGGTATTAGAAGGGGGTGCTTTAGGGGGTGCTTATATCATGGAGGAGGGCCACAGCTGGCTTTGCTGTGCATCGGAGGAGGGCCACAGCTGGCTTTGCTGTGCATCGGAGGAGGGCCACAGCTGGCTTTGCTGTGCATCGGAGGAGGGCCACAGCTGGCTTTGCTGTGCATCGGAGGAGGGCCACAGCTGGCTTTGCTGTGCATCGGAGGAGGGCCACAGCTGGGAGGGCTGCATAGTCCTCTGCCTCTGAAGACTCGGAACAGATGGTGGCCAGCTGTCTCCAAGCCCAGCAGCACCCTCAGTAGGTTATCTTCCAATCTTTCCTTAGCCTCCAGGTCTGTGGAATCCTGTTCCAGCAGCCCACACTGAGTAAGAGTAAAAGCTGGAACTTGCAGTGAGTGGGTCTGGAGGTAAGTGAGAACGGACTCCATGTCTATGCAGCCCTCTACTATGACTTCCCATTTGGCTAGCTTGTGACATAGTCACTAGCATCTCGAGTTTCAGACACCAAGTGTATATTTGGTTAATAAAACCCTATATTATGATGTGGAAATAGTTCTCTTCTCGGTTATGTAACTAAGATTCCATAAATAAGGAGCAAAAGTCCCTCATATATAAGTACCCTGCTACAAGCATCAGCCATGGGTGACGTGAAATCTGCATTTCCTAGCACATCCACCAGGGACAGAGTTATTGAGCTCTCAGTGTTCCTTGAGTCACCATCTTGTCTCTAAGCTCGTGAATACCTCAGGATGCAGGTCAGCATTAATCTCGGTACTAGAGTTAAGATGATAAAAGTCACAGCCCAGTGTAAATGGTAATTATGCTTATTAAAGCAGTCATTCAAGTTAATGTCCTACATAACAATTTTAGAATACAAGATGGGGAGTGACTGCTATGCTCCATACTTTCAAAGGAAAAGTCTCATATTCAGACATCCTATGCAAATGTATGCATATGTATAACTTGCGTATACTAAGTGTTTTGTCTCCTAAGGGCAGTAGATAAAGCCATTTATTGCTGTGGTAGCAAATTATTTTTCTTTCTAGATAGTTATTCTTGCTTATATCTTCAAAATTGAGAAAATAGGTCACCGTTTAACTCATTGCCTTTTACCATGTGACTCTGACTGAAAAGGGAAGCCAGAAACCTACCAAGTACTCCTGAGAACCAGTCGACCAAGTTCATTATGAAACTGATGTTAGCAAACTGTTCTACTGAGAAACAGAAACAAACCAGAGCCAGGAAGGAAGATGTTGGACTGTGGGGCTGAGCTGTCCTATGGGGCTTCTAGTTTCCCTTCCTGCTTGAGCTTGTCTTCCGGCCAGATGGGGAGCCCACAGGTCGTGTCCCCTTCCACTTTTTTGTTCTCTACACACTTTTTTTTTTTTACTATATTCTTTTGGTGTTTTGAACAATCATGTGGTCTGTTGTTGTTTTTGTTTTTAATCTCCTTGACCAGGTAGTAGAGGAACTGTGCTAAGGAGTGATGATTTACTTTGGCCCATGCTTTGCGAGGTCTCAGTCCACAGTTGCTCACCCTCAGCACGGGACAGCAGCTGAAAAGTGTCCTGGGACAAGGAAGGGCCTAAAACATGACCCTCCACTAGCCACCCATTCATGAGGTTGGCATCCTCGTCATCATCACCTCACAGTACCAGCAAGCCTTCCACAGAAGACCCTTGGGGGAGACACTGCAAGCCACAACAAACAGTAAAAGTAACTTCCCCTAAGTCAGACCTAAGCTGTTAAGCTAGTGACCCACGAACAATGCATGTTTTCTGAATATTCTCATTAAACTCCCAATACAGCCTTTAAAACCAAGAAATACAAAATGCATTATTACCATTGGATTTTCAATGGCTTGTCGGGTCTCTGTTGGCTGAGTAATGTCTTTTACAAAAAAAAAAAAAGAAAAGGTATATAGTTGAGTGGGTAACGAACCCTAAACTAGCAGTTTGCAATCCTAGCAATCTGTGTCTGACGTAGGAGGACAATCAAGGCAGAAGTGATTAAAAGCTGTGACTCGGGAAGACTATCCTGGTCTGTCCAGGTGAACGCTGAATCCAAAGGTTCCAAAAGAAGCACACACAGGAAACTAGGGTAATGGAGAGATGGAGACCAGGCCACAAGCCGAGAACGACCTTGGACCACAGCCCCTGGAGTCCAGGAAAGGTAAGCAGCCTCAGCAGCGTGTGGTCCCACTGATACTTGACCAAGTTGACAAAGAGTGGAGTTTTCATCTTCATTTTCATCTTCTAAGGTTGTGTTAAACCCCCAGCCCCCAACCCCTCCCCCCCACACACACACACAGCTTGAGCAGAGAATTCACTCACTGCGGTTTGGTACAAAGACGGCACCTACACCATTGTTAGGGGACCCACAGGTTGACCAAGCTGCACATCTGTTGCATGTGTGTAGGGGTCTTATCTGTGTCCAGCCCGTGAGTGCTCTTCCTGACCCCTCAGCTCCCTCTAGCCTTCCTCCCACTCTTCCACAAACCTCCCTGAGCTCAGCCTGTTGCTTGGCTGTGAGTCTCTGTAGATGTTTCTGTCAGCTTCTGGATGAAGCTTCTCAAAAGACAGTTGTGCTAGGCTCCTGTCTGCAAGCACAGCAAAATATCAATAGTGATGGGGGTTGGCTCCCTCCCATGGGGTGGGTCTCAAGTTGGGCCAGTCACTGGGTCGCTATTCCCTCAATGTCTGCTCCATCCTTACCCCTACACTTCTTATAGACAAGACAGATTTGGGGTCGAAGGTTTTATGCGTGGGTTGGTGTCCCCCTGCCTTCAGTAGAAGTTCCACCTGCCTGCAGGAGGTGGTGATTTTAGGCTCCTTAACCCCCGCTACTAGGAGTCTCCCCTAGTATCACTTCCATAGACTCCCAGGAGCCTACCCTGTCCCAGATGCCCCTTACCGGTTCCAGTCCTCCTCCCTGACCCCCACCCTTGTTGCTTCCCCACCCCCTTCTCCCACCAAGTTCCTCCCTCCATCTACTTCAGGTGCCCCAAAAAACCTAAAGGACCCTGAACAGCAGGAAGCAGCGAAGGAAAACTGCCCCCTCTCCCCACTAACCTTCTTTCTCCCCTACTTGGTGTTGGAAGGGATTGGAGTGGAGTAGGGAGAAAGAAATTTAAGGAACCCAAAATAAAAACAGGTGGTTAAAAGTATGCCACAAGGCAGGTACTGAGCTCTCAGCACCAAGGAACATCACATGATTATTTAATTACAGCTCTAATTTTTGTGTTGTGGATGACAACATGTCAAAAATTAGTAGGGCAGATAGAAAAGAGTGTGGTTTCCTCCATTTATTTGATCTCTTTACTACATGATCCCAGGCCCCACCCTCCTCTCTTCCCAGCCCCATCCTCCTGGCCCCTCCCACAACTACCTCCTCACCTTTTTCTCAGAAAAGGGGAGGCCCCTAGGGGTATCAGCCCACCTAGGTACCTCAAGTCACAGCAGGACTAAGTGCATCCTCTCCCACTGGAGCAGACCGGCTAGAAGGAGGTGAGCTGGTGGCAGGCAACAGAGTCAGAGATGGGGACTCCTACTCCCATTGTTAGGGGAACCACATAAAGACCAAGTTGCACATCTGCTACATATGTGTAGGGGCATAGGTCCTGTCCATACATGCTCTCTGGTTGGTGGTTCCCTCTCTGTGAGCCCCCATGGGTCCAGGTTAGTTTACTTCTAGGTCTTCTTGTGCTGTCCTTGATCCCTCCAGCTCCTTCTATCCTTTCTCCCACTCTCCCACAGAACTCCCCCACCTCAGCCTATTGCTTGGCTGTGGGTCTCTGCATCTATTTCCATCAGTTGATGGATGAAGCCTCTCAGAAGAGAGTTATGCTAGGCTCCTGTCTGCAAGCACAGCAGGGTATCATTAATAGTGATAGGCATTGGTTCTCTCCCATGGGAAAAACCCCATTGTAATATATATTTATTCTACAAATTTGTTCATCTGGGGAAAAAAAGTATCTAATACAGTGAGAAAATGGATAAAATCACCAAAATTTAAAAGAATTCATCATGGAAATTGAGAAAAAAAAAAAGCAGGTGCAATGCTAGGAGTAAAGAGCCAATCAAATCCAAGCACAGAGGCAAGATCATTAACAGATACAGCAAGGAAAAGAACACATCACAGAGCGGCTGCCAATGCTCAGACAGTAGTACATCCAAATGTGAGTGGGCACCGCCAAAATCCCAAGATCTCTTAAGTATACACAAGGTAAAACAAAAAAGAACTAAGAGTCCATGGATTAGAAGAGCTGAGAAATTAAAGGCATAGAAACACCAGGCAACGAAATTATAGCAGAAGGAAATCAAAGGAATACAGGCAACTCAACAGGAACCATTGATAGCCCCAAATATAAGCCCAGAAAAGAACCTTACCATAGCATATTACAGTCAAGTTATCTCAAATATGTGGCAAAGAAACAAAAACTGTAAAGGAAAAACACCAGTTCTCTCTGAAGGTGGAAACATCGAGTAACAGCCAGGAAAGGCAGGAAATGTCGTATTTCAAGACTTGAAAGTAAATGATCGCCAGTCAGGACTGATAGAGATAAGAACATTTTAAGGCAGCACAATCCATGACAATGGAATAAAATGTTTCTGGAATGAACTATCTGAATACTTGACGAGAGCTGTGATGTTGCCACACCTAAAGATGGCCCTGGCTTTCGCCTTCCACCCTCCCTACGGTGAGTGCTCTCCCTGGTAAACAAGTCCTTATACGGATATCAGCACAGGCATCAAGCCTTACGGTCTCCATGACTCATTTCAGACCTATGGAGAGGCTACACGTGGCTCTCCCTGATTGGCTCTTGCTGAGGGTATAAGCCTTTGCCCGCCTGGGGCGGGGCCATTCTCTGTCAAGCGATACTGCTGTGACTTCATTCCTGAGTAAACCACCTTGAGAAGGAACCTGGTTGCTTGAGTCTTATTCCTACTGGTCAGGAAGGGCACGGACAAGTGGTGGCCCGTACGGGGACCCTGTTCAGTCTCCGGTACGTGAAGTTCCAGAACTTTTGGCGGTCAGGGCGAGCTCGGTAAAGTGCCCGGTAAATATTGGGGCCTAGAAGCAAACAAGGTTCTCGGAGTGAGACGATTGAAAATCTGCGGTACAGCAGAGACTAAAGTGAAAGTATTTTGCATGGGAACAAGGTACCCTTAAAGGAGGGATACGGTCAATTTGGAGGCTAGTCCGCAGTTGCTTGAAGGATGAAAGATGTTGTCAAGTATTGGAAGAAACAGTGACAACATTAGAACAGTTGAAAGAGAGTCGATCTGATGAAGCAAAAAGTGAACGGAGTAGCAAAAAAGACAGTGAGACAGTAGGATATAAGAAGAGCAAGTGCCTCTACCCTGATCTGAGGGATCTAGAGGACCCTACGTCCTCATCCTCGGATGAGAGATGTGACTCCACATCAGAAGACAGTGAAGGGGAACAGGAACGGCTAGAGGACGCATTAGAGGAACTTCTACACAAAATGGAGTCTCTGGCATGTAAGAGGAAGGAGAAAAGGAGGAAGAAGAAGGCGGAAGTTGGCACTCCCACGCCTCTTCCTCCGCCATCTTGGCCGGATTCGCGGCCACTGCCCTATGCAGATACTTCCCCCCCTGGGGCGGCAAAGTAATACAATGTCTTTGTGCCCTGAGGTGTGGAAGGATATTTTATCGGGCATTTGGCATGGTCCTGATCCAGTGTTGGCCTGGGCCAGAGGATCTGTCTGTGTCTTTCCACAGGATCGCCATGATCCCATCTGGGTCCCAGAACGGCTGGTTCGAAAATGTAATTATGAAGATCCTCCTGCTCCTCCTCCTGATGACAACTCCTGCACTGATGATAACGAGATGGGGAATTCTTTCAGTGTTCCCGAAGCCAATGCCAGTGCAGCATGATGCACAAGTATATCCTAGATTCTTCTCTAGCAACCAGAGTCTAGGCCTCCCTTACTTACCTTTCGATCCAGAGATCGCCAGTGTTGGGGAGAATTTTACCTTGCCTTTTTGGGGAAGTTTATGTTTTCATAAATTTTCTAATTTGTCTGAGCGCACAGATTGCATTCGGCTTTATAATCAAACAGCAGCTTGGTTTGACAAGAGGCCTTTTGTGACTGTCCATAACCGAACTAATGCCACCTGGATTACAGGCTGGTGGCCCGCTGCTGAGGCTAAAGGCAATAGCTCTATTCCTCCCCAACCTCGTTGGGCCCCCTTTTTGCAAAAGACAGTCAAGAGGGGATTCCACCTTCCCCTGGACAGGTTGCAAATCCCACAAGGTGAATTGGGCTAAAGTAGGGGTTTTTACATTTTCTCCGTACATTTTTGCATTTCCTAATACGACCTCCTCTGGTTATAATTTTACCTATCAAAATCCCAGACTTTACGTGACTTTTGTACCATATTATAATTTTTCCCGTCCTGCCAATTACTCTAGAGAACTGTCTAATTATCTTAAAGGTAACTGGTCCAAGAAGTATGAACACCTGATGACTGATCTCCGTTTGGCCATAGTGACTGTCAATTCGACACGTGTTGACCTTGCTATGGCAGAGGTCTTTCACATTGGATTCATCAGGCGATGAGCCATCTTAAGGAATGGGTGGGTATTGGGGTTTTGGCTGGTGTCCTGGCAATTGTCTCAGGGGCGTGTCTGCTGTGTCTCTGCCGTATGGTCCAAGCTCGAAAGAGAGACTTGGCTTTAGTTGCCCAAGCCTTTTATGCCGTTGAAGCTGGACAGTCTCCCCAAGTGTGGCTTGCTAGCCTAAGAAATTGAGCCTTCCCTTACCCTTCCCTTGCGTGGCCTTCGCACTTGGCTGGCCTTGTTGCCATTGCACACCAAAAGGCACGCAAAACCCTCTGAACTCGATGGCCATTGCACTCCGCAAGGAATTAGCCCATTGCACGCGGAATGGCATTGAGCTTCTCTCCCAAGTCAGTCCTCGATCGGGTGGGCCATAGGAATGGTCTAACCCTGATTAGGCTTTATCCCTCGGCTCATTTAATGAAAAAGGGGGAACGCTTGTCCGTGCCCTTCCTGACCAGAAGGAATAAGACTCAAGACAACCAGGTTCCTTCTCAAGGCGGTTTACTCAGGAATGAAGTCACAGCAGTATCGCTTGACAGAGAATGGCCCCGCCCCAGGCGGGCAAAAGCTTATACCCTCAGCAAGAGCCAATCAGGGAGAGCCACGTGTAGCCTCTCCATAGGTCTGAAATGAGTCATGGAGACCGTAAGGCTTGATGCCTGTGCTGATATCCGTATAAGGACTTGTTTACCAGGGAGAGCACTCACCGTAGGGAGGGTGGAAGGCGGAAGCCAGCGCCATCTTTAGGCGTGGCAACATCGCAGCTCTCAACAAATACTATATAGAGAGAAGAGGAGAATCTTCAGTAAAGCACAGGAGGGAATAAACTCACAAGAGCAAAGAATGAACGAAGGAAAGCTGAGATTCATCCCGTCAACACAGCAAGTTAGAACTCCCCCAATGCTAACAGGAAAGGAAGCCATGATTAGCAATAGACCCACCATCCTGAGCAACCAACAAACACAGGAAACAGCAGCCCTTCCCAAAAATAACCCAAGGCAAATATCCTAAACACAAACATTAAAAGATGCAAGCTGACTGCATTAAAACAAGATGTAGGTCCTGTTCAAAGAAGGATGCCCACAAACTCTCTAAGATGGAAGCCCCCCTATCACGTAAACAAATACACAAATGCTGGGTGGCAGTCAAGAAGTAATTCACTCTATTAGTAAATCTCCGATTACCATCATCCAACCATTTCCTCTGCAGGAAACAAACCCTTGGGTCATGGAGCGATGACTTTGTCTTGCTCATCTCATAAGAAACTCAAGAGCCACAAATGTCACAGGTCACAGCCATCTTTGTGTGACCTTCTGCGGAGGTTGTACAGACAGTGGTGCCTGCTTGCCAAGAGGAGGCTCCCAGGCAACCTTTATTGAAGGAAGCAGTAGCCCTTGGTGCATGGTGACACCACGGGAGGAGCGAACATTGAACACTTACTCTAAAGTGACCTGAACTCAAGTTGATCTGAGCTTTCACTTGAGGAGTTTGACCATGAAGCTGTTTGCCCAACACAGTAGCGAGGGCCAAGGGCTCCCTTTAGGCCACCTAGAGAATCCCCGTTGGATAATTGTAGAGAGGAACATGAAGAAAGGTGTCATCTCTCATTCTCATACTACTTTGATTCATTTCATTTCTGCGTATAACTAGGTTATATTAACACATGATTAAGATACGTACTTGATTTTGAAACCAGGTTTTACTATGGAGCCCAGGCTATCTTTGGACCTGCAATCCTCTGGTCTTGGCCTATTATGTGGTGGAATTATAGTCCTATCATTAAGTCTCATGAGTAAGTCTTAATCTCATTCACTGTGGAGGTCTCTAGAGAACCCCCGTTTATACCAGGGGTCATTATCCATGATGCTTTATTCACTGGCTTGGAGCATGGTGACACAAGACCTACAAAAAGTTCACACACATACCTAATACTCTGCTTCCGCTGGGAGATTAGAGAACAGCTCTTTTAGGGATACAAGTGAAAGGAGGAGAAGCCCCCAGCCCCAGTGAAGAAGACTGATAGCATCACTGGGGGATGAGACAGAAAATGATAATCCAACAGAACCTTTTTTTGACACTTTGCCAAAGGGACGATGTGTCTTGGCTCTTGGTGGGGGCCCCCTGCAGATGTTACTGGGACACCCATACAAAACTACCAATTCAGCACTGACTCTAAGAGCAAGAATCTCCCATTTGTGCTTTGAGAGGCACAGATAAGAAATGGAAGCACGGTGAATGTCATCAGTTGCTACCTCCTGCCCTTTTAGAAGCCCGGAGGTCATACACGGTCTCCACTCCATGTTACAGAAGAAGAAAAACTGGCCCAGGCAGTGGTATCACCAGCACTCAGAAGGCAAAAAGATGACCTGGTACTGAGGTGGTGGGTCCCCAACCATCCTTCTAGACCAGGAAAGACTGAAATGAATGAAGCAGTGCCTGCATGTCACCAATCCCAGCCATAGATAGAGGACGTCCTGTGTCCACACCTGTGAAACCAGTAATGTGGAGATTGTGCATCAACCCCTAGGCACAGTGTGTGTGTGGGGGGGGACATGAGACTCTAAGGCAAAAGGACCTGACCCACCCCACATTTAAAGAGCACCCCCACCCACCACCCCACCCCTGCGTGGCCTTAAACAGATGTCCAGCATGGAGAAGTTCTGGTGGAGTTCACTCTGCTCCGAGGCACTTTGTTTCGTCTTCCACTAGGGAGCTGTTAAGATCCCTGTCCTGCAGCCAAAGGAGGCAAGTCAGTGTTCTAGCGCTGAGCTTATCTGACTTGCACATTAATTATCTTTTATTACATCAGCCTGCCTTCAGTGTCCCTTTCCCCTTCCTTAGAAGTCACGTGGCCCTACCCAAGCAGACAGCTCTCAAGAGCTTGCCGAAGGGAAAGCACCGTCAATAAATTTGTCTTAAAAGTTGTGTCTGGAGTGAGCCAGTCTGAACCCCGAGCTGCCTCACATCTCCCACAGTGGGACTGTGTTGAGATGGAGTGAGAGATCTTACAAAAACTGAAAGTGAAATCCGGAAGGTAGATTGAGCAATCAATGGAAGGCCAGAGCCAGAGGACCCACTTGAGGGTAGCAAAAGATGTAGGAGAGGCAGTCAGGAGAGTGCCCTGCCTCGCTCTGAGGGCAGCCTCCGGGGACACGGATGACAGGAAATGACCCACCCCTGTGGCCACATACTCCGAAGGCCCAGACCTCCAAAGTGCCCATCGTGGGATGGATGAGTCTGCAGAGACCCAGCCACCGCGCCTTTCCTTTTGCCCTGAGAAAGAAGAAATGAAAGTGGGGTGTATTCCCGTCACTCCGCAGAAGGAGGGTGCCTGGGTTGAGGTCTGCAGGGATGGAAGGCTGCTGGCTGCTACCCTCCTGCTGGCCCTGTTGTCCAGCGGCTTCACAGTGATGTCCCTGTACCAGTTAGCTGCCCTGCAAGCCGACCTGATGAGCCTGCGCATGGAGCTGCAGGGCTACCGGGGTTCAGCAACACCTGCTGCTGTCCCAGAGGCTCCAGAAGCCACTGCAGGAGCCAAAGTAAGTTCACCTTCTGCCTATCCATCCGGGAGCCCCAGGTGAGCTGCTCCCGGGCTGCTGTCCAGTAACGTGGTGGTGTCTCTATTCTTAGCTCCTAGCATTGGCAGCTCCTGGACCCCACAACTCCAGCCTCGGCCACAGGAACAGACGCGCCTTCCAGGGACCAGAGGAAACAGGTACGGCTGGGGCACAGTTAGCCGCTGGGGCTGTGCTGCGCGCACCGCACCTGCAGCCGCCACGTTGGGCAAAGCACTTCGTGTAGCGTTGGAGCAGATACAATAGGCTGCTAGGCGTGCCTTGCCCCAGGTGTGTGGACAGGAGGACAGCTGTGTTGTGCGGGAGATGACAGAGGACTTGGATGGTGTGCTCAGGGAGTCAGCAGTGGAGCTCTTCCTGTCACTGTAGCGGGACAGATGCAGACAACCCGCATCTCAGTCCAGAAGCCTTTCCTAAAGGTGTGCAGGTTTCCTAGGTTCCAGCCGAGGTCGGGTGTGCACAACCCCTGCATTGTGTGGAGTTTACTATTGTTTCTTTAGCACACACACACTCACTCACATGGGGTGGGGGGTAGGTGTGCAACACAAAAAGCTGACAAAGCCTGTCTTTAATGCATCCCTTTCCATATGCAACGTTACTTCCTTGTAATCCCTCTGCAGTGGCCTCTGAGTCTTTGTCCATTCCCTAGCATTTTGCAGAGTGGGGAGTTCTCTGTGCTTCATGGGGGAAAAGCTGCAACGCTGGCCACACTCTTGCTTTTGTCTACTTATATAAAAACATCTACCTGATAGCCTGCATTAAAAATGACTTAAAGGCCACATAAATGGCACAAAGTCTTGAGTTACTAAGTTACATGCCAAGAGTATGAACAATATTACATATATTGTACATATATTGCCAAAAACCTTGCACAAGTTTAAAATTTACTGTATGTAGTGTGAGCTACCTTCTAACCGTTTTTGCTGCAATAATTACAGCACATATACTGGAATGTATACAATAATAGCACATATGCCACAGTGCATGTAATAACAGTACAGATACCACAAGGCATGAAATAATAGTACATAATTACAGAGCATGTAATAACATCTCATACATCACGGTGTATGAAATAATAGCACACAGTCACAGTGCATGGAGTAGCAGCATGTAACTGTGGGACCAGCAGTCACAGGATGTGCACCCTGCTGTACCGTGTTTCTTATTGTAAATTATGTTTCTTATTGTAAATAAGTGTCTCACCAACTTCTTAGTAACTCCTTTAGTCTTATTTACTATTCATTTTTAAATAATAATTTTAAATTATTGCTGTGATAGATAATACATTACTTTTGTGCATATCTTTTTTGAGAAGCTATGGATTAGATAGAATCATAATTTGTTATTTAAGTTCCTTATTGTAAAATCTTTGGGATGACAGGTTTCTATATAATCATCCCTAAATATTCATTTTAATACTTTTGGGCTTCAAATAGTTTCTCAAATTTGTTTGGATGTGAACACATTTACTAATTGTAAATATTTTCCATGTGTTTATTTTATTTTATTTTAGCTTTTCTAATTTTCTAATTTTTATTGATTGGCCGGGCTGGTAATCTATCCTAGATTTTACAGTTTCACTGCATCATGTGATTTCTTCAGACCTGCCTGGAGCTGTTGCTTGTATTAAGGAGATCTTTGTTTCCTCTGGGTTATCACGTTAAAGCACTTTTGATCAAGGGTCCTTCCCTGCTAACTCGCTAATCCCTCTGCCTTTTGTTGTGGTAAATCCTCTCACACTGGGGTTGCCTCCTCCTTTCTCCCTCCCCCTTCAAACCGGCAACTCTTCTCCGTAACTCCTGCGCCACATGGAGTTCTCTGTATGTGACTGACTCTCTGAGCTAGCTTTATCACCGCCTTGTCCTCCTCCATATCTAGCTCACACAGACTGGGTAGTTTTACATTTTAATGGACATCAATGTGTAGTCAGGTTGGGATGCCCCAGTGGTTTTAAGTCATCTATGTTACACTTCCAGGCTTCCAAAAACCTGGCTTTGAAAATAAACCACAGCTTCACCATCCTAAAGAGGACATAGGTTAATTTTATGAGCTTTAAGAGTAAAAGAGAGCAGAGAACTATGGCATAGGTCTTTTTTTTAAGATTTATTTATTTATTTATTTATTTATACCATATTTAGCCTGCATCTGAGCCAGAAGGCCAGAAAAGGGAACCAGATCTCATTATAGATAGTAACTGGCCACCAGGTGGTTGAGGAGAATTGAACTCAGGACCTTTGGAAGGACAGAGAGTGCTCTTAACATCTGAGCCATCTCTCCAGCCCATGGTGTAGGTCCCAAAGCCCAGCACTTGGGAGGTAGAGGCAGGCAGATCTTTGTGAATTCAAGACCCAGCCTGATCTATATGGAGAGTTTCAGGCTAACAAGGGCTACATAGGAAAAAAGAAAAAGAAAAAAGAAAGAAGCAAAGAAAGAGAGGTGGGGGGGAGAGAGAGAGAGAGAGAGAGAGAGGGAGGGAGGGAGGAGAGGGAGAAAGGAAGAAATACTAGGGTTAAATATCTTGTAATGACACATTTTTAAATTTTTCCTATTTTCATATTTTATAGATTTGTGATTTTATGCATCCAAATATTCCAGATTGATGTAATTGTGAGAGGGTAAATTATTAATAACTTATAAAATTTAGAGAAAAAGGTACTGTGTATGTATGGTATACATATTTTGGGTTTTATTTGCATATATTTTCCTAATATTCATAAACCCAAGATGAGAAGGTTTCAGACATGAATCTGAAGGAAATGAAATGTCTCCTGTTTCTTTCCAATTAAAGTGTTGGCTGATGTTTTATATACTACCCTTTTGTTGCCAGTTACCAGATTGATTATCTACAAACCCACAAAAGTTATCTGAAACACAAGGACTTTCTATTGGTATTTAGTACATCTTTTTTACTTGAGAAAATATTATGCATTTCCGTACATTTTTGTTACACATCTAGTTGTTCTGATTTGTTTTCTGTGGACTTAACGGCCACGGGATGTTCCTTTTCCTGTCAGCATCCCCAGCAAACTCACAGCTGGGAGCTGCTTGTATCTGTTTCTGACCTGTGGGTCTCTATATGCTATGTTGTCCTCTGATAACAGTCGAAGGCAAAGGCAGACCTTCAGTCTACTTGCCAAACCTCCGAGTCATCTGGGGACAAAATTTTTTGTTTTAATTTTATTATGTATACAATGTTCTGCCTGCGTGTGTGACTGTCCACAAGATCTCATTATAGATGGTTGTGAGCCACCATGTGGTTGCTGGGAATTGAACTCAGAACCTCTGGAAGAGCAGACGGTGCTCTTAACCACTGAGCCATCTCTCCACCCCCCTGGGGACAAATATTACTTTTACTTAACTTTATAACTTAGTATTTTGGCATAATTTTTAAAAGTTACTTTGAATTTCAAATTATATTTTATTAAGCTTAATGTATTTTATAAGGTCATCTTTATTACAGTATAATAAACATGTGGGGAAATGCGGGGAAATCCAGGATTTAAAAATTGCCAAATAGCTTATCATAGCCAACAATTCACTTTTAATCCTTTAAATGTGTTTGGAAAGATTCCTAATTTAAAAAAAAAAACACTAAAGCAATATAATTGAAAATATTACGTAACCCAGTTTCCTTAAAAATGGCATCACACTGGCTAAATAAGAGCATCTTTAGAGCCCAAGAAGGTGACTTTGTTCAAATAGCTCAATGCCAAACAAAACTATCATGTCCTCCAGCTACTCTGCAGCCAGGAAGGATGACACAGATCCCGGCTTGCTGGGGAAACAGGGTGAGTTCAATCCCAGCCAGACGCAGCATCCTGAACCTTCCTCAAATCAAAGTAAAAAGAGGGCAGCAAAGGCAGCTCAGTGGTACAGCCTTTGCCTGCAGGCACTGTACCCCAGGCCTGCAGCGTTCCCCCACTTGTTAGTCAACAGGGAATGCAGAAGCATGTGTTTTAGATTCTAGAAGGGGGCCTGGAGAGATGGCTCAGAGGTTAAGAGCACTGACTGCTCTTCCAAAGGTCATGAGTTCAATTCCCACATGGTGGCTCACACCCATCTATAATGTGATCTGGTGTCCTCTTCTGGCTTGCAGGCAGGATATTGTATACATAATAAATAAAGAAATCTCTTTAAAAAAATAGATTCTAGAAGGACAAAACTCCTTTTTAACTTTTATTGTGCTGGTTTGTCTGTGGTTAACACTCCTCAGAGCTGCTTCAGCAGTTGTAGTAAAATAGTGGTGGAATCCGAATGGTTCTGGGGCATAAAGGAGAGTGAAAGGACCTCAGGGGCCCAAAGATCATGAGAGCACAAAACCCACAAACCACCACCAGTCAAGATTCACAGCTGCGCTGGAATCGTCTGTACCTTGTCTCCAGATAACGATTAGCCAACTTGGGTCGATCTACTTTGTTTTTACCCATTTCTCATGCAGACTTCTCAGTGTGGAATTGGCGTTGAATCACACCGGGTTGCAAAGATAGTTCAGAGTCTTGGGGAATACCTCTGTCCAGCCCCCCTTCACTCTGTGGCAGCAGGCCACAAGAAGAGACGCAGGCTAGTGCTCACTGAAGGCCTTGACACCAGATGTCACTTGGGCATCCAGGCTCCATGCAGGATGCCGTACTACATCTAACTATCTTAAATGTTAGTGACCTGAGAGTAACACCACAGACATTAACACCTAGCATCATAACATGAGGATTTTCTTGGATAAATAAAAAAATGTCAGTGCTATTATCCAAGGGAAGGAAAGCTGTGATGTCTGCCAAGTTGGAAAGGTCCAGTGTTGGCTTAGCCTTTGCAGCCTGGCTTCACCACAGGCTGCACCATGTCTGCGAAGGAATGCAGTGCAGACTCCACCACTTAGGTGAACTTGAGCCTCCTACCAGGCATGGGCGGCCCCTTCCTAGAACAGCTGGCTGCTGCTACGTGACCTTTGACCCAGTCTTCTCTCAGTCTTTTTTTTTTCCCCTCCTCTCCTCTCCTTCAGTGGTAAGGCTCCCCCACCTCCCCCGGCCGTGTGTGTGTGTGTGTGTGTGTGTGTGTGTGTGTGTGTGTGTGTGTGTGTGTGTGTGTGTGTTGCAAGAGCTGGCATCTGTTCAATTTCCAAAAATGTCTTTAAAATTGAAAACACTAATCTAATAACCAAATTTCTGAACCCTATTCTGGTTGAGGTTGGAGTTTTGGGAAATGAGAGCCAGGAAGCCAAGCCAGTCAGTGCAGCCAAATGCACCAGCGAATCTGTTCTCTGGGGTCACTGATTATGGTGAGGTGCACAGAGAAAGCAAGTGAATGACTCATGACATTTGTTGTAATATGAGAAAATGATCAGTATGTTGTTTAAGAAGATAAGAGAGTTTTCTGACTCTCAGAACTAAGCAGGGAGCTTGGGGATGTATTTCTAGCTCTCCTTGAACAATCAATATTTCTTCATGGTTTTAGCTTCTGCACTTTTCAAATGTGAATATTATTTTCAAAATGATTTCATGTTGTTTATGTTAATAATTCCAGATGGCTGACATGCAGGTTAGTTTTAAGTCAAATTGACATGACCTGACTCACCTGAGAAGAGAACCCTTTGAGGAGTTATCTAAATCAGGTGGCCCATCGGCATATCTATGGGGCAGCCTCTTGCTGTAAAGTTATGTAGAAGGCCCAGACTGCTCTGGGTGGCAGCATCTCCTGGATGGGAGGCGCTGAGCTGTGAGGGAATGAAGAAAGATGGCAGAACCACAGCAAGCAAATGAGGGCGGATGTGCTCTCTGCTCCTGACTGTGTAGTACTGCTTGACTCCCTACCCGATTTCCTCCAAATACGTAACATGGGATGGCAGGCAATTAAGCCCTCTTCTCCTCCTCCACATTGCTGTGTGTCAGGGTGTCTGTCACAGCACCATCAGTGGACCTAGGACAGACAGCGTTCTTTGTCTCTATATTTAGTTGTTGTTTTATAGGTGAACTCCTACTCAAAAGATTTCCTCTGGGCAGGTGCCAAGTTTAGTGGTGGTGTCCTTTAAAGGACATGCCTGTTTCTAAAGAGTTACATGCCTGGCCAATTAGGCAGGTAGCCCTGGTTTGCATGCCATTGTGCAGTCACTCTAAAGTATAAGAGGAGAGAGAGAGAGAGAGAGAGAGAGAGAGAGAGAGAGAGAGAGACAGACAGACAGACAGACAGACAGACAGACAGACAGAAGAGGGGGAGGGGGAAGACACAGGCACAGGCACAGAGAGAAACAGAGAGAGAGAGAGACACAGAGAGTGGCCAACATGGCAGAGTGTGTTCCCTGTATGCTGTCCTTTACCCTGCAATAAACTATTGCATTAGGCAAAAACATTGTTTTTATTTGGAATTAAGAATCAATGCCCATTAATTAAAGTGACAGGTTTCATTATAGTCGTTTCATACAGTATACCATACACTTTGATCCTATACATTACCATCCTTCCTATGTACTGTGTAACCATTTCCGCTGAGATTGGAACATTCTCCTTCAGGAAGCTACCTAAACCGGAAGGCATACATCCAACGTAGCTTCAGGAAGTCCTCGAAACTGACCAGGTTCAATAGGATCCTCCCTGCTAGGCTAAGCAGTAAAAGCTCAAAGTCTTTCTCAGATGGAAGGAAGCTCAGATGCAAAGAAGACTCGGAGAGCAGCCATCTGCCTGGAAGGAGCAGAACCCAGGCAAACTGCCTGAAAGTGTTAGCCCAACTAGCGCACTGCAAAGGACTCGAGCCACCGGCAGGCTGTGCAGTGAGCTCCAGGTTCCCAACTTTGTAGCTGTCATCTGTGCTGAGGTGGGCTTTGGTGATTTAATTGACTTCAAGTCATTTCTGCTTTTGTAAGTAACCCTAATTAAAAAAGAGAAAAACTCATGGATCACCAAATTGGACTTTGGTAGCATGTGTACTTCGGTCTGTTGTGGCTTCTTTATCTGGGGTGAGTAGACGTACGTGTTGCGTCTCCCAGGAAACGTTGTGTCACGCAACACTATGTGGCCTCTTTCCTCTTTCCAAATAATCCCCTTTACTTTTGTGTTATGTGTGGTTTTGTGACTGTGTGTTATAATATCATGTATGTGTGTGGCACATATCATGCCATATATATAAATGTAGGTTTCACATATGTGAGAAATATGCATACTTATATTCTGGATTCTGTTATATTTCACTTAATTTAGTGATCTACAGTCAATCCTTTTTTCTGAAAATAGAATAATTTGGTTTATGCATAAATAAAACTCCATTGTATATACGTACCACATTTTGAAAGGATATATTTATATATTTTGTGTGTGAGTGCTCTATTGACCTGTACGGCTGCCTGCCAGAGGAGGGCAACAAACTGAAGATCAGACCCCATCTCAGATGGCCTCAAGCCACCATGTGGGTGCTGGGAACTGAACTCATAGCTACGAACCACCATGTGGGTGCTGGGAACTGAACCCAGAACCTCTGGAAGCTCAGCCAGTGCTCTTAATCGATGAGCTGCCTCCCAGCCTCCATACCACATTTTTTAATGATCATTTTTTTAGATGGGCATATAGGCTGGGCTTTGGAGCTTAGCTGTTATGAATAGCTGTGAAATATTCATAAATATGCAGGCTTCTCTAGACATTTTGTGAATACAACACATTTTAGATGAGCCCAGGGAAGGCCACCGTGAGCTGGAGGAACTGGGCAAAGTTAGCACAAAGTTGAAAATAAAAATACATATAGTATATAAAATAACAAACCAGCGAACAAACAAGTTCCTTACATTTACTACAAAGGGCCTGAAATTTCAATATAATCTGGTTTTGGTAAACACTACAAATATACGTTAGGTAAGAGACAGAACTATGGTCTGCCTTCACTGTCCATCGGTTGTACGGTCCAGCTTTTTCCGTGTGTGATCACCACGCTTGGCAGTGTGCTGTGAGTCCACTGTGTGATGTCTGTCTCCTAGCAGTAACAACAATAACAGGACTAGTTAGTTACTTGGGAAACCAGTAATTATTTCAAATATAGACTTTTACTTCACAAGCAGGAATAGACTGCTTCTGTAATTGTCCCGACCATGCACAAGAATAGTTCAGTTGGGTTTGAGAATTGTATGGATTTGGGGAAATGTACCCAATATCCCAGGCTATAGGAACTAGAAAGAAACAGGACAGGAAGCAGAAAGCAATTTTTCAGCTGTCTTACGTTTATAGGCCTGGAGACACACCCTCCTTCCTGTAAACATGAAGTTATGTGGGTGCTCATCTGTCTTTTTCAAGTCTGGCTTCCCTCTGTCCTTGAGCTGACTGCCAAAGTAATTGTCAGGACACACTGTGGAAAATTTGTGTTGCAGGAGAAAAGCACTGTGCATGACGTTTTTCCCCATGAACCAGTTATAACCATTTACAATTACATTACTTACTTTGTTTATATTAGACTTAGCTTCGTTGACATTACACAGTCAACCAGGTCCAGCTCGCCGGCCTTTGATTTGGCTACAGACAGCAACAGCACACACTGGTGGCCTAGTTCTTGTTTCCAGTCACGTGTTTCAAAGTTTCTTGATTAAGAAGTACCTGGACAGTATATTGCTAATTATAGCTTTTCAATGGGGAGAGAAGCTTCCCACATGGGCCATGTTGAGCAGTGTTGGGCTGGCCTTCACAGCAAAGCTAAGGGTGGTGGCTGTGTACCTCCTTAAGGAATTTTGTTTTGTAAACTCCTTACTTCACTAAAATGATCTTTTCCTTTTAGATATATTATGCAGCTTCTTATGAGTAAATATTCTAAAATGTGACCATTCTCAGATGAATTACCATGGTTTCATATATCACCGCGTCACGCTTTCCAGAGGGATACTGTGAGGGATGTTGTCTTGTGCCTCAGAAAGGCTATGATGCTACTATCAACTTAGCTGAGAAGGGAACCAGGTTAAACATTTCATATAGTTTCAGCTGTGGGAGAAGAAAACGCACTTGGTAAACTCATTAAGTACTAAACAGTATCAGTAAGTTTCACAGTCATTATCAATATCTGTTCCTGTCACTAGACTGTGTGTGTCTAAAGTGCTGTGGCTGCATAGCCACACTATGGGAAACACTGCAGTTGTCGGAGTTTGGTTTACTGGGTAGCAAATCTTTTGTTGAACAACTATAGATATTGTAAAATAAGATCTGTATTGAATGAGTTATAATAAATAACTGGAAAATTTTAATGATAGATTTCAAATTTCGTTTTTTAAAAAAAAAAGTGCATCCAAAGGCCCAAGGACAGCTCTGAACCAAGCGCCACTGAGGACACAGCTCACCCAGTTGAATGTACTTGAAAGTCTGGTACTGAACAGCCAGTTTGATAACCCGTTTTCTCCTCTGAGGACACTTCTTGAAACAGACTTTCTCTTCAAAATAATTTTTCCCTTATGGGTTAGACATTCTAAAACATTTTTTTCCAATGTGTAGGCTAGAGCCAAGTTTTAGTTGAGCCAGAATTAAATTATAACATTTACCTACCAGTTTGGTGACCGATCTTAGGGTTGTGGCAGTCTCCTGCTGAACTTAGCGAAACAGTCAGAGAGGAGAAATTGCGGTAGGAAGCCCATGCATCTTGCCTTGGTTAGCTTCAGTTTGCAGGAACTGCTCTACTGGTGTTCTAGTGTGTTCCCAGTTATCCAACTGGATCTAGCTACGACCAGCAGTGCTCATGCTACTGACAGTGCTACTGTGTGGTTGTTCTATAAGGGTATAGATGCTAAGATATCACTGGCATTGCTTCACTTGTCAGGGACACACACACACACACACACACACACACACACACACACACACACATGTGCACCCAAACGCATGTGCACACACATGCACAGGCACACACCTGTACAACACAAACAATAATGGAAAGATGAGAATTTGGCAATTTACCTTTGACTTTGTTTAATGTCCTCCCATTTCCAGTGTGGGGCAAAGGAGAGCTGTGCACATTCACTCAGCACCTGTGCTACCTTAATACCCAGCTATACCACTTCTGCCATAAACCCAAAATATGCTCCAGCACACAACAAGGACATTTGTTCAACTAAGTTCAAAGCAGCTTTATTCATAATAGCCAGAATCTGGAAACAACCTACATCATGACCCTCAGCTGAAGAATGGATAAAGAAACTGTGGTACATTTGCACAATGGAATACTATTCAACTATTAAAAACAAAGTGCACGCCCCCCCCCCCCCCACACACGAGTAGAAGGAGGATTAATTGGGAAGAGGAGGGAATTCATAGGAGAGACCAAGAGAGGTTGATGAGCAGTGGGTGTGGTCAAAGTACATACTATGTTGAACAAAAATGGCTTCATGGAAATCATCACTCTGTACAATGAGGGCACACTAAGCTTTACTGTTAGTCATCTGCAGTCATGGGCAGTGTCACTCTGCAGTCCTGGCTGGCCTGGAATTCACCACGCAGACCAGACTGCCCTTGAGTGCACAGAGATCACTCTGCCTCTGCCTCCTGGGTACTTTTTATTATTTTCATTTTTTAATGCATGCTTAGATTTATGATTTGCACTTGCACATTTCCACAGGCATTTCCTGCTTCTCCCGGCTCTCCTTACACATCAGCAGAAAGCCTCTGCATTTGTTTTGGACCATTGTCTTTATTTTACGACTGCTTTCTGCTCCTTGGTGATGCCTGACTTGACCTGATGATTCCAAGGGGTCTCAGGGACTGTGTAGCCTCAAAAAAGTGTACATCATATTTTTAAAGTTGTTTTTCTCCCCTCTTCCATCCGAAGTATTCTGCCAAAAAACACTTGACTTTGGCTCTAGAGTGAAATAGAATCTAAAGTCTGGTCCCATTCCTGGCATCCCTGAGGCTTTGAGAAAGCTGTCTACACTCTCTAAAGCAAGCCTTCCAGTGCCCGATTATGAGAGTTTTTGTCAATGTCAAAGGCCAGAAGGCAGCACAAGCCTTAGGATGGTATTTACTGCTTCTGCCTGTCAGCAGATCCTGGCAAATATTTTCATTTTCAGAAATGGAAAAAAATCATACTTTTTGTAGTAGGTCACTATTTAATGTTAGATTTTTCCCACAAAAAAATCCTTATAAATTTAACCCTTTAAGTATAGGGTGGATATAAAAAACAAAGGACTTGCCTGGGTCTATACCAGGTCCTCAGTGTATAAGTTATGTCTGCAGTTCAGCACTTTTGTGGGATCCCTGAGTGGGTCTCCTGAGTGTGTCTCTGACTCCTGTCCCTTTTCTGTCTCTTTCCCTTTGGTTCATTAACTCTGTCCAACTTCAATGTGATGGTCTCTGTTTCACATAATTATATTTTATTTTGTTACATTTTAAAAGAATGAAACCCAGTCACCAGGGTAAATGTTAACAACTAAACTGTCGTTTATACCTGGAGGGAGAGGAAGTTCAGGAGTAATTGACCAACATACTGGACTCCACAGATTTTGTGTGTGTGTTCTTGGTTTGAGGAGTTTTGTTGTTGTATTGGGTTTGTGTTTGTTGATTTGTTTTGGGGGGGTTGTTTTTTGTTTTTGAGAAAGAAATTAAAATTTGGTGGGTAGGAAGGGAGAGAGGATCTGGAAGGACTTAGGGGAGGGGAAGAATATAGTCAACATATATTTTAAATAACAAAAACATACAAAAGTGAATAAACTTGCTTTAGAGGCTGAACGGTACAGACGGTTTCTCCCTGAGTTCCTCACACATGGAAGCCTCTCCTCGGGTGTCAAGGACTCTGGGTGTTTAGATTACACCCAGGGGGGCCAATTTCACAAAGACCCCGTTGTGTAAGCGGTGTGAAGATCTTAGTGCTTCTGGGGAAACAGGGTTAGCTGTGTCCTCCGTCTTCTTCACGGCCCTGTTGCTTCTGCCAATGACTAAAACATTGTGTTTTTTGCTTTTCAGTCACTCAAGACTGTCTGCAACTGATTGCAGACAGTGACACGCCGACTATACGAAAAGGTAATGACCAGCCTTGCTCTGTGTGCACTTAGGACTCAGTCCAGTGTGGCTTACGCTTGCAAGTTTCAAGTCTGAGGTAGTGTTTGAACTGCAGCTCCCATTAGTCACCCTCCAGACTTCCTGTAACGTGGGCCTTTTCAAATGACTAGGGAATAAGCGCAGAGACTAGTGACTGCAGAGACACTGGCGTTAAATTTTACATAATCAGAACACATTGAGTTTTGCTTTTTTGTTTGGGGGAAGTGTTGGCTTCTAAAGTGACAGACAACCATGTCCATGTGACTGCCTGTGATCCTTGCCCGGAGCCTTCCTAAGGGGATTGAAGCCAGGCTGCCTTGTCCTCGCGGCTGTAACGTGCCAGTTTTTAATGTCCACTGAGCACTTGAGGATGGATCACTCACTTCTCAGATTGGAATGCTTTCAATGTGATTTTTGCTTCCTTGAAGTTTTGCTAGTTTTAATTTTAGAAAGAGAAAAAATAGTTTCTCTAATAGTAGCCAGACATAAGAGTACACTGCCCATGCTGTTCCCCGGATAGCGCCACCCACAGTTTTGAGCCAGAGGAAGGTCCATGGCCCAGGGCTCTGCTGATAGACTCCGAGAAGCCGCCTGCTGCTCCTTCCGCCGTGCTGGAGAACTCATGGGCTCATTACCAAACTGCCAAACTCCATGCTCTACTCCAGAAAAAAAAACCAAACCTTTTCTCTCCCTAATTTGTCCAGTTTCTTATATATTTGTGTGACCACACCACTGTAACATGCAGAGCACCCTGAAAAGTAAATATTGGGGGAACGTCCATTCATTGCAGTTTTTGACAATGCAAAAATGTTCAAGAAAGAAAACATCCATCTGATCTGCATAGTTTCTGTTCATTTACCTCTCACTGGGGCACAAAGGTGTGGGCCCCCTCACACCTGATCATTGCTGTGCTGCTGTCACTTTTCTGCCCCTCCCCCACCCTGCTTATCTTGCTCCATGATTTGCCTCCTCACTTCAGCTTCCCTGCTTCGTGCTTCCCTACATGTGTTCCTTATTCATAGTCTGGCACATTCAACATGCATGCACAGACACATACATGTGAATACACATGCCCGCACACATATAAATGTGTACTCGCATTCTACATACATACACATGCTACATACAAACACATGCACAATGCAATACACACACACAAAATGCCTGCACACATACACATAAACATATGCATACACATGCTACATACATGCACATACACATGCACAGCACAATACACATATGTGCACACACAATGACTGTGCACACACACAATGACTATGCGCACACATACACATGCACATACATGCTACATGGACATACATGCTACATACACACTCATGCTACACACACACACACACAGACACACCCCATACCATATTTGTCTTTCTGAGTCTGTGTTTCACACAAGACAGGGACGTCCAGTTTCATCCGATTTCCTGTGAATGTAATAATCACATTTATCCTACACCTGGCTAAACTCCCTGTGCATCTGTGCCACACTGTCTACTCCTCTGTGCTGCACTGTCTACTCCTCTGTGCCACGCTGTCTACTCCTCCGTGCCGCGCTGTCTACTCCTCCGTGCCGCGCTGTCTACTCCTCCGTGCCGCGCTGTCTACTCCTCCGTGCCGCGCTGTCTACTCCACTTTGCCGCACTGTCTACTCCTCCGTGCCGCACTGTCTACTCCACTGTGCCGCACTGTCTACTCCGCTGTGCCGCACTGTCTACTCCTCTGTGCCGCACTGTCTACTCCGCTGTGCCGCACTGTCTACTCCTCTGTGCCGCGCTGTCTACTCCTCTGTGCCACACTGTCTACTCCTCCGTGCCGCACTGTCTACTCCACTTTGCCGCACTGTCTACTCCTCCGTGCCGCACTGTCTACTCCACTGTGCCGCACTGTCTACTCCGCTGTGCCGCACTGTCTACTCCGCTGTGCCGCACTGTCTACTCCTCTGTGCCGCACTGTCTACTCCTCTGTGCCGCACTGTCTACTCATCTGCTCATTTACTTATTCATTTCACATACACTGATTAAGAATATGCAATGACTGAATCACTGAAGATATTGGAATGTCTGTATTGAGGGGAATGTATGTGGGTTTTACTTTGATGAAGTTTGGCCACTAATGGGGAGAAAAGAAAAAAAGAAGAACCATACAAATTAACAAGTAAAAACCGTAAAAAAAAAAAAAAAAAAAAAAGGACATCTAGGAAGTAAGGGGAATAGAGCCAGCTAGGCTGGGGGTTTCTGAGTCCATCACCCACAGTTGGAGTTTGTGACCACACGTGATGGCCAGGAATGGAGAGAGGCCTTGGGCCAGGCTATGAGTGCAGGCTGGCCTTCACAGGGAGTCTCGGGTGCTATTTTGCGTTTATACTTCTGCACATGATTTTAATGGTGTTAGATGCCCGACAAACACCAGGGCATCTGAAAAGCCGTGATTGTTTATAGTGCTCACAAAGCAGTAGCTGGTTTTCTAAGCGTAGGCTTCAAGCCGGAAGGACAGCCCAAGGACTGGAGACTACATTTAAGACAGCTTGGGAAAGACGAGCTCTGTACATTTGTCAGAAGGGGGGGACTAAATCCACACAGAACACTGCATCCTCTCTGCTTTTGTGCCTTGGGTGCGGGCACGTGGGCCTGGACTGCTGCCAGGACCTGCTGGCAAGGGCTGGTTTTGGCCAGCCAGCTGGGCACAGGAGCACACGCATGAGAACTGTGCCGTGCACTGGTACTGTAGCGAGGAGTTGGGCAGACTTACATATAAACAGAGTTTGTATGCCGTGAGCCACTGCCCCATGCAAAGGGCAGCAAGTCTTTCTCTGACAGGGAACACAGTTTTATCTTAGTGCTTACTGTATGTATCATCTGGGGTCTTAGGTGAAGTTGCCTAAGTTCCCGGGTGAGTTCCCGAGAGCACGAAGAGACGGGTGGTTTGCATTTGATGTGCTCACCCTCAGTCATGGCTGTGTCCTGCTGATCCAAAACACCCCAAAAGGAACTCACATTTATTCTTACTCCAAGTATGAGTGACAATGGACCAGGAACACAGATTTAGGTTGCCCTGAGAAATGGTCCAATGTAGAAAGTTTTATGACATTTTTATTGCCACAGCACAAAAGAGAGTCATAAGTCAAAGCATTTTTTTTCTTAAATGCATTGGTACAGTATCAGGTAGGTGGTGGCAAAGAGGAGAGAATTACCTGCTGACATTATTAACTTCTGGGTTGGTGCAAAGATTCATCTGTTAACACATTCTAGAGGCTTTGCTTGGTAGCCACAAGGATGTAGTTTAAATTCAGAAGCAGACAGGGACCAGCCAAAGTGTGGCTTATTCACTGTGCTTGCTTTCCTGTCCAGTGTGAAGGGCCTCACCATGATTCCACTTTTGGGCTATGATCTTCAGCATCACTCCAATTTCTTCTGAATTTTGGAGTATCTTTGCAGAAATGTCTGGACCACTCTGTCCTTCCTAATTGAGTTTTTTTTTCCTTTTGCTAGTGAGACATGAAACTGTATTGTAGATGACAAACCCTTACAAAAAAGCTTGATTTGAAGTTATTTTCTCTTACTTTGAGGATTGTCTATACTATTTTATATTGTTTTGTTTTATTTTATTTCATTTTATTTTGTTGAGACAGTGTCTATTCACAAACTCCAAGCTAGCCCCTGAGCACTGCGATTACAGCCATTGGTCAGAGTCTTTAGTTTGACAAAATCAAATTTCTTTATTGATTCCCCGTTGTGTCTCATGCTTTTGGTGCTGTTGTTGTTGTTTTTTGTTTGTTTGTTTCTTTGTTTTTGGTCCTGTTAGTGAATATACCAACAAACTAGACAGCACGACTGACACCGATGCTTTTTCCTGACGATCATATATACTTTTATATTTGAGCCATCTGTATCTGGGTTTAAGTCACTGGGTCATTTGGTCAGTTTTGTGTGTAGTGTGGCCAGGGGTACAACATCACCCATAATAACGTAATAAATGATGCTATCCTAACGTCATTTTCTGGAGAGGATTGCATGGGCGTGGCACACTTGTAAAGATCCAGTTGGGATTAGAAGCATGGCTTTATTTCTGTACTCAATATTCTGTTGGTTTATGAGTCTACATTTGCAACAGAACACAACAACATTTTGCCTACTGTAGCTTGGTAAAAAATTTAAAGTTGGGAATTAACTCAAACATTTGTGTGTCATTTTAAAGACTGTTTTGGAGCCTCGGGTATCCTTGTCAATAATAAATGAACTTGTGGTTTTCTTTTGTATTTAAAAAAAAGAACCATTGCATCTGTGGAGAGGCTGCACTGACTCTCAATAGCCAAATTTGCCAACTTAATAACATTAAGATTGTCAGTCTATGAACATGAGGTGTCTTCCCATTTATTCATATCTCCTGTGTTAATTTTAGCACTACTTTATAACTTCTGTCACACACATCTTTTAAATACATTGAGCAAACTTTTTTCAGTCTTTTTTAAATTAATTTATTTGTATTATATCTCGATTGTTAGCCCTTCCCCCGTTTCCTCCCATTCTTCCCTCCCTCCCACTTCCTCCCTTCTCCCCTCCCCTATGTCTGTGATTGAGGGAGACCTCCTCCCCCTATATATGCTCTTAGGATATCGAGTCTCTTCTTGGTAACTTGCTATCCTTCCTCTGAGTGCCACCAGGCCTCCCCATCCAGGGGACATGGTCAGAAAAGGGGCACCAGGGTTTCGTGTGAGAGCCAGATCTCACTGTCCACTCAATGGTGGAGAATATTATCCCTAGGCATTTATATTCATTTGAGTTCAGTCTTAGTTTAGGTAGCTATACTACCACAGACTGGATTGTTTAAACAACAAATTGTTTTCTTACAAACCTGGGACTAGGAAAATTCAAGGCCAGTTTCCAAGAGCTCTGTTAAACATGCATTTATATTTTGTGGTGGTCATCTTTTCATTGTGACCTCACACAAGGGTAAGAGAGCCAAGAGTAACACATCTCTTCTTTAAAAGACACCAGTACCAAGCCAGGCAGTGGTGGTGCACACCTTTAATCCCAGCACTCAGGAGGCAGAGGCAGGGGGATATAGCCTACAGAGTGAGTCCCAGGACAGCCAGGACTACACAGAGAAACCCTGACTCCGAAAACTGAAATAGATAGAAATAATAAATAAGATAGATAGATAGATAGATAGATAGATAGATAGATAGATAGATGATAGATGATTGATAGAGGTGTCATAATACCTCCGTGAGGATCTAACTACCAACAGCATCACTTAGCATGTGGGTTTTGAGTTTTGGGAAAACATGATCTCAGTGTACAACAAACTATATTAAAGATGGAATTGGCTTCTTCAGTTCCACATTTTTCCTTTTCACATCTTTCCTTCTTAGTTAAAATGAACATGACTTTGGGGAGGGGCGACTTAGCTAAACCCACTTGTTAGTTCTTGGGGGTTTAATTTCTGTCCCATAGTTCACTGTTTTGTGTGGGTAGAGGGTTTTACTTTACTTCTTTAAATGGGTGCCTTTCTTCCTGTTCATTCTGTCTCCTAATTGTTTTTAGCTAGAATTCCAGTGCAGTGTTGGCAGCAGTAATAAAAGTCCTGCCCCTGATCTTAGTGTCACGCTTCCACTCCTTGATTAGTGTTTGGTATGGAGTTTCTTGTGGTTTCTGGCTTCAGTGCTGGGGTGATTCTGGTTTCACAGTGCAAGTTCATAGCTATGGTGTCTTTAGAGAAGATCTTGAGGAGGTCGTTGGCAGTGTCTGTTTATCGGTCACTATGCTCATCCCCCTCGGTTGCATAAACATGTTTAATCGTTCCGTGCCTGGCCTTTTTCCGGCATGGTCTCTGTTAAGGTTTTAATCTCCCTTGTGGTTGGGCCATGATTCCCTTATATATTTTTGTGTGGCTTTTAACCTTTTCCTGAAAATGAGACAGTTTGGAAATCACAATATGGTGATTCTGTAAATCAGGTACCCTACCTATCTCAAAGTCTTTTGTGCTTTTTTGTGATAATGTTGCCATAGTTGTTTACCTGTTCAGTTGCTTTTAATCCATCTGTCCATCCTCCATCTATCCATCCATCCATCCATCCATCTATCATCCTTCCTTCCATCCCTTCATCCCTTCATCCATCCATCTATCCATCTGTCTACACATCTGTACATACCACATCAGTGAAGTCTGTCCTACTGTCTCTGCAGTCAGCACATGTTTCCCTCTCTGTAGTAGTTATTCATCATAAACACTAGAAGCTGAAAGTAAAGCGAAACTGTACCCCCTGCTCTTTACAAAGTGGCTCTGCGCTTGATCGTTCCTCTCATCCCGATCATTTGACCTCAGCCGTCACTTCCTGCATAGAACTAGAAGTGTGGGACAATTATCTCTCACTGTCAACTGGAAAATCCCAGAATTGCCTGGGAACAGAGTCTCAGTGAGGTCTTCTCTGCATTGGAAGGACTATAACATGTCTGTGGGAGGTTAGCTGATGTGGAAATACACCACTCCCTAAACAAGAGTGAAGAAATCGAAGCCTTCAGTCAAGGAAGCAGAAGCCATGTGTGCATGTGTTGCTCTCTCCTCTCCTGACTGTGACATAACGTGACGAGTGGCTTCAGGCTCCTGCCACTGGGACTCCCCAGCAGAGATGGACTCGCAGCCTGGAATCATGAGCTAAGATAAACAGTGAGCATCTCACCACAGCAGCAGAAGTGAGACTAACGTAAAGCGTGAGCCCTGCTTTCTTTCAGGGCTTGGTTTGTTCTCCGGACTCACTGTGGGTGGTGACCTTCCAGGGAATGCGTTCCTGGCAGCTTCCGACCTTGCTGCCCCATCCCACGGTGTCTGATAAGTCAGCTGCTAGCCCAGCTTCTCTCTCACACTTCTGATGGCTTCTGATGGCTAAGACTGTGTCCTAGAGTCCTTTGGTTTGGTGCCAGCCTAGCCTAGGGTGCTTCTTCTATGGGGATGGAATCTTCCAGACACATCAAGATGTACAGCTTGAAGTGAGAGATCCCAGTGCGCAAAGGCACTTGCAACCAACTGGATTTCAGTCCCCAGAACCCAAAGTGGAAGGAGAGACCCAACTTCCACAAGGTGTCCTCTGATCTCTACATGTGTTCCATTACACGTGTGTACCTGAACACACACACACACACACACACACACACACACACACACACACACAATCATACTGTTTTACCAGCATGGTGAGTATTGTAGTCCTCGTAGTCCTCACATAAGCCAGTGACTGCCAGGAGCTCGGGTCCCCGTTTCCATGAATCCTGCTAAAATAGGCTGAGGTGTGGTTGAGTGGGTAAGAAGAAAAGGGCACAGTTCTTTCCTACTAAGGCTATGCAGCCTGCAATCCTTCATTGAACCCCTCAGCTGGTCTAAGTTTTGATTAAGTTCCACACATCCGAGAAGCTTACTCTCTCTGTTTTGCCAGCTAGGATATTGATTAGAAGAGACTAGATCCTGGGCCTTCCCACCCAGCTGTTTTTTTCACATCTTTCAGCAGTGTCTGCCGATCTATCTTCCCCTCCCGTCTTAAACAAAGTTGTTGGTCTTGACATTGGTTCTTCTAGTCCTCTACCATGCATTTATGGACAGTAATGTGATACTTTTTCATGGCAATTTATGTGCTGTTAAAATATTTGAAGCTCTGTTACTTGGCCTGTCCACATGGCATTAGTTGAGCCTTAGGTGCATTTAAGGTCAATGACTCTTCACCTTACTCACCAGCATACTAGTTTATAATCTACATTGGGATGGCTTACTATGCATTTTTCTTCTCTATCAAGCCATTATTATTTTATGTTTCCATTTCTATTGTATAGGTTAATACATTCAGACAGCATGCAATCTTTGCTGTGGTTTTCTCCTGCATATCTATTTGCTCGAGTTTTGTTGTGTTGACTTACTCAGAATGAGCTATGGAGACAATCTCTTCTGTGTTTGTATTAATGCACCTATTTCCTTTTAAAATCTTTAAATGTTTATTTTATGTCATGTGTATAAGTATTTGCATGTATGTATGTGTGTGTATGATTCTTGCCGTGTGTGTGTGTGTGTGTGTGTGTGTGTGTGTGTGTGTGTGATTTTTGCCCTGATTTCCTTGGGGCAGGGTCTCTGCCCGGACTTGCCCATGTTTTCTCTTGGTCCGACTATAAGACAGCAAGGCCAGTTGCCCTCCTCTGCCCTCCTCAGAGCTAGGATTGCTGGCCCTCGGGAGATGTCCTTACAGTTGCACTGGATGTACTCTTCACTGCCGTCTCTCCATACCACAGCTCCCACTTCCGCCCTGTTCCCAGCCTTGGGGCTCTCCTTGGTTACTCCACAACCTTTGCAGTTACCCTGGGGCCCCAGCAGCTATGTGTTTTCTTCACGTCACCCAGCAGGCAGAGAGGGATAGGATTTCCACTCCTAGGCACCAGGAGTCTTTTGCTTACTTACTTTCAGCACCAGTGTTTCATGGAGAGAGCAGACATACATTTTAGAGCATAGGCTTGAACAACACATATGAGTTGTCTTTACATATCAATACTGACATTTTTTATTCCATTAATGTGTTACTACATGCTAACTTAATTATTTTCAAGCATTTTAATACATCAGTGACCTAAAGCTGAGGTCACACACTTTACATGAAGCAATGTTTTTAGCTGACAACAAGGCTAAGTCTCAGGACTCCTGGCACGGTGTCCCCAAGTCCCCACACAGTTTCACACAGGAAGTAAGGCATATCAGCTAAGACGCCTCTCAACAGAGGGACATCAACAGAACACAAAGGATAGCACTTTTGTTTATCTGTAGTCTGACTCCTATAGTGAAATTCTAAGTATGTTTTAAACATGCTGTGATATTTATACTTACATTTACAAGTTCTGTATCATTTAGCATGTTCCTTGGTTTGTTTGCTTGAGGGACTTAGAATGAACTCCTCAGCAAATGTGCCAGGTTCTATGGGTATTTGAGAGTACAGTTGACTTTAATCAACTCTGACCTTGGAGGTCATAACCTGTGATTGTATGTGTGTCTATATATTATGTATGTGTCTGCGTGTGTGTGTATGCATGTATGCATGTGTGTGCCTATGTATTATGTGTGTACCTATGCATTGTGTATGTGTGTGTGCATGCATGTATGTATGCATGTGTGTGTGCCTATGTATTGTGTGTATGCATGTGTGCCTATGTAGTGTGTGTGTACTGTGTGTGCCTCTATTCATGTATACAATACAAGAGGAATATGTAGAGTGAATAAAAAACAAGCAAGCATGGGCTCTCTTTTTAATAAGGGTATTTGACTAAAAAAAAAAAAGCCAAAATACCTATAATGTAAGGAGCTACTAATAAATTTAAATTAATTAAAACACAATTGATCACTTTTAGGAGCCCAGGCTTTAGTTCCTGTCAGGCATCTCCAGCATCTCTACACTGGTGGTGTCTCATTCCCCAGGATTTCTGTAGCTTATTTAGCCAAATATTTTACAAAGGCAGGCGAGTGCCTGCGACTAATTACCACAGCAATCATCAGTTTGAATTATTTTCTGCATAAAGTAGAACTTACTAATTCAGGGAATATTGGATGCGTATCTGCTGTGGGATAAAAATTGCTTAAGTCCTGGGAAGTGGCAGGCAGACAAACAAGCTGGCCTCACCACAGAGGATTTATAACCCAAGGTGTATACTCACTAGGCGGGGTGTGTGTGTGTGTGTGTGTGCGTGTGCCTCTATGCTCAAAGTGTCAACTCATTTAAAATAAACCATAAACATAATCACCTCCAACATGACAAAATTGTTTTTAAATTCTATAGCAATACTCTTTGGTGTGCTTTGTTTGGTATTGTTTGTGATAGGCTTTCTCTATGGAGCCCTAACTGTTCTGGAAGTTGGCAGACCAGGCTGCCTTCGAACTCCTAGCTTGTGGTCTAGAGGTGTACACCAACTTGTAACAGTCTTTATATTAGTTCTCCCTTGGTAGTTCAGTGACTTAAAATAGCTCTTGGGTACATCATGCCATCTAAACAAAATAAAAACTGATTTATTACAGACTTCTCACTGGGATCGTGTGGCATACAAACAGTAAAGAGGGCTAGCCTTTGCCACTTGCAATGGATGTGCCCTCTGTTTCTCTGACTCTGTCATCCTGGTTCACACTGGCACACTCTGTGGAGCACTGGAACCGCCTCCAGGGAGTCAGTGCACGCGCACAAGACAAAGGCTGAAGAGAAACAGGTCCCATGATGCTCCTGTGTCTGTCTGCCCATGGCCCAGCACCACCACCTCCCACCCACTTCCCCACCCCCATCTCTCTGTAGTAATGATCCTTACTCATGACCTGAGTGGCATCTGGTTTGTTTTACTGATTTTTTTCAACTCTTTCACATTTTCAGAAACTATGTAGCTCTTGTTTACTGTTCTTTGAATTTGAATTAAGAATATAAACTAGCACAGCCATTGTAGAAAAAAAATATAGAGCCCCTAAACCAAAAATTAAAAGCAGAACCTCAGTATGATTTAGCAATTCCAACTCTGGATTTATAGATAGAGAAAACTAAATCAGTGTGCAAAAGACATCTGTTTGTTCTCTCAAGTTCATTGCAGTACCGATCACAACAAGAAGCCAACTCACTGTTCATCAACAAAGGAGTAGGTAATGGCGCCGTGAGGCATGAAGCAATGGATGCTGTGTGCTGTAGAAAAGCATAGCTTGTTCTTTGTCACGGTGTGTGGGAGCCTGTGAGATAGACACTGAACTTTAAATGTGAATATCCTGTCCCTTTTGGACTCCTTTGATTGGTCTTTGAAACTTCCACCCTCCCTCCCTCCTTTTTTCCCCCCCGAATGAGGTGACATTTTAAGACATGCCCACCATTCCCCACTATATAAGAACATTCTGGAAGGCTTAGACTTATACCACAGTGGTGCTTGCTATCCTGCCCTCACTGAACCCTGGCCCTCAGCTTCGACAGCTGCTTCCCTTTATTGATGGTCTAGCCTTGAGGTGCACCCTACTGCCCATGTATGACTCCTGCATCTGTCCCCACTCCTGTGTGGGGAAGCTCTTCCTAGGAAGTGCATGTCTGTACTCTCTTCCTGGTGTGAGGTTGGGAAGCCACTGCTCACCTGCTGATCTGTTTGCTTTTCCTGTCTACACTCAGGACAACCTTGAGCACACTGGCTTCCTGTCATTCTGAGTAGGATTAGGGAGATTTCATTGTACTAAATGGAGCTGCCTTCAGCCTGAATATTGTAATGGAGCTGCCTTCAGCCTGAATATTGTAATTGTGGTACACGGGTTCTGAGCACTTCCCAGTGCAGGGTCCATCCCAGTCGCTGTCTGAGGTTCCTAGTTGTATTCTGCTGCCAGGTTGGGGGATGGGCTTACTTCCTCCAGGCACGGTTTGCTAAGTTCTTCATCTGACAGGAGATGGAAGAAGGCAATCTCTCAGTGTACTGTGCAGAGGAAAGTCTATTCTCTCTCTCAGCCCATCCCCAGAACCAAATCTTTATTAAAGAGAGAGAGAGAGAGAGAGAGAGAGAGAGAGAGAGAGAGAGAGAGAGAACAGAACAAGAAAAGAAAGCACAGGCATTCCTGTGTAATGCACCGGAATCCAAGGCAGATAGGCCAATGGAATACAGTCCTCCTCTTCCTCCTCCTCTTCCTCCTCTCTGTCCTCCTTCTTCTCCTCCTTTCATTTTTGAGAATGCAGTTTCAAATTTAGTGGGAGGGAAAACTGCTTTTCCTGTTTACTTTCTCATGAGTAATTCCTCTCGACCCTAGGATCTTACACGTTTGTTCCATGGCTTCTCAGCTTTAAAAGGGGGAATGCCTTGGAAGAAAAGGAGAACAAAATAGTGGTTAAGCAGACGGGTTACTTCTTCATCTACAGTCAGGTAGGATCGGGCTTCCTCCCCCCACCCCTGCCGCCTTCCTGCACCCCCTCTCCCCTCCCCAATCCCCTCCCCTGCCCCCCCCCTCCCCGCCCCGCCGCATCACGGTCCAGTGCTCTCTCCCTGTCTGACATCTGATGGAGGCCTGGCTTGTCTCTCAGGTTCTGTATACCGACACCATCTTTGCTATGGGTCATCTCATCCAGAGGAAGAAAGTGCACGTCTTTGGGGACGAGCTCAGCCTGGTGACCCTGTTCCGATGTATTCAGAATATGCCAAGAACGCTGCCCAACAATTCCTGCTACTCGGCTGGTACGTAGCTGCTTAGTAGGATGATGCAGACCAGGCTGTGGAAAGTGGGGCTTTTTTTTTTTTATCTCAGTGGAGACACCTTCTGCTGTAGACTCTGCTGCTTAGTTTTGCAATAGTTCATGTTAACTGAGAAAACTGATAACATTGCTAAGGGTCATACCAGTTTTTATACAAATTAAGAAGGCGATAGGGATGAAAAGACATCTCCCTAGGGAAGAAATTTGGCTGCTCTTCGAGAGAACCCCAGCTTAATTCCCAACACCCACATGACAGCTCACAACTACCTGTAACCCTAGTCCCACGGGCCTGACACCCTCTAGTGGCCTCCTTGGACACTAAATATACACAGTGCACATATACCCATGCAGGAAAAAATACCAGTACACATGAAAAATAGTTAAAAGAAATGAATATTTTTTAAAAATAAGAATGAGTGTCACAAAATTTGACATTGGGTCAATTCTTTATTTATTCTGAGACAAATTAATAGGAGTACGTAATGATTATTCGTCATTTTTGCCACCGCTACACTCTGTCACCACCTTCCTCTCCTGTACTAGCCCTTCCTCATAGAAACAGGGCCTCCTCCTGCCTCTCTGTCGTTTTCCATGTTAGCTCCACTGAGTTTAGTCAGTGTTGCTTCACAAACACAGGACGGAGGTTATTTGCTAGAACCTGGCCAAGTTTTAGTAGTGACAGCACTGAGGAAAATGACACCCCCTTCCCCAGAAGCCATCAACTGTCACTAGTCCCTCATGGAGGGGTATGGCTGCATGAGCCCCTCCCTAACCCATGAAGCAAAGCTGAGGGTCCCAGTCCTGTTCTGGCCCTGTGCAGCTAACAACACCTGCAGAGCATCCATGAGAGCAGCGAGTCTGTGGTAGGTTTTCTTCCACCGTAAGAACAGCAGCAAGAACAGTGTCAGATATAAAAACCCGAGGGCCCTCTGGGATTTCTTTCCCTGTCCAGCCCTCCAGCTGCCTCACCGTCTCCCTGCCACACTTCCTTACTATTTGTAACCTTCTCATCTCAGGAGAATTCAAGCCCCAGCAGTGACGTAGCTTCTCCTCAGCTCTGCAGGCTCAGGCTACAGCACGTCTAGCTACAGGCGGAGCATGTGGTGGGAGAGAGAAGCGCGGTCAGTCCAGAGTGGGAGGGAAGGAACATTGCAGACTGGCGAGTGAGTTCTCAGGACTAAGCAGGTGGCCACAGACCCCTGACTAGTTGGAACTCCAATTTGCCCCAGCAGCCTTGCATGGAGCACAGGACACCAAAGTGCGGGGCAAGGCAGACCATATCAGCTCCAGCCTGTCCAAACTGGAAATTGCCAATGTTTTTCTCATTTTATTTCAAACTGGTTGGCGCTGGTTTTAGAAATCCGCATTTCCCTCATGCATGTGCATCTCTCTCTCTGCTGTTTTTGACAAATCTACTTAGAACCCAAATAGCATCTTTAGTCTCAGACAGTTACCACAAACAGTAATGTGAAGCTCAGATTGTGAAATACCCCTGAAGTTTTTTTTTCAAAGGCATTTACAAACAAACATCCAATAAATCAGTTGGAAGCAGAAGCGAGCAGGACTTTGTCACAGAGGCCTTGCCACACTACATCTGCTGCCCTCATGACTTCAGCAGCCAGGAGGAAGTCTGTCCTGGTGGAAGTCCCTAATTTGCATAGCGGACTCTGCCCTGTGCCCGGCGCCTAGCAGCATTTTGATACTGTGAAATGTCTACCAGTAGGAAGTCTGTCTACTCTGTTGATCACATTTGCTGTAGAAAGTCACAGCTAATACTCCCAAACACTTCCCTCGTTTGGCTTCCTCATTGTTCCTGTGTCCAGGTGCCTCACGTCTTAAAGGATGAGTCATCTGATGTTGAAAATGTCTCAGTAGCCGTAGACCAGAGACAATACATGAGACCCAGCACTAAGACATTTCAGGCTTGCTACTTCAGTTTTGAGTTTGTTTTATGACCTTACACTAATCTGCCAAAAACCCAAGTGGTTAAGCTTGAGACACCCAGCCTGGTGCTGAGGAACGCTGATGAATAATTGTTTTGTTGATAAGTCAAATAGGCTTCTCATAGGGAAAAAACATCACAGCTCATTGCTACAGCCCAGGAGCGCTAAAGGAACCAATAACTCAGTGTTGGGAATTTAAGCTGGAGCCTGGAGTACAGCAGCAGCTCTCAACCTGCGGGTCAAGACCCCTTTGGGAGTCCCATACCCTGCAGTCAGATATTTACAATAGGTTCATAACAGTAGCAAAACTAGTTATGGTCATGGAGTAGCAATGAAATAATTTTATGGTTGGGGGTCAGTACAACATGAGGAACTGTATTAAAGGGTCTCAGTATTAAGGGGGGCTTGAGAACCACTGCTAGAGCGGTTCACACCAGTTTCCAGAGCATTCAGTGTTTGCATAGCCCTGGCCACAGTGCTACATCACGCTGTGTCCAGGGCAGACAGATCCACGCAGCACACGTGCTCTGATCTCTTTTCACGCTTTTTTCGTTAACTGCATAAGGTAAGGAATCCTTTAATGCTTTGCCAGTTTCAAAACACAATTGTGCAAGTGTGTCTTTGGAGCCTTGCTTGTCTCTGTTGGGTACCTGATACACAGCATTTGGGTCCTCGACAGCATTTTCCGCTTTCAAGTCACAGGGTACATTGTTATAAATTAGGCACACACAGAGGCACCTGACATTTCAAGGAGTTTATTACTATGTTTCTTTTGACCATAAAGGTCAATCACAGTCATTTAAGAAAGCTCATAACACAGAAGGCTGTGAGACGAGGATGCCAGAGCAGAGGCCTGCGCTCAGGGAGAAACTGCTTAACAGTGTGGATTGTTATTAAATAAGGTTTTTCTTTTTAGATGTTTGTTTACTTTTGGCTTTTTTTTTTTTTGAGACAGGGTCTCACTGTGTAGCCTGGGCTTATTTTTTTTTAAAAAGATTTATTTATTATTTATACAGTATTCTGCCCACACGTGTGCCTGCCCACCACAAGAAGGCACCAGATCTCATTACAGATGGTTGTGAGCCACCATGTGGTTGCTGGGAATTGAACTCAGTACCTTCAGAAGAGCAGACAGTGCTCTTAACCTCTGAGCCATCTCTCCAGCCCCCTGGGCTCATTTTTAATGCTGTCTGTGTAGCCTTGAACTCTGAGGTTGGGAATATTGGCATATTTTTTGAACCTTGAAAACTATAGTTTAAATGCAGATTTTAAGGTATTATCAGGGGCCACTGAGATGCCTCAGTGAGTAAAGGTGCTTGGCATTTTGAACTTGATCCCAGAACCTGTGTGAAGGTGGGACGGAGAGCCAGCTCCATAAAGTTGTCCTCTGGCCTTCCCACATCTGCCGTGACATGTGTCCTTACATACCATGCATGCTCACCCAATAATAACTAACACAAAATCAGTAAAAATGAGGCAGCATAATGCTAGGCTTCTCTCAGTGACTACACGAGATTGTCTGAAAGAGCAAGGTTTGGTCTACATGGCGTTTGCACTGGATCCCTGCCTACATACAGCGACACACGTCTGCTAGATAGAATCTGTCGTTTCCTCTCGTAACTTACTTTTATTTACTTTTAAAGCTAACAGAATTATGGCCAGCTGTTGTGAGTGCGGTGCGAGTGCTTGTGCTGACGTTACACAATAGCTTCCTCTAATGCCCTCTCTACTGATCAGCAACCCCAGAATATTCTTGTCACCTCCTCTCTCCCAGGCATTGCGAGGCTGGAAGAAGGGGACGAGATTCAGCTCGCGATACCTCGGGAGAATGCGCAGATTTCACGGGACGGAGACGGCACCTTCTTTGGTGCCCTGAAACTGCTGTGACCCACTTACTGGGCTGTGTGGCCCCCTCACCTCCTCTTCTCTGCACCTCCGAGGGGAGAAAATGAACAACTGGAAATACCGGAAGTGAGGAAAGTCTTCACCAAAACCAAGTTTCTTGCGAGCTGTGTTATTTTGGTTCACCGAATCTGGTCAGAGCAGGAGACAGCAGACAGCCACAACCAAAGTGTGTCACGTGAGTTACGGGAACTAGAGCCCACACTCAGAGGACAGGACCAGGAAGGCTACGCTCTCCAGAGCACGCACCGCACCCTTGCTTCTCGCCTTGACACACACGTTCAGAACGCAGGGAGATTCCTTTTTTTTTTTTTTTTTTTTTTGGTGACTGGAGTGAGAAGAGGACCCACCTCTGTAGGTCACCGAAAAGTTCATGCCAAGTCTCAGGACTCACCTCCTCTTTCGCGTTAAGCAGACTCTCCTCTTCACCAGCTAGGACTAGGAAAAGGTTTCGTTGTTTGTTTTCGTTATTTTCAAGTTTAAAATAAACTCGATTAAAAAAATGTTTTAAGTGTCAAGTAATTGGACAGAAAAGAGCTGACTGTTGGATTTGTCCTCTTTTATAGGTCGAGCTTGCAATTGTTTCTGATATCAAAGCATCCCCTCATTTTGGATCACATGTGTATTCTGTAATAACTTTCAGTTGCTTTATAAAATGCTATTGTAGACACATCAGCAAGCACAGAAATCACTAATGCGAAACTGTAGTCACGCTCACACAAGCCCTGCTTTTGAGGGTGCGTTTGTGGCAGGGGAGAGATTTTTCTCCATGTCCGGTCCCGTGGCTGCTGCTGCTGCAGCACTTCAGGTGAGAAATCCCTGCCGGAAACACCCACCTTGTTTGCTCTGTGACAGTTTAGGTCCGTAGCATGTGACGTCACGTCACGGTGAGGCTCCCCGAGAGGCTCGCGTCCTGGAGGGGTTTCCTCACAGTTGCACTTGGTGTTTCTGCATCTGCGTCCTTCCTTCATGGTGTCTGCCTCCTTCGTATTCTCCTCACCTAATTCCAGTAGATGCTTTACTTCATTAAAGAGGAAATGGAAGAAAAGACCTTTGTTTTTCTGTCTACCTTAAAATAGTGTGAAGATGCCCTTGCTGCCACACAGGAAAGAAAGAATTTAAATCTGTATCACAGGTCTACTGTGGATTAACTTTCCGTTCTCCGCATCTTTTGCTTTGGGGTTCAAGTGAGATATACTTGGGAGTTGATTTTGCTTTTATAAAATAATAATTTTAAAAAGCACAAGCTGTAGGTGGGGACAAGCACTGACCCAGAGGAGTAGCTAGGACTGCCCTAGCGTCACCGCTACAGTTGATTGACAAATGCCCACTCCTGTTATTTCTCTGTACAATCATAAATTTGAAAAACCAGGTGAGCAGTGTTCCAGGCGTTATAAAATAACATGTAACTATGAAGTCAGGATATTTGAGACGTCTCCGAGGGATCTTTTTATATCTACACATTATCTCTATTTCTCAGAAAATGAAGTTCAGCAAAAATACTGGATTTGAATAGGAGTGTTTTATAGAAATATCCTAGGAGTGGCGTATGTGAGTCATAAGAAGGCCCATTTTTAGCTTTCTCCATAATTTGCTGTGCCAGCACTTGTTGTTAGCCTTTTTTTTTTTTATATGATAGACTAATTTGACTAGGGTGAAGTGGGTTCTCACTGTGGCTTTATTTGCATGTCTCTGGTGGTCAATGGCATTGAATATGTTTCCTGTTTCCACGCTAACATCATCTTTTGAAAACCGCCTGAGCATTCATCGGCCCATTTATGCATTTGATTGTTTGGTTTATCAGTGCTCTGGGTCTCAAGCCTTTTACAAGTAGGATTTTGACATCTTATATATTCTTATATATTTTAGATACCAACCCTCTGTCAGACATATGGCTAGTGCATTTTTCTCCTATTCTGTTAGTGAGCTGTTTACTCACTAAATGAGTTGTTTTCATTGCCGCAAAGTCTTTTAATTTCACAGAATCCCATTTTTCAACTGATGGGCCATTTCCTGAGCAGCTGGCATCATGTTCAGGAAGGGCTTGCCTGTGCTGGTGTTTTGAGGTGTGTCTTTCATTTTCCCCTATCAGTTTGAGTTTTAGGCCTCAACATAATAAAGGCTATACCTGACAACCCTACATCATGCTAAACCAAAAAACAAACAAACAAAACTAAACTAAGCTAAAAGCATTTCCACTAACATCGGGGCAAAAAAACCCACACCTATTTAATATGGAAGTTGAACTCTTAACCAGAGCAGTGAGACAAAGAAAAAAATAAAAATAAAAGCAAATAGAAGAAGAAGATGTCAAAGAATCTCTGACTGCAGATGGTATGATTCTCCATACAGAACCATAAGGAAACCCCTTGGGGCGCATGCATTACTTCAGGAAAGGGGCAGGACAGAAAAGTATCAGACAAAAATGCAGTAGACTTCTTGTGGACAAATGGCAAACATGCTCAGAACAAAACAACAACAAACCAGAAAAACAACTCTATTCTCAACTTCCTAAAAACTAGAACAAATAACAAAACCAAGAATAAGTCTGACCAAGAAAGTGACAGCTGTACAAAAAAACCTTTGAAACACAGGAGAAATTGAGACACGAGAAGATGGCATGATCACCCGTGGTCATGGACTACAGGAGCTGGTGTTGGCAAACAGTGATACCACTCGAAGCAGTCCATAGATAAGATGCCATCCCTGTGTAGATTCCAATGGCATTCTCTTATTTCATTTTAGCACTGAGCATCCTGTGTCCTCTTATTCTCTGAGCGTTAGCCAAACATGGCATCTAGGTTAGTCACCATCCACTGCAAGCAGAAGGTTCTCTGATGAGGGCTGAGGCATGGGCACAATGGTAAGTCACTAGGAGTTGGCTCAACCCTACACCCATGTAGCAGAGCAACACTAGCAGGTTCCTGCTTGGGGCCTTTGATCTTTCTAACTACAGGTTCATCATACACAATGCTATTACTCACAGAAATAAAATGCAATTCAAATGGAAACACAAAAGACCCTGGATAAACAAACCAACCCGGAGCAAAATGAACCATGGTATTACCATTTCAGATTTCAACTTATACTACAGACCACAGTAGTAAAATCAGCACAGGCTGGCAGAAAAACAGACATGTAGATCAGAGCTACGGCATCTTAAGTTTTGACATGGATTCCAAGACTATACACTGGAAGAAAGATAGCCCCGTAATCAAAAGTGGATAGAAAAAGGCAGGAAGCCAGATCTCTGTTGCCCAGTGTGGACAAACATCAGCTCAAAATGGATGTGAAAACTGGGAACACGAGAAGAATGTCAGAGGTGAAAAGTTCCGCCTGTGACAAGTCATAGTCAAAACAGGGCGACAGTGACTAAATCCACCCCAGGCTGTGTGTACAGGGGACAGAGATGAAGCCGTTTAGGCAGGGAAAGAGGAGCCTCTCTCTTCCTCCATCTTTCTCTCCTCCGTGAAGGATATTTTCTGCCTACAGCCACAGCTCTTTTTGTTTGTTTTTTGTTTTGTTCTGTTTGTTTTGTTTTGGCTAGAGCCATTAGATTTTTTCCCCCTAGTGCTTAGTTTCTTATTAAATAGTTTATAACGAGGGTATCACGATTTCAGTACCACTAAAGCTTGCTGTTGCTTGGAAAGCTTAACAAATATGTATCAGTCATCGGAGTGCTGCCTTGCAGGCTGCATACGCTAATCAAGAAGACAGCATGCTCAGATCTACACCCATGGGTGCAGAAGACAAACTTACACTGTAATGCCAACGAGAAGGAAGTGAGTTGTCTGGTCTGGTGTTGTCGAGGCATCGCAAAGTAGCGTTTGCAGAGACTTGCCGCTTGTGGTTTGGATAGGGAGCTGCTGCCACTGCTGCCGCCCAGGCTCCTGTGTCTGAGCACTTGCTTCTCAGCTGCTGGTGCCCCTGCCCAGTTTGTGAGACCCTGAAGGTGGAGTTCCATGGTCCGAAGTGGGTCCCACACTGCTTCTGGCCCGAGTTTCCTCTTTCCTGAGATTTGATGATCTGTAGCCACACACACAGACTGTGCCCTCTCAAACCTGAGGCCAAATGTGTCCAGTGCCCCTTCCCAAAGTTGCATCAGTCAAAAATTCAATTCTAGACATCAGCAACAGGAAAGAGCGGCACTGTCTTTAGGCACCTTAAGTAAGGATGAGGGAAGAAGGGAATGATGGGAGGAAAGGCTGAGGTGAAGTTTCCTCCTGGTTCCAAGCAGAGGTACAAATAATGAGGCATTGTCAGCCATGCTTACACGCACCCGAGGGCCCCCCACCTCTGTGACTGGCCGATGTGGCAAGGACTTCAGTGTGTGGGTCAAAGGTCACTTGCCATTTAATCTAGTGTAAGATTGGCATTGTGTGACAGTAGCAAGAAAACAAAACAAACAAAAGCCAGGAGCTGGATGAGGAAAAGCATCCAGGCAGAGGGTCTTCCGGAGACTGGAGGATGTCCACATTGGACCACCCTGTTGGTGTGGGACCAGGGCAAGCAATGAGGAGAGGCCCACGATGTCGGTGCTTACCCAGCATGCCCTTCCTGAGTCTTTCCTGCAGATGAGAGGAACCCCGAGGCTTGCTGTGGTCTCTCCCTAGGGAGGGAGTGTGTGCTGGGGCCCAGGTCACCAGTGGAGTGGGGGACAGTGTGAACAGCACCGAGGAGAGGGTGGGAAAGTAGCCTCATCCCCATTAAATTCTCATTTCCAATAAAGTTATTGCACAACATGGTCAGGGTGACTCCTGGAAATTAAAGAGAAGTTGTTTATTCTTTGCCAAGAACAATCCACAAAATTAAGAGGGTTTCCAGACCCTCTTCCAAATGTCACAGTAAAAAACAAACAAAGAATTTCTAAAACAGAGTGCCATCAATCAAGGAATCGCCTTGGCCAGTCACAGAAGGTTGCCATCAAGGGTTGAGGTGGAGACCTGCAGGAGACAGTCATGTGGTGAGCACAGCCCTTGTCTCCTGTGAGGAGCTGGATATGACTGCATCCCTGGGGTTTCATCTCGCCGTATCCCAGGTGCCAGATCCCGCTGTGTCTTCATATGCTCCCTATGAATTATACAGTGCGCGCGCGCGCGCGTGTGTGTGTGTGTGTGTGTGTGTGTGGTGTGTGTGGTGTGTGTGGTGTGTGTGTATATGTCTGTGAATGCATGTTTGTGCCTGTGTGTGTGCTGTGTGTCTCTGTGTGTGTCTGTGAGTGTGGTGTGTGTATGTATCTATGTGTATATAGTGTGCATATATGTTTGTGTCTGTCTGAGGGTGTCTGTGTCTGTCTGTTTGTGTGTGTTGTGTGTGTCTGTGAGTGTGTCTGTGTGTATCTGTAAGTCTCTGTGTGGGGTTTGTGTCTGTGTGTGTGTGGTGTGTGTCTGTGTATGTCTGTTTGTTTGTGTGTGTCTGTGTGAGTCTCTGTGTGGGGTGTGTGTCTGTCTCTGTGTGTGTGTCCATGTGTGGGGGGTATGTGTGTCTATGTATATCTGTTTGTTTGTGTGTGTTGTGTGTGTCTGTGTGTGTTCGTATGAGTCTCTGGGGTATGTGTCTCTGTGTGTGTGTCTGTGAGTGTGGTGTGTGTATGTATCTATGTGTATATAGTGTGTGCATATGTGTGTGTCTGTCTGGGTGTGTGTGTGTGTATGTTTGTGTGTGTTGTATGTGTCTGTGAGTGGGGGGGGTGTCTGTGTATGTCTGTTTGCGTGTGTTGTGTATGTCTGTGAGTGTATCTGTGTGTATCTGTGAGTCTCTGTGTGGGGTTTGTGTCTCTGGTGTGTGTGTGTGTGTGTGTACTATCTCTGGCATTCCTTATTAAGCGGCAACGGTGTCTTTCTTTCAGGTTACTAGAGACTGAAGATCTTCACCTCTAGAACAGGGATTCTTCAAGCACTCAGACATGTCAAAGATAATAACATGCTGGTGATAAACATGGAAACTGTCCAATAACGGAGTGGAGAGTGCCTGGAAGCCAGCGCGGGAAGAGAAAGAGGACCTGTAGCGTCACTTGTGCTGGCCAGTGCTTTTGTGTTGCTGTGACGCAAGCATAAGGCAAAAACAAGGTAAGGCAGATTTATTCTGGGGACAGTTTCAGAAAACATTCATCCTACCATGGCAGGGAAGGCTTGTGGCAGGAGTGTGAAAGGGTGTGTTCCTTCCTAGTGTGCACCAGCAGAGACCCCCCACTGGAATCGGGCTCCGGGTTTCAGGGGGATTTACGTTGATTATGGCGGGCAGGGCTTGTCAGCTCACTCGCTGTAGTGGATGTAAACATGCTTTTGTTTTGATCCCAAGTGTGGGATGTGAAACAGACTTGTGTGAGGCTTTGCGGTATTTGTCCGCTAGAAACAGACTTGTGAGAGAACAGATGATGTTTGTCCACTAGAAGAGGAACTGCCTCTCATGGGGGCATGGTCTTTGCCAACTGACAAACATCCTAGTATGGAGTCTGAGAAGAGATATATAGATATGTGTCCAAAACAAGAGGCTTGGCTTTTTGGTTTTGGCATCACTTCCTATTGCTTGGCTTCGAGATGCTCCAGAGACTATTTCAAGGTTTCGGGTTCCAGTTGCTGCTCTGAGTTTCGGGGGCTGCAGTTGCAGTCACCTTTTCTGAATTGCTGGTTTGCTATTTAACGGGTCTGCTGGCCTCCTGTTCCCTATTAACCCTTTTTTTCTCCTATCTAGGGTTGGTGGGTTGGAAGGGAGTATAGGCATTAAAGAACCCCAAATAAAATAGGTTTGAAAAAACCCAAAGCCTACAACTCGCTACTGATGAGAGTTCCTATAATATTAACAGCAGCTCCACCTCATCCAAATGCCCACAGTTCAGTCTCTTCTGGGCCTCAAGACTGTGTCTGAGCTCTGACTCTGGGTAAAATGGCCTTCCAGCATACAGTAGCACTGAGCAGATGGTGTCATCCCAAGGGTGGCATTGGAGCAGCAAAGAGCTACTGGACCAAACAAGGGCAATGCAGGACAAACACTAAACCTTGCAGCCCTGGGTCTTGTGTCTGTGGTACATAATTATGGTAAGGAGATCCCCGGCAGGCTTGCGCAGCGCTGCTTCTAAGGGGCCCTTGCTTCCTGCAGCACACTCAGCTCCCTTGGGCTAGCTCCACATGGCGTCTGCAGCTTTCCACACCAGCTATTCCACTCCTCCAGTGTTCTCATGTCCACACTGAAACCCAGGCCACATGTGCAAAGCCTCATGAGTCTGCTGCACAGGGATGCTGACACAGGGACCGCACTCCTCCTGCACACTGCCTGCCCTTGTTGGCTTTCCTCGTGGTCCAGTGCTCCTATGACTCTATAACTGAAGAGTCAGCGTCACACAGAGGAAATGGCAACTTCAGCATCCACGCTGTGATGTAGCTGGTCCGTGGGACCATGGCCACACTGGCCTCTGAGAGCCTGTGTGTCTTCTGTTTAGTGATGCTGATCTCTCTGTCAGTTAAAGCCACTTCCTCTGCATCTGCTTTGTCCACAGCATTCGCTCACTCCCCTTGCCAAACTTCAAGTCCTCTGCTGACTTCTAGGCCTGAATCTCAGTGTCAGTTTGGCTTAAAGCTGCAACAAGTGGCAATGCTATAGCCAATGTACTTTGCTGTATCAAATCTTCCTCTACAGAATCAATCAAGTCATTCACTTTGGGTTCGCATTCACTCAAGCTTTGAGGACACAGGGGAAGACATAGCATGGCTCTTTGCACAAATGGGACATGGCACGATCTATAGTCCAGTCTCCAGCAGAGTTCTGTTCCCACCTGAAACCTCATGTGTGCTGTCTTTTGCGCTCTACCATTCCCAAGGCACTCTGGGATTCCAGCTCCCCGACAGACTCTCCCATTAAGTGGAGCCTAGGTTATCCTAGGACATCTGTAGTCCACACTCCAGTGTCTCCCAAACCCCTACTGAAAGCCATTTACCAAGGTCCACACATCCCTGGGTAGGTGTATCTTAGCAACAGCCTCACTGATATTAATGCTGCTTGTGTCATCACGATGGCAAGATATAAGTTGGGAGCGAGTCAGGAGAGGCATCGTTTGCTTTGACTCCTGGTTGAAGAGAGATTTCAGCCCATCATGCTAGAAGTGTGGCAGGAAGATCCAGGGCGAGGTGACTGGTGCTCACATAGCACAGGCCAGGAAGCAGAGACCCTGGCTACAACCGTAGCATGTGCCCTGTAAACGCCTTCATAATGACCCGCTTCTGTCAGTCATCTTCTGCCACCTAAAGGCCCCATAGACTTTAAAATAGCATTGCAAGCTGTGGACAGTGTTCAAAACATAACACTCAGAGCGCTTTACAGCCGCATCACGATGCTCCTGCCCAAACAAAGACAACAAAAGAGAAGAAGAGACAGAGAGAGGAGGAGAGAAAGGAAAAGCATTTGCAATATTTAGAGTGAAATAGCAAATTAGTAGAAGACGGCAGATCACTCAGATGTTTTATTATTATTTTAGAATATTTGTTAGGATACAATTAAATCTCGTCACATCTTAATAATTTTAATTTTAAATGCAATGTTAATACTTATACAATGTTACTCGTAATGGCACACAATTGCTTTAAAGTACTCAAAACTTAAGATTAGAGTACAAGACAGGTACGGATATAGAGGGAGAGATTAACAAAGCTGCTGTCTCTCCTAAGCTTTTGCACCTTGACAATGTTAGGCAGGGTGGTGAATTTTTGTAGAGTGGGTGAGTTGGGTAATATTTTTCTTTTTCTTACTTCCATCCTTCCTTCCTTCTTTCCTTCCTTCCTTTTTCATTTTTCTTGTGCTGAGTGTGGCTATGTGCAGTGAGTGCCTTTTTCATCAAAGCAGCACCTTCTTGCGCCCTGTTGCACACACGTGCAACCACTAGAGGGAAGCACTGGAACACTTAATGCAACCACCTGCTTTATTAAATACATCCACAGCAGGTCATGTCCCCAGGAGTGACCTGAATTAAAGTTTGCAGCCCACAGTCACTCTCCACAGTTAACTGTTTCCTGCTCTGGTCAAGACTAAGAGCCGTGGAGAGTCCTGGGAGGTCCTTGTTCGATTGCAAGTCCTTGCCCCTTGACCTTTCACCTCTCAATGGTTTGCTCTAAAATCTGAGGAGATCACCTGTCACAGTCTGATGTATGAACATGGGAGCCCCATGTCCCTCCCTCTCACCCCCTTCTTCATACCTTCTATGTACCCAGAGCCCCCAGGCCAGCATGCCTTGCTTGCAGTTATATTCACCACGGTCTTCTTCTGTTTCCAACCACCAAGCACTTAACACTATTTTCTTGCACAAAGATGTTTCTGCAGTGTCTCACGAGATTGATTCATCCAGTCTCTATCAATAATCTTGGTACAGAAATATGCATTGACACATACGTCATCTCCAGCGAGCAGGTATTAGTGACACTTTTATACAGGAAAGACTGCCATGAGCCTGGTCTATAGGCAACTCAACATCTGCGGTTGTCCTGCATTGTTTTGAGGTGGAAGCTGTTTATGTTGAGATGGGTTCATCTTTGCCCTACAAGAAAAGGACGACTTCATCTGAGGACCTGTGGCTGGACATCAGTAGGTCACACTTCCCAGAAGCCACAGGCTCTTGCCTACAGCTCTTTGACTCTGGTGCTCATGGGTTATTGTTTCTCTTCCTGAGTTCCTCTTCCACACATCTGATTGGAGATTGTTATTCCTCATAGAGACACTGAGGCAACGTGTAAGGTTGAAGCTCTTCTCAGAAATAAGTTAAATATGATACAGAGAGCTCCCCATCATAAAGCACTCAAAACCCCGTATTCTACACATTGTCCACCGCAGAAAACAATCTGAGAAACTCATGCTGTAGACAGTCAGACATGTTTGCCCTGCTATGGATATGCACAGGAAGTGTTTCTCCAAGTGATCAGACTCACCTCCCGTGTGGTAATTGTTCTTCATTTGGTTATAAAATGAGCTATCGTGAAGAGATGATCAAGAAATGGTCAATACAGAGGCATTGGAAGTGCTGTTCACCCTGATTTGTTCACATATTATATGCACGTATTAAAATATTATATATGTGTATATATATATATATATATATATATATATATATATATATATATATATATATATGTAATGATTACATGTCAACTGGAAAGTGAACTCTAATATGACCTGATGGTTTCCCAGCTGTCTGCCCGAACTCTCTCCGTCGTCTGCCCTCGAGCCATCATCCCATGTGGGACTAGCTCTCAGAGCTTTACTTTTTACCTCTTGAGGGGGTGACAGCATATCTTCTCTATGTTGACCCCTGTCTACTTTGTTTTCTGTTCCGATGTCTCTGTTCTGTGTGTCTCTGTTCTGACACCATAAGCAAAACCAGCTGCCCAGCGTGGCATCACAGGCTGCCCACGGGCCAGCTGAGAGAGACGGTTATGCAATTAGCCTCCCCTCTTTCTAGGTGACTTTACCTCCTAAACCAAACTGCCTTCACGGTGGAGGCTGCATCTACACTGCATCTACATGCCTTTAATTCATTTCCTTCCTCCCTTCCTCTCTTCTTCTTCTTCTTCTTCTTCTTTTTCTTCTTCTTCTTCTTCCCCTTCTTCTTCTACAGGGTTCTCTGTGTAGCCTTGGCTGTCCTGGACTCACTTTTGTAGACCAGGCTGGCCTCGAACTCACAGTGATCCACCTGCTTCTGCCTCCCAAGTGCTGGGATTAAAGGCGTGTGCCACCACCACCCAGCCTTAATTCATGTCTAATTAGCCTTTGGGTTTAATAATAATGAATAAAGTTTAATAGTCCCTGAGCCTTAGAGGAAGCCACGTTGAGGTCACTCACAGCTGAGACAGAGCCACTAGGCCAGGCATCACTCGGGGTATAAGGATTCATCTGCGCTGGGCACCAACACAGACCAGGGGCCACAATAGTGGTTCTTACTAACATGTGGAATTGTGTTAGTGCAAATGACCGTGTTATTCACATTGACCTTAGAATTGATACCCATCAGTTCTCGCCTCAGTGACTGTACCAGACCACAACCTTGTGAAAACCCAGGTCTGTGCTGTATTTCAGGAACCGTGCACATGCCAGACTTCAGCTAGGAAAATCTTTCTGCAAATCTTCACCCACACACTCTGCCTTGACCTGCAAGCTGCAAGCTGGTAATTATGGAGAATGGCTGTATATGTAACGCGGCCGTGGGGGTGGAAGCACTTCTATTTTGTCCTCATTGTCTACGGTTGGATGCCAGCGCTTCTGCTCACCCAGGCGCTCCCGTCTTTGCCATGGAGACTTTGCAGAGCTCCCCATTTAGTACCGCACACCCCTTCTTTGGAAACACTTAAAACCTGACGTGTCTCACTGTGTGCTCTTGACAAGCAAGGAGAAATGGCCCTTAGATCTGGCTGGGATCCCGGCTGTGTTCCTTTTAGATGTGCCTCGCTCCCCTGCGCCCGAGTTCCTGGTGTGCAGAGAAGGGATGCTCATACAGATCAGGGTTGATGTGGAAAAGAGATAAGTTTAGACAAAGCTGTTTCCATAGTGTCTGTGGTGGCATGTGACACTTGTCCACACAGCTGTGCTCATCTTTGTCAGCAGCCTGGGGCCACTCAGGGCCAAGGCTAGTTGCAGCTTAGTTCTTTTATTATCTCCATTCTCTAGTGCAGGCCTGGGCTCAAAAGAGCTATCCGCTCATGTTTCTTAGTGGAGAAGTTGCTAAGTAAAGAATCCGTTTCACAAGATAGCTGGGGCGGGCCTGCAAGGTGGCTTGGACTATAAAGCGTTTGTGCATAAGCATGGTGACTTGAGTTGGCCACCTAGCGCCCACTTAAAAACCTAGGCATGGCTGTTCCCACTTATAACACCCAGAAATGGCACAGTGACGTCAGGTAGATCCTGAGATCCCCGGCCAGCCAGCCTCAACCATTCAGTGTGTTCCCGGACAGTGAGCAATCCCATCTGGGAAAGAAGGAGGATGGCTCCTGGGGCAAACCAAGCTGGTCCTCTGGCTCCATATGCATGTGTGCGCACACACCCCTGCACATACACATAGGCACACATACATGCAGAAGAGAATTGGGAGGCTGTGTGCCCCTGCTTTGTCAGTCTGCCAGTTTCTGCCTGTGTTTTATTTTGAGGTCACTCTTGTAACTCGACAGAAGCTCTTTCCTTTGCACCATCTCAGCTGTTAACTACAAGAGCAAAATAGAGACTTAAAATGCCCACAGTTGACTTGCTGAGCATCCTACCTCATTCCCAGAGCAGGCTGTCCCTACTGTGTATTCACACCGATTCAACAGTGCTGGCTGTCAGTCACCGTACCAACTGCAAACAATGCCCATTAAGTCACAACTCAGGACAAGGCAAATGACTGTCAAGGTGGCGTTTCTTCATGCCTTGAGTAGTATTTGTGAAACATTGTGACCTCTATTTCGATACATGTAACTTATGTTCTAATAACATACACAGCTATATTAATAAGTACAATTAATTCTTCCACTCTTGTTCTTGACTACATCTCTGGTGACATAGTGGAAAGACCTGTTTGTCTCATCAGAGACTGTCAGGGTGTGAGCACTGAGTCCTTACTCATCAGAGACTGTCAGGGTGTGAGCACTGCATCCTCACTCATCTGTAGAGTGCATGCCACCGTCCTTGGTGATCTGTAATAACCATGGGAGTTGGAAAACTATGGGCAGCAAACCATATTACAGCATTGTTCTTGGGGAAACGCTCTGGAGATCTGAGCCTGGGCAGGCAAAAATGAGTCACATGGGAGCGCAGAGGGTGAGGACATAGAGGCAAGTCCTTTTTGTGAGAAGCTGACTCTGTTAGTGCCCCTCTGCTGGGGTACGGGCATGCCCCCCTTTTTTCTCTACCCTACAGAACCATACAAGAAGCGATAAGGCAGGACCTCGGAGGATCAAATAGACCCTGAGAGAAGCACGAACTCTCCAGGCCTGTTTGTGGGCATCCACGGCTGAGCCCTGAGTGGGCAGAGGGCAGACCCAAGCCACAGAAGCTAAGGCCAGAGTGCCTGACCCGAGCCACTCCTGAGAAACTGGGGTTACAGGTCCGATCCAGCGATCATGACTACATATTGCTGAACCCTCCAGTCTGCACTCCCACACCCCGGAATGCTGAGGCACAGAAATGCTGTTTTCAAGAAAGAAAGATTTGTGTCAGTTAGGGACAGAAATATTTATGTATAATTCATAATTTTGTCTGCTTTGTAGACTCAAGCATTTTCAACTATTTATATTTAAGTATACTAAATATATTCAAGTATCATCAAAGCAACAGGCACTCCCGTTTATCTTGTGAACTTCCCCTTTTGTGCTCCTGGGGGTTAAAAATTTATGAAATTATTTATGCTCCTATGTATTTGTATTATTATTCATGTATGCTTAGTGCACTTCTCCCGGGAAACATTTAGGCATCGCTTTTCATTTCTGAGTTTGCCCGTGGTTCCTCGGTGTCTTACATCAGCATAAACAGCCTTATGTCTGGCTGCCCAATGGGCTAGGCCATTTCTGAGACATAGCAGGGTCAGTTGGAAATGGGCATGGGTGTATGTGGTGCCTCACCATGGTGGCCCCACCCTTTGTGGCAACATTATTGGTTGCTAACAGTTAGAGGTGGTCACCCTGCTGCTACCATCACAAGCTGGTGACATGAATGAAGGGTACCCGGAGAGAGTGCTGTGCTCCCAGGCAGACCCATAGCCTTTTTTTTTTTTTCCATCTAGGGCATCCTGACGGGAAGTCTGCAGGTGTATATGTATATGTTCCAAAAGGGAGGCTGCACTAATGCTTTGAAATTTTGAGCCATGGGATCGACCAGAGATGGAGACCTTTGGCCAGGTTTTGGAGAGTTCACTGCTTGGCTGTGTAAGGGTGGAGAGACATCACCAGTCTCGAGCACCATTCAGTTCTCCAATGTGTCCGTCCCCTTGAGACCAGGCAGCTCTCTTGCAGCACAGCGGTGAGTTGCACTGCTCTGAGGGCTTGCCCTAACTCTCTGGACTCCGGAATGCAAACCAGATATTTCAGATTCGCACCATGATTTCTTCCAAAGTCGTGTCACCCTCATTGGTTATGAATGAAAGGTAACACACACACACACACACACACACACACACACACACAAAAGTGCGCGCGCGCTTCACTGTCTACATAACGTGTGAGACTGACAGATCACATCACAGCATCGTCAAATGACGCTGTGTGAGAACCAGCAACATTGTAGTATTTCTGACTTGGAAGAAGGCTGGCCTGGCCGCTGACTTCCAGGGAAAGTGAGGAAGATGAGGAGTGGAAACAGCTGACACTACTGTGGTAAGAGGCCCCTACCAGAAGTGCAGCACTCAGAGAGCGAGAGAGAGAGAGAGAGAGAGAGAGAGAGAGAGAGGGAGAGGGAGAGAGAGAGAGAGAGAGAGAGGGAGAGGGAGAGAGAAAACGCCGCTATCTGTCCTGGGTTCACTTCTGTTGCTGTGATAAAACCCCTGTCTAAACGCAAAGGGAGCTGGGTGGTGGTGGAGCACACCTTTAATCCCAGCACTTGGGAGGCAGAGGCAGGTGGATCCCTGTGAGTTCGAGGCCAGCCTCATCTAGAGTCCAGGACATCGAAGGATACACAGAGAAATCCTGTCTCGAAAAACCAAAAACAATAAAAAAATTTAAAAATTAAAAAAAAAAACGCAAAGGGGCAGAAAGTGTTTATTTGGTTTGTGATTTCAGGCCACAGTCCGTTATTGCAGGAAAGTGGAGGCAAGCCAGTTGCGTTTGCCACGCCCTGGGCTGACACAGTAACAAGTTCCCCTTGCTCCCGGACTGGGTGCAGAGGGTGTGTAGGCGGGATGAGCATTCCGTTCAACCACTGCTGGCTGCGGGTGAGGGGTCCTTCATAACATCGCTGTTTCACTGTATCAGAAAGAAGGGTGTTTGTTGGGGGCAGTTTCTTCCTGTTTACAGAAACACTCTCTGCTTCCTAACGTTTGAACAAGCTGTCTCTGCCCAGGGCTGGGTGGTTCCCAGGCTGGTCCCTCCAGGAGTTCCTCACTCTCCTGACACAGCCGACTGCTCTCTTCAACTCAGTCTCCAGGCCTCTCCATCCATCCCTGCGTGACCACAGGTGATTGGATCAATAATGTTTAATCAAGTGTATACTTCGCTCTGGGACAGTTTGGGAAAATAACACCCAGGTGTTCTTGTAAGGGTGGATTCTTTCGGTCTAGCACCAGGGTTTGTAGGTCTTGTGTTTCATTATTCTCATATATTTATACATTTCTTAAATGCCTTTTTTATAATTGATTCAAATCTTTGTAATACTTTGAAGTAAAAAAAAAATTATTTTCCCCTCCAAATACTACCCACAAGACCAGCCAGAGTGTCAATTATCAGTATGGGGACCTGAGTTTGTCCATGTATTTGCCATTACAAAGGAAAAACAAAACAAAATAAATGAAAAGCTTCCAAAGTAAAGAGCGAGTGGAGTTCTGGCCCCGCCCCCAAGTTATTATAGACGCAGATATTTTAGTGATTTTATTTAAGAAGCACTATGATCGAAATCTCGTTTGCTAAATATTCATTTTGAATTAGGCTTTTAAGTGGAGCATCTTGCCCTCACCCCAGCTGTAGTGAGCCAGATTACTTTGGCAAAATTACTTCAGCCTAATCAGATGCTATTTCTTAACATGGAGCCTTCTGTAACTACGGGCAATTAATTGAACAGCCTAAAAGGTTCTCTCTCATCAGAGAGATTGTCTTCAGGGATCAGTCATTTTTATGGCATTTGTGAGAAAAACAGAAACACAGAACAGTCTCCAACTGTCAATTGCCAGGTATTGTCTCCTCACTGTTGCTTGTTTTAGAAGGGTGAGCTGGGTTGTGAATGTGGCCTAGTAGAGTGATTGACTATCATGTATAAGTTTGGGTTCATTTCATGAACACACACACACACACACCACACCACACCACACACACCACACACACACCACACACACACCACATACACACACACCACACACACACCCTACACACACACCACACACATACACCCCATACATAACACACACACACACACACACACCACACACACACCACACCACACCACACACACAGCACACCACACCACACACCACACCACACACACACCACATACACACACACCACATACACACACACCACACCACACACATACACCCCATACATTACACACACACACACACACAGAGAGAGAGAGAGAGAGAGAGAGAGAGAGAGTGTAAAACTGGCTGCTCAGACCAAACACCCTTGAGGATAAAAGATTATTGACCATAAATCTAATTCCAGTATTAGGAACTTGTGTGAAAACTAGCTGTTCTCTGGAGAGAGGGAGCGCTCGGTGAAAGAATTATTTATTTCAGCCCATTGTGAGCAATAACACCCCTTGAAGTGATCACTCAAGTAGTTTTAATATTACAAGAAGCCTTTTCCCTGTTAATCACAGGCTCAAAGCTTCACGGGACCATATTCTCACCATTAAAAACTCTGAGTAACTTTCAAGTGGCTTAATTTATTTCAGGGAAAGATTAAGACCAGGAGAAAACTGGGCTTCAGCCCCTCCCTGCTCCTTAACGATGAGCACAGAAGGCCACACCATATCTTTATAGTGTTTGCCACTAGGCGGGGACAGTGGCAGCATCTAAGGATAGAAAGCTTTTCTCAGATAGAGGGCACGGCAATCTGGAATGCTTCCAACTGTCAGCTGCCTCTTAGAAGAGGAGTTGAGCGCAGTCACAGGGGACGCCTACCTCCAAGTCCCCTGCTCTGCTTCAGGTAACCCATTGCCCAGCCCCTGTACCTTCACTCTATTGCACTCAACCCTTCCCCAGAACAGCTGCAGGGACAGGCATGCTGAGGTGGGGAGGGAGGGCGGAAGAAGCAGTGGGAGGGACAGAAGGGAGGGGCAGCATATATCTCCAAGACAGGAGATCTGACCATTGACACCACAAAGCAAAGGTTCATCTTAATGCTGTGTGTCTATTGCCAAGAAGGAAGAAGACAAATGAACCCTTTGGGAAGGCATTTAGGACCTGACATTTCTGAAGAGAATTGTAGAAACACAAACTGAGCTAACCTTGCTTTTGTATGTGCTTGCTCACGTGCTCTCTCTCTCTCTCTCTCTCTCTCTCTCTCTCTCTCTCTCTCTCTCTCTCTCTTCCTCCTTCCCTCCCTCCTCCCCCCTCTCTCTCCTTCCCTCCCCCCTCTCCCTCCCCCCCTCTCTGTGTATGCACACACACATGCACTCACATGTACACACATACGTGGGGGGTGGGGGGTGGGGGGAGGGGCCACAGCAGCCGGTGCTCTTAACTGCTGAGCCACCTCTCTAGCCTTGTCTACTTTGTTTTTGAAGTGACTAAGAGAACAAGGGCCCCAGCAGTAGGAAGAGTACACTGGGCAGCTGTGGCAGGCAGAAAAGGTGGTCACCTTCAGGGTGTTCTGGTTTCCAGAATAACAAAACTGATTATTTTTGACTATGCACTTTATAGAAAATGTTATTTTCAAAATTTTATATATTAAACACCATGAATATCCACAACTGATTGAGAAAAATCACTTTTTCCATCAAGAAAATGCTCTGAAGCATAGTTACTTATAGCTTTTAAAAAACATCTGTTGTGGGCTGGGCACAGTGGGGGAGCATCTAATCTTTTCAATTTGAAGTCAGACTTCGGGCTGGAGCAGTGGCTGCTCTTACAAGGACTGGGATTCAGTTCCAAGAACCCGCACAATGGCTCACAACTGTCTGTATCTCCAATTCCAGGGAACACAACCCAATAAATACCCTTTCTCACTGCCGTGTGCACCAGGCACATACGTAGTGCAGGACATACATGCAAGCAAGGCACTCAAACACGTGAAATTAAAACAGATGAATCTTGAGACAAAGAATGGCTGAATGGGTTGGAAAACTCAAGATTTGACTGTGTAGGACGAGTTTGAGGAAGTCCACCATGCTCGGCTGGGATGTGAGGGTCTGGCACTCTGGACACCGAATGGGCTGCATGCAGGCTTGTGTTTCACGGATTGCACAATAACGAATGATATGTGTCTTTTGCTGACCATGCACTTGGGGTAGTTTTTAGTGTTCTGAAAGGAGACACAATGAAGCTTTCACTCTAGTCCCCTGGGATGTAATCTTATTTGGGGATTTAGAGATGGGTGTTGAAGCAATCAGGTCACCCTGACCTCACCAGGGTGAGTCTCAATCTAGTTTGACGAGCCCACGAAGGCAGATCTTGAGCCTGGCCTCACACAGGGAAAACACCATGTAAGCACAAAGTGAGTCTGCGAAGAAGAAGAGCTGAACACAGGGCAGTCCTTGCCTGGGGGCCCTCAGAGGCGGCTGGGGCACACTGATCTGACTGACCTCCGTGGCCTCCTCATCTGTCCGTAGCTGCTCACTGCCGTTCCTCCATCCAGTCTGTACGCTTTCACGGCAGCCCTCACAGACTAAGGAGGGTTGGCGAAGCTTACTCTGGAGGTAGTGGTTTCTCATTAATGTTTCAAATTGAGCTGATCCAACACAGGAAACTAATGCTGTAAAACTGCCAGTGAGCACCCACGGCAAAAACGTGGCTGCTAGTCCTAGGGGGCAGGGGTGGTCTGAGGTTGGCGGAAGCTTGAGTCTGCTGATCTCTGAGTGAGCTGCAGATTTCTGCTGGCCACAGAGCATTGCTTCTAGCCTCCCACGCACCCCATCCACACAGGGACGAAGTTGGAAATAGCTGAGAATCTTCCTGTGACGAAAACATAGATTGTGTGCATTTCTTACCCATATGACTTGACCATCAGATATATTCATTTGCTCCTGTGGAGACTTCTGTGAGGTCGAGGTCAGGAATCTAATGTTTTCTTTTCCCCCAATCTTATCCTAATTAATCAATTCTTGAGGTCGAAACTCCTGATGTCGGTCTGAACACCTAGATCCCATTGACTTTCTCTTCCTGTACGCAGAGGGGTTTACAGACCAGGGTGGTGAGACTTTACAGAAGGGATTAGGTGCTGAGATGGGAGGAGGGAGCCTCAAGTAAGGCGGGGTTGTGAGTCACCTGGAGAAGGCAAGGATGCTCTCCGCATGTCCTGTCCTCGATGGCGCAGTTGGCTTATCTTACACTGGACGCAGCTTGAATAAATGAGTGATTTACTTTGAACAGGAACTTGGCTTGTTACACTACTTGGATTTGTAAAACTACGCAGACCTCCCAGGAAGGTGAGAAGGAGCCACCCCTGGAGGGCGTGCAGACCACGTACACTGGCTCAGAGGAAAACAGCCAGAGGAGGTACATGACCCTCGGCGTGAACCTAACCCAGAAAAGACTGGGAATTCCTTCAGCTGCAGCTATGGAGAACAAGGAGTGTCCTCGGGTGTGGCTTCTGTGGCCCATGTGTCCTGGCTTGACCATGGAAGGTCCTGTGCACCCGTGAGGACCTGGGAAGGCAAGCAGACATCGTGTCCGCCTCAGGCCTCATTGTGTCCCTGTACCATGTGTGACTTCTCCCCTGGATCCATGGCAGACACAAGAGGAAACACCCCACTCTATACCTCAATTGTCATTCCTGTCCCTCCAGAGCCCTGGCCATCTCTTGTGGTTGTTTCAAAAAATTTCCTGTCACCTGTATGGTTTGTCAACTTATCAGCGAGCATTTCTTGGTGGCCTGTCCCAGCCACTGGAGTTACCATGCCTGACCAGAAGCAGTCTGAAGCCTGCAGGAGTGCCAAGCCCTGTGCAGCTCATGGGGCAGTGTGTGAGGCGAAGGCAGCAGGGACTTTACTTCATTTCCTAAACTTGCCTGTGAAAGGTGGTAGTGTGGGGGGGGGGAGGGAGGAGGAGGTAAGGGGAAGCAGAGGCCGTGACCTCCTGCCTCCCCATCTGGTCAGCTGGCCAGCTGACATTCTCTCTGCATCCTGTAGGGTGGATGGCACTTTATTTTGATGCTTTGCTATTTAACACCCTTTTGTGTCCTTAAGTATGAGATGCTAATAACATTGACTGCATCTTGTTTTTTTAAATATTTATTTATTATGTACGCAGTGTTTTGACTGCATGTACCCCTGCATGCCAGAAGAGGACACCAGATCTCATGGATCAGATGGTTGTGAGCCACTATGTGGTTGCTGGGACTTGAACTCAGGACCTTTGGAAGAACAAGCAGTGCTCTTAATTACTGAGCCATCTCTCTAGCCCCTGCATCTTGTTTTTTAATTCCTCAAATTACTTATTCCGTAGCTACCAGTAGTCCTAAAACTATAAAGCTTAAGGCTCAAATTTGATTTAGGACTCAGCTTCATGCAGCGTCGACACTTTTTGTTTGGTTTGTTTTGATGGTTTTGAGACAGGGTCTTAGTATGTATCCCTGTCTAGTCTCATGATTCACTATGTAGCCCATGTTGACCTCACACACTGTAATCCTCCTGCCTCAGCCTTTTGGGTGTTGGAATTGAAGGTGTCTACCATCATATTCAGGTAAGGTGAAACTTTTAATAAGTTAATAAGCCTTACTCTTTTAAAATATTTCTTGGTTTGGTGTTGGGGGAGGAGGCCGCTCACCCAACAGGGCACACAAGTGGCAGTTGGAGGACAGCGTCTGGGCGTCATCTCTCCCTTTCCACTGTGTGGGCCCTGGGCACAGGCCTCAGGCGGGTTCTTATATGTTCTGTACGGTTTGCAGCTACCGATGAGCCAGAAGTGATACCGTTCTGTCTTTTCCCTAGTGTGCCTTTCCCGTCCCAAGTCCAAGTCCCTGCCTAGGACACGTTCTTCTCAGGCCACAATGTCCTGCTGCAACAGGACCAGAGGTGGTGTGGTTCACAGTGGACCCATGTGTGCTTGCTCACAGTCTGAGAGCACACAGCTGCTGGGGGACTTCCAGGCATGTCCGTGCATGGTGGAAGACATCACGTGACCAGAAAGCATGAAAGAAAGGCGCTGGACTCCTGTCCTCACCAGAAATCCACCCCAGTGGTAGCCCACCTAGAGGACTGTAGCATGCACTGATTCGGGGTGTGGGGGTGGGCAGAGTCTCTCGGCAGAATCTCCTAAAGGCAGCCCTTGGGGTCCACAGGCCACTACAGCACACCCTACATGACCACCCAGCCCCTTGAGCATCCCTTGGCTTGGTTGTCAGGATTTCCTTGTGAGTCAGGTGTTTGGAGGCTTTGGGGGTGGCTGGGTAACGTCACAGCATCGGGCCTACTGGACTTTGTCTGGTGTTCTTATGAGAACAGGGAACTCATAGGAAGGTAAAGTTGCCACTCTCCCATCGCATCCAGAGTTCATAGAAAACGTGTGATTGGTGATGACTGATGCTTCCATTGACTACTGCAAAGGTAGTCATGGTACGTTGCTGCTCAGGGCTGCGGAGACACAGCGCACTTCCTGGAGGGTGGGCAGCTTCCTTAGTTATTTGAAATTCGTCCACATGGTAGATCGATCTTTTTTCTCCAATAGCTGTTAATGTATTATTAATGCGTTTGTTAATGTAGAACTGTTTGGCTCATATGGACTCAGGCATATTTGTGTTATAGCACTATTTGTGTGTGTGTGTGTGTGTGTGTGTGTGTGTGTGTGTGTGTGTGTGTGTGTTTCTGCACTGTGTGCATTCACGTGCTGTTGTGTGCAGTTGTATGTCCATCCATGAGGAGGCCAGAAGTCAGCCTTCCATGGCATACCTCAGGAACGTCGTCTGTCTAGCTCTCTGAGGCTGATTTCCTTCACTGGGTTGGGGCTTGCTATTTTGGCTCAGCTGGAAGGCCAGGGATCCTGGTGGATGCACTAGTCCCCACCCCCACAGCACGGGGTCACGCTTGCATGTCGCCGTGTCTGGCTTCTAGCCTCCGTCCTCACACTGTGACGCAAGCACGTCACCGAGCCAGGCCCCAGCCCTTGTGCATTTGTGCTGTTTAAACTGCTCGCGGTTGGCAGTTCTTCTGACAGGCTTCCGTGCAGGATTGTCCCCCTCAGTATTTGAACACAGTCTATTTTCTCTCTCACGCATGCACGCTCTTTTATATATATTGACTTGCTGTATGTGGTGGAACAGCGTCTGCTCAAGAGGAGACCTGCCTAGGGTCACCCTTGGGGTCACTAACGTCCGTTCTCACCTCATACACTCGGACGCTGCCCGCACCGAGTTGTGTGCCTGCCTCGTCTGGATCCCCGCGGCCCCCACCTTCTGGAGCAGCCAGTTTCTCAGCTGGTCCCCCTGGTTCCTGGGCCTCAACATAAGCTGGCCGAAGCAACCCATGTTTCGTTTGTCCGATTTAATGATTTAATTTCCGGATGAAGCTCTGCTACCTGCCTTTCTCTCGCTGACTCTGTGTTCCTTCCGTGTGTAGTTGTAGACCCTGGAGTTCTGTACTGTTCATTTAAAGTCTCACACGTGGAGCAGCTGCCTCTGTGCGAGATGAATTGGAAATGTTGACTTGGCGGATTTCACTGATCTCAGCTGCAGTCACGCCCCACTGTGTGGTACTGTTGCGGGCATGGTGCTTATGTTTTTTGTTTGTTGTTCTTGGTCTATGTGATGAGGTAGAGGCTGTGCATGATGATTTAGAATTAAGGTGATTGCCAGTTCCTGGTTGCCACAACTATTTCCTTTTAATATGTTTCTATCCACGCTCTCAAAACTAGCATAGTAGCTTTGCCGAAGCAGCTATTATGATCTCTTAAGTTTGTGTGTGAGAGTAATTAATAAGGCACATTAATAAGCAGATTCAAATGTATCTGACATTTCAAAAAGTCAGTTACAAAGACCAAGCAGTGTTTGTCCCTCAGTAGTTGATTCTCTTAATATAAATATGCAAATCTAATAAAATTATAATCAAACTTCCAAGAGAATTTACTTGATTTGCAATTGGATAAGTGGTTTTAAAATTTGTATGAAATGTAAGCCTTGGGGAATAGCAAATAAACTCTTCTAAAATCTATTTAGCAGATGTCAGCAAATATGATAAAGCTGCTGGACTCAACTCAATGTGGGGTTGCCACAAAGATAGATAAATAGATTTGTTTAACCAAATAGTGAATCAAATAGCATTAACCACATTGAAGCCAGAAGCAGTTCAGTGCTCGTAGGGTGATATATTAAACACACATGGTATTTAGCTCCTTAGGAAAGGATTGGCTTCTCTGACAAATGGTGTTGGCCCGCTGCCTTTCCATGGGAACTGGGACACGAAGGCCTAGACAGGAGGCCTCTGTCAGCCCGGCCTTAGGGTCTCTGTGCGTAGGCAGGTATGACAATAGCCGTGAGGAAGTTTCACTATATGGTGTGAAAGTCTACACTGGCAAACAACGTGTAAACAGGGTCTTGGAAAATTGAGGGGTGATTTTTTTTGTCCCATTAAATAGAAGAAAGATAACCATGTTTTGTAAAACATTGGCCATATATGAAGTATTTGTTGGAGAAAAATGAAGTGTTGTAGTCAGGGATGTCAGTCAGAACGGAAAAGCCCAGGAGTCCTAGGACAGCAGGGGTCCCTACCCTAGTTCAGCTCATGTTACCCAGAGCCCGGCTTCTCCCGTGTTCCAACTCTCCTCTGCACTCCGTCCTGGCTCTTTTCTGTTTCTAATCAACTCCCACTGCGTACACTGTCTGCCCGCCGATGATGCCCAGTGGATGTGCGGCAGGCGTCAGCTGGGTGACGCTGAAGTTTGAGGTTCAAATCCCACTAGAGGCTCCTGTGAGGAAAGGCTACTCCTCCTGAAGATGCCATGTCAGCAGAAAGAGGCAACAGCTGACAGGACCACACCGGATCTGCAGCTGTCGGCCATCTGAAGTGGCAGGTGAAGGCCAGCCGGGGACACATAATGGCCAATTGAACGGCTGGCTTGAAATTCTTTGAAGGAAAAGACTAGCTTGGGTTTGAAGTCCATTCAAACTCTGGAATGCGAATCGTGTCTTGTTGGGAGTGGGGGTGGGGGTGGGATCTCAGAACAGAGAAATCTGAAGGCAGGAGTGGACAGACCACGGCTCACATTTTGAGACACCTTCTGCTTCCTGCTTAGCAAGTTCTGTCGTGACTCCTGAGGTGTGGGCGAAGCTCTGAGGCATTCTGTGGCTGGTATTTCTATTGATCATTGTGATTACACTTGCCAGTCTTAAAGTTGTCTAGTCAAGTTTTTTGTGTTTTTTTTTGGTGGGGGGTGGGAGGATGTTGATACAGGATCTCCCTTGGTATCCCTGCCTGGCCTTGAACTCACAGAGATCTGATTGCCTCTGCCTCCCAAGTGCTGGGATTAAAGGTGTGCACCACATCTGGCTGGCTAGTCAAGTATTTTAAAAGCAGTGTTTACTCTCCTTTTACTTTCCATTCTCAAATCAATTTTGGTTGCAGAGCACTTCTTATTTGGTCTATGAGGACCCTGAGCTTTCCATAGGATTAAATAATTTCCCCAGAGTCACACAGCTCAGAAGTGAAGAATATGTAATTTTATTTTTTCAGATTGATTTATGTTTATTTTATGTGTGTTTTACATGAGCATGTGTTCATGAAGCATGCATACCTTGTGACCACAGAATTGGAGCCATGGAGCATGGACTGTGTCAATGCCGGAAACCAAGCTGGGGTCCTTTGCAAGAGCAACCAGTACTCATAACTGCTGAACAAAACCTCTCCAGCCCCCTAATTTATAATTCTACTGAGGAGTCTGGTACTCCTCACATCACAGACCACCCCAAATAAGCCTAACCAACTACTTTAAACAAAGAAACAGTATTTTTTGTGGGGGGAACATTTTACTTTTATCACATAGTACTTTTGTGCCTATAAGCTTAATTTAATCTCATGATTTAGTCAATGATTTTGATGTGAGCCTTGGTTCTTTTCTAGCATTTTTCATGATGCCCTCAGTGACCAGCTGTGTATAAAATAGCCATTAGAGAGTAATTTAGGAGAGGCCTCTGAAGTATCTGACCCTAAGGATCATTTATAAGAAAAGATTGTTGTTCCAGATATTAAGTAAGAATAAATTAAACACACTGAGATCAGAACCACCAAATGAGAGGGTCTACATCACACACTCACCCCCAGATCTAATGGGCTTCTATTTTAACACTTATACATCACATTTTAAATGAAGTCTTAGATGAGGGTGACCCCAGCCCCAAGGACAACCTGACAGTGGGGCTTGAAAATTGTGATCAAGAAAGGAAGAGCTATAAGCTCTTGGTACATTCTCAGATGGATGTACCTCAAATGGATGCCATTTCTCCACAGGGCCTGTGAAAGCCTAAGTTCTGATTGTAGTCGTTAAGTCAGGTACTGAGACGGGAGGAGTGTCTGGGGTGGACCAAAAGCAGGAGATCACAGAAAGATCTAAAAACAATCAAAACGTGAAAACAGACATTATGAGGTGAGAAATGAAATGATGTGAACGTTTCCGTGTTTCTGTTTGTCTTTTTCCTCCTCCTTACTCCCTCCCCGACTCTCCTTTTCAGGAGTGTTTCTCTGTGTAGCCCTGAGTCACCTGGAGCGTGAGATCTTCCCGTTCCCACCTCCCCACTGCTGCGGGCATCACAGACATGCACCACCATGCCTGGCTAAAGTAAGCCATTTTGGTAAAACAGCTTTGAATGTTACTAGAATTTAATGTTGCCGTTCTAATTCTCACAGCGTTAATAGCAACTGCCACTCCCTTGGCTCCATGTGAACCCAGAGCCCAGTCAGGGTAGATTCCTAAGCGGTAGAAGCCGAGGAGGGCACGGAGACCTAGCGCGTCCTTCCACAGGCAGGCGTCCAGCGGTAGCTGCTGAAGGAACAGGCTGAGGGCACAGAGGATTCTCTCACTGCCCAGCCTCTGTCTCCCCTGACTGTAACGACAGACACTGTGATTGGTTGCCGAGGGAATTTCTGCTATTCACTCCTTATAGCTTTTGGCACGGCTCTGCCAGGCAGTAACGTATGGCCCCCTGTCATTGTGTTTCCTCAGCTCTCCCTCTTATCCTCTGGGGACATAATTCTTTAAAAGCCCAGGTTTCCTTCTGCCAAATTTCAAGGACTCTGGAGCTCTGTGACATTGCGCTTTGGGAGGGCAGAACTCAGAGTCTTTGCCGAGTGCATCTCTTTGTGCAGCTGTCAGAGCGACGGCCTGAGGGAAGCACTCGGCTTCTTAGCAGTGAGGCCACGAGGTCGCTTGATCGCCCACTCAGCTGAGCAGCGCTCTTTTGTTCATAGTGATGAAGGCAAATCTTCACAGTCCATGGTGTCAAAGAAGACAAATGGTGGGAAGTAGCTGACATATTTTGAAATTCAACATAGAGGAAATAGCATAGTAAAAAAGAATGTCCTGTCGTTAGGACAAGGTAATTGAAAAATCACCGAGTTGAAGTCTGTGCAGACAGAGAGACAGGGAGATGAATGTTGCACCCTCTCCATCAATTTGGTATTGACAGGGAAGCTAGCGACGTAGCCCTTGGGTGAGAAAAAATGAAAGCCAGACTGACATATGCTCTGGGATGTCTGTTTACTTTGTCCTACTGGGCTTGCTTGGATAAGACATCAGCTTTCATTTAAAGATGTATTTTTGTGTGTCTCTGTGTGTGTGTGTGTGTGTGTGTGTGTGTGTGTGTATCTGTGTGTCTGTGTGTGTTGGAATGCACAAGGTGTGGTGCACGTGTGGAGGTCAGAGGACAACTTGTGAGAGTTAGTTCTCTGTTTCTACCATGTACATGTCAGGGAATTTACTCCCTGGGGAAGGTCCCAGGAATCGAACTCCTGTCATTCATCAGGCACAGTAGCAATAGCATTCATCCCTTAAGCCAACTTGGGGCTGCAACATTTTGCTTTTGAGAGCATCTGGTCCTTAGCCCATCAGCCGTCATCTGAGAGCTTGTCCGTCACATGGCAGAGCACCACACTTCATGATGGAAACACAAGCTCCCCTCCTCCCTTTTCGGGGAACACTGTCTCAGGGGTCACCAGCCTCCAGCTCTGCAGATCTGACCTTGCTAAGCATTTATTAACTTTTACTGGTACTTGTGAATGACCATGGGGCAGGGAGCCAGGGAGCTACTCCTGCAGGGTGGAGAGCCAGGGAGCCACCCCTGCAGGGCACAGAGCCATGGAGCCACCCCTGCATGGCAGAGAGCCAGGGAGCCACCCCTGCAGGGCAGAGAGCCAGGGAGCCATCCCTGCAGGGCAGAGAGCCAGGGAGCCACCCCTGCAGGGCAGAGAGCTGGGGAGCCACCCCTGCATGGCAGAGAGCCAGGGAGCCACCCCTGCAGGGCACAGAGCCATGGAGCCACCCCTGCAGGGCGTAGAGCCAGGGAGACACCCCTGCATGGCAGAGAGCTGGGGAGCCACCCCTGCATGGCAGAGAGCCAGGGAGCCACCCCTGCAGGGCAGAGAGCCAGGGAGCCACCCCTGCAGGGCAGAGAGCCAGGGAGCCACCCCTGCAGGGCAGAGAGCTGGGGAGCCACCCCTGCAGGGCGTAGAGCCAGGGAGCCACCCCTGCAGGGCAGAGAGCCAGGGAGCCACCCCTGCAGGGCAGAGAGCCAGGGAGCCACCCCTGCAGGGCAGAGAGCCAGGGAGCCACCCCTGCAGGGCAGAGAGCCGGGGAGCCACCCCTGCAGGGCGTAGAGCCAGGGAGCCACCCCTGCATGGCAGAGAGCCAGGGAGCCACCCCTGCATGGCAGAGAGCCAGGGAGACACCCCTGCGGGACCAGTTGTCTTACTCTACATTTGTGCTACGTTCTGCCTCAGGTGCAAGCAAAAGAGTCACCTGGAGAGACTCCTCGCTGAAGGAAGGTGATGTCCCAAGTAGGTGTTTAACAGGGCTGAGCTATAAGACGGGTGCCACACATCATCTTTAGCCTCTATAGAGGACTCAGCTTGGGGCTCTCTGTAGCGGTGGGCGCTCATGTGCCTCTGTGTTTGAAAAGATGCTGTCAGGCATCAGAGATGTCACTGCAATTCACACACTGAGGATCCGCATGGAAAGCAGGGGAGTTTCTGATTCACCGACCAGCAATGAATAGTTAAAAAACGCACCTGATAAGAGCATCCTCCAAAGACCATGCACTATTTCACTCCAGATACTTCTGATACTTAGGCAGGTCACAACCCAGGCTTGGGAGGAACACATGTCTCTACTGGCTACGAGCTAACTGGATGTATGATTCCGTTCAAACATAAGGATACATTTTGTTACTGTGATCATTTATTTAGCTGAATGTTCTGCACTTTGTTGTTTGGGTGTCTTGCTGGGTCTATTAACGTACCTTAGAGACTTATCCTTCCGGGACCTCGTGGGATTGTGAAACTGCTTTCATGGGCAGCCTACTATGTGCAGGAAGGGCCCAAATCAGATTAGAAGCTTTTCCTCAGGAAGCGATGGTACCCAAGAAAGGTGTCCCCATGTCCAAACACCAGGATCTGGCATAGAAGAGTGTGCCCAACTGTTATACCACGGAGGCCACACAGTCACCGGCGTTTGAGGAGCAGCTTGCACAGAGACTCATCTGCTGGTTCCTTATCCTCCAGGGTATCCAGCATCTCCATCAAGGCGCAGATTCTCCCGAGATCATCCTTGCCATTCCTGTGCCTCAGCCATCCTGAGACTGGCTGGTCCAGAAGGTGAGCAACCTGGAAGACTCCCAAGAGGGGCGGTAGACAGAGACACCTGCAGAAGAAGTGCTGTGCCTCCTGGTGCTCAGCCTGATGCTGGGCTTGGATCCGCAACTGAATTCCAGTTCCGCGGCAGCTTTGCTGGGGGAAGTGGTCACTCCTCCCCATCTCCCCTCAGTGAGGGTGGATGGACTTATTTTATGTTGAATTAACATAGTTTGGGGCTGGGGAATCCTCGAGTGTGGTGGCACAGGCCTAACACCTGCTGCTTAGGAGGCTAGGGCGAGGAATGGAAAGTCTCTGTTACACTACAGAGTGAGGAGGCCGAGGCTGTGTTAATGAGGACCTGACACAGAACAGTTTTTAAGATCATGACAGAGATGTAACTAAGTGTAGAGCCTCTGCCCCATGCATGGAAAGCCTTAGTATTAGAGACGAGAGAGGAAGGAAGGAAAATAAATATGGTTAATATTTACTTAGTAAATCCAGATCCCCTTAACTGCTGTGTGCTCTGTCTCAGTGCTGAGCTGATGGCTTCTATGTGGTGGCTGTCTCCTTTTCGTTTTGGACTTAGCTTCTTTCCCCCAGGATTGTTGAGTAACTCCCAGGGAAGCACAGGGGAGCGAGCACACAGAGGGGAGGTGGTCAGCGCTGTAATTATCTCTAAGAACTAATCTGAGCGTAGAACCAGAGTTAATAAGATTTTCACCCAACAGCACAAAGGTCAGCCAAGGCTGAGGAAAGCTGAAGCCAGGCAGGATCAAAGCCAGAGAGACAGGTGGGAAGACCTGCTGCAGAGAGGTGTGAGCCGCCAGCCATACGCCGAAGACTATGTCAGGCCGTCAGCTGCCTGAGAGCAAGTCCCACACCTGCCACGCTCAGTGCAGGGGGCCACAGCAGTTGCTTGGCTTGACAGGTGGACGGGACAGGCTGAGAAGGAACAGATGCAGGGTCGCCAAGGACAAGATAACACAGTGGCACTCAAATGTGCTCAGCAAATCGCCATGAGGTGATTGTGATGCCCTTTCTACAGCAAGGTGCAGCACTCAGCAAGATACCAGACCAGTTACCTCTCGTTTGGCTCCCCTGTTCATCCTAGGACAATGTTTATAGGAAATGGATACAATGTGTGTGTACCAGTGCAGGATTCAGGCTACATAAAAACACACAATTACAAAGCCACCAAGTGACTCGGCAATATTTAAGTTGGGGGCTGGCTTCATTGTGGCATCACATTCAGACCTGTGTCTGAGCTTAATCCCTGCCAGCAAACTCCAGATGTTCCACAGTCCCTTCATCTATCATCTATTTCTCCTTCTTCTTCCCAAGGAGCAAGGAGCTCAGGCTAGCTATTGCTGCAAAGCAGTGTGTATTGCTGTAAGGATTAAATTTATTTAATTTTGAGGGAAAACTCTTAACCAGCAGTAAGGGTGATTGTTACATTATCAGGAGCCATTTAAGCCACAGACTAAATAGCTACCATCAGGAAACTGTGGACTCATTCAAGGTTTTTCCCATCCTTGTTTTCTTTATGGGCTGAACTGGTTCACAGACAGAGGTCAAACTCTCACTGTCAGCCTCAAGTAATAGATTGAACAATCGTTGCCAGGAAAATAACAAAAAACTTGAAAAACTTCAAATTATTTTGTGTATCATGAAGAGAGTATCAAGCAATTTTTGTTTGTTTGTTTAAGAAAGCCACAATTCAGAGATGTTTAAGGGAGAGAGGCCCTGTGCCAGCATCCTCACACGTGGGTCCATTCCCCAAATTAACAGATTCTTTAAATGGCAGGTTATTAAAATGCACATGTTTCAGGTGTGCGGAGTGGATTTGATCAAAGTCAGTTCTCCCGGGGGGGCCAACACCGGGAGAGAGCGTGGGGGCTCAGATGCTGGGAGCTGACCCCTGTTACTTGGGCGCGTGGAGTGCTTGCTTATCCTGAACAATGCTGGGTGTTGCATCCCCAGAAGCATGAAAAACAAAAACAGTGTTGCACAGTTCAGGGAGCAACTGCAGTGTCAACATAATGGGCACTGGACATGGGTCCACTGACTGGACAACTTTCAAGTGTATTTGGAGGGACGGCAGCCTGTGAGTCTACTTTGCATCTGTAAAATGAATGAACTCTAAGTGTAGATTAACACACCTCATTGGAGAAAATGTGTCATAAATGCTGTAAATCTGTATTTGAAAATATTTCTGTATAAAATCAATATAGTCTCTATGTTGATAACGTTCATACCAGATGTTGACTGTACTGGAATTGTTGATTCTGAGGTACTAGAGTTTCATCCAGACTCTAGAGCTGGGGCCTCTTTTCCTCCTGTGACCCCCACAAGTCTCCCTGTTTTCCCATCAGCCCTCAATGTTACTCATCCACTCAGTTAAATATTCATTAAGATCCCATCTCTAGTTGTTTGCTCTTATTCAGCATTTACTTTATGGCTGAAAACACTAAGCACCTGTGGTTATGACTACATATCCACCAGTTTTGTACCTGCTCAAGCATTTCCCCATTTTCTACTGAGTTCTTTCATTACCCTCGAGTTTGTTAAAGATTTTCAGGGGTTCACATACAAGTCCTTTATTGCATTTAAAGCTCAATTGAAGTTTGCAAAGATCATGTCTGTCATGAACAAGTGTTTTGAATTCAAATGAAGCCCACCTGATTTATTTCACAAATATGTTCTCGGTGTGTTTTTGAGTAGTCTTACTCTCACGTGGATCTGTTTCTCATTGTCAATTAAAGTTTTGTGTGCGATGTGAGCTTCGTGGATGCAGAAACCAGTCTGCTGTCTTCTCCACACTGCTGCGAAGCTGAACCGTCCATCATTAATCAAGAAAGTGTCCCACGGACACACCCACAGTCCCATCTGATGGGGTCATTTCCTCAGCTACGTTTCATTTCCTTCTTCTGAGATGACCCTAGCTTGTGTCAAGTTGACCAAAAACTAGCCACCACCACAGGTATAGTCCACGCATGCTGCTGTAGTTGACAAGGAGATTAGCGATAGTAATCAGACGTGAGACACTTTGCTGGGGGTGGGGGTGATAAGAACGAAGAGGCTTCCACAGAGGAACACAGGGCATCAAACCACAACTTCTTTGAAAGGAGACGAGTTGAAGATACAGTGCCTAAAGAGGGAAAGGAATTTTCTGCTCCAAGGGGGCTGCTGACAGATCTTTTCTCAGACACAGCCACACAGGCACTCAAAGGCTGTCATAGCTGTGGTGGATGGTAAGATAAGAAGTGGCCACAGCTTGAGATGACGCCATAGCTTGTTTTTGTCCATGTGATGCTGACTTTTGCACGCACGCAGAATGCAGGAGCAACGAAGACTTGTGCTAAGGGTTTGGAGGAGAGACGAGAAGACTGGAGGAAAGCTGGTGGAGCCGGGGTCCTTGTGTGAGGACACTGAGAAAGCTGGGCAGGACACTGTGCAGGTAGCATCCACAGTCCTGGGATCCCACAGATGGGGCTCCCCAGGGAGCTCGGATATCCAGTGAACGCAACCACCCCCAGGCACGCACAAGTGCTGTAGGTGACAAGGACATAAGGGAGTGATGGCTCGATCCTGTTGGAGCCCAGATGGTGACTGCATCATGCTTTCCAGGTTTCAAGTGCACCCTGGCAGGTCTCGGCTTTGTTTTGGCCCCTGTTGTTTCTCCCACTTCTGTTCTGGAATGGATCTATTGGTTTTGTGCTGTTGCGCATCGGAAACATGCACCATTTGACTTTACCGATGCACAGCTAAGAGAATCCCAGGCCCCAGTAAAGACTTTGAAATGTGAACTTTACATAGTGTGTCGGGATTGGTAAGACTACAGGAGCTTAGGAGTTTCGGGTGAGTATATTTTGCATTTTTCAATGGCCATGAAGTTATAAGGGGTAATGGAAGAATTGTTCATGATTGGATATGAGATCATTTCCCATAGGAAATAAGCGATGCTTAGATGTGGCACTGTTTGGGACACTTATGGAACATGTGTGATATAGGGCATGGCTGACTGTAGGCCACTGATAGTAAGCCATACGTTTACAGCCTAAAACTGCTTCTTGCTCTGCCTAGCTGTCTATATCTGCCGTGTGTCTAACCGTCTCAGTCAGTCTTCAGAGTCTGCTGTGAGCACGTTTGTTGCCGTGCCTTTCCAGCCATGGCGACCTGGACCAGGAACCAGGTTAAACCCTCACTCCGTTAGACACAGCAATGGGAAAGCAACAATGGGAAAAGGGCATGTGCTGAGGGCTGCGTGGGTGGGCTCTGAGGAGAGGCCTCTCTAGGAAGCTTTTAGAAGCCCACGGATGTTCTGTCACTTTTTAACTTAGGAGTAGGTACTCACTTGCCCCAGAAACTGTCATCAGAACCCACTGCGTCTGGATTCACCGTGAAGCACAGCTTCCGGGGCTGGGAAAGACACATCCTGGGCTGAGCCGGTACCTCTGAAGCTCAGCTCCTTGAGACCCAGGCTGATCTCCCGGCTGAACTGCTCAGGGCATAAATAGAAGTGGCCTCTCGTTCTGCCCGGTTGGATTGGTTCTACAGCAATTACTTAAGAGATGGATAAGTTCCCTTCCTGTGAACTACAGTGGTTAGTAATATGAGTCATAAAATTGGATATAAAAGGCATGCAATTTTATTTCCCTTACTACCCCAGTGTCCTCGAAAATGTTCCCACAGTAAACTCTGCTCTCTAATTTGCTAAGTGCTGTAGGAAGGCATTTTAGTAAGCCGTGGCCTATTTGCTGACTGGAGAACCGTTTTTAATTTAAGAAATCTTGATTAGCTGAGTGATGCTTTTAAGACTGGTAACACAGCCAGCTAAGGTTTTACTCACTGTGGTAGTGCATCTGTGGGTCCTACTACTCTCTGTTGTGGGCTGTCCTGTTCTCTGCAGGGTACTGAACAGTCTGACCTCTACCGTCATCCATCAACATCACAACCCTCCAGCTCCAGGCATGGCGACTCAAAGTGTTCCAGACAGCACCGGCTAACTGGTCTTGACACAAAAGATGGGAGCTCCGAGCTTATCGATAGCATCAAGCGGTGTCCCATGGTCCTGCAGTATTTGTGACTGCAATATGGGAACAAGTTTCATTAAACTAAAGACGAAAACAATCATATCAGAAAAGCTAATCAATTCAGCCCAGCACAGGGGAACACTGAACAGCACTGAAATAAGTAACACACGGAACAGAACACAGACTTAATCACTGGTTTGACCGGAAGCAGAATCACCTGGCGATCCAGCTCTGGGTTTATCTGTGAGGGCTTTTTGGATGTTTTAAACAGAAAGAGAACACCCTGAAAGCGGTGTATCACATCGTCCATCCCAGAGGCCGGCCCAGAGAGCAGGAAGGAAACTAGACAAGACTGGTACCCATCTTTCTTTCTGCTTCACAATTACTGAGGTGCTGCAGGGTCACACCGTCCCGCCTTCCCCGGCACCACAGGCTGTACTTCTCCAACCGTGAGCCAGAATCAATCCTTCCTTCCTCCCTCCCTCCCTTCCTTCCTTCCTTCCTTCTTTCCTTCCTTCTGTTGCTCTTGCCAGGTGTTTTATCACAGCACCATGCAAACATCATTTCACACATATGACTGACTTTAACACATCTTATGTTTTATCTACATACTGTGGCACACACAATCTTCTCAGCAGTCCACAGAACTCCCTGTAAGAATAATCAAGAAGCCATTAAGGAACTCAAGAAGAAAAATTAAAAATTCCTAGAATTTAATGAAAATGAAAACACAGCACACCAAAGTCTCTGGGCCGCAGTGAAAGCAACCATAAGATAGATGTTCGCCACCATAAGTTTCTACATTTAAAAATAAGAAAGATCACAATTAATTAATTTAATGGTACACCTTAGAACTTTGAAAAAAAAAAAAAACAAGACACAAGACCCCAAATCAGTAGCTAGAAAGAAAGAATGCTGATCCAGGCAGAACTCAAAACAAAGTACAAAGTATCAGCAAAATAAGTTGGCTATTTATATAATTACAAGATGAATGTTAATGGGTGGTGGTGGCACACTCCTTTAATCCCAGGGCTTGGGAGGCAGGGGCAGGTGGACCTCTGAGTTCAAGGCCAACCTGGTCTACAGAGCAAGTTCCAGGACAGCCAGGCCTACACAGAGAAACCTATTCTCAAAAAACCAAAACAACCACCTCAAACAAAAAATGAGAAAGAAAGAAAAGAAAGAAAGAAAGAAGGAAGGAAAGAAAGAAAGGATTCATTGAGTGGTATAGCCTTTAGGTCTGGTTAATTTTGATGTGTGATGTTTTGATTTGCAAGCATTCTTTTATAATAATGTTTATAAATTTTAATCCACAAATAGATTTACCATATGACCCAGCAATACCACTCCTGGATAATTATATGATATATATTTTTTAAAAACACTTATTTGTTTTTATTTTATATGTACGGGTGTTTTGCTTGCATATAATTGTGTCTACCATGTATGTGTTTGGTGCTCACAGAGGTAAAAAAAGGAATCTTCTGGAACTGGGATTTTTGGCTTCTGTTAGTTTTCTTATAAAGTCCGGGAACCAAACAAAGGGTCCTCTGTAAGATCAGCAAAGATCAGGCAACTCCCCAGCCTGTCCTGAGGATTTTTAAGTCAGTGTACCACAGGGAAACTCCCACAACTGTATTTACTGTGGCACTGATTACTGCTGCTAAGCCATAGACTCGGTCTAGGTGTCCAGCCACAGAGGAGTGGGTAGATAAATGTATGTCAAATAAACACAATGGAATTTTATTCAGCATGAGGAAGGGTGAGACTGTGATACTGAGTGAAGTAAGTCAGACTCAGACAGACATCACACTCTTCCTCATCTGTGAATCCTTGATTCCATCTAGGAACACAAGGTCAGTTAGGTGTATGAGACATGAGAGTAGACGTAAGCTGTCTAGGGGCACAGAGGTGGCTGATGGGGGCGTGAGGAGGGAGAAGAGGGGAACAGTAGGATGGCACACATTCCAGGGGACATCTATGAAAATGCCCTTACAAAACCCAACAGCACGAGTGATGATTGCACGCCAATAAGACAAAACCTTAAATTGTTATTTTCCTAAGCATCATGGCATAGATTACAAAAATAAAAACGTGTACTCGTGTGTCAAATTTGCTTACTTCATGATTTATTTTTACAACAAAATATGTACTTTCCTCTATAAGTAAGCTTAATTTTCTGGATGTCAACACCTTACATATTGTGACGGCTTCAGTGAGAATGTGTCCCTTAGGCCATGGTGTGTGAGCACTCAGCAGGCGGCACTGTTGGGGGAGTCGGTGTGGTCTTTGTGGCGGTTAACGGTTCCTGCTCTTGAGTTTCCTTAATGATGGAGGGCAACCTGTAAAAAACACAAACTATTTCTCTGCTTGGGTTGTTTTTTGGCCACAGGGTTAATCACAGCAGCAGTAAGCAAGCTGGGATAGGAGGCAAGTGTAAAAACTCCTTCAAAATCTGAGAGTGAGCTCAGGACTCCCCATTCCTGAGAAGCCCCGAGGAGATGGGGCCTGGGGTCACACGTGCAGTAGGCAAATGCCATTCCTTGATATCACACACTGCTCCACAGGCTCTTCATCTGGTTTGCAGGCTGGGTACTGGGGTGGCCAAGGTCTGCGTCCTTGAGAGCCGGGAGCCCCCTCATTTCCCCCGATGACTTAGAAATGGGGGCAGATCTTGGTCGCTGAAGACAATTGCAAAAGATGAGGGTTAAATGAGAGGCCACGACATTCTGGAACGTTCCAAAATTGTGCCTGTAGCTGCCCATGGCTTCTTTAGGGCTATGATGAGCAGAGGGGACTGTCTTCTTGTGCAGTTCCAGGACAACCCAGACCTGAGAGATCCCAGCTGATCTCAGGACTGGGTCTCTGGAAGAAGCCGTCCCATTGGCTGATGACGCTCCCCTAGGGCTGAGAGCCAATATCCACAGGAAAGAGAGCCAAAGGCTTCCCCCACCGCAGTTGCCTCAGGATGAAGCCTGATGTTCCGTTCTGACTCTGAAGCCAGAGGGACCAAGGCCATGACAGCACAGCAGAGGGACCAAGCCTGTGGCAGCACAGCAGAGGGACCAAGCCTGTGGCAGCACAGCAGAGGGACTAAGTCTTCTGTGGTAGAACATATTGCCCTGACAACAACTCAACTCCTGAGGTTGCTTTGTTAAGTCACAGAAAAGAGACTACACATCTATATAGGCTTCAAGCACTAATGTGGCTCCCAGCATTTACTAAGTAGCCACAGAGAAACACAAAAGCATAGAATTACTTCCCATGGTTTTTTGGCTTCAGACTGAGGTCCACAGAAGGGGCACTACAACCTTGGAACACTTTTCTTCATGAAAAATAACTTTTTATCTGGATCACTACCAAAGGACAGAAGGCATTCAAGCCATTGTGTTTTAGTGTCTAAAACAGCCACATGAGAACACTATGAGGGGGCACTGTCACAGTTATGCCTGTGTGGACTCTATGCAAGAAGGTGGCCCCTCGCTCTGTGAGGTCACTCACAGCAGCTCCAACACAGCTGTTTCCAGAAACCCTTGTTTTCCACACAAGGATTCCAGGCCCTGGCAGTGAGCTTTCACTCCACCCCTGCCCAATCCGAATGACAGCCGTTTCTGAGAACGTGTTTACCACGCATTCACCCCTAGTGGTCAGTCAGGCCAGCTTCTCAAGACACGGTAACCAGAAGGTGACTTCAGTCTCGTGCTGGGGTTTAGTCGCTAGACCTGGGACTCAGAAGAATGTCAGAAGTTTCTTGGACTCATTCTTATTTTCCTGTAACAGCTGCATCTCCATATGTTCAGTGAATGTGGGTTGGATTGTTCTCAGATGAAAGCTGAGTGCTAAAAACAGTGTAATTGAGAGAGCTAGAGTTAATTACTAAGATGGAAATTTTTAGAAGCAAATGCTGGACAAAAATGTGCTCTTTTAAAAAAAGACATTTGTGTTTATTGTTAGTTGGCTGTGATTCACAGAGTTCCCATCAGTACTGAGAGATCATTTCTGGGTAATAATGTAACTTTGCTTTATAAATATAATTTTAGTAAATTATTTTTAAAAGCTAAACAATCTACATTAATATATTCTGTTAACATAAGTCATCATAAGTTAGTAAAGTATTCAAATTGTCAAACAAACATCAACACTTCATGGGAGAATTTTATATAGAAAAAATTTGTTAAGTAGTGCACTTTTTCCTCTTATATTTAGGCCAGTGGTAATATGATTGATAAACAAGCCCCTTTCCATTTCACAGATTGGGGATTCAATAGCAAGATACTAAGTGGCAGCAAGACCACACTGGGTTTGGGCAGCAGTGAGGATTAAAATAAGACAGTACAATGGTTCCACCTTATCAGCGGGCTGCCCTGGGGCTTGACGGTTTGTTTCTCACTGCTTTACTAAGCTATATTTCTTACACAGTCCAAGCCCAGCTACCCAGGCATGCACCTGGGCCGGCAGTCCTACATCAATCATCAATCAAGAAAATGCTTCATCAACATGCCCGGATGCAGGCGTTCCTCATTGAGGCTCCCTTGTCCCAGGTGTGTCAGGCTAACGTTAACTGCGGCAGCTCTGCATGTGTGAATGTTTGTGACTGTGTTTTAGAGATTTCTCACACATTCAGTCATGTGGGTAGCAATAAGACACACTTCCTAGGCAATAGCCAGCTTTGTTCAGAGCATCAGACGGTTTATACTGGTTTATACTCTGAGGCTAAAAAGAGTCACCTGAGCAAAGTGTACAATCACAAAGGTAAACCACACGTGGCGAAAACATGTTTTTCCGTGGAGATGGATAGACAAGCGGGATAGGCGGCTGTGATGAGTAACATAAAGTGAACTCACTCCTATTCCCCATGCCTGTGAGGTGCTCAGAAACACATCCCAAGAGCAAGTTCACGTTCTGGACAAACTGAGGTCCCAAGAGTCTCGCCTTGCTTTCTTATAGCCGCACAGACTTCTCACAGGACTCCAGTCCTGGACTGTCTTTCTGACAGATGAACTGACTGACTGGTGGTTTTAAACTCTCACTTAATGTGCCTTTCTCCCTGTGCAGTTCTGTCTTAATGCTAGTTGCTATCAGCACGGTGTGAGCACGGACGGTTGGGAGTCAGGACTTCTCAGTTTGCACTCCTCGGAGCCGAAGCCTGGGGTTTTCACCCACACTCTTCCTCTCATAAGCCTTTTGTGTCAGTCAGAGTTCTCTGTATTAAAAGGTGATTTATTAGAGCGGCTTTACACACAACTAGTGCAACAGGCGTTGTCTTCCTGCAGAAAGGCTGGGTGACCGTGCTGATTTTCTGCCTGTGTTGGAATCCCAAAGAAACAGGCTCAAAGTAACAGGGGAGGGATGCCGTCCCTGCAACAGCACAGGTGAACTTTCCAACAAGAGTAAGAACAGGCAGGGAAGAAGCAAAACTTTTCTTCCATGTCCTTTCATGCATGCTGCTACCTGGAGGTGTGGCTCGGGTTCAGGGTGGGTCTTCTGACCTCAAATGATCTAATGAAGGAAGCCCCACCCCCCAGAGGTGTGCACAGCTGCTTGGGCTGTAGGTGACTCTAAATGCAACCAGGTTGACAACCAAGATCAGTCATCGCAAGCTCACCCCCTCTCACCCTGGCACACAGTCACTTCTCTATATGCCATGTTTCCAAATGAAGCAGCGACCAGGTGATAATTACATCTAACAGGACTTAATCACCCCCCACGTACAACCACAAACTCAACCAGGGGTTCTGTGAGATACACTGTAATACCCTGCAGCTTCCACAGGGAGATTTATATATGATAGATAGGAAGGGATGGACGGATGAGTGGGATGAGGGGTTTTGCCTTATCTTGCTTTTGTTTTGGTCTTACTGTCCTCCTGTTTGTATATCGTGTCTTCCTGTTTCGTGTTTTTATGGGCTTTGCCCTGTGCATATGCTTCTGTGTCTTTCTTGTACTTTATCTTTGTGTTAGTTGTTCTCTTCTGGTTTGTTTATGTGAAGGGTTTTTTCCTTTTTGTTTGTTTGGGTTTTTTTTTTTTTAAAGATAAAGAAAGAAAAAAATGATTTGAGTTGATAAGGAGATGGGGAGAACCTGGGAGGAGCTTGGGTAGGGGAACCATGATCAGATTATATTGTATGACTATATTATATATATATATATGTATATATACATGTATATACACATATATCTATACATATATATTCAAAGCAATATTTTCCCCTTTATACTTAATTTCAAAGCTAAACAATCTCTGTCCCTAAAATTTTAAATGGTTACTAAATTATAACTTCACTTGATGCAGTGCTGAACAGGGGAACAAATGTGCCTTTGATACCATTTGGACAAATGAGAAGTTGGCTTTCCTGCGAAGGCATGTACATAAAATCAACTCATTTTACTGATGCCCTAAATGGTCCTGCCCATAGTTCAATGTTTTGTGAGTCCAGTTTCTTGCTTTAGTTTATAATCCATAGAAAGTAAGCAGATCTCACCCCCCCAGACTTCAGGCCAAGCAGAATTCTCCAAGACAAGCGAGGTGGAGGTGTTATGGTCATGCCGAGTTAGACGGTGAGATGAGAGAGTTCGCAGCATCAACTGGGACCGAGCGGGTGGCCCTTCACACACCATCACCCCCGACATTGTCATTCTTACTGTCTCTACCTCTATCTGTGGCCAGAGCCAGCCCACCAAGCAGTTAGCAAGGGGGTTGGGTGAGGTTTACTGAGAGAAACCTCTTCTGCATGTGAGAGATTTGCTTCTTTGGAAAAGGTCGGGAAAGAAGAGAGACATTTTCCACCATTTGTACCATCTTACCTGTGTCTAGAGACTTGACCAGGAGATAATATCTGCAGAGGATGCAAGGGACATGTGTGAAAACCCCATGAGTCTCCATTGGTTTGTGCATGGTTAGGAATCTGGAGCAAGGGGACTTGCCGTGCAGAATGTCAGTGTCTACCTCATGTTGGCTGGGACATGTAGGCGCTGCACATGCATGTGGTATGAGAACACAAGCAGCACGACCCCCTCCCCCGCCCCATCATCCCCCCTCCCCTCCCCCACCCCTGCCCCATCATCCCCCCTCCCCACTCCATCATCCCCCCTCCCCACCCCATCATCCCCCCTCCCCACCCCATCATCCCCCCTCCCCCACCCCATCATCCCCCCTCCCCACCCCATCATCCCCCCTCCCCCACCCCATCATCCCCCCTCCCCACCCCATCATCCCCCCTCCCCCACCCCATCATCCCCCTCCCCCACCCCATCATCCCCCCTCCCCCACCCCATCATCCCCCCTCCCCACCCCATCATCCCCCTCCCCACCCCATCATCCCCCCTCCCCACCCCATCATCCCCCCTCCCCACCCCATCATCCCCCCTCCCCACCCCATCATCCCCCCTCCCCACCCCATCATCCCCCCTCCCCACCCCATCATCCCCCCTCCCCCACCCCATCATCCCCCCTCCCCCACCCCATCATCCCCCCTCCCCACCCCATCATCCCCCCTCCCCACCCCATCATCCCCCCTCCCCACCCCATCATCCCCCCTCCCCACCCCATCATCCCCCCTCCCCACCCCATCATCCCCCCTCCCCCACCCCATCATCCCCCCTCCCCACCCCATCATCCCCCCTCCCCCACCCCATCATCCCCCCTCCCCACCCCATCATCCCCCCTCCCCCTCCCCACCCCATCATCCCCCCTCCCCGCCCCATCATTCCCCCTCCCCACCCCATCATCCCCCCTCCCCGCCCCATCATTCCCCCTCCCCACCCCATCATCCCCCCTCCCCACCCCCTCATCCCCCCTCCCCACCCCATCATCCCCCCTCCCCCTCCCCCACCCCATTATTCCCCCCTCCCCACCCCCTCATTCTCCCCTCCCCCTCCCCCACCCCATTATTCCCCCTTCCCCTCTCTCTCCCTGTCATTCCCACCTTCCCCTCCTCCACACTGTGCTATTTATTTACCTTCTCTAAACTTAGCTCTTCTGGCCACATGAAAACAGCACTTAAGGTGTCTGTACAGTTTGGTCACTCGGGGATTTAGATTGCCAGTCACTAGTGCTTAATAAGGGCCAAAGAGCAATGACAGATGTCTGGTTTTCTAGATCTATCTATCTACCATTTATCTTTCATCTATCTATCTATCTATATCTATTATCTCTCTACCATTTATCATCTATCAATCAATCAATCCTCTATCTATCTGTCTATCATCTATCTATAATCTATCAATCATTTATAATCCACCTATCTATCAATCATCTATCTATACTCTATCTATCTATCATCTATCTACCTTCTATCTACCATCTATCTACTTTGCTACAAGGGGATGCAGGACCTGGAGGATGATGGGCAAGCACTCTCCCACTGGGTCCCATCCCCAGCGTAGGCTACTTCTCTCACCCTTGGAGTTTAACATGTCTCTCTCTGCAGTCCGAGCTGGCCTTCACTTTAGCCATCCTCCTGCCTTCCCTCCTTGGGTGCTGAAATTTCAGGTGTGCACCTTCACACTTGAAAATGACTTTAAAAATCTATTGTTGCCCTTCTTGCTGGCATAGGCAGTAATCTAATTGTATTATTGATTTTTCCACTTTCTGGTTTGTTGTGCTAAGTCACCTTTCCTTAGTGATTGCAAATCTTAAACAAGCTGTTGCTTTAGCCTCAGTATCACACTATGTGCACACCTCCGCAGTAGAAGAGACTGATGGTAAAACATAAATGGCTAAGAAGCTAAGTTTTGCATATTCCAAAACAGCAGAGGAAGATCGTCTAGCTGACAATCATTCATTTGTGACCTGTGAAAAGTCGGAGCTATAAACTGACATGCATTAGGGCCACTAGGAAACACTGACCCATACTCATTGTCACTGTAAAGTCATTTTACAGGCTCCTATGCTTCCCATCCAGGTAGAGATGCCATGGGTCCTTGGTGGCCTGAAGCAATGTGCGCGAAGCACGCGCGCGCGCGCGCGCACACACACACACACACACAAGTGCTTGATGTGAAAATTACAAAATGGCACAGCTTTTATTAATGTAGCTAGGATACATTCCAACCTGTGGTGTGATGGGAATTTCCCCTCATCCAGGTGCACACATCTTCCCCCCCCCCCCATCTTTCTAGCTCACAGGAGCCCTGGGGGCAGGACTCTGCTAAAGGACGCGGTGACCCCCATTCCTGCCTCCCTCAGGGCTTTACATCTGAGCCTTTTTTCCTATAGGTGGCACAGAAGGGGCAGGGGCCTCAGCTAGGGGAGCCTGCCTTCAGGACACAGGCCTCACCCGCCCCAGGTATGTATCCTCACATTCCTTTGTGCTGTGGGAAACCCAAGGCAAGCCCTTCAAGGTCTTTAAGCTTCTCCACTGACAAGAGATGCTGGCAACTGTATCTCAGCTGAGGCCTGGTGTGGGTTGAAGCATTTGTAAAAGAATTACAAATCCCACATGCTTGCTGGGAAGGAGGAGAAAGAGCCAATTAGGAAAAGTGTGCTTTAGTATTTCAGTCTTGTGTCTTGGCCCTGAAGGAAAAATATTTAAGCCTATCAAACTTAAACTATGCTCAAAATGCTCAAGGCAAGAACAAGTGAGATGTGCGCCTAGGCTGAAATCACATCTTAAGTAAACCAGGGCATCCAGGTCAAGGAGAAGGACAAAGTGTTTGGAAACCAAGGAAGCCAGCAAGCGCAGACAGCCAGCTTAACCTAAACTACGCCATTGATCAGTGGTATTTCTGGGGAGAGAAAGGAACTGACGATCAACTCCTGTTCAAGAGTCTAGAGTAGGTCACAGGGGGCTGCAGTCAAGAAAGGAGCCTGCAGATCATAGGTGTTCTGATGTTCACGCATTCCTTGTGAATTTCCTCCTCTAAAAGCTCGGTGTCGGGGTGGGGATGGCTCAGATTCATCAAATGCTGCTGAAAATATTCCTGGCTCCCCTCAGAACTTGAGTACATAGAAAGCAGGTGGCAGTAGCTATCATCTTCTAAATAAGGGTAATTTGCAAAAAAAAAAAGGGGGGGTGAGGTGTGGAGTTAATGTTTATCTTTGTGCTGCCCCCACACTGCACACCATCACCTGCAGTCTGTGAGCCAACCACTTCCCTATGCTTAGTTTAAAGAAGAAGTGAGCAGAGTTTACACCTGCACTTTTTTTTGTTGTTGGAGATAATAACTAGGAGTGCCTGGGGAAGTTTTACATTGGGAAGAAGGGAAGGCAGAACACTTGCTGAGAGCTTAGGGTGGGGCTTGCCGTGTTATTTTGGATGGACTAATTTTCCTTGGATTTGCCCTGTCTCCTGCTCCTCCAATAGCAGTATTAAAAACAGGTACATAGTGATAGTATGGAAAGAGGGAAGTGGGGAGGCAGGAGGAGGAGGAGCAGGAGGAGGAGGAACAGGAGGAGGAGGAGGAGCAGGGGGAGGAGGAGCAGGGGGAGGAGGAGCGGGAGGAGGAGCAGGAGGAGGAGGAGCAGGGGGAGGAGGAGCGGGAGGAGGAGGAGCAGGGGGAGGAGGAGCGGGAGGAGGAGCAGGAGGAGGAGGAGCAGGGGGAGGAGGAGCAGGGGGAGGAGGAGCAGGGGGAGGAGGAGCGGGAGGAGGAGGAGCAGGGGGAGGAGGAGCAGGAAGAGGAGGAGCAGGGGGAGGAGGAGCAGGAGGAGGAGCAGGAGGAGGAGGAGCAGGAGGAGGAGGAGCAGGGGGAGGAGGAGCAGGAGGAGGAAGTGGGAGCTGCAGCTGTAGGTGACTGAACAGGGACGGGGAGGGAGACTTCACAGACAGGGGCGCTGGGGCAAGACAGGGAGCTGGTGAGATGAGCCAGGGTGGGGAAGCCAGGCCCTCTAGCTACTCCTCTTTCACTCTGGACAGAAGCAAGTGCAAGCAGGAGTGAGGGGGGAGTGGGGGGAGAGAGAGACAGAGAGACAGACAGAGTGGAGAGGGGAGGAGGGAAGAGGAGAAGAGACAGAGGAGAGGGGAGAGGGGAGAGGGGAGGGGGGAGAGGAGAGGGGAGAGGTGTCTCCCTTTAGTCCCATCTTCTTCCACCCTGTCATGGTCTCCCCCCCCCCCTTTTCTATAATGCCCGTTGTGTGACTTTTTTGGATAGTGAACATGTGTTTGTTCCCTTCAGCTAGGGCACCAAAGACATAGCAGAAAATAGCTATGGTTGGGTTTAGTGTGACAAACCAGCAAGAATATTGCATTACTTTCAAGGCTGTAGAAGGGGGCAGCTCTGTCACCAGAAATGGGTACAGACTGGCAGGGCGGCCATGAAACAATGACCCTACTTACCTGAACAACAACAACAACAACAACAACCCCCAAATAAACAAACAAAAAAACCTGAGTTCTGTTCTTTCTCCAACCTAGCTAATGTTATTCAACAGGTTCTTACTTAAGCCCTGAACTGACCCTAAGGACGGCAAAAAACCACAGACTCTCTACCTTATCCTCACCGTGGAGGGACTGCTCTCCCTCTTCTCTCCCTTGCTAAGACTGTGGAGGCCCGTTGCTTGCTGTCTCCACTTCCCCATTTCTCATCTGTCTTTAGCTCACTGCAATTTGTTTCCCGCCCTCATCCACTCACTGGGGCTGGGGATCTCCTGATGGAGAACCAACCCACAGAGTGCTTTTCAGGCAAAACTGAACATTGTGTTTTCTGAGCCACCTCCAGACGTCACAGCTCTCTTAGGACTTGTGCCACTTGCTTCTACACAGGGAGGTATGACCCCCCACTGAGTGTCTCGTTGTGAAAGTCACCTTATTAACCCAGATCAGACACACTGGGAAAGGCGCAAGGAACGTTGGGGGTTGTGAGGACCCCACTTAACTGCTAACAAAAAGCGAGGTTCCTCAATCACACTCACAAGAGAAAGGCACTTAGAGCGGCATCAGTGCGCTTGGCGGTTGGTCTTCCCTGGTCCAGCCTCTGTGGTGGTGCCTAGCCCAATCAATGCTTTGGCTCAGCGCCTTGAGACCCTGAGCCGAGGAGCCGGCTGGGATACATCCAGACTTCTGACTCCCATACACGTAGTGAGAGTTTGCTTTACCTCAGTAGAAATCTATGAGCTAAGGAATATTTGCACTTCTTCTTTCTGGAACTTTCATTTCTCCTGGGACATCAGTTCCTCTAGCTCTCCATGCTTGCTCATGGCTTGCAGAGCAGGCGGGTTTTCTCTCACATGAGGTATTCTTGGGGGGCCCATACCCTTACCTCGCTTGTTGGCCTATGGAATGGCATCCTTGCTGTTTTCTTGTGAACCAAACAGACAGTGGTGGTTTCTTAATGAATTCGAATGCTCCAGATAAACCACTGCCAGAGAAAGAGCTGTGCTTTTGCGTGGATTCAGTGTTCCATCAGAAAGGGCCTGTTTGTGGCTGGTGGTCTCTCTTCCATAAGGAAGTCACTGACACAGTCACCAGGTCCACAAGGACAGTCCATCGGGGGATCAGGGTAAGCACAAGAAATTGTGTGGGTTTGGAGTGGGGCAAGGGCAGCCTTGCTTCCATCATTCACTTGTGTGTTACAATGTCTTTATTTTTGTACAGTGCTTTCTCTCAGCTCCCATCAATAGGCTCTGGAAGGGAGAATTGGGACTTTCTTTGGGTGAACGACATGAATTGCACGGGATGGGAATTGCATGGGATGGGAATTGCATGGGATGGGAATTGCATGGGATGGGAATTGCACGGGATGAAGACATATCCCATCATACATGGGGGCGTTTTATTATTATTAAAGTATACGTTTTCAATTCTAGCATATTTACCGCGACCCCACATCTCCCCTAGGATAAGAATATGCTTCCTAGCTTGCACCAAGTGCTCTATGACCATCCAGGCTCAAGCCTTCCTGATGGGGGTTGGTGTGGTCGCTGCCCAAATAAGCAGACTCAAGTACCCCAAAGTGTTTGTAACCTTGCCTAAAAACTTAACTACCATTTGACCAATAAAAAGCCAACACACTGGGCAGGGTGAAAGGGATAGGCGTGGCTAAGGTTCCCAGGCTTTGAGACAGAGAGGATCTTGGGAAAGGAAGACGGCAGAGGGGCTGGAAGGGAATCTTGGGAAGGAGGCTAGAGAGGAGAGAAGAAGGAAGGGGGCTGCCACGGCGGGTGAGGTGGAGGAGTAGCACATCACTGGCGAGGATGGAGGATTCAGCCCAGATGAAGAACATTAGTAAGTATTTGGGGTTATGGATGGGAGGTAGCTTGGTAGAACTTATTAGAAGCAGATAGCGTGGGATTTTGGCAAAGAGATATAGGAGCTAGTTTAGGGGATTAATATCTGCCCTGCCGCAGGTGAACTAAGGCTATCCTAAAATATAACAGGGGTCTGTGTTTTTATTGATTGATAGTAGGTTAGAAAATACTACTGTAATAATTGTAGGGCTAGTAATAAACGTTCATTAGGCCATACCTTTAAATTAGCAGCCACACCTTCCCTTACACTACAGTGTTTCATGCCTTCCTAGTATCTCTCCCTTCCTGTGAGGCAGAAAACTTTGATTTTGCCCAGCAGTTAGTCCCAACAGCAATGGAATAGGCATATTCTCTAAACAGAATGCTTTATGGTTTGATATTTATTATTAATTTGCTTTTAATGATGTTGATGGCTTATGTATACCCCCAAAGAAACTAGATAATTCAGTGCAATGGGAAATGAGTCAGCATAATTGCTTCCTTATATTTTATATCTCTTATCAGGCAACTCTCCCCCTCCCCCCAAGATAAGGAGTGTGTGTGTGTGTGTGTGTGTGTGTGTGTGTGTGTGTGTGTGTGTAGCATTGACTGTCCTGGGCCTTGGGCTCACTCTCACAGCAATCCTCCAGCCTCGGGTTCCTTGAGTGCTAAGACTAAAGGCCCCACCATCCTTGGGTAGGCAACTCTTTAAAATGAAATCACATCAGGGAAGAGAATGAAACAAAACAAGATGTTTTATTCATTATAAAGTCTGTTTGAAAAGATGAAGTTAGGTCATCTATTTGTGAAGTGCCCAGGAGAGGAGAGTCTGTAGAGACAGGGTGTTTCTCAGTGTTCATGTGGTGCCAGCGGGCGTGGGATCAGACCGGTAACACATAGAGTGATCCGGGCGGTGGTGGCGCACGCCTTTAATCCCAGCACTCTGGGGGCAGAGGCAGGTGGATCTCTGTGAGTTTGAGGCCAGCCTGGTCTACATAGTGAGTGCAGGACAGTCAAGGCTGCACAGAGAAACCCTGTCTTGAAAAACCAACAAAACAAAACAAAAAAACTACACATAGAGTGTCTCTTCTGAGCAGTGAGAACTTCCTTGAGTTAGATAGTTGAGGCGTCTCAGTTCGGGTCACTACTGCTGTGATGAAACACAATAACCAAAAGCAACTTGGGGAGGAAAGGGTTTATTTCACTTATGCATCCTGAATTAAAGGAAGTCAGGGCAGGAACCAAACCCAGGAAGCAACCTGGATGCAGAGGCCATGGCGAGGTGCTGCTTATTGGCCTGCTCCCGTGGTTCGTTCCCGTGGCCAGCTCCCGTGGCTTGCTCCCTTGCTTGCTCACGTGGCCTGCTCCCATGGCCTGCTCCTGTGGCTTGTTTTCTTATAGAACCCAAGACCTCCAGCCCAGGGATGGCACCACACACAATGGGCTGGACCCTCCCCCCATCAATCCCTAATTAAGAAAATGCCCTACAGGCTTGCCTACAGCCTGGTCTTATGAAGGCATTTTCTCAGTCGAGGTTCTCTCCTCTCAGGTGACTCTCGTTTTTGTCAAGTTGACACAAAACCAACCAGCACAGAAGGACTGCGTGCCTCTGAAATGTACTGAAACACTGGACTGTAACGAGGTGAGTTTTATGGGGTGTGAATTACTTCATAAAAACGGTATTTAAAGATGCTATATATATATAGAATCTTCAACATGGATTTGCACTAAGCATTATTTTCTGGTGAATGCCATTACTCGTTGTCTAGAGAACAGACACACTAATTTTATATGGCACTTCGTGGCTTGTGCATGTTAGAAAACACTGCCCTGGAGGCCCAAGCTCTGCAGGCCTCGCTGCCCTGGGATTGATAAATGCCTTTGCTTTGTGAGGATGGAGTGAAGCTCACCCTTAGCAAAGAGAGAAGCAGCGGGGGGGGGGGGGGGGCAAGGGGGGCAGGGGGGGGTGGCCACTGCTCCTGACTCAGAGAAACCCATAAACACAGCATAGGACCAATAGCCTGTGAGGGAAGAGTCTTTCAGTGTCAGCCAAGCAGCGTTTATACTAAGTCAGCCTTAGGAGCCCTGGATCTAAGAAGGAACTTGTGTATTTTGGGGGCTTATGCTAATTTAGGAAACTGCCAATGTCTTTTCTTTCTTCAGCTAAAGTTAGCTCCTCTCTTTACAAAACCTGAACACATTATAAAGTAATATGCGTCAATCATTGGGTAAATTACATTTCTTTTTTTGTGCTCTGATCTTTTATGAATCTATCAGACAAGGAAACATAAGCTAACTTCCATATCCAGGATTACACAACTCTAATAGTGTAGTGATATAATTCCCATTTTCCCTGCAGCTGAAAGTGTGCAGAGCTAAAATAGAGCTCACAAAAGACAGCAGGTGCGGCTGCGCCAATGACTGCCGCTTGTGTCTAAAAAGGAGCTGGTTTATTTCAGTAGCTAGAGCTTAATGTGTGAGTGTTTATATATATATATATAAACATATATATATGTTAAGAGTTCGTTTAGTGAACACGGAACTGAGAATATCTTATAGTAGGGACATTCTAATCTACAAACTGCCTCTTTTAAAATAAGAAATGTAATTAATATTAAAATGTTTGACTTACTAAAAGCTTCTTAAGGTAATTTTGCACCCTTTAAGATAAAAGGATTTTAAATAATTTATGGGCAAGTTATAGTTACTGATAGCTTTCAAAACAAACTCTCCACATTACTCCAGTCTCTGGAGAGGAAGCAGGGCTTGCTGTCCCTGATCTTGCTCACCTCGGTCCCTCAACCAACACCAGCCGACAGGACTTACCAGCTGCTGAGCGCATGACACCTGGGTGCTCTCTGCACCATCCAGTAAGCTGACTCCAGGAAGGCCATGTAAATCCACGGAAGTTTCTATTTAAGGTACCTCAAATAAAATACATGAATGCTACCCTAGCAGAAGCTTATAGATTTGAGCAATAGTACAAGTGAGCTGGGGTAATTAAAACATTATTAGTAATCATTTCTTGCCAAACGTGGTAGTTCCCATGATGACATCACCGCCCAGGTGCATCCTATAGTTTGACCGGATGCCTGCCTCACTGACCTCACTGACCATTCCCGCTCTGCTCCCTCCTCCTCTCAGGCAGCCCCTCTTCTATTTTTACATATGTTAGATTAATTGTATTATTATAGTGTACATTTCGTATGACGGTCAGAATGACTTATTTGTATCCTCGCGTCTGCTTTACTCCACCTAACCTGGTGATTTCCAGTTTCATTCATTTTCCTGAAAATGTCATAGCTTTTTCCCCTTATTTTGGCTGCGTAAACCCAATTGTGTGTCTAAGCTGTATGGTCTTTATCCACCACCTGTTGGCAGAGTCCGCCAGTTGGCTGCACTGAGTAGTTCTGCAATAAACACAAAAAAATAAATAAACTGGGTGCTACTGCAGGAGACTGGCTTCGACCCCTCTTCCATATTCCTAGGGGTGTTATAGCTGGGTCCCAGGACAGATTTACTTTCAGGTTGTAAAGAAAGCTCTGCAGTGATTTCCATATTGGCTGACCCAGTTTACAGCCCTGCCCCCAGCAGCATGCTAGGCCCCTTCTGCTTGTAGTCACCCGTCCTCCTTGTTGTTTTAACGATGGCCAGTCCCTCAGGGCTGAGATTTCATTGTTAAGGATCTGGTAAAATTTTAACTGAGAGTCGAACCTCACTGGCCTTTTCCTAGCAGATGCACTGCTTCCTCTTCAATACAAGTGCTTGGCCTAGGCATATCTGAGTTTTATATCTTGGTTTGGTTTTGATTGCCGTGTGTGTCTAGAGACTTATTCACTTCCAGATTTTCCAACTTATTGCTATATAGGTCTCTGTGGTGTTCTTCAGTAGTTCTGTGGATTTCAATGCTACCAGTTATGATTTCCCTTTTTCATTCCTAGTTTTCTAAATTTAGATCATGTCCTCTGTTTGGCTAGTTGTTTTAGGATTTGACAATCTTGTCTATTGAAGAACTGAGTCTTGGTCTCATTGATCCTCTGTATCAACTATAGTATTCCTGTTGTGTAGAAATAATCACACATACTAATTTGATATCTTAAGACAATTTCATTTTCTTTTTAATTATAGGATCCCATTGTACATGGTAAGCCATGCAGACTCACTGGCTTTTCTATTTGTTTGCATTTATGACTGTCAAGACTGAGGAAAAAGTTATTGAAGAACTAAGTCAGAGGCTGAATATTGAGCCTTCTGCATGGACTAATGATGAAACACAGACACCAGGCAGACAGTGGACTCTGACCCCTCTTCCCACAGGACGGTGAAGGAAGGCTGTGTCCCCCTTACCCGTCACTGTGTCCTTAGTGTCTCCAAAGGGTATAAGGCACGCTTGAAACTTCATAGTACTTGGAGAGTTAATATCTGCTATGTTTGGCCACTTTAATTAGAAAAAGATTTAAGACATCTATGGGATTCTATTATTTAAATATGTATTTTGATCCTAATTAACTCACTTCCACAACTGTTGGTCTGATGTATTTTGATGCTAAATAATAAAAGGCCATCACACCCGGGCAGGGCAAATGAGATAGGCGTGGTTAAGGTTCCTGGGCTTGGAGAGACAGAGAGGATCTTGGGAGGAAGAGAGACCAGAGGAGAGGAGAAGAGAAGGTCACGCCATCATCGGTGAAGTAGAGGAGAAGCGTATGGCCAGCGTGGATGGAGGATTTGGCCCAGATGAAGAGCATTAGCAACCATTGGGATTATGGATGGGAGGTAGCTTGATAGAAATTATTAGACCCAGATGGCATGGGATTGGGGAAAGTATGGGATACCTGCCCCAGTATGGGAAGTAGTCTAGGGGATTAAGATCTGCCCTGCCCCAGGTTAACTAAGGCTATTTTAAAATATAACAGGTGTCTGTGTTTTGATTAATTGCTAGCGGGTTAGAAAATACTGCCGTAATAATAATTACAGGCCTAATACAATACAGATAAATTAACAACACACAACCCCTCCCAGCCTCTCCCAGCCCCAGCCTCCTGCCCACCTCCCCAGACACTTATGTCCTCTCATCTTTCGCAGTGGTTATGTCATGGGCTCAGAGACAACAACTGATATTTTACTTCTAATGATTGTCAAAGGGACAGGACGAAAGATGTGGCCACCCTCACTGAGCATCTCCCTAACCCTGGCTTGGAGGTTTCAGCTCAAGTGTAAAGGACAGTGGGAAACCATTCGCCACTCCAGATAGAAAGGACACTTGACTGCAGTGGCTTCAGTATTGAGTAACCACAGAAACCATCTCCCGAAGTCAGACAGCTTCGCATGGAAATACATACATATATACATATATATATGTGTGTGTGTACATATATGTGTGTAAGTATATACATATACACATATATGCACATATATATGTATACATATAAAATTGTGCCATATGAAAGGGCTAAGCAGCATCATTGCTTTGGATCCATGGTTCTAAACCTCTGGGAGTCGTATATCAGATATCCTATACATCAGATATTTATATATAATTCATAACAGTAGAAAAAATTACAGTTATAAGTATCAGTGAAGCAATTCCATGGCGTGGGGGGTAGGTCACCATAACACGAGTGACTGTCATAGCATTAGGAAGCTTGCGATCCAGCGAAGCCTGGCAGTTTGTAATCAGATCACAGTTTTTAAGGTGGTTTTCAGCAGGAGTCCTCACTCTACCAGTGGCGGTGGCCATGCAGCCTTTGCAGGGCACGCGTATGGGCATCTCCCTGATGGGCATCTCCTGTGGCGAGTTCCTTGGAGACCGCTTCCTGCTTGTCAAGGCCCTGTGGTGGCCTCTGGTGGCCTCTACATTTTTTACCTAGATTGCTTGCACTCCAAGCTACCCTTGCTTTCGCTATGCAGTGTATGCTCACAGCAATATAGTTCCACTGTGTCAGCTCTTGGCAGGGCTCAGACCAGGCAGGTTGAAAGCCCTGGGGGTGATTCTGTGTTTTTCTCAATAATCTTTGAGGGGGTAAAACCCTCCTCTCCTCTCTGTGTCTCTATTGATCATCCTGATGTGACCATTAATCCTGGGTATTTTGGGACACGGAGTCACGTCCCTAGAGAAACCGTTGCAGTCACACTGAGTGAGCCTGTGGCAGTTGTAGAGAGCAGTGGGTCCTGCTTCATAACTGTTCTGAGGAAACTGTGTCTGATCAACAGAGACGTAAACAGTGGGTAAGCTGTGCCCGATCGGCAGAGACTTAAAACACGGCTCTAGTAAAGATGGTATCAGAAACTGGTAGGTGCATATCAGGAAAGGTTTCTTGGTACAATAGGTGCATCTCTGTCTACAGTTTTAAAGTGCTGTGGCAGAGGGGTGCTATTTGATGAGTGGACTCACACCTACAAATGGTTAGTCTGTCTCTCACCTCACGTAAATGTGTAGCCACATTTGCCACTATCTGGGTCTATGCTCACGTCCACAGGATATGCCTGGCTACACGTTTATTCTTGGGTGGCTGAAATTGTGCTTTGTAGTGCAAAGTATGTTTTTTTGGGGGGTGACTGACCCAGCGGGAGGTGGGAAGGAGGAAGGAAACTATTTGGGGGCTTTTTGCAATGAGGGGGCTTATGTGGTGCTGATGCTATGATGCATTTAAATAAATGACCACTGATGTCACTGCTCAGGCAGGACAGATTGTGACTGTATGAATAATGACGGCTCGAGCTATTTGGGGACCGCTTGCTTGAGAGTCAACAGGTGGTCAGTGTCTTCACTTTTACACCGATGCCCTTTCCCCAGCTCAGCCCCTGAACCCTTGAAGCTGGAGCTGGTATCTGGCATCTTTAAAATACTTGTACAAAGCATGCATTGTCCAAGCAAGAGTCCCTCCAGGGCTGACTCCCTGCTTGGAGCTAGTGATGCTCTCCTGTAGCCATAGCCACCGGGAAGTCTGGGCTACGTAAGGAAAGTCTCCATCAATAAGTAAGCAAAGAAAGTTTTCCTAGAAAAACTGAATTGGGCTCAGGGTGAATGCAGAAAACAGGAGAAATTAAACATGTTTTAAATGAAAACACAGCAGGAAAGTGTGATAGGATGGAGTCCTGATTCAACACACTCAAATAATTCCGTAAAATTCAGGTAATGAACACAAAGTTCAGTCAGTTAACTATTCAGAAATGGTAACTAGCACACACGAGCTGGCCGTTTACACAGGAATCATGAAGTAATTTAGTGACGACACAAGAGAACAGTACACAAAGCAAACAAAAAGCAGCACAAACATACAAAAGAAATCACAACACCTAATGTGACTATATACTGCCAGGAGATGTGGAAACTGGGCAAAATGATAAATCTCCAGGGAAATACATAACAGTAAAACTGACCCAAGAGGTATTTAAATATAAAATAGAAATTAAACAATCTTAAGAAATAGCTTCCTCTTAGTAGTAAATTAATAGGCCACAAACATTAATGTATCCAAGAATAAAAAGGGACAGCTTGGCTGAGGGTGGAAGTTAACGAAAGATCTACATAAAAATGAAAGGAAGGAGCGAGAGTTACAGTTGCGTCAGCAAATTGCTTGTCGTGTGCAAGCATGCAGACCCAAGTGAAATCAGAAGAATTTAGAAAGCCAGGTGCGCTTATAGTTGCAGTGTGTGTGTGTGTGTGTGTGTGTGTGTGTCTGTGTAGGAATATGGCGACAGGCACACCCCTGGGGCTAGCTGGCCGGCCAGCCTGGCATACCTGGTAAGCCATGCGAGACCCTGTCTCCAAAGACAAAGTGGACAGCACTTAAGACCTGTCAGCTGAGGTTGTCTCCGCCCTCCCACAGCTTTACCAAGACAGCAGTCAAGACTAATGAGCCTACAGGATGTCCTTACTCCCTGCCCCTCCCTGCCCCTCCCTGTCCCTCCCTGTCCCTCCTTGTCCCTGCCTGCCCTGCCCACCTCCAGGAGCAGCTCAGAAGCGATTTAACTGTTCTCCTTGCTCTGTCGATTTAGACATCCGCCCTGTGCCCAGCTAGCTCTCTGCTGACTCCAGTCACAGACAAACAGTGCCTATGCATATGGTAGAGTAGGAAAAGTGCGTCTGTGTGCCTGTGGCCTACACTCCTCGCATGCCTACTCAGTTAACTCCCAACCAGAAATAACACAAGTGTGTTTATCAGTAGTGGGACAAATAAAACAACAGGTGTTCCAAGGCACCAGGAGGAAGATGAGAGGAGGTTGTAACCCACCAATAAAAGTCTCACAGGCAGGGAGATGAGCACATAAGAAGTAGGTATGAATAACAACATGCACTTTATGACATGCACCAGCATGGAGGCCAACGGAAGGAGAGGCAACAGAGACGGGGCGGGGCGTGTGGTCAGCAGCGAGGGCCTGTGTTTTGATCTGGTTGGTACTTGTGCTAACAGAGGGGAGAGGAGGCTGCAGGCTGAGGGGGATGGGGGGAGAATGAAGAATGACAAGTAGAGGAACAGAGAGACCTCATCCGCTTGTTGGATTCTTATTCTAAGAACAGTTTTTTTTTAATTTATTTTTTTATTCCTTGTTTAACTCCAAAAGCCAGAAGGTTACAAGATAAGGGTAGGAAGAGGCTTGGCCAAAGCTTGTGCAGTGTCATCAGGGGCAGCTGTACGCACCCAGAGGTGGTGTGGGGGGGCAAGGGAGGGAGGGAGAGGGAGAGAGAGAGAAAGAGAGAGAGAGAGAGAGAGAGAGAGAGAGAGAGAGAGAGAGAGAAAGGGAGAGAGAGATCGATCACCTAGATAAGGGGAGGACAGGGGTTTCACACAGTCACATCCGTGCCACACACGGCTGATTCAAGTGCACATATCTGTATAACTTACAGAAGAGCCCCCGTTCTCACACGTGGTACCGCGTCTACTGTATAACTGTATTCTGTGCCTCGTTTTACAAACCTTCCTGGGATCATTTTTCACTCTTCTTCAACAATGTGCCTGACATTGAATCCATGTTGTGACTCAACAGCAGTTAAAAAAAAAGTCTGTTAGGCAGCTAAGCATGACATTGTCAATCATAATCAAGGCCAAGGGGAGTGTGCCTGCACACGGACACCAGCCCATCCGTGGTTAGATTAGTGCTTACATTAGGGCACTGGTTCTTACACAGGAAACGGGGAAGGTATGCATTTAAATTTTGGTAAATATTACCCTGTACCTTCCAGACAACTTGTGAAAACCTACACTCCCACCACTGTTTCACCTCAATTTGCTCTAGCTATGAAATGAATCATCAAACTTTATTTGATAATCGGGAAGTGTCATAACACTACATCTAATTTCCACTCCATTAATTGTGGTACTAGCTGAGAATAGCTGAGTCGTTCACTCTCAAGGTTTGAGGCCACCTTGGTCCTGCCACAGACTTTTGCATGGCCAGTTCTTAGAAGCTGATTGGTGATTTTCTTATTGGTTAATTGAAGACAGATGGCAAGAAACAGCCTACCCTTTGTGAAAGTGTTTCGAGGATCTTGTGGTGATTAACACAGCTCTCGTGACTCTAATGTGCACTTCCGGCATTGAGATGACTGACAGTTTCCACTCTAAGCCAGGACGGGTGACACAGAGTCTCCACAGGAAGTCACCTAAAGTATAAACTGTTTGGCCTCAGGCGTTCTTCCTGTAACGCTGTTGCACGAGCAGCCAGTAAATGTGGTCGTTAATGTTCTACACAGAACAGTTTTATTAGTATAAATAACCCTAGAAATCGTACTTATTTGTGGCCTTGCTATTCTTCTGGCCTCTTAGGAACTTTTGATTCTCTTGGCCATTATATTTACCATTCTCTCTTATGTAACCATGTGCAAAAAATACAGATATTTGGAGAAATATTGGCATATTTCATTTTGTAAAAACTACTTGCCGATAACTGTGAACTTGTGCTTGAAGGTGGGCGGTGCCCACATGCATAGGCTCATATAGAAGAGCTTTTGATCATAACTATACATTTTAAATTGCTACTGGCCATTCACATTAATCTGCTTCTCAATGTGTCTTATCATATCCTCAAGCTCTTAAAACTTCAACCACTTGACTTAGGACTTAAAGTTTAGTTTGTTGTGAGCCCTCAAGTGTCTTATAAATGACATTAATGATTTGCCCCCACCCCAAAAAACCTGTTTCCTATTTACTTACAAAAACTTCTAAAGCCAGCGTTTGCAAGTCTTGTCTATTTTGGTCTTCCCAAAGCAACAGCTTTCATTTCAGTCATGGGGTTTCTGAGTTAACTGCCGTCCACTGCATGAGGAAGCTGCTATGACGTCAGAGGGCTGCACTAATATGTGGGTATAGAGGTGTGAAGGGTAGCTTGGGTCTGTGTCTGCTCACCCTTGGGGTCTATGAGCTCCCTGTGTGGGGTTTTGGCGGTGTGATGGCGCCAGGCATGCATCCCTCCTGTGGCATACACATAGGCAAGGTGATGAAAAGACCATGTTTCACTGGGTATTAAACAAAATTCAGGTGGATGCCACACAGGAGGGACTGCAGCGAGTGAGTGAGCTTCCTGGAGGTGGTCCTCTGTTTTGCACAGCCGAGATGGATGTACCTCAGAGAGGCACAGCCCCAGGCTTGTCGCTGGATTGCTTCTTGTCACTGCTGCACCTTCTCACGGTTGTTGTTGCTGTGTTCCTCAGCTATCTGACATGGTGTGACTCAGCACTGGAGTCCCTCACTGCCTACAGTCTGGCATGGTGGCATCTTGGGAGACAGCTCACTCTGCTGGGTAGTTTAATGCAGATCTATATGAAAATGAGCTTTCATAAAATAATATTCTTTGGGTGAGTTAGTGATTTTTACAGAATTTCTGATTCTATTTAAATAGTTTTAGGAAGTGATGGTAGTTGATAGGACGTTTGAGGAGATGGTTTAAGTTGTTTTGCCAGAAAGATGTAATGAAGTTAGAATTAAGAGCAGAATGTGCCCCCTCCCTTGTAGAATAGTCAGGGCTGCACAGGTTAGAAAGGGACAGTCAGCTTTCATGCATTACAGCACGTGTTGTAGGAAGAAAAAAGTGGGCTTGGGACAAGTAGATGGTTAGAGAAAACATTCACTCTAGGTTGGTCTGAGTTCCTGGTCTTGTGATCTAAGGATATGGTCACAGGTTTTGGTGTGGACCAGGAAAGGGAGGGTTATGAAAAAAGAGTAAATAATTCTATCATGACTATAAGACTAGAGAATAGATGATTAGCCAGTTTAACTGAACAAGGCCTCAAAATTAAGGTGTGAGAGAAATGATGTGTTTCTTGGTCAGCTAAGCACAGGGGAAACGTGCTGCTGCAGACTTGGCTTGCTGAAACTTTGTAGATCAATGACAAAAGATTGATTGCTTTGAGTTATGACAAACTTATAGATAGATAGATGGGACATGTTAGCTAAGCATGAACTTCAGAAGAAGAATACACAATCAGAGATCCTGTTGTAACTGTCCTTTGTGTGATGGTTTTAGTGTGTTCTGGAAGAGTATTTTCTTATGATGATTGTTTTAGGAGAATATGTAGCTTGTGGCTATGAGATACTCTTTTTCTTACATACAGAACTTTTGTCTTAGGTGGTATAAAGACTAAGAGAAAAAATAAAGTTAATTGTGCTTGCTCATTGGTCTAGGCTCCATCCACCAGATGTAGGTGTTTGTATGTATGTATGTAGGTAGGTGTGTGTATGTATGTATATGTGTATGTATGTATGTGTGTATATGTATGTATGCATGTATGTATGTATGTATGTATATATGTATATAAAGTGGTTAGAGCTTATTGGAGCCTTGCTTCATCTACTGTGCATGTGTGTGTGTGTTTGTGTATACATGTGCATATGTTTCCCACCCCCTGCTGACTCCACGCATCCCCTCAGTACCCAACATGCCAAAGATTGCCTTTGGCAAAAGTTAAGCTGAGAACTTCAGGTGAAGTTAATGGACCATTATGAGTGAACTCATGAATTAATATTTTATGATATTTTTAATTTTCTTGATATATTTAGTCATTCTTCAATTAAGAAGTAAAAATATTTCCAAATAGAACAAAAATAAAAGTTAGGAGGAAGAAAGAATAGTCCCACCACCATGTTCTGAAAGGCAAGTGCCAGAACCCTTCTGAATGAAGCTACATTCATTTTGAGAGTTCCACCAACATAACCCACCTGCATGTGCAGAGGAGGAGCCGGCAGCGGCCTCAGGTGGAGCAGAAGCTGTGGTGTGCTGTGTGAACCTGTAGAGGGTCTCCTGGCAGCGTGGCCTTTACCCAGGCTCGCACTGTGAGTGACACGAACCACGAAGCCTTGACTTTTTGAAGGGAGGAAAATTAAGTAAAGCAGAGGCCAGTGAAAGATGTGTGTGCAGGTGTATGTGTGTGTGTGTGTATGCAGATGTGTGTGCATGTGTGCAGGTGTGTGCAAGTATGTGTGTGCATGTGTGTGTCTGCGTGTGTGTGCAGGTGTGTGTGTATGCAGGTGTGTGTGTGTGTGTGTGCGCGCGCGCGCGAGTGCGTGTGTGTGCAGGTGTGTGTGCGCGCGCGCGCGCATGTGTGATGCTTTTTTCTAGCTTTATCCTTGTGTTAAGTGTCACCTTAACTCAGCTAACAATCAGGCATTTCTCAAGTGGCCTCTCATGGGTCAAAACATAAAATAAAAGGAGCCCGTATTCCCTTAGGCTGCTGGGCAAATGGCAGCATTTTACCCTCTGACATGACATGTCCAGGGATTTCTCATTATCAAGCCTTCCTTTTAGAGCCATTCTCTCCCACGTCTCTGCACAGCCCAGGGCAGCGTGCTTGCAGCAGGATTTTGTGTAAGTCTGAAGGTAGACCAGGAATGCCAAGCTCAGAGATGGTAAACCGGCCCAACACTTCACCTGTTCCCACCCGGGCCTCATCCTGGAACACAGGAGGCCACAGGGGATAGGTTTGGCCAGAATGAGCTTCGGAGGAGAACTCTATCCCAAATTCTTCCCCCAGTGCACCTTCCTAGCCTGGGGCACACTAGAACTGGAAGAGAGAGAAGTACTCTGGGTATGTGGCCGCGAGACACCAAGAACACCCATCAACGTTTTAACACCCAGGTGCGGAGCTGAAATGTGTTGCCCTGAGTCACGGGTAGGCCACTGCTTTAGCAAAATAATGTCCTGAAAGTTATTTTGACCATGTCAATATGGTGCCTAAGTTCCTAAGGGGCCATGCCCACTCTGCTCTACCCAGCGTTGCAGAGGCACGTTCCTATCAGCCCCTCGGGAGCTCCTGGGCCTCCCTAAGACAGGCCACACTCTTGACTTAGCTGTTGCTTGTTCACTTGGCTTCGTTCAGTTCACTGCGGTCTTTCTCCTTCAAATTGAACTGCATCCCGGACAACCCAGTCGCAGTAGCAGCAGTTCACGAAGCCTTCCCTGACACTGCAGCCTGAGCTCCTGTCTCCACTTCTTTGTTGTATTCTGCACTTCAGTGTTTTGCAGCCCTCATCATACCGTGCCAGGAGGATGGCCCGACATTTGCTCTTCCTCATTGTACCTGACATTTCCTTGCATTTTGTGGCTGGCATGTCAGCCTGATGGCCTAGCACTGATGATCTGCTAGTTCAATGGTGGCTCGTGGTTCTGTCAATGCTGTATATAGTTATCCCATGGACACTTACAGGAAAAATAAGGTACTTTGCTTAGGCTCAATTCCTAGAGTCAGAACTGTTGATTTAGCAAATAACAACTTTAAAGGGTCCCATTTGTATTAACATTGATGTACCACCATGTTATAATCCCAAGACCTCCCATAAATTTCACCAGGCATGCCAATGATGCCTCTTGTATCTAAGGATCAGAAGCAAGCATTATGCCTGATTGTTTATTCTCTTCTGCGTGAAACACACAGACACACACACACACACACACACACACACACACACACACACTATGAATTCTCTTTCTGTCTCTCTCTTACACACACATGTATACACACATGTACACACAATCGTGCACCTATGTAATATAAGTTCTCTCTCTTACACATATGCAGACACATAAATGTAATATAAATTCTCTCTTATACACATGAATATACACACATAAATTCACACACATATCCACTATAAATTTTCTCTGTGTCTCTTACACTTACACGCACATAATATAAAGTCTCTCCCTGTCTCTCTCTTAAACACACACACACACACACACACACACACACACATACACACACACACTCATAATCTTACTAATGAGGCATCATTTTAGTCATTATTAATTTTATTTTTTGTGTTTTATTTCTATATAATGCAACATTATCCCTCACATGAAAACTATACCCTACTGTGGTCACTGCTAGTAGCTGACTTTTTGTTCATCCATCTCACTCCCCAAAACATTTTAGTAATAGCAATTGTGTTAGACATGACAAGTGGGAAATATTCATTTTCTGAGACTAAATTGCAGTTCTGAAATCTGAAACACACAGACACACTCTAGATGTCCCCGAGTCTACACTGGCTACAGAGACAGGGGCAAGGTCCACGTCAGAGGACACATGTGTCACAGAAGCCATCAGAGGAGCTGAGAAAACCTGAACTTACATAGAGATTGTCTCAAGGAAGCACAGGGACACGAAGGGACAGGACACGCATCTGGTCTGAAATGCAACCTGACCTGGGGCGTTGCGGCTCTCTGTGGAGTCCTGGGATCCATGAGGAGCCTGGGCGATGACGTGATGGGACACCCACAGTGGAGGCTGTTGTGACCCGGAACCCTGAGAGGTCCGACCCCTGACACCACGCACAATGCCCCTGACATGAGCAGTGCTGCGTGCAGAGCCTACGGGAGGCAGCCATTGTGGTTCCTGTCTGTGAACAAGCTGGTGGCCTTCACGGCCAGACGCTAAAGGCCCGGTTCATAAAAATGTAAAAGATTACACAATAGAAAAATAAAATGATAAAAATTATGTATAGAAAGACAAATATACCTTTAAAATCCTCTTCCATATAAATACTGCAAATCTGAACATTCTAGAGACTCCTTGTGTTACAGGCTTGAACTAATGGGCAATTAAATGTCCAGTACTAAAGTATGTTTACAGTTTTGCCATTGTGCAATTTAAAAACTTGACTAGGTCAAAAGAAAGTGATTATCATGTTTTTTTGTTTGTTTGTGTGTTTACAAAAATACAAAGGAGAAAGTGAGATTAAAATGCTGCATCTGTGGCTTCTCTCAGGTGAGTCCCTGGGAAGGAGATCGCCTGCTCCTCCATCTTGCTGGGCTGTATTGTGCAGCTTCTTGAGACAAAGTGATGTCTCCAGTCCACTTAGAGAGATAATGCTCTTCTGTTCCGCTTTGAGCGAAGGAAGGAGCAGACAACGATGTGATAACCAAGGGGGCTGGCAAGTGACAGTGTGGGCAGAGTGTGGGAAGTCTAGGAATGGGAGCATCGTGAACCAACAATAACTAGGTAGTTGATTCCAACAAGGCTCTATTGTGGCTGGCAGTGTGGACCTCTGCATTGGGAGAGAGGTCTGGCAGAGCCTGAGGCAGCTTCCTCGGCAGCGCAGGTCGGACTGAAGCTCTGTTGCATGAGATGTTGTCTGTGGATGGGTTCATTTGTCGCTCCCTTCCGGGGCCTTTGGCTGAGGGAATTGTTAGCCACAGAGGACCTCCCTCCATCCCCCCCCCCACCTCACATTGATGCTCTGCTGTGTGGAAATGCTGCTCGTCTGCGCTCGTGCCAGGCCGCAGCTGCTGCCTCTCACTTTCTAAACCTAACTATCCGATCGCAGGCATAACTATTAATTTATGTCTGGGAGACATTTGAATTGTAGATGGCAGGAGAAGTCGCAGCCTTAGGAAAAAGTGTCTTTCGGTGGAGATTAGGTCCAGAAATTTCTATTAAGATGGAGTGAGATTAAGCTTGCGCTGAGTTTGTGTTTATATAACCTTCTGCCTCTCGTCATCTAATTCTCCAGTAGTTAGGAACGAGTCCCTGTTGTCCCCTGTGGAAGGGAAATAAACACACCATCTTCACCAAAGTATGCACAGTCACACTGCCTTAGCTGCCAGGAGTCTGCTCACCCAGGGTCAACAAGCTATGCTTGGGTTTGCTCTGGAATCGAAGCTTACCGCCAAGACTTTGGATCCCTTCTTTAATCTGGATTTCATCCTTTTTATTTCTGGAAATTCTGGTCTTCCAAAGGAAACAAAGTGTCTCTTCACTGCACAGTGCAGGTGCTTACCCCCCTTACCTCCCTCTCCCCCCCATGCAGCAGCCGAGGGAGACAAGGCAGCTTGCAGCCGCAGCTTGGCCCTATCCAAACTTAGCTTGCTTGGTACTTATTGTCTCTGTCTTCATGTCAAGCTGGGCTGCAGACCCATTCCAGATGGACGGGGAGCTAAGTGCACGGGTCCCTTTGTATTAGGAAAGTCAGAGACTGTGAGCAGATACTGGCCCACACAGCCTTCCAAGGAAGCCTCAGGAGCTGGGGAAGAGGTTGCAGTGTCCACTATCCTTAGAAACCACTGTTCCACTGTTTCCCCGATAACCAGGAACAATTATGCAAGGAAGATGATTCATAAGATCAGGAGCCATTTCCTCTTGCTGCGATGAAAGCCCATGATCAAGGCAGCGTATAAGAGAAAACACTGAACTAGGGGCTATCGGTTCAGAAGGTTGAGAGCCCATGATCATCATGATGGAGAACGTGTCGGCAGGCATACAGGCATGGCATTGGAGCAACAGCTGAGAGCTTACCTCAGGTCACAGGCAAGAGGGAGAGAGAGAGAGAGGTTGCTGGAATGAAACCTCGAAGTTTACCCCTGGTGACTTACCTCCTTCAATGAGGCCACACCTCTGAATCCTTCCCAAACAGTTCCCCCAAGTGGACACAAAACATTCAACCTCATAGGCCTATAAAGGCCATCCTCATTCAAACAGCCACCATCCCATTTTGCTTTAGAGAACAGTCAATTCTGATGCTAGCTTTGCATGCATCCCAAGCACACACCTGCATGCTGATTTATAATTTGCAGGAAAATCATCAATGCAGGCCAGAAATAGTGAGTGAGTGAGTGTGTGTGTGCATGTGCATGCCGTGCTGTGTGTGTGTGTGTGTGTGTGTGTGTGTGTGTGTGTGTGTGTGTGTGTGTGAAGCAGCTGGACCCAAGTCCTTTCTCTGTGTTATTTTCAAGGAGGATGCTGAGCAGAGGACCACATCCGTGATGCCACCCTGGGCTTTGTAACTGCATCTTGGATCTCTGTTGCCAAGGTCCGGTCCTCCTGCTATTTTTTTTTTCTTCTAAGTGTATCTATGTGGATAGATTCTAGTCTGTTTATAATTCTGTATGTTTCAAATCAGAGATAAAACAAAACAAGTATTTATCTAAGAGGTAACAGGATTTGCAATCACCTTGGACTCAGTGTATAAAAGTCAGGTGATCTACAGAGCCCTCTATTTGGTTGTTTCGGACACACAGCTAATATCTTGACAAAGAAAAACACTCCAGATGTCTGTAATTACAATTTGTCCCCCTCTATTCTCTCACCACTTTGGGGGCTTCCAGGAGTGGACCCCGAAGAAATCCACGATTAGTGCTGTCCATGTTAGTCTGTGTCACCCACTCCCCGTGTTAGGCAGTAACCATAGTGCTTCCTCCTTCATTTCCCAATTTAGCCTTTTTGGTTCCTCCATCTTTTCGCGGTAAATTCTACTTTTCAGTGCCCTTCTGAGGTGGGGTGACCCTTTTAGGCCTCACACTGCAGGCTGCACTCGCAGTACAACTGGTGCAGACCAGAAATCCTCAGTGTAGTGCTTACGTCAGGGTTCAGGGCTCTCTACAATTCATTCTTTAGAAAATTTCCTTGCTTTCGTGCCACCTCAGCACTGGGTTTCTTGGCAAATCATGAAAACTGAGTGCAGAGAGCAACTAAGCCAGTGTTTCGCAAACACAGACTTCCCCGTCCCTTAGAAGCTTGTTCTTAGTCTGCTGGGAACACGTAGGAAGACTCTGAACTCACACTTTGATCGTTTCACACAAACATGAGATAGACTTTCACTCGACACAGAAACAAATTCTTTTTCTCAAAATATCTCACCAATGTGTGGAACATTTTATATAAGAAAAAAAAATTAGGGAAATAAGATTAGTTCACCCCCATGTAGGACTGAACACAGAGAGCCCGGCAGAGTCAGAGGGGTTACACGTTCCAGTCAGAAGACCAGCTTACTCCTCAGCACCACAGGATGAACACGAAGCTGAAGACTCTTTGCATACTTATTTTGGGCTGGGAAAATGGGGACAAATACAGATTCCTTTTTTGTTGTTTTTGAACATATTTCAATTTGGGAAAAGTGTTGGAAGCGTTCCTGAGAAATGGAACCAGATATTTAAAACAGAACGATGGAAGTTAAGGGTGCTCCTGGGAAATAATATGGCAGTGTTTAGCCCGGATAACTCAAGTTAATAGATCCGCAGAAGAGCAGCCCCGATCTCCGTCAGTCATCTGGGACCCTCTCTGCAAGCCGTCAGCGTCCTCACTGGGAGAGTACAGAGCAGATGCCACTTGCAATCCAAGGCAGGCACACACAGAGTTCAGCTTGGACCAGGGAAGGACTCGCGACCTGAGATCTGGGGAATGCCAAGCACATAGAGCTAACCCGTGCTACTCTGTGCACCTCAGTAACATCAGAGTGCGGCAGGACTGAAGGTACGTAACTACATCACCCGTTGAACGGCTTCAGATGGCACAGACTCAGCCCACGTGATTTCCGCTCCCGCCCTTGAGACCCTGGGTTGAGGAGAACAAGGGGGCAGGTGGGGGGGTTGACTGAGGGACACACATGGAGTCAAGCCTGGGACTCAGAACAGGTACGGCTTGAGAATGTGCGTTTCAAGCTTGTAGCTTTAACATTCCGTCTTCCTTCAAAGGTATCCTAGTGTGTTTCTGCTCGCCTTGATGTCAGCGGGAGCATAAAGCAAGACAGATGGCATTAATGGCCTTGTGTGCCAGGAGCCAAAATCCCTGCCCAACTGTAACCATAATGCGCTTTCAGATCTTAATAACACCTGCCACCCTGGGGACTCATGACCCTCCTGAAGCCTCATTATAGGCAATGTCCCCGTTGGGTCGGCTGGCTGTTGTTCTATTCTCTGGCAGGGAGGACTCATATTCAGGGTATGTAAATGGCTTAATACTGAGAGCCATGTTGGCTAATATGATTTTAAAGGTCTCTTAAAAACAACGAGACTCCCGATTCCCCACACGACACGTTGGTTCCCACCGGATCTAATGGCAGCCTTGACTCTTACCGATGCGTATCTTGGCCATAAAGGCTCTGATGGAGAAATAACTGTTGACTGCGTTTGGTCCTTTAGCTAGAAATGCAACCCAAGAGCTCCTTCAGGAAGTCTCTCCTGCACATCTTACCTTTTGGGATCCAGGGCTGGGGGATGGACCACTCTGTCACCCAGTCGGGGATATTTAATGATACGGTGGGTCGTGAGTCCACCGTGCACCAAACCTTAGTGCACAAAGGTCTTGCACACAGCGCTCTGATCAACTGTGCTCTGAAGGGTCCATCTCCCCTGCCACCCATCCATCCAGCCTCCAGTTGAGCCCATAACTCTGTCAGTGTCTTTGCTAGTCACCACTAACATGTTCTATGTACGCGTGAACTGTGTTTCTCTGAGTATGTAGCTTGTGTTCTGCCAATGAGCGCAGTCATTTTACTGGAAAGGTGAAAGGGGACCTGCGGTCTTTATTTTGATGCATTCAGCCACTTTTTACATCTAGCTTGATAAGCCTGGGTTACAGACTTTGGCAAAGGTGTTTGGCAGCACCGTTTCCTCAGGCAGACATAGTAGTGACTAGGACTGTATTGACCATGCACTCACACTGTGTGGTCCTGTCTACCCTGTGTCAGGTCTTTGTCATACATGTTTCCTATGAAGCAAGCCCACCAACACTCTCAGTAGACATGGCTAGACAGTTGTACCCAAGGCCCACAGATGGAGGATTCCTTAGCCTTACTGGGCACAGCACTCTCACCATGGATCCGGTTAGACAGTTCCAGTCAGAGCCCACAGACCAGAGACCCCTATGCTTTGTCAGCTTCAGGAGGAACCTTAGCCCAAGCTGACCTCTGTGTTCTTGCTATGATGTGGGTGTCTGTAACGCAGGACTAGCTCTCTGTGTGCAGAGCTCAGTATGAAATGAAAGGAGAGACCTCTTCTCCAAAACTTTAGGTGCATCTCACAGAATTTGCTGTCGATCGTTAAATCTAAGCATAGGTGCCTCCAGAGCTCGCGCTCTGTGCAGCCGTGTGGGCCTCTCATTTGGGGTGCTGCTCTAATCCTGAGCTTCCCTTTCTTGACTTAGAGAAGGACACCAGGGAGATGAGCCTGCCACCCACACCCAGTGCGCTGTGAACACATCCTCCACTGCTGAGCAAGGAGGAAGAAGGTTCCTGACATAAGGCGCCTGACTATATTCATTTACACCACATTGTTTCATAGCCATTTAATATTCTACGTATGTTCACATCAATCCTGAACACACACTCATGCTCACATTGTATGTTGTTGCTATCTCAGTGACTTCGGTGCCTTTTTCCTCTGTGAGGGCGTAGGGATGTTTGCACCTTTCTAAGGAGGATGACCTCAGCAAGCACCAGTGCTGACGAGCCTCACAATCACTGAGCTCACAAGTTGCTTATTTCAGAGCACCTAGTAGTGCTCTTGTCTGTGAACCTGAGTAACAGAAAAATGTTTCTCTGTTTTATTTTTTAAAAGCACTATATTTTTGTTAATGTTCGTGTGTATGTACCTACATGTGTTTCTGTGCACCACATGCACGAAGGTGCCTGCTGAGGACAGAAGAGGGCATCAGATCCCCTGGAGCTGAAGTTGTAAGTGGTTGTGAGCAGCCTGATATAGGTGCTGGGACCCGAACTCAGGTCCCCTGTAGGGGCAGCATGTCCCCGTATCTACCGAGCCAGCTCTCCAGGCCTGAATCACAGTTTTCCACCCAATGGTTTTCCATAAAATTTCTTAATGTTCACAAGTGGAACAAGCTCAGGTATAGTCAGCCTATCCTTGTGTTACACAGTTTGAGAAGTGTAGCTTCTAATTTTTTTCTTGAAAAGTGTTTGACCTACTTAGACTGGATTGTGCTTGCCTGGCATCCATGCTGCCCCTCACATCCAAGAAGTTAAAAGTGACAATTGCCCCAGATTCTCCGCTTTCCGCTTCATTTCCCAGGATCCATCTCCTCCATCTGTCTCTCTGGACTCGGGATTGCAGGAGGTGTCCTCCCGTGCAACCCCCAGCAGGCATTACACAGCTAACTGTTCCTACCAGCACAGCAGGCAGCATCGTCCCGGTGCCACGGGCCTGTTCTGTGGCACTCCACGGGCCTGTTCTGTGGCACTCCACGGGCCTGTTCTGTGGCACTCCACGGGCCTGTTCTGTGGCACTCCACGGGCCTGTTCTGTGGCACTCCACGGGCCTGTTCTGTGGCACTCCACGGGCCTGTTCTGTGGCACTCCACGGGCCTGTTCTGTGGCACTCCACGGGCCTGTTCTGTGGCACTCCACGGGCCTGTTCTGTGGCACTCCGATTCTTCTTGCCCTGTGGTTCTCAACCTTCCTGTGACCCTTTGATTCAGCTGCTCATGGTGTGGTGACCTCCAACCATAAAATTATTTCATTGCTACTTACTACCTGTGAATTTACTACCATTATGGATTGTAATATAAATATCTGATAGACGGTATATCTGATATATGGTCCCCACAACCCACAGGTTGAGAACAACCACTTTAGACATCTTATCTCTGGTCAAGGGCTTTGTACAATGCTTAGTGTTTTATTATGTTAAGGTAAAAAGGGAAATTTTTACCATCCTTTCCTTTGCTTGCTTCTCTGTGCTTCTGTGGCTTTCAACCTTCTCATGCAAATAAACCCTCTAAACCCTCGCTCCGTGTTTATTATACACTGGAGATTTTGTTTACAGATTCACAGAAGCAGTTAATTGTGGTTGAACTTTTTCCTGATAACTTAACATTCAAGTTAAAATGGATCACACAAAAGATATTTGAAAAAAAAAAACCGAACAGCAACAAGCATTTTTATCCTTGATTTGTGTTCGTAACTCAGAACGACAGATGAAATTCAGAACAGGAAGGGACCTGCTGAGGTCATGCTGGCAAAAGATGGCACTGCAGAAGGGGGGCACATCTGGAACTGTCCGTGGGCTTTGACCCGCTTCACGAGTGGGGTAACTGCTGAACCTCAAACTCGCCACTCACAGTTCTGAGGCTAACAGTCCACAGCCACAGTTCCAGAACCATCTTCCCACTTCTTCATCTTAGGATGGAGGTGAAAGGGCAAGACCGGGGCGTCCACCAGGGCATCCACCTTGCCCACGGTGAATCTCGGTTGCCATGGAGGTCATGCTGGGACACAGGGCCTCATGGAGGTGACTGCTTCAGAGGTGGGCTTAGTGGCCTCCTCGGGTTTCTGAGGGAGAAGACATTGAAGCCATGGTGCCAAGGCCTCCACCATGACCTTGATACAGGGTGTTTGTCATTGTGTCTTATGAGGGTCTGTGTGTGACTCGGGGTCACCTGCACATGTTCACTCGCTTGCCCTCCCTCTTTCCTTCCTTCAATCCTTCCTGCGGATTCTGGAAATTGATGTGGGAAACGGCCATCTCCAGACACAGCTGCAGTCGCTAAAAGCAGACAAGGGAGAAATCCAAGTTACAGGAGCTCATGCTTGGCTCACCTTTTCTGCTACAATTCATGTACCTTTTGGATTTTTAATTTTTTTATATGTTTTAAAGCATGTATGTACGTGTGACGTGTTCGTGTCTGTGAGTTCTGAGGGTACATGTGTCATGGCACACGTGTGAAAATCAGAGGACAACCTCAGCGGTCAGTCCTCGCCTTCCCTTTAGTTGGAGACAGGACCTCTGACTGTTCACCGCTGCACTCGAGCGCTGGCTGACCCCTCATCTTGATTCTCCTCCACGCTTCCCATCTCACTCCTGGGTGCTAGGAGTACTTGCCAATGGTGACTCTGCCTGGGGTTGGGCTCAGATACCCACACTTCCACAGTGAGCGTCTTACCCACTAAATCAGCTCCCTGGCTCCCTCAAACCTGTACGTATTCATTTCCGGTAACTTCCAGAGATGGGATTCCCAGAATAGCCAGGACACCAGCACACGAAGCACACATGCATTCTTTACCTAAGTGATGCAACATTTACAAATCCTTACATGAATTCTGCTGTGTGCTTCAGAGCATCTCTGGGCTATTTATGACCCTGGGCAGCACAGACGTCCTGCAGCAGCTCTGGGGCACTTCCAAACATTTTCACTGCATACTTGTTACATCTGTGGATAAGGATGGTGACTGTCTTCTGGCACTATACATTTAATGTTTATCCTCTCTGTTTTATTTCTATGTTGTTTCCTCTAAATTTCCAGGGAGAGTCTTAGCTGAATTTCATTCAGTCATATTTCATGCCCTAAACACTTGGGCCAGTGAATCATGCATGAGCCTTGCCTTGTCCACGGGCTAGATTTCTTGCACACAAGCATCATCTCCTTCTATAATTATTCCACTGTCCTTCATACCTGAGCGTTTTAATCAGACCAGTCCCTGGGAAGAGGCTGGGAAAGGCAGTTAAGGTTGGTGCCTCTGTGTGAACATGGATTTGGGTGACCTTTGTGAAGCAATTTGGCGATTCATTTGAGTGCATTTAGAATCTTTATGTCTTTTACCTTAGTAACCACATCTTTAATTACCCCAAGGAGACGATGTGGCTTTACATGTAAAGACCTCAAACCCATTGTCACCACCTCGTCCCCCAAATCGAGAAACAGCAGAAGTTTGTTTGATGGGATGACACTCAGCCCAGTTAAGAACAGCCACTAAACCACTGAAAGTTATTTTCTTGAAGAATATTTTAAAGACACAGGGATCTTGTCATGATGTATTTGAAGGTAGGAAAAGTTATTCCCATAGGCTAAGTATTTCTCAGAATTAGTAAGGGAATAATTTGTGAAATGCACGTAAAGGCAGAGTTATTACCTCTGAGGTGTAGAGCCATAATTCATATTTTAATTTATACTTGCAACCATTTTCCTCAAACTCTTTATTTTATTTGTGCTTTTATAGTGATGGGGGAGGAGGGAAGGATGAGGGGTGTGCAAGAATCAGTTGCTGTGACTCTTCGTTTTTTTCTCCCAAAGGAAGTTCTAACAATAACAAAAGCTAAGCTTTAATTGCGTCCTCCAAACTGGATTATTTCAGTCCCCAAACTGAAGCTAGGTTCAGTGGCCATCTTTTCCTCGTGGGACACTGCCAGTTCTTATACTGAGCCCATTGGTTCAGTATCCTAGGTAAAAGTTGATGTAGCTGTAGCAAATATGACTGACACTGCTTTAAAATACCCCTCTATGATTTTATGCTGTCCTTTAGTCATCTTGCCGTCTCTATTTTTGGCTACCAAGAAGAGAGTTGATAGCCTATGAGCATATACAGGGGGAGGAGGGCCCCCTCAGTCACAGTCATAGGGGAGGGGGAGTAAGGGGAAAATGGGAGGGAGGGAGGAATGGGAGGATACAAGGGATGGGATAATAATTGAGATGTGATATGAATAAATCAATAAAAATATTTTAAAAATAAAATAAAATACCCCTCTATTTGTGTTCCTGCAAATAGGACAAACAGGAAAGTCTTCCAACAGTGGTCAACTAGAAGGGAGGGACCCCAGAATACTAGTATGAAACCAGATCAGAGCAGATGTCTTTAAGTTTTTCCACATTAAAATGAAACCATCAGTAAGGGTCAAAATTGAGATGAATCTGGGGCATAGCCAGAAAGATGAGACCTGGGTAAATCCAGGAAATTATGGGAACTTCCAAACATTGACTACATTTTAAGTTTAAGGGATCAGATAAGTTCAAATATGTGGAATGTGGTTTTACTTTTGTAACTAAAGAGCAACTTGGTTGACATATCTTCTCACTAGCAAACATGTTTGAACTCATTAATGGAAAGCCAAACTAAAATCAAGACATTATAATGTCTGGTCCCTCAAGTTCATCAACATCCACGCCAAAGAGGATGCATATTTAATATTGCTCAGAAATATTCAGATTTTTGTTTGCAAGGCCCATTCCCTTACATAAATCACTAGCCAATATTTGGTAATAAAAAGCAAGACACCCCACCCCCACCCCTGCACCCGCAAATAATTGATTACCAATATAAGGAAAGGGCTCCTAAGAGCTTCTGCCATATTGGACCACTTGCCTTTTCCTTATGCAGATCTTCCTGTCTGATCTTAATGGTCAGGAGCTCCTAGTAATCACTGACAATGCTGTTTGCATCCATAGCATCCCAGCCTGTTAAGGTAGACCCACTGTGTGGCCTGTGAAGATAGACCCACCAGCCAAGGACAATACATGCAGTAAACTTCGAACCCCTACCCAGATCTAGACAATGGACAAGACATTCTCCACAGTTGAGTGGAGAGTGGGAACTGACTTCACACAAACTCTGGTGCTCTATATTTGACCACATCCCCTGGATGGGGAGGCTTGGTGGCACTCAGAGGAAGGATAACAGACTACTAAGAAGAGACTTGATACCCTATGAGCATATACAGGGGAAAGAGGTCCCCCTCAGTCACAGACATAGGAGAGGGGAGTAGGAGGAAAGTGAGAGGGAGGGAGGAATGGGAGGATACAAGAGATAGGATAATAATTGAGATGTAATATGAATAAATTAAAAATATATATACATATAAAAAAGATTAAAAAAAGATAGAGCCACTGTGTGGCCTGTTAAGATAGAGCCACTGTGTGACCTGTTAAGATAGAGCCACTGTGTGGCCTGTTAAGGTAGACCCACTGTGTGGCCTGTTAAGGTAGAGCCACTGTGTAGACTAGACCTTGATGCTTTGTCTCAGAACCAGGAAATCCTACCCAATGAGGATTCAGAAATGCCATTGATAAAACAGTATGGGAATACTAGATGCCTTTTTAGAGAGAAAACGCTTTGCTAAAACTGAGATGCCCCCAGAGGGTTTTCTGTCTGCCAGCATGACATGACCAAGGTGGGGGCGCCTACTGTCCTGGCAGACTTTGGCTTTGGGGATGCTGCTCTTGCTCAGGGTTAGTTCTTCACTGTTTCCTCCTTTCTCAAGCAATCTCTCCTGACAAGGTGGGTTCTCTTCCGTGTGTGCAAATCAAGTCGACTCACCCCAGAAGACATGAACGGCTGTTGCAGTCTTGACCGTTTGTTATTATTCTCTCTGGTTTAGAGGCCTTTCTGAACAAGATTAATTGGAGGAATCTGAGAGTAAAAGGAGCCTTACAATCTCAAATGTGTCCTTTTAAAAACCTCAGATATGTACAGGGAACCGCTGAAGTTAAGGGCAGGGCAATGTGAGGTCTCAGTGGCGGGGAGGGAGCTCACTGAGTCACAGTGGAGTGGCGAAGGGGCCTGAGGGAGGGCGTTCCTTTTGGCATTTGAGCAGAAAATTCCGCAAACCTGTTGAAAATATGAACTCCAATAAATGAAGGAGGAAAAGCAAACAAAAACAAACAAAACAGTCTCTGAACACAAGTGTTAATACTTCTGTAAATCTGCCAAGGCTCTCAGTACAACCACCACAGATTTGATATTCAGAGAAACACAGCGGAATTGCTGACACACACACTGCATAGACGGCTATTCACCGAGTGAATGCGCAGCTTTCCTGCTACTTCTTTCCCTGGCTGACTAATATATCAAGCACGGTATCTGTTTTGTGCTCTGAAAAACTTGCTCCATCACCATAGTAACCTCTTCATGTTGGCGGAAGCTGATGTCATTCAAAGTATTATTCATTCTTGGTGAATTGATACCCAGAGTGCTAGTAAGTCTTGGGAGGCAAAAAGAGCTAACTATACATACTGGCTAAACATTGCTTAACCCTTTTCCCTGAGGGTCCTAGAGCTCCCAGCCAGTGAGAGCCAAGCCGAGGGCAATTCAGAAAGCCATCTGTGTTCAAGCTTCTTACACTGTGCACGTCTGTGTTCACTCACAGCTTAGTTCTCTCAGTGGGTGTGGGCCACGGTGTTCACCTTGTAGGGCTGCCATGACAAAACACTTCAGGCTAGGTGGCTTAAATAACAGAAACTTATTTTATCATCAGCCTGAAGGGAGTCCAAGCTCAGAGCACTAGAAGTCTCGAGATGCGGTGAGGCTTTAGACCACCTTCCCAGGGAAGGCAAGACAGAGGGCAACAGGAATGATTAGTGATCCCAGAAAGTGGTTTTAACAAAATGACAGAGACAAACAAACAAACAAACAAACAAACAAAAAACCCACACATTTCAGAATCTAACTTACAAAGACAAGGAATGGGGAGCAAAGTGATAGGGAGAGAAAGACAACTTCCTGGCACAGGATGGAGGATGTTTACGTGCAGTCAGCAAACATGAGTAGATTTAAGCAGTTAGAGAGGAGAGTGAGAGATAGAAGAGTGGAGATTCTCCCTGAGGAAGGTGCTCACAGGCTTGGAAAGGCAGGGTGTGCAGTCAGAGGTCTTCTTATGACCTTGAGGTACCAGACACCTGGATTGTGGAGATTCAGAGACCCAGCTGGGCACCTGCTACAGTACATGGAGGAGATAGGCTGTGTGTGAAGGGAACATGTGTCTCCACTGGAGGGTTTCTGGAATCTCTGTGAGATATTTTGACTTCTCTCCAGGAAGAAAGGTTTTTCATTTTACTGGATCAATAACAACAATATGTATTTGTTGGACCCAGTGAGACAATTCAGCATGCGGCCTCATGGCTAATTATCACATTAAGGTCATGAGTACTCTGCTCTTGTCATCTCTTTGTTTGGAGGCTGTGAGCTCCACCCTTACTCTGTGGTGAAGCAAATCACCTTCTTCTGTGCTGCTCTATCCTGTCACCTTCTGCTCCCCAGCATCCTGTTGCCTCTCAAGTCACTACTCCTCACTGTTTGAGTCTTCTTTGGGCACAACCTGTTTAGTTCTCAGGTACAAGGGAGAGCTCGAGTTACTTCTCAAAGGAAGATGCAAATCATGAGAAAGTCCACAAGGGGCAGCACTCAGTCCTGCAAGCCCCCAGGGAGCTGTGAGTCCAAACTGTTACAATGTTAAAGAGACAGAATGGCACCTGTAATCCCAGCACTGAGGGAGGCGGAGGCAGGTGGATCTTTGTGAGTTGGAGGCCAGCCTGGCCTACAAAGTGAGTTCTGGGACAGGCAGGGCTACACAGAGAAACCCTGTCTTGAAAAACTAAAAATCAAACCAAACCAACCAACCAAAGAAATGGAATGTGCAAATCCTGCTAAAGATACAAAGGGAAGAAAGATTGTTGTCATGGATACTGGGGCCACAAATTACGATTGTCACCATGGAGAAGGAAGGGCATCTTGGTCCTCAAGAACCACAAATAGAACTACCGCCTGGTCCAGCTGCCTGCACCTGGGTGTAGTCCCAAAGGAAGTACACAAGAGGACAGCCTCCCGAGCAGGAGGTGAGTGAGTAGAGGAGTGAAGGGAAGGGCCAGAGACAGACTCCAGATTAAACAACCAAACAGGACAAAATAAAGTATAATAAGATGAATCAAATGCTGCCACACCCAAGCTGGACAGAGCAAACCAGCAGGAGGGAAACATCCTCAAGGGCAGGCACAGGAGTCAGAGACCCCCTTGTTCTCACAGGCAGGAACGATCATAAAAGTACTAAGTTTTAACAGCTGTAATATATACCTAGTGGCCCGGATGCAGACCTATGTAAGCCCCGTGCTTGCTGCTTCAGTCTCTGCACTCATCTGCTTGGCTTAGTTGACTCAGGGCAATGCTCTGATGTCCTCCATCCCATGGGGGTCTGAGTCTCCCTACATCCTCCTCCACAGGCTTTCCTGAGCTCGGAGGGGAGGGATCTGATGGAAACCTCCAATTCAGGCTCTTTCTGAGTAATGTCTGCATCTGTTCTCATCTGGTGCTGGAGGACGGTTCTCTGATGATGACTGGATAAGACACTGATCTCTCAGTGTAGCAGAGTAACATTAGTTTTTTTTCCTGCTGATTTTTTAAAAATTCAGATCAGTAGTGTTTGGTCTTAGCCTAGATCTCAGGGATATCTAGTCTCTGGTTCCTTGTTACCCAGACTATGTCAGGTCTGGGTTCCTTCCTGTAGACTGAGGCTTAAGTCAAATCAGCCTTAATTAGGTGGAAACTCCCACAAGTTCTGTGCCACCATTGCCCTGGCTTGGTTTGCAGGCAGGACAGAGTGTAGGTCAAAGACTTCCACATGTTCAATGACATCTTTGTGATCTACTGGGAGTGGGGACAGAAAGTAAAGGGAGACCGCAGTATGTTTCCTGCTACAGAGCTGGGGACGAAAGGATGGGACCCAGGGGGTTCTGCTCAAACTATTGCACTAACTAAGGATATTATAAGTAGTAAACATGGAACCTCTACTCAGATCTAGCCAATGGCCAGGACATTCTCCACAGTTGTGTGGAGAGCCGGAACTGACTCTGACATGAACTCCGGTGCCCCATATTTGACCACTTCCCCTTGGTGTGGAGGCCTGGTGACACTCAAAGAAAGAATAAGCAAGCTACCAAGATGAGACTTGATAGCCTATGACCATATAGTGGGGGAGGAGGTCCCCCTCAGTCATAGACCTAGGGAAGGGGAATAGGGTGAAAGTGAAGGAGGAATGGGAGGATACAAGTGATGGGATAACAATTGAGTTGTAATCTGAATAAATTAATGAAATTTTTAAAATGAGGGAGCTAGATCTCAGGAGCAGTGGGAGAGGTGTGGGTCGGCTTTCAGCTTACTTGTTGCCCTGAGAGGAGCAGCCTTTGGGGTAGCACGGGGTACCTGCTGGGGTTGGGGTCTGGGACAAAACAACAAGAGGAAGGGGGTGTTGGAAGGGAAGATGCTTGGAATCCACAGGAGATGGGAGCAGGTGAGAGGCAGGGAGGATGCCACTGGTGTTCTGTTGGGTTGGGGGTGACCTGGGGCCTGGGGGGACAGAGAGCCCATGTTAGCTCCTTATTGTTTTCAAAACTGTCTCCTTTCCTCCCTGGAATTAATCATGGGCTCTTCTCATTCAGAACTGGACTCTGCAAGCCCCATTGCCAGTCTCTTTAGGTCTTACCCCTTTTTGGGCCTGGAGATAACATTAACTCTCTCTGCTTTACTATCATCATCACCATCACCACCACGACCATTACCACCACCACCATGACCATCATCCTCACCATCCTCACCACCACCATGACCATCATCCTCACCATCATCACCACCACCATGACCATCATCCTCACCATCATCACCACCACCATGACCATCATCCTCACCATCATCACCACCACCATGACCATCATCTTCACCATCATCATCACCACCATGACCATCATCCTCACCATCATCACCACCACCATGACCATCATCTTCACCATCATCACCACCACCATGACCATCATCTTCACCATCATCATCACCACCATGACCATCATCTTCACCATCTTCACCACCACCATGACCATCATCCTCACCATCATCACAACCACCATGACCATCATCCTCACCATCATCACCACCACCATAACCATCATCCTCACCATCCTCACCATCATCACCACCACCATGACCATCATCCTCACCATCATCACCACCACCATGACCATCATCCTCACCATCATCACCACCACCATGACCATCATCCTCACCATCCTCACCATCATCACCACCACCATGACCATCATCTTCACCATCTTCACCACCACCATCATTACCATCATCATCACTACCACTACCATCATCATAGTCACTATCATCACCATCATCATCGTCATCACCACCGTCATCATAACCATCATTATTATTTACTGCAATATGGCTTGGCTACAATTCAAGCTTGAGAATCACTCTCAATGTCCAGAAAATGGCACATTCAACTATCAACTTCTCACCAATTTTTGTGAATTCTGCCAGCGCACAGGCAAGTGATCCAAGACCCACGATGTTCTGGCTTTCTTTGCCCTCTGTCCTCACTCTTCACTCTGTAACCTATGCCATATGTAAAGGCCAGGCCTCCTCCCATAGCTGAGTCTGGACTGTCATTTAGGACATTGTGAGCAGCACTGGCTTGCGGGAGGGGGCTGCTTTAGACCTAAAAATAACAAAGTAAAAAGTATGACAGCCACTTGTGGGTGACACAGAAATGAATGGAGTTCCTACATTTTTCCTACAAATGTGTGTGTTTCTTCCTCCCTCCCTCCCTCCCTCCCTCCCTCCCTCTCTCCCCCCCTTTCCCCCTGCTCTCTCTCTCTCTCCTCTCTCTCTCTCTCTCTCTCTCTCTCTCTCTCTCTCTCTCTCTCTGTGTATGTGCCACCTGAGTACAAACCCCCCAAAATTCCAGAACATGTCAGATTTTTCTGGAGCAGGAGCCACAATTGGTTGTGAATTCACACTCTTATGAACCTTTTTACTTGGAGAAACAGCCAACCATGCTTGTGAAATGCTCAAGTAAGGCCTTTCCTCTCAGAGTGCTGAATCAGGAGTAAGGGGAGGACTGAGGGTGGACAGTTAGTCCAGTTGCTAGCCATGTGTGCTCCTCAGTGGGGCAGGCTTTGCAAAGTGGTCCCAATGACAGGAGGGAGTGAGCCTTCTGCGACAGGCAGGGGAATGATGCAAACCAGCCAGCGAAGGAGGGAGGACTGCTGGGGAAGAGGGGGGAATGATGCAAACCAGCCAGCGAAGGAGGGAGGACTGCTGGGGAAGAGGGGCCAACTGGACGCTGAAATGAGAGGTCTGGAGGGGTTTGAGCTAAGGAGATATAAGGTCTAGCCTGAACTTCAAAGCGTCATTCCACCAGTCATGTGTAAACACACACTTGGGGGCTCAGGCCCAAGATGCTCATGGTGAGGGCTGAGTCAGGATGCGCAGGGGGCACAAGTGATGGATGGGTATGACCTGTGATTGGAAGGCAGCTCCAACCAACTGTGCTTTCTCAGGGTTGCTAGTGTAGGAGAGGATCCGCATTACTGTTGATGGTTTGGATACAAACAGGTGAGAACCAAGGAAGCTGTAGTCTTTAGTGGGGAGACTGGCGGGTGCACAGGTGGATAGAGGCATCACCGAGCAGCATGTATGACTGAGTTGTTGTGAGCTCTGCTTCCCTAGCCGGACTTTCAGGATCCAGGCTTTAAGTAGTGACCTGGACCAGGAGAAGTTTTTGAAATACCCACTGTGTTGGTGTTTTTAAGACAGACTGGTCCAGGCTGGTGTCAAACCTGTTCTGGAGCAGAGGATGACATCAGTTCTTCTGATTCTCCTGTCTCTGCCTCTCGAGTGCTGGACCTGCACTTGTGCATCCCTCTTGCTCAGGGTATGTGCTGGAAGTGAGACCCAGGGCATCTGGTGTGCAGGCAAACACTCCCAGCCATGCTTCAGCCTCTGGGCTTCAAAACCCTGAAGGGCTCGTGGGTGCATGCTCAATCTCTCAGGCCATTGTCCCCCTTTAGATGTTGGGAGTGACATTAAAGGGAGCACGAGTGTTGCTACATGCCAGCGGCATCATAGTGGATTTTTTTCTGCCCTTATATTAATAATTCTCTGCAGGAAACTTGAAGTCCCTCAAATAGGCACCTGATTTGGGGCTTCAGAAACTTTCCTGAGATGCATGGGTGAACGGATAACCTCGCCGAGGATTTGTGCATCAAACAGACTCAGGGAAAGACCACCATTTTTAGTGTATAAAATAGAGATGAACAAAGAATACAAAAACCACCGTGCAATCACCTCCCACAGAGAGCCACTATTAACAGTTCTAACAGTCACCTCTTATCTATACATTAAAATGTTAAATTGTAACACTGGCTATGTAATTCTGTACTGGCTTGTTCACTAAATAATATAAGCCTGGGCAATCTTATCTGCCATTACACAGCCCTTAGAAGATTCTTTTCATAAGGACTCCATAGAAATCTAGGATTTTGACAATCAAAATGGCAAATTGGGGTCAGCCTATTTCCTAAGCTGTAGATAAGATTGACTCAAAAATCCCCATATAATAGATTGTAGAAAGCTCAGTGCCCTCACCAGGGTTTCTGAAAGTTACTGCGGGTGTTATTTTCTCACCATCAATCCTGGCGCAGCACGCGGGCTTCCATTAAATGAGTTCTCTCGTAGAATCTCGTGACTGTCTTCTCTAAGATTTCCTTGTCTCTATCACACCAGCCACATGTGAATTTCAGTTATTTTCTTTATCTTATTAAAAAAATATCATGGAAGCCATCAGAACGTGTGACTCGTTGGAGGTCTGGGGAGCTTGAGGGTTCACGCTGCTGTCACACAGCGGCCTGGAGAGCATCAGTCCACAGCCCTCAGCACACTTTGCTTTTGAAAGGCAGCTGTGCTTTTAGCCAAGTCTGTTTGCCTGTGACTGAGCTCCAGCCCTTTGGCTGACATTCCTGCACCGAGAAGGAATCTGTGCATTGTCACTTTCTCAGCGACTACCAGGCCATTTGTGGGAAGGGACACGAAGTGGCCACAGTGCTCTGCTCACAGGAGGATATGCCAATCCTTCTAGAGTTTGTTAATAGGAGCACCACACGTGTTAATCTGATGAAGGTGCTTGTGGTTGACTGAGCATCGGCATTCCGTGTCTCTCCATCATCTGCACTGGAGTGCCCGTATCCACAGGAAGCATGGCCCCCTCAGGCTGTCCTTCTTTTGTAGTGACAACGTGTGCCTGCAGTGGTGTCCACAGCAGTTCATTCTTGTGGTGAACACAGGACTCTCGTCTCTTCTGATATTTTCAAAGATGTCTACGTGATAATTAAACATCTGATACAACTTTCCTTCTGTGCTTTCTTTCACTGTTACTGTGACTGAATACTTACTCTCATGTTCCATGGGATGAGTGTTCTTTTAAATTAGCCTTAGTGCCCTGGAGGCTCTCCATTTTTCCCTCTGTCTCTCTCTGTCTCTGTTTGTGTCTGCCTCTGTGTCTGTCTGTGTCTCTCTCCCTCTCTGTCTCTGTCTCTCTCTCTTTCTCTATGTCTCTGTCTGTGTCTCTGTCTCTGTCTCTCTGTGGTGGGAGATGAGATAGGTGTCCTTTTAAAAACTGAGCACTCATGAGTTCTCACCAGCCAATTATTCTGTGTGTGTGTGTGTGTGTGTGTGTGTGTGTGTGTGTGTGTGTGTGTGTGTTTTAATCAGATCTGACTTTGCGTTAACCATCACTGTCTGTAAGAAGAGGCCTCTCTGCTTCAGGCTGAGGCCTGTGCCCATCGGAATTCTCTGGGAGCCTCTGTAAAATCCCTTCTGTTTGGATCTTTTATTTATGTCTTAGAAGCATGTTGCATATGTAGGCCCCCAGCTCCCTTGGATGCACAACACATGTGCTACAACAGTGAACTAAAATATCAGCAGTCAGTCTCTCCCAGCCATGAGGGATTTATGTCTTGTCCCCGGAAGGACTTGAATCTGCATGTGGGCAGCAGTGCCCTAATGACTCCTCCCTTCTTTCAAGCCTTCCAGGTTTGAAGTGGGTCAAGCGCTCTCCAAGGCGGCCCTGAGGTGTGCAGTTCCAAGTCAGGGAGCTCTGCCACGCCAGCTCCTCATCCACGGGTGCTTGCCCTTTTATCCTGTGACATTTTGGAGGAACTAGTAGATCCCTAGAGCTCTTTCTTGTGAAGATTTGCTTCTCAATCAATGCAAAATCCACTCTGTGTTGTATCCAGGTTGTGCTATGGTTTTATGGCTTCATTCTGTTTTTTTTTTTCTGTTGTTGTTGTTGTTTGTTTGTTTTTTCAAGACATTATTATTTCTCTGTGCAGTCCTGGCTGACCTGAAACTCCCTTTGTAGACCAGGCCAGCTTCAAACTCACAGAGATGTCTCTGCCTCCTGAGTGCTGGGATTAAGGGTGTGCACTGCCATGCCTGCCTCATGGCTTCATTTTAACACTTATATGTTTAACACGTTTGGTCTGTTTGTGGTGTAGGAATTGCATTTTAAGGAGACACTTTAATTTCTTGTGTAAAACATAGACATGGCTTTATCACCATCACACTAATGTGCATCAACTGAGTACAGTAGAAAATTACTTGTGATCTTTTTTGTTTTTCCTTTTATTTTTTAGAGTATAGTATGATTATGTGATTTTTATCCTTCTTTCCCCTCCCTCAAAACGCTCTCACACACCCCTCACCTCTTTCTTTCAAATTCATGGTCTCTTTTGGGAAGTATTTTATAGACATACTTTTTAAAGTAACTTTTCTTTTGAGGCAGACTCTCATGTATCCCAGGCTTTGAGATCACTATGTAGCCAAGGATGACCTTAAACTCTACATCCCCCTGCCTCCACCTCCTAAATGCTGGGACTATAGGCACAAACCATCACACTCAGTTTATAGAGTGCTAGAGGAAGGATATGTCCAACCCCAGGGCTTCATGAATGCTAGGCAAGCATTCCACTAACTGAGCGGCAGTCCCAACCCCTTAAAGAAGCTGTTATTGTGAATATAAAAAATGAACAATAAAACATTTTCATAAATGCTTTAACCTAGTGTCTGTGGTATTAACCTTTTTACAAATATTTTCTGTACTTTTGATGCAATGGCATCTTGAAGGCCTTTCTGAAATCAGAGACAGGGCCTTCCCCAAAGTCTAATTCATTGTAAAGGGCTGGCCAGGGAATACCTTTCATTCATTAATCACCCAGAGTCCACATTCCCAGACATCTCTTTTACTAATTGCAGATTCTAGGCCGTGACCACCCTTCCTTACCAACCCAGGGCCAGTGACCAGACGGCAAGGATCTGTCCCTGCACCTCAGGTCCTGTTGACATTGCCCACACTAGCCAATCCTGGGCCTTCCTTCTCTGGGCCCTTCATGCAGAAGACACAATTAGGTTATCTCCTGGTGGGGCTGTGCTTCCCTGTGCTGTCCTGCAGCCCTCTTCCTGAGATTTGTAAGTGTGGCAGCCTATGATTTCCATAGCTGCTGAGGTGTTGCTGTCTTCCTAGATCAGTGACGAAAAGCCTATACTTTAAAACATGTTTCTGTCCATATGCAGCATGGTAACCCCGTGCCCAGTTGTTCTATATACATTCGGATAGTCATATATGGACATCCAATCTTGGTCAGGGGTCTGTTTATTTATTTATTTTATTTTTTAATGTTTTCAATGCCTGTTTTACTGAGTACCTGGACAAACACATGGGACAAAGATCAGAGTGTTGTTGCTGTATCCACTGTAAATTTAGGTGATGGCACTTTGCCTATGGGCTGTCTCTTTAATTATGTACCTCACAGGCAGTTCAAGATGCCCTGAAGGATAGGAACCAGGAAGGGCCTGAGAGCCTTTCCACATCGGAATAACTCCTTGCTGCTGTTAAATATCGCCACAGGTTTTCTTTGTGAGGCTGTAGGCACTTCTGTCACAGTCGCCAGTTACAGCTTTTAAATACCTGTGAGATGAGGCTTTGGGCACCATGACCTTCTTTCAGCATTTGCAGATCTGTAGTGGAGGGGTGTGCCCAGAGGTGCAGAGCTGACAGACGAGTCTGCCATGCAGACATGCAGACATGCAGACATGCCATCCTTAGGTGGTGTGGAGGGGAAGGGCACACATGAGCATGGGACAAGGGAAGGGGCAGCAGGGGGAGGAAGATCATGGGACGGGGGAGGGCACTCCTCAGGCCGTGAGTTATGAGTGGCCTCAGATCAGTGGAGCAGACTGACTCTGACCACTTGGCCCATTCTTGGGGTCCATGAAGGGGGACACAGGTAAGCAACACCCAGGTCTACTTGTCAAGGCATGGACACAACCTGGGTGTATGGGCCTCTGAGACATTCGTGAGCATTCTGGAGTGCTGTGCCCTCACCAGGGGCCAATGCCTGCATCTGCGGATGCTTAGCGTACTGATGGACAGGCAGAGAAGTGCAAAATAAAGGGCTGGGGTGCATCGTTCTCTTTGAAACAGTGGACACACGGTGGAATGAGCATTTGAATCAGAACGCTAGCCCACAGTGTGGCTTTATAATTGCCTTTCTGCACACTGTGCATATCTGGGCACCTACTGACCTCTTTGAAATACTCAGTTTTATTGGCAAAATAAGATCAATAGTCACACCTGCATATTAAACATGGTTCCCATGACTTTCTCAAGACAGATACACTATCATAAAAATCTGTAAGTGGAAAAGCGTCACCGTACAATGCAGTAGTAGCTCCAGGTATAAAAATGGCATCATAAAAGATGCAAAGACTGCAGCATCAGGTCCTGCCCCTCGTCCACAGAATCTCAGTGTCTTTTAATAAAACTTCCCTGTGAGTGATGTGCTCAGTGAGGGGTGAGAATTTGTCTGCTAAACCGTCTCCCCAGAGCCAGAAACTCAACAGAACCTTCAGACTCACAAGGACTCTCTTGGGTCACTTTACGGGTCAATGGAATTCTTCTTGTTACCTTGACCAAAATTGTAAGAAAAAGCATTCAGTACAAACTAAAAATATAAATATCACACCCATCCTAAAAACAGAGCTTGCCTCAAATACAGGAGAGGCCTTAGTGAAGAGGCTTGGAGATCAGAGTTCGAGTCATCACACTCCCCTTCCCTCAGTCAGGTGAACTGACAGGCTGCCGAGTGCAATAGTCTAGACACTGGCTAGATGTAATGATGGCAGCGCCTTCAGTCAGGCTGTGGTGGGATGCTTATACTCATGTGTAAAGTGCGGCACGCTAATCATGGTAGGATGCCACTTTTCATGTTTGTCTTTCTGAAGCAGTATCCAGCTGTGCAGCCTCAGCTGTTCTCGGGCCCCTGCTTTGCTTCAGCCTCGTGACTTCTGGGATGACAGATGTGTGAGTCACAGACAACTACTAGTTGTGTTGCTTCTGAGGTCATTTTTTTTTTTTTTGTGGCAAGAATACCTAGCATCCACTTTGTTCATATTTTTCCAGAACACAGGAACTGAGGAGCTGGCACAGTCAGGGAAGTGACTGCTGAGCAAGCGTGAGGACCTGAGCTCTTCTCCTTGACACCCATGGAAAAAGCCATGCCAAGTGGCTGGGAATGCAGGAGGCCATCTGGGGCTCACTGGCTGAACTGAACTAGTGAGCCACTTCCAGTGAGAGACCTTGTTTCAAAACTTGAGGTAGATATCAATTGAGGAAGATGGGAGATGTTAACATCTGGCCTACAAACACAGACACACACAGACACAGACACACACAGACACACACACACACACACACACACACACACACACACACACACACACACACCCCAAGTAATCACAGTGACTAGAAGGTGCTTATTGTATGCATAGCCCCCATTCTCTACAATGGCTTCTTGACTTATTCTTCCTGAACAACTGTAAATTGTACACCCTCTGCCCTCTGGTCCCTCTCCCTTGACCTCTGCAGCTTCTGGCAAGCGCTGTTCTGTTCCCCACTCCGTTGTGATCATCATCTTCACATCTCACCCAACTGAAAGCATACATCACTTTGCTTACATATTCTACACAGGTGCACATCACTGATAGAATTAGTTCCAGTTGTTCCTAAAGGCTGGGTTTTAAGACAGCTCTGCTACATGTTTCTATAAATAAATGCTCACTGGAAGATGTTGTTACCTGCCTAAAATAACATGAAATGAAACTGTGTTATTTCCACAGGAAAAAAGCACTCACTTACTTCATGAAAGATATAACTGATGAAATATTTACATCTATTTTGTTGTTGTTGCTAAGACTGTTAAAAGCAACTGTGAGTTTACTCACTATGAGCCCATTTCTTGTGGTATTGCTACATCCCTGACTCTTGTGCAATTGCTACATCCCTGACTCTTGTGCAATTGCTACATCCCTGACTCTTGTGCAATTGCTACATCCCTGACTCTTGTGCAATTGCTACATGCCTGTCTCTTGTGCAATTGATACAGTCCTGTTCCTTGTACTATTGATACAGCTTATCCCTTGTGTTATTGATACATCCTATCCCTTGTGCTATTGATACATCCTATCCCTTGTGCTATTGATACATCCTATCCCTTGTGTTTTGATACATCCCATTATGAGACCATACACCACGGGCTGCTACATAGCAACTTCCTTCATCAGAAGGTTTCGCTCTATTTAGTTCCTCCCTGTGCTCTTCAGCTCATTGCTACTTCATATCTCTCTTTGGAAAACTTTAGGAAGTGTAAAGAAATAAATGCAAATAAAAGATGGCACAGAGTGCCTGTTCACAATCTAGTTTTTTTTTAATGAGTTTACATTATGGATATATAAGAGACACACAGTGTTTTCATGAGATATATGCATAGATCTAAAGATGAGTTTCACAGTTGGATTGAACTCAGGAGTGTTAACAATCACTTCTAAACTTAGTGCCACTAGAAAGCAGACGGTGCTTATAAATCGCAGGTGTAAACATTGTTTCCAGACAACAAGGATATTTTTGCCTTTATTTTCTGACATTTTCCTGACAGGGGATGAGACTAGGTAGCTGCATGAAAATGTGACACCCAAAATCTACAACTTTTTTCCCTAAGTGATTTATTGGAATCAGTGGTTCATGTTTTCTGGAAAATATGCCCTAGGAAAGAGAAGTTCCCAAATGTAGCCAGGAGTGAGGGCACTAAACAGTTAGCTTGGACAAAGCGAGGAGATTGATTGTTGAGATTGCAACGTGGAAATAAAGGGCAATGGAAAGCCAGCGTTCCTTTAATTGTATGGTGAATAAAGCCAGCCTCGGGTGAGGATCCAGTTGGCTTCTAGCCTGTCATCTTTCACCCGGGAGGCCCAGGAGCCTCCAAGACTCATGAGGGTATGAAGTGCTTCCAGGAGGCACAACTGTGTCTGTCTGCCCTTTTCCCTTGCCTGAGAAGAGACGCGTGCATTACAGAACCTGAAGGCCTAGGTAGGAACACACAGTCTTTGTGCGGCTTCTTTTGTTCGCCTCCAATTCAAGGGTGTCTTAGGGGCTCTCTAACCCGCTGTTCTATCTCTCGAAAGCATTTGTATGTTTTGTAACAACAAAGTTTGCCGGTAAGGAATTTTCAGCAAATCTGGAAATGCAATTCTTTTTTAAATAAGAGGAGGGTGTTCTCAAGATTTTATACTCAGGACTAATGTTGAGTTTGCTCAATTTTAAGGTTCAGTGAAAGACAGAATAAAAGCCTGAGTGACTCATCAAAAAAGTCTGTGGCATCCCTTTGCTGTTTGTGTCTGTCAACTTTCCCACTGTTGTCACTAAACACCTGCTTGCCTTCCACTGTGGCCAGGACACCAGGCATCCATCCCTACAGAGACCACATCACAAGCTCAGCATCTACAATGTCTTCATTGAACCCAGGGGAAGACAGATTAGAACGTAAGGGTGGGCTTCTAAGGTTGTGGTAGATGGCATGACTCAAGGAAGGTCTTGGAGAACGACTCACCAAGCCCATTTCCCTTGACCCCCAGAAGAGGTCATGCAGTGTAGACTGAGTGAGTGTCACAGCTGAGCATTTTGAACCTCACAACTGTGTATGAGATTTTAAAAGCAAGAGAAAGAGTAAGAAGACAACGACGTTAGGTCATTCTAGAACAATGGATTTTCTTTCCTGTCTAATTACTGTGAGACTTAATAACTATCTAAATCACCAAATCTATGAGATTCAGGTGTGTCCCAGTTTGTTTCCTCTTGCTGTGATAAACACCATGACCAAAAGCACCTTGGGGAGGGAAGTGTTTATTTGCCTTACGCTTCCACATCATAGTCCATCACTGGGGGAAGTCAAGGCATGAATTCAAGCAGGGGCAGAGGCAGGGACTATGGAGGACCTGTGTATTTCTGCTGGCTCTCTCTGCTACCTTTCTAGCGCAGCCCAGGGCCATGTGCCTAGAGGTGACACTGTGCACAGTGGGCCTGGCCCTTCTGCATCAATTGTGATCGGACACTGCCCCAGGCCAATCTGAGGAGGCAATCCTTCAGCTGAGAGTCCTTCTTCCCATGCGTATCATATGAGGGCCGTGACTATCTGCTCGCAAGGTAACTGGGATGGAGCTCAGAGTAGAGGGCTTGCCTGTCAGTCCGCGTCTGGTGGGCAGATCCAGGAGCTGCTTGCTTCTGGAGGAGAACAGATGGACCTTGAGGTCAAAGGTCTGGTTCTTCTCTCAGGAACATCTAGAAGTGAGTCTCCACGGGGTGTTACAGTTTAGCTCTTTTAGGATGAGACTGCTGGTATCAGACAGCAGTGGAGAGGGGGAGCGCCACACGGCCATGATGATGCCCAAAGTGTCACAGCCCTTTGTTAAGCTGCAGTGCTAAGCAGGGCAGAAGACAAGCCTGGGGGGATGCAGGCCCGATGGGGAGGTTGCTCAAATCTTTCTGTCAGTGGGTGGAGGCAGGGGTTGTGGGGACGGGCTTCACCATGGCGGATCCACCATCGCAGCCTTGACTGTCTTGACCAGCAGTCAAGCCCCAGGCATCCAGTAGCAATTCTTCCCCAGACTAAATGGAACCTCAGTCAGTCATGGTGGAGGGATGACGCAAGCACCTGAGTGCAATCCAGCCGACCTTTGTTTATAAACCTTGGGCAGTGGGAGCGGGTTTCTGGGTGAATGTGTCTGATTCACTAGGCTAGAGATGCCGAGATACTTAATCTACAGACAGTGGTGCAGTAGCTCATTTGCATGCAGTGGCATGGGGGCCTATCCCAAGAAGGAAAACACAGTCCTTCATCCTCCTGTAGGTGAGGGAAGGACTCCTAAGTATGATTAAAGGCCGTTTGCTGGAGGCTACGATCTCCTCAGCATAGGGTGGGGTAGTCCCCAGGTGATGGATGAACAGGTCCCGTCAGGAAAGGGTTGGGTTTGTAATTTTGTCTGAGGGCTATGTGATGCTCCTTAGAGTTTCTAGGGTTCAGAAAGGGGACCCCCCACAAAGAAATAGGGAGTCTATTATAATAGACCAAGCTCAGTTGGCTATCTGGATTCGTCGGACTTTGACCTCGCCAGCAGTGCCCCACACTTGCATGAGCATGCTAGGTACTAAATTAAATCCCTAGCGTTAGGTATTCATCCTAACCTCGTTATACACTCATCTCTCTCTACTCTGATCTCTCTCACCCATGAAAGTGTGAAGATAACAGTAAAACAGTAAGAGGATTGAGAAAGTGCCCAGCTGTGCCACAAGGCTTTAGTGACACACTGAGCAGCCCAGGATGAGTACAAGGAGGCATGAAGTGGGGAATTAAAGCGGCAGATTTCAGTTGCAGACAGAAGCAGACTCAGCTGATCTAGGGAAGACATATACAACACATGGAGACGGGCTCAGAGCAGGGCCTGGAAATACAGTTCGCTTAGGTCAGGGTGACCATCGTCTACCTGCATGAAGGGGCAGGGGCAACTGAGGGCATGAGCTGGAACTAGACTCTGCAGAGCTGAGGAGCCTAGACAGAGCTAAGCCCGTAGGAATAAGACCCAAGAGGCTGCTACGTAGCACAAGATGAGGATCCTGGGAGAAAAAGGAGCTGCATGGCTCTACAGGATGTCCTGCGGTCACACCTCATGCACAAAGATGCTGTTTATCACAGCAGTGAAAGCCCGACACACTGGGCCGATGATCTGACACCTGGCAAAGTGGAAAGTCTTCAGCTTGGAATCTGTACGTGGTTTAGATGTAAGTCTATTCTGTGGCTTCTAATGCTGCTCAGTTACACCTTGCTAAGAAGACTTTATTTTCAGACACGAGAGTGACCGCATCACTCTAGTTGGCCCGAGTGCCTTGAGTGGCAAGGAAAACCCATGCATTTTGCATAGTGATGACAAAAAGCCTTGCTGCTCAGTCCTGGCGTGCCCCTTGCTTGGAGGCCCCACACTTGGCCTTTGCCTTCTGCCTGCTTTATTACCTGGGAGAATGGTTCATTGTCTCATGGCTACAGTTTTTTTTTCTTGATGGCTTTTTAGTTTAATTAAAATATAATTGCATCCTTCTTTTTCTTCCCTCCAATACCTTCCATGTCCTCTTCCAACTTCCTCCCCAATTTATGGACTTATTTTCTTTAATTATTACTGTTACATATATGTATACGTTTTTGCTTATATGTATTTAAATATATAAATATAACCTGCTGAGCCTGGTTAGTGCTATTTATGTGCATATATCAGAACTAAAATACACGCTCTGTGGCCAAACTGCATCTGCATCAGAAAGGTCATATAAGTGTGTGCATGTGTGCGTGAGTGTGTGTGTGTGTGTGTGTGTGTGTGTGTGTGTGTGTGTGTGTTGGATTTTACATAAGGAAATATTACCAGGTATAAAGATGTAGATTGTGTAATGTGAAAGCAATCATTTTACAAGGAATATATGACAATTCTAAAGTTTACACACTAAATAAAAACATTAAACTATTAAAATTCAAGATTTAATACCTCTTCAATAATTGCTACAGCAGGTAGGCAATAAGGATAAGCAAATGACTCTAGCCACCCCATAATTTATCTTGGTCCAAATTAATTTTACAAACTGAAAACAGCATGATATACGCTTACTTCATCTAGCACTCTGGAAATGTTTATCATGGTCGACCTTGTTCTGGGTCGTCAAATAAAGTTTGATGAATTTAAGATAATCAAAGCAGGGCTGGATAGATGACACAGCAGATGTCTCTCCAGGAGCCGCGTGAAAGCTGTGTGGCTGTGGAGCAGGCCGGTAGTGCCAGCACCCTGACATAGAGACAGGGCCTCCTTGGCATAAGCTGCCTGGTTAAACTAGTAAAATTGATGAGATCCGGGTTCAGTGAGATTCCTGTAGAGTAACCAAGGAAGACTAAGTGTCAGCTTTGAGACTCCACATGCACACACACACGTTTACCTGTATACATGCAAACATTCATACATTCAGGTGTGCACACCTCACACATGCACATGCAAAAAATAAACAAAGAGAAAGGATTGAAGCCATGCAGATAGCCAGGGTGGGCACACTTTTATTGACTTAGATACCAAATCATAAGAATGTCTCACACATGGCCAAACCCTTGGAAATCAAATATTAATTCTGACCTCAGTGATCACTAGATTGAGATAATAACTCAAAGGAGAATTTACAAAGTGTGTTGAGCTCATTGAAAATGACAAGTGTTGAGATGCTGGGGACATAGCTACAAAAGAACTAAGTTGAGAGTTTGTGATTCCCAAAGAACAAGTAAGACAGGAGAAGCTTCGGATCAAATGTCCTGTGTCTTTACTGTAGGGAAAAAAACCACAAAGGATCATGCTGCTCAAACAAAGCTGTAGAGAGAAAGCAATAACATCCCGGATACAGGAAACCAAACAAGAGGGGACCAGAGTCATGCATCTGAAAGATTGCTAAGTGACCTGCTCCCCTCACAGAGACCAGGAGGATTAAAAAGAAGCTGCTTACCAGTTGGGAGAGCAAAAACGCTGACCTCGCTGCACATTCTAAAGATGTTGCAAACATAAGAGGCTGCAATGAAATCTTTATGTCGATAAATGTGATTGTTCATATGCAAAGGATAAACTCCTCAAAGAGCACAAACTCCTCCCACAGACTCCTCCCACAGACTCCTCCCAGACTCCTCCCACAAGGAAGAAGATGACACCAATAGTTCTGTTTTGTTATCTTTACGTTTAAACATGAAAATTTTATCTCCAAGTTAATTTTAAACCCAGATATCTTTGCTGGTTTGTTTCAAAACATATCAGGCAATGTAGCAAGTCACTCCCTTTACACTAAAATTATTTCAGGAAAATAAAGAGAACACAAGAGTTTTTAAAAATTTATTCACTAAAGGTAGATTAACACTAAAGCCAGACAAGGATATGATAGCAAGAGAAAACTATAAATGAGTATTCTCAAGAAAAGAAATGAGCCGGGCTTAAGCAAATAGAATCCAGCAATATTTCAAGTAATTATCTCATGAGTTGTTTGTTCCAGAATCCAAGATTGGTTTAGCATTAGAGATTTAATCTGCACATTTGGCCAGTTAACATCAGCAACAAGGAAGAGGCAGTTGATGAATTTCACCGTTTCTTCCCTAGAAAGCTTCCCCCTCATAGGAGGAATCCACGGCAGACAGATACCACCACACAGGTAAGGAAAGACCAGGAACCAGGCAGGGAATCCACTCCTAGCTCGGTCCAATGAGTGCAGCCCGATGAGTGCAGCCAGGCACGGGAGACAGAGACAACAACACTGTGACGTCACAAAGGAAGAAGTGTGGGCATCAATGTGGGGACCTCACAGAACCACCGAGCCAGCTGCTAGAACTCTTGGCTAAGCGATGGGACAGGACATGAAATTGTGTGTTAATAGTGAACACAGAGAGATGAACAGATCATGAACATGTGAGAGAGCATGTCAGTGAGCATGTGAGAGAGCATGTGAGTGAATATATGAGAGAGCATGTGAGTGAGCATGTGAGAGAACATGTAAGAGCATGTGAGAGAGCATGTGAGTGAGCATGTGAGAGAACATGTGAGTGAGCATGTGAGAGAACATGTGAGTGAGTTTGTGAGAGAGCATGTGAGTGAGCATGTGAGAGAACATGTGAGTGAGTTTGTGAGAGAGCATGTGAGTGAGCATGTGAGAGAACATGTGAGTGAGTTTGTGAGAGAGCATGTGAGTGAGTTTATGAGAGCATGTGAGAGAGCATGTGAGTGAGCACGTGAGAGAACATGTGAGTGAGTTTGTGAGAGAGCATGGGAGAGAACGTGTGAGTGAGCATGTGAGTGAGCATGTGAGAGAACATGTGAGTGAGTTTGTGAGAGAGTATGTGAGTGAGTTTATGAGAGCATGTGAGAGAGCATGTGAGTGAGCATGTGAGAGAACATGTGAGTGAGTTTGTGAGAGAGCATGTGAGTGAGTTTATGAGAGCATGTGAGAGAGCATGTGAGTGAGCATGTGAGAGAACATGTGAGTGAGTTTGTGAGAGAGCATGTGAGTGAGCATGTGAGAGAACATGTGAGTGAGTTTGTGAGAGAGCATGTGAGTGAGTTTATGAGAGCATGTGAGAGAGCATGTGAGTGAGCACGTGAGAGAACATGTGAGTGAGTTTGTGAGAGAGCATGTGAGAGAGCATGGGAGAGAGCATGGGAGAGAACGTGTGAGTGAGTTTGTGAGAGAGCATGTGAGAGAGCATGGGAGAGAACGTGTGAGTGAGCATGTGAGTGAGCATCACAGACATCTGTAAAATGTCTCTACACAGTGACAACTAAAATGTATCTTTGAAATAATCAAACTTAGAGAGACATAAATGCAAATACCCAGGGGTTAGATTAGGATGTAAAACGTCAATTACAGACTTGGTGTACTCTGGGACACATACTGGAGTTTTCTGATTGACCAACTAGGTTTTTGGTGGGTTTTTGTTTTTGTTTTTTGGCATGCCTTACAAGCAAATGCAGAGGACAAGCAAGACAAAAACATCTGATAAAATGGAAATTACACTGGATGATTTACACTCTCTTAACTTCAGGCCCTCTAAGTCACAGTAAACCAGGCTAGTGTATTAATAATGTGGGTTTATTTAAGTGGACACACGGAATAGAATAAACCCCTGGAATATATCCATACAAGGATGGTGATTGGTATGTCTTACAAGGTGTGAGTTGAGATGCTGTGTGAGGAGGTGTTGCCTTGTATGTGTCAGAGGTTTTAGGACAGATGTGGGAGCAACACTGCAGCCCACAGGCGTGTGGGCAGCAGAGAGCCAGCTGCATTGTTGTCACCACTCCTGCATCTCCCTCCATCTCACGAGGGATTCCTTCAGTTTTCTCTTAAGCAGGTGCTCGTGGGCAGAACCTTAAAATCCATGTGATGTTTCAGAATACTTCTGTTTAGCTGATAACTTAATTTCTGTGTTCCAATATCTAGTTGCTTAAATCTATAGTGACAGAGTAGATTAAAAGTATACAAGTTGGGATGGGTCGGGGTGGGGGTGGGGGATCCTTCACAGAGTTTTCCTCCCCTCCCCCGCCCCCATGAAATGAACAGTTTCTCTCCTGGTAATCATGTCCTTTGGGGTTCCATTGAAGGTCATCTTCTTTTACTACTGGGTACAGCTCTGCTGGTCTCAAGGGGTTGGCAAGGCCAGATGCCACATGCCTTTATGGTAGCAAAATAATTGCCACTTTAGAGTGCAACGTGTGTATGTAAACACAGAGATCAGTGGCAAGCCAGCATTTATATCTCAGTTTAGAGAGGAAAATTACCTTTGGGAGCTGAGCCAATATTGACATTCTTAATAATACATTGCCCGTAGTCCTAGACAGAATAATCATTTTTAAAACCTTATCAGAGCAGCGGCGTGCTCCAGGCCTCTGGCTACTCATGTGCGCAGTGTGGTGAGAACAGCTGAAATGAAGTTGGTGTGTTTAGTGCTTATGGTTCATACTGTACATTTTTAAAGGTTATCCTATGGCTTCTCTGCTAATACCGAAGCTTAGACCAGTAATAAGATTTAAGCATATGTCAAGCACGTAGCCATAATTCAGAAATATGTTCTGTTTGATGACTGGAAACACAAACTTTCACAATGAATAGAATTATGCTTTGTTACCATTTACTCTGCGCCCACCCAGTTGTAAATGCTGGTGACCAGGCCTGACTTTTAGTGCACTAACATGCCACACAACACCTCATAGAAGTGCCTGGTATTTCCCCACGGGACACTTAATATCTCTATCTTGCTAAGTGCAGAAGAGGCCAGGAGAGGAAACGGATACGAGAGTGTCTGTTTGAGTTGTAATTTAAAGTCGTTGCAGCCATGATAAACTGTGCTTGGTGATGTTGTTGGGTTATTTTGATAAATGATTTCACAAGTTAGTTCTTTAAATAACTTAAAAACCCAGTCTTATTTTATATGTTGAAAAAAAAAGTCTTCATATCACCATCTCATAGCTTTGTGCCAGTATGTTGTATGTACACGTTGTGTGTGGGCACACGCATGTGGGGGTGTAGAAGCCAGAGAGTAAGCCTGGTTGTCTCTCCTGCCCCCCCACTTTGGTTTCTGAGATGAGGTCTCCCATTGTCCTGGGCTTGCCATATTGTCCTGCGTTGGATGCAAGCCACTTAGTTGTGGTGGGTTTTGTTGTTGCTGTTGTTGTTTTGTTTTTTCTTTTTTTAAACTACACTTGGCTTCTCACTTGGATTCTACGAGGTGGAACTCAGGCCTTCCTGCTTGGCGAGCATTTGAAGACAGACACTGTGTCTCCAGCCCTTCACTTCAAAGTTTTAACGATAATTCAACAGTTCAATTGAACCTATCTCGACATTCTTAGGTTATCTTCCAAATGATCTAACACACTCTTTTTTAAGTGTGATAGCATCTACATACAAAATGTAAAATGTATTCAATTCAGAGATCTACAGCTTCTCCATTGTTATATGGACTTGTACAGTTCATCCCCACGTGCTCAAGAACTAACCTGGTTATACACTCATTTATCCATGTGTCTCTTGACACCCTGCTGGTCCCTATGAGGCGTGCGCGCGCGCGCACACACACGCACGCACGCACGCGAGCGCACACACATACACAGACACACATACAGACACACACGCACACACACACAGACACACATATAGACACATACGCACACACGCACGCACGCGCACGCACACACATACACAGGCACACATACAGACACACACACACACACAGACACACACCACCCCGGAATTAACAGACCATTGTTTACTTTTGGCAAAATAAGGACAAGCAAATTTACAGGGACTGACAAAGAACCAAATTTGAAGGGGGCAGGCACATCTCCGTATCATTACAGTCTTTGGGTGCTTTCCTTGTGTCCCGCGCCTAAACTCTTAATTTGGAGCCCATTTCAGCAGGCTTTGAAGGGCAGAGAGGGAGAAGACTGTACTGGCTTCTGTAGCTTTAAAATTGGCCACCCATTCCTTCTGGACAATTGCCACCGTCGCCAGGACTGGATGGCCTTTGTTCTGGTGGGATGTCCGAGGGGAGCCCCGGTGCAGGGCGCAGTGCCATCCGGTTCCCCGCGGCCTTACAGAAGTCGGGGGCGGAAAAGTTTGAGGCGTTAAAGCCTTTCTCGCATCCTCAGTGAGGGAGAGACGGGAGGAACCCGAGGGAGGGTGGCAGAGCCATCCTGGGAGGCGCGGTCTCTGCAAACGCGTGAGAGCGCGTGAGAGGGTGGGAGGGACGAGGGGCGCGGCGGGGAGGCGGGAGGGCGCCAGGACGAGGCCCGGTGGCTGCTCAGAGACCGGGTGGGACCGGGAGAACGGAGAGGGAAGGGAACCTGGCGGCGTGCCACGTAGGGAGTGGGGCGGGGCTCAGCACCGAGAGGCAGGGTCCCCGCTGCGGCCGGAGGGGCGGGGGCTGCGAGCCACGGGCGGGTGGAGTCCGGGTCCCCAGTGCGTCTCAGCGCAGCGCATCTCCGCTGCTCTGCGCTCCCAGGAACCTGGACGAGCCGGGACCGTCGCTGGATCGCAGGGCATCCAGATCCGAGGATCGTCCTCAGGCAGGTAGGGGCGGCGGCTGGAGTCTCTCGCATGGGGAACTTGGAGGAGCCTCCGTCCTGGGTCGTGTAGCATGCGTGGACCAGCCTTGCAGGGTCCCCAGCTCCCGTCCCAGCTGCGGTGGTAAGCGCTGGACAGGCGTGGGGCATGGGGCATGGGGCACAGGGCGTGGAGAAGCAGTTTCTCGGTCCTTCTGGGCAAGGGATCCCGAGGACCCTGCCACCTTTGGGGTGTGGGAAAGAAGGCCAAGACCAGAATCGTTCTCTGAACTATCCATAAGGAGGCAAAACTGGTAATCTGTATGAAGCCTCTAGTTGCCATGGGAGATGCTGCGCTGTCACCTATGCAACCGTTCCCGGGACGATGGGATGCACTTCTTCCTCCTCTTTGGGAATGGAAAAGAGACTTGGGAGAACAAAGATGCACCAGGAGCTTGCCAGCTGGTGCCTTTTGCAGGGATCCCTCTGACCCCTGCTCTCAACCCCTTGTCAGCCCATTGTCTTAGACGCCTGCGAGGAAGTGAGGAGCAGGTCAGTGTTTTGCTTCCCAGGGCCACAAAGCCTGCCTTCCCTGCGTGGGTTAAACGCCATCGGGCAGGTGGAAGCTCTCCTTTTAACTAGTCTCTCAGATGCTTCCAACACCTTCTAAAAGGGAAATAAAGGTGATATTCAGAGAGTTCGTTAACGATTCGCGCTTTTTACTTACTCGTGGTCCAGGAAGCTTGTGAATGGATTTGGGGCCAGTGTGTTAAAATATTGTGTTCAGCACTTGCCACCTGAAGGGACTATTTATCGATCACTGTAGAAGTCATCAAGGAGCCAGGGCAAGAGAGACCTGGCTGTCCTGAGCTTAGCGGGAAGGATTAGGGACCAGTCTTTACCCTGGTCTATGTGCAAGTGTGTGTGTGTGTGTGTGCGTATGTGGAGCATGTGTATGTGTGTGTGTGCGCGTGCGCGCAAGGTGTGCATATTTGTGTAAGGTCTGTGCCTGTGTGTATGAGCCTGCGTGTCTGAGAAGCATTAACCACCTAGGCGGGGTTTTCTTTGAGAGTCATGGGAAGTCTCTGGTGTCCTGCCAGGGTGACAGTTGTTCCATATTACTGCCAGAGTGTCATGCCTGTCCTGAAACATTTAGTTTAGAGTCAAGAGAAGGCAGCAAAGTCACCCGTGAGACCTGTGAAAGCCAGGCTCAGGAGGGACCTCTGCAGGCTCTCCAGTGCTGCTGGGATTGCTTCAAGTTTGCTCATGGTATCTCTAAAGGTGTCAAAGGCAGGGTGTCCCTTTTATAGGTAAAGTGTGTCCTGAAATGTGTCAAGTGTTTTGGTTGTTAAAGTTACAGAAGTGTGAGTGATGGATGGTTAACCTTAATGTACAGTTAGTGAAGGCAGAGACCAGCGTGAGCCCACAAGAAGTACATTTGGTGGACTTTGTGGCAGCTGGGATGTGTGCCATCTTGATCTAGCCATGATTAACACAGGCCGCATCATATCCCATTAATGTCACTTACGTTGTAATATTTGTTTACTAAATGAATAGTTACTTTGGTCCGAATGACATCTAGGGAGCCCAATGCGGTGGTTAAGTTCATTTGTGTTCTGTGAAAATTGGGGGCCGCCGTAATGTAAAGAGCTGTTGTGTTCTGTGTACACTAAAATAGCTGAAGTGTCTTGTGCTTGCACTTTGTTCTGTAAAGATGCCCTCTGCCTCCCGCAGTCCTGAAATGCTTCAACACAGACATCCTAGTGGCTGCTACACCAAGTCATTAGTGTTATCTGTGAGCAATTCCGTGTCGTGCAGATAAAAGACATTGCCTACAGAAGGAGAGCCCTCTGCAGGACACGGGTGTTCTTGAGGGAGACTAAATATAAAGATGGAAACATCTCTGAAGGAAAATGTGTGGGGCTGTGCCACATCCATGCATAGAATTCACATGGAAGTCAAATATGCACGTTTGTGTATGTGTGTGTGTACGTAGCTTGCAGATAATGAATATGAAAAAAAAAAAACCCACCAGACATACATGTGATGAATAGAATTGTCCCGGGTCTCAGCTATTTGGGGGGAAATGGTGTTTCTTTCTGTTAGAGTCTGTGCTGTGCTGAGCACCTCAAACAGGTGTCTGCCCTTTGCAGATACCATCGCAGGAGTGAATCTGAGCCACAGACAGACGGTGTGTAAAGAGGAACCCAGAACGTGATTGTCTTAGGTTCCTACTGGAAGCAACCGATACTCAGAGGACTTGGGGCAGCCTTGTTTGCTTGTGTGGTTTTAGTCTTGTTTTTAATTATCAGCTAGACTTACCGAGTCCCACTGTCCCCGCCAGCGTGGGATGTTAGAGTTGTGAGAAACAGGAGGGACTTGGTGACAAGACCCCGAAGGGAGAGCAGCAGGGGTCCTGCCTTCTCTGTCCCCAGGCATTCTCAGGCCATTTCCTTTTTATAGATTCTGGTCCGTGTCTAGCACAATTCCTTCTTCTTTAATGTCTCCTCCACTGTGCTCCACTGCGGGCAAGGCAATGGCATTGACATACCGTAGCACCAAGTATGGTCATGTGAGCTAGCAAGAATGCCAGGTAGTAAAAGTGAGTGTTCCCTACCGGAAATACAAGGCAGGTACTGGGACTTCCTGTCTTCCCCAACGGAGCTGACGCGTTCATCCGAGGGACACCTCATCCCCTCATTTGCCTTTGACTCTAAGATCTTCCTTCACCTTCCACAAGGCACGCCAAGCATGGTTGTTAATTTCAGGCTCCCTGATTCCACCCTCTTCCTCTGTAGACTTCTGCCAGGGACAGTGACACCCTGTGCTGGGCCGTGAGACAAGAGATGAGCACCAGTTTCTATGCTTCGTTCTGGAATATGTTTCCCTCCCATGGCCTCTGAGTGGTTTGGGTTGATCGTTGTTTTGTATGTTTCATCTTCGTGTTCCTCCCCATCCCGCCCTGAAAAACCGCAATCTTTTTAGAATGAGGGAAGTTATTGGCCAGCCATCCCACTTCTCCCTGCTGTGGGCACATTCAAGGGACACTGCCACCCGCTTTCCTGCAACGTCTTTGAAGTTGGGCTGTGATGGCTTTAAAAGTGAGGGTCTTGGGTGTCCTGTTGATAGAAAATAGGCCTGTGATGGCTAGTCATGGTCGTGGTTAGCTTGGCTGTGTTGTCAAACTCAGAGAGAGAGAGAGAGAGAGAGAGAGAGAGAGAGAGAGAGAGAGAGAGAGAGAGAGAGAGAGAGGCCATTTTCAGAGAGCTCACTGAAGGTGAAGACCCACCCTGCATGAGGGCAGCGCCACCACACAAGCCAGGTACCTGCACTGAGTAAAGACAGAGAAATTAGAAAGCCAGGGTGCCCTAGCCTTCTCTCCTTAGTGCTTCCTGGCACATGTGAGCAGTGGGCACAGGCTGCAGTGCCTTCTCCAATATTACAGTTTCCTCAAACTGTCAACCCAGGCAAACCTCTTGTCTCTTAAGTTGCTTCTCACCTGTTGTCACCATGAGGCTGGGCGTGGTGGCGCACACCTGTAATCCTTGGGAGGCAGAGGCAGGTGGATTGCTGTGAGTTCGAGGCCAGCCTGGTATACAAAGCAAGTCCAGGACAGCCAGGGCTACACAGAGAAGCCCTGTCTAGAAAATCAAAAACAAAAACAAACAAAACAAAAAACATTAATATGTGGTAAATGACTGAAGCATGCAATGACTTGATTCTGAAGAGATCAGTGTGCACTTTTCAGGTGAAGCGCAGGTGTTCTGTGGCTGCCAACTTGGTGTTTCCTCGAGGTAGGGAGGAAGAACAGGAGCTCCCTAGCTCACTCTGGTCATGCAGACACAAGGTCTGAGGCTAATACATAGCTATCCCCAGGTCATTTTCTTCTGACCTGTCCTTTGAAAAGTGCTGAGTCTAGGAGCGCAAGCGTGGTGGCTCCCTCCAGCTGGGGTAGCTCTCTCTACTTAGGCAAGAGCCTATAACGATTTTTCTTAGATGATCATTTTTGTTACTATGATAGCCAGGAAAAGCTGACAACATATCAGGGCATTAATTCTGAGAACACTTAGGTTTGTATCATCCAGTTGCAGCCTAAAGTACTTATACACAATACCAATATTTTCAAACACATTGCTATTTTTCCAGTGGCAAGCTAATGCTGTGATTTCTTTGGGCCTTTCCCCCTCCCTCCATTTCCTGGTTCTTTCTCTTTCCTCTGTTTTCTTTCCTTCTTTCCCTCTCTCCCTCCTCCCTCCCCTCTCTTTCTTCACTTCTTTCTTTTTGAGAATTAGGAGCTTGTCTCTATATTTAGCTAGGACATAACACCACGAGCACAGGATTTTAAAATATTACACACACACACACACACACACACACACACACACACACACAATCTCACATACATACAATTTTGTTAACTATTTGAAACAAACTGACCTGGTTTCGTAAGTTCTACAGACTTCTGGCCTCAGTGCCCTGCCATCTGCTTCCCATGCTGCCTCTGGTTGGCCCCATGAGCTATAATTTTGTCCCTCCACTGCCCCCGTATTCTTTTTACCCTCGTTTTCCCCTCGCATCCTGCTCCCCACCGTTATGTACCTGTGGCTGAGCTCTCCTCCTGTCTCCTCAGGCTATGGCTCATTGTTTTGTCTTCATGTACTGTCCACCTGCAGGAGCCCTTCCCTGTATGCTGGGTACAGCACCTGGGTCCCCACAAGCCGACCCTGGTTTCCCTCACAGGCTCTCTGAGCTGAGTCTGTGCTGCTGCCCTGTGCGGCCATAGTTCTCTCATCCGTGGGCTCTGTCCTTCCTTTCCCCCTCCCCCACTCTCTATTTCCCATCAGTCACCCGAGTCACCAACGTTTATCTCATGAATATGGCTCAGATTAGTTCTCCTTTTGTGACCTTTTCTGGCTGCCTCCATCCAGGTTCCATGGTGCTCAGCCGCCAGGGCTCAGGGACCAGGCCTTCATCCATCTTCCTGCTTTACTCGTCCCTCTGAGTCAGGCTTACAGTTGCCAGAGAGATCTGTCTTAAATGCAAATCTGACCATGAGACCACTTGCTGAAGGATACAGCAGTTTCCTGTTGCCCATAGTGTAAACCGTGGGCTCCTCTGAGCCATGTAGTGCACATCACCGTGGGCTCCTCTGAGCCATGTAGTGCACATCACTGTGGCTCCTCTGAGCCGTGTAGTGCACATCACCGTGGGCTCCTCTGAGCCATGTAGTGCACATCACTGTGGCTCCTCTGAGCCGTGTAGTGCACATCACTGTGGCTCCTCTGAGCCATGTAGTGCACATCACCATGGGCTCCTCTGAGCCGTGTAGTGCACATCACCGTGGGCTCCTCTGAGCCGTGTAGTGCACATCACCGTGGCTCCTCTGAGCCATGTAGTGCACATCACCATGGGCTCCTCTGAGCCATGTAGTGCACATCACCGTGGCTCCTCTGAGCCGTGTAGTGCACATCACCGTGGCTCCTCTGAGCCGTGTAGTGCACATCACCGTGGCTCCTCTGAGCCATGTAGTGCACATCACCGTGGCTCCTCTGAGCCATGTAGTGCACATCACCGTGGGCTCCTCTGAGCCATGTAGTGCACATCACCGTGGCTCCTCTGAGCCATGTAGTGCACATCACTGTGGGCTCCTCTGAGCCATGTAGTGCACATCACCGTGGGCTCCTCTGAGCCATGTAGTGCACATCACCGTGGGCTCCTCTGAGCCATGTAGTGCACATCATTACTCATCCACACCCCTCATGCCCACCTTCTGCCTGTTCTTCCACTTCTGCTGAACCACATCGTTCTCTTGTACTCGGTGGGCAAGGGAGGCTCCCCGACTTTGTACAGCAGAGTTCTGCAGAACACCTTCTCGGGACACCCGGTGCCGTGTGTGTTCCTCTCCTGGCGTCTCTGGTGCAGGCACATGCTTGTCTGTAGATGTTGAATTGACAGATCTGGCTTCTCTTTCCTGCCGTGTGATCACCACTTCCTTTCACTCCTAGGTTCGGCACGTTCCTTATGTACAGGCAACTGGCATGGGGATTAGTGAGAGAAAACTGCCCTAGAATATTCCAGCCTCACTGCCATCAGCCTTGGCCTGCAGAGCCCCTTCTAACTCTGCTTCTCCCCTCTGCCTCACCCCAAACCCCATCCTCTCCATTCATCTGATGCCCTCTAGCAGTTTCTTCTCACAAGTCTGCTTCATTTCACCGGAGCCTGAAATACTTGCTGGCTGCACTGCTGGCTTACCTCAGAGCCACACCGTACGGCCGTCTCTTTACTTGTGCTGTATTCTTACCAGCTTTCATGAGTGAGGATAATTACCCCCTTAAAAGTGTCCTGCAGGAAACCAGCTGGTGGGATGGCATGTGATACCAGCAGGGCATGTGTGTGGGGCCTGTGGCCTGTTGAAAGGCAGCCTGACATCTTGGTATGTTGTCTAGATTATGTTTTTATATAGCCCAGGCTGCCCTCCAAATCAATCTCTAGCAAAGGCAAGCCTTGATTTTGTGGCAGTATCTTCCTGCCTCAGTTTCCCCAGAACTCAGGAGGCAGAGGCAGGCAGATCTCTCCGAATTTGAGGCCAGCCTGGTCTACAAAGTGAGTTTGAGGCCAGCCAAGGCTACACAGAGAGACCCTATCATGAAAGAAGCAAATCAAAACAAAAACAAAAAAGAGGGGCAGGTGGTTTATTTGGATGCTGATGGAGAACGAGCTGGACACATGGAAGGGAGGTGTCTCAGCGGCTAAGAACTCTAGCTGTTCCCCAGGGGGCCCAGGTCTAGTTCCCAGCCCCCATTCCAGGCAGCTCACAATGGTCTACACCTCCGTTCCAGGGACTAACATCTTCCTCTGGACCCCATGGGCACGCACACACATGCCCATGCACATACATTTCCACACACACACCCCACCGTATACTGAAATGGATACACATAAATGGAATTAAAATAAATATATTTTAAAAAGTAAGTCATAGATTGACTAAATTAAGGGGGAAAGATATGAGGCATACTATGTCCAAATACTTGATGTGATGTCCATTTATTAAGATTTTAAGTCTTGCTGGGTGGTGGTGGCGTGTGCTTTTAATCCCAGATGCAGGTGCATCTCTGTGAGTTTGAGGCCAGCCTGGTCTACACAGTAAGTTCCTGGATATCCAGGGCTACACAGAGAAACCCTGTCTTGAAAAAACTAAACAGTCTTATCATTTATCCATAAATAGTTAACCATAATACACCTGTTTACTATATGGAATACAAGGGAAGCCAATTAGCTCACGGCACATAAATACCATTGTGAGTGTTTGTTCTTAAAATGTAAGGCTGAAGGGCTGGATGGGTGGCTCAGCAGTTCAGAGTCCTTGCTGCTCTTCCAGAGGGCCAGAATTCAGGTTCAGAACCCACATGGGGTGGCTCACAACCACCTGTCACTCCAGCTCCAGGAGAGTGTATGTCCTCTGGCCTCTGCAGGCACCTGTACATGCATATAAATACACACGCATAAATAAAATAAATCTTTTTAAAATGTATGCTCGAGGGTGTATAACAGGATGAGTTTAAAGTTCAAATATGCTAAACTGAATTATTATGTATAAAAATCAGCTTCTAAGCCACCCTTCTTTCCCTAGAAAGAACACATTGAAAGCATTTTAATTTCATTTTTTACTGTCAGAATTATTTCCTGTTTTAAAATGAACCTGGAGGTTGTAGCCCCTGCCTGGCACGTGGCTCTCTGTGCCTTTAGCGACCGCATCTAAAATATTCAATAGCTCCTGTGCGAAAGATAAGATCTCGCTTGGCCACTCATTTCCTTCCTAAGTCAGATCCTCCGCTATTAGCAGCCCAGTGCTGTGTGATTGGGAGTCCCTGGGTAGAGCTAGCTCTCTGAGCTCCTGTCTCGAATCCTGCTTTAAAATGTCTATTAATATTCCTTTTATCTTTTCTTATTTAGGAAAGGGAAATTCACTTCAGTGGTTTAAAACTCAGTGCCAGATAAAAGGAATACAGTCTGAGAAAGAAAGAGTCGTGCCAGTGCTGAGAAAACACAAGTGTAGGGCTGCAGAGCGAGTGATCATGTCCACTGTGCAGAGGCAGCCAGCAGGGTCTGGGCTTAGCTAAGGTGTGTGAGCTACATCTGCTGAGGGCAGTTTGCTGAGGCTGTGGGTGCACAAGCACTAGGGAAGAAACATGTGTGTGTGTGTGACATGAGCCACCAGAAGACAACCTTGAGTAGGAAAAGGCTTGAGATGCGCTTCTCTGAGTCAGATGGAAACTTGGGGTAACCTTCCCAGGCTTTGTCGGCTCAGCAGGGCAGGCAAATGGCACTGCAGAGTTAGGTGCAGGATTTAATGGGATAAAATGGACAGGACTTTCCCACCAATCTAGAGGTCTGGAGGCCTCAGCTTTTGTTGAGCTACCATGAAGAAGACAACTTGTCAGTACCACCCTCACTGTTGAATGGTTCATTCATTCTTAAAAGAGTCTGGGGATTTGCCGAGTCTGAGACATCTTCTCAAAAGATAAAATGGTGAAATAAAAATACTGAAACAAGAAGTACTACAATGGGTCTGAGTCTAACTAATCCATGGGACCCACCAGCGACAGGTGTGCATAAGGATGTTAGGGAAAATGGCTTTACAGAGAGATGACTACAGAGTCACATTTATTATTGTAAAACCAGACAGGATGTGAACAGACTAGGAGGCTCTTAAAAGCAAAATGGTCATTTCACAGTCATCTACATTGTCAGGAGAAAGCAAGAAAAATAACTAGAGAGGCCACCCACTGTCCAGCGTGACATTTAGCCGAGAAGCCCCTGGAGACAAAGCACCCATCTCTTCTGCTGTGATCCCCGGGCAGTGGCCAGCTTCTCTCCACTTGTCACCAACACTGTACAGAGATGAGCTGAAGACGAGTGCTGTTTGACCACAGTGAAATGCCCCTATGTTAGGATAACCCTGCATTACAGACTAAGACGGGTGAATTATAAAGGGCTCCTCAGCCAGGGCCATCTGCAGGGAATGACAGAGATGCCAGAAACTCCAGGAGACTTGGCTAAGGTGGACTTCTCTCCCAGGTGCCGCAGGGGAGCAACCAGAAGCAAGGAGCTGCTGTGTATATTCCTGCCAAACATAACTTGTACACCTGCGTGCCGCAAGGTCACAGTAATGTGTAGGAATGTGAGGGGCTAGACCTCTGTAAGTCAGTGCAAGCAGGCCGGACTACATACAGAGTCCAAGGATGGAGCTAGGAGAAGCTAGCGCTCTGACTTACTCAGAGCTAAAATTGGGGATCTAGGCTCACTCACATCTGAAGTTCTTTGTCTGGAGCATTTCTGGGACAGTTTTGTTGATTTGGGGATTGTTACCGGCGATAGGCTAACTGTGCACACACACAAGCATCTTCCTGAGTTCTCTAATCTGCTCCCTGGACCCCTTGTCTATATTTACGCCACGCCCCACGGCTTTGATGGCTGCAGCTTTTAATGTGTCGTTGGACCAGGACGTGTGAAGTCAGTAGCGTTGTAGCTGTGTTCTTCTTTCTAACCATCATTTGGGGTACTTGGGGGTCCTTTGAGATCACACATGAACTCTGAAGCATCTTTCCTGTTTCTACACTGCCACCACCTCCGGTGTTCTGGGGGGGACTGTGCTATGTGTGGGTCTCACTGAGCAGTGTTCTTCTAACCCATGAACACAGAATGTCTTTCCTACACTTATTTTTACTGTTTTGCTAGTATGTAGTAACCGGTTAGAGCAATTGGTGTTATGGTAATACCTTCATCTATTACAAAGCGTATTTTGACAATAATCACTCTCCACTTGCCTCTTTTCCCTCCTCATCCACCGATTCTCTTATGCCCCCCTTCAGTCCTTCTTCCATGTCTGTGTGTATGTTTGAGTCAGACCCTCTGAGTTCACTACACTTTCTTATAGGAGCATAGGGTAGGGAGTCGTTTACAGGCGCAGGTGCATCTTTATTAGTGGCTTAACCTCTGAGAAGAATGTCTTCCTCCCTCTGTCAGCCATTGGCTTTGTGTAACATTTTATAGACCAGCTTGATCCCAAGAGCCTTTCCTCCTTCCATGAGAGAGCGTTGATGCCCAGTCCTGTGTGGAAACCGCAGCTGTGAGCTCAGGAGCACGACACGCACATCACAGCCGGAAGTCAGTGTTCCACGTTCCCCTCCCCACTTCTCTCTTCTTGATGTCCTCCGAGCGCTGGAAGAAGTAAGATTGGTGTCCCACTCATAGCTTGGCACAAATCTTTCATCATATGGGCTGTATGCTATTAAGTACTTAAAATTGTTTTTAAAAATATTATAATGGTGTATATTATAGTGAAATAATGATTTACACAGAATTGTAACAAAATAAATACACAGGCCGACTGATTGGACCAAGAAGCAAAATCCATGTCTATGGTCTACAAGAAACACAGCTTTACTGATAGGTTCTGCTTTAGAGAAAAAGGACTCCCATCAGATGAAACCAGGAGGCAGGCATCGCTGTCCTACTATTTGGCATGGCAGACGTCAGACGAAAGCTAATCAGAAGAGGTAGAGAGTGACAGTGAACCAAGAAGTCATCGCCATCCTAGACACATGTACATCAAACTCCGAGGCACCCGATTGTGTAAAAAATGCACCACTGGATTTAAAGACAGATGAGCAATAAGGTCCCTCAGTGGATGGTTTCCATACCCACCTCATCCAAGGGCATCTCCAGTAGGGCAGCCTTGGGTGACAAACTCCCTTCAGTCTGTTCATCAAGGGATGCCTTTATTTCCGTCCTGGAAGGCAGTTTTGCCTCACATGATCCTGTTGCCTGGCATGTTTTTGTTTTCCGTCCAGCGTTTTGGATTGTGGTTACTGCATCTCCTCTGACTTTCGTGCTAAGGTTCTTTGAGGATCCTGTGAAGCTCCCGCCCGGGGAGCAGGTAGGTCCTCCCTCTGTTGTTGACTTTTAACAGCATCTTGTGAACCTGTGAGCCACTCTGAGATCATGCTGCTGCAGTCTGTAGTGTCCCTTGAGTCCAGATGCGCAGCTCCGCAGAGCTGGGCCACTGTAGCCATCATTTCTTCGAGTCGTCTCTGTCCCTGTCTCACTTTTTCTCATTTGGACACTCTGAGATGCCCACAGTGCACATTTCCCCCCCACCATTTGGTGCAATCCTAAGTTCCCCTATGTGCGCTTCACTTTTGTGCTTATTTTCGCTGTTCTGACGCAATAATTTAAGTTGAATGAGGTAATTCTTTTTTCCCCCTTGTTTGACTCATCTGCACTGAAACCCTATAGTGATGTTTTATTAAAGCATTATATTCTGGTTTTTTTATAATTTGTTTTTCTCTGTTGACATCCTGTTCTTGTTCATACCATTGCTTTGCTTTTTTTTTTTTATTTTATTTACATCGCCAGTTTGTATTTTATTTAAGTTCTTTGAACTGTGTTATGATGAGACTTTGCATTCTCTGTCAGGTTACTCACAGATATCTACATCTGTGGGGTTGTTTCTGGACTGTAATCTTACCCACTTTACTGAGCCCCTGCTTCTTTGCATACCTTGGGATATATTTTTATTTTCATGAGACTTGGGTGTCTGAAATTTTAACCAACTTTTTTAGTCTTTGTAGACTGACTCCTTTCAGGAGAAGACATTCATGGCCAGTCTGGCTTTCTGAGATTTTACTTTGCATTTTCTGTATATTTTCCCAGTCAGAAGATTTCCTGCTTCCCTTTTCCGGAACTCTCATTCTCAGACTCCCTCTAGTGCCTTTCTGAGATGCTCACGGTCGGTCTTCTGTTGCCATCACTGCAGGGCAAGTGCTTGTTTTGTTCTGAATGACACCGGTGATTCAGGGCATCACACTTTCATTAGCCATAAGAAGGTTTCTATTCTGCCACCTCCTATTTCACTAGTATCGTTTCATGTGTTGGCATTCAGTCCAATTTAGCAAGGTTAACATTGACCTTATCAACTGTCATTAACATCCAAGTGCAGGAGACTCTGGGTAGGGAGAGACTGAGTGAAGCTAGTTAGTTGCAGAGGAAACTATCAAAGAGCAGACGAAGACATATAGCAACTTCAGGGGACGCACAGTAGAAGGATGATCAAGACCAAATCATGAAAAATGAAGAGAGACTAAAATAAAGCCCCATGAAGACACCAAAACCAAGACAGTGCTTGACAGTTTGAACTATTCTGCAAAGGGAAAGGTGGCGCCCATGAAGACAACAGGATGAAGGTCTATTAGTTATCTTCCCATTGCTGTCCTAAACACCATGACCAAGGAGACACAGAATAGAGTTTATTTGGGACATGGTTCCAGAGGACCAAGGTCCACATGTTGGGCACAGCACAGCAGCAGGCGGCAAACATGGCGGTTGGACCTGGACACTAACAGCTGAGGGCTCATATCTTGAGCCAAAAGAGCACAGAGCAGAGATGAGGAACTGCGAATGTCAAGGGGCTTTGAAACTTCCAAGACGACACCCAATGGTGTGCTTTTCCAGCCAAGCTGTAACCTGCTAACCCCCCCAACCAGTTCCACCAAGTGGGGGCCTAGTATTCCAGTATCCGAGCTTATGGGGGTCTGAGCTTATGGGGGTCCGAGCTTATGGGAGTCCGAGCTTATGAGGGTCTGAGCTTATGGGGGTCTGAGCTTATGGGGATCTGAGCTTATGGGGGATCTGAGCTAATGGGGATCCGAGCTTATGGGGGTCTGAGCTTATGGGGATCCGAGCTTATGGGGGTCCGAGCTTATAGGGATCTGAGCTTATGGGGGTCCGAGCTTATGGGGATCTGAGCTTATAGGGGTCCGAGCTTATGGGGGTATTCTCATTCAGGCCATCGAGAAGGGCTTGTGGCTAGTGCAATAATGCAAAAAGTACAATAACTGCAGAATACAGGTGAACTGAGAAGAAGCTGAAGCCACATAATGCTCCAGGTCTGTTCATACTCCAGCATACAGTACTGGGCAGTGTGTGTGTGTGTGTGTGTGTGTGTGTGTGTGTGCGTGCACACACACACACATGCACATGCTCTCTATACGTACAAACAGGGATGGCAAGATCATAATTTATCACACAACTCTCTCTATGATGGGGTAGCAGCGTGGTTTGGGTGGGACTGATCTGACTCAGTCTCCACGAGTCTCTGCTTTGTGGCTGAAATTGATCCTCATTTAGCGTCCACTGCTGACTTTACTCCTAACCAGAGAAAGCACACACTGAGACCTGAAATGGTTGTGGGTTGCAGAAGGATTGTCACAATTATTCCAATTATTCCTTATACTTAACCTTAGTTATTCTTTTACATTTACATGTGTGTGTGTGTGTGTGTGTGTGTGTGTGTGTGTGTGTGTGTACATGTATCATGGTGCACACATCAAGATAAGAGGGTAATTTCTGGAGATTGGTTTTCTCTCTCTGTCATGTGGGCTTCAGGGACTACACTCGTGGTCGGGCTTGGCAGCATGTGTCTTTACCTAGTGACTCCCTCAGACAACTTTAATGAAAACTAGAATGCCATAGAGGAGATAAATGTGTCATGAGTGTGTAGCAGCAGCATTCGAATGGGGCTTTAGTGAGGTATATTAAGATAGACCTTTATGGGCAGCACCTGCCACCTCTGAACACTGTAGTTTTTACAGTGCGATGATAGAGTGCTCATAACTGAAACTGTGGAGGGTTGTCACACAGGCTGTGGGTCAGTCATGTCTGAATGAGTCTGTTCCTGGCCACATGCCAGAATGAATTTTCTCTTTTACTGCTCCTGGACACTGAGGGCTGTGTCTGCAATGACCGTGGGATGGACACGGAGGGCTGTGTCTGCAGTAACCATGGGATCTATCATGTCTCTCTTTCCAGGTCTGCCTTCCTCCTAAGTACAGAGGTGTAAAAATGTTGGCAGAGAATGTAGCCAGGCAGCAAGGGAGAGCCTAGAAAGGAATACTATACATGAATTAACACTGAAAAAAGTTAATCTGAGTAATATGATGTTTTGGGCCAAGAATAATATGAGGTAATTTATCAGGAAGAACTGTCGTCTACAGCTGATACTTTCAGAAATATGATGCTACAAGTTTTAAAGGTTGAGGACCCATCTCGGGGAGAAAACATATGGACCAGACTTTAGCTTTTGATTGATACTTGACACAGTGAACCACCAGCATAAAACCTGCCGAACTTGCAGACAACACATGACATCACGGCCCACTAGTGCCTCATAGCCTCACTGATGAGCCATTATTTATAGCCATGCGTTTGTTTTGCAGAATCATAACAAATTAAAGAGTAATATATTTGGTGGAATAGACTAGAATTGTTAAAGAAAGCCCTGAAAGGAAAGCATGTGGGGTTTTCCCTGGAAAGGTTTCTATCAGAGAAATTGGGATACCATGCAACTTCCTGTAGAGAAATGGCCAGCTTCTTCCTGCTCACTGTGTAGCTGCCCTTGGGCCATTGGGTCGGACAGAGGAAGATTATATTTAGTGTGTTTCTTGTGGCTCCCTAGTCAATGTCAACTTGACCTTAAGAATTCTGAATAAAGTGAAAAATGACCTTACACTCTGTGGAGTGTGTCCTCAAGGAACCAGCCAATCAGGAAAGATGCCTCCCTGGATGTCTGAGATTTGGAATTTAGATATCATTTTAGGACATCTCCCTTTCTCAGGAGACGGGAGCAGGGCACGGTCTTTACCAGGGATCCCGGGATCTTCCAGCTGCTCTGCTCACAGCATTTTCCTCCTTGAACAGAGAGAAGCATTTCTTAGTCCTAAATTATAGCTTCCACTTACATGTGCAATGCGGCTTAGACAGTCATTCCTGCCTTCCACACAAATAATTATTGCTTGTAAAAAGGATGAAGTCAAAACAAAGGAAGAGGAGCACCACTCCAAAGTCAGAGGCTGTGAGTAACCCTTATGGTCACAGCTTCTTCAGAGGTTTGCTGATTCAAGGGCTTGGAGTGGTGCCTACAAGGTTAAGTGCACTGGCTGCTCTTCCAGGGGACCTGAGTTTGATTCCCAGCACCCATATAGTGGCCTCTAACCAACTGTAACCCTGGATAGGACTCATAAACAGACCTGGATAGGAGTGTGTTTAATTGTCTTAATTGATGGTTTAAAGTTCAGTTATTATCTTATAAAAGTAAAAATCTGAGCCGGCATGGTGGGGCACGCCTTTAATCCCAGCACTCGGGAGGCAAAGGCAGGTGGATGGTGGAGCTCTGTGAGTTCGAGGCCAGCCTGGTCTACAACATGTGTCTAGGACAGCCAGGGCTATTACACAGAGAAACTGTGTCTCAGGAAAAAAAATCAGGAGGATTACATACTTACATACACAATTTGTATGTACCTTGAATTCAGTGTCCTTGAGAGAAACACTAGCTTCAAGCACTTGGGAATAGCAATGCAATAAAAGTGTTTCAAATAGAAAACAAAACAGAACAGACACCCTCCTACTGTTTAGATGTGTTCGTGTTTCCAGGAGACCAGTGGGATAAATAAATTTCTAATTCCCTATCCCCAAATGATTATTCTGCTAGAGACTGGAAGTCTGGATTCCACATAGGCGAGCACAGGATGGTTTAATCTGCACAGTGAATGGTTCCAGGTCAGTGGCCAATAGCAATTTGTAGAGAGCACTGGTGGTGTGGGAGGCCAGCACCCTGTGGAGTGCACCTGCTTGGTAAAAAAAAAAACGTAGCCAAGGGGGAGGGCGGCTCTTCTGTGGCGTGGATATCAGAGTCTCCAGTTCCATCGTGCCTCTGTCTCCTACTGTCCCTGCCCCTCTGTGTCTGTTTCTTCTCTTCCTCCTCTTTCCCCTGCTTCTGCCTTTTTCTCTCCTCCTTCTCTGGTCCCTTTACTTTTCCTTGCTAATTTTTTTTCAGTTGTTCTTTCCGTTGTAAAGCTGTATGCATAGGCATATGAGTTGCTTATGTGTTCCTCACATCTAAAGTCCAACAACATGAACAGGTAGGAGGGTGGGAGGGTAGATATTTAACTGACTAGGGTAAGCAACACATTTCAGGGGAAAGCCACATAGCTAGCAGAGGCTGCGTACTGCTCTAAGATGCCACAAAGAACTCAGTGCTTTTATGTACTAATACTGCATCTGTCTTATGAACTTAATGCATGAGTGTGTGTGCTTCTGTGTGTCTATGCGTGTGTGTGTGTGTAAGCAAGTGTGTGTGCGAGTATGTGTGAGTGTGTGTGTGAGCGAGTGTGTGTGTGAGTGTGTGAGCAAATGTGTGCAAGTGTGTGAGTGTGTGAGCAAATGTGTGCAAGTGTGTGTGAGTGTGTGCGAGTGAGTGTGTGAGTGAATGAGTATGTGTGTGCAAGTATGAGTGTGTGAATGTGTGCACATGTGTGTGAGTGAGTGTGAGTGTGTGCGTGTGTGAGCGAGTGTGTGTGTGCGCGTGCATGCACATAGAGCTCTAGAGGAAGATTTCTGTGTCTCCCATTATTCTCTGCCTCACAGCCTTGGCACAGGTCCCCTCACTGAGCTTGGGACAAGCAATTCGAGCCACTGATCTCCTGGCATCTTCCTGTTTCTTCCTCCCAGTGCTGAGGTTACAAGAGTGTGTGCCATGCTCAGATTTTACATGTGATGGCTGGAGATTTGAACTCAGGTTCTTAGGTGTGCACAGCAAGCACTTTACCCACTGAGGCATCTCTCTGTCCTGAATTCATGCTACTCCCTTTCTTTTTTTGTAGGCAACATGATTTAAAAAAAATATTTAAAGGGTCTATGTAAACTGCTGAACTGTTATACCAATTGAACAGCGTAACAAGATGTGAATCAAACAAAAATAAACACCCATGTCTTAAGACAGAAAAATTATATCACAGCACGATTGCAATTACTGCCTCTGGGTTCTCTGAAAAGGAGGCTGACAAAATAGCCTGGTTTACCAGAAGGTCAGGTAACGATGATAAAACACTAGGCAATAAAGTAAAGATGAAAGACCCATGTGTGAAACCGAGCAAGACTCAATGGAGAGGCAAAAGGAGTAGAAAACCTGCGGATGTAAGCTTTGCTCTGTGTTTTCCTATTTTTATTAATGTTTCCAGCAAGAGAATGTTTTATGTTACATTGTAACATTTTCATAGAGATGTGCCAGTGTGCTTTGTCCTCAGGCTCCTTTCACAGTGATGTTCTCTGAAGGTCTTCTGTCCCCAAGTAGATGCCTGTCTTTATCTTACACGCGTTCCGTTGCCCTGGATTCACACTGCCTTTCCTTCCTGCTGTCATGCAAGCCTCTCTGCTTCACACTTTCTACCTTTATCATACATGCACACGCACATGCACATAGACACTCTTGCACAAATGCACATGCGCACACATAGACAGGCACACGTGTGTGTGTGAGTGCACATGAACACACACACACACACACACACACACACACACACACACACACACACACGGATAAGAAATTCACATCTAGCTGAACTCCACCCTTTGACTTGAGACTCTAATCCAAGATCCATCAGTTTATAAGACAATGATTTACCAGAGTTTGTCACTAACTAAAGACACATGAAAGATCATGAATACAGCCACCCAAACAGGACCTGAACAACAGCAACGCCATTTGACATGCCAGCACAGGTGAGGGAGATCTCACAAGCCCCTCACCCCTAGATTACGGCCTATCACGGCTGCTGATGGAGAATCAAGCCAGAGACAAGACCCCTTATGGGTGGCTTGATCGCAAGCCGACAGCAGCTAAACACATGTACACTCGGGGGACTCAGTGGGTTATGCATGCATATATATTACATTTCTCATACAAATATACATAACAATAATGAAGAAGAGGCTATGGGCTTGAGACAGAGTTAGGAGGACAAGGGAGAAATTAATGGAGAAGAGAGAAGAATAAAAATGATGTAAATAAAGTATTCATGCAGGAAATTTTCATTAAAAATATGTTCTACAGAATCCACTCTGTCTGGCTTGGCCTCGCTGAAGCCTTCTTTTTGGCCACTCCTGCTTTGCATCTGACCTGGGCAAATGGTTTACTATTAGGCAGAGCAGCTCTGAGACCTGGAGATGAGTCTGAGCCGCTTCAGCTGTGGCGAGACTCAGACGACGTCCGTGATGCATCTGCATGGGTCACTGCTCCGCAGGTAAATGTGAATTACAATCTCGGTTTGGCTGGGGATCACTGTGCCTGAAGGGAGCCCAACTTATATGCAAGGATAAAATGTAAGGGAAATGTGGCTTTCGTTACGTGGACTTTCGGGATTATGTTTAAGATCTTCATCGTGAACATGAAGTTCCTTACATTTTAACAACTTGTCAGTAACCTCATGAGGAGGAAAAAGTAGATTTTCTTTCTGAGTTACAGAATTATGGCATATTGAACACAATTGGCATTCATCACATAGAAAATTAGCTAATAAAATCCATCGACAATCTGAGACATTTCACAATTCATTTAACAGTGATGGAGATTTAAATTCTCTTCTGTCTTGGGTATATTTGAATCAATAAATGTTGAACGCTCTGCAGTACAGTTACATACAATTTGAGAGCATAGAAGAGAAGCTGCCCCCCAGGAGAAGCCTGCACTGGCTATCAGGTCAGTGCCTTGGCCTTGAAGGGGGCAGTCAAGAGCGCTGGCCTGTGTTCATCTGGTCTCTCTCTCCCAGCAGCGACCAGCATGGAGATGTCTGATGCTGCTGTCAGCCAGTTGGGAACTGGCCTTAGTTACACTTGGGATGCTTGACTTGGGTAACTGCCATTTTCCTGTATTTTCTTCCTTCCTTTACCGCCTCTCTGTGCTCCACTCTTCTTTCTCCCCATTGCTCCACTTCCTTATTTCCTTCTTCCGTTTTTCTCCTGCCTGTCCAAAGTACCCAGAAAGCTATCATGCTGAGAAAGAGATAGGGGTATGTGATCTGGTCCTCTGGGTCTCAGTCTAGCTGGGAAGGAACGCACTAGGGAAACATTAAGGCAGTTGGAGTGCAGCCAGTGGGTGACCCTCTGTCCCAGGAAGTGCAGTGCACACTATGTCAATGCCAGGGACACAGGAGAAGGAGATGACTGTGAGACTAGGACAGGGGAAGGCGGCTCATGAGAGACACTGAAAGGACACAGCTCATTTGTATGGCTGCTACATGGAGACTATGCAAGACAGTGGTTTACTGACGTTTCTTCTTGTAGATTTATGTTGGGTGGTAACTAGAGCAAATGATTAGGACTTTTAAATTGGATTTCAACTTCTTTTAATTACCTACAGATTTCTATTTGCAACACAGCTATCTGCCAGACAAGTCTTGTTCCTTGATCCCTTTGGCTGTAGACATAATTGCCTGTAATACAAACATCTTAGGTGTCTGCGTGCTCCTTAACCTCCTCACCTTCTGTGCAGCTGGCTGGAAAACAGCACCACTCACACTACAAACTGTCTTCTGTGTGCCTGACAATATGCCCTTGAACCTGGCATGTAGGACCTAAATGGTTTTCCTTATAAATGTAATTATAGTTAATGATCTGTTTCGTAAATACAATGGCCTTTCCTTTCTCTGGGCAGAATTTAAGAGTGAAAGTAATTAGGAAAATAAATGTCAACTTTACACATCTTGGAGATGTTCCTATTATTATGTATATTTTACACTTGGTTCTAAATTTACATTTATTTCATTACAAAAGGTCTCAGACTTATTTAGATTTCTGAAAAACATCCACTGGAGAGACAACAGTCTTCTCACTTTGCATTCTCCCAATCTTTCTTGTTAAGCGATTGTTTCTAGTGTAGTAACTAGTCATTTGTTACTTTCCAAATATAAAAACAAAGTTGTGGAATGAAGGGACCAGACCTAAGAACAGACAGTATTTTAGCAATGTCCCACGGCATTCTAGAAGGGGGAACCTTTCATTTTTTTTCTTGGAGACTTTGCAGCCCCAGCTGTCCTGGAACTCACTGTGAAGATCTCAACCTCACAGAGACCCGCCTGCCTCTGCCTGTCCAACGCTGGCATTAAAGATGTGTGCCACCACACATGGCTGGAACGGGGAGACTTTTTAAGAGCCTGAGATACAGGCCAGGGCTGGGGAGGCAGCTTGTACATCCCCAAGTCCCTCCCTGTGCAGAAAGCAAAGACTCCTGTGAGTTATGTTACAACAAACTACGGTGATGTACAACTCCAGCACGTCTCCATCTTCTCGTTTACTGCATCCATGAACAGATGATGGAGCCAGTGTCCTTCATGTAGTGCCTGCTTCCTGTCTGCACACGGACTTTAAACTGCATTTCACATACCATCACTTGTAGAGCTGCCAGCGCCCAGTTTTCATGGCTGCGTGTTTCCTCAGCTTCTGTAACAAAGCACCACAGCCTGAGTGGCTACAGCTGTCTAAATGTCTTCTCTCACAGCTCCGGATGTCAGGCGCCCAAGCTGAAGGTGTGTACGGTGACTAAGAATCCATCCAGCCGTGCTCTGGGTCCTTGCGAGCAGCTGCTTGTCTTGCCATCCTTGTTCATCCTTACATTCTTGCTGAATAGACTTCCCCTGCTTAAAGGACACTGTCTTCTTGGGTTTGGGCCACACTAATGACCACTTCTGAAAACGGACGCAATGGCCCAACACCCAAGTAAGGGCCAACTGTAGGCTCCAACACAGACATTTTAGAACGGAAAACAGGAATGAACCCTCGCAGACCACATCACACAAAGCCCCCAAGCAGTTCAATCCGGAAATGAGTCCAGGATGAGGGAGGTGGGGGAGGGCAGTGGTGACTCTCAGGGTGAAGTGGGCGTGTCTGGTGGAGGGTGGTCAGCAGCCTTGTCATCGGGGAGATGGTTAAGGGCAGAAGAATCTGCAGGAGGCTTGAACGAAAGCCAGCACGTTTCATGTTGAGAAGTAAACAGGTCTGTAAGCAAGCTCACCTCTTGCCCCGAGTTCTCCTCTCTGTCAGTGGAGGCAACTGGAATCTCTTCCCTGTCCTGTTGTGTCAGACAAGGAGCATGTCACTTCTGGAGCGCAACAGTGTGGCAACCAAACTCCTACACTGGATGAACTCTGAATTGCTTTTGACTTGGTCATGTAAAGCGGATGTGGCCTGAAGAGCGGTGAAGTTCACTCCGTTCTCAGTTCTCTTGAGCCTTTCCCCTTGACTCGGCCAGTCTCTATGTTTCACAGAGGCATCTATGGTTTGGCTTCCAGTTTAGTTGTGGCTGGATCTAAGATGCAGATCCTGCCGCCTTGCTGTCAGCTGTGACCCACGTGCCTGCTCTACAGCCTTTGTACAGCTTCTTGTCTCACTCGGGCTTCTGGACATGGTCATTCAGTCAGGGGATATACGTGGACATTCATGAGTCTCTGTGCTGTGGCTGCTTTTTCTGAACCTCAGCAGGATCCAGGGAACCTGTGCTCTGGTGCCTCTCCTGTTCACCTGGTTCTGCACTGTAGAAACAGGCTCCCAAACCCAGTTTTGTCAACTACACTGTCTTGAGCATCACCAAAATAGTTAAGAATCAAAATCACCCACCACAGAAAAACCTTTGATGGAGATATTAGCATCAACTCTGCCACCTGTTTTCATCCTGGGTGGGCCTGAAGAACACCAACAGAGCACACAGCTGGTGTGGTGAGGGGGAGGCTGGGTCACATCCACAGCAGGTGATGAACTTACTAAGGAGGTGTTAGTGATAATCCCAAAAATAAAGTCTGTGTACTTAGGACCCCATGATTGAATGTGTTGTACTCAACTTGCACTATATAGAAATTTAATTACCGTTACTCTTTTACACTTTCAGGGTGACTTGCCTGAGCAAACAATACCATTTCTTTTCTTAAGCCTGGCAGCAGATGAGGCTCACCACCCCGCCACACTTGTTCTTCAGGAGGGGCCTGGGGAGGGGATGGCAGAGGCAGCTGGTGAGTGCAGGATTAATTACAGACTGCTGCTCTCAAAAGTGCAGACCTGGGTGAGCACCCTCCCATGACAGTGGCAGCTGCTCCTGCACTTTTAGGTTCCTAGTAACAGAGCAGATATTTTATTCTTTTCTTTGGAAGCATATGTTGCCAGCTTTGGGCTTTGGCCCCCAGATGCTGTGTCCGATGAAAACTGTATGCATGCTATTGTCTCGGGATTTGTTAATTCACCAGCCTGAACTTTTTGGTAAATAAGTGCTTTTCAAAAAGAGCTAGCTTAACGTATGCCCTATCGGACTGAAAGCAGGAAGCTTCCAGAGAGATTTTGTGTGAGCCTTTCTATTTGAAATGGAAGGAGAGCAATATTCAGATGTATCCAGAGGGCTGCTGTGTTCAGAGTAAGGGTTTTTCTAAAGTTGAAAGAATGGATTTTGATATCTGTGGGATGTGATTTGCATATTAATCACCTCAAAATGAGATTCATACATTAATAACCTCATAGTATAATTTGCATATTACTTCTGGTTTCTCACTCAACCCAATCCATGTGCTGGATACCCTATAGACAGTCTGTTTTGTTTCTGCCTCTAGTGGTCACCAGACCCCTGAGTCTGCTGTCAGTAGCCCCTCTCGCATCATCCCACTTCCATCCCCAGGATAAGCTGAGGAGTGCCTGAGTCTGAGCTCAGAAGGGCTGATGGGCTGTAGGGCATGAATCTTATCTCAGCAAACACTGTTCTTGTTCACTTGCTGATAAATAAGGTCAAGTTGTTGAATTTGGATGGAGTCGCAAACCCCTGTGAGGCCACAGATGGCGAGATAATTACCAAGTGGCTGGTGCATAAAACCCACCGCCTTTCACAAAAAGTGGTGCATGGCCTTTAGTAACAGCACAGCTTTCCAAAACAAACTTCTGCAAATGCAGCTTTCCACAGTTAGCGTATCCAGCTTGGCACTTTGTCATTGAAGACCCTACCATAGTTAAAGGAAAGCGCTGGTTTCATCCTTAGGAAATGGAGGAGATTCAAGGTTAACTGATAGGACACAAATAAGAGTCATCTTCAGTGTGGTAAAATTGTCAAGTGCCTCTCAACAGCGTCCTTTGTTTGGGTGCATGGTGGCCGGTGAACACATACTGTCAGCCAGGTTCCCGATCCACAGCTTCCAGGCGTTGCCTAATGAATCAAAGAATATGGAGCTTATAATTTCCTGCAGCTCCTCCTTTAAGAAATTGTTGCACATGGTTATTGCAGGTCTTCATGACAGTCTGGGCATCCGCCTTGTCTTGTTGTGAGTGGCTGAGTAGCCATTGTGTGCAAAGTGGCCTTTCTAGCCTCCCTGGGCCAACACTACATGACAACACTGTTTCTGTGACAGTGAGCTGTTAGTTTTATAGCTAACCTACTTCCTGCTAGAGGGCCAGGCATGTAGGCACACCAGCTCAGCAGCATTTACCTGCCTGGCTTGTTTGGAAGGTATTCCTAGCTCTCTCCTGGACTTCCCAGCCCAGGTGGGAGGATCACTTAAAGTTATTTTTCGTAGAAGTCTTTCACTTGCTTGGCTAGAATTACACCAAGATTTTTTGTTTTTTGTGTTTTGTTTTGTTTTGTTTTGTTTTGTGGCTATTGTGTAGGGTGTTATTTCCCTAATTCCTTTCTCAGCCCCTATGTCTTTTGTATACAGCAGGGCTACTGAGGTTTTTAAAATTGATTTTTTATCTAGCCATTTTACTGAGGGAGTTTATCAGATGTAGCAGTTCCTTGGTAGAATTTTTGGGGTCTCTTATGTGTACTATCACATTATCCATGAATAGTGATACTTTCACTTCTTCTTTTCCAATTTTCCCCCTTGATCTTCTTTAGTTGTCTTATTGCTCTAGCTGGAACTTCAAGTGCTACATTGAAGAGATACAGAGAGAGTGGACAGCCTTGTCTTGTCCCTGACTTCAGTAGAATTGCTTTAAGTTTCTCTCCATTTAGTTTGATGTTGGCTATAGGCTTCGGGTATATTGCCTTTACTATATTTAGGTATGTGCCTTGTATCCCTGCTCTTTAAGACTTTTAGCATGAATGGGTGGGTATTGGATTTTGTCAAATGCTTTTTTGTCATCTAAGGGGATGATCATATGTTTTTTTTTTCTTTCAGTTTTTTTATATGGCCAATTAGATTGATGTATTTCTGTATATTGAACCACACCTGCATGCCTGGGATGAAGCTTACTTGGTCACAGTGGATGATATTTTTGATATTGTCTTGGATTCACTTTACAGATATTTTAGAATCAATGTTCATAAGGGAAATTTTTCTGAAAGTCTCTTTCTTTGTTGGGTCTTTGTATGGTTTATGTATCAAGGTGATTGTGGCCTTATAGAATGAGTTTGGCAATGATTCTTCTGTTCTTATTTAGTAGAATAGTTCGAGGAGTATTGCTTTTAGCTCTTCTTTGAAGGTCTGATAGAACTCTGTGAGAAGTCCATCTGACCCTGGCTATTTTTTTGGTTGGGTGACTTTTGATGACTGCTTTTATTTCCTTAGGGGTTATAAGACTGTTTGATTTGCTTACCTGTTCTTGATTCAGCTTTGTCAAGTAGGATTTATTAATAAAATTGTTCATATTATTTAGATTTTCAAATTTTGTGGCATATAGGCTTCTGATGTAAGACCTAAGATTCCTTGGATTTCCTTGGTGTCTCTTGTTATGTCTCCCTTGTCATTTCTGATTTTATTGATTTGGGTACTCTCCCTTTGCCTTTTAGTTAGTTTGGCTAAGGGTTTGTCTATCTTGTTGATTCTCTCAAAGAACCAGCTCTTGTTTTCGTTGATTTTTAAAATTGTTCTCTTTGTTTCTAATTTATTCATTTTAGCCCTTAGTTTGATTATTTCCTGCCATCTACTCCTCTTGGACCTGCCTACTTTTTTTTTTCCTATGGCTTTCAGGTGTTCTGTTAAGTTGCTTGTGTGAGATGTCCCCAATTTCTTTATGAAGGCACTTAGTCTGTAAACTTTCTTTCCTCTTAGCTTTCATTATGTCCCAAGGTTTGGGTATTTTGTGCCTTCATTTTCATTGAATTCTAGAAAGTCTTTAATGTCTTTCTTTACTTCTTCCCTGACCCAGTTGTCATTTGAGTAGAGAATTGTTCAATTTCCATGTGTGTGTAGGCTTTTTGCTATTTCTATTGTTGTTGAAGTTCAGCTTTAGTCCATGATTGTCTGATAATATTCAAGGGATTATTTCAATTTTCTTATATTTTTTGAAGCTTGCTTTGTGACTAACTATATGTTCAGTTTTGGAGAAAGTTCTGTGAGGTGGTGAGAAGAAGGTATGTTCTTTTGTGTTTTTGTAAAATGTTCTGTAGATGTCTGTTAGGCCCATTTGATCCATGACATTTGTTAGTTTCATTATTTCTCTGGTTAGTTTTTGTCTTGAGGTTATGTCCATTGGTGAGAGTGGAGTGTTGAAGTTGCCCACTATTAATGTGTTGGGTTCAATGTGTAATTTAACCCTTATTAATTTTCTTTTTTACAATTGTGGATGACTTTGTATTTGAGGCATAGATGTCCAAAATTGAGATGTCATCTTGGTGGTATTTTCCTTTGATGAGTATGAAGTGTCCTTCCTCATCTTTTTTGATTAATTTTGGTTGAAAGTCTATTTTATTAGATATTAGAATGGCTACTCCAGCTTCCTTCTTGGGTCTGTTTGCTTGGAAAACCTTTTTCCAGCCCTTTACTCTCAGGTAATGTCTACCTTTGTTGCTGAGGTGTGTTTCTTGTATGCAGCACATTGATTTATTTTTTTAACGCATCCATTCTTGTTCATCTCTGTCTTTTTATTGGAAAGTTCAGTCCATTGGTATTTAGATATATTAATGACCAGAGACTGTTAGAACCTTTCATTTTGATGTTGGTTGTGGAACTGTGTTTGTGTACTTGTCTGCGTTTGCCTTTGCTATACTGAAGTTATTTATATACTGCGGGGTTTTTTGTTTTGTTTTGTTGTTGTTGTTTTGTTTTCTTTTGTTTTTTTTGGGGGGGGTAGCTAACCTCATCAGGTGGGAGTTTTCCTTCTAGCATCTTCTATAGTGCTGGGTTTGAGCATAGATATTGTTTAAATTTTGCTCTACTGTAAAGTGTCTTGTTTTCTCCATCTATGGTGATTGAAAGTTTCACTGGGTATAGTAGTCTTTACTCACATCTATGGTCTCTTATGGTTTGCAGGACCTCTGCCCAGGACCTTCTGGCTTTTATGGTCTTTCTGAGATGTCAAGTGTGATTCTGATAGGTTTGCTGTTATGTGTTACTTGGCCTTTTCCCCTTGCAGCTTTTATTTAATATTATTCTTTGTTCTATACATTTAGTGATTTGATTATTATGTGGCAGGAGAATTTTCTTTTCTGGTCTCATCTATTTGGTGTTCTCTTGGCCTAGTGTATGCTTATAGGCATCTCTTTCTTAAGATTGGGGGAAATTTCTTGTATGATTTTGTTGTAGATATTTTCTAGGCCTTGGAGCCGGGAATTATCTCTTTCTTCTATTCCTATTATTCTCAGGTTTTGTGTTTTTATGGTGTCCTTGATTTCTTGGATGTTTTGTGTCAGGATTTAGCCAGGTGACCTGGGGTTGGACCCATGAGTTTTCCTCACTGTAAGCTTTTGTCTTACCTGGGAAGGCAGAAGTTTGGGGTTTAGTGGGTCCCCCGCCAGCCGGCCAGTTGCTCTGCTCTCACTGCTGCCCTGCTGTTCATATGCGGGCCGTACACGGCGACGCCATCTTGTACCCTATAAAGATTTATTTCTAAGTCTTCAGTATGTATGGGTGTATGGGTATGTGCAAGTGAGTGCTGGTTCCCATGGAGGCCAGCAGCATTGGATCCTCAGGGGACCTGAAGTCATAGGTGACTGTTTGCCACCCAGCCTGAGTGAGGAGACCTCCCTGGGGTCATGGCCAGCACAGTGAGAGGTCTAAGCAAGTGAGCAGTCTCAGTAACTCAGCCTGCCTATGTGTGGCAAGAATTTCATCCACTGAGCTGCCTCCCAAGGTCACAAATGCATTTTCAGCCTTTCATTTTCTCCTAAAAGTATGTGGGAGGGAGGGAAAAAAATAGAGCTTTGTCAAAGTAAGGAGAGTGATGGCGTGAGGAGAAAGAGGCAAGCCTGCCGTTCTTGCCTTTAACCTTCTTCAGGTCAGAAGCGGTGAGCCAATAGTGGCCTCAGTATAGGAGACACCATCATTTTAGCTCTGCTCTTTCTCTTCCAATAACCAAATTCTTCAAAAACAGAAACACATTGCTCCAGGAAGTCCTTTTTACTGAACCATTCCAACTACAAATAACCTCCTCCTTCCAAACACTGAGCCCCTTCACCAACTGCTCCGAAGACCCACCTGTCATGCAGCTGCATTTGGCAATCTGTCATCATGAATATGTCTCGCAGTTTTCTCCAGCCTTGGGTGGTCCCCTGGTTTGAGGTCACTAGATTACTGGAGTGTGCAAGGCGGGGTGGGGTGGGGTTCGTTGCAGCTTTGGAGTCGTCCCCTTGGATATCTTGTGCAGTTCTGTTTTTAGCCTGTTTCATGTCTTAACAAAGTGTTCCTGTCTGGACGCACACAGGAAGGGTGGTCATCTCTGCACAGTATTGGACTTGTATCCCCCTCTTCCACTAAAATCACAGGGGAATGTTCATTGTGTATGTGGGCTTAGGGGAGCACAAGGGTTGTCTGTGGGGTGTATGGATCTGTGTAAGGCAGAACTGGAGTCTCTCCATGGGGTTAGGGATTGGTGTGAGGCAGTGCTGGGGTCTCTCCATGGGGTTAAGGATCTGTGTAAGGCAGCACTGGGGTCTCTCCGTGGGGTTAGGGATCTATGTGAGACAGCGCTGGAGTCTCTGTGTGAGTCTGACACTTGTGGATTGTGTAACCGGATTAGGAGAGAGTACGTTATCATCGATTTTTTTTAAAGCCTCATTTTGAATAATGTTCTTTAATAATTAATGCTGATTTGATTAACCACCAAGGCTCACATTTATAATTCAGAGGGAATAGTAAGTGCCCCTTCTGGCTTTCCTTTGTTCAGTGGACCTGTGCTCTGATTACTTCAGTCAATGGAGATCCCTGGACTCCGTGCCACCTGGGTGTGCTTAGGTCCACTGCTTCCGGGTATAGATAGAGGGCAGTCATTCGTGGAGGGACGCTCCTGTTTTCTTTCACTAGGTTCTCCCCCCCCCCCACCCCCCACACACTGATTCTCTGCCATCCCCACAGAAAACCTCCCAAGGAATCGGAGCCGCTGTTTCCCATTCCCTGTACCTCCCAGAGAAGCTCAGACCCCAGGCACCTCTGCTACTGCAGCCCTGGCCTTTCTCCAACCTTCTTTCACATCCAAAGGGGCCCGAGGGAGCCCAGCCTCTAGCTGTATTCGCATGTGCAGAATCAGAAGAAATGGCGTGAAGGAAAGGGAACAGAAGTTGTAGCAGTGTGAATCCCGAGACAGGGGATGGGGTTGGGGGCGGGGTTAGGGGTGGAGCAATGAAACATGGACCTGAAAACCAACCGAAGAAATGCTAAGAGTTATCTAAGGTGTGGTTTGCCATCACTGAGGGGCTTTTACTGTATTCCTTAAGATCCTCGGGATCTCATTTGTACCTGCTTTAACGTGCCTCTTTTCTCCGGATTTTGGCTGACTTCTGGGGGTTAGTCACAAAGGGGCATGTCCTGCGACAATAATCCTGAGCTTAAGGCTAGTAGAAGCCTAAGGGTGGCATTGGCCATGCAGAAAACCAGTCCATGATGTTTTCTCTGACCACAGAGTCAAAGTCTGGGCCAGCGCGCAGTATGCATTTACAGCCATGCCTTGTAAGGAAGCATCAGCAAACACACCGAAACGCTGCTGGATGAGCTTGGCTTTGCCGTGCTCCATGGGTGTGCCATGCATGTGTGCTGGGCTGTCACATGTCCTTGGGGAGAGGGTTTCCCCAGGGTCATTTCTAATCTGCACGCTTGCCTTATGAGAAACACAGTTACTTGCCCAATACATTCTGGTGAATTTTGTGGGTACTTAGTCCTCACTGCAAAGAGGAATTTCATCTTGACATGCTCAGAACTACGCCTTGAACTTTTGTGAATCCTTCCTGTGTCAGGGCGTTGGTGGGAGCCCTGAGGCATTGGAGTTAAACCCGCAGATGACTATAGTCAGGGGCCCTCTCCCAGCATGCCAAGTGGGTAGCACAGTTGGCAAAAATAAGGAAGGATCAAGGTACAGATAGCTTCTAGAGATGGAAATAGCAGACTCTCAGAGTGGCTCCTTCTGCTAGAAAACACTTGGAGGCATCGATTATGACCTGTGTTTTGTGTCTTTATCTGAGGCAAAGCTCCAGCTCCTAGCTGTGGCTGTAACATGTGAAATGACTGTAGTATCCATCACGGATGAGTAAGGGGGAAGGGCAGGGCAGGGCAGGAGCTGTGGTGGTGTGGGCCGGTATATATATCCCACACGGAGAATTCTCTGGAAAGAGTGGCAGAGGTTTCATGTTTGCCTTTCTAAGAGAACGTGTGCGTGTTTCCCATAAGACTAAAATGCTTTCAGAATTCAGTAAACAACTATAAGTGAAGGAAAAAAACATTTGGCGATGGACGACTCAAATGAGTGGAGGAGCCGCCCGATCGAGTGCATCTCTCAAGTAGATACAAAGCTCTTTGTGTGCAGACCTGTGTCAACTTTCTAACCCCAGGGTCTCTGCCTTGGCTGGTGGCTGCGCAGTCACTGATATGATGTGTCTAGTGGACCATGTGTCTCAGCAAGTAGCCATTATTCAGGGGGAAAAATGATTTCTATGTGGGGTGATAATTTATTCATTTTAAATTAATTCATGTTTCCTTGAATTAATAATTGCCTTGAATAAAAAAATGCACGAGTCTTTCTCTAGGGGTCCCATCTGCCTGCACTCGGTGAAATACGCACAGTCCTGGGAAATAAGCCCTGATCTCAAGGCTGTCCTCACTGCAGCGCTAGCACGGCCGCCTGCCACTCCTCGCTTTTGTACAGTCTAAAAGCAGATCTTGTGTTAGCTTAGATAGACTGGTCCCCAAGCACGTTAGAAGCCCCATTGCTATGAGCCACATGCACATTGGAAGTGCTGGCCTCATTGATCGTAAGCCTTTCCACCTCTGGCACCCTCTCATTTGTCTGTAGGCCATTCTTGGGTCAGAATGGTACTTTGTTTCATTGCATCAGTGGGAAGTTCAGAAAGTCAGCTTCAAACAGAACATTATCTCAGTAACATCTTTTCAGGGCAATCTTTAAGCAATTTCTGTCCCCTGGATCACTGTGTCTATTCCTTATTTATTCATCAGCTTCTAGAAGGCGCCTGTCACATGTGCACAGCGGTCATTAGGCCCAGAAGAGGCACCAGCCTCAGAATTTTATTTGATTGTGCTTAGACCTGTTTGTCGTCTAGGGATGCCTTGTAGTGACAACAAGCTAAAGCTGAAAAACTCTGTTCTCAGAGTACCTGACACCCAGAGTGTCCCCTGCATGTCCACCTGTAAGGGACGCAGATCCTGTGGGAACCAGTTGTTTCTCGGTGCCTCTTAGGAGTGTTAAGGGGGCAAACATGGCATCTCTAGCTTTTTCTGTTTCCTCCTGGGATGAGCAGTGGGAAATCTCAGCTCCACATCCTCATGGACCACAGCCAGCACGTTTCCATCCAGGTCACTTGCTTGGACACCGCCAATGTTTGCTTTTTCTCCTCTCTGCTGTGTTGCACAGCCCAGGGCTTGCATGGTGACTCACACTTGGCTTCTCATGATCTATGGTGGTCGCTCTAGTCTGGGATGAGCTGTTTGTTTTGTTTCGTGCTGGTGGTGCTTTCATCTCTGTTTTGCTTTGGTTTTGCATTTTGATTTTGTAGATGAGGGAAAAGAGTGAAGACTGTTCCATGACCCTTTCCAGTCCCTCCTGCCCTTCCATTCTGCAGGCTGGGACATAACCAGTCACCTCACCCAGCTGCAGGAGACAGTGATATATTTATATTCTTTCCTCTTATGTGGCTGATGTCAAGGCAACGCCCAAGAGTTTGTTGCTTTACTGGGGTTCAAGTTGCTTCTATAGAGTGTTTCTCTCTAAGCGTTATAACCACGGTCTTCATGGGAACAGTTGTGACCACTTACAAGAGACTTCAAGACTTCCCAGTTTCCTGCCGATGTTTCTCCACGGAAGGCGCGGTGGGGAGGATTACTGTGCCTGACCTGAGATTGCAGCTTCTCCTTCTCACACTTCCGAGATTCTAATTCTGCCCCAATTTCATGGTTGCAGGAGATATTAGATAAACACGGTGCGGGGACGAAGCTGAGCGGATATAGTCAGCTATGTGGAAGTCACCCTTGCCCGGGCGAGACTTTCTGGTGGTGTGGCTACTTTGGGTTGACCTTTCACCCATGCCCTGTAAGTCAGCCCACCGAAGCCACTGTCTCCCAAGTCCAGCTTCAGTGGGATCATGCTGTGCTATGTCCTGGTGCCCTACCTTAGGGAAGTGGGCGTCAGTCCAGGGTTCTCTACGGGGGAGTGGGGGGGGGGGGAACTCATGAGACACGTTTTGAATAATGCCTACATGGCCAGTTATTTCTGCTGAAATGCTTTCCTAAACACTGAATTATTTGCTTAGCAGCCTTGATACCCACCCTGCAGAATTTGTAAGAGAAACCTTTAGAGAAATGTCAGGTGTGTGCAAAGCTACTTTATTTTAGCAGAACTCACGTTAGTGTGCGCATGAGTGTTTACTTTGGTAAACTATGGGACGTTGCCAGGATCCACGTGTTCTAAAAGCCATGCCAACAGAACGTGTGCTGTAGGTCACGTGTGCTGTAGGTCACATGTGAGTTCTTCTCTACAGGCCCTGGCCTTGTCTCGTTCAGGTCACTTGAGCATAGATAGTGCCACCGGCTTATTTTAACCTCCTTGGCCAGTAAATCTCTTTGCTACAGCGCACAGAACCTTTGATGTAGCTCAGGACTTTAGTTTGCTAGCTACCCCTCCAGAATTTCTCAGCAGGAGCAGTTGATTGCTGAGGCTAGGAAGAGGGGGGTGTATCCTGGAGACAGTGTTGTTGCAGGGACAGACAGCAGCTCAGCAACTCAGGATGGGAAGGGCAGGGCAGGGCCACCCACTGGCAAGCTCCTCACAGTCAGGTCGGAATCCCCTCAGCAAGTGTTGCAAACTGTAGTACGGGGGCCTCCGCTTTCTCAGCAGAGAGGAAAAATGAACCAGTTACTCAGTTCGTTGTTTAATCATGGAAAATCTGCAGAACAAATTAGTCAGTCTGACGCCTTATAAGCCTTATAAATCACGGGAGGAATATTTAATGGCCAAAAGTTTAGCTGCACTTTCAACCAGGTTTCGGGGTGGGGGGGCCTTCATTTCTCACTTTTCACTGCCATGTGTGTGAATGACTGAATGTCCTAAGGCACGCCTATAAGATGTCAGGTGGGGTATTTAAAATCTGATACTGTCACCTTTTTTTTTTCTGATAAAGAGGCTGAGGGGAATTAAATGGAATGGGACCTCAAATGAATCCCATCAGGTGTAATTGCTACAAATCGCGTTACTAGAAATAAGCTCGAGGTTTCTAGTGTAAGACCCACGTGTGTAAGCTCCACATGTGTAGCCTCACACATTACTGTGTGTGGGAAATGATCTTGCACAGGAAGACAGACTAATGCAGAGTGTCACTGAGAGAAGACAGAGTGAGGCCCAAAGAAATAATATGGCCAGGATAGGGGTGTTGAAGGCAGGAAGAGAGACGTACTGGAGCCAAAAAGGTAAGGTGAGCCCCAGGAAAGGTGCCGCTCTGGGAAGGAGAATTGAAGTTAAAATCGGCAAGGATCCTTGGTGAGGGTGAGCAGGGTCATTCCTTCAGGTGATTAATTTTGTTGGTAGCTCTGGCAGAGAAACGTCATGAGTGTTCTCTGTGGGTGGGAAAGGGGGTCCAAACCCAGAACATACTGAGAGGAAAGCAGACGGTGGAATGTCCTGGCGATGAAGAGGAGGCGGCAGGTTCTCAGGAGCAAGAGGAGAGTAACGGGGTCTGACACTTACCCTCCTGGGCCTGAGGACTGAAGGGTCAGGAGTTAGGATGAACTGCTACTGAGGCCAGCCACAGTCTTGCCTTCACTGTCTTCCATGGTTAAAGGACACAGCCCTCCACCCTTCAGGCTCAGCACCATGGCCAGAGCCTCAACCTCAGTGTATACCTCCCATGCCTTCTACCAAAACAAAGGTGTTTACGCTAGGCAGACACTGGCCCCAAATTTGGAACTCTCCTCTGATGTCCGTGAGAATACTCCTCTCAGAGTTAGGGCAGATGCGTGTTCTTGAAGGGGTTTCAAATGGACAGTGAGTTCAGCTGAGTGTGTGGCTTCTGCCTAAGCTCCATGCCTTTCTGCTGTGTCCCTATATGGACACTCTGTGCCCCTCTGCCTTGCCCACTGCTCACAACCTGTACCCTCTGCCTTGCACACTGCTCACACCCTGTACCTTCTGCCTTGCACACTGCTCACACCATGGACCCCTCTGCCTTGCATGCTGCACACACTCTGCTTCTCAGCTTTGCCATGGTGCCCACACCACCTACCTCTCCATCTTTCCTGTTGCTCACATCCTGTATCCCTCTACTGTGCCCTGGCAGGTGCTCATGCCCTGTGTTTCTCTGCCTTGCCTGATGCTCACATCCTGGGCCTCTCTGCCTTGCACATTGCTTACACCCCACGCCTCTTTGCCTGGCCCACTTGTCACACCATGTGCCTCTCTACTTTGCTCTGCTACCCACACCCTATTCTGCTTTCCCCTACTTATTTTGCACTCACTGTGCATTTCTGCTATGCCCACTATTTGTAAACTATGTCTCTCTGTCTTGCATACTGCTTGTATCCTGTGCACCTCTGCCTTGCCTGCTGCTCATACCCTGTGCCCCTCTGCTTTGTCTTCCTGCACACACCCTTCCCTGATGCTCTTGCCCACAGTTCTGCCTCTTCTTTGATGCACTATCCGATTTAGAAGGTAATAATTGTTCTGGAGATGTCATTTATCAGAAAAATTGCTTTCCAGTATTACATGCTCTGTATTTGACCAGAATGTGTTAAAGATACCCTTCTTAACATTAATAATTTAAACAGTGCACCAAGTGTCTAGTATCTGTTTCATGAAGACTACATTGTTTTACAAACCTAAGAAGCCTTCACCAGGGCACTATGAGAAGCAGCCATAATCCCCACTTCATGCGCCAGCAGCTATGAGTTGGCTGCTCTCTTCCAGGTCCCAGTTCTTGAAGAGGTGGCATTTTGTCCCCTGAACAGGCCCATGATGAGAGGCCCAAACCATGCATTAAACGCCAGAGTTCATCCAGAAAACAACACATGAAACTGGAAATTGATGTCTGCCCTCTCTCTCAGTGGGTAATACTCATGACCTGTCAGGCAGTGAGTGGGTGCTGTGCTTGTATAATATAACAGTGGTCATATGCAGATGCTTCTTGCACTGAAAAATGGATTTACTAATGCATACTTATGAGCAAAGGACTAACCTATGATTCTACTGTCCTATTTAATTAACTAGTCAGCTGTTGAAGGTCCATGGAGCTCGGGTCTGCAAGTGAGCAGTAATCGCTTGTTGGTGTTGATCTGCCCGCAGGAAAGAGGATGTTAGCTACAAACCTCAAGAAGCTAAAAAAAAAAAAAGATCAATATTTCATTTTGTTTTTTGTTACTTGATATATGGAAGGATATACTTGTATCTTTGTCCTCTCTTCTTTGGCCTTAAATTGTGCACTTCCCACAGTGTACAGAAGTGGTGTTACCTGGGAAAGGTATTCAAACGTTTGTGTCATTGCAAGATGGTAAGAGCATGCGAAGGTTGTGCAGCCGAGTTTGTCACTGGAAGCTAGTGACGCTGAGGCTAGGGAAGCACACGTCTCCGGAGGACGTCACAAGGAAGGGGCTAGGAAACATCAGCTGTGACATCGGATTCATTTTCACAGTAAGTTAGAGGATTCATCACTTGAGTATGAACAAAATGGACTGTGATGAGGGGCACAAGACGGAAGAGCTTTGGCCTCACACTCATACATGCACCGTCAGTCCTGCAGTACCCAGCAGAACGAGTAGAAATAAGTAATGTGCAAAGTGAAATCTCATGGCTAATCGGTATGGATTTCATGTTGTGTCAAACTAGTATTCTGCAGACCCTGGGGAGACAGTAGCCATTTTGTAAAGAGAGGGAATGGGAACAGAATCCATTGGAAACACTAGCATTTGAGGTGGAATGGTCAAAAAGCAAACAAAAAAGAAACCCTGTGCGATTCTGTGGTTTGACAGACAGAACCTCTTGCAAAGAGGAAACCACCCAGAATGTGTAATTGTCAAAGGTTCACTTCTGTAAGGCGTGAGAAGATGGGATCCTCTGTGTGGCTCTTGTGGAAAGGCTGACTTGGGTTCCCAGCAGACAGGGCAGCTTGCTGCATCTGAAACCTAAGGGCGAGAGTATTTTGCGCCCTCTTCTGGACTAAGTGGGCACCTGCACTCATGTGCACACCCCCCCATATGTATGTATCATTAAAAAGAAAATAAGTATTTATAAAAGATTCTATTTAATCATAAATAGGCAAGAAAAATTTAACTTCCAAGAATTTACAAACATTTGAAACTTTATTGTTGAGTACACAAGTCTAGCATCAAGTCTGAAATCTTCAAGAAATGGAGACATAGGTAGGTGAGACAAATCTCCAGATAGAAGCAGGCTGGCTTCTGACGATGCAGTCAGGGAGATTAGATTTTTCACAGGAGAGTTGGTGAGTGTTGAGTGCTTGTCATGTAGAACTGGCCAGTGGCCTTGGAGAACCCTCCCTCAGCGCCACCCACTCACCACAGTCTTACTCAGAACAAAGATGGGGAAGCGGAAATGAGAATGTATGTTTCTCATGACACTAGCTGCTTAAAAACCATACCAAACCATTTACACAACAATCATCTATCTGTGGGTATATTTTTAGGAAAAGCAGAAGAAAAATACATGCATATAGTGTTTTGTATGCGATTTTTGGTACATCACAATGTTCAACACAAGACCGTCATTAGCTGTTGGGTGATTTTATTTCACAATTTTATTCTATGCTTTAGGGATGCATGTTGAATATTTCTTTCAATCTTTTTAATATTTTATCATAAAAATTCCACTGTCCTATGAAAGCGCTCTATACTAACCAGGCTTCAAATGTTCTTAATTTTACTATGATGATCATATCTTAACAAAAGATTGCTAGTGTTTTTGTTTCTGACTTCCTTTGGTGTCTTAAATTCTGAAGTATTTCTTGAAAGGAGTTAAATGTGTGAATGTATTCTTGGGATTGGCCCTTCACTTGAAATCTTATATACATTTCCCAGAAGTAAAAATACATTGACATTTAAGTCAATGTTTCTATAGAAACATTAACTAGTCATTGGGACATTACCCATAATACTAGAGAGAGATTAATTAACCTGGTAATTTGCACAATATCCTGGAGACATACTGCTTTCTATAACTAGCGAAAACAGGAGAAAAATCCACCTACATCTTAGATGATCACATATTGTTTTGTTTTTCACAAAACAGTTATTTCACTTAAGCATAATATTTTTGCTAACTTTCATCAATTGAGAGCATAGCTTAGTAACAAGTCTTTTCTGCTTAAAATTATCAAAAGAGAATGTAAAAGGACAAAAACTAGTTATCATAGTTTTGTGGGTCTTCTGACTGTATGACCTCCCATGACTCCTGTGGGAGAATTTGATTCCTTCAGTGGAGTTGCCTAAGCCAGGGTCCCCACCTGGCAGTGTCTGTGGAGATGTCTAAGTCACAGAGTGTCTCATCACTTCTGTGAGGACCAGTGCCACGACTACAGCGTGCCTCAGTCTCGTGAGGGCCATCACGTCATCTGTGTGTGGACTGTGACAACAGACATCCTCTCCTGGTGTTCTAGGCAGCTGTTTTCTGCACACACGCCCATGTGTGTATCCCAGCACCCACCTCTGAGGAGCTTTATTGATGTGGGATAATAAAGGCGCTGACATAACCGAGGTGAGGGATGGCTGCACGTGACTTGGGGTGGGGAGCACCAGAACTCTAGATGGAAGTTGCCACAGTTGCCAGAGGCTTCCACAGCTGCCTCCCAAGCACGGGATCCCAGGAGGCACCCTGTAGGTTCCCGTGCAGAGCTCTTGTGGAAACAAGCTCTTCCACAGTAGTTATTTTTAAGAATGCTGGACAAGTCCAAGATGACCTTGACAACACTCCTAAGACCTTTATGACATGTGGGGCTGCCATGGAATTCCAGTGAGGAACATAATTATATCTTGAGATGGTATCTCTGTGTTTCTCCTCCCCAGCCTTGTCTACATCACATACATACAACTCAAAAGAGAAGAGAGCCTAGCCACTGGGGTAGCATCTGCAGAAACAGTCTGAGAGCATCCTTAAGTGGCCTACGTTGGTCCTTAGTCCTCCCACTTTTGTATCAACACAAAAGAGGAATCCCCAAAGCGGAATGTCTCACAGCCCTTGTTAGTGAGCCCTAGCATGGCTTAGAACATATTAGGACTATTGAAACTTGAACCTATTGTCTGTCCACCCCTGTCTTTAGGGCAGTGTGCACACGCTGTTTAATGCTGGCTCCTGTGGGTTCTCGATACCACATCTAGTTTCCACAGTGTTCCTGTAGAACGTCCCCTTCCTGAGATGGCTGTTTTCAGGCTCCTCGTGTGGTGTTACTGAGCAAGATGAAGGTCTCATCGGCTTTGAAGGCAATTTGTGCATCATGGCTCCCTTTATCCTTTTTAGACAAATGTCCTTTATGGACATTCAGTAATTTGTCAAATCCTTATTAGGCATTTCCAGCACAGTATAGTGTACCGCACGGCCTATTAGCAAATGGACTCAAAATATTAGTCATCCGAGATGGAATCAGCAGGTAGGATGTCACAGGGGGCACTGTGACGTGGGTGGGGAGGGACAGGGGGCACTGTGAGGTGAGGTGAGGTCAGAGGGGGGCACTGTGAGGTGAAGTGAGGTCAGAGGGGGGTCACTATGATGTGGGGTGAGGTCAGACAGGGGGCACTATGATGTGGGTGGGGTGGGACGGGGCACTGTGACATGAGTGGGGTGGGACGGGGCACTGTGACATGAGTGGGGTGGGACGGGGCACTGTGACATGAGTGGGGTGGGACGGGGCACTGTGACATGAGTGGGGTGGGATGGGGCACTGTGACATGAGTGGGGTGGGACGGGGCACTGTGACATGAGTGGGGTGGGACAGGGCACTGTGACATGAGTGGGGTGGGATGGGGCACTGTGACATGAGTGGGGTGGGACGGGGCACTGTGACATGGGGTGGGACAGGGCACTGTGACATGAGTGGGGTGGGACAGGGCACTGTGACATGAGTGGGGTGGGAGGGGGCACTGTGACATGAGTGGGGTGGGGTGGGGCAGTGTGACATGAGTGGGGTGGGACAGGGCAGTGTGACATGAGTGGGGTGGGATGGGGCAGTGTGACATGAGTGGGGTGGGAGGGGGCACTGTGACATGAGTGGGGTGGGAGGGGGCACTGTGACATGAGTGGGGTGGGACAGGGCACTGTGACATGAGTGGGGTGGGACAGGGCAGTGTGACATGAGTGGGGTGGGATGGGGCAGTGTGACATGAGTGGGGTGGGATGGGGCAGTGTGACATGAGTGGGGTGGGATGGGGCAGTGTGACATGAGTGGGGTGGGATGGGGCAGTGTGACATGAGTGGGGTGGCATAAGAGACCTGTGATGATGTGCTCACTGGCTGTGGAAAGCTTTCTTACTGCCTGTTTGAATTTACAGAAAGGGTTCTGCGGTGTGAGCCGAGTCGAGAGTATGGCTCCTTCTCCTTCTCTACTCTGGATGGTCCTTCCGAGCCTGTCATTTACCCTTTCACTGGCCCTGGTACACTGAGCTTTACTTTCCGAGACAGAGCAGCTTGGGGGAAAGAGCTGTGCTGTGAACGAGGGTCTGTTAACCTGGAGCACGAATAGTTGGTGTGGGTTCTCCTTAATGATCTAGCTCCTCTCAGCTTATGCTTTCTTTGCACAGGAAATAGAATATGGTTTTGCTTTACAAGTTTGTTCTGAGACTCATAAGATGTACTCAGAACACAAAAATCAGCCGTGGGTGTGTACAGCAGCAGGCGTTGTGACGGTGGTGAGGATGGTCACAGAAGTAGAAGTGAGAGTGGTGGTGCCTATGGTGGTGTGTTATAGTGATGCAGGCACAGTGAGGTATAAGATGGTGGTGATAATGCTGATGGGATGGCGACGGCGATGACTGTGTTGACAGCGGTGGCGACGATGAGGATTATGATGGTTTTGATGATGGTGGAGGCATGGTGATGGAGGACAGTAGTGATGTGCAGGTGTGGCTGTGTTGTGGTGATGACGGTGATGCTGATGATGGTGAGGATGGTGATGGAGGACAGGGACAGTAGTGATGTGCAGGTGTGGCTGTGTTGTGATGACAGTGATGCTGATGATGGTGAGGATGGTGATGGTGAGGATGGTGATGGTGGTGATGATGGTGATGATTATGATGGTTTTGATGATGGTGGAGGCATGGTGATGGAGGACAGTAGTGATGTGCAGGTGTGGCTGTGTTGTGGTGATGACACTGATGCTGATGATGGTGAGGATGGTGATGGTGGTGATGATGGTGATGATTGTGGTGATGATGGTGATGATGATGATGGTGATGATAATGATGGTGATGATTGTGATGATGATGGTGATGATGATGAGACATTGATGATGGTGATGATGACCATAATGTTAGTGATGGTGACCATGACGATAATGGTGATGGTAATGATGGTAGTGATAGTGATGGTTTTAGTACTGATGATCAAGGTAGACACTTTATTTTGGAATATGGTAGAGATGATCAATGTTAATGGTAAAAGATGGGTGAAGTACTTTGTGTCTATAGATCTCTATAAAAGCCTTTCTTGCCAAATGATATTATTGATACTCTTTTGCCGTAATTCTATTTTTATGTGTTATCACAATCTCATTTAAAAGTAGCTACAATTTCAAACACCCATCTTTCAATGTTGATAACCTTTTAGATGGCCAACTCAGACCTTTGCAACTCCTGCACATTTGGTTGGTGTTATGTGAACGTGCCAGCGTGTGTGTGTGTGTGTGTGTGTGTGTGTGTGTGTGTGTGTGTGTGTGTGTGTGTGTGCGCGCTCACATCCCCACACTTCATCAGCAGTGATTCATTTCATTTAGGGGGAAATGTTTGCAGGGGTAATCCATCAAAATAACTTACTCTATGACAGAGCTTGCCTGTGCCACTCACAGCGCATAGTGGAAACCAGGGTGTTAATAGCTGCTTTGTTGGCTAGGGATGCCCCAGAGTATCTGTCTTTCTTCTTGCAAAGATGAAATGGTAAGGCAGTGTGATTACTTATTGGTTCCAATTTATTTGCTGTCAACTGGTTCATTCTGGTCAGACTTTACATTCCCCTCACACAGCATGCTGGCCTTGCTGGTGGATTCACAGCTCCGTGTGAGGGAGAAACATCACCAAATGCATGGGTCTGTAAATTCTGATGGGTGTTGCTGCAATTACATACCTATTAGTCTACAGCTCTGGATAAGAAAACAAACAGGACACATTCTAACAGACACTTTAGTTCCCCTCTTAGCCTTGCAATCATCTAATATATAAGAAAATTTGTTCTGCCCAGAAACCTAAACTAAGTGTATGTGGATTTCTCCATTGTGATTTGAGACACAAAATAATCATAGTTATGATAGTGTATAATATATAACATATTTTATAGTTATAGTACATAATATGTGTATATTATATAGCTATATTCCATGTAGCATGGTGTTAATTATATTTTAACCTGCTTTGTTAAGTCATAATTTGCAAGTAAATCTATGCTTTTAGAATATCTTAAAGGTCCATTGAATGTTATGGAAGGATCATGTTACCAAAATTCCCGTGACATGGTGTGTGTTACCAGTTGCCTAGACTTTTTTCCTCTCAGGATGCTCTGCAATTTTTTAACTTGCACATATTGGGGTTGGAGGTGTGTGCACGTGTGTGTGTGTGTGTGTGTGTGTGTGTGTGTGTGTGTGTTTGCACATGCTCCTGTGTGTATTTGTACTTCCAGTACTTACATGAAGTGTATACATGCACACATAAGACTGTGTCACCCCAGTGACACGTATTGGTTTCCATAACACTAAAACATAGTTTATTCATTCATTTATTCTCTCTCTCTCTCTCTCTCTCTCTCTCTCTCTCTCTCTCTCGCACTGTATCCTAAGTAATTTGTTTATTTAGCCCACAGCTGGATCCCATATCTTACTTCCTCTCCTCATTGCTCCCTCCCAAACCCATATGAGCATGATTGCGTTGTGCTGATGTTAACATGTTTTAAATGGCTATTTAATTCTGTTGAGGCTTTGTGGTGTTCAAATTTCCATCGGTGAATACAGTAACAGTTCCAGGCAGTATTTATGTCTCTCAGGAACACATCACAACTTTTAATTTCCACCTCCATTGACTGGAAATGCACTAATATACATATATATACTTAATACCTGTTAGTGATGATAATATAAATTCTATAGTAGAAGTTGAAACCTGAAAGTCATTGGGGATATACTAGTGGCCTTTGGTGGTTGCATAACCTTGTTTAAGAGTGTCTCTCCATGTTACCTGGCAATTGCAGAAACTGAGCCACCTGACTTCCTAGGAGTGGCTGGGAGAGCTGATATCTTTGGCTTCGGTTTCCCTATTTTCAACGCGCATGCAGCAGTCACTAAACCCTGGAGTTCTAAGCCAGTGGTGGCATAGGGCATAGGCTGAGCACATTACACTTCTAGTGTGTGTGAGTGACAGCCGGGCCTTAGTGATATAAGAAGAAAACACTTGATGGAGATAAGGGGAGAGGAGTAGCAAGGCTGGGGTAGCGGAGAAGGGCAACTTTCACAGTATAGAGCTGGTGGACACACAGGAAGATTGGAAAGCATCCTAACGCTAACCTACGCGTATGCTAGAAGATACTCGAAGGAGACTAAAGCTTAAAAATTTCCTGATACATTTTGATTTTGAATAGACACTAATTTTGGCAATGATCCAAAGAAGAATAGCTTTGAACCACACTTCGTTGGGTCAAACTATGTTGCGCGGCACAGCTATTCTTTCCAAGGCGTCAGCCTTTCGGCAGCTGTGCACTCTCAGAGAGAACCCCATCTTTCCCCTGCCTGGTAGTTGGAGCCACCTGGTAGCTGTTAGGTTTTTACTCCAAAGCCGCTTGTGAGTACAACACAGAGCATGCACGCTGGTGAACGCCATCAAATCTGAACTCTTTCCTCCTTAGAGAAACCTTAAAAATAGTTTTTCTCCCCCTCTCCTACTGGAGTAGAAACAAGAGGAAAAGCAGAAGGGCAGGCAGTGGAAGTTGGAGCAGCTGCTTGTACTCTGCTGTGACTCTAACTAGTGGGACAGTCACGGCCATTTGAGTTCACTGACGGGGCGATGCCTTTGCAGTGGACTTGACCTGAGTTGAGAGAGGGAGCTCGTGACCAGCCTTTGTGTTTGTTGTTGTGCCGACCAGAGTGACCTCCTGTGACTGAATTTGATCTTTTATTAAAAAAAAAAAAACCATTGAGTTTCTAATACTTGGAAGTGAATTAGTGCATTTTGGAGAAACCTGTGCCGTTATTTTTTTTTCTTTTCCTTTTGCTAGCAATGCTACTTTGTTGCCTGAGATTACATCTTAGACATATTCTGTATCCAGAAGCAGGGTGTTTGATTGAAAATGGCTGTAGTACACCATGTATTTGACAGATGTCACAATCATGACATCTGCAGCCTGAAACACTTGGTGTTTTTATGGAAATGTCTTTCCTGGGTTCACACTCACAAGACCAGCTAACACTGTCCCTGAGTCCACATCTCCACGGTTACCTTGTTCCTGTCCTCCGCTTCTTTGTGGTTTTCTTCACGTTGGGTTTCTAGAGAACCCCCTCTTTCCAACAACCTCTGCGTTCCTAGCACATAGCTACCCTGAGCGATTCCATCTGTTCTGTGGTTTCTCTCTTGCAACCACACCTGGTAATATCTTAATCTACACCTTCAACACAGTCTCCTAAAACTCAGACACGTCCATCTACCTAACTGTCCAGTAAGCTCTTGTTTCCTCAGACTGACATGGAGCACACCGCCTGCCCCACCACACCTTCTCCACGATCTCTCAAACTCTCAAACAATCTCTTACCTCTACCCACCTACATCTAAGTCTATGGCATCTCGCTGGCTGTGCTTGTTCCTTTATCTCTGTGATGACCCACTTGACATAAGTCAAGTAAGTCTTATTTGGGGTCATGAAGTCAGAGGTGTGTGATAAGATGAAGAAGACCATGAGTGATGGTGGGGAGTGTGTAGTAGAGGAAACCCACTCAGCTCATAGCAACCAAAAAGCAAAGGAAGAAAAAAGAGGCTAAGGACAAAATACATTGCCATCAAGGCATGTCCCTCCCTGTACCCTGGCTTCTACCTCCTAGGCTTTCCAGTACCTCCCAGTCTCCCCTTCAGCTGTGAAAACATCAGTGGATCGATCTACTCATGATGTCAAAACAAAACAAAACAAAACAAAAACCAAACCAAACCAAACCAAAAACAACAACAAAAAAACCCTCATGATCCAATCACCCCTCAAGGCCCCGCCTTGAACAAAAGCATACCCTTGTCATCCTGACACTAAATAACCACTCCTCCAGCCTTGTTGTTCTAGGACCATGGTTGTATCATAACACAAAATGCAGTTTTACTTCACAAGTCCCTATAGTCTTCAACTGTCCCAAGTATTGAAAGTCCATGTCTCATCTGAGACTCGAGGCAGTCTTTACCTGTGAATTCCTATAAAGTTAAAAAAGTAAAATCCAACACAGTAGAAGAGAATAAACATTCTCATTCCAAAGGGAGGAAATAGGGTGTAATAAAGTTTGGAACAAAACAGACCCAGAAGGGCAAACAGCATATACTTTACCTCCATGTTCAGCATCTTGGACTCAGGGTAGAACCATCTGCACTCCAAAAAGCACTGGGCATCCTCATCTTCCAGTTCTGCTCCTGGAACACACAGGGCTGCTCTTTGGTGCAGACTTGGCCCCATGTTTGATATTTCCTCGGTCCGTGACTCACCCACAACCTGAGGTCCCTGTGCAGTGACATCTCAGGGCCTCAGCTCATGGAATCTGACCACACCACACGTCCCCTGCCTGTGGAGACCTGTGGTACAAGACGAGATGACTCCACCAACCTTGCACCTTTCGTGCCTATGAGGTAATGCCTCCACATCCTGCTACCAGCTTGGAATAGAGCCTGGCTCCTGTGGACCCCGGTTCCCACACTTCTCTGCTGACCCTGGGGAAATACTTCCCAGACAGTTGCTTCCCAGAAGCAGGGAGCCATTTTGCTGTCCTCGTCCCCTCTCTCCCCTGTCAAATGAATGCGTGTTTTTCAGATTGGATCCTTCGATGGGTGGGACCTTGCCTTTACCACCGATTCGTCGACATGGAGTTTTTGTTTCTCACACTTCTTTCTGCAACTTTAAATTTGCTCCCACAGCTCCTCACTAAGGTTCACATTTTCTTTCCTGTTGGTCACTGAGCACCTGTGGTGCACGCCTCAGACTCAGCCCTAGGTGCAAATCTCCTCCTCCACCAAAAAAGAAAAAAAATTAGTCCACTATCCCTTACTTCCGCCCCAGGCAAGTTCTAAAGACACGGACAGAAAGCAACCTGATTCTTCACCAGAAGGAAGCAAGGATGGCTTCCAGCCTGGGTTGCGCTGCAGTTCCTGCTCCACCTCATGCACAAGGCTGCCACTGCATTCCTCTCAGCGTTCTGATATTCCAGATCCCCACCGGCCTGGCCCCGTAAGCTCTGCTTTGTAGACCACAGCTCCAAACACTTCCCTGTTACTCTTGGAAGCCTACGCGCCACATGGCAGATTTACCCCGGGATCGGCTCCACTCCCACTCTTGCTGCTGTGACAAAACACTGACAAAAAGTAACTTAAAAAAGAAAAGGGTCTGTTGTGGCTTATAATTTGAGCGGAAGTCCAAGATGGCAGAGGGAGCAGGTCAGCAGAGGCTTGAGAGCTGGTCACACTATCTCCTGTCAGAAAGCGGAGAGTGATGAATGGTCACGCCCTCCTCTTTGTCCTTTTTGTTCATTCCACGAATGCCTGCAGTTAGCAAGGCCTTTCCTAATTATCCTAATTATTTTCTAATTATGCTAATCTTAGCAACACCTAGGCTTGTCTCCTAGGTGATCCTAGATCCTGCTAGTTAATAACCAGAGTTGAACATCTAGTAGGAAAAGCCTTTCAGGATTTAGCTCATGTCTGCTTTTATCAAGTTGTTCATAGCTCAGGCAGTATTTGAACCCCAAGCTCACTAAGCCTGCTGTGGTTTTTCTCACGGACACTGCTTTCTGTAAAATAATCCTGACGCAATTGTCACTTCCACATATTTTACTAGCCAAGCTGCCAAAGAAGTTTCAGGACAGAAAAACTTGTACGGGAGATCAGAACTGCTGATTTCCCTGACCATTAGCTTCAGCAAATGTGTAACAAGAAGTAAAGAGGAAGACGGGGCTGTCACCCTTGATAGGAGAGGCAACAAGCAGGGAGGAAGGCCGTCCCCCGGCTAAGTGATGGAACACTACTAGAGCCAATGAGGTTAGGTGGAGCCGTGACCAGGAGTAAGACGGCTTAAGCCACTGTCACGTGCTTCCTCCACTGGAGGGCAGGCTCCTTGGCGGCCACTGTCCACACTCATAGAATCCTCAACCACAGAGTTTCAGTCTCTAACCCTGTGTCAAGCACAAGTGGGGCTCACAGTGAGAACATCTCAGCGCCATCCACAGGAGGCAAAGTAGGTCTCTACAGAGGCAGTGGGTGCCCAGGAGCAGCAAGACAAAGGCCCCCGAAACCGTGTTTGATGTTATCAACCCCCTTGTCAATGTTTGATGCCTTTTGTGGAAAAGTATTGTGTTTTGCGCGTGCTGTAGCTCTGTAATGATCTTCTTGATGAATCTGTCTGAAGAGGGAGCAGCTCAAACTCCCAGGAAGGCACGGCATATATGCCCAGTCTCTGGGTGTGCGCTCACACTCTTGGTGTGTAAGTGAGCACTAGTTAGTGCCCGTGTCTGCCGCTCTTCCCAGGTGCGTGAAGCAGAGCCGGCTGAATGCCTGGTCTGCCTTTCTTCTGTTTCTGTCTCATGAATAGGACGGTAAAAACCTGAAGCGGCTTCCTGGGAAAGCACTGAGTTCTTAAGCCCTAGCACTCCGCAGGGCTGTTGGAAAGGAGTGTCCCCCATGCCATCAAGTGAAGATGAGGGCTCTCGGGTTGGTGACAACCCAGCAGGACGAGTGTCCTGACCAGTGTCCAGAGGGAGGAAATGTAAAGACAGAGACAGAGGTGGGAGGGACACAGGCTGGCAGCGGCAGGCAGCCATGGCAGGGGACAACCGGACCCCAAAGGTCACTGGAGGAGGAGGCTTCCTGCCGACACGTCTGGCAAGCTGACCTGGGAGAAGCTAAAGGTCAGTGTTTTGAGCCTCTCCCTTCATGTCACTTTGCTACAGTGCCAGTTAGGACACAAACAAACAGATAATCACAAGGCCAATGAGACTGTATAGGAAAAGCAAGGTGTGTTGTTTTTGTAAGTTTCCATAACAGCAGTCAGTCATTTCAGAGCACATCCTGATTGGGTATTCAATCGCCTGTCACAGCAACAACTCAAGTTAGCTCAAATGTCCCTTTGTAGGACCTTAAAGAAAATTTATGTGTTCTCCTAAAATATTCTGTTCAGCATCACAAGTTACTGTTTGGTCAAAGGGCCCAGAGCTGGGGGCGCAGTCCTGTGAGTTCATATGATGTTGTTTGTCGAATATTAGGACTCAATCAGTAGAGCTTAGCTGGAGTGCTACCACGCTGCAGGGTTGCTATAGCAACACCAAACCGATGAATGGACCACCTCCCAGAGACAGGGCTGTGAGTAAGTGTGAAATTGATTCGGTTGTACACAAGAACACATTCAAGCCAATTTTGTGAGGATAAAATTTCTGGTAGGAAACTGCATTTTTAATGAATTAGGTGTTATGAATATGATATTAAATATTTGCTCTGGATATTCCACTAATGTGGTATTTAAAAATTAAGAGTGCTGTGCTAATTTTGTGCTGCATTGTTTAATTTCTATTTTGTACTTATTTTGGGTAACACTCGTTTGTTTCCACTCATTTAATTTATGTATCTAATACAGAGTTTTGCGCCTGAGGTTAATATTTCAGGTCTATCTTTATAGTTAAGCTGCTCAAGTGTTTGGATATTTCACACTAATCATGCTTAGAGCAGCGTGTTTTTGTTGCCATCTTTAAAAAAAGAAGTATAAATGGGGGTTGTTCTGTGCAGACATTGTCTTAACGTAACATTTGTTAATTGCATTTTGCATTGAACAGTATCTATGTAGTAAGATGTGCAAGTCAGGGACAGCAAGTATTTTAATATTTCAGAGCATAGGAAGATTCTGGCTTGGCTTTATGGAAACAGTGCATTCACACACTATCGCTTTGTGTTTAGAACTCATTTTAGGAGCCATGTATCGTGTAGTATGTCTAGGCATTAAGCATAGCTTAAACATGTTTACTGTGTTCCTTTAAGGTAAGTTGCTTACTGGGGAGCTGTGCTGAAATGATGGGGTTTGCCCCCACTCCTTCCTCACAACTCGCAGGCTTTGCCTATACTACAGGATTGGTGAATGCACTGAGCCTGGCCCTATGTGAGTGAGCATCCTTCCAGGGCTTTCTCTAAGGGTCTGGCTCTGGCTCTACCACAGGCTCCATCCAAGGCTCTAAGCACCTGTTCTGTGTAAGGGTCTCACTGGGATGTGCTGGCTACCATCCCCACCCTCTGACATGTGGTGTAGCTCATTTTAACAGGGTGCATGTATCAGGCACAGTCAGCTGGAAATGAGAGCATGTCTCATCTCTGGGGACACCCCTCCCCTCCCCCCAATACCAAGGGCTGTTGACTTTCCCATTAGTTCAGCTTGTAGGACGGAGGAGCATGACTTGCTTGCATAACGGAAAGCAGCATTTGCTCTTTTCTCTTCCTCCATAGGCTGCCACGGATGGTGTTTGCCAGACTCTGGCAGAACCATGCGCACAATGCATTTCTCCCTTGCTGACTAAATGAGGAGCTCTGAGGGAAAGCGCGCCTGACTATGCTTGTGACTTCCCGAGAGCTACGTCCAACACCCTTCATGATTTTGGTGAAATTGGGCTTGTGCTTTTTAACTAAACCCAAGGCAGTATACCACAAAACACTTTTTTTCTTCACGTCTTAAACTTTGGAGATTGTTTAAACAAATTAGCACATTGAAATAATTCCATAAATTAAATCTTGCTTTAAACTCAATCATACTCTTAAGGTGTTACCTATTTTTTTTTTAAAGTTTGTTAAACCATGCCAACCTAAAGAAAGCTAACTGTTCCAACAAACTTGCCAAGTCACTTTGTTCACTCCACAGTCGCTTTGGGTAATGATGCTGTTTCCTAGTGCAGAAGCAGTAAGTGTATCCAAAATAGAACCAAATAGAAGAGAAGGGAGGCATCCCTACACCCAACAGCACTTCATCTGTGTTTGGCCCTGAGATAACTGAAACTGATGCTTCTATCCTGAGTGAGCTTTTACGCACAGGTGCCTGCCTGGGCTAGCTTGGGCTAGCTTGGGTTAGCTTGGGCTGATGCAGCAAGATGCCACTGTCTGAATGGTCTCTAAGCAAAGGGATCTGCTGATCTGCTCTGTACTTTGTGGATGTTGAAGGACTGAGGTCAACATCCAGTTCTGCAGACACAGCAGCGCCTTGTGCACATGGGCTCACAGGCAGCAGGAGGCTGAAGGGCTCCCTGGTCTTCTTTTGAGCAGGTGCTGTGTTATCTGCTCACTCTCTACCCTCATCGCTTACTCACTCCCTAAAGGCTCCGCCTCCAGATCCTACCACATAGAGGGGCAGGATTGCAACACACCAGAGGATCTATTCAGCGTGTTACACATCTTCATCTAAAGAGGAGGACGCTGGGAACAGTACAACGACTCACTTTAAAGTCACCGTCACGTTCACACCAGCGTACGGTTCAGTCCAGCCTTTCAGGGATCTCTACTTAGTAAGTTATTTACACAAACTCCACCATCGGGTAGGCTGCTTACAGTGTACACATTGAAAACTGCTTCATGCACCCTTGAGTTATTTCAGCATAGATGGGCATGTGTGTGAGTAAGTATGTATATGAGTCACTGCAAATATTCATCATAATCCTTTATGAGGTGCAGGCATCGATGGGGTGTGCCTGGAATACTTGGAACAGTAAGGGCTCCTGTGACCTCGTCTCATTTTTATGTGTTAGACAGGACTTCAGAGATCACATGACTAGCTGAAAATTACGTGAGTTGTATATTTTTGATAGTGGTAAAGCCATGAGTTTATATAATTTTTTAAAAATTTTTTTGGCTCCTTGTGAATTTCATATCATGTACCCAAATCCCACTCATCTTCAACTTCATCCCCACCCTCTGTCTTTGCAACCTGCTCCCTAAAATTAAACACACACACACACACACACACACACACACACACACACACACACACACACATACACACACACACCACACCCCACCACCACCTCACTGTGGAAACTGTAGTGTGTCACAGTGTGTCCCAGAGTATATATCCTTTTGTTCACACTTCTTTGCTGGCAAATGTTTGTTGCCATGAGTCATCGGTCTGGTTTGCGGCCTCTGGCTTCTGCTACACTATTAGTGCTGGAACTCACTGGGTCTGCTCTGGCTTATCCCTCCACTTTCCCATGTCACAAAGATCCTGCAGCTCCAGCCGTTCATGGATGGGGTAGATGTTGGAGTGGGCCAACTCAGAGCCGTGGATTGAGCCTGGATGGTAGCCGAGCTGGTCAGCTCACCAACTCTCCTGCACTCACAGCCCCAGAGTAAGCTCTCCAGCATGGTCGGCCCCCCTACCCCCAGATCTCTAGCTGTCCTGCTCTCATACCCTTAGGGCTGGCTCATCTGCTCTACTGTGCTGCCCAGGTCGGGTGTGGGTGCTCACTCCCTGGAGTGCTACAGCCAGCAAGGGGATAAGCCAGCTTTCCCACGCTTGTGACCTTGGGGCCAGCTCTCCTGCCTGCGTGGCGAGGGGCAAAGGGAGTAGTGCGTCTCTCCCTTGTCCGTGCCACCTCATGGCAGATGAGATTTTTAAGCTGTTCGTAATTTTCTTAAAGCTCATTAAAAACCATGGGATTTATTTTCACCGAGAGATAAAATAAGACATTGTAGTCATGACTATAACACATCTAATCCAGAAATTTTATTTAGAAAATAATTCTGTCTGTGATAAAAATAATAACAGGCCTAACACAATAAAAACAGACAGACAAATCCTTGTCACTTTATGAGTACTGAATATGTCTTGGGACCATGCACCATGCTTCAATTTCATTATTAATTTTTAAAACCTTCTAAAGTGGTGCTATCGTGTCAATTTTATTCTTATCTTTTCTTTTTTTACATTTGATGTTTTGCGGGTGGGCGTGGGTGTGCACACTCGTGCCTGGTGCATTTGTGGAGCTCAGGGGCAACATCCAGGAGTCAGTTCTCTTCTTCCTCTTCCTCTAGGTGGGCCTTGGTGACTGCAGTCAAATTGTCACAAGGCTTGTTATCAGTCACTTTTACATGCTGAGCCATCTCACCGCCCTTCATTCGTTTCGAGGTGAGGGAGTTGGGTGTGAGGTTTCCATCCATGTCTGTCTGAACCTTAACATCAGGAATGGCTGCTCTGGGATTCAGGTGCCGTGTCAGGTGTAAGTTCCTGCTGAGAGACGAGGCGATGGCTTCCAGAGTGGTTACTGTAAACATGCAGCTCGGGCATGCACACAGGGGGAAGTCATGCTACAGCATGGCAGCTCGGGCATGCACACAGGGGGAAGTCATGCTACACTAACACAGCTACTGTGCCCACAGGCACGGACTAGAGGTTGGTACCGAGGACACATTATTTCAAGGAAGATATTCTACGGAGTAAAATATGGGGTAATAGTATGATGTTTGTGATCTTCTTATTAAAGTGTTTGAGATAAATTTAATGCACATTATTTTCCTTCGATCACTTAGATGGAAAGTTCTAACAAGGCAACTTTGTGCTGTGTCTTCCATGGCTTTTCCCTAAGGCACTAACAACACTTTGATGACTGAATCTGTGTGAGCCTTAGAGATTTGGGAATTGGTTCACTGGTTGAGGATGAGAGGATGTAGGGAAGATGAAAGCCAGGGGATCAGAGGAACACACCAGACTGATGACTAGCCCCAGGACCAAGCAAAACCACATTTGTCAAGGGTTGTGAGCAGCTAAGAACAGCAAAACCAGAATAATTGATGCCAAAGCTGGGGAGGACTATAGATGTTTGTGCCACGACATTGGTGACAAGTCTAGAAATTTCTAAAGTAGCCAAAGGCTTGGCATAAGTGTTGGAGGGAATTAAATTTTAATTTTTTTTTGTTTGTTGTGCACTAAAACATAATTTAAAGAATTGTCACACGTTCAGGTCATGGGCACATGAGCTAAGCTCATGGTCATTATCAGAAGCGACTGCACTGTGGGCTTTCTGTGTGGACCTTCACATCTTAGCAGCTCAAAGCAAAGCAGAGGAATGGATCAAGGGTCGTCCTGTGCTGGAAAAGAGATCTAGCTGAAAGTTCTACACTTGTCTGCACGTGAGTCTTCACGGCTTTGAATAAATGGCTCAGTGTCACCTTTGCCTCCGTGGTGTTGGGTTGGGCTCCCGACACTGGTGCTTCCTGTGGTCTGTTAACTCTAGTCCACGCCTTCAGTCCGTTCCCATGAGATTTTAACTATATGATCTGTACCTTTTCAGCATTCAGAATATAAGCAGCATTTGTTTTATTTGGAAGACTTGAGATTTTACAGCATTATAGAGATTACAGAGCCAAGGGGACCGGCGGTGAGAAGATCACTGGCTTCACACTTCTCATCTGCAGTGTATTTAAGTGGGGACATTTCCAGGAAGTCCTCACGAGGCCTCAAACCCCTGTGGCTGATCAGTCGTAATGTCTCCACCGTCTCCATCAGCTGCCGCTGTTCGTAGACTTCCCATAGCCCTTTGCTGCCCCAACCCCTCCCCCAACTCATTCTCTTCATGTCAGAGCAGCCAAGACTACCGTGATCCCAGCTGTGTCTCTCAATTTTGGCTCTGAAGATCCCTGCCTACTTTAAAGCCTACTTAAAAAAAAAATCTAATCTGAAGTTCTGTTTGGCAGAACTGCTAAATTCTGAGAGGGTGTTTATGTCACCTCGGTCACCGGCCTTCACTGTAGTAACACGTGATCGGCACACGGCCCTGCTGCTGTCTAAGTGGCACTGGGGTCTTGCCTCTTGCTTGATGACCTGGTTTCAGCTGAGAGCATGCGTTGCAGATGAGCTGGGCTTGGTTCTGCCCCATAGGTCATCATCCTGTTGATCCTGGCAGTGGAAGCAGACACTGCTTACCTGGGATGAGACAGATGCTTTCAAGTATAAGCAGAAGCTCCCAGTGCCTCCTAATTTCTCTGGCTGTAGCTGCCACAGCAAATCCTGTGGCCATATCCAAGTGCCTCCCCTTACCATGAGGCCTGGGAGAAGCATGTGGGCAAAGACGCAGATGTGAATTCCAGCTGTGGAGTGAGCGAACGTTGTGGGTTCGAATCCACCATAAGGAGTGAGACTAGAGGTTATTTTACTTTTCATAATATTTACCTTTAGAAATATTTTTTAAATAAATACTAGTTACTTTAGTAGATGGGAAATAATATTTTTAAATGGAAATTTAAATGGTGGATTTCCATATATTTAAATGGAAATTTAAAAATAGGTATATCTTAATATGCTATGTTTAAACTTATAGATTTAAAAATGTTTTTACATGTATATTTACATTATTGCACATTTTGCTGAAGATGTTTTTCAGCTGTAGGAGTTCTCTGGTGGAATTTTGGGGATCACTAATGTACACAATCATATCATCTGCGAATAGGGATAATTTGACTTCCTCATTTCCCATTTGCATCCCCTTGATCTCCTTTTGTTGTCTTATTGCACTGGCTAGAACTTCAAGTGTTATATTGAAGAGACATGGAGAGAGTGGGCAGCCTTGCCTGGTCCCTGATTTTAGAGGAATTTCCTTGAGTATCTCTCCATTTAATTTGAGTTGGCTATTGGATTGCTGTATATGGCCTTTATTATGTTTAGGTATGTACCTTTTATCCCTGATCTCTCCAAAATTTTAAACATGAATGGGTGTTGGATTTTGTCAAATGCTTTTTCAGCATCTAAGGAGATGATCATGTGGGTTTCTTCTTTCAGTTTACTTATATGGTGGATTACATTGGTGGATTTCTATATATTAAATCGTCCCTGCACGCCTGGAATGGAGTCTACCTGGTCATGGTGAATGATATCTTTGATGTGTTCTTGTATTCGTTTTGCAAGTATTTTATTGAGTATTTTTGCATCAATGTTCATGAGAGAAATTGGTCTGAAATTCTCTTTCTTCGTTGGGTGTTTGTGAGGTTTAGGTATCAAAGTGACTGTGGCCTCACAGAATAAGTTTGGTAATGTTCCATCCATTTCTATCTGTTGGAGTAGCTTGAAGAGTATCAATATTAGCTCTTCTTTGAAGGTCTGGTAGAATTCTGTGCTGAAACCATCTGGTCCTAGACTATTTTGTTGTTGTTGTTGGGAAACTTTTATTGACAGCTTCTATTTCTGTAGGAGAAATAGGACTATTTAATTTGTTTATGTTTATCTCATTTTGATTCAATTTTGGCAAGTGGAATTGATCAAGAAAATTGTCCATTTCCCTTAGGTTTTCAAGTTGTGTGGCATATATTCCTTTGAAGTAAGATCTTATGACTCTTTCTATTTCTTCAGTGTCTGTTGTTATATCTTCCTTTTCATTTCTGATTTTGTTGATTTGGATAGTGTCTCTCTGCCTTTTAGTTAGTTTGGCTAATGGTTTATCTTGTTGATTTTCTCAAAGAACCAGCTCCTGGTTTTGTTGATTCTTTGAATTGTTCTCTTTGTTTCTAATTTATTGATTTCAGGCCTGAGTTTGATTATTTCCAGACATCTACTCCTCTTAGGTATTCCTGCTTCTTTTTTTCTAGGGCTTCCTGATGCGTCATTATGTTGCTTATGAGATGTTTCCAATGTCTTTATGAAGGCACTTAGTGCTATGAATTTTCCTCTTAGCACTGCTTTTAATGTGTCCCACAAATTTGAGCATGTTGTTCTTTCATTTTCACTTGGGAACTCCCACTGGGTTGGGGGTGGCTAGTTAGTTTTCTTCCCTATTCCCTCCAGCCAGTCCAGTCTCTCCCGAGAGCATCAGGGACCCTGCTGGGCTGTAGAGACTGGCTAGGCTGGGTCAGTTCTGCCAAATACACAGGAACAGTCCTCTGGGGCAGGTAGCTAGGTTTCTGCTCAATCCAATTCAGACTGTGCAGCTGTGGCTGGATAATGTGTCCACAGCTGCCTGGGCACCTGGAGTTTTCTGTGGACTGGCGTGGGGTGGGGGTGGAGGTCTGAGTTCAGATCCACCCATTTTCCTGAGATTTCCCCAGGCCAGCAGCTCCGGTGTCTCCCTGCCCAGAGTTCAGTCCCAGATACCGAGTTCATGCTTTAGAGCAGGGCTGTTGTTTGCAGGCGGGTTCAGGTCGCAGTGCTACAGGGCAGGGCTGCTGTTTGCAGGTGGGTTTGGGTTGCAAAGCATTCCTTTCTCCCAGTTTGCTACATATAGTTTTTAATCACCACAAAATCAGAGTGTGGTCAGCAGCAAAGGTGAAGCTGGACAGAAGCCACATCTGATTGATCTTGTGAGTTGCACATACACTCTGTGTTTAAAGCTATACCCGACATACAGAAAGTGGCCACGGGCCCATGAATGCCCTCTGCCAATTTCAAAAAGCTGGTCCCATGTCCCAGACCCCACTTCTGCAGCCCTAAACTATGGGTAGCTCAGTTTTTATCTACATGGCATTGTTGACTCTTAAGTAGCTTATGGAGGCAGAATTTTCCAGGTCCCAAATCTGTCTCTGTCTTGGCTCAAGCTGGTTCTCAGACCATAACAATATCTTCCAAAGTCTAGCACAAGGTCTTAGCAGACCCTCTAACTTATTACAAATTTCTAGAAAGCATTAAGCCTGAGCCTACCATATGCCTTCCCTGTGGGGATGAAGGAAACTTTCCACGTGGTTCCCCAATAAGCCCACAAAAATGAGGCTGCCTTCCCTGATGGAGAACCTACCATGAATTTTCCCCAAAGGACTTTCCACAACTCTTCCCTCTCCTGGTCGACAATGTCTTGACTCTTTTGGTAAATGCAGGTGTCAAACTTTAGAGTACTAAAGAAAATACTGAAAATACCCAAGTGTGGATTAGGATCCATGGGCTTACTGTGTGGTGGCTAATTTTGGCTCTAGTGATGAGCAGGGCAGGGCATGGCCACTGGGTCAGAGTGAAGCTCACTCTCTGAAGAGGAGTTACCACCCAGCTTGCTGTGGTCCTGAGAATCATGGCAGCCATGGGACCTCTTAAGCTCTCTGGAATGCATGGGGGTCTAGGGATGTGAGATGCTGCCCACAGTCATATGGGTGACATTGTCCATGAGCAACTCTGAATTGTTGTGCTGTGAACTCAGATGTCTATAAGGACAAACCAAGAGAGCCACAAACAATGCTGGTGTAATCAGTTCCAGGTCACTTATGAGATACAAAATATGAGAAGCTGTGTCTGAAAATTATTACCCTTTTTAGCCACTTATATTTAACCTGAAAATATATAACCTGTCATAAAATTTTAATCATATTTAATACTAAGAGAATTAAATATAAATGAAGTATTATGGTCTTATTGTCAAAATGGCTGCAGCTTATATTTCTAATGATTTTACAGGAGTATCAGCTTGATGCCTTTCATTTGAGTCAACCTTTCTGAAATCCATTCACCACATGATTTTACCTGAAATGTTTTTTCCTCAAGGCTTTATCCAGGTTTCCCATCTTGTGATGGGATTCCCTGCTAGAACATTGAAGTCTGTACCGTGAGGAAGCTGTGTGCTAACCCCTCACCCACTGAGAGCCCTTTAGACAGGGTCATGATGATTCAGATAAGTGGCAGGTCCATAGTTGGGTCCTGGGGGCGGATGGTCTCCTGGGGTTAGCTGCGATCCTGGTTTCTGGTCTACAGGTTTGGATCATGGTGGGACTCTCATGGTGTGAGGATGGACTGAAGGGAAGGTGGAATCTCTGTGTCTCCAGGCTCTTGCCTCAGGGCAGATTCTTGTGTAGTCCTCTATCTGGCTTCTTTGCATCTGAGGCTCCCTTGTTTGCATGTCTGTGGTTGTTCGAGTGAAGATGGCCTCTGCAGGCTCATATGTTTGAATGATTGGTCTCCAGGAGCCAGAACTCTTTGGGAAAGATGAGGAGGTGTGGCCTTGTTGGAGGAGGTCGAGTCACCGGAGGCTGGCTCGGTGGCCCCACCCTCATTAAAGTCTCTCTGCACATGTGGATTAGGTGTAAACTCCCAGGTACTGTTCCAGTACCATACTTGCCTGATGCCATGCATCCCATTGTGATGGGCATGGCACACCCTGTGGAACTGTGAGCCCCAAATTAAATGCGTCCTTTTATAAGTTGCCATGGTTGTGGTGTTTTGTTGCAGCAATGGAAAAGTAACTAAGAAATACTCTGCTAACATTAATTTTGCCCTCTACATTGAGCTCCTGACCATGCCTTAATTTCCCTGGGAATTTTGGTAAATTCTCCTTATGTGATTTCTGTGGTTCTCAGACTCTGCATACTGCACTCTTTACCACTCTGTGATGAGGGACAGCAGAGACCAGGCGCTGTCTTATGTGTCCTGGACCTATTTTGGTTGCATCTATTTTTACGTTAGTAAAAGTGCTCAAGAAGCCTTCTCTTGAGTATGCTATAGAATTGATCCAGCAATTAATTAATAGGAAAGCTATGTTTTTTGTGTCTTAAAAAAGAGCCAACACAGCAGCAAACACAGTTGCTGAAAAATCATCAACCTGTTAGAGCTTCCCACTTATAATTTGTGAAATATCCAACAGGGGCTGATGAAACAGCTTTATACCTTCCCCATGCTATGAAACGACAGGGTGTGACCTGCTCATATGCTTTCCCATGGATGGATTCTCCATGGATAACTGTACTTTGAAGCCTACCCATGGCATGGAAAACATTTTTTAATCAAAATTTATTCAGGAATACGCACACACGGCCGTCAATTTCAGCAACTTTCTAACTGCACTATAATGTGCATCTTTAAGCACAGAAGGAATTAGGTTTGTTCTATAATGTAGATGCTCCTGTTGGCAGATAAATGGTTTCACACAAACGTGTTCACAGTTGAGGTACAGATATGAGATATTTGCCTGGGTGTTGTTTCAAAGACTCATGCAGAGGTGTGGACTGGAATGTAAATGATGGTTTTTAAAAAAATAATATGATTTATTTCAAATAACAGTGCTGGCCTTGGCAGTTCTCTCCAGTAGCAGCGGCTGTAATGAGTTATCCCTACTTGGAATCTTCCTTACTCTAACCCAGGACACAACTAAGCCTATACTCCCACTGCAGCACACTGCCTGACTTCCCCCAGAATACAGAGGCCACACTTGCTACAGCTGCAAGCCCACCAACCCCTGGGGTTTCCTTTCTTTAAAAAAAAAAAGATTTATTTATCTAGTATGTATGCAGTGCTTTACCTGTATGTACACCTGGAGGCCATAAAGAGGCATCATATCATGTTACAGATGGTTGTGAGCCACCATGTAGTTGCTGGGAATTGAACTCAGGACCTCTGGAAGAGCAGTCACTTCTCTTAACCTCTGAGCCATCGCTCGAGCCCCACCCCCACCCCTGCACCTGGGGTTTTCTTTTGGCCTTTCAAACTATGGGCATCTGGTATCAATGTCTTGTACTGGATTCATTCAGCCGATGCTATGAGCAGTATAGTTTTGACTTTGTGTGTGAGGTCAAGATCTGCCATTGTGGTCTGTCCCCTTAAACCTCAGCACAGTCCCTTGTTGATGTTTTGGGGTTGAATAAGTCAACAGGAGAATGTATTCTCTTATAGAAACTATGTGTTTTGGTTGCTTGGGGGATTTATTCTTATGACTTGAATGCATGTAGACAATGACCATATTATGTTCACACCTACAGTATGTTCACACCGACAGTATGTTCATACCCACAGTATGTTCATACCCACAGTATGTTCACACCCATAGTATGTTCACACCGGCAGTATGTTCATACCCACAGTATGTTCACACCGACAGTATGTTCACACCGACAGTATGTTCACACCCACAGTATGTTCATAATGTTCACACCCACAGTATGTTCATACCCACTGTATGTCCACACCCACAGTATGTTCACACCCACAGTATGTTCATACCCACAGTATGTCCACACCCACAGTATGTTCACACCCACAATATGTTCATACCCACTCTGATGCCCACTCTTTAGTTCCCTCTAGATGTTCCCAGACCAAAAATTAACCCCCCCCACCTCTCAACTTCATATTTTCTCCTTTTTTCTCTGTAAATAACCTGCTAGATGAGTTTAATGCTCATGAAACATCTTATAGGAGGGACAAGGAAGGTTGAAAGAGCCAGAGGATGGGGAGGAATGCTGTGAAATGTTGCCTTTCAGACTGAGGTTTTAATGGTTTTAATGTAGCCATACACACACAGGCATACACACACACACACACACACACACACACACACACACGTATAAACACATGCTGTTATTGAATTAGTGTGATAAAATGCTACAGAAATAATAATAATAATCCAAAAGATAATAGTGTTTTAGATGCCGTTGTTTCTACCACCAGAATCTCTGGGGACAGGGTAAGAGGTGGAGAGAGTGACTAAAGATGGAATAGTAAAGTTCTCCGGTTCCGATTCACTTACACAAAGGCCGACCATCCCAACAGAATCTGCATAGCACAGAGACCACTGAAGGAAGACATGGAAATACTTGAAAAGCTGGTGTATCATGTTAGCCTTTTAGAAATGTGCAAGCATATTGTAATTCACAAACAAGTATTATTAAAGCCTTGCTATTCAAATGCATTTGCAAAATTTGCATAAACCTTCAACACTGTGTGTTTGGAGGAAATTATACCTCTACATTTACTATCAAAAACCAAGACGATAAATCAAGGTGCAAACACCAAAATGCTCATAGTAATAAATATTTCATGTTGGTTTTATAATGCACTTTCTTGATCATTTTAGCCCAGTTGTGTAAAGGAGCCATGAATAATTATAAAGGAGGAGACAGTAGATATGAGAAAGGTAAGGAAAACACAAATTTATCAAATTACCTTCCTAAAAAAACCCTAAAATGAGATGATTATTTTTAGGGAATGGCACACTGAGAACTGTAATCAGTGTGTGGTTAGTGTTGTTTAACATAGAACAATTTAGGAGCCGTGTAATGTAGCAACCAACCCATTCAGCTCTCAGAGACAACTCAATACTTAAATGCTGGTGTCTATAAGCCTAGCACCTGCATCCCCACACCTCTCCCATCACACCTCTCCCATCACACCTCCCCCATCACACCTCCCCCATCACACTTCCCCGATCACACCTCCCCCATCACACCTCTCCCATCACACCTCCCCCATCACACTTCCCCCATCACACCTCTCCCATCACACCTCCCCCATCACACCACCCCATCACACCTCTCCCATCACACCTCTCCCATCACACCTCTCTCATCACACTTCTCCCATCATACTTCCCCCATCACACCTCCCCATCACACCTCCCCATCACACCTCTCCCATCACACCTCTCCCATCACACCTCCCCCATCACACCTCTCCCATCACACCTCCCCATCACACCTCTCCCACCTCTCCCATCACACCTCCCCCATCACACCTCTCCCATTACACCTCCCCCATCACACCTCTCCCATCACACCTCCCCATCACACCTCTCCCATCACACCTCCCCCATCACACCTCCCCCATCACACCTCCCCCATCACACCTCTCCCATCACACCTCTCCCATCACACCTCTCCCATCATACCTCTCCCATCACACCTCCCCCATCACACCTCCCCCATCACACCTCCCCATCACACCTCTCCCATCACACCTCCCCCATCACACCCCCATCACACCTCCCCCATCATACCTCCCCCATCACACTTCTCCCATCACACTTCTCCCATCACACCTCCCCCATCACACCTCCCCATCACACCTCCCCATCACACCTCCCCCATCACACCTCTCCCATCACACCTCTCGCATCACACCTCTCCCATCACACCTCTCCCATCACACCTCTCCCATCACACCTCCCCCATCACACCTCCCCCATCACACCACCCCCATCACACCTCTCCCATCACACCTCCCCCATCACACCCCCCATCACACCTCCCCCATCATACCTCCCCCATCACACTTCTCCCATCACACTTCTCCCATCACACCTCCCCCATCACACCTCCCCCATCACACCTCCCCCATCACACCTCCCCCATCACACCTCCCCCATCACACCTCCCCATCACACCTCCCCCATCACACTTCTCCCATCACACCTCTCGCATCACACCTCTCCCATCACACCTCTCCCATCATACCTCTCCCATCCCCTGCTTCCTTCTCCTCTTACCCTGGGCCTTGGCACTTAGTGGCCCCCACACCAGGCCCAGCAGATCACAAGCTCACTCTTACCACCTTAAACACCTGTCTACAGTGTTCTCTCCTTCTGACATGTCTCCTTCAATCAATTCCCATCAGAAAAAGTAAAAATAAAAATGGTCTTGTTTTGGGTTGTCACCAAGGCTGTGGCATGCACACTCCACACTACCTGGATGAGCCTGACCCCAGCATCCATCTGGCACAGGGCATTCCTGACTGAGGGTCTGTCCTTTCATGGGTACGGTGTAGTATCTTGTCCTTACTCAATGAAGCTGTACAACGTTGCATGCTGGGAGTGATGGTCAATTGAACACAGGATTCTGCTTCTCACATTTTATCATGTGGCTTTCTGTTTGCAAGTCTGTGGTGTCTCTATTAATTCACCATTATCTTTCCTTTGGGTCGTGCTAAACTGAAATCATTTCTGTATCATACTTTATATCATCCTGAAATGAATATGTGAAATAGTAAATGTTGGTTAGTCAGTAATCACTAAAGCAAAGAAAACCCAAAGAAGAAATTGGTGCTCAGTACTACTTTTGATGCCCCCCTCATGGCATTTCCGTAGCTATTCAAGTAGATGTATATTGAACATCTTCCTGCCTTTTGTTTTATGTCTATCTTTCTGTTTCTATCTCTTACCTAGTTCATTCTCCCCCTTCCCCCTCCCTCCCTTCTCCCTTCTCCTCCCTCCCTCCCCCTTCCCCCCTTCCTCCCTCCTTCCCTCCCCCATCCCCCCTCTTCCTTCCTCCTTCTCTTCTTCCCTCCCTTTCTGTCCCCCTTCAATGATATTTGCCTATTCTAAAAAAGTCAGAATCCATTATCAAGTATTTTCTTTATCCATGACTCTGGGAAATTGGGGTTAATTTGGAAGAATATTTCATGGACAGTTCAATATTCTGGTCACTTAAGAGCCATAGGAGGAACACAGAGCCACAGGCAAGCCTCAAAACAGGCGCCATAATGTCATGGCTTTATTCACACCACCCTCTCCAGCCTCAGTACCTTTGGAACATGTTTTCTGCCTTTGCCTAGATTTCTAAATGTGCACAATAAACACATAGAGACAGGCACACATGCACACAGGCACACACACACACACACACACACACACACACAGATACATACATGTTTCATAATGCATAAGATGTTAATTTAAATGTATCAAGTAGTTATAATCATATCAGTGAGATCTTTTGAGTTCTTGATGGCCATTTTATAAACCCTCTATTTTCTTAAAAACAAACAAACAAACAAATAAACAAACAAACATATTTCCAGCATAAACTGTATTGACAGGACATTTTCTGTTGCATATTGAGAAAACAAACATTTCATTTAAAATATACCAAGCTTTAACAAAACCCTGAAATTTGCACCTTTTTCAGTGTTTTTTTTTTTTGTATGCCACTATACCACAGAATGACTTAAGACTTATTAAAGATTAGCGGCACTATGTTACACTGCTAAAATCATGTTTCATAGGATGCGTAGCTTAGTAACGGTGCCATTTTTAGGCTCCCCTCCCGAGCCTAGTGAGCTTCCACTGTGCAGATGATGGACCCCAAGTTTGGGCAAGCACATTTGGATTGAATTTTTACCCTCTCTTCGAAATATGTTGAGTTCCTAGTTGACGCTGCTTGTGTGTGTGAGCATATTTGGAAATAAGGTCTTTGCAGATTCAATCAAAGGTCATAGTGAATTAGAGTGAGCCCAAATCACGTTCAGTCATCACTGTCCTTAGATAAAGAAGAGAATGAGGGATCAGATATGCGTACAGAGGAAAACCACGCAAAGATGCTCAGACAGAAGAGGCATCAATGGTAGTCACAGGCAGATGGAGGAGGAGACAGAGCAATGTCTACATAAACCAAGGAATGCAAAGATTGTTGTCCTCCACCAAAAGCCAGGAGAGGTGAAGACAGATTCCTCCTAGAGCCTCAGGCAGGAGCATAGACCTTGAGCTCAGAGACAGAGCATCTGACACTGCGAGAGAGCTCCCTTCCAGAGTAAAGCTTCTGGTTTGTGCTGCTGGGTTACGGTGGCCATGGACCAATGATGCACTGTGGACATCAGAGGATGATGCACCGTGGGCACCAGAGGATGCTGAAGGTTGGGGGGGGTCAACTCATATTATACAGGGACCTAAAAGAGTTTCCATAGTCCACTGCTGACCCTTGTAGCTCTCTTGTCCTTGCCATCACCCTGAGTGTCTCTGCAGTTGGCCAAGATTGTTGAGGGGGACCCTCCAGTGGCACCATAACACCTGGGTCTGTGAGCGAGTTGCATGTTGGAAAGTCGTGTCTCAAGGGAACCGCAAGGCACCAAGAGGGGTGGGTGAGGTTTCTGCAGACTAGAGACTAAGATGAGGCTGATTCTGTCTGTCAGAGAGTGAGGTTGGTTGCTAAGAACTCAACTGCACCCCAAACACAAAAGGGCCGTGTCCAGCCTCGCTTTGAGAACAGAGCAGATTGCTGACCTCAGCAGATGCTGTTGAATCCTTGGCTTCTGTCACTAGAGCTGTCTGCTTCTGAGGCCCCTGAGTGGTTCCATTCCCGTCTTCCTTTGGGCACTGGGCTGTTTTTCTTTTCTATTTTTGGTTTCCAGTCAATGGCCTTTCATAATGATGGGAAGGAAACAACAACAAAATCCAACTTCATGACTTATTTCTTCTCACAATAGTGGGCAATGTGTTGTAGAGAGAAAAGGACTCAGACTTAGCTTGACTTTCGCTGAGCCTTTGTCTTTGTCTACTCTTGTCTCTTTTTGCTCCCTCCTCCCTTTCACTGTGTAAATGACCTACTTTGAAGCTGCAAATAAAAGGAAGTTAAATGGGCTTTTATTTGGCCCCTGATCCTGCCTTTTTCTCTAGAAAATTTGGAAAGAGTCCTGACTCTGAGGGTGACGTGGCTGAGGGAAGGGAGAAAAGAGAGCATGTGGCCTGGCACACCTCCATCTGCAGGTGTGTCCCAGTGGCATGCCTCCATCTGCAGGTGTGCTCCAGTGGCATGCCCCCTTCTGCAGGTGTGCCCCAGTGGCATGGCCTCTTCTGCAGGTGTGCCCCAGTGGCATGCCCCCATCTGCAGGTGTGCCCCAGTGGCATGCCTCCATCTGCAGGTGTGCCCCAGTGGCATGCCTCCATCTGCAGGTGTGCCCCAGTGGCATGCCTCCATCTGCAGGTGTGCCCCAGTGGCATGCCTCCATCTGCAGGTGTGCCCCAGTGGCATGCCCCCTTCTGCAGGTGTGTCCCAGTGGCATGCCTCCATCTGCAGGTGTGCCCCAGTGGCATGCCCCCTTCTGCAGGTGTGCCCCAGTGGCATGCCTCCATCTGCAGGTGTGCCCCAGTGGCATGCCTCCATCTGCAGGTGTGCCCCAGTGGCATGCCTCCATCTGCAGGTGTGCCCCAGTGGCATGCCCCCATCTGCAGGTGTGCCCCAGTGGCATGCCCCCATCTGCAGGTGTGCCCCAGTGGCATGCCTCCATCTGCAGGTGTGCCCCAGTGGCATGCCTCCATCTGCAGGTGTGCCCCAGTGGCATGCCTCCATCTGTAGGTGTGCCCCAGTGGCATGCCTCCATCTGCAGGTGTGCCCCAGTGGCATGCCCCCATCTGCAGGTGTGCCCCAGTGGCATGCCTCCATCTGCAGGTGTGCCCCAGTGGCATGCCTCCATCTGCAGGTGTGCCCCAGTGGCATGCCTCCATCTGCAGGTGTGCCCCAGTGGCATGCCCTCTTCTGCAGGTGTGCCCCAGTGGCATGCCTCCATCTGTAGGTGTGCCCCAGTGGCATGCCCTCTTCTGCAGGTGTGCCCCAGTGGCATGCCTCCATCTGTAGGTGTGCCCCAGTGGCATGCCCTCTTCTGCAGGTGTGCCCCAGTGGCATGCCTCCATCTGTAGGTGTGCCCCAGTGGCATGCCCTCTTCTGCAGGTGTGCCCCAGTGGCATGCCCCCATCTGCATATGTGCCCCAGTGGCATGCCTCCATCTGCAAGTGTGTCCCAGTGGCATGCCTCCATCTGCAGGTGTGCCCCAGTGGCATGCCTCCATCTGCAGGTGTGCTCCAGTGGCATGGCCCCTTCTGCAGGTGTGCTCCAGTGGCATGCCCTCTTCTGCAGGTGTGCCCCAGTGGCATGGCCCCTTCTGCAGGTGTGTCCCAGTGGCATGCCTCCATCTGTAGGTGTGCCCCAGTGGCATGCCTCCATCTGCAGGTGTGCCCCAGTGGCATGCCTCCATCTGCAGGTGTGCTCCAGTGGCATGGCCCCTTCTGCAGGTGTGCTCCAGTGGCATGCCCCCTTCTGCAGGTGTGCCCCAGTGGCATGCCTCCATCTGCAGGTGTGCCCCAGTGGCATGCCCCCTTCTGCAGGTGTGCCCCAGTGGCATGCCCCCTTCTGCAGGTGTGCTCCAGTGGCATGCCCCCTTCTGCAGGTGTGCCCCAGTGGCTCTCCTTGTCTGAGGGAAAGAAGTGGACCTGCCACTATCCGTGTTCTATGCTTATATGGATTGACTAAAATATAAAGGACGTTGAACTAGATTCAAGGGAATGTAAATGTCCCTGCATGCATGTGTGTATGATGTGGTGTGTGTGTGTGTGTGTGTGTGTGTGTGTGTGTGTGTGTGTGCCAGTGTGGGCCCATTCCCCACAGTACTTGATGGCAGAGGCTGCTGTCTAATGAAGAAGGCATGCTGAGCACCTGTTGTGGTGGATGATTTTATGTGATTATTAATTTTTATAATTTATAAAACATCCTGTATTCCAGAAAACAATTATAATTATAATGACCTCAGAATAAAACACTCCACCCCCTAAGAGCAATGCCTAAGCCAAGCCAGTTTGATGACCATATTTTGCACTCTCCTGAACAGGATGGTGTGTGACATCTTTAAGAAGTAATAAATAGGGACTGGGCACTCACATGGTGCTCTCAATGTTCTCCAGGCAGGGAATATTCTATTCAAGCTACATACATGTAGAGCAGCAAACTGGGGCAAATGTAAGAAGGAAGAAGTGGACAATCTCCTCGTGAGAAGTCGTTGGTAGCTACTGAATATGATGGCGCACACAGAAAGAGTCAGATGGACAGCTGCACACAGGGGCAGCTTGAAGCATGAGGTCATATGCTAGTGTGCTGGTGCCTGTGTCAGATTGTGGGCGGAGGAAGGTCACAGCTGGCCAGCCCGACAGAACGAAGTGGGGAGGAATCCTCCCATAAGCCACCAGAGCTGCATACTCAGCTCTGCTGTGCTGCCGATGGCCGGCACGTACTGGGTCTGGACAAGGCTGGTATGCCACAACCGAGTCATTACAGTCTGAGGCTCTGGGATAAACAGGCTTTTTTGTACATCTTAAAGGTGAAGAACCATGACAATTTTTGCCTATGTGAGTGGGAAGTTACTCTAAAACCAGATGTGCACTCTCTTAGCCAGCAAGACGCTTCTCTAGGGGCCCACTGAACCCCATCGTCAAGGCAGGACCCACTACGTCAGCTCCTTCACCTGAGCACACAAAGTTAGCCGGAACTCTGTGGCCCTATTGGGCAATCCATGGAGCCTCCTGCCCCTGACAGTGCCTCTCCTGCATTCTCACAAGGAGCTGATGATCCCAGGTACCCAGAAGCACCCTGGAAGACAGCTGGCCCACAGACTCCTCTGGTGAACATAAATAATTGCTGGCAACTGCCACCCTCAAGGCTACTCTGGTGTAATGGTGGGGGCCAGCCCGTGACGTCAGAAGATAGACAAAACAAACACACACGTGATTAATACCTAGCAAGCCAGCTACACAGGCCAACATGCTGACCAGTGTCATGTGATTCACCAATTGCAGCCCTAGCCTTCCTCTTGTCTTCCTTAGACATAAGCTTTGCCAAAATGCCCAAGAGGAGAATTAACCCCATGTCAGGCTGATGACCTCCAATCCCCAGCAAGCTGCTTCCCTGACTTACTCACATTCTGCGAACTGCCCCTACTCGGGTGCCTGAGCTTGCCTACAGTGAGCTCCGTCTCTCCCTGGAGCGATGGCAGTGCAGCAGGTCATGCTTTTTTCTCACCTATGACACCAAGCCTCCTCTCATATCCTAGCTGGTTTATGTAAGTTCTTTGCAGTGTACCCCCCTCACACCACCTTTTGCCAGTGCAAGTGTCCATGCATGCACGCGCGCGCGCGCGCGCGCACACACACACACACACACACACACACACACACACACACACACCACCTTGCTAGCCAGGACATTCATCTCTTGGCCAATGCTTTGGTGTCTGTGAGTCACTGGATTGGCTCCGGATGACCGACACTGGAGTCCCTTGAAGGACATGTGACTTCTGTGCTTTTGGGTGACCTTGACGCTCCAGCCGCTGACACTTCCCTGCTTCCTTCGACACAACCTTTGGTGTCTGGTCAAGTCCCAGGCGAGTGTTTTGGAGGAAGGAGTAGGTTAAGTGCCGTGCCCTTCCCTATGCATCATGGGTATGAGTGCTCAGGAGACACAAGGCTTGCCTTGGACACCTGCACTAGGAGGGATCTGAAAATACCTCACCATGTTATGAATGGAAGAAATTGAATCAGAGGAAGGAAGCTATGCTCCTTTAGGCTCGGTTATACTCTGCTCTTGCTGAAAGGTGGCTTTGAACTCTCTTCTGCAAATTCAAATTGTACATTTCATGGCTATTTTGGCTGTCAGATATGTTCTAGAATACAAATGTCAAAATCTTAACTGTCTGTACTGGAAAGGTAGTTGGCTGTTTGTAAGGCTCAGGTTCCTATTTGTTTCGTTGACAAGTCACAGAGGCCACCCAGCTTAGGTTGGAAGTCATAGACCACACTGGCATTGTTCGCTCTGGTTTCCACAGGAGAGGAGCACCAGGCTTCCTTGATTCATTTAATGGAATTGAATGGATTCATAGGGTGGGTTCATAGCCTGTGCGAGTGCGCATGCAGACACACACACACACACACACACACACACACACACACACACACACACACGCATGCACACATGCACACACGCACGCGCGCAACCTGACTAGACAGACATTTACCTGATAGTTTCTGTGAGGAAACTGGCTTAGGGCTTACTGTTGAGTTGAAAGTGTTTCTTGGGAAACAATTTTGTGTATTATGTGAGATGGGGTTCCCAAGTGGCTGACGTGCTCATGTGATTTGGGAACAGAGAGCTCTGCTCCCATCAGGAAGCAGTCAGCGCGGAGTGCCAGGCGGCTTCTCAGCTCTCCACCTTGCACTCTGTGTGCTAGTCTCCTCCACCTCTGCAGCAGTTGTGACATAACTCCTGGGCAGTTTCTGGTCCCTCTGGCAAAGGGAGTTGATGTACAGTCCAGTTCTACTTCTCTTTGCCTACACACTGGTCTGTCTGTCCGTGTACCCCAACCCACTCCTCACTACCCTCTTACCGGCAAAACTTTAATTTGCTGTCATTTTGTTGTTTAGTGTTCTGGCTACTTAGAATAGTACTAGACATGAAAAGCCGCGCTCAAGTCAGTCACCCAGAGATCCAGGGCCCTTTCTTTTAACCTTGCACAGGCTGAGGCGTCTGCTTTGTGTTAATTGAAGCTCTGCACAGAGTCACAAAGGAACCGTGGCCAACTGCTGTGGGACAGAGCGTGGGCTGCCCTGGATGGGCCAGAGTGCTGGTGGCTTTGGAGTGACTTTCTCTTAAGTCAGACTTTGACTTACAGGAACCAGCCACCAAGCTGAGTGGGGGAGGGTGAGCAGGAGGGCTGTGTGCAAGGACTGCAGCCTTCTGGGCACAGAAGAGTGCCTTCCTCCAGATAGGAGCTCTGTCCGCACTGGGGTAAAGGGGTCAGTGCCAGCTCAGTCTTCCTTCTGGGAAGGAAGGGTTGAGCCTTCTGTCCCTGCAAGTGGATTTTCATCCCCGTGTTTTAACTTTCATGTGTATTTTGCATTTCCTTTGTTGGACTGTTTTTCTTTCTGATCTGTTTAGCTCAGTGTAATACAACCTTCCCCTTTAAATTCTTATCTCTGATTAAAACACTACAAATTCTGGAAAAAAAAATCTTCCTTCGTGGAAATACAGGAAAATTTCTGACAAAGGAGATTTTCTCAGCTATAAATGCCTTAACAAACTCTTCGCTATGGTCTGAGTTTGAAGCCTGTAGTGAAAAAGACCGCTTTTAAAACCCAGGAAGACACAGTACACCTCACGCTAAATGCCTGCGGAGTATAGATGGTACGGCACAAGGCTGCCCGTGTTCTCTCGAAGGGTCTGGTGTATTTTTGTGTGTCCCATTTTTACCACAGGCAATGCATTCTGTGGGATCCCCGCTTCTAAAGTGCCTGGCATTTTCACCTTCAAAATGGTGACACCCCCCCCCCCCCAGCCATGAACACATCCCCGCATGGCATCAGAACAAACGGGTGACTTAGAAAATTGTCCCCTGCCTAAGAGGTGTTGTTATCAAAGCGATACAGACTCAAGATTAACAGGGTCTGAGCACCAGCAAAGGCTTGCTGTAGGGGCCTGCTGCCTTTGCTGCCAACTGCTTTGTGTGTCTCTGGGTGCAGGACATGTTGGTGTGTTTGCATCCAGATCCCTAAATAAGATTCCAATCTGGCAGTGCCGCCTCCGACGCTGTCTGTGGCTCCCTCAGTGAGAGTAAAGGCGTACTGCCCTCTCTGGGCCTCCCCTACCCTGTCATCTATGCACACACGACTCTCACTTTTCTCCATCAGATGCCTTTGTAACTTCAAGAGAAGAAACACAACCCTTCTCTGTTTAGTCCACCACACAGAGCATATCTCCCAGGCATGAAGCGTGCTGGGATTTTTCCTACCATCTCTTGCTCTCACATCTCTCCGTGTCCCAGACTCTGTCTGCTATGTTTTCTTTCTTGGTCAACTTGAAAGATAGAGTTGCTGTCAGGAAGTGGTTTTGATCTGCACAAGTGAGATTCTGGGATGGGTCTAATTTTGCCTATTTACTGTTTAATATCTGTGGAATGGTTTCAGGATGAGAAATCAACCTATGGTATCTCTACTCTGGAAGCTTCCTGGATGCTTTGTGTAATGGAAGTTTTGGGTTCTTTGTAAGCTCAGTTACGTTATGTAAACATGTTTTTGTTTCAATCCCAAGTGTGGGATTTTAGTTTGGGCTTCTGTTTGTCCACAGCTGATAATCATCTCGTGCAGGGCGTGGCCTTTGCCAGGTGGTAACAGCCCGCCTTGAGTGGCACGGAGAGGGGCGTGGCCTAGGACTCTGAGGGAGATAAGCAGGAGAGTGTGAAGTGTGCAAGTGTGGCGTGTAGCAGTTTGGAGAGACCAGAGAGTGGTGTTGCTGACAGAGAGAAATGTTTCAACACAGTGGCTCGGAGGAGACTGTATCTGCTATTGAAGGTGATTGGTATTGCAACCAGGCCGGGCGTGGCGGCGCACACTTTTAATCCCAGCACTCAGGAGGCAGAGGTAGGTGGATCACTGTGAGTTTGAGGCTCTGCACCCCTTCTCCCCACGACCACTCTCTCTCATACCCAGGCCTAAGGGGTTGGTGGAAGGGAAGTAGAAGTGTTAATACTCAAAATAAAATAGATTTTAAAAGCAAGCATCAACAGCCTTGGCTCTAGGACTCCAGGGGAGGTGATGATGCATCCTCATCTTCACCGTGGGATGGGTCTGCCCGGCCTCCCCCAGGGGCTGATTGTGGCACCTCTGAAGATGCTTTGGTCTGACGGGAAGCCCCTGCAGTACACCAAATATTCCCTAAAAGCTCTGGGGACTTCCATTGCCCACTTCACAAAAGCTGTGACCAAAGGTTTGCCATGGCCTGCACGGCTGTTAGCTTTCATTGCCTTTCATTCAGTCAGACACTTAGCAGTAGTCATGAGCTAGGCAGCGTCGGACCAAACGAGCGTTACAGGTAGCCCTGCCTGCAAGGTAATTTATTCATGGTAAGAGTTTTAGCTGTGACTCTCCGTAGAACAAACATTAGAGTGACAAACTGTGCAGGCAAAAGCCAACCTACCTACATTGCAATTGTGCCCAAATTCCCAGAGCTTTTAGAAAAGAGTCAGAGTCCTCTCAGTTGGAATTTTTCATTACTACTGTTTTACTACGTGTTGATAAGGATCAAATACATCTGTTGTACTGATACCTTTCCCTCTAATCATTAACACCCAATTGGTGAAATTCTCACTGTGGTACCTGGTCTGGAGAGACCTCACAGTTCCGTCATCTCAAAAATTCAATTTCAAATTGATAAAGCAAACCAAAAGTTTGCATTCTCTTTCCATGGTAGGAAAATATATCTGAAACACTGTCATTCTCCTGGTACTTTGAGGCTTTTTGTTGCCTTGTTCTTGGTTTTTGAAAGTGACCTTCATCTGTGGGTAGATTTCCTACTTTCAGAGAAGTCAGCAGTGTTAGTGACGCAGGTGGACTTCTTATGTCCCCTGAAGAGACACACCCACCTCGGTCTCTAACATAAATCCATTGGGATGTAAAGTGAAATTGCTGCTTTCATGGTGCCCTGACTTTAGACCAACACAGGAAACCTGTGTATGAACAAATGAAGTATTGAAGCGAATTGCCTGGCGTCCCTTTGCCCTCTGTGTAGGTATTTCCAGTCCACAACAGTGTGGGGAAAGAGCTGCCCTCATTGAGGTACCAGCTGCAGGCCATGGCCTTGTAATTTTTAAGAGGGGCTCAGGCGCTGCTGAGAGTCGCAGCAGGTGCAGGGAGAGTGCTTAGTAAACGTGCTTGGAATCAGAGAGGGGAAGGAATTAGCTCAAATCCCACTCAAGGGCATAAAAAAACCAAACCAAACCAAAACAAAAAAACCCCCACGTGCTTCCTTGCGGTTGCTGTGAATACTCTAGGCTCCAAAATGTTTGTCTTTCTCTCTGCCTCTGAATCACTCCTTCCGGCAACCGGTGGAAATTTCTGCTTGTCTCATGAAGCTGCACTCTTTCAGTCTTGCATTTGGAGACGAAACAAGGTCCTTGCTCGGGGTTCTTCACATACTCACTTAGGCAAGGAAAGAAAGAAACAAGATCCGTTTATAAGGCCAGTTGTTAGCAGAGCAGACTTAGTCAATGTTTAGGGAACGCTCCCCATTTTTCTGTGGCAGCCTTTGGCCAGCCACCGCTTGCCTCTGCACATTATATCCCCTGGACTTAGGTAAACGAACAAAGTTATTGAATGGAACAAGTCAGGGTCATAGCTGACTCCCATTTGCCCTAATCACTGGCCCTGCAAGATTATCAGCTCTGGCACTTTGGATTCCCACTGCCCCAAGACTGTGGGGCATGTGGCCTGGGGAACAGGAAATGCCCCAGTCTGCCCTACGTCCAACAGACGGAGTTTGCACAGTGGCTCTCACACTGATCAGTCTTTGACATTGCTTAGTTTGCTGAGATTCTGTGGGTTACGGCTGCCTTGTAAGAGATGTCAGTGACCCTGCCAATTGCCTGTTCCGTGGAGCTACAGCATCCAGTATGCATCTGAGGAGCATGGACCAGCGCCAGCACCTTGGGAGCAGCCGGTGCCTTCCCTTTGCTAACGCTGTATTCCTGCTGCTCCTGTGGACCCCTCTGCACCCAGGAGACTCGGCTTTTGTTTAAATCCCATCAGTCTGCCTTAGGGGAAAAATGTGCTACTATAAAATTTCCTATGTTTAAAAATAGTTTCCTAGGAGGCAAGCCCAACGGACCAAAACACAAGTGTGAATGGGAAGGGTGCGGGAGCATTGTAACCCGTGTCCAGACTAGACTCTTTGACTCTGTTACAAATTCTGGGACTTTGAAGTGAGAATGCTTTGAACCTTAGCAACCATCGTCCCAGTGGCTGAACTGTCTTCTGTTTTATTTAAAGTTGCAGGGGAGACACAGCTAACGTAGCCCGTGACAGCGTCCTGCTACTTAAATCAACAATGTATTGCATGCTTAGCATGTGTCTATCTATGTGTTTGCATAAGGAAATCAACTATCTCAGCTTTTTATTTTCCAGTAGGTCTTATGAAAAAAAATTCTAATTATGTTGTTCACCTTGATGATTTTTTTTTCCTTCTGGCTTTGTGAATTAAAAAAAAAAAAAGATGTGCTGGCTGGTCCTCTGTACCTGACGGGTCTCTCGCTGGTTTGAACACAGCATGCAGGTGATTTGACCCATATAATAGCTACAGAAAAGGACATCTTTCCTGGGAGGCCGGTCAGAAATTATTCTGTCTGTGTGCTTCTATTCAGCCCACGGTGTTTCTGTGGAGAGATGTGGCCTGTGGAAGAATGCAATTGAATTCCAAGGTTTTCAGCCAGTACTTGATGAATTTGGGAGTATGTTATGAGATGGCAGAAAATAGGGACACTTCTTGTAGAAAAGACAAATTTTGGGCTGCAGGTTTTATGGGTGGGTAGTTGTTCAGTCCCCCAGCCCCTCCCCTCTACACACACTGGAAGTCCCACTTCAGGCTCCATAGCCCCTGCTGCTAGGAGTCTCAGCTAAGGTCACCCCTGTAGATACCTGGGAGCCTTCCCTGTCCCTGAGGTGACCCCTCCCGACTGATTTCCATTCTCTCTCCTGGTCCTTCCCCCTCCCTCCCCACCCCCACCCCTGCTTTCCCCACACCTGATCTCATCACCATTATCCTCCAAGCCCCTCCCCCACACAGCGCCCTCTGCCCATGCACTTCAGATGTCGGTTTTATTTTCTCTTCTGAGATTCAAGCATCCTCCCTTGCCCTCCCTTTCCGTCTTTCAGTCTGTGCATTGTAGTATGTTTATCCCGTACTTTATGGCCAATATCCACATATAAATGAGTACACACCATGTGAGTCTTTCTGGGTTACTTCACTCAGAATGATCTTTTCTAGTTCCAACCATTTGCCTGTAAATTTCATGATGTCTTTGTTTTAATAGCTGAGTAGTACTCCAGTGTGTGTGTGTGTGTGTGTGTGTGTGTGTGTGTGTGTGTGTGTCCATTCTTTGGTTGAGGGATGTCTAGGTTGTTTCCAGACTCTGACTATTACAAATAAATCTTCTATGAGCATAGTTGAGCAAGTGTTCCTGTAGTCTGATGGAGCAACTTTTCAGTGTATGTGCAGGAGTGGCAAGCCTGGGTCTTGAGGTAGCACTATTCTCAGTTTTCCGAGAAAGCACCAGATTGCTTTCTAGAGTGGTTGTACAAGTTTGCACCCCCACCAGCAATGGAGGAGTGTTCTCCTTTCTCCACATCCTCGCCAGCACGTGCTGTCACTTGAGGTTTTTTTTTTTTTTTTATCTTAGCCATTCTGATAAGATGTAATCTCAGAGTCCCTTTGGTTTGCATTGTCCTGATGACTAAGGACGTTGAGGATTTCTTAAGTGCTTCCTGGGTTATTTGGCTTGCCAGTGTCTAATTTCTTGAGTCTGTTATGTATTTTGGCTATTCTGCCATTGGATAACATCTGAGGCCTGTAGGGGAGTTTTCTTCAGTAGGCTGTGCTCTGCTCTCTGATAGCCCCCACCGCTTATTAGGTAGATGATGCTTTGGTTAATGTCTTTCTTTGTTATGTAGCTAATAAAATCTGCAACCACCTGCCAAGTGGAACGTGGAGCCTGAGCCTTTCTCTGAGACCTAGTGACTCATATTCGGCTCCAGGATGAACCGTCTCTTGTTCCCTTTGGAGTGAGGAGTGTTTTGCTCTTCCAGGTTCTTTCTGATTTTATGTGTTGAATCTTCTCACCATCATATGCTTGAACTACCCGATGCTACTTCCATGTTTGTCTTGGTCTCTGTGCTATAATTTAAGCGGGAGCTGCCCATCCTTTGCATGTAAATGATGGGATTGGCTCTCTTCGGGTGACTTTGTTAATATATCCTTTCATGAGTTCATCTGGGTGGCCCATTTGTCAGCAGACAATGTTTGTCTATACTTTTTGGTTTGATAACTATCATCTTGCCAGAGAAAAGGGACAAAGGTCCCCAGTGAGCAGCTCTGCTCCATTAGGGCAAAGGCCTGAGCTGCAGTCACGACTGCAGGCGCAGGCACCTGCCTGGTACCCAATCCGTCTTCCAGATACTGGTGTGCGCTTCAGGTTTGAGCAGAGGGCAGTGAGGATGCAGGAGGAGTGAATAGCTCAGCAGTGGGCCCAGGTGTAGCCTCCTGCTGCAAGGTGGTCCTCAGAAGTCATGGGTGCTCCAGAGTCAAGGTGGCCCTCAGCAAATGATTGTCTCTGCTCCACGGAACAACCTTCCTGTCTTCTGGGAGAGTGCTGTATCCTGCGAGGTTTTACTTTTCCTGGAATCAACAAAGAGTAAAGATTTAGGTCAATGTCTGTCTGGTGTCTGTGCCTTCGAGTAAAATCAAAGAGACGAACAGGCTGAAATGAGGGCAGAGATGTCTGGCTTCCATCCTACTTTTGCTGTCTGAAGACCAAAGCAGGGAGTCGAACATTTTTAGCAAAAGAAGAGTCTAAATGCCTGTTGCCATGTGCGCTTAAGGCTGATTGAAAACTATCGGCTTTTGTTAATCAGGATTAATTGTGGTTCAGTACAACAAACACCCAGTAAGTTCCTTAAAGCATCCATTCTGCGTATCCTTGTAAGGGGCGTAACCAATGTTTTGATGAATGAGTGTCTCTATACCAAAGAACTGACTTTAAGGCTCACTTCTGGGAAAGACATGGAATGTCTGGAAGACAAACTGTAGAAAAAAAAGACCCAAAGAATGCGTGGAGAGATGGATTGCTTGGCATCCAAGTGGAGGGAAAGACTGGTTGATGCCAGGTGGATGGGTGGATGGGTTGGTTGACATCTAGGTGGTGTGTATTGCTGGTTTACCAATGGGATGTCTGGGTTGTTTCATGCCAACATGAATGGGTGGATTGGTTGACATCCAGGTGGATGGATGGATGGACGGATGGATGTATGGATGTAGAGCATCTCTACTAGGGTGACACCATTTTGGAAATGCAAACGTTTCTCCTTCCCAGGAGCTGCCAGTAGCCTTTGGTACAGTAAGCAATCTCTGTCTGGTCATGGTAGTGCATTTTGGTTTCAATCAAAGTCTCCATGCGCTTTATTACAGGTATTTCCTTCTCCCATTTTTTTTTAAAAGACTGGATCATGCCCTTAAGATGGACTCTTCTATAAGAAAGAGAGCTAAATGTAGTCACAAATGTCAAGAATATAATGATTTAATTTTCAGAGGAATTGTCTCAGTAACTTACCTTTTCCTATATAAAATTAATCTGCCTGTTAACAACAGCAAAATCTCCCCAGCTTTTAATATATTTTCATACAGTGCTGAGGGCTGATCTCAGAATTTTGTCGTGTTGTTGTTGTTCGGAAAGAAAAACCGCTCTGTACCCACATTGTGCCTCTGAAACTCCGTGGGGCTGAACTCTGTGGGTTCAGTTTTCAAAGCAGGTCAGTGAGACAATGGCGCCCACAATTGCTCATCCATGCCTTCCTGCTCATGACTGCTCTGTGGGCCAGGCCTTGCCTTCCTCATCTGCCTCCTCCCATGAATCTTTCTATGAGTGCTCGCCCTCCTGGAATCTCAGAAGGGCTAAGGACTGTCTTATAAACAGGCTGCATGTCAGCCAGGGTGGCATCTCTTCCCTGCTGACCTCAGGGTGGTTCTAGTGGTGAGAAATTTATACTCTAAGTTTTGCAGATGGCTGGGAACTCTGGGTTTAGATGCTTGGGTTAGAGTAGAGGGCTTTTGTTCCTCTCTTAGACGGTGTGGCCTTCTGCAGCAACCTTCACACAGCCCTGCATTTACTGAAAGACTCATGTACTCGCTCTTGAGCAATGATACCTTCTACATGAGTGACTTCTAACCTCCTCCTGTTTACTCCCACACAGCTGCTGAGGTGGGTCCAGGGTGATCTGTGAATAATCGAGTTCATGCTCTCCCTTGCCAATACATTCATCACTTGCATCTCCCCACCCCCGACAGTCTGGGGTGCTTCCTCCCCCTCTAAAGTTAAACCTTTCCTTCTCACGCTTGCTATCGCCCCACCTCTGGTCTTCACAATGCTCCCAGCTTCTATATCTGCCCCTGAATGACACCAATGCCTCTGACTCCATTTGTCCACTCTATAAACGCTGTCTCTGAGAGTGTATTCTTGTGTGTAATTCTTTTCTTTCATTAGATAGCATAGAAAGGACCCAGTTTGTGTTTGGGTTCCCACTAATTTGCTGCCATCTGTTTTCCTGGCTGCGCCCCACTCACAAAGCAGGTTCAAGACCTCTCACAGCCACCAGCTGTGAGGAGCTTTCTTCTACTTTTTCTTTCATTAATTTGTTTATTTGATCACCTTACAGCCTGATCACACACCTTTCCTTTCTCTCCTCCAAGTCCCACCATCATATCTCTCTCCTCCCTTTCTTTCTTGCCCTCTCCTCAGAAAAGGGTACCAACCCACCTTGGAACATCAAGTTACAGTGCATCCTCTCCCACTGAAGCCAGACAAGGCTGCCCAGCTATGGGAAAGGGATCCAAAGGTAGGCAACAGAGTCAGAAACAGACCCCACTCCACTTGTTAAGGAACCCACATGATGACCAAACTGCACATCTGCTACACATGTGTAGGGCGCCTCGGTCCAGCCATGCACGCTCTTTGGCTGGTGGTTCAGTCTCTGTGAGCCTCCACAGGCCTAGGCTAGTTTCATGTATAGGTTTTCTTGTGGTGTCCTTGACCCTTCCAGTTCCCACAATCCTTCCTCCTACTCTTCCACAAGACTCCCCAAGCTCCACCTATTGTTTGGCTGCATCTGTTTTCATCAGCTGGTGGAGGAACCTCTCAGAAGACGGCTATGCTAGGCTCCTGTCTGCAAGCACAGCAGGGTAGCATCAATAGTGTCGCGGTTGGCTCTCTTCCATGGCATGGGTCTAAAGTTGGGCCAGTCATTGGTTGGCCATTCCTTCAATCTCTGCTCCCTTCTTATCCCTACACTTCTTGCAGGCAGGGTAAAATTTGGGTTGAAGGTTTTGTCAGTGGGTTGATGTTCCCCAAAGTACACTGAAAGTCTCAGCTTGCTACAGGGGATGGTGACTTTAGGCTCAATATCCCCTGCTGCTGGGATTCTCAGCTAGGGTCACCCCCATAAACTCCGAGGAGCCCCTCCTCTTCCTAGAGATGGCCCCCATGCTGATTTCCATTCTCTCTTCCAATATTCTCCCCCATTCCCAAGTCTCCCCTCAGCTGATCGCCACCCCTGTCACCCTCCCCCTTCCCCCTCCCATCCAGTTCCCTCCCTCCATCTACTTCAAATGTCTGTTCTATTTCCCTTTTGGAGTGAGGTCCAAGCATCCTCCCTTGGGTCCTCCTTGTTACTTAGCTTCTGTGGGTCTGTGCATGTCTTTCTGGGTCGGGGTTAACTCACTCAGGATGATCTTTTCTAATTCCATCCATTCGCATGCAAATTGCATGATATCTTTGTTTTTAATGGCTGAGTAGTATTCCATTGTGTGGATGTACCAGGGCTTCTTTATCCATTCTTCAGATGAGGGACATACAGGTTTTTTCCAGATTCTGGCGATTACAAATAAAGCTGCCATGAGCAAAGCTGAGCAAGTGTCCTTGGGGTATGGTGGAACATCTTTTGGGCATATGCCCAGGAGTGGTATAGCTGGGAAGCCTCTGCAAGGCAAAGGACACTGTCAATAGGACAAAATGGCAGCCTACAGACTGGGGAAAGATTTTTACCAACCTCATATCCAACAGAGGCATAATATCTAAAATATAAGAGCTAATATCCAAGAACTTATACACCAACAAACCAAATAACCCAATTTTAAAAATGGACACAGAGCTAAACAAAAAATTTTCAACTGAGAAATCTCGAATGGCCAATAAGCTCTTAAAGAAATGTTCAACATCCTTAGTCATCAGGAAAATTGAATCAAAACAGCTCTGAGAGATTCCATCTTATACCTGTCAGAATGGCTAAGATAAAAAAAAAACTCAAGTGACAGCACATGCTGGCAAGGATCTGGAGCAAGGGGAACACTCCTCCATTGCTGGTGGGGGTACAAACTTGTACAACCACCCTGGAAATCAACCTGGCACTTTCTCAGAAAATTGGAAATAGCTCTTCTTCCTGGACACACTCCTCCTGCCCTACCGGCCACTCCTGGGATTCTGAGCAAATGCAGCTGGGTGGGCACTGCCTTGAGTGAGAACCCTAGGCTCAGTGAGAGGACTGGGCTGCAGGGGAACTGAGGTGCTGAACATGCCTGTGCTGGCAGCAAGGTGGCCCCTGAGTGTGTCGGTAGGGACCAGAGTCCCTGAAGAAAGGAAGCACATCTGTTTTGCTCATAGTCAGGTAGGCTAGTCTGTCACAGGGCTCAAGGCACAGGGTGGTTAGTGCAGCCGTTCTCAGCCTATGGGTCGCTATCCTCTGGGGTCCCAACAACCCTTTCACTGGGGTTGCCTAAGACCGTCAGAAAACACAGATATTTACATTATGATTTGCAACAGTAGCAAAATCATTGTGAAGTAGAAATGAAAATAATTGTATGATTGGAAGGCCACAGCATGAAGAACTGTACTAAAGCGTAGCAGCTTTAGGAAGGCTGAGAACCACTGCCTTAGAGCATCAGTACACAGAATGGACGTGAGTAAATGCAGTACCGAGATGAGAACACTAGAGGGAGATCAGAGGACTTAAAGTGGGCACAACACAAGCCAAAAAAGTAAAAAATAAAAGGCTGTTCTTGCCAGCGTGGGAATACCATTTTTTCCCCTTAAACTTTACAAGAACGAGATGTCTCACTATGCGACACATGCATCCTATCCGTAGCTGTAGTGTTTGCTTTTCTTCTTGTTTGCAGGAAACATAAACGACATGCACACACATCTTTCTCTGATTCTAACAAGCCACAGAGACTCACACCCTCCGTGGTATAGTGTAGGGCCTTGTGGTGTTAAAGTCTCAGGAAACTGCACTCCGTCCTTCAGCAGACTAGACCGCAGAGAAGCAGCTGGTGCAGTTAGACTCCTGCACATGCTGGATGAACACGAGGCCATGGGCTGCAGGGGAGGAGCGGAAGTTATGCAGGTGAAGACTTAGCTGTGACGGGTCGCTTTTATGACCAGAAGCTTCTCTGACTGAGGCATCCACTCTGGTTACTGTGGACACAGCCTCCTGATATTAGCTATTTGCATGCAAGTTGGCGGTTGGGCTAGAGCCCAATTCAGAGGGATTTGGTGAGGTCTGAACAGAGGGAAAGACCATTCAGGAATGTTCCTTGCCTGTGATGTCAGACCAACTCTAAGCTGATAAGCCAGCTTCATTCCAGTCCACCGGCTGCAGCCACGCACTAGTATTTTTCTCTTGCTCTGACAAAATCACACTAAGGAAGGGTTGCTCGGGGTTATGGTTTGAGGGTCCTATTTACTGCGGTTGGGAGGGCGTGGCATCGGGAGTGAGAGATAGCTACACAGGTTGTGTCCAGTCATGGATACAGAGAGATGGATGGGAGTGCCCAGGTGCCTTTCCCCTTTTGTATTCAGCCTGGGAGCTCAGCCCACGGGAAGGCGCCATCCGCATTGGGGGTGGGGGGGGCGGGCGTGGGGAGGCTTGAGTGTCACTTAGCCCAGTATAAAAGCCCCTGCCTGAGGTTGGCTTCCACCGTCACTGTAAACCGTGTGGAGCTGACAATCAGTGTTGGCTACCACAGGCCACTTCCTCTTTTGGCTGCCCTTTCGATTATTCTACTCGGCTCAAATTCTTTGCTTGGGCTGCACCCCAAGCTCTCTGGGCTCCTCTGTATTTGGTGTGTGAGGGTGGTTTTGGTTATGTCTCATTAACCCCGGCTGTTGCTCATCGGATAAGAAGTGAGGCCCAGTGGTAGCTCGTGGCCACACACGCAGAGCAGGGAGCTGGGGGCTCTGCACAGAAGCTGTGTCCGCACCTGAGCCTCAGCCACGAGGCTTCACGACTCACACAGTAGGTCCAGGTTTTCTGTGTGCTGTGCTCTTGTCTTCCTGACTATTGGGCCTGGCAGAGGCTCTGGTACACAAAAGGCCCAGAGCTGTCTTGACAAGGCAGAGGTTGACCTTGCGGCAGAGTAGAGGCAAGCAAAAGAACCAATTAAGGTTGAGTTAAAGGGTGTTAGGGAAACAGGGAGAGCAGACTTTTTGACTCTACAGCCATCTTGCCTTTAAGACAGCACTTTTTCTCCTCCAGATAAGGGGATGGCTTCTGGTAGTTAATTTCCAGACACACGCATAAAAAAATTAAATTCAGTCATTTTTTAATGGAAGCCACGAGGGGAATCGGTGAGGTTGTCCATGCATACAAAGCTGTGATAAGTTAAGAGATGGGTTCTTATATGAACTTTAAAAATTAAAGACACCCATTGCACATCACATACATCACTTTGGGAACAATGGCACGTCTCCCATCCGCATCTGGAAGAAGTGACATGCCAAGATTGAGCGCTCTACAGGGTGCCCGCGGCAGCCTACAGCAGAGGCTCTTCCATCCTGTAGCCTAAAGCTGCCAGTTCTCTGCCTGTTGTTCCGGCCTTGTCCCCTCACAGGGAGGAGGGAGGGACTTAGAGAGGCACCCGCTCCGTAAACCAAATTAATCATTTAGCGAAGTTCCACGGCGAAGTCAACTCTGAAGGAAACGAGACAGGAATGGATTTGGAACTATCAAAATCTGACATGCAGCCAGCGTTGGATTCAGTTCAGTTTTAAAGTCAGAACAACTTTATGTTTTACCATCTGCCTCGCCAAGAGCCTTGTAAAATGTGAATACCACAGTCCATGGAGATTCGCATGTGAGGAGATGGTCTGCTTTCCCGGAGGCCATTTAAGGAACATACAGCCAGAATAAATAATGCTGAGGCTTGTCCAGGAATAGAGCAGTAATTAGGAACTGCAGAAAAAATACGTCAAGTCTCCTGTGTGAGGGGCCTGGATGTCCAGTCTGCTCCTCCATCCTGCAGGATGCCTCACCCTTTCCCAATACATACCTTCCTTCCATACAATGGGAATCAGGCATGCTGGCACTTAGAGAAAACAGGTGAGTGTGCTACTGTCTTCCAACCAGGTGACAGAACAGCCGGGTTTAAAAGCACAGCTCCGACCTGTGGTGTGAGGCAAATTCGTTGCTCACAATGGCCAAGTACATGAGAGAGAAACAATGTTGCCAGATTCTCACGTTCTAGGTTTGTGTGTATCGGAGAAAGTAGCATACTCAGGCATGGGTCTCTCCTTTCTCTCCCGCCTGTTGCGTGCTTTCTTGATAGGACATGCACGTGACGTTGTGTCAGGTGCTCATTCAGCTATTTCTCCTTGACCCTTTGTACGCGCATTGTGAGCTGGTTCTGGCTGTCCACTCGTGAGCATGCCCACTCTCCATGTAGAGTGTCATCCTTCTTTCTGTGCGGGCTGGACGCTTACGAGGGTGAAGATGGGCGCCTGGTGAATGTTCCTGCACCTTTGTTGGCAAGCTTAACCTGCTTAGTGAGGAAGGAGCTGAGAAAGGCCAGTTCTTGTGCGAGCTTCATCTCTGAGCCGAGCCAGAATACAGTTTGCAGCGGAGGGCAGGATGGAGAGGGGCTGATTCTCACATGGTGACTGTGAAAACAGAAGAGCAACACGTTGCCTTGGAAGACGCCCGCCAGCGGCTTCAGTTGTGAAATAGGGCTGATAGCCTGGACAGATAGATTTGCTATGTGTACATGTGGAGGTCAAAGAGGCTGCGTAGACGGCTGAATTAACGTGCTGAAACTGTAATCAGATTCATTAAAATATTTTCTTCCAGCTCTTACTGAAGATAGTAGGGCACATTTGTGTGTCTGTGGGAATCTACATAATCTTTGTGGATGTGACATTCTCCTCCTCCAGCAAGCGTTGGGCATATGCAAACGAGCGATTTCGTCTCCATGTGTCCTCGTTTCTCAATACGCTTGACAGATTCTAAAACTCATCTTGACTTTTCTGTGCCTTCCATGTTTCCATGCCCCGAGTTTTGTTTCTGTCAGCTGTAGAGAAAAAAAATAAAATAAAGCCTTCAAGCTAGAGCATCACAGTGGGAGAGCAGGGCACTGCAGCCTTCCACATGGTGTTGCTACTGCGTCCCTGACCCAAGGAAGACACTCTAGGAAGCTGACAGAAGTCAGTGTAAAGGAAAGCATCACACAAAGTGCTAGTAAATAAAACGAGAGGAAAATTGCAAAGGTTTATTCACCAGATTTACCCCAAACTGTAAGATTGACTCAATTTATAAAAAGAAATTAACTCAGCAGACTAGATTAATGTAAGAAGACACAAAAGGCTTAGTGCTACCCTCACAGGGTAGAAAAACATGATAAAATCTAACCCATTTATATTTAAAAAAAATTTAAGAATATAAAGATGGCACTTTTACCTGGTGAATCCTTCCCTCTAAGACCGAAATCTGACAAGACCATCCTCACCATGGCTGCTCACTGACTCCTGAGCTTCTGGCAAGAATACCCTGGAAGAAAGCAAAATAAAAGGGATTCAGATTCGAAAGTAGGAAAAGAAAAAGATTTATTGTTAGATAGCATGACCTTACACACACAGAATACAAGGGACACATGCACACATGCACATATGCACACACACATACACACACATGAACACACATGTAAGATCTATTCTTAGATAGCATGACCTTTACACACAAAGAATATAAGGGACACACACACATGCACACACACACAAACACACATGTAAGATCTATTCTTAGATAGCATGACCGTATTACACACAGAGAATATAAGGGAGAGAGACACACAGACACAGACACAGACACACACACACACAGACACGAACACACATGTGAACTAAAAGGGAATCATCCAACCTCCAGGATATATGGCTAATGGCAGAAACCACATTTCTCTAATCAGCATTGAACAATCACAAATCAATTTAAGGGACCACTGCATTTACAAATAGCACTAGATATAGTAAACTACTTAGAGAAAAGTTTAATGAAAGAATCATATAAATTTTGTACATTTAAAACAGCAAAAAAAACTGTTGAAGAAATTAAGAAAATCTTACATAACAAAAAATTCATTATTTATCGATTGAATGGCTTCATGTTGCACATAGGGCAATGGTCTCTAAAGAGATCCACAGGTCACATGAAATCTGGCTTTAGGCTGTAGCTTGATTTTTTTTTTTTTTTTTAGAAATTGATGATGTGAGCTTAAGACTAATATTTAACTGTAAATGCCAAGGTAGGCAAGACAATTAGAAAAAAATTTTGAAACACCACATCACGATTCCAAAACTGCTACAAAGCCACAGTAAGCAAAGACAGTGTGACACCAGCATTAGACTCGATACACAAATTAGTGAAGAAGAATATTCTAGAAATAACCCTTCAGTTGTAGTCAATCAACTGTGGGAAAGAGGTTCTGAAGCCATTCCCTGGGAAAAGAAGAGTCTTGTCAACAAGCAGTGACAAGAAAACAGAAGATCCCCGTGCACAGGAACGAAGCCTCACACCACACACAGATGCTGCCTGAGACAGACCGTGGAACCCGTGAGGGCTAAAGCCACACATGTGTTTAGAACACAGAAGAGAAAATCTTCACAAGCTGGGACTAGGCAAAGATTTTGTGTCTGACACCAGCAGCAGTGACACAAATGAACCCTGATTCATCTGCTTGTATCATAACCCACAACAGTCACGTTTCCTGTGGGAGACTGCTAAGATGTCCAAAGCAAAGTGTTTCTCTAGGATAAGGTACTCTTATAATCTGGCAATCAAAAGAAGACAGACCCTTACGAAGGCTGTAGAACCTGGCAAACTGTGGTTATAGAGGAAAAACTTTAAAAGATACAATAAAATGCTCACAATCTTAATAATTAAGGACTTGCTAACAAAAAATATGAGAGACATTCCATGTCTGCCACGGAGCCTAAAGACCAAGAAACTAGTTTGACAACGGCATGTATCATTGAGGGCACAGAGAGATCGGAACACCAGTGCTGGTGGGACCTGTGGGAGGCAGTTTGTCAGCTCTTCAGCTTGTCAAATATAGAGTCATTGTGGGACCCGTCATGTCCTCTCCTGGGGATGTAGGTAACAGAACAGAAAGTCTACGTCCACGCAGAGATGTGCATGACATTTGCACCATCATTTGTTATTCATGAACAGATAATCGATAAAAGCCGAAAATGTGGAAGCTGTGTCAGTGCTCACCCATTGAAAGAAACAGGAAAATAAGGTATCCACGAAACTCCATGTCGCTTAAAAAGAAATGACATGGATTCCAGTGGCAGAGTGGATACAACATGGAAATATTGTGTGACAAGTCAAATGCAAGCAGCCTCATAGGGTAAGATTTCTATATACCATGTGACCAGTTTGAGATCCAAAGATCTCAGGTGGAGGAGGCAGGTGGAGGATGCCAGCAGCAGCAGCAGCAGAGTGGTCCAGGTGTTGGGTGTTTTTAAAAAGTGTTTCTATCTATGTATCTATCTGTCTATCTATCTGTTAATTCATTGACTTTACATCTGGTCTTAGCCCCACCCCTCCTCACCTCCCAGTCCCCACACCCATCCCTGTTCCTCAGAAAAGGGAGTCCCTCTTCCCAACCACCCCAGCTCATCAAATTGTATCAGGACTGGGTGTGTCTTCTTTCCCCGTGTCCTGGCAAGGCAGTCCCACCAGGGGGAAGTCATTTTACCTAGCCTCACCCACAGTTCTCTGTCTCCAGCCCAGCCAGTCTGTTACAACAGGGAACACATGCACTTTTTTCTTGGCCTTGCCATTCTGCAAGAAAGAAATGTCTCCTTGGTCCTCCCTGCACCTTTCCAAGACACCCCCTGGATTGTTGAGTGGAATGAGTCACTCTGTTTTCTCACCCCTTATTTGTGGGTGTGCTTGCTTCTTTAGCTGGTGTGTCTGGCTGCCCTCCTCCATCCTCCAAGACATTAGTCACCTGAGGATGCAACATACAGACATAAAAAAAAAAAAAGATACTTGAGTCAGAGTTTTGCTGTGTAGCCCTAGCTGGCCTGCAACTGACTATGTAGACCAGGCTGGCCATGAACTCAGAAAGATTAAGCCTGCCTCTGCCTCCCAAGCTTTGGGATTTTAGGTGTTCTTCACTATGACCAGCAACACTGCATTTTGGTCATCTTATTTCAGTCAGCTTTCGAAGCTGCTTTGCATGCAGTGGTCCTTCAGGAACCATGTAAACTGAGGTACACTTTCAATTGAAAGTTACATATGTGATCGGTATTGAAAACAAAGGTTACTTATTCCCCGTGTTTTATGTTTGAGTCAAAAAAAAAAAAAAACAGTGTGTAGTCACTTGGAATGGCATACGTGTTCTGAGCTCAGTGTGACCAAGTCTATCCTGGACACTCCCACTAAAGTGCTATGCTGCATGCTTGGTCACCGAGCAAGCAGGAGGTACTTGTCTGTATTGTGCTGTTGGTCTCTCTTGGCCATTGGTGATGAGTCCTGCAGGTCATGACAGGGCACTGTCCTTCCTATCTTTACCCTGTGACATTATCTGTCCAGCATCTGAAGTCAGCAGGTTCGATGTGATAGTTTAAGAATTTCTTACTGCCTTGAGAAAGTTTCCGGGATCCACAGAGACTCAAGCAAGGGAACAAGCAGAAGGAAGAGAGGTGTTCAGGCCCGTTCATTACTTCCATCATCTCCAAACAGCATGTGGGGGGAAGAGATGGGAAGAAAGGAAAACTGTTGTGTAGAGAAAACCTGTTAACAACACTGCCACGAGATCTTAGCTTTTATTTGTGTGTTTTTATATACATATAAGCATTTGCTATTAATCAATTTACTGATTAAGCAACCATATGCTAGGAAGTAAAGGGTTAAAGGTGACTGTGTGCACAGATTAGTGGAGGACAAATTCAGAAACCAAAATTACAGTAGCAAGCAGGGCTATGCAGTCCTGTGAGCAGATGAGTTCACTGGGAAGTATGAAAGGCCCAGTCTCAGTCATGGCCGTGGGTCTCTGTGGTTGGGGTCTCTCTCGGTCTCATTGGTTGGTCGGTTTGCCTGTGTGATCTCCACACTGGGTTATTGATCCGTGCTGGCACACTCTCCCACCCACAGCTTTAGTATTTATGAGCACATTAGCATCTGTGAACCTGTTGATTCAAAATGTCCATCCACTGTGCTGATTTTGCTGCTATGAGCAGCGGAGACTCAGGCACTCGCCCTTGCACTGCTTGCCTAACACCACCACGAGAAGCAGCCCGCGCCCTCCCCCGCCCATGTGACCTGAGCTCCTTCCTCATGTTCCTTTTCTCAGCAACTCAGCTCCTTCCACTTCCCCCGCAGCAGTTTGAATGAACGTTTTCACACAGTTTTATGGTTGCCCAGAGCATGGATTCTCAGGATCACAGGTATGGAAGACCTAAGAGTGCTAGGTCTAGCTCAGAGGATGGTACACCGATGATGGTGGTCACTGATGATGCTGGTCACCAATGATCTTGGTCCATGGACCACAGGGACCCAATCTCTCTCTCTCTCTCTCTCTCTCTCTCTCTCTCTCTCTCTCTCTCTCTCTCTCTCTTCCCTCTTTTCCCTCTACCCATCCTTTAGACTTAAGAGAGATGATGACTTCAGCAAGGTCTCCTCAGACACCAGGGACGGTTCTGGACACAGCTTTCCTGCTGCAGTTCCTGTTGTTCTCTTGTTGTAAACGCTCAAACATCGTCCTTGAGCCCTTGGCAGAAGTGTCTGGGAGCTGCGCTGTGGTGCGCTGTGGTTGTAGCTCAAGCACTCTGTCTCGTGGAACAAATTCTTAAAAGAACACAAAAGGGAAACATGAGAAAATTTCTTGAGACATCTGCCATTTCTCCAGCCCCGCAGAGATGCAGCAGGACACTGTGTGTGTTTATCACAGTGGCAGATGGAGATCCTGTGGAGACCTGAGGACACGGCATTTGAATCCCTGATGCTCACTTTTTATTCTATCATGCATGCTGTCTAGACTTATCATTCCTAAAGGACAGCCTGCTGCCTTTCCCAGCTTCTTCCTCTTACATGCTGAGCCACTGGGTGGCCTCATGCCATCTGACCCCTTCAAAACTCAGAGACCAGACTATAACTCAGAGACCATAGTTAGGGTTCCTATTGATGTGGTAAAACCACATGAGCGGAACAGCTTGGGGAAGAAAGGGTCAGTTTCCTCTCACAACTCTCAGAACATGCTTCATTGCTGAGGGAAGTCAGGGTAGGAACTCAAAACAGGAACGTGGAGGCAGGAACTGGGGAAGAGGCCACAGTGCTGCTAATGGGCTTACTCCTCACTGTTCAGTCGGCTTCTGTTCTCAGACAACTCAAGACCACCTGCCTAGGGCTGGCCCACAGCAGGCTGGGCCCTCCCTCATCAACCGAGAAAATGCCCAACAGGCTTGCGTACTGGCCAATGTGGTGGTGGGACTTCTCAACTGAGGTCCCCCCTTCTCAAATGACTCCAGCTGATGTCAAGGTGACAACTAACCAGGATGGTTTCCTTTTCTCACAACACACCCACTTCCTCATCATGGAAATCCATCATTGGTGACAATCCCTTTGGTCTACCCCATTCTCAGCACTATGATGGTGTCAAGCCCCCACCCCTCAGCTTGGACTACAATGAGAGCTTCCATGTTGGTCTCTTGCTGGCTACCTCATCTCAGTCCTGCTCTTCAGCATCTCACAACTCAGGTGATGACACCCCATCTGCTACATGAGATGCCCTCATATTTTTAGGTCACGGAGCCTTTTGGCAATCTATGGACCCTCTGCAAAAGGTATGCCCAGGGAAAGCTGGCCTAGGCAGGAAAGTTATTGACTCCATAGATAGTGTCATTCTCAGACAAACCATGCCTGTCTCCAAAACTCCAATTTTAGCTGCTTCTTGTGTGCAGTGTGACTATTCCCGCATCCCTGTGCCATGTGGCAGGCGTGTGAATGCACAGTGCCCTTGCTAGGATGCTTCTTCTGACAAGGGGGCTTTCCCCCCTCTGCTGCACCTGCTGCCAGAGCTATGCCTGTCTCTCCAGTTCTTCCATGGGCTATATTAATTACAGTAACTTATCTACCACACCAGAAAATGTCTGTCTTCATACCTGTGCATCTGTGGGTGGATAAATGCACATATGATAAACTAACACCCTCAGTCCCCATGTTCTGCATCTCTGAGAATTCTCCTCAATCAATTGCAGCTATGTGAGGATATCACATTTTATAACTCTAGGATTGATGAGTGTTGGAGGCAATTCCTCAGTCAGGAAAGGAGTCCCACCTCCAGCAGCCACACTATAAAAAGCCAGGCCCGTGGCACTCACCTGTAGCCTCAGTGCTGGCTAGGAGAAGACAGGAGCATCTTTGGAGCTTTCACGCCTGGCTGTCTAGACAAACTCATGACCTCCATCCATATTCAGTAAGAGATCCTGTCTCAAACAATAAGGTAGCGATCCAGTGAAAACCTTTGGCCTATACACACGCACACTCCCCCAACATATACCAAAAAAAGCCGTGCACATTGTTCAGAATAAAATGCGCAAATGTGACAATGCAGCTCAGCAAATCTCAGTCTTGTATATTTAGACCAGTTCTCACTCCTCAGATCAAAATGCAAAAGATTTTCGTTGTTCTAGAAGCTTCCCTCTTTTTCTGCTAATAATCTATTCTTTCTTTTCTCCCACCATAACTCTTGAACTTTGTGCAAGCAAACCAGGTCATAAATTTAACACTCTCAAAATATCTCCCGTCAGGTTCACTTGAGATTTTAACTCAGGGGTTTTTTCTTCACAAACGTCACAGTGTCACAGTTACTCTTCTTTGAAACACTTAATTAACACCTGCAGGTAGGGTTTGAAGATGTGTATCCATGGCCGCCATGGAGGTGTGGAAGTAGTTCCCCTAACGCAAACAGCTTAGATGTGTTAATGGTCACAGCGATATTCTAAAAATGTCTATTAAACTATTACAGTTGAACTCTTAGGTAAAGGTCCGACTCCTCTGTGCACACTGAAATCACATACATTAAAACATACCTGGCCTTTCTTAATGAGGCCTTGCTTACTGTCTGTAAATCTTTTTGTTGTTGTTGTCGTTGCTTGAGACGGGGTCTCACTCACTATGTAAGCACTGGCTAGTCTGGAACTCTCTGTGTAGACAAGGTTGGCCTCAGGCTACAGGACCGAGAGAGAAGAGAGCTGAAGAGAAGGAGACTAACAGAAAACACAGAAAAGCCCCTGGGTTTGATTCAGGGATCCTTCTGCCTCTGTCTTCCAAGCTGAGTCTAAAGGTGGCCAATACTGTGCCAAGCCTGTGTGGACATCGTCTGCCAGCATCTCCTTTCTCTTTATATCCATGATGAGCCGACTTTGCGTGTTGCAGTGTTCAAGGTGGACGGGTCCTGCTGCACTGTCCACTCTGATGGATGCTCAAAGGTGGCAAAGCACCTCATTAGCACTTCAGAAGAAGCTTACCTGATGCATGAGCTCTCTGTAATGTATGCATTGAATGCATGTATGTAAGTACCTATCTATGTAATGTAATGTATGATATGCACTAGGGTCAGCAAGCAGTAAGTCAGTGCCACCAACCTAACCATGGAAGGGAGGAGCAGGAAGGCACTGATGTCCCACTTCCTTCCACCATTGAACCCTGATTCCCCCACTGTCTGTGACCCTCATGGTTCCTGTGTCTATTCTGTATCCATGTTTTTGCCTTCTCTCTCTCTCTCTCTCTCTCTCTCTCACTACATATGTGTAATAGGATGGGTTGAGGCTCAGCAGGAACAGAAGGGCGAGGAGGGCAGAGAAGGAAAAGAAGGCTGGAATGAACTTGGCAGAGAGAAGGAAAGTGGGTACCAGGAGTTGTAGCACATGACACATGTTTTTAAGATGGCGTTGACCCCTATGGGACGCAGGACTCTCCCATGGGCAAACTGTCCCCTGGGGCGGGAACCTCATGGTGACTCGACTTGCTCTTTCATGCCCAAATGCTCACACCGGTCCTTAGCTTCATGCCTCAGTTTGTTACAAATGAAAGACAGTAGGTGGTCTCTCCATCACTCTGTTGTGGTGGGTGGTGAAGAAAGGTGAGCTTACAAGAACGCCCAGCACAGTGGGATTACTGTTACCTACTGTAACTGCACAGTCAGGCTTACTGGGTGCAGGCAGAATCCACACAGGGCCATGGCTTATCCCTAACATCTTTAAGCAGAGAGCGAAAGGGCTGAGGAGATGGGGCTACAGGACAGAGAGAGAAGAAAGCTGAAGAGAGGGAGACTAACAGAAAACACAGAAAAGCCCCCGGGTTTGAATCAAGGATTTGGAAGCCAGCATCCTTGCCTTGTTTTCCTGCAGCCCAGTCCTTGCAGAGCAATGCAGGGAAAGCCAGGTGCTGTGTGTGTGTGGGGAGCAGCACTGAACCTCAGGAGAACCGCTGCTCCAGAAGACTGGAAGCCTTTACAGGCAGCTGGCACATCAGTCACCTGCTGGAGGGGGAGGAGAGAGGGAGAGGGAAGGAGGGGGCAGGGCATCAGAGGGAGATAGGGGAGAGAGAAGGAGGGGGCATCAGAGGGACACAGATCCTCCCGGGCCTAATCAGCTTTGGGAGGACAGTTCTTCACGTCTCAGGGTAAAGCACCATCTTGTCTTCTGAGACTGGTTTTCCATATAATCGATTGAAGTTACCAAGCTCCTTGACCTACGGACCCCACAGCATGGACAGAAAGAAGCATGCCATACATAAATGGCACACTAAGTCCCACCAATAATCCCTAAGGACTAATCCCATCATTACATTCTAATGACCAAGTAAGCACTAAGGAAGGACCAAGTCTCCACCAGTAAGCACTAAGGAAGGACCAAGTCCCCACCAGTAAGCACTGAGGAAGGACCAAGTCCCCACTGGTAAGCACTAAGGAAGGACCAAGTCCCCACCGGTAAGCACTAAGGAAGGACCAAGTCCCCACCAGTAAGCACTAAGGATTATTTTGAAAAGCTTTGCACTTAAATTTGAGAAAATGGTTAAATACCTTTTCAAATTCAGATGTTTCATGGGACATTTCTCTTTCTAGATCCTTTAAACTATTGCTAAAATTTCAAGACCTCTCCAGAGCCAACACTTCATGCATGGTAGCCCAAAGCAGGATCTGCAGCCAGGGAACTCATTCAGAATTCAGAAGTCAAGCTCACCCTCACCCCCCAGTCCCTTTTTTCTTTGCTCTTGACAGCTACAAATCCTTGGGACCAGTCCTGTTCTGTAAAATGCCCCCAAGGCCTCCAGAGGAATGCGCTGTAAGAGGTTAGTGCCCTCTGCTTCTTGGGGCTCTTTCCTTGCGACCTGATTGTTCAGTGATATTTTAGATTTTATTCACGAAATAAGGAAAACTCAAGGTTTTAGCTTCAAATAATACCTAACAAGAAAGAGGCTCTCATGCAACACCAAGAAACATACAAAGCACTGTATTGAAACATTGAGTTGATTGGTACAAGGCAAAAATAAAAAGCACAAGAATGCTAGAACAGTGAGATGAGTTTAAGCTAAAGACGTGTAGGCCACCTGAGTTTGATATACGTGGGTAATTAAATTAAAGCTAATAAAGGCATGATTCTAGCCACGTGCAGTGCAACACTCCTGGAATTCCAGCACCTGGAGACAAAGGCAGGCATACCTGAGGCCATCCAGGTTCCCACAGTGTGTGTGTGTGTGTGTGTGTGTGTGTGTGTGTGTGTGTGTGTGTGTACACATATGTGTGTGCACATGTGTATGTGCATGTGTGTGTACATGTGTGTATATGAAAAACAGGAATGTGTATACTCTACAGTTCAATACCCATATCAGTTGGGAAATATGAAAAGAGATTTTTATATACAACTACTTCAAAACTCATATTATCTTTTCCAGGAAATTTTGTATTATTTTAAGTAAACAGACAACTGTTTTTCCTCAAAATGAATGAAGAGGCGGTGACTCCTTTGCTTGGCCACACAATACACAGGGGGAGGGGGAGAGGCACCATCGTATGCAACACTACTTTCCTCTGATTCACTGTAGGATGAACAATCATGGGGTCAAGTTCAAACTTTAGTGAGAGGGAAAGTGGGAGCATTCCTCCTGGTTCACCCTAACATACATGCTTGCAGATCTCAAAGTTTGTTTTGGCATTTAAGAGGAAAAAATACAAAATGCCTTACAAGTGTTTCTGCCTAGATACTAGAGTAGATGGGAAATTTAATTTCCATTGGAGGAAAACCTTTCAAGAGACATGTGGGTGACCAGATGCCCCAGTGAGCAATGCAAACACACAGCAAGCATCTGTGCTCATCAAAGCTCATGTGTAACGCTTTGTTTCTTTTTTATTTATTTTAAAATCTTCTATCTTTTGACGTTGAAAACTTTTGAATGGCTAGAAATGTTTTTATTTAATTAATTTATTCAGATTATAACTCAATTGTTATCCCGTCCCTTGTATCCTCCTGTTCCTCCCTCTCTCCCGCTTTCACACTATTCCCCTCCCCTATGTCTGTGACTGAGGGGACCTCCTCCCACTCTATATGATCATAGGCTAGCAAGTCTCCTTGCTTCTTAAAGAGCAACCATGGTCCTTGTTTGCAGGAGTCTTAACCCTTCATTCTTTCTCTACGTGTCAGTGTCAACACTCCGATGCCACATAGAGGGCAGTGCACAGCTGCCCTGCCTTGCTTCTAGCCAGGGAAATCTGTGCTTTAATTCGTATATATACAATACGCATAACATCAGCGGCCACCATGACCTCAGATGTATGAGGCCTGTGTGGCCTTCTGTGCAGGCCTGTGTCTGACAGCCATGGTCTAGTGGACAATTTGAGCCCAGTGTCAGCCTCAGAATTGGGTGCATCAAGGTTGGGAGCTTAAGCAGAAACAGGAAACTGCTCACTTGTGTGGTCAGATCCAGGCTGGAGAGCCGACTGCTGCTTTGGGGGAAAAACCATATAAGCCTGCAAGGGCCTGAAATCATCAGACTAAAGCCGTGATACGAGAGAGCTTGGGACCCCGCAGGACCCCGCCCACCCAGAAGTCATTGGTTGTCGCGATAGGAGGCCCCAGGCATGCGTTTCCCAGATAGCACGGTAATGGCGGTATGCATCCCGCTTTTTGCAGGTCCTTAAACGTCTTCACCAATTTGTGCAGCCTCAGTCTGTTCCCAGAGTTGAGACAGGATGCCTGTCTCTCAGAGTTTGGTTGTGCAATATGGCGTGCCTGTTGTGTGTAGTTCATATTTCCATTTGATGGCGGTGTTGTGGAAGCCTGCTGTATTAGTGACATTTCCTGTTGCTTACACAAAATTTTCTGGCAAGAGAGGAAGGGATGCCTTAGTCCATCGTGGAGGGGAGGGCGTGGCGGCAGCAGAGGCCCGAGACCCTGGTCACTTTGCATGGACACTGAGGAGGCGGAGAACAGAATGCTGCTCTTTAGTGCACCATCCCTTTTACTCCACATCATGAGGACACTCACGTTCAAGATGGGTCTTCTCTCCTCACGTAAACTGCCCTCTGGAAATGCTTTTCCAGCTAGGTGTACCTAAACCACGCTGAGCGTCACACCCACTAAACACACCCTCTCCAATGGTAGTGATGATTGAGGATTCAGCCTTCAGGTCCATCACTGAATATCACATGACAATCCATGAACTATTGCATTAGGAATCACCTACCAAAAGACCGGATACTGGATCCCACCTCCTGTGCCTGTAACTTGAGTTCTAAGTAGAAAGGCGATGATGTATCCCCTCTGGGGCAGAGTAAATACACCTGAGCAAGTGTGTATTGGGATTTTGGTTTTGCTTGGTTGGTTGGTTGGTTGGTTGGTGGTGGTTGTTGTTGTTGTTGGTTTTCCAAGGCAGAGTTTCTCTATGTAGCCTTGGCTGTCCTGGACTCGTTTTTGTAGACCAGTCTGGTCTCCAACTCATAGCAATCCTTCTGCCTCTGCCTCCCTGAGTGCTGGATTACAAGTGTGCACCACCATGCCTGGCTGTCAGCACAGTTTTTTAAGTTGGGAAATAATACAGCTTATCTTGAAAAAAAATTTCTTTTATATAATAATGATTACATTTAAAAGAAAATTTAGCATATGTTTGGGTCAGAAATAGTGTGAATGGTTGTTTGCTGCATAACCAGTGAAAAGTGCTTTTTGAAATAGTCTTGACATTTTCACTGATAACCATAGGGTATTGAAGGATGCAAGCACTCAGGAGGCAGAGGCAGGCGGATCGCTGTGAGTCCAAGGCCAGCCTGGTCTACAAATTGAGACCAAGACAGCCAAGGCTACACACAGAGAAACCCTGTCTTGAAAAAAAAAAAGATGCTGCAAAATAATAAACTAATTGCTCTATTAGTTTTCAAGTTTTGCGGCGATGGGAAACAACTCCTCCTTTCAAATGCTTGTGTCTATTATTGTGCTTAATGGCCAACTCCATAACATGAATGAGCTTCTAGGCACGCCTCCATTCCAGTCTCAGCCCCATCTGACATTACCCACAAAATGTGGGATTCAAAGAGCCACAACGTGATCCCTACCAGAGCTGGGTTTCTCAGGAAAGATAAGTTTCAAGAAATGTAATAAATTTTAAGTCATCCTTTGTCCTATTTTATGAAAGTTAGCAGAGTCCGATGTGTTCCCACCTTGTTCACACTTGAGTAAGTTTGGTAGTGATGGGGAGATAAAAAATGTGTCTCTCTTTGCCTGTGCATGTCCCCAAAGGTTTACAAGATGAGCACAGAGTGCCAAAGGCAAGTACAGGACAACCTTAGAACGCGTGGACGTGTGGACATGATGTGTGCACGTGGCTCAGACACATCTCGTGCTCAGCTTACACACATGCCACGCACAGTGTATGTGCTCCACCACAGATTGGTGTGAACCCTTACCGCACGGCCCGTTCTTGCATTCTCAATGACTTCAGAAGCTGAAATGAAATGTGACTACCTACTTTAGAAGAAAACTATCATACAAATACACTTGCAAGCCAAGCCCTCGCTGTGGTGTGCAGGGACCCTAGCTGTGTGGGGAATGATCATTGCTTCTCTCCTCTGGCAAAGTGTAAGCACCAGGTCAACGTCTCCATATTCTGTGACATAGGGGAGTGGCATCTTCAGTGACAGGGTCTTACCTGCAGGTTGTGGAGCGTAAACCCTGAGCACGGGCAGTGCCCTGCAATGTTTGGCATCTAAGGGAAACTGTTGGCCAGTGACTCAAAAAAACCACTGTGGGTTTTTTTGTTTGTTTGTTTGTTTTTGTTTTTTTCTGGTTGCATATGATGTCCAGGTGTAGAGTATTGTCCCACAAGTTAAAGGGTAAATCAACTTACACTGGGAGAGGGAAAGTCAGACCCTATACTCAAGAAGAATGTTGAACCAACATAAATTGGACTCCATGATTTCTTTTTCTTTTTCCTTTTTTTTTTAAGAGAAGCAAGAATATAAAATTGAGTGAGTGGGGAAGTTGGAGGGGGGAGAATTTGATCAAAACATATTGTATGAAATTCTCAAAGAATAAATAAAAAAATTGTTAAAAATAGAAATACATTAATTTACAAAAGTAACCACATACACATTTTCACCTATGAATGACTTACATATGACCTTTTCTGGCTACCCAGCTATTAAAATGGTTATTTATCGTCGTTAAAATACAGCCTGGGAGTCCATGTGTTTCCTCCCGATTTCAATCCAGGCAAACTTCGCTCTCCGGCTTAGGTTGTGCAGTTTAATTCACTGCAGTTTGCAGAGGTAGCAAAATCCTCAATTTTAAAGCTGTGCAGATCAACATATTTCTGTGGGTAATTTAAATTTTGCATTCTGCACAGATAACTAAGAGGATGCCACGTGAGCGCGCTTCCTGGCTAGCGGCAGATCACAGCACCCTCGTCCGAAGAGGGGGCTATTTCAAGCTACTGCTGCCCATTTCGCGTTCACACACACAGCAACTGGTGGCAACTAAAAATAACGAGTTTGGCCACCAGCTAAGAATCCAGTCCGACCGACCGGTGCAGTGCCAGGGAGCGCCAGGGAGCTTCTGGATGCCGGGTGCAGCAACTCCCTCCTGCCCACTCATCAGGGATAGTCTTCTGCTCTTTGAAAGCTACTGAGAAGCCATTAGCAGGCAGGACTGGGAGGGAGAGCCGCACTGCAGCACACCTCCACGCTAGCGGCAGGCTGTAGCCACGCGCACGTGAGCGCCAATTAGAGCGACCCTCCCCAGGACTCTGGCACTGGAGTGTGTCAATCAGGGGCGCCAGGGTAGCACGTGCGTGCGGGTGGCTCAACCCACCCCAGGGGCTGCTCTGAACTCCAGCTGCCGCATGAAAATGAGTTGATGCTTTCTGCAAGATCCTGAACAGGGAGCCTCCGCCTCCCTCTGTTCAGCAATGCGTCCTGAGGCACTCCGTTACCTGAGCAGGGACCCTGAATTATGCATTTCCAGAGGACAGCCGTCCTAGAAGAAGAGAATGCTGGGACCCACGGCAGGATCCGTGCTTGAGAGGGGACCATGTCTCACTATCAGCATTTTATTAAGTGCTGTAAGTAGGTTCACTCACGTGTGTGTGTGTGTGTGTGTGTGTGTGTGTGTGTGTGTGTGTGTGTGTGTGCATGTTTCTGTCTCTGGAAGTGTTATTTTTAAACACATGCCAAAATTAAGGCAGGTGTGTGGCATCCGGATGGGTGAAACGAGCTGGTAGCTGTGAAGGGCAGTTGACAGGCTGTGCTCCATTTCATTTTGATTCTAAAATTATTCTTTCTTTCTTTCTTTCTTTCTTTCTTTCTTTCTTTTTTTTTTTTTTTTTTGAAATCTAAATGCTGTAGTGTGAAAAATCTTTAGAGTGCTGTACCTAAAATTAAAAAAAAAAAAAGATTTGTAGGATATCAAAAACTGAAGAACAGAAGTCGTTTAAGGATTCCCATGCTACCAGGTATTGGGATAATGTTTGTACAACTTACTTGGCCAATGTGTGGCTAAGGTCATCCCATGATACAGCTCACTCTCAAGTTCCCCTGCGGTCGTAGCACTTGGTGCTTTCCTTCTCAGCCTATCTGTGGGTTCTCCTTGGCTGGGAGATTTTGTCCTTGTGCCATTCACCTTGCAGAGGCTCTGCACCCCAGCTCTGCACCGATGCTCATATCGTACAGAACAGTCAGCCAGCAGCTCTCCTCCTGGCTTCCTTTAATATGTGGATTCCAGCACGGTGCTCTGAGCTAGACACTGCTTGCACCCGAACCTTCTCCCATAGTGACACTGGCTGGGAGGACATATTTATAGCAAAACTGGCTTGCTGGATAGAATTCCCTTTTCTCCTGTAGTACTTCTGAAGACTCCTGCACACTTATATCATGATCTTAAAGTGATAGGTGGCATGGCTGGATGACAGATGTCCCATGAGATTGTGGGTTTGCTGACAAGGACACACCAATGTTAACTAAGCACCTTGTCAAAGCAGCGTGGTTTAAACGGACCTTGAATTTTGTCCTAAAGGAGACTTAAAAAAATGCTTGAGAAGAAAATACTTGTCTTGCTCCTATTTTTGTTGGACAGTAAACAAAAGGAGTCTGGCCCGTGATTATTAAAATAAAGATGCCTCATTCCGAAGCCTTGCTTCCAGAATTCACTGATCAGCCTGTACATTTGGAAATTAGCTCTTTAACTGATTTTTTTTTTAAATGTGAGATTGCAGCATATTGAGAAATGTGGAGGTGTCTTTGGTTTAACCTCTTAAGTCTCGAAGTGACTGACCTGGTAACACACATTGTGCAGCCTCCCTGGCTGGGTTTCAAACATCCACTCGCTCGCTCACACTCACATTGCACTGCACCGGCAGGGTGCTGTCATGTTCCTGTCTGGCTTCTGCAGAGGGAATTCCCAAAGCCCTGGCGTCATTTCACCAGGGAGCCCTGGCTCCTCCCAGAGCATAGCCATGGAGCTGAGCCTGGGAAGAAGCCCAGCGGTGTGGAGGACTGAACACTTCATCCCGCCTCCTTTAAGTGTGTGCTATGACTAGAGACTCAGACCCTGGACAGAGGCACTGGCGTGCGCCTAATGGGATGCTTTAGGCAAGCCTTACCCATGCGCAGCATAAAAGATGAAAGCAGAGTTAATTTAGTGAATTAATAACGTTCTTTGGGAGAAGCATTTCTGATGAACTTAGGAAGTGCTTACTTAGGACCCCCTGTCTCCTGAGCTCTTAGCAACAAAGTGGGAATGACTGCCCCCCTCCAGTGCCAGCTGCCCCCCACCCCCGCTGTGGACTTTGGGGAGCTGGGTTTTACTGTGGCTGAAGCAGCCACGGATGCTTCTTCTCATAGAATGGTGGGGTCCAGTACCCTGGAGAAATGACCAGAGCAAGGGGGACAAATGAGAGAGCCTTATTGATAAAGGTGTAGGAGTCGCACCTGATATGGTCCAAGTTCCCGTTCCTCTTGCTTCGTCCTTTGTTGTGACCACATGCCGAGCGGGGTGCAACGGCTCTCACCCTCCACACCCACTCATTCCTCATCCCTACCTCACGCCACCCCCCCCCCCCCCGCCATGCCCTCCTCTACGACTCCCTTTGCATTCTGACCCTGGCTTATCCCCCTACTTTGTTCACCTTCAAAACCAAGCAGCAGCAGCAGCAGAAGTGAGCAGATTCCTGCGCAGAAGCAGTACTTTTCACTTGCCTTACCATCTCATGTGGGCCTCACGAGGACAAGGAAGCCGCTGGGCAGAGTGTTGGGTGGCCAATAATTCATGCTCGAGGAGACCCCTCAGCCACCTAGGAAGTGCTCAGCTCATTTGACAGTAAACCACTAACTCTGAAAGGTCTTAGTTTTTATTTTCAGTGTCGCAGACAGTGGGGCTGGGGAGCGCCTAGTGGTTAAAGGTGTTTATCCCTCTCGCAGAGGACCTGTGTTTGGTTCCCAGCTCCTATATAGGGAGGATTCCACCTGCCCGTAGCTCGGCCTCCAGGGGATCTGACATCCTCTTTGGACCTTCTGCGGGTGCCAGCAGTCCCAGCAGATATTCAGGGCGGTAAATAGTTTCAAAACTTTTCTTTACCTATGTCCTTCTCTTTGGCATGAGAGTGGGTCTCACTTTGCATGCCTGATACAGCTTGTATATGAACGTTTAAAACCAGAGCAAGCATTTTGCTGTATGGACGTTGAGTCAGCAGGAAAGTTTCCGGTGACCTCAAGGAAAATCGCGGACAGTGAGGGTGCCCCTGGTCAGGATGGCGCTTCAGATGCACCATCTGTGGGGAGTCCATCCTGCACTGTGTGTGCTCAGGGTCTGAAGGGCAGAAGGATGGGCCATCCCACTTGGTCACATGACTGGATTCAGGGGGTCAGGAAGGAGAACTGGGTCTGGGGAGCAATGACCCCAGTTTTTTACTGCAACATCGAGCAGCTCGCCAGACTTCTGCTTTCTCCTTAACTGAAGGGAACAGAAGCATCCTGTTTACCTAGGTGCTTTCCCCATCCTGCATCTGAAGCCGAGCTGGGCAGTCACTCCCTGGCATTCAGTCCTTCTCTGAGCACGTGCGTTCCAGGCCGCAGGAGGGAGGTTACAGTTGTCCAAGGTGAATGCTCCCTAGGCTGCTGTTTCACCACAGGGTCTGGGCTCTAGCTGAAACCGTCCACGCAGAACAAGAGCCACCTTCCCACATTCTAGCCCCTCATTCGCACAAATGATCCTACACCAAGTGACTGCCCACCTTTCTCCCCACTCAGCGTTCTGCTCACTGTCCCGGAGCCTCCGGGTCAGCAGAGCCCTGGCCTGGCTGTCTTCCCTGGCCCCTAACCCATCCCCCAAATCACACCTAGGGCTGAAACCACCATCACCCTCTGTTTCACTTACGTGACAAATGACTTCTGAATATTGAGTGATTTCTCCACCAGCCTGTCCTGAAAGATGGTGTGATCAGCAAAGGGCAGAGGGGTGAGAACGGACCAATCACATTTTAGCGTTGAGGCTTTACATCTCCTGCCTGCAGGTGAGCACCGTCACCACAGCCTTGTCACCTCTTCCCAGCAGGCACACGTGGATCCCTGGATACCCTTGTCAGCCTTTAGTCTGCACAGTGAGAACAGCTACTGCAAAGCCTACAAAGGGTGACTGTGTGTAAATTTCTTTTTGAAGGCTCCTCTCCTGCAATAGCACATTTGCTCCCTAGGAACCAAAGCCAACGTGCACAGTGTCGTCCCCCCCCCCCCCCCGGCCTGTTCTCTCAAAGGCCCCCACCTGCTCCTGCTCTGTCTCTCATGGTGGCATCAGATTCCTCCTGAGTAAATGAGAGCCCTGTCCGCCCACCTCCTCAAATGAACCTACTTTCTTTGTTTCAGCTGGGAGTGTCCTATGCTCACTCCCCTCCCACTGCTCCAAGGCTTATAAGAAGAAGCTCAGCACACAGTAGGCCCTCTACTCTCTCGTCAGGTGACATCTGACTTGGCACCTGCCTTTGCTCATCTTACTGCTTTCAAGGGTTTCTCTCTCTCTCTTTTTCTTTTTTTCCTCCTTGGCTTCTCATGTCAGGATTTCTTCATGTAGCCCTGGTTGTCCTGGAAGCGGCTGGGTAGCCCAGGCTAGCCTTGAACTCATAGACCGGCCTTGACACTTCTCAGAACCCCTCTTCGCTCCCTCCACTGGTGGCACTATGCATCATTTTTGCACACTTTTCTCCCTTGGTGGATATCCTTTTGTAATTCTTATGCTTATTTTCATGTGCGTGGTGTTTCCTCTGCATGTACCTCTGCGAGTAAATGGTGCCTCAGAGGCCGAAGGGTCTGAAATCACAGAGAGTTGGTAGAAATCGTGTTGTGCTGGGAATTGAACCTGTGTCCTCTGGAGGAGCAGCCAGTGCTCCTACCCACTGAGCCATCTCTCCAGCCTCGCAGTCTTCTCTCTTTGACGACCTGTAGTGATGGCCAAGCTGTTGCTCTATGTCTACTCTCATGGGTTTGGGGTTAATTTTTCACCTTGTGGTACATTTCTTAAAGTCTAACAATGAGTCTTCTACACCTTTTTGAAAAGCTGTTATTTTTATAACTAAAATCTTTTATAAAGTTAAGGTGCTCATACAATAAGAAGCTAGATTTGCCACTTACTATTCCACGTCAGTCTCTTCACTCACAATATGCTCTCTTTGAAACCCGTCTTCTGTTCCATTTTAAATACCCAGTGTCTCTACATCTTGTTTGTGGTTGGTCACACTGGTTGGCCACTGGCTTGGTCATGAGTTTTGTTACTTGAAAGCCAAACCCTCACCATGAGGCCTCGCCACTTTCTTTGGAGCCCTGAAATACTTACTTTCCACTAAGTATTTTGAAATTTTAGCCAACACAAAATAGTCTATATTTTTGTTGTTTTATTTTCAGTGTGTGTGTGTGTGTGTATGTGTGTGAGTATGTGTGTGTATGTGTGTGTACATGTGCTTTTTTGGTTTTAGTTTTGTTCTTATTTTCAGTTTTTAAGAGGGAGAAAGAATATGAAGTCAGATGGTTAGAAAGGTTAGGATTTGGTAGGATTGGGTTGGGAGATGTGAATATTTTTACCAAAATATAGCATATAAGTTTTTGAATAATAAAGACAATTATAAGTAGGATTAAAACATGAATGAATAATAAATAAATAAATACTCAGAGTTTATAATGTACATCTAGCATGTTAACTGTAAAATAAGCCTCAAAATAAGTTCTCTTTATCTGTCATGCTAGCATCCTGTGAAATGAGTTTGAACAACACAAAGCTCAGCTATTTCAAACTGAGACTTATCTTAATCTATAATTATTTAGCATTTGGTGGTTACTTTATCAGCAATACAGTATGAAATATTATTAAAGTAAATGATGTTCTTGCAATAACAACAAATCTGAAGGTAATGAATACACTGCAGCTAAGAGAAAGACAGCAATCCCCAAGCATGCTGCTGCAGGGAAATCTTCAGATAGATACGGTTATGTCCACAAAGAAAACTCTGTGTTTCTTACTGTGTGTGTGTGTGTGTGTGTGTGTGTGTGTGTGTGTGTGTGTGTGTGTGTGTTCCTCTTAGATCATGAAGAAACAGAGCTGAGGAAGGTATATGCAATAATAAAGTTCTGTTTGTACACATCTACTGTTTAGTCTCCACGCACAATGCTTTTATACAGACTTTTAAGAATGTCGCTGGCTCTTTGTGTCCCATGTTCTGACCACATGGCTCTGTGTACTGCTGTGTGGGCACTGCATTATTAAAACCTGCCCATTGTATCTGGAAAGATCCACACCTACATCCTTACCCTACACCTGCTGCTCTAATGTGATGTGTTCTCTCTCTCTCTCTCTCTCTCTCTCTCTCTCTCTCTCTCTCTCTCTCTTTCTCTTTCTCTCTCTCTCTCCTCCCTCCCTCCCTCCCCCTTTCTTTTATTATTTGTTGAATGAAAGGTATCAATTCTTTCACACTCTGTGGAACTTTAAGGGCATAATCATAACACTTTCTCTTGACTGAGCTGGGTCTATTTAATTTTCTCCTGCTTCCTACATTTTGTCTTCCATTCTTAACTCATTAATTCAAGAAATCTCTACTGGACTCCTGTTGTTTTCTAGGCCTAGGTACACAGCAAAGGTCACACAGCCCAGCTAAGGTCTCCTGTTGTGTTCTAGGCATAGGTAGACGGCAAAGGTCACACAGCCCAGCTAATGTCCTTGCTCCCTTTGAAAGCATCAGGCAGGTGAGGTAAAGAATAAATAAGTAAAAATATACTGATTTGTACAGGTAGCAAAACCTGATGTTTATAAAATAATTTGTGGAAATTGCTAGTGACCTGAGCTTAGATTTTGGGTGCAAAAGCTATTTTAAACAGACCATAAGGAAATTCTCCTAAGACAGTTTTTTTAAAATTTTTTTCATGTTACTAACATATACAATTGTACGAAATAATGAATTTTGTTCTCACGTTTTAGGGATGTTATTAAAATGTTCATTTATCACTTAAATGATGCCCAAATCATTCAATATTACACTGTCCAATCTCTACATGGTTTGGTATTTCCTACAGGCATTTGGTTGTCGACTTACAGCTTTATTGAATTATGATTTGATTGGATACTGGACATTATTCATTCTCTTTATGTATTTAAGTATTACCTTATGGCATACAATGTGATTTTTAAGAAAAATGTCATATACTGTTAAGGAAACTGAGTGTTCAGCAGTTGGATGCAATGCCCTGTGGGTGTGTGTCCAGCCCATCTGCTCTGTGATTGGAGCAGTGAACTCTGATGCAATGCCCTGTGGGTGTGTGTCCAGCCCCCCGATCTGTGATTGGAGCAGTGAACTCTGATGGAATGCCCTGTGGGTGTGTGTCCAGCCCATCTGCTCTGTGATTGGAGCAGTGAACTCTGATGCAATGCCCTGTGGGTGTGTGTCCAGCCCATCTGCTCTGTGATTGGAGCAGTGAACTCTGATGCAATGCCCTGTGGGTGTGTGTCCAGCCCATCTGCTCTGTGATTGGAGCAGTGAACTCTGATGCAATGCCCTGTGGGTGTGTGTCCAGCCCATCTGCTCTGTGATTGGAGCAGTGAACTCTGATGGAATGCCCTGTGGGTGTGTGTCCAGAGCATCTGCTCTGTGACTGGAGCAGTGAACTCTGATGGAATGCCCTGTGGGTGTGTGTCCAGCCCATCTGCTCTGTGATTGGAGCAGTGAACTCTGATGCAATGCCCTGTGGGTGTGTGTCCAGCCCATCTGCTCTGTGATTGGAGCAGTGAACTCTGATGCAATGCCCTGTGGGTGTGTGTCCAGCCCATCTGCTCTGTGATTGGAGCAGTGAACTCTGATGGAATGCCCTGTGGGTGTGTGTCCAGAGCATCTGCTCTGTGACTGGAGCAGTGAACTCTGATGGAATGCCCTGTGGGTGTGTGTCCAGCCCATCTGCTCTGTGATTGGAGCAGTGAACTCTGATGCAATGCCCTGTGGGTGTGTGTCCAGCCCCCCGATCTGTGATTGGAGCAGTGAACTCTGATGCAATGCCCTGTGGGTGTGTGTCCAGAGCATCTGCTCTGTGATTGGAGCAGTGAACTCTGATGGAATGCCCTGTGGGTGTGTGTCCAGAGCATCTGCTCTGTGATTGGAGCAGTGAACTCTGATGGAATGCCCTGTGGGTGTGTGTCCAGCCCCCCGATCTGTGATTGGAGCAGTGAACTCTGATGGAATGCCCTGTGGGTGTGTGTCCAGAGCATCTGCTCTGTGATTAGAGCAGTGAAGTCTGAGGTGTCCCTGTTGGATTTTTACCTGGATGATTCATGGACTGATGGTCGTGGGGTAGTGAAGCCAGGTGTTACTGTTGTGTCTAGAGCTGCCGAACCATTGTGTCTGGTAGTGATGGTCTTATGAAACTGTCCATCATTGTTAGGGACACACATGTCTGTCACTGTTGTAATTTCCTGGCCCATGGTTCACTTCGTTAACATGTGAGGACCATCTGTATCCTCTCTGGCTAGTCTTAGTGTGGCGTGTGCTCTGCCCCATGTGAGGATAACTACGGCTCCTACTCAGACTCCATTTACTTAGAGTGTCACCTTCCACCTTCTCACTTTCAGTCTCTGGGTGTCTGCTTCAGGCTGGTGAACTTCTTGCAACAGCAAACAGTTAGACTTTTTGTTTTGTTTTGTTTTGTTTTAATCTAGTAAACCAGTCTATCTTTTTTAATTGGAAAGGTAAAGCTGTTTACATTTGAGGTTCGGCAGTGGTTTAAATGAGATATGTTTACTTAAGATATCTCCCTATAGTCTCGGGTTTGAATATTTGGTCCCAGTTGAGGTACTGTCTGTGTTTCCTTGCTGGTGAAAGTGTGTCAGTGGAAGTGAGATTTGAAGTTTCAAAAGCCTCGAGCTAGTGATTCACATACACACACCAGCCATCCACACACACACACACCAGCCATCCACACACACACCAGCCATACACACACACACACACACACCAGCCATACACACACACACACACACACACACACACACACACCAGCCATACACACACACACCAGCCATCCACACACACACACACACCAGCCATCCACACACACACACACACACACACACACACACACACACCAGCCATCCACACACACACACACACCAGCCATCCACACACACACACACACACCAGCCATCCACACACACACACCAGCTATACACACACACACACACACACACACACACACCAGCCATCCACACACACACCAGCCATACACACACACACACACACACACACACACACACACACACCAGCCATACACACACACACACACAGACACACACACACCAGCCATCCACACACACACCAGTCATCCACACACACACCAGCCACACATATACACCAGCCATACACACACACACACACACACACACACACACACACACACACACACCAGCCATGCCCAGCCATTCTTTTTTTTTTCCTTCTCATAGTCCTTTGAGCTCTCAGATTGCTACTCCAGTTACTTTTAGCATTTTAACTATAATACAACACAGAGATGTTCTTTTCTGGTCATGTCTGTTAGGTTCTGAATTCCTCCTGTATTGAGATGTTTATATCTTTCCCCGATGTATGAGAATTCCTGCTATAATTTGTTGAATAGATTTTCTATGATTTTATGCTACATCTTGGTTCCTTCTACATCATAGATTCATAGCTTTGGCCTTTTAGTCATGAGTCATAACTGTCTTATTGTGTTTTCTTTATTACTGACTGAAAGAATAATATCTTAACTGTGTCTTTGATACCTGACATTTTCCCTCTTGGTCTGTTCTATTGGCAATGCTTTTGTAGAGCTTTTCATTTGATCTATTGATTCATTTGAAGGATTTCCATTTGGTTTTTTTTTTTGTTGTTGTTGCTGAATGTCTCTTCATAGTTATTAAGTTTCACTCCCAAGTCTTTAATGACTTATTTATTTTATTAATGTGCTTATTGGAATCCTCTATGAGATCATTTATAATATGAACTGGACTTTTGAATTCTTACTGGGAATTTTAATTACTTAATAACTTTAAGTTCCTCAGCTTCTGTGGTCCATGACACTACTATATCCTGGTTGTGGTCTATGACACTATTGTATCCTGTGTTGTGGTCTAGGACACTGTTGTATCCTGTGTTGTGGTCTAGGACACTATTGTATCCTGTGTTGTGGTCTAGGACACTATTGCATCCTGTGCTGTGGTCTAGGACACTATTGTATCCTGTGTTGTGGTCTAGGACACTATTGTATCCTGTATTGTGGTCTAGGACACAATTGTATCCTGTGTTGTGGTCTAGGACACTATTGTATCCTGCGTTGTGGTCTAGGACACTATTGTATCCTGTGTTGTGGTCTAGGACACTATTGTATCCTGTGTTGTGGTCTAGGACACTATTGTATCCTGTGTTGTGAGCATTTCTGGTATTAATTTAATATCTTTTTCTAGCTTTGTATGGTGGCATTACTCGTGAGCTGCATCATTTTGGGGGTTTATTCCCTGTAATCACTCAGAGGGGTACATGCGAATTGCTCCAACAGTAACAAGGTATCTCACAGTGACGTTGTAACAGGAAGTTAAAGACAACTACTACACAACCAGTACCATAGAAGATAAAGCAGTAAAAACAGTGTAGAAGGACCTACGAAACTCAAATTAATAAATGGAAAACTATTTAAAAGGGTAAAATTAAGTAAAATAACAGACAAATTTGTAGAGAGATTCAATAAAAGAAAAAGAAGAAATAAAATACTTTAAGAAGAGAAAAAGCAAGGGAGAGCAGTAACTTATTACAAAACAAAAAGTAGATAAGAATTACAGTAAATAAAACCAAAATATTTTTTAAAGTAAAAATGCTAATAATACAGCTAAATGACAAAAACTGGACATGTTTCTTCCTGGCCCTCTAGTATTTGGATTTTCTAGGTCTAGGGTCAGGGCGAATAGTGGTAGCAAGAGTCTGTGGTAGTTTCTCTCTGCTCCCAGCATGCACTTTCTTATGCTGAGCTAAGGTTTGGAGTATTTGTGAATCTCCTGCCTGTTAGGACCTTCTGCTTGTCTCAGTAGCTCTGAGACTGTGTGCTGGGCATTTCTTGCTCAGTCCAGAAGATGCTGTGGCCAACATCCAAGGCATGAGGTGCACTGGAGAATGGAGGGGGGGGGGGAGTTCTGCACTGGAGTAGAGAGCCGAGGGAAGCAGTCACTCCACTCACAGCTCTCAGTGTTTAGGACCCCGGGCACCAGGAAACCAGCCCTTGGGAGGGAGGAGACTGTGCCAGCCTAGCGACTCCACATGACTTTCCAGATGTGGCTCAGAGCTCTGCTCAGTAAAGCACACACCACAGGGAGGCTGTCTCCAGGGGTACAGGGGCCACTGGGCTTGAGCTCAAAACTCTCATTCTCAGCAGCGGAGTCACATGGAGCTTGTCCCTTACTGCAGAAGGCAGAGGCCCCAACCATGTGCCCTCCACCGAGCATCCCCCTCCATCACCTCAGTGTCTAATTACTGACATAGTAACCTAATACCTGGGTCCTCTGCCTCTGAATTGCTGCCTGATTCCTCAGCCCCTGCAGGCTCCGGTCTTCCCTCTCACAAATGGTGTTCCCCAGTGTTGTACCCTCTCCCCTTGACAAGATAGCAGGCTCCAGAGGGTCCTAGAAACCTACAAGAAGAACATCATGACAGGCAGATCTGGACCCAGGTGGTTCTGCTCAAACTACTGTACCAACCAAGGACAATACATGCAGTGAACATCGAACCCCTATTCTGGTCTAGCCAATGGACAGGACATTCTCCACAGTTATGTGGATAGCAAGGACTGACTCTGACATGAACTCTGGTGCCTCAATATTTGACCACTTCCCAGTGGTGAGGAGGCCTGGTGGCACTCAGAGAAAGAATAGGCAGGCTACCAAGATGGGACTTGATAGGCTGTGACCATATGGTAGGGGAGGAGGTCCCCCTCAGTCTCAGACCTAGGGGAGGGGAATAGGGTGAAAGAGGGAAGGAGGGAGGAATGGGAAGATACAATTGGGATGGGATAACAATTGAGATGTAATCCGAATAAATTAATAAGAAAAGATAGCAGGCTATGTTAATGAATTTACATGTATATACAGATTTCCGTTTCTCAAGGGATTTGCTACCTAGGAATTATGACGTGGACAGGCTTCTGCAGAAAACAGTTATAGGATGGGTGGATACTGAAAGAGCACATACCAACGCCACGCCTCCCTGTGAGAAGGTGTTGTTCACAGGGCGGGCACGAGGGAAGAGAGCTGGAGGCAAGTCAGCCTCCTGGGAGGGAACTAGAAGGCACATAAGGCTGAATAGGTTTTCAGTGAAGTTCCTGAGTGAGAAACTGGTGCGAGCAGAAGTTGTGTAGGAAGCTGCGAGCACTTGGAGCACTCGAAGACTGAGCAGCAGCCACTCCATGCATCGAGAAAACGGCTGCGGGAGGGAGAAGGCGGAAAGCTGCCCTGGGCATCGCGCCGTCAATCAGGAAGGCAGGGCTGAGCAGGCAGAGCTCTGCAGCCTCCAGGCTGGGTTAACAGAACTTAATATAGCCCTGGTATACACTGTTTATCTCCACTACTCTTTGTTCCTTCCTCTTGGTGTCAGTTACTCCTCTTCCAAATTCCTGTGGATGAATTCTGGGAAAGGCCTGTGGTTCTGCCACCTGAACCCAGCTGAACCTTCAACACATCAGATCCAAAAATCTGAGATGTCCCCGTTGAAGCTTTGCCTCCCCCACCCGTAGGATCTCAGCCAGAAAAGGTTAGGAGCTGTCCAGCCAAGTGAGGACCTCTAAACTCTTCCAGCCGCCTCCATTAACTGCATTTCCTTTCTATTTACTTATTTATTTAGTATCCGGTGTTTTGCTTGCATGTACACCTGCACACCAGAAGAGGGCACCAGATCTCATTATAGATGGTTGTGAGCCACCATGTGGTTGCTGGGAATTGAACTCAAGACCTTTCGAAGAGTAGGCAGTGCTCTTAACCTCTGAGCCATCTCTCCAGCCCTCGATTTCCCTTCTTATTAGAATGGAAATTGTACAAAGGAGATTCCCAACATGGAAAAGTACTTACTGCATAAGCCTATCAACCTAAGTTCCTCCCTGGAACGGGAGTGGGGCAAGAGGACAGATTCCCAAAAGCTGTTCTCTGGCCTCTATATGGTTACAGTGGCGCACACACACAACACACACACACACACACACACACAAACACACACACACACACCACACCACACCACACCACACCAAAAATATGAAGGAGGAGGAGAAAACAGAATTATCAAAGGTCTGTGTAGAGAGATCATGCTTGAAAAAACAACTGGAAGAGAACAGCGGAGAGTACAGCAATCTGCTTCTGTAGATCTGGTGATAACTGATGTACCCGAAAAGGAAGAAAAGTAGATGAATTTGAAAAAGAATTGGAACCAACCCTATGGGGTCTTGGGGTCTTGGAAGTTATGGAGGATGGAAAGGGGGAATTATAATGAGCAACTGTGTGGCAGAGCTGGGAACATGGCAAAGACACAGGCTCAGCACAGGCTGATGGAGTTCACGGAGAACTGCCGAGATGCCGTTGCGCACAGTGTTGCACACACAGTCTTGCACTAGACTAAAGCTCCAAGGGGAGACGTCTGTGATAGAGCTGTGGGAGTCACTACGATGCTGCTGACAGCTACGATGAAGATGGAGAGGAGATCAACAGCCAGAAAAGAGATGGCTCAGGTCAGAGTTGCCAGGAAGGCAGCCAGGAGAGGCGTCCACAGAAGAGTTGAGGGGTCTTCAGTCAAGAAGAGAGTAGCAGTGCGAAGCGGCGTGTGCAGAATTGACAGGATCATGTGTGAGGAGGACCATGCTCAGAAGCATTCCACAAGGGCCTCATCCATGACCCACCCATCCAGAAGAGCCAATAGGAGAAGGAGAGTCAAGTTCAAGTGAGTGGCTCAGTCGTCATGGGGACAGAATGAGTATTATGGAACACATGCCTCGCCCCCCACTACCAAGAGCACACACAGGGAGATTGGAGAAGGTTTTAGTGCCTAAAATCATCTATTTTTAAGATAGGGAGTTTAGTACAGGGGTGATCACTAGCAACCGTGGGTCACACGTGTTGAGAATCTCTTCCTTGGCTTAGAACACCATGATTCATCTTTCTTTCATTGAGTATCTGGAGCCATAAGTTAAGAATGTGAAGAGCAGAAGTCCAATCTTCACAGGACGTGAAGCAAACACCATGGAAGGTTCCGTTGCTGTGCACCTCACTGCTCTGCTGCCATCTTCCGATTGCTTGTGAAGAGAAAAAGATCCCACGACTCCAACAACAACAAAGAAAACAGGAACAACCTCTCCAACCCTGAAAGGATGCAAGAAAGATGGAATTCAGTTAAAAGCCGGGTGTTGGTGGTACACGCCTTTAATCCCAGCACTCGGGAGGCAAAGGCACACAGATCTCTGTAAGTTCGAAGCCAGCCTGGACTACAAAGCTGGACTAGGACAGCCAAGGCTACTCAGAGAGACCCTGTCTTGAAAAACAAAAAGAAAAGGAAAAAAAAAAAGATGGAATTCGTGGTCCTTGATTCCAAGGTGACTGTTTTTCACTCACTGCTGTCACTGAATGAAGGCCAGAGTGAAACCCACGGCCTCGTGTTCCTAGGACAACAATGACATGAGAGCAGCCGTTGGTGAACGCTGGATCTTCCAGCCAGGATTCATTGTTCAGTTTCCTCAGGGGATGAACGCTTTGTGTAACCGTGAGCCACACTTCAGCAGCTTGCCAACCAAGGCATGGTAAAGTGTCTGGTGTATTGAGGACGCTATGCAGAGGTCATGTTGGAAAGGTCAAGTGCTACTGATCTGTTGAGACAGTGATGGCTAAGAAATCTAACTAGAAGTTCTCCATCCTTTATATGAAGATAGTAAAATGCAGAAGAAACATGTGGATAAGCTCGCATGGAACAGTGGTGCGTAGGAAATGCTGCCTTGTTTTGTTTAATTCATCTTTAAAGGCCTTTTGCTGAGAGTAAGGTTTTTTTTTTTTTTGAAGAATAATTAAAGGCAAGAAGCTTAAGGGTCCTCTAAATAAGGGAGATTAAGAGACGTGAATTATTTATTATCTAGAAATGAGGGATGACAAGAGAGGCAGATACAAATTAATGAGTGGCTTGCGGAATCAATTGGCCATTCTTCCTCATCCCAGCGAGAGAGGCAGAAGAGGAAGCTATGCATTGAACGAGCTAGCAACAAATGCAAAATTAATGACAGACGTGCCTCGTGGTGCCTCATTCAAGGATGCAAAAAAACCCATTCCTGTGCCTTTGTTATTGAAGGGGTGAAGCTGTTTCGAGACAGAATTGCCGCCCAAACTTCCGGTTCATTATTCCTCACTCGTAACAGCACCAACCTAGTAAGTTCAGCTCTGCTGAAGCCAGCTCCTCGAACACCTGTGAACTGGGCGTGGCCAGACTCGCATGTTGCTTCACTATTCTTTATTCTTTATTCTTGGGGGATGTCGAACATGCCTTAACCACGCGATGGTCATCTCACCAGCTATCCATGAAGCGTGGCATAGGTAGTTGGTTCTGAGAAGCCAGTGTAAGCTCTGCCTAGCAGAGCATAGCCTGGGGGTCCCCTGGTGCCCCCTGCTGGTGGGAATTCAGATTGCAGGTGCAACCAATGTTGGGGACAGTGGGCTCCCCAGAATAATTTTGGTAACTTTTATGTCTGTTTTGTCCTCGTGTGGTTTAGTGACACTCCCTTTTCCTTATATGATAAGCAACAGGGTGGCAAAGTGGAGACTTGATTATGAACTCTGCTTAAAGCGGCCTCTTAAAATGTATTTGAACGAGTGAATAAGTTAGTGTACGAGTGAGTACACGTGTGAACGACTCGCGGTTGGCCCCAGACATGTTTCTTGCTGCAACTGTGAATAAAAATAGGGCTGTTCCTTGCCTTTACATAACCCGTGCCCACAGAGCAGGGGGAGAGAGTGACTGATGTGTTCTATGTACCTGTGACCTTAGTATTCTCACAGAGAGAGGTAGAAGAAGAAACGCTGCATGCTCATAGGACGGCCAGCCAGGCATGCTTAGCGGTGAGCAATCACAGAGCCTGTCTTACACAAGGCGGCGGGTGAGGGGTATCCCCTGACACTATCCTCTGACTTCCGTGTGGCCTCCCTGACACACACGTGCTCATAGCCATACTCACGTACAAACATACGTGCACACATATGCTCACACACATCACAAACATATAAGTTCAGCATCTCGTTTCTTTCTCCCACACTGTTATTCTGTATTAATTAGTGTTAAGATAAAGTAGTGCTTTAAACAAGCCTACGTGGTAAAGTGTGGTGGTGCTGGGAGACTAGGTAGAAAGAAATTGGATGGGAGCACAAGAGATGTCCTCTGGGTACATAAGTTTAAAAGCTGAAAGAATCTTGAAAGAAACATGATAAATAGTAAAATTGCAAGATGCCGTTTTCTTAAGCTTAATTCAAACTCTTAAGGTGTGTTTAAATATTTCACATCTCCAACTTTCAGAAAAGAATTAAACGAGATACTGTGAGCCTCAATCTTCAGACCTCTTCAGACTGCAATGTGTACATCTTGCTGAAACTTAATTTCTCCCTATTTTTGTTCTGTAAGGGAGGATATATTCCTGTGACTTTATTGCAAAGATGCTAAACTCTCAGCATCTCCAGACATCCGGCTTTATTGTAGACTTACAGCTGTGGGAGGACGCAGAAGCGATTAGCTTCCTCTTCTCTTTGAAAACCCTCACTGTTCCTTTGTTTTATTGCCATTTTTTATGCAGAAGAGGAAAAAAAAGGCACACACACAAAAAAGCTTCTGGATCTTATTGTAACAATGGATGCTAAGAATAAGTGTCCATGGGAGGAGTTGCTGAGTGTACAGATACCAGAGCATGTGAGTGTGTGCGCACGTGTGAGTGTGTGTGCGCTCAGTACCTGTGTGTAAGCTTGCTCACTCTCACCTTGGCAGTCATCCTCTGGGCTTTTGGAATTTACAAAAGCTTTTTTATGAAGCATCTGATAAACACTACGTTTGTTGTTATGTTCTCGGGAAGTAAGCCACGTATTTACTTTAAAGTCCGTGTGTTGCAAGTTCTAAAATGATGAAACAACAGAATTTGCCCCCTCACCACTGCGTGTGTGGCTCAAGAGTGGCCTGCACACTTACAGCTTGGCGTGGGGTTTCAGAGTATTTCGTCTTGCACACTGCAACGCTGTAGGACACGCGCTCACTTCTGCTTCCCAGGGCTTTGGCTGATTTGTGAAAGGAGACCCTAAGTGCTCTGATCTTTCCCTGGTGGACTATCTCACATCACAGTGTGTTTTCCATGGCTGTCTGTGCTGTAGCCCTTAGAGGAATTTTCCTTCAGGCTGACTAAGAGCCGGTTAGGTGTGTCATCATTTAGTTTACCGTCCGTGGACGTCCAGGCTTGGACATGCAGCATCTCTTGATATCCTGCCTTCAATGTTTGTGGTACTCGGCCAGAAACAGAGCTGCTAGTTCAGGATGGACGCTCCGCTTCTGATCTTTCTGAGATACGTCCATAATGTTCCATGTAGCATTTGCACCAGTTTGCATTTCTGCCGAGAGTGTTTCACTTGCTCTCCGTGTCATGGGCAGCAGCCATCGTGGCAGACATGAAGCCCCATCTAGCTATGGTCTTGACTCGCAGTCATGACTGGGGGCGTCCATAAGCCATGCACCACCTGTTTGTCATTATCGGACAGACACTTGTCCGACCCTTTGCCCATTTCAATCAGCTTTGGGTTTGGCCTGTAGTGGCTCATCATGTACCCCGTGTGTTGCCCCCTGATCGGATATGGTCTGATACTTTCTCTTGTGGTACAGAGTTGTCTTTTTACTCAGTTCACTGCATCTTCAGCTCACTAATTTAGTGAAGTCTCGCCGTCTGTTTCCTCTGGCTCTCCCTGCACTTTGGGCATCGTATCTAATGCCATGAGGCCTTTACGTTTTCTTTAAGTACCTTCAAACTTTATGTTCAGACCTTTGGTTCACATTTAAGTTAACTTGCATATGGCCCAAATAAAGATCCACGTTGACTCTTCAGCACATGGGTCATTTTTTTTTTTTTTGCCTCGCCTGTCATTTCTTTTAAAATACCATTTTAAGACTTAGCATTAGTATGTTCAGCCTACATAACGTTTTCATCTGCATAGATTGACTCTGTGTTTAAATTTCGCATATATAATATCCTACAACAGTTAATATGTCTTATGCATGTGATTCTAGTGCTAAAGCTATTCAGAAAGAATTCTAGCAGTCTAAAGCCAGCCTGGGCTACATAGCTCCAGGTCAGCCTTGGCCAGCCTGGGCTACATAGTTCCAGATCAGCCTTGGCTAGCGTGAGATGCACTGTCTGAAAAATAAATCTTTGAAGAAAAATCAGCCTCTTAATTTAAATTATGAGCATTAATAGGTCATTGTAGAATGTGTGTGCATGTATATGCATACGTGTGAATGCCTACGTGTGAGAGTCTGTCTTGTATACCTTATGTGCATTTGATTGTGTCCCTTGCAAGCACATTCTGAGAGGGGCTTTCCGATGTGCTGTGCATCATGGGACTGCCTGTCAGAGAACGCTCCTAAGGGAATGAGGGCAGGAGAGAGCTGAACAGGAGAGAGAAAAGCTGTGTGAACCTAGGCCAAGGGCAGGGCTACCCCAGGTTCCCTCCCTCCAAAGCACAGCATCGGCCGTTTCTCAGTGACTTGGGAGATAGTCTGCGTGCCTCTCAGTGCTGTGGTTAATAACATCTGGAAGGGCCTTTCACGGACCGTGCCTGTCATAGGGAACAGGCATGAGCCCAACCCACGTGTGGTGTGTCCAGAGTCTCAGCAGCTTCTCCCCTCGGCGGAGGCCTCCTCTACGCTACAGACACAAGCTGGTGTCCTGAAATGCAGTCCACGCTCCTAACTTTACATAGCTACGTTTTCCTGTTTACAAATTATAAAGCATATTTTCTTTCATTTCACATGGAAAATTGCACTGTTTTTTTTTAAACTCTGAGATTCTCTTTTTGTTTGGGAAACTGAGTAAAAAGCTGTGCGTTCCCAGCCGTGCCAAGAGTACACCAAGCCTGTTGCCAGATTTCATTCTTTCCCAGCTACATGAAGCCATTCATGAGCAAAAAATTGTTCTGAAATCTAGTTCAAAATCTCAGCAAAGCCATCAGGCAAAGGAGACAGGCAGGCCATTCTTTTGTGCTGGCCTTGGCATCAGGGAATGGCTCAGCCAAGGTCGCAAAGGCAGAGGCCTCCAGAAAACACAGCTTACTGTGGCTAGAGTGTGGCAAGGTTTGACATGTGGAGTCATCTACAGGGTCCTGATGAGCCACAAAATGTCACCTAAAATGTCAGTATTTACTATAGCGACTCAATAGGACTGCCAAGTGATTTACCAAATGGTTAAGGGCAGGTGACGGGGGTTGTTTTTCTATTTTTGGTCAATGGATGGTCATAAAGATTTTTTTCTATGTTGTTTTCCACTTCAGTGTCACAGTGGTGCATGGAGCTGGCCATATTGGAAAATCCACACAGTGATATTAAAAAAAATAACCAAAAAACAAAAACAAAACAAACAAAAAACAAAAACAAAAGACCAAAAGAACCAGCAGTTCAAATCAAAGATCCCATTTCCACCTCACCAGCGCACCACTCTCTGAAGAGTGAAAATTTTAATTCAGAAATGTTAATGTTCTCACGGCACAATTTAGCATTGTGGAAAAATAGCTAAAGCCCAATATCACCTTAGCTGACGCTAACTGTTGAGACAATGAGGTTCCCAGACCACTGGTAGCCAACACCATGGACATGGACTTCTTGGTCAGTCAAGTCACAGTAAGCTCTCAGCACTTGGATGCTCCCTTCTAGGCAATGACAAAGGGCTCTACGTGAGCTCATTAGTGACAAGTGGCCTCATGGGTGCAGTGCTCGGAGGCAAGGACTTGAAAGAAGGGAAAACGATGACAGCATACACGGTGAGAGTATCACAGGCCAGGCATGGAACTCTGGAAGTGGCACACACCTGTTTCTAAGAAGGAAACTGGCTTCTCCGCGGATCTGGCCATTCCCTGAGCTAGCACTGAGCCCAGACTCCGTCTCTCTGCAGGCACTCCTGTTGCATGCATTCATCTGGGTGTTGTCTTCAGTGTCACTCGTGTGAGGTTCCACACAGTGTAGTGAGCCAGCCAAGAAGAGACCAGTCCCTGGTAGTCCTTGCCCTGCCACTGTCCAGATGAGCCTTGAGGACCTCGTCACGAGGCAGCCAGGAATCCCTGCCCCCACTCAGGATGCACACGTAGACAGATGTGCATCGTGGAGCTGCAGCCCATAGCATGTGTTTGCCCCCCTGCCTGAGAGGCCATCTGCAATATCCCCGGAGGCCGTTCTTAGGGTCATGGTTACTGTCCGGCTTATAGATACTCAGTGGCTGCATAAAACTTCTGTTCCTCTGACCTGATATTTTTGCGTGTTAACCATCAGATTGGCAGACTCCCTTACACAGGGCACTGCTGATTAAGCTGCAATTACGAAAAAAAAAATCACAACACACCACTTTTAGACTATAACCACCTTGTAGACTGTTAAGCATCAGTGCATACGGCACTGTTTGGAGATAAAATATGTTAAAACCGTAAGTTAGAACAAGTCGTACTGACGCATGCATGGAAACGCCGTGAGGTAACCCACTACTTCGTGTGATAACCTAAGAAATTAATTACAAGAGAGATATACTAGAAATTAGTACTTGTGACTTTTAGTGACTGTGGCTGTGAGGACATAGATTGTTGGCAGCTCACCTTTGCTGACCCCTGTGGGAGCCTGTGAAGAACTGCACATGGACCATGGCTGTCACTTCAGAGTCCTGGAAAGCTAACTGACACTTTGGCCCAGAGTCCCCCCCTCCTCAGAGCGAAGAACCAGAAGACCACTGTGTTTATTAGATTATTCCCCTGTCAACACGCTGCTCATCAATGTATGGCCCTCTGGGACACTGCTTGCTTCTGTAGGCTTTCCTGTGGCCTGACAGTTCCCTGGGTATCTAATGACAAGTCAGGACAATCACAGAAGCCAAAATGTCAAGAGCCCAAAGTCAGTCAATCAAATGTGTTACTTTTTTTTTCTTCCTGAGTGATCCTTTGAAAACGCTTCCTGCTTAACATTAATGAACACTCTCAGACCTCCAGGGCCGGGCAGAAGGAACAGCAAAGCAGCGTTAGAACTCTGGAAAGCAGCCCACAGGTTAGGACAACCGCAGTGGGTGTGCCTCTGGAGGCAGAGCCCTGAGGACTACATGTCCTGAGCACATCATGATGTTATGGGGCACAGCTGTGCGTGTCCCACTACATCCTCATGACATATGTGTTGTATGACAACTCTAAAGGGGCTTCCAGCCCCTCGCTGGGCAGCATCACGGCACTCACTGTGGCAACGCGTGAGCTTTTTCAGGCATTGCTGCTGGAGCAGATTAATGATTCAACCACCACCCTTGAAAAGAACCCAGAGATGTAGATAGTTAGCAATGACCGCCACCTTTAGAAAGAATTTGGAAAAAAGAAAAAAAAGATTGTTTAGTAAGGTTAGGTAAAGATGTTTTCATTCGTGGTTCTGATGTAGAAAATCTTAGGGGAGCATTTGAAGTTCAGAAAGGCGTACTCTTACTAGTTGAGGTAGGGACGTTTTGAGGTTAGGGACATGAAGGATAGCTCAAGTTAGCACTGGCTGACGCGACTCTCCCACTGAAGTGGGGTGGCGATTGAGGTGATGCTAATTTCTTGAACCCATTTTTGCCCTGCCCTCCTGATATAATTTAATAACAAACAGTCAATAAGTAGGTGTGCACCTTGAGGATTTAAAGCTGAAATATATATATGTGTGTGTGTGTATATATACATATATCACAAATCTATCTATATATACATATACACACACATATATAGATAGATTTGTGATTCTTTTAAATTTCTATAAGATTACTTAAAAAAAAAGATAATTGATTCTTTCTTTGTAGCCACAAATTGCAGCCTGTCAGTAAAGAAAAATTGGTTTAAAAAAAATCGCCTTGCTTGCTTACACTTTGCTCATCTATAGCAGGTTGCCTGGTTACCGATGTGTGTGAGTTCCTGGGAATAATTTGTTTTCTTCACCTGTAATATGTAAAATGTTTTTCATGTAAAGGTATTGGGGAAATTATTGGTTTTTTTTCATGATCATTCACTAAAAGAAAAATAGAATGTAATTACATTGTAGTTTTTATACTGCTTGAAAGATTTTGCTGGGATATGTAAGTTGTTGAAGCTTGTTGAAGCCTGCTTCATACATCAAGTAAGTGCTTGTGTGTGTGTGTCTGTGTTGTGTGTGTTGTGTGTGTGTATGTGTGGTGTGTGTGTATGTGTGTGGTGTGTGTATATGTGTGTGGTGTGTGTGTATGTGTGTGCTGTGTATGTGTGGTGTGTGTGTGCTGTGTATGTGTGGTGCGTGTGTGTGGTATGTGTGATATGTGTGTGTATGTGTGTGGTGTGTGTGTATGTGTGTGCTGTGTATGTGTGGTGTGTGTGTGCTGTGTATGTGTGGTGTGTGTGTGTATGTATGTGTGGTGTATGTGTGTATGTGTGTGTGTGTGTCTGTGTCTCTGTGTGTGTGTATGTGTTTTCTTCCCCCCTTCCCCCCTGCCAGTTACAAGCAGTTTCAGGTTAGAGACTTGAAGGAGAGATAAACCTGTTTTTATGATCCCAAGTGTGGGATCGAATGGGCTTGTGAGAGAACAGGTGAGGTTAATCCACTAGAAGACTAATCACCTTGTGCGGGAGCTTGATTGTTGCCAGCTGAAAAGATCACGTGAACAGACTCTGGGAGGAGATATATAAATAAGCCGAAGACTAGAGGTGGGGCTGAATAGAGACTTGGGATGGTTTTGGCTGTTCATTGCCCCACTTCAAGACACTCCTAGAGAGAACCGCTGGAGGGAAGGCTTCGGGGCTCCGGCTCCTGCTAAGGTTCCTGAGAGCTGATATCCTTACAGTTTTTTGTTGTTTTTCTTAATCCTCACTTCCTGTTGTTTTGGTTAGTTGGGTTATAAGTGATGTATGCTCGGTTAATAAGTTGTAATGAAATATATTAGTTTAAAAAAATGAGCCTACAGAGAAGCTTTGCATGCTCAGAGAAAAGTCTGCTGGGTGATCAATTGCTGACTCTACACCCTGCCTCAATTTACCTCCGACCTGTGGAAGCTAGCCTCGACACTCAGACCCTCTGTGGCTTCAGTTGTGGCTCCCATTAAGCCAGCTGTCCGCACAGCAATTTGTCAAATGTGAAAGTGACTGTTACCTGTTACCTGCTCCTATTGAAGTTACTGGGAAGGGTAGCTAGTTAACACTTGCATAACTTTTGTCTACCCCTTCCCCCTTGCTGAGAGTAGGCAACTGCACATGACACAGCCGGCTGTACAGGGATGCCATGTTTCCTTTATTATTATTATTAATTTATTCAGATTACATCTCAATTTTTATCCCCTTACTTGTCTCCTCCCATTCCTCCCCCCCTCCCTCTTTCACCCCATTCCCCTCCCCTGGGTCTGTGACAGAAGGGGACCTCCTTCCCTACTATATGGTCACAGGCTATGAAATCTCATCTTGGTAGCCTGCTTATTCTTTCTCTGAGTGCCACCAGACCTCTCCGAGAAGGGGAAGTCGTCAAATATGGGGCACCAGAGTTCATGTCAGAGTCAGTCCCTGCTCTCCACACAACTGTGGATAATGTCCTATTCCTTGGATAGATCTGAATAGGAGCTCAATATTTACTACATGTATTGTCCTTAGTTGGTGCAGTAGTTTGAGCACACCCTCCTGGGTCCAGATGTGCTCGCTATGATGTTCTTCTTGTAGGTTTCTAGGACCCTCTGGATCCTTCTATTTCCCTATTCTTCCATACTTTTCTCACTTAGAGTCACAATAGGAGGTCCCCGCATCTATCTCAATCTCCTGGTAAGTGAAGACTTTCAGGGGACATCTCTGTTGGGCTAGTGTACAATTAATTATAAATAAGTATATACCAAGTGAGTCTTTCTGAGTCTGGGTTAACTCACTCAGGATGATCATTTCTAGTTCCATCCATTTGTCCACAAATTTCAGGATTTCCTTGTTTTTAATAGCTGAGTAGTATTGCATAGTGTAAATGCACCACAGTTTCTTTATCCATTCTTCAACTGAGGGACATTTAGGTTGTTTTCAGGTTTTGGCTATTATGAATAAGGCTGCTATGAACATGGTTGAGCATATGTCCTTGTTGTGTGCTGGAGCATCTTCTGGGTATATTCCAAGGAGTGGAATAGTTGGGTCTTGAGGAAGCACTATTCCCAGTATTCTGAGAAAGGACCAGATGGATTTCCAAAGTGGTTGTACAAGTTTGCACTCCCACCAGCGATGGAGGAGTGTTTCCTTTTCTCCACATCCTCACCAGTATGTGCTGTCACTTGAGTTTTTGATCTTGGCCATTCTGATGGGTGTAAGATGGAATCTCAGAGTCATTTTGATTTGCATTGTCCTGATGACTAAGGATGTTGAGTCTATATGAAGCTCTTTTGACTGTAGTAGGCAAACATCTCTGGGGTCTTAGAAAAGATGCGGGTTTCCTCAATTCCAGGTTCCTTACTTGTGAGACAGGGAAAGTCATCTTGGCCCCTTGGGTATGCTTGGGAACAGTGGTCTGCAGTGTAACAGTGGAAACGCTGTGGCAGACAGCCTGTCCAAACCTGGTCCTCTCAAAGCAACAGGGCAATCCCTTGATGGCACAGAGACTTCACATGTGGTTTCTTTTTTCTTTTTTTCACATTAAGCATAAAATCAGCCATGTTTTCTGCATGTGTCAAGAGTTATGAACTTGTTTGGGACCTTGAGCTGACAAACATTAAGAAAAGAGCATATATTTAACCAAAGCCACATAGACCTATAACTCCAGTACTGTAGAATCTGAGGCAGGAGGATCCTATGTTTGAGGCCAGTTTGTGGTACACAGCACAGTTCCAGGCTAGTCTAGACTAAATCCTGTCTTAGGGCATTAGGTTAAGAAAAAAGGTTTCAGGTCAGAGAGATGGCTCAGGAGTCACCACACCTGATAAGCCAGGTTGGCTCCCCAAAACCCACACAGAGGAAGGAGACAATGAACTGCAACAAACTGCCCTCTGGACTCTACAAACACACCATGTCGCGTACACACCCACCCCTGTTCAACGTCAGTAAGTGCAATTGAACAGAAAAGATTTTGTTTACTTAAGAACAATTAGACACTTAACTAGGTATATGAGCCAGATTTGATCATTCATAATGATGGTTTCCATTCCATCATAAACTTTAGCCACATGGCAAGTGTATTTGTTCAGTGTTGTCCCTGGGCTTTGGGTGGTTTTGTAGGATGTAATGAAAAGAGAAAAGTGAATGTTCTACATTCCAGAGCGACAAATTTAATTAGTCAGTATATTAATAAGATGTCTATAACAGCCATACTTTCATCCATAATTTTGAGATGACAAAAAATTAATTTCTGTGTAAACTATGTGTTTATACTTAACTATACTTAGGTCTCTTAGAAGCAAGTGCCACCCACACAAGGACAAAGGGTCAGCTAGAGGTTGGTGGGGACAATGGCTGACGCCATGGACAATTGACAGCATGTGTTACAAGTCTGTTGTGTCAGCTGAAATGTCACACAGTGGAAGACCAGTTTTATTAGTGTGTTTGTAAAGAGTTGCAGGAACATGGTCATGTCAGTGCACCTGATGTTGGTAAGTGTGAAGGTTTGCCAACAGAAGGAGAAGCAGAAGTAGGAAGTGTATATAAAATTATATCCCAGAATTCAACAGGTTAGGTCCTAGTATCCAGTCATGATTGATCTTAATGGCTATCAACACGGTGAATGATGGGCTGAGTTCATAACTGTGTTGTGGAAAACTTCAGATTCTATTATTGGTCTTTATTACTATGAAATTGTGAGTGTGGTGTCACTGCCTCTCCTGTTCTACAAAAGGGGTCATGCTGCATTTGTGCATCAAGCAGAGGAGATAGGGAAGGTTGTTCCTGCTCTGCAGTAGGCACTGCAGAATCAGGAATGCAGTGGGCACTGCAGAATCAGGAATGCGGGGGCACTGCAGAATCAGGAATGCAGGGGGCACTGCAGAATCAGGAATGCAGGGGGCACTGCAGAATCAGGAATGCAGGGGGCACTGCAGAATCAGGAATGCAGGGGGCACTGCAGAATCAGGAATGCGGGGGCACTGCAGAATCAGGAATGCAGGGGGCACAGCAGAATCAGGAATGCAGGGGCACTGCAGAATCAGGAATGCAGGGGGCACTGCAGAATCAGGAATGCAGGGGCACAGCAGAATCAGGAATGCAGGGGGCACTGCAGAATCAGGAATGCAGGGGGCACTGCGAAATCAGGAATGCAGGGGGCACTGCGAAATCAGGAATGCAGGGGGCACTTCAGAATCAGGCACTGTAGGGGACAATACACTCTCATGGCCATGGCATTGTTGTGTTGGTGTGTATGTGCATATGTGTAATGCTGACATGAACTAAGAATGTATCCAGTGACTTTTCTATCGTTTCTTTCAGGTTGCTACCAGCTATGTAATGTTTTTCGATCCCATGAGATGGAAATTGACCAGTGCTTGCTGGAGTCCCTTCCCCTGGGCCAGCGGCAGCGTCTGGTGAAGCGCATGCGCTGTGAGCAAATCAAAGCCTACTATGAGCGAGAGAAAGTGTTCCAGAAGCAGGAAGGGCTCCTGAAAAGAATCAAGCCTGGGAAGACCCAGAAGGTCCGCTTCGGCCTCGCTGATATGATGCAGGATGCCATCGTCCACCACCACGACAAAGAGGGTATGTCTTCCCACGGGGCTTCCCACGTAGTGTCCCATGGGGCTTCTCAGCATCTGTCTTGTTTGTTGCTGTCGAGGGAGATAAGAATGCCTGTAGAAGTGCTGTACCTTCCAAAATATGATATGAAACATCCTCAGTCTTTGGTCTTTGATCTGTTTTTAGCTGCTTTTTGTAAAAGGCTGGTTTTGTATCACGATGGAGTTGAGTTTCAGAATTCTGTCTGTTGGTGTCCAGTTTCCCTGCACATTATCTTAGAAGATAAGTGAAAAAGTAAAATTTTGGTGAAATGTTTGTATATAGCTCGAAGGAGAATTACCTAAGACAACAGACTTCTTTTTAAGTCGCAAACTTCAATTTTTAACGAGACACTTGGTGTTTTAGATTAGTGGTTATCAACCTATGGGTCATAACCCCTTTGGGGGCTTAAAGGACCCTTTCACAGGGGTCACATGTCAGACATCCTGCATGCCATATATTTACATTATAATTCATAACAGTAACAAAATTACAGTTATGAAGTGGCAGTGAAAATAATTTCATGGTTGGGGTCTCCACAATGTGAGTAGCTGTATTAAAGGGTCCCAGAGTTAGGAAGGTTGGGAGTCACTGCTGTAGAAGTTGGCTGTGACTGTTCTTTTCATTTTTTTTCTCCTCACACATGCATACATATGGTGGCAAAGTCAGTTGCCTCAAAACTCTCATAGGTTTAGGAGTCAATTTTCCTAAATTGTATTTCCTAGGCTGGCTTGTGACTCTCCCTTGTCTCTGTGTAGTACGTGAATGGCCTTGGATCTTGCATTTGGGTCTTTGATCCATTTTTAGCTGCTTTTTGTAAAGGCTGGTTTTGTGTCAGGGTGGAGTCGAGTTTCAGTGTCCAGTTTCCCTGCACCGTGTGCACAGACAGCACTCTTCCCCGTGGGCTGTGGGTTGGAGGGTATTTTGGGATCCCTGTTCCATCCTTTTGGTCTCTGTGCCTAATTTTATGCCGTTGTTAGTCTGCTGTGACACTTTCAGTCTGCCTTGAAGCTGGGGATGGCAGTTCTGCCAGATTTGTTCTTTTGTTCAAGATGGCTTTGACATTTTAAACATTCTGGGTTGTGGTCTGTGATGTGAGCATTTCCTGAGCACGCCTGATCTAAACCCCCTTTGTCTTCACACGATTAATCTCAACACCGTTGACAAATTTTTATGTATGGTTTTCTTTCTGCTTCTTATTGTTGCTTTTACAGTCTATTTCCCAAAGTTTCAATTTGAGAGGCAATGTTCAATTTCTGGGTGCATGTTATGGTAAAAATCTGGCATTCCTCCCATCAGATTGACGTATTTGATGCTTGGCCCCTGTCTTACTTTGGGTTTCTATTGCTGTGAAGAGACACCATGACCAAGGCAACTCTTACAAAGAAAAACATTTAATTGGGGATGGTTTACAGTTTGAGAGGTTTAGTCCATTTTCATCATGGTGGGAAACATGGCAGCATACAGGCAGACATGGCGCTGGAGAAAGAGGTGAGAGTTTTTCATTTTGATCCCCAGGCACTGGGAAGAGAACAGTGTGTTCTCTAGGAGGCTCAGCTTGAGCATGAGGACCTCAAAGCTCACCCCACAGTGACACACTTCCTCCATCAAGGCCACGCCTCCTAGTAATGCCACTCCTGAGGGCCAAGCATTCAAACATGCGAATCCATGAGGCCATTCCTATTCCATCTGCTACAGAGAAATGGCCAGAGAAAGCCTTGAATGTCGAGATGAGTTAATAGCCAGTTTTGATGAGGGCTCAGAAGACCAGAACACAAGCATCAATGTTGGCATCAAAAGTTATTTTGATGAGATTTCAGGGGTGAAATAAGAACGAAATTCAGACTTGGGTGGAGGCCAGACATGTTAAACTACCACAAAGATCATGTCTGTGTGTGTCCATGTCCTGTGACTCTGTGGCAGACTCTATGTAAAGGTACACGGCTCATTCATGTTAGAAGAAATGTCAGAGGCATCCAGACGCTGGCTGCAGCATGGCTTCTCTCTGCTTTTAACTCACTTTGCTGTGAGAATTGGAAGTGGAAAGCACAACCAAATGATTTGAAAGCTGGAATTTGGTCAGAAAAGCCCATACAAGCTAAGAAATCCTGGATTTCAGAAGAGATCTACATCAATAAAAGAAGCCTGGTCCTCGTGCCTGGACTGCTAGGAAAGAGTCCTCGAGAGCATCTCTGTAGTAAGCTAGATCATGTCAGTCACAGCTTCAAGGAGGTGAGAGCCTGGGAAGCTTTCTCTTGGAAAACTATCTCTGCTGGGATCCCTGTAGCATGTGGTGACCTTGGAAGCTGTTTCTGGGGGTCCATTTCAGCACACCCAGCTGCCTAAACACTCCGAGGCCAATGGAGTCACGGTGCAGTAGGGGACTTAGCTATGTATTCAGCTTGCGTAAGACCTTGGTGTAGCTCACATGTGTAGGGTTTACCAAAGTGGAAAAATGCAAGAAAAACCTGGCCATGGAACATCTAAGAGGGAGAGAGGCCCAAGGACTGAACCCCAGCAACAGATGAGATCGGGGTTCCTGTAGGTAGCTCCAGAGAGGGAAATGCATGGAACTGTGGGGATGACCTCTGAACTGTGGTCAAGATCCCAGGAGGCTGGAGATGCCAAGCATGTGTAACACCTCCCCACATCAGCCACAGGTGGCTAGCAGAGCCAGCCCACAACAAATGTCACATGGACTCAGCTGGCAAGGCCACAGGTGCAGGGCTTAAAGGGTCCCGGGGACTCGTTTTATAGCCCAGAATGTTCAGGATGCTGTGGGGGAGAACTTCCTTCACCGGGGTTCAGCCCATGGGCCCCCTTCCCTCCTAGGTGTCCTTCTACTCCTCTCTTTAGAGGGGGAGCTCTGCGCTACACCAGCACATATAGGCCTGTGTGACCCGCTTTAACTTTACCAGGGCTGAGAGTTTGTCTTGATTCCCAAGGAAGACATTGGACTTGGCTTTTTGAAAATGTTTGGAAGCTTTCTAGCAACTTGGAGATACACTAAGTGAGGGAGAAGGGGTGTGAAATGCTGAGTGACTGTCTGTAGGTGGCGATTTCCCTCTGGCTGTGAGAACACATCACCGCACATTCAGTTGTAGGACGAGTCTCAGATCTGGGGCTCAGCGGGAGGGATGAAATTTGGGTCCCATGGGAACTGCCCTCCTTGCCATGTCCAACAGTCGCCCTCCTGGGATCAGAGTCTCCTCCTCCATCTTAAAGGTGAGCTACGGTGGACAGACTCCATCTCACACCTCACATGTTTTGCTACTTTTCTACCATTTTGTCTCCTTTATCAGTCCTTTTGTCTGTCTTGTCAATTTTCAGAGCTCTGTGTAATTACAGTGGGCTTACTCAGACCATCCAGCTGTCCCCACTACTTAAAAGGCAGTCAAAATAGAACTACAATTTGCCTTTCCCGGAGAGTTTAACATATTCACAGGCAAAACTGGGCAACTCCAGGTCTGGCCCAGGACAGAGAAGGAAGGTGCCACAGGTTTTTATTAGACAATAAAAGAACGCGATGCCATTCGTCTGCTGATTGATCCTCCCTGTGAGAGAGTGTCCTCCCCCTGCAGACTCAGGGGAAGCCAGTCTCCAGGTTCCTGCCAGCTGCCCAGGCCTTGGGGCCCTTGGCTAACTTTTTGTATGTCTTCTGTGTGTTTGAATGTTCTCACTGGGTCACTGGTTCAGACCCACCCTATGCCTGGAGAGGCTCTTCTGCACCCCATCACATGGCAAGTCCTCTGATTTCCAAACTAGGTCCTGTGTACAGTTCAAGATGGACACCATAGCCCAGCACAGTTCCTCACACAGGTGTCTGGGGACTAGATGGGACACTGAACATATTTCCACAGGTGACTAGCATGTCGCATCTGAGAAAGCATCAGTGCAAAGCAGTCAGTGGTAATGAGTGATGTTAACATTGCTTTTAGCCCATTTCCAGTGGGACCAAGCAGTACAGCTTCTCCTTAATAATAGTTATAAAGACTCTGAGCCTGCGTGCCTACCTTCAGCCTTTTCCATATAATTACAAATTCATTATAATTTATAACATGGTTGTCCAAGACATTCTCCAAGCCACACTCTCGTTCGCAGGTTTCCATGCTCACAGTGAATGAATCACACCCTGACACCAGACAGCAGCCAAGGTCGTTACCTACTCCTTACTGCTCCAAATCCATCTTCTAATTCCTTCTAAGACCACACGAGCACCCACTAGTGTGCATGCGTGTGCAGTAGGACTGGCTGGCAGATGTCATCTGAAGGCCCCTGCATGCAGTACCCTCAGGGTTCTCACAGCTACTGTGGGAGAGAGATAGCCCTCAGTACACGCGGAGAGGTGGACTACCTTGGCCAAGGACACTCAGGTCCTAAGTTGTAGACAAGGAACAACCACTCTGCCCAATTCAGGCTTCTGATCCCGATGCCAGACCCTAACGACACTGCTACACAGCAGGCTCCTGTGAAAACCGGTCCCTCCACCGAGCTGCTGTGTCCAAGGCCTTTCCTTTCTGCCTACAAAACTCTACACTTCTAGAACAGTGTGTTCATGACTTGTGACCAGATACTAGAAAAGAGCAACTCAAAGGACAACAACTCTATTTGGCTGCAGGGCTTAAAGGTGACAGCATATCATGGCAGCAAGGAGAGGCCTTGATACCCCACGGGGCAGCAAACAGAAAAGGAATGCTGGACGGTGAGATACAGCTCCCAAGGATGCACTTCCTGGGACCCACTACTCCCAACCCTAGTCTCTGCCATCTTCACCTCACTGCCATCATGTTATGAATCTGTTGGTGACATGATCTATTGATGAGGTCGTTTGAAGATTTGATTGCCAGCCAACCCTCCAGTGTGTGGGTCTGGGAGGGATGCCTCATGTTGAATCCATAGCACAGAGTCTGAGATTTATGTCCTGTCACTTCCACATACAGTGTAATAATGCATACATATGCGTACGGTCCATTCCGAATTTCCTCGAGGTTATTGTGCCAGGAGCTAGCCAAGTTATGACTATGTAGCCAGCAATTAAAATCCTGGCCACTTTGCAGAATGCTCATTTAGTATTGGTGAGACACTAAACCATGCATTGACTTCAGGCAGAAACCTTCAGAATTTAAACAGCCTTTAATCACCAACCCCTCACCATTTTATAGCTCATGATTGGGTGCCTTCAATTATGTAGCAGCTGTTGCCTGTTATCGGGAAGCATCCCAGTTCAGTAAGCAGAGCTGTGTAAATCCACCAGCTGCCCACACTGGCCGAGATCGTCATGGACGCGCATGCCGTACACACAAAAGTTTGCACTGAGAGGAAACTCTGGAGGGCAGGCTGTTGTTCTGTGTCTCCACCTGCCTCTCCCAGCACACCCCAGCCTGAGCTGAGCGGAAGTCTGTCTGCTGCATATCAGTTCGCCATTAAGGAGATGACCAGCACAGTAGTAAGTCTGTCCCTGTACCCGCTGGCTCAGGCATATGGTCCACCTCAGATTGTGGACAATGAACTCGGTAGCCTGCAGTGAGGGCTTTTCACAGACAATGCTCTCTTCCAGTTCCCCCCTAAAGGCAGCTGATCTCTTCTGTTTTCTTCAAAATGCAAATATAAACCTAACTCTCCTGGGCAGGGTCTACACAGGGTCCATGTCAAGTGCAGCCATGAAGACCTGGGTTCTAGGACCACTTTGTCGGCTGGGGCACTTTCCATCCATCACACGGGTGTTGATAAAAATGCAGAGGTGTGCCCTGTGCAGAGTCCTTCCCACTCAACCTGATCCCTGTGCTCAAGGTGACAGTGGCCATTCCTGAGATAGAACCCTCCCTTCTCCTGGGAAACTTGCAGTTGTGGTTAATGGTGAGATCTCTGGCTTCTAATGCTTTACGCCCTGATTGCGTCTTAATTGAAACTGAGAAAAGCGAACGCTTTAGCCGAGTGAATAGTTGTACTAGCTCAGGCCAGACGCATCAAATTTCAGATGGCTTTACCATCAAGGGGCAAGCACAGAGATCACAATTCATCATGCTCGGATACTCAGCTTGAAAAGGAGAGAGTAACTGGTAATCTCGTGGGAAGAGGCACAGCCTCTCAGAGGCCTGCACAGCTGGGTGGCTTACACGCGCAGCCGCCAATTTGCAGACGGCGTTGGCCTCTGACAGTGTATCTGTAGTACATGCAGAAAGGAGACGCCTTACATGGGGGGTAAAGATGTGCCATTTGTAAGACCAGAGAGACCGTGACGTGTGTACAGGATGTGCAGACTGGAGTATGTTAGCAGAGGCGTGCCCTATGCTGTGTCAGTACCCAGAGAACTTCTAGGAATGGAGCCCTGTAAACACTAATGTCTGGAACGGCACCTGCCTGCAGCGTTAAAACTGGCCCCCTCGAAGTCAGCGCCCCAGCTCTGCATGATCCAACGTCCAGCTCCACAGCAGAGGGTGTGTTGTTTTCTAGAGTGACAAGAAAGCAGAGCCGGGCTGTCTTGCCTATTGTTGCTCCCCCAAATCAGAAAGCCCATTACGTCATGTATTTGTGGCTCCTCCTCTTACTCCTGCCTCTGGGTGCCCTTCTCTTAGGACTTGGCTCCATGGCTCCACTTGGAGTTCCCTGACTTGGTGCTATGTACAGGGAACATTTTAAAACATTTGTTTCTCTCTCTCTCTCTCTCTCTCTCTCTCTCTCTCTCTCTCTCTCTCTCTCTCTCTCTGTGTGTGTGTGTGTGTGTGTGTGTGTGTGGTATGTCTGGCACATGAGAAGAGAGGGCAGGACCCCTTGTGCGTGGCGTCACACAGGTCTGTGGGACTCTTGGCTTGGTACATGCATCTTGGAGCTAAAATCTGCGCTTCATGGTCTCCCACCAAGGGTCACTTAAGTATATCTTGAGCTCCTAGGAAATATCTTTGCCTATAGTTTATTCATCTGCAAATAGCACTGACCATTGCATCACTGCCATTTCCTGCTTTTTGCTTGGCCCTCCTCGCCAGACTTTCTCTCCCCGGCTCTCCACAGATCTCCCTGATGCGTCTCCCTCTCTTTTCATGACAGGATAGTCTCTCCTACATATAGCCTACCCCTCACAGCACCTGTGTTTGTCTATAACACCCCAGCCCGGGAGCTTATACAGAAGAGCCATGCCTCCCTGTGACTCTGGTGGCTTTGCTTTTCCCAAGGACTTTCCACTTGGTTACTCACCACCTCCAGGAGGGACGTCAGTCAGACTCAACATGTAGGGCTCTTACCACCTCACACAACCTTCACTCCTATTGTAGAGTCCTGGTTGCCAAAGAGTCCCAGTGAGCTGGGGTTTTAGCGTAAAGTTGGATGGGAGGCACCATTACCATGTTGTCTCCACCTTGCTCTCGCAAAAATAAAAATAAAAAATTGGATCCCATGAGAGGCTTCAAGTTATCCCATTGCTTGGCTCCTGTTTCATCTCTTGCATCTCTGCTTTCTTCTGTGGTGTCACCTCCAACCCTCATGCCTGCAGGGAAGGAAAATTGACAGACCCGTCTATGGAAGGCATGATACTGTGTAGGTCAACAGATTGCACAGGCCTGGGTAAGCTACCATGAAAGCAGGTTGTAGGAAATAGCAAACGTGGCTTCTACCGAACTCTAGCATCCTGGGCGGTCTGTCCTGGGACACTTTCTCCTTGTGCACTTTGTGGACTTACTGCTTCCAACGTTCCATCCTAAGTAAGCCTCTTTAAAGATTCCTGGTCTAGCCTCAGGTGTCACATCAGCAACAGAAAACAAACTAAGCCACCTTTGCCTCCAAATGACCCTCTTCCTTCATAATGTTTCCAACACACAAAGGATTAACCCTATGACCCTTGCTTAGGGTCCTTTCCTGGCTTTACTTTGAGCAGATTCCAGGCATACTGGGGGCTTTGACATCCTCACCACAGACAAGGATACTGCCGTCAGCACTCTCCTGATGACCCCATCACCACCACCTCCCATGATCTCATGTCCCACCAGGCGACCTGGGATCCCTTGAGTGATAAACCTCTGGGCATCTCTACAAGAGATTGTTTAGGTGAGGTTAGTCTGGCCCACAACTGTGAGAAGCTCTGCTCCATGACACTGTGGGGGCGGGCAGGGAAAAAGTGAACTGTCAGCTTCCTGGCTGTTCATCGGGTGTGCCCTGCTGCTTGGCACTCCTGTCTCCATGTTGGCCCTGACACAGTGGACCATAGCTCTTCCAACTGTGAGCCAGAATAAGCCTGGCTGCGTTTCAGTTTCTTCTTGTCAGCTGTTTTCCCACAGCAACTGGAAAATTAACTAATTAATTTATATATTTATTTGGATAGTTAAATTAGATTTGTGTCATCTAGAGCAGAATATAGAAAGTACTATAAAGATGATTTTTAATCCATTTTGATTTGTGTGTGTGTGTGTGTGTGTGTGTGTGTGTGTGAGAGAGAGAGAGAGAGAGAGAGAGAGAGAGAGAGATAGAGAGAGAGAGAGAGAGCGCTAGAGAGATGGCTCAGTGATTAAAAGTCTTGACTGCTCTTGCAGAAGGTCTGGTTCAGTTCCCAGCACCTACATGGCAGCTCAAAATCACCTGTGACTCTAGTGCCAGTGCCTTTATGACATGCACGAGTATGTTTATAGTCACACATACACACAAATAAAAATAAGTCTCCAGGTACGTCGGGCTTGCGTAGCCATCACTGCCGCCCTTAGTCCTTGTAGACGCCGCGGTTCTTCCCTCTCCTGCTGCCTCGCCATCACCCCGCCTCTCTCTTGCTTCTCTTTCTCCTTCCAGGTTCTTCTGCTTTCTAATGTCATTGAAATGTGACCATGACCCTCCTTTCTTGAGGCCACCTCCTCCCTGATCATGGCCCCATTTCTATGTCCTTTTTTACGAACATACATGAACATATCCACATATGTGTACACAAGTTTATGTGAGAGAAACTATGCTCTATTTGTCTGAGTCTAGAGATTTGGGTAGTGTGATGGTTTCCAGGCCCATCTGTTTTCCTGCCAGGACGTGACTTTGCTTTTTCTTTATGGCTGAATAAAACTTGCATTGTGTGTGAGAAGCACATTTTCTTTATCCTTTCATCTATTGATAGACAGCTGGCATGCTTCTGTTTCTTAGCTCTTGTGGATCGGAAAAGCGGTGAAGATGAGTGTGCAGGATGAGTGTGCAAGAATCTCTGTGGTGTGTGGACTTGGAGCCCTTCGGACATGTGCACCCAGTCACGTGACGCATAATGAAGACAAAGGACCATAAATGGACTCGAGATGGAAAGAGGACAGTGGCATGTGACATAACAAGAAACACGAGCTTACACTCTGCACCCAGTTCTGTAGGCATATAGTTATCTCCAAACAGGGGAGGGATGCCTGGTGGCCTTGGCTGAGCGCTGGTCTCCAGAAAGACTGAGATGTAATTTGATGTTGGGAGCTTCATGCCATCCCATTCTCTGGGAGGGTAGAGGGACAGGGATTAGTCTCTAAACAGCCATAGCCACTAGGGAGAAGCCTCTATAGAGGCCCTAGGAAGGTATAGTTGTTGCAAACCCTTTCCATCCATGAAACCAGATCCTGCATGGACAGGAAGTGTAAACTCGGAAACAGGAGACAGAAAAAGCCCATGACACTTGTAGAAAACAGGTTCTGGTCACATCAAGACCCTAACCCTTAAGGACATCAAGGTACCCAGAATCTATTGAAAAGAGGCAGGAGGACCAAGGCTGCTGGCTCTGCAGTGGGGATGTCCAAGGCCAAGAAGGCTTTGAGTAGCTGCAGTGTGGCCTCTGCAGAACAGCATCTTACAGCTTGCTCACATCTTTTCAGCATGTGGTGTGATACGTAAGAAAAGGACAGCCCTGGGAATTACAGAGGAGCACAGTTTAGCTCCACGGAAGAAAGCAGTTTCACACACTCTGTGAAGGATGCCCTGGGAACTGGTGAACACGCCGTGAAAATTAACCAAAGTCCCAGCACCTCAGGTTGCTCCTGGGTAGTAAACGGTACTTATATCCTAGGTACTGTGAGCATGAATTTGTGGCCCATAGCTGTGAGCTACAACTACAACTATTACAGTTGATTGTTTTTGTGTGCACCACTGAGTTGATGCATCTTTAAAATCCCTCCCGACACCACCCTCTGTGCCACCAGGGCTGTGCAGGAGCTTCAGTGTGGGCCGAGATGAAACTCCTCCGCACTTCCAGCGAATGTACGGCTCCGATGTCCAGTGGGGCTCATCATCAAACGCAGATTACTCCAGTCTGTGTCAGCAGAGGACTCAGGCAGAGAAACATGTCCTGGGGGCTTCGCCTGCCTTTCTCCTGGACTTCCCTGCAGGTTGACACAGATTTGTTAAAGCCCTTGATGGAGGTGTTATTTAATAAGCGCCCCCTGCTACAGGGAGTGCACTAGAACTGTAAGCTTTGCACAGTGTGTTGGTGTAGCTTAGTACAGCCCTGTTAGATCCTTGGACTTTGCGTTTTCCACCAATCACCTGCAGACAGTAACGGAGACAATGCTGTGGTGAAGATCAAGACTTGGGAGACGCTGGACACAGGGCAGTTTTCCTAGCAGCAAACTGTCAAAGATTTGCTGAGAATGTGTGATTCTTATTATAACCTGTAAGTTTTCAAAGGAACATGGGACAGAACAATTGTCATGACAGTTGAAACTAGTTAAAGAACTTCAGCTGGGCAGTGGTGGCACACGCCTTTAATCCCAGCACTCAGGAGGCAGAGGCAAGCAGATCTCTGAGAGTTTGAGGCCAGCCTGGTCTATATAGGAAGTTCAAGGACATCCAGGGCTACACAGAAAAACCCTGTCTTAGAAAACCAAAATAAACAAACAAATAAATAAATAAATACAAAAAATAAAATAAAAACAAAGAAAAAGCAATTTATTTCATAATTCAAAACCTGCTGCATGAAGTAGACTTGGTTTTTTTTTTTTTAATTTGTTTATGGTATCATTTTTATCATGAAGAAGCTTCAAGAATACATTATGGACATTAAATTTTACTAAATAAATTATTCAAATATAGTAAACAATTGTAAGTGTAGCTATGTCAATATGTTCATATTTACCTTTAAAATGTAACATCCATGTGCTGTTGATGTTGCTCAGAGAGTAAATATGCTTACCACCAAGGCTGGTAGCCTGACTTCAGCCTTTATGTCACACGTAGTGAGAGAAGAGACCCAGCCTTGGAAAGTTGTCTTTAGATACATACCATGAAACATGCACACACGTAAACACACACACATACATACACAACACAGAGATAAGTAGATAAATATAATAAAATCATAAATACACTAAATGTGATAAGCAGATTTTCTGAGGAGTCACTCCTTGCTTATTAAATCAATGCTTTTAAAAGAACTTGAGATTGTATCACGATCTTGTGTCATTGTAATTAAAATGAGCCATTTTACTCAGATTGCCATAGGGATCTCTAAGTGAATCACCGGCTTTTATTATCTTTTCAATTATCACATGTCTTAAGAATTCAATTAACTTTCATTGTCAGAAATTACCTATGCTGAACTCAAGGGAAAAAAATCACCCATTTTCTTGTTTTCTTATTAACTGTCCTTCCTTATCAACATAACAATATACACAGAGTGTGTGGTATGAAAGGGACACACCTAAAAGCACCAAAGAACTCAGTGACGAAAAGCTGCACTTTAGGAGCCTAGACTTAGGACTTTGCCACAGCCGGCAGATCCATTTCCCAGCAAGAGGTTCAGTGAGGATAGGAACATGTCGAAACTGCTCAAATTATGATTTTTCATCCAACATTTGCAATGGGGCCTGAGAACATCACCTGTATTTCTGGAAAATACGAGGAGTTTTGTTTTTGTTTTTGTTTTGTGTGTGTGTGTGTGTGTGTGTGTGTGTGTGTGTGTGTGTGTGTGTGTGTGTAGGTGGCCTAGCAATCCATGTAAGAATCAGCTGTCAAGGAATGTCAGACTCTCTGTAAACATTGATCAAAAGCCTCTCATCTCAGGATAGGGATACGTGCCACCTCTCTGGTGTCCTCATGTGAAGGTCAGCCCCAATGTCCTGAAGGGATATGTGATGGAAAACTAAGCACAATATGCCTGCCCAGGCTCCTGTGAAACCTCACTCCCATCTGGGGACTCTTGGGGGATGGAGAGGGTAACCATGGGACCAGCTGTTCTCAGGGGATGGAGAGGGTAACCATGGGGATGGAGAGGGTAACCACAGGGCCAGCTGTTCTCAGGGGATGAAGATGGTAACCACAAGGATGGAGAGGGTAACTACAGGGATGGAGAGGGTAACCACAGGCATGGAGAGGGTAACCATACCGCCAGCTGTTCTCAGAGGATGAAGAGGGTAACCACTGGACTAGCTGTTCTTGGAGGATGGAGAGGGTTACCACGGGACCAGCTGTTCTGAGTTTTCCTCGTAGCTTTTCCTTAGTCTAATTTCTTTTGCAAGTCATGCCCATCTCTGCTTCCTAAGTCAGTTTTCTCCCTCGGGACTCAGCAGGCCCAGGTGGACAGCTGACTCTCTTGGGTCAAGGTCCTTCCTTTTCCATCAAAGTTAGCTGGGTAGAGAGAATCTCTCTGCTTGTGCACAACTAAGTTCTGCTCTCCTTCACCCCCTCAGTGTAAAGTTCTGAATATGTGAATGCTAAAGAGCTTGAAAAGGCAGCTGTGGGTCCAAAGCACAGGGCTCTGCTCTGTGTGGGGGCACAATGCTTGTTCTGAGCAGGTCTGAGCTGAGAGGGGCTGGATTCCACTTGATGGCCAATAGTTATCCACAGGGCTCTCCTCTGGTTCCTTCTTCCCTCTGCTGTGCACCCCGTATGTCGGTGTCCATCAACAGACACCCTCTACCACATTCAGAAGCCATCTTTCCTTTCCATCCTGCTCAGGGTCAAGATTGTGTAGACGAGCTTCACCGAGCCTTTCACACCGGCGTTCTTGCTGTAGATGCCTGTGCTTATGTAAATGCATCTCGCACACACTTGTGTGCCTTCGTCACAGTATCGTCTCTCCTGAAAACGCTGTCCTCTGCCCGCTCTCCTGTTGCGGCCTCCACCAAGTCAAGTGTCTGTGACCAAGAAGCTTCCCACAGTGTCCCCACATTATCTCTACCCTGCTTGCTCGTTTCCTGTCCTTAGTAAAAGTTCCCTCCAAGATAATAAAAAAAATGTGGTGCTTTCCTTGCTTCATTGTTGTGTTTTCTGATTCAGTATCTATTGATAGGAAACGCCTCAGACTAGTGCCCTGGGCCCATCTATTACATACAATGTCTATGGGTCAGGAGCCTGGCCAGGCATAGCTGGGCCTGCCCTCGGCTTAGTCCGATGTCAGTAGACTGTGACTTCCTACGGAGGGCTTCTCTGGTAAGACTCAGCTGCCTCACCGAGGAGGTTCTGGGTCGTCTTAGTTATCTTTCTACTGTTGCAATAAAACATCTGACCAGGAGCAACTTGAGAGCAGAGGGCTTATTCAGCTAACAGGTTACGGTGGGTACAGTCCACCATGAGGGGCAGTCAGGGCAGGAACCAAAGCAGGGACCATGGAGGAATGCTGCTTACTGTCGCGCACCCCGTGGTGTGTTTAGCCTGCTTTCTGGTAACTCAGGACCACCTGCCCAGAGTGGCACTGCCCACAGCCGGCTGGGCCCTCCCACATCAACCACTAATCAGGAAAATGTCCCACAGGTATGGGGAAATCTGATAGAGGCTCTCTCTCTCTCTCTCTCTCTCTCTCTCTCTCTCTCTCTCTCTCTCTCTCTCTCTCTCTCTCTCTCTTACACACACTTTTTTTAAATGACATACTGTGTTCATCTTGGCATCTGTACCATGAACGCCTTATCTGCAAAGCCTCCCCCTCCCTGAGTCCTTCTCTGGAGGGACTTGTGGATGGGCAGCCATTCCTGCCTCTCTAGTTTGAGTCCATCTCCTAGGTCCAGTGTTTGCTCACCTGGTCTGCTGTCTTATGTTTCCCTGTCTCTCATCATGTCTCTGTCTTCCTGCTTCCCTGACGCCGTCCCCGTCCTTTAATTCCAGAGCGACGTGACTGGTCTGATTCCTCTCATCTTCTCCACTAATCCCTTAATCTTCCAGCCTGCTGTATATCTTGGCAGGCAGCTGTAGTCCAGCCTGTAGTTCCCGATGCATTACAGGAGTCATAGTTGCTAAGTCTTTTTGATCCAATAAAAGCCGAAACCATTATCTTTTGTTAGTTGGAGGCTTTGCCCACTTTCTGCTGTACATGGGAAGCCTAGATACATTTTTATTACAAATTATTTTTTCATAAGCCTTGGTAGGTGATTATGATCTATAAATAGTTTGCTGACTTGGCAGCACAAGCTTGAGTTCTAGAAGGAACATAGAACTTTGTGTAGAGTTAGGGTTAGGGCTAGGACTCTCTAAAAGCACAGGCAGACACCTGCCGTCATGGTGGGCTGCACAGACATTGTTTCAGTAAGCATTTAAAGAGTTCAACTTGTTGGATAAATCAACGATAATGAATTTTCTATGGAGGAAACATGAGGTAGAATTTAACAAATAGGTCTGAATAAGAAGATAGTTAGGGAACAGTTCAGTCTGTGACACTTGAGCTGACTTTCCTGACTTTAATGGGATTTTTCTAGGGAGCAGCACACTCTAATATGTCACTGACTGGTGGCCAAATATAGGAGAACTGGGCTCAGGAAGAGGGGAATGTAAGGCACAACACAGCCCTAGCAATGTTACCGCTGGATTTGTAAACTTGGCTTCAAACGCCATTTAAAGACCAGCATCTCAGTAGCTAGTTCCCTAGCCTAGTGTGTCAGAGGCTCACAACAGTTTCCTCTCCAGGGTAGGGGGAGCTGGGGAGAGGAAACCAGACTTTTAAACACAGATGCTCGTTGATTTACAGAAGGCAGGGTGCTGTTTTTGTATAGCCTTTAATTTCATGTATGTATTTGCATGTGTGTGGATTTGTACACAAGTATGTGAGTGCCTGCAGATGCCAGGAGAAGGCATGAGGTCCCCTGGAGCTAGAGTCGCAGGCAGTTGTAACGTGGGTGCTGGGATTTGAACTTGGGTCCTCAGAGGAGCAGCAGCCACTGCGAGCCACTGAACCAGACCTCCAGCCCCATCTGTTTCCTGAAGTTCACATCACCTAACTACTTTGCACCAGCACAGACCTCTCCCTCTCACAACGAAGTCATGTGCTTGAGTTCTATCACATTTATAAAAGAAAATCTTGGTATTATTTTGTGTCTTAGAAAAACAACAAGGTTTAGCATGTACTAACATACCCCAAGCCACGTTGAAAAGTCATACATCTTGGAAGGGCTGCAAGGGAGGGCTGCTCAGTTAAGATCTCTTTTTTTTTTTAATCCCTATGATAAAGTTAGCATCCATTAGCCCTGAGTCAGCCTCCTGCCAGTAGAATGCTAACTCTCACTGCGGTCCTGGGAGTTGACTTGTTTTAACAAGGTGACAGTAGTCAGTGACTATAAGTAGAGTCTCTTACCTTCCCTTGTGCGTGCAATTGCCAGGGCCAGCCTTAAGACGCACTGTTAGGTTTGCACGACCCCAGCATCATTCCCGTTCCACACGTTTTCATGTGAGCAGGATAGATGCTGATGTAATGTGAGTGAGTTTCATGACGGCCTCTCATTATTTCTCTGATTACCTTTAATAGAAAGGGCCATTTTGTAAGATGTCTGCCAAAATTTGCCTGCTGTATTCTAAATTTTTAAATTGCACTTGTTTAGTTGTATGTGTGAGAGATCCCAGGGACCAAACTTAGGTTGTCAGGCTTGGCTACACTCACCTTTAACCATGAAAGCATCTCTGACTCATCAGTTAGGGTTTTTAAAATTTATGTGTGTGTATGTATGTATGTATGTATGTATATGTTACATGTATACATATGTATACATATGAGTGTATGTATATGTATGTATGTATATTACCTGCATGGGTGCATGTGTGTAGTACAGTGGACAGAAACAGGCATCAGATCCCCGAGAGCTGTAATTAAGGGCATCAGTGGGATGTCTGGCTTATTGTGTGGCATTGAGAGCTGAAGGTGGGGCCTCAGGTCATACAGCATGCTCCATTGGTTGTCAGATTGCCTCCCAAGCCCTGCATATTTGGGATAACAGAAAGGAGCAGTGTTACCTGTGAGGGTGAGTAGCCTGTATAAAGCCCAGGTGGGGAGGGAAGAGAGGCAGAGACAGAGAGAAAGCCAAGGCATGCAGGGCGGGGAGATCAAACCATTTTACTCTTTGAGGGGACTATTTTTTTTTTTTTGCAACGATTCAGTTTTAAAATAAAGATTGATTTTTGTGTTCATTTCCCATGGGCAGATGATTTCTCGTTCAACCACCCCTGCCACTTAGGTAGCTACTCTAATTTCTGTGTAACCAACCTTTGAGCTGACGCGTGGCTCTCACCTGTGCTCTGATAGCTGCTGAGGCCTTTGATGAATGGAAACAAGCCGGGGCAAGTAGGAGGAGAGCTGGGGCTATTACAACTGTCCTGTCTGTCACACTCTGCACAGACAGGATCTTCACTCAGATGTCACCTACGTGGCAGAGGAGGAAGGACCCTTTTAGTCTCTCTCAGTTGACCCAAAGATGCATTTCCCAATAACACCTTGGGAAATCCAGAAGCCTGCTTCACATCCAAGCTCTGACATGTCTGACCTTCTCTTGACATTTGGCTGAGGAGTTTTAATGGCGAGGGCACTGAAGCTAAGGCAGGCATGGGCAGCCGGGAAAGCTGCGTCTGTACAACCTACACTTGAGTAAGTGGCTCTGTGGACACATCCTGGTATTTTCTTGACTTTCCATGAGAAAGAAATGTCCTGTGCAGTTCTGAGACCAACTGAGGTGTTTGGTATTCACCAGCCTAACCTGTGCGCTTTGTATCATGCTGGTGCTTAAAAGTCAGCTTAGAGGCTGCACAAAGTGAGTTGATTAAAATGAAACGTTCAAATTGCCAATGTGCCTCCTAAGGTGGCTTTGCCATGTGAAGACCTCAAATTGATCATTGATAGTAGATTTTTTTTGACTGGTGGGTGGGTGGGGGATCCGTTAAGGTAGAAAATCTTGGGCAAATGTTGAAATTGTAGCTGATGGTATCCTGAGGGCTCCTGCCTTTCTGTGAGAGCATCTCTGGGGACAACAGTTATCAGTGCCAAATGGGACATGTGTCTGAGGATGAAAAGGACAGTGTGACCTATAATGAGATGCAGAAAGAAAGGTGGTGACGGAAGTAGCACCCGGGACATACTTGTAGGAGCCGGCATGGGCACCAGGCTCACACAGGAGTGTGAGGACCACATGGAGCCCTTCCTCAGGAATCAGATTCACCCTCCGTGTACTGTCTGCTCTCACTGGTCATTCTAAAGACTCTACATAAGTCTTAGACACTGGTGAACAGTGGGTACTATGTGAGTTGGAAAGCTGAATTACCTGCCAAATATCTCCCCTTGCTATGTCACAATTCCGAAAAAGCACAAGAGTCAGAAATCATGCAAAGAAGATTGTTTCTATCAAGTGCTCAATAAGGGCAGCCTGCAGGACACGGCTATAACACTGTATATATGGCTTAGGGAACGTATAGCTGGATGTGGTCGCTCATGTTATCATCACAGACCTTGGAAGTCAGAGGCAGGAGGATCAATGAAGTTCAAGGCCAGTGAAATCATACATTTGTCTTCTGAGCCTGGCCTATTTTACTTGACATAATGATCTGTGTTCTTTAATCCAATGCAAAATTAATTGACGCTGATCCTCTTGGACGTACGGGTGACAGCTGGGGTTGCTCACTGCAAGGCTCCGAGTGAGAACTGTCTGAAATGATGGATGGTCTGTCACTGTGAGATAAGTGAGGGTCACTCGGGTCTATGCACAAGTGTAAATAACCAAATGCACATTTGGGGGTTATGTGTTTTACTAAAGGCAAATGAAGCCCCAGTACAGGAAAAGCCGTTTTGTCCTGCATTGAGGGTACGCCTCGTAGGAGGTCAGAAGACTGCATGTGTGAGCCTCACCGTGGACACTACCACGATGTCTGTCCTCGAACCCATGCCCAGCATCTGATACAGTAGCCCTCTAGGAACCTGGTAGCCAGCCTGCTCCGACTGCTCTTTGTTAGCTCACCAGAGATTTCAAGCCTTTTGAACCATTCTGTTCTGCCACAGGCTTGGCCTTCTGTCTTCATGGCCTTCTGTCCTCGTGGCCTTCTGTCCTCTCATGTAGTCCCAGTTGTCTGGCCATGGTCAGGCATTTCCAGCTTCTTGACCTCAAATCCAAAGAACCAAAAACCCAGCCACACATATTTGTAAAAGAAAGAGGTGTCTTCATTGAGAGCAAAGTGATAGAACAGACTCTTGCTCAGGGCACCCACTGATGAGGTACAGGAGAAACGGAGTTTACTTGCTTGCAGATGTAGTTTGTGTAGTTCCCATAATGCATCTGTTTTTCATCCTATGCGGGTCCAAATATGTATAGGCATAGGGTGGTAAGGAGGGACTTTCCCTAAAGGTTTACAGAGAGGACAACGCTTGCCTTACTTAACTGGTACTCTAAGCCGTAGAAGGCAAGACCACAACGATCTTTGTGTCCAGACCCATAGCTCAACACCCAGCCTCTGTTACAGCCCCAGAGTCCCAGCTGGGAAAGAAGCTGTGCCCGAGATGAGAGGTGTCCACTGTGGGTCCAGCCAGAGCTCAGAGAGTGAGGTATGTGCGTGTGTGGTGCAGGGGTGATGATGTCCTGTCAGGCAGCATGTGGCTACTTGCTACTACAGGTAACAGAAGAAGCAGGGTGTGAGGTGTGACATTTAATGTGGGCCTCCAACTTCTAAACACATCCTAAGGTAACATAGTTTTATGACATTCCTGAGGGTCTGAGGAATCGTGTGCTCCCGTGGTGTTCTCAGAAACATGTCATGACAGCACGGTGGCTGTCCAAGTACCAAGTCCTCAATGATTAATTAAAACCCTCTAGGAAGTGAATATGTTATAAAATTACCAACACTAAAAGGGACCATGGTGACATGGGAGAGTGAATTAGATTCTTCTTAGTAAATTAGACACTCCTCAGACAAGAACAAAAGTCAAGTACCAGAGAAAGTGAAAACTCTTTAAGAAAGAACTTATTTTTGCTTGTACTGTTTTTTGTTAATTTATTAATTTTACATCCTAGTCATAGCCCCTTTCCCAACTCTCCTCCCAGTCCCACACTCCCTCCTCTTCCCCTCCCCTCCTCTCCCCTATGCGCTTCCCTTCATATCTACCCCCCCTCCCCCCCCCCCCCCCCCCCCCCCCGCTCATCAAATTGCATCAGCACTGAGCATTTCCTCTTCCCCTGTGACCTGGCACAGCAGCCCCTCCAGGAGGAAGTGATCATTTAAAGCGGCTTGCTGAATGGTTTCACTGATTTGTTCTCAATGTCTGTCCCCTCCATTAACTGTTTTTCTTCCCAGTTTCTGAACCTGACTAAGCAATAATTTTCTTTTTTTAATATATTTTATTAATTTATTCATATTACATCTCAATTGTTAGCCCATCCCTTGTATCCTCCTATTCCTCCCTCCCTCCCATTTTCCCTTTACTCCCCTCCCATATGACTGTGACTAAGGGGGACCTCCTCCCCCTATATATGGTCATAGGGTATCAAATCTCTTCTTGGTAGCCTGCTGTCCTTCCTCTGAGTGCCACCAGGCCTCTCCATCCAGGGGACGTGGTCAAATATGGGGCACCAGAGTTCGTGTGAAAGTCAGACTCCACTCTCTGTTCAGCTGTGGAGAATGTCCTGTCCTTTGGCTAGATCTGGGTAGGGGTTCAAAGTTTACTGCACGTTTTGTCCTTGGGGGTGCCATAGTTTGAGCAGGACCCCTGGGCCCAGATCTACCTGTCATTATGTTCTTCTTGTAGGTTTCTAGGACCCTCTGGATCCTTCTATTTCCCCATTCTCCCATGCTTCTCTCACCTAGAGTCCCAATAGGAGGTCCTCTCCTCTGACCCACTTTCCTGGTAAGTGAAGATTTTCATGGGACATGCCCTTGGGCTAGTGTCCAGGTATAAGTGAGTATATACCATTTGACTCTTTCTGCTTCTGGGTTAACTCACTCATTATGATCATTTCTAGTTCAATCCATTTGCCAAAAAATTTCAGGAATTCCTTGTTTTTAATAGCTGAGTGGTTTTCCATAGTGTAAATGTACCACAGTTTCTTTATCCATTCTTCTACTGAGGGACACTTAGGCTGTTTGCCTGTTCTGGCTATTATGAATAAGGCTGCTATGAACATGGTTGAGCAAATGTTCTTGTTGTGTGCTAGAGCATCTTCTGGGTATATTCCAAGGAGTGGAATAGCTGGGTCTTGAGGAAGCCTTATTCCCAGTTTTCTGAGATAGTGCCAGATAGAGTTCCAAAGTAGCTGTACTAGTTTGCATTTCCACCAGCAAGGAAGGAGTGTTCCTCTCTCTCCACATCCTCACCAGCATGTGGTGTCATTTGAATTTTTGATCTTAGCCATTCTGATGAGTGTACAATGGAATCTCAGAGTTGTTTTGCTTTGCATTTCCCTGATGACTAAGGAGGTTGAGCATTTCTTTAAGTGTTTCTCAGCCATTCGATATTCCTCTGTCGAGAATTCTCTGTTTAGTTCTGAGCCCCATTTCTCAATTGGGTTATTTGGTTTGGTGGTGTTTAATTTCTTGAGTTCTTTATACATGTTAGATATTAGACCTTTGTGAGATGTAGGGCTAGTGAAGATCTTTTCCCAGTCTGTATGCTATTGCTTTGCTCTGTTATTTTCATCTCACTTATATAATCTTATTTTCACCAGTAATATTTAACTTTATATTAACTTACAGTTTAAAATACTGAGGCCCAGAGAAATCAGAGACACCTTAAGTGTTGGCACCATCATGTGTTCACTTTGGTTTCCAGCTTGTCTTTAGCCATTAGTAATGACTTCAGCATCAACATGCTTATTCCATGTTTTCTTGACTTTAAAAAGACTTTATGTCTATAAGTGTGGAGGTTTAGGGGTGTGGGGTATGAGACGATAGAGTGTAGGCTTTTAATGAGAACAAATCATACTTTAATAGTTTTGACACATGTGAGGAGGACAATTTTATGTTGTCTCCACTGTCTCAGATGGGCATAAGAGTTAGTGGTCCACAGATCTATAGTCACAGACTAATCCACATAAGTTACTCATTATGCAGGGTCTGAACTTATTTGCTTATTTGCAAAGTGGCTCCATCTGAAATGTGGGTACCCTCTCAACTTGATTCAGAGTAAGAGCATTTTATAAACACACTGTAACCTAGCAGAGTCATAAATAGAGAGAAAATGAAGCCGGAAACTTGTGTTTACATCATATGCGTTCTAGATTTACTGCTGCTGCACTGGGCTCTGAAGAAATATGATGTCCAATGTATGTCATTATAAAACTGTCACTCCTGTGTGGTCTGGAGTATTTAGAGCAGTGTTGATTTAGGACCAGGCCTAGTGAGCAGGCCATTTCTAATTCCTGCTGGGCAGACTGTAGCCAGCACTGTATCATAGATGATCTAAGGAACAGGAGAGTTTGAGAGTGACCTCTTGAAATAACCTTTATTGTATAAAAGTTTGGCAACTTAAGATTTCACACAATTATTATTCTTATCATTCAACCTAGTATTAGCTGATTCTTCTCATGGGTGGAAAATATTCTTAGGAACTCATATTAATCATTAAAATGTATGTAATATGCCTTGCTGGAAATGCAGAGAGACACTAAGAGCCTGCCCTCCATACCGTCAGCCAGAATGCTGGCAAAAGAGAAAACAAACTATTCTTGGACCTTGAGTTTTACTCAGAAGCATGGGATAAACATTTTTAACATGAAACTGAGTCAGAACAGTCCAGGCTGCCATCTTAGCCTGTCTGCGAGATTCCTAGAAACTCAGGCTCATAACACAGATTTATTTTTATTTTACTTAATTTGGGAGAAAGAACACACTACAAATCTTCTCCTGGGGGCATTTGCAGCGATGAGCCAGCAGTAGTGTTCAGCGTTGCGCCTGCCTGAAGCTGTGGTGACAGCTGTCTCGAGGAGTTGATGAAAACTGCAAACGCTGAGGGAGTTAGACCAAACGCTCCCGCACAGGGATGGTGTATGCCTTAGAATGCTGAAGGCTAGTCACACATCCCAGGCTGAGGACATGCTCCTAAAATACTCAAGAAACTGACCCTTTCCAAGGTCAGTGCAGACAAGGGAAATTGCTAGCCATTTACCAACACACCAAAGAAATGCCGTAAGACATAAACCGCATGCTGAGTTTCTCTGCAAATGCTAGAGGAGGTGTCTGGCACCTAAGGAAATATTTCGGTCCATGAGCTGGCACTGATACAGTGGGCCGAGCCTCCAGTGGCTATGCTTGACCAGCAACATAGATGTTAGAGGTTTCACAAGTAGTGAAACAAATGGAGAGGCTCACAGGCGGAGAGGCTGCCATCCTGGAGAAGACGTGGACATGACTTCAAAGCTCTCCCAGTCTACTCTCTGTAATGTCAAGTTTTCAACATTCCGATAAGTGCAAAGAAACCACAAAGTCTGGCCCACAAAGAAAGACATATTAGTCTAAAGAAAATGTTCCTGGGCAATACCAGGCTGTCTGTTTCCCAGAGAGACTTTAAATCAACCACTGCTTAATGTTCACGTAACTAAAGGAAACCATTTCTAAATGACTACGGGAAGATATGGGGGAGAACAACAACCAAATAGTAATTGTAAAAAGAGCCAAATGAAGGAGAAATTATGCAATCATAATCTCAAAAGAGACAACATTCCAAAAAAAAAGAACTAAATAGAAATTCTAGTATTGAAAAGGATAGAATGTGAAATCATACACAGACACACACACACCACCACCACCACCACCACACCACCACCACACACACAGACAGACACACAGACACAACACACAACACACACACACACACACACACACACACACACACACACACACAGAGTATATCTCAGAAGGAAGCAATAATGAAGCCAAGCAAACAGGAGGTCAGGGAATTGGACAGCAGACCAATTAAGATTATCCAGTCTGGGAGAGAAGAATTGGGAAATGTGAACAGACTTCAGACCCCGCAGGAAGTATAGGGCATCACAGAGTGCCTCACCACAGAGACAAGAGGGCAAAGGAACAGGCAGAGAGCAAGGGCAGAAACTGCAGTAGGAGGGAGGACACTAACTTACACATTTGAGAAGTTATCCAGGCTTCAAGTGGGACAGCCTGAAGCAGAGCAGAAATTATGGCTACGGTACACAGAGAAGCCATATTTAGACACAGCATAGCCCTGATACATAGAGGAACCACATCTAAACATACATAGCCATGGTGTATAGAGAAGCCATATCTAGGCACAAATAACTACAATACACAGAGGAGCCACATCTAGACACCCATGGCCAAGATGCAGAGAAGAGTCACATCTAGACACAACATAGCCAGTATACACAGAGTGGCCATATGTAGGCATAGCATAGCCAGGATACACAAAGAAACAATATTGAAGAGTCTACTTCTACTAATCATTGAGTGAGACCTTTGCCCTGTTCAAGAAACCCTGTAGGATTGCATCTGACTTGCCACTGTGAACCCAAAGGTCAGAAGGCCATGGGAGACACATGCTAGGTGCTAACAGAAGGACTGGCAAGAAGTGTTTTCAAAAGAACTGTCTTTCTCAGATGTAGAAGCAATTAAGGCATTCTTGACAAACTAAAACCAAGAGAATTTGTGGTGAACAGATAGGAAGATGTTGAACTCACAGGATAAGCTTCATAAAGGGACGTGTTTATGGAAGACAGTACATGTGCTTTGTTATTCTAAATTTATCCTAACCTATCTAGAGATACTTACAAAAGTAGTAAATACGCCATGGTTAACAGGCATGTACACATAAAGGTACGTTTTTGAATCTGACAGCCTGAAGGTGAGGAGGCGGGTATATCCAGGAATGAAGCATCTGTTCCCTGCTGAACCTCAGTTGATAGTAATTAATGTAAATTATGTTGGTATGCATTAAAATATTAATTATAATCTTAATGAATATTTCATCTGAATGTGAATTAAGATGACAATATGTAAAGACCTACTTATACAATAAAAGAAATGGGTGTTTTGACACCTGTCTATAATCCCAGAACTTGAGAGGCTGAGGAAGGGTCATGGATTTGACATCACTGTGGGCGACACAGAGAGACCCTCCCTCATCAAACAAACAGAACACAAACAAACAGAAAAACAAAAACCAAAGAGAAGGTAGCAACAGAATCTCAGAGGAAAGAAAAAGGACATGATCCACATAGCAAACAAGCAGCGGAATGTCACATGTGAGCCCACTCTCTCAGGACTTGCCTAAATGGACATAATGAACCATTTAAGGGGCAGAAGGCAGAGGAATATACAGAGAACTAAGAGCCTCTGTTTTGTCCATAAGGAACACCTATTTATTCAGCCACAAATAGGTTTAAAACAAAAGGTTCACAAAGGTAACTCAAGCATCCCAAGGAAAGCTGGAATGGATTGCGGTCAGCTAGCGATGTGGACTTCAGTAGGAAAGTTAAGTGTCCTTACACTTCACCTTTGTTAGTTACATAGTTCCCTCCAGTCATTGTTACATAGTTACAGTCAGTCATAAGTTACATAGTTATAGTCAGTCGCTAGTTACGTAATTACAGTCATTAGTTACATAGTTACAGTCCATCACTAGTTACATGGTTACAGCCAGTCTCTAGTTACATAGTTACAGTCAGTCATAAGTTACATAGTTACAGTCAGTCATTAGTTACATAGTTACAGCTATTAACTACATAGTTACATACTTACCTAGTTACAGTCAGTGATTAGTTACATAGTGTGCTCCCAGTTACATAGTAAACCTAAAAGTTCTCAGCTTGTAAAATGAAGTGGGTTTTTTTTATGCTAAAAGTTAAATTGTTAGAGGAAAATAAAGACACTGCCTAGAAAGGGAATTATCCCATCTTGAAGACAAGGAAAACATAATATACCTATGCCTACACGAAGACCAAGACAGAGGAGGTAGAACTGATGATTGAAAAGGGAAACAGCATGCCTCATGGTGTGACTTGAGTAGTATTATAGTGATGGATGAGACAAATGCACAACAGCCAGAGACAGAGGCTTGAAAGCCTCATGCAGCTAGCCGTGCGGGAAGCACTGCCGAGCACACATTTGCAAGAGCTTACAAATGATGGGCAATGTGGCAGGCTACCAAGGAAGTGTCTTTATATATCACAAGGGTGGACACAGACAACGTTGGCCTCTGACCTCAAACCAGTGAAGTTAGAAACCTTTAACAGAGATTGTTTTTAAAAAAATCAGGAGTTTTGCAAGTACAAAAAAAATCAGCTGCTATGGTTTGAATTATGCCCTTTTGTGATTTATCTGTTGAACTCCTAACCCCATGGCTTCCCTAGTTTTCTATTGCTATGATGAAAGACCATGACCAAGGCACCTTATAAAATAAATAATCTAATTGGGCTTATGCTATCCGGGGATTAGAGTTTTTGATGGCAGAGGGAAGGAACACCACAACCATGAGACAGAGAAGAAGACACACACTGGGAATTGTGTAAGTCTTTTGAAACCGCAAAGCTGCTCCCAGTGACACACCTCCTTCACCAAGGCCACACCTTCTAATCCTTCCACAGGAGTTCCACCAACTAGGGACCAGATATTCAAGCATATGAAGCCTTGGAGGCAGTTCTCATTCAAACCGTCACACCCTGTATACCCTAGAATGTGACTAATTCTCAATATATGCCCTTTTCTGGGGTGGGAAATTAAAATAAGGACAGTTAGGGGGATGCAGGAAGAAAAGGACAGAGAAAGAAGACTCCCTGAGATGCTGGCTTCTTGTTCCCAGAAGACATTGTGAGGATAAACTGCAGGAAGGCATGGGATGGATGTAGGACCAATAGGTATTAGTGGAAGATGCAAGAGTCCTATAAAATACCCCGCCCAGCATCTGTTTCAGGACTTCCCGCTGTAGGCTCCCATCCTGAGGGGGTTAAGTTGTACTTTTCTTTACATCCAGTTTTTGAGTCTTTCCTGCATGCTCAATGTGTTGTCTGTGTCGGGGAATAATCTTGGTCGCCCCTAGATGGCTGCCAGCACCCCTGTTACACACCCACAACTCACCAATTTCCCCTGTCATGGTGGTGCATTTTTTGCAACCATTAAACCTCCACCTGTATGAGGTAATCAGTGCCGGTCCGTAGTTGTAAATGCCTACAGCAAAAAAGCATGTGGGTACCAACTGCCTACCTTCCCACATTTGAAAATAGAAAGCAGTAAGGCAACAGCCAGTGCTCATGAAAGGTACACACAGTTGGGTACACTAGAAGCTTAGCAGACCACATGGGACTGAAAATCCCTAGGGTGGCACATGTCATCAACAACGAATCAAGATTAAAAACACCCAAGATGTGTAGACTGGGAGACTAAGGCGACCTTCAAGGACTGGAGAGACAGAGGTAATACCGTCCCACAGTGGAGCCTAGCACGGACCGCTTCCCAGAGGAACACTGCAGTGACTAAAGAGGGGCTAATACAAGGCTGCAGGTGTTGCTGTAACCCAGAACACAGGAAACGTGACAACATGGTGATGCATAAGGCCGTACCAAGGTCAAATCCAGAGCCACCAAGTGTAAGAAAATGGGCTGATGAGGCTGTGAAAACAACTTCAGTGACCCCTGGCCAGGCTCTGGGGCCCTTCCAGAATGCTGTCAGTACAAGTCCTATAACCAGGCGGGTTTCACACCATGATGCAAGGTCATTGCTGTGTGTGAAACCCCATGCAGTGAAACACAGCACATCCTTAATATGAACATAATGGATACAATCATATACCCCAGTAGATCCATTAAAAAACAAAGCAAAGCCTGATTTTTCCCACAGTGGATGCACTCAACAAGCACAGACGTTCTCTCACAGGCACCTCCACAGACCATTGCACCAGACCCGGGAGCAGACCGGAGTCTGAGGTCATCCCTGTAGGGGATGGGGCAAAGACTCTGCTGTCTCCAGTTCTGTGCTACACTGTGCCAGAAGCCCCTGTCAGAACAGTGGTATAGGAGGTGCTCATTTTAGGACCATGAGAACACAGCAAGGACGACACAGCTCTGATACCCTGAGCAGCACTGCGCAGTGAGCTTTATGTTGTGTGCACAGTGTGCCTATTGAACAGGGACGCTTAGTCTGTGTTATGAAACATCTTGGAGTTGTTGTTTCAACTCTGCATTGCCCATCTCAGGACTTCGTCCCCTTTATCACTTTATTTACTTAATTTCTCTCTTCTGTGTGTGCACACATACATCAGAGAACAGCTACATGGAGTCTGTTCTTTCCTTACACTGGGAAGTCAAACCCGGCTCATCACACCAAGTGATAAGCGCCTTTACCTGTGAGCTGCCTTAATAATTCCCCCTTTGCTTTTTAACCAATTAGAGACAATGCCTCACTATGTAGATAGGCTGGGTTTCAGACACATGACACGATGCCCAGCTTTTCTTTATTTTTAATGTGCTTGAAAATACAATATTCTATTTTCTGTGTGTTCCTAATTTCTCCCAAGACCTTTTGATTAGAATAATGTTTATGGGCAAAGAGTTAATTCTTTAGTGTTTGGAAGAAAACAACAAAGTATATCTAGTTTATTATTCATAGCTATTATAGACAGTGTCAGTTGCTGTCCTCTGGAGTCTGCCCTGAAAATTGCTGTGTGCACAAGAGCCCACAGAGCTTGACAGTGGATACTCCTGACATTACTACTGGAACTCAAGTCCCATAAGTACCTGGATCTCTCCGCATGTAGTGTGGGGATAATATCATTATAACAGTCTCTTAACACTGAGGAGGCAGCATCTTACTTTTATCATACACATGCCCAACTATGCAGAGGAATAAGACAGTAAACAGAAGATTCCCCCTCACTCATGTTCCCTCAAGGTTGCCTTACTTGCATGCTCGCCCTAATCCAGCATGGTTGATCATGGTCCTATCGTCCAGTGCTCCCATACTGTGCTCGAAGATGAGCTTGACTCTACGTGAGGTGTTACCAAGGGTTACTGAGGGGAGTGACTTAGTTCCATTGATTAAAGCAGGTATGCCTGCAAGCCTGGTGTGGGTAGGGGTCCTGGGTTGCCTGCAAGTCCAGAAAGTGGTGTGCATAACCCAAGACAAGGGGAGTCCCAGGTTGGCTAAGATTTCCTTTATTCTTGTCTGCCTCACCCAATTCTCTAAGAATGCTGGCAGTTGGGTATTTGTCTACAGACCTACCAAGGTTCTGAGAGGGCTCCCCAGCAAACTGGATGCTGGATTGAAAGAAAATCCAGAACTGAAGAAATAACATCATCATGAAATGAAAGTTACTTGTTTGTGAATAGAAAGGGTGTGTTCTCGGAACTCTACAGGAATAGCCGTGGGGTAGACAGGCTGTAGTCTGGAGAAGTAAGACAAACTTGGCTCTTGGTCCCTCAGATGCCAGCTGGTTTCTGTAGTGAGGGAGATTTGGACACAGGGTGCTTTGACTGGAGGAAGGATTGAGGATGGACACTCTACGCTTCTTTCCCAGGTCCGCTCTATGGTAGATGGCTGTTGCCATCACACACATGGCACACACTAGCAGCAGAGAGGGTGGCTTTCTGTGGCTGGAGCCTGTGCAGGAGCAGCCAGGCTGTTGCGATTGCATGTCGTCGTGGAGTCATGAGGACTGAAGGAGACAAGAGAATAGCCACCTGGAGGCGCAGATGCTGTGAAGAATAGAAAGAGAGGCACCTTCCAGTCAGCCTTACGCGGTAGAAAGGCAGTATGCCTCCTTGGTGAGGGTGACTGAAGCTGAGCCATTCTGACCACTGCTGTGTCAAGCTGAGAGCAAGAGTGGCTCTGGTGGGGGCACCTTCGTTCATGGCTGTCATCCTGCGCTGGGGAGGCTGAAGCGGGAGCCTGAAAAGCTCCTGGCTGCCTGACTTGGGCTACATAGAATCACTAGCCGGAACTAAAGCAACAATAACAACATAGCCAAAACAAACAAAGAAGTGGTAGCTGCTACTTTGTTCCTTTTTGTGGCATCAATGATGTGTTTTAAACCATAAATATACCACTAGTGGTGGAGACCAGTGGAGTGACTCGGAAGCTAAGGACGTTTCTAGGAGGCTTGCCCTATCAGGACACTGCAAGTCACAGAGACGGAGGCCCCTCGCAGTGCCTCCTGACATTGCTTATGCTAATGAATTCACCTTGCTATTAAGTGGACACAGGTCGTTTTCCAGCTGTTGGTTTGCTCTGATGATTGGCATATATTTTGATCTATGTGACTTCACGGCTTTGCCCCATAATGGTCTGTGACAGTAGAAGAAACACGGGCAAGGGCTAATGGCACAGATGGAGGCTTAATGTACAACATGCAAGCTTTCATTGCTTTAAGCCAATCGGTCCTCACAGATGACAAAACAATGTCCTTGTAGTGAGTGGGTCCTTCTTACTTATATGTTTTCTTTTGTTCTGCAAAGTGCATATAAACTCAGTGCTTCAAAATAACTCACTGCAGTCAACTCTACACTCTCATTAGCTTCTATGGCTGTACCGGGTAACCAAACTCCCACGCCAGGTAACAGCTTGGGACGCAAGGGAAACACACATGATTGTAGGTGTGTGGCGTGGGATCCGACAGAGACTTGCCCTCACCCTGTGTCCCCCACAGCTGCTGTCCGAGCTGCCTATAAAATACTGCCAGTTCGAGCTCCGGGTACAGAACATGCCTTCTCCAACTCTGTTTTCTCTCTTCCCTTGCAGTGCTTCGACTCTTGAAGGAAGGGGCGGACCCACACACTCTCGTCTCCTCAGGAGGGTCCTTACTGCACCTGGTAAGAACTGACACTTGAAGGGCCCACATGGCAACACCCGGAGACAGAGAGTCAGTGAAGGACTCAGAAGCCAGTCCCACAATGAGCTTCCAACAATGACCAGGAAAAAAAATGGCACAGGTGACAGATGACAGGTGGAGATAAGGAGCTGCAGAGTTTGATGTCCAGAGGGAGGGGGAGTCATTGGGTCCTAGCTGAGCTGGGCAGGAGAGGGTGGAACAAGAGAACCAAGTCTCGGCTCACCTTTACACCCACCGAACCTTTTATCAGGGTCTTACATGCACCATCCTTGCTTCTGGATAGATCCTGTCACAGTAGATGGAGTGAGCACATCCTATGACTGTGGCGGTGCATTCCTTACTCTTACCAGGTAACGAACACTCAAGGCACAGTGGAGGAGCCACAAATGAGAGACCCCGAGTATATAGGGCCTCCTGGTTAGTGGGAATATAGGTACGTGAGAGCCAATGAATAGACTACAGATGTTCAGAAAGAGTACAGCAAGAAGAAAAGGCTGTGCTGACAGACTTCACCACAGGCTGGGGCACGCATTCCACACTGCCCTTCGTGCAGAGGCTGGGTCTGGGAGATATACAGAGAAAGCCAGTGTTGGGGGAAGGAAGGAGCTCACCGCTCAATATGATACACTCTCCATTAGCAGAGGTTACTGAATAAATAAAGGCAAAGGAACAATTGCAGGTTGCTAGAGAGAACAAATTACAGGGCTTTAGAAAGCTTTAGGTACAGAGAAAGGCAATTTAGCCATCTAGATGCCAAGTGTGAACAGCCTCACGGGGAGCCCACGCCTTGGGGCATCCCACGTTGGGGTGCCTGGTGCTCTCAGACCTGGTCCTAATTACACACTGTTCCATCATTGTCTTGAAGGGAGGCGGCACAGAGCAGGCGCGTGGGGATGAGAAACAAGCTGTAGACGCTGTTGGGCTGTCCCAGAGCTGCATTTATATAACTCAAATATTATGCAGCAAGCACCATACTCTAAGTGCTGGTTTCTCTGAGACGTTTTTCTTTTAGATGTTCTAGGAAAAAAATTTACACGTGAATTAAATGTCCCAATGGGGCTAAGATTGACATAGATAATATATTTGCTTGTATATCTTTATATTTTAACGTCTTTTAATATCATCTTTGAAAACACATTTGACTCAATCTCCTTGCCTACTTACTGTCCCTTAAAAATTCCTGTAGCAAACAAATGGCAGACATCAAATACTGGAAGTTAGCACTGGAGACAGTGGCAAAAGCAGCCACGCCTGTGCCCCAGGAAGTTTGTCTCATGGGGCCACCATAGAGGGATCCTCAGATTTGAATCTTTGTAAGAGTTTATGGAGTAAGGAGTAGAAGTATGTAAGCCTTAATAAAGTTGTCATGGGTTTGTGACACTGGGTTTAGCTAATAAACTAAGAGGAGGACTGCCAATTCTCAGACAGCGGAGAGTGATTTTCAGGAATTCTCAGTGCTATGCTGTGCCATTGTCACACCACGGTCAACCTGGAGGGAAATTCCATAGAAGTTATGAGTACCCTTCTACTGAATGGATTCTAGTTTTAATATAAAGATGAAGAATCCATGTCACGATGGCTACAAAAATATCCAAGACGCAATGGAGCACAGAAAAGCTGGGTAAAGAACAGAGCACATAATACAACCGAGCAGAAGATGGAGAGGAGAGGAAAAGGAGAGGCAGGGAGACGTATGCATAGATGATGAGACAGAAAATAGACGCATACGGACGAAGGATGCTGGCGAGGCGGGACTGACAAGCACTACAGAGACATAAAGATAGGGGGATAAGATTACAGGGCGGGCAAATAGACGATAGAGAGATACGTGGTAGATTATTGACAGAGGACAAATATATAGATGAAGAAATAGAAAGTAGATGACTACATAGATGATACATGCACTGATGGATTGATAGATGATATAAAGGTGAGGTATAGCTTAGAAGGAAGCGTTAAAATGAGCTTATGGTCCCTGGAGAACCAACAATGAACTCAGAACGTATCTAGGCAATTTCACAGCCCGACAGGACGTTAATCTCCCCCTACACTGGGGAGGTGTACATGAGAGATGGTGATGTTAGGCTGACTGAGTTCTCTGAGGTTCCTTGAACACTTCCAGGAGAGTGGTATGCCTTAAAACTGCCCAGGATCCAGACTTCAGGAAAGAAGACTAAAAAGCCTGGGAGCCCTGGCAGGGGCCAGGTTAAGGAGTATGGTGATTCTGGGCAGGTGCTATGATCAGGTTCCCCCCCCCCCCAACACGAACAGGCAGAGGGGGAGAGAGAGAGCGCACACACTTGTGTAAAAGACGCTAGGACTGCTGGCTTCGTGCACTGGTTACTGTAGGGTAAAGAGGACTTTTGTGCAGAAGGGCACTGCGTTGAGTAGGATGCCAGGCCCGTCCTGGGAATGCTAAGTCCTGGAGCAAGAGACACTGCAGTTTATACTAAGTGAAGTCCAGGTGGTGAGTTCGGCTTGACACTTGGAACGAGAGACAAGGGTGGCAGAGAACCTGGGAGCATGACACCAGGTGACGGGCAGAGACGGTTCCCTTTCTTGTTCATTTCCTTGGTGAGGTAAAGTGTCACCACAAACTGGCTGACGTGATGATCATCAACACGGATTGAGGGAAATGCTGCTGGTGTGGGGGAAATTCTTCTTGGGGAGCATGGGCTTTGCTAAGCAGTGATAATATTGTAAGAACGCTGTTACAGAAACGCTCAGCCTTCATAATCTTTTCAGACAAGTGTGATTAAAGGTATTTATTGCTGTCAAATTATTATTCATAATCCTTAGAAGTGCGAATCACAAAGTACATCACTAGAGAAAGGGTGGGTGTCACTTTCAGCTTTGCATCTAATTAACTTTTTTTATTCTCCTTGAAAGACTGTGAAATTCCAAACTCCAAGTACGTATTGAGGTGTAAATGTGAATTCCCATACTCCGGGTCAGGGGTGTCATTGTGTATATGTGTGCTTTGTGTGCCAGAGTGGGGGTGTGTGCAAGTGAGTGTGAGGTATAAGTGTGGGTTCCTGACGTCCCTGTCAGGGAAATCTTTGTGCCTGTGTGTAGGTGTGTGCGGTGTGTGTGTGTGTGTGTGTATGTGTGTGTGTGTGTATGTGTAGGGCATGCAGGTGGGTGTGAGGTGTGTCTCTGCCTCTGGAATATCTATCACACCCTGTGTGACTGCAAGACTCTCACTAGCCATCAATCTCTCAGAATCTACACCCTTGTCCCTTCATTTCTGCGTCCCTGGAGTCCTGGGCACGCAAAGCTGTGCCTGACTTTGTACATGCATGCGAGGGATCCCAATTCATCTCCTCCTGCTTGCATGGAAGTGTTCTTGGCCATGGAGCCACGTGTGGAGCCCCTCGAAGGTATCCTCATAGGCCAGAATGAAAGGATCACATACAACACCGCTGATTGTGCAGTGAACTGCCCACAAGAGGAAAAAAAGATAAAAAAGATAAGGGCTGCTTTCCTGTAGACCCAGATCACTCTACACCGCCCCCCCCCCATCGCGGCTTAGTTCTCAGCACCCAGCTCCCTGTAATCATCCCTAAAGCTGACATTGTGGTGGGTGGGTGGGTCCTAGTTCACACCATCAAATTCTCAAGTGGTTTAACAGTGGCTCACATGACTGGGGATGCGAGACACAAAGACCTTAAAGTCAGTGCTTTTCCATGGAGCTACTGCGTTTGCCCTTCGCAGCGGCTCCCTCAAACACCTTCCGGGATGCTTGCGCATGGCCTTGATGCTGACCTTATATTAAGGCTTCCCCTTGTGCAATTTTTAGGTTTTACAGTTTTATAAATTTTTTCTTGTAATTTTAGACTCTGAATTTTAGACTGTGTTGAGTGAGTGTTATCTGTAGTGCAAAACTACACAGCAGCAGTTGTAATGTGCACACATAACCTCTGTAATTTACAGAAAAAGCAAAAACAAAACCCCCCACCCATTGCCAGTAAATTCCCTTTGAGACTATTTCATATATCAGTCATCACATGTATGCCGATTCATTTCCAAATCCTGGTGTGTGGCTCAGTGAGTCCTCTGCCTTTGCATCAATATCACATTGTATTGCTTACAACCTTAAGTCTAGATTTTAGGTACTTTCAGTCCCCAAACTTTGTTTTCTGGTCCATGAATTTTAGCTTTCTAGGTCCTAAGCATTAACCTATGAAGCCTCAGGTTTTTTTTTTTTTTCAGTGCACACACTCCTCCGGGGATTCTGGCTGCATTTTAATTAAGTATAGACAGAGGTAGGGAGATTCGGTTCCCTGTCTTCTGCCTCAGCCACACAGTCTACGTGTAAGCGTCCCCCGTCCCGTGAGATGTGGCCGCACCAACGCGCTCCTGCATACAGGCTGCTACTCTTACACATATTTTGTTTGTCTTTTTTCCAAACTTTTGCCACTAGTGTGTAGAAATTCTGAGTTTCTGCTCTGACCTCGTGTCCTGCAACTCTGTCACATATGTGTAAAAGGTATGGTGGTTGTTCTTATGTAGGAGATATCTGCGGGTCCTGAGTGCAGGTGGGTGAGATGGCAGCTTTGCTGCTGTTTGTCATTCCTCGTCACAGCAGCAAGGATCTCCAGGGAGTGCTGAGGAGGGATGGGACTAGTGGACCCACCCCTGGCTTCAGTGATGAGAAACACTCATGGTTTCTTTTAGACAATTATTCAGTCTTGCAGCCTCCGCCGTTAAGTCGTGGTGTCTGTCAGATGCTGCTGTGCTTAGATTGGAATCTGGTGTTTGCTTTTTGTCTATTGATCTATCCCATTTGACAACCCCCCAGCCCCCCTCCCCCCACCCCCACACTTTTCCTGACATCTTTTGGATTATCTTGTGTGGTTCAAGTTTATGTTCTTATGATACACAAAACTTACCTTAGCATGTCTGTGTCTCAATATTCTTAGGGTGTGACTAATGCAACCCAGTTGCTTCAAGAACCGTTTAGTTTTCTCCAAACTATAACATCTATCTATCTATCTATCTATCTATCTATCTATCTATCTATCTATCATCATCAATCTATCTACCATCTCTCTTCTATTTATCTGCCTGTCTGTCTGCTTTTCTATTAATGTAATCTATTTATCTGCCATCTATCATCTACCTACCTACCTATCATCTATCCTTCTTTCTTTCCTTCCTTCTTTCTTTCTTTCTTTCTTTCTTTCTTTCTTTCTTTCTTTCTTTCTATCATCTACCTACCTACCTATGATCGTCTCCCTCTGCATCCAGGTTGGCCTTGTCCTTGTGACTTTCATGCACCGGAACCACAGCTTTTCCTCACCGTGGCTTGCCTACAGTGTTTCCAATCCCCTGATTTGTGACTTCTAGGCACTGCCCCTCTTCTGGGTGCCACTCTGTTGGTCACTCACTCTCCATCCTGCGGCCTCTACTTAAATATGCTGCCTTGATGCTTCTCTAGTCATTTGTACTGGATTCTGATTGTCTCGATGGGACACTTTGCCCATTAAGTACTAGATGATTCTTTTTGTAGCTTCAGATACCATTCAGTACTTTGGGGATCTGTAAGTTATTTAGAAATGATCATGTTGGCCGGGGCTTGCTGTTATGATTATTTGGTGGGACTAGAACATCATTTAATTGAAAATTAGTGTTCCCTCCACTGAAGAGAGATACAGGCACCCAGTCTGGCCAAAGGGAACAGGTGCCAGTTTCTACTACGGTGTCATAACACTTATCGCCCCCGGAGCCTCTGTCCCTGGTATGGGCATCATGCTCATCCTCATTTGGCAGTGGGCTTCAAGGCTTCTGGGAGTCCTTCCCTCACCCAGCTGTTGTCTCTCTGCCACTATGAGCCCGAGTCACACTGAATCCTCCTCCCACATTGTTGCTAAATTGTCTCTCAAAGTAGTAAATTCAACAGTACTAGAGGTTATACAGTCTGTTTCCTGATTGTGTGCATGCGTGTGCATGTACATGCATATGTGTACGTGTGTGTGTGTGTGTACGCACACACATGCGTGCCAGTGGAGGCTAGCGGAGGGCATCAGATCCCTGCAGCAGGAGTATCAGGCGCTCATGAGCCTGCCAGCCTGGATGCTGTGAACTGAGCTCAGGTAGGTCCATGGCAAGGGCAGTATACGCTCTTAACTGTAGAAATGTATCTGAGTCCATCCTCCTGAGTTCTGAAGGTCTGTGACTTCCGTCTCCATGGAGACTGATTATAGCAGATGGAGGTACTGGTACTGTCAGCAGCAGGCTCTTCCAACACTGTATTCCTCAGGGTGCTGTCCAGTAAATGGTGTGTGTGTGTGTGTGTGTGTGTGTGTGTGTGTGTGTTGTCATAGTGGGAATAGTGAATGATTTGGTAAGAAAAGTCTACTCTAAAGATATATATCTCCTACATAACACACATCTATCATAGAAAAACTGTTATATGTCTATTAATAGTCCTAATAAACTATGTTTTGAATCAGAAGCATATTGCATGCAAACACATATTTTAGAAAATTCACTATAGATGGCCTGAGAATCTAATCGGGACATGCTTTAACTTTTAAAGCATCTGCCCCTATTTACTTTTCATCTCTAATGCCTGTTGCCAGATTTCCCATCAGCCTGACATCTGTCCCTTTCCCTTAGTCTTGCTGGGGATGGAGAGTACATTTTTGGCTTCATCCATGACGTTCTGACTGTCAGTGATGTTTGCAGCATTGTTACAGCTTGTGTTTCCTTCCTACATTTCCTTCAGTGTGCTCGATATGACAACGTCTTCATCGCGGAAGTCCTCATTGACAGGGGAGTCAACGTCAACCACCAGGATGAGGACTTTTGGACACCAATGCACATCGCCTGTGCCTGCGACAACCCTGACATGGTCCTGCTGCTCATACTCGTAAGTACATTGGTCCGGTTGGCCTAGCACATGAAGACTCACTCCCTGATAGATGTGCGTTCTCTAAGGCCTCTCGGTGCAGCAGCACCACACTGCTTTGGGGAAGAGCTCGTGTCTATATCACCACCGTTCATGCCTCAAGAATGCAGATAATTAGGAGCTAAAGTTGTCAATCATGAAGCTCCTAAAATAGCTCATGTTCGTGACATGTCAAGATTTAGAATTGCGTGCTTTGGCACAAGTCATGCTCGTGGAATGAACATGCCTGTCCTCAGGAATACACATGGAGGCAACTGCGGTTGGGCTTTTACAAACACTACTTCCAGCATCAAGTCTGCGTCACCTGGGCCAGATGTCGCGTGACGTGGCCAGAGTCGCTGCTGGATTCCTCATGAAGTGGGGAGTTCTTCATAGTCACCATCTGCCTCAGCTTGTCTTCCATCTTTTCTAACTTGACCCTTATTTATCCCTGAAATTGTCGTCATGTCACCTCCGTTCTTCCACATCACACTGTGAGTGTGGGCTTGTATAAACCTAATAGATTGAAAAATAACACAGGACTTTGCAGCAGACACCATAGGTATTGCATATATAAATGTGTGCTGCTTAAATATATATAGTAAATATATTTATAGACCAAAGAAAAATGCTCATTGTAACTTAAACATATTATAAGCCATTTTCTGTTGCATTCTTCTTAAGAATATTTCCTTTGACAAGAACTATGCCAGGCTTTCCTGTACAGGACATTGTCACCTAAAGTACATAGGAGGTGCATCTGTCCGTGGACAAATTGACATGAGGCTTATAGTGAATTTCATGACACATTTACAAAGACAGGGTTATTTAGACTCTGCAGTAATTCTTTAAGTGGGAAAGCCACTTCCACACTTAACTGGCACAAGTGCCAGAGGGCAATATCTAAGCCGCCCTGTCCTTGACGCTCGGAGAGCTGACTCAATTAATGCTGACGTGAGGTTGGCACGTATGACCTTAAGCCGTGGTGGAGATTTTCTTTGTGTGTCAGAAATATTAAGTGGGTGACAGAGCTTCTGTGTAAGACATGATAGCTAGGTTGTGTGTGTGTGTGCACACATGTGTGTGTGTGCGCACGCAAAAACCAAAAGCAAAGGAATGGAGGGAGAGGAAGGACTTTTGGAGTTCAGTGAGTTCTGACCAACAGCACCAAGCAGACTGACAGGAGCTCCTGTCATAGCGACACCGTCCAGTTAGCGGCTGTCAGGGCAGCAACATTGACTCAGGATTTTACAGCAGGCGCTGGTTTATAGGGGCTCCTGGGACCTTATGCTTGTTTGGAATTGTAAGAGACATGCTGTGTCCTCAGGGCTTCTCTGCATTGTGGCTGCATCTGGCAGTCCTCAGCTCTGCTGTGGCCTGAGCAGTGTTGTCACAGTGGCCAAGAGTCAAGTTGTCACAGTGGCCAAGAGTCAAGCCTGTTCTCTCCTGTGTGCTGCCAGGCTTCAACCTGAGTTCCGTAACGACTCTCTCACCTCATGTGAAGTGTTGCTTGAGAAGCTGAGCCCTGTGTCTGTCAGCAGCTTCTGAGCTGACTCAGTTTCCTGTGTCCTGTACTTAGAACCACTCAACATTTCCAAGGATTGCTAACACTTTTTTTAAAGTATAATTTATCTTTTAAATTAAAATATAACTACATAATCCCCCTTCCCTTTCTTCCTTTAGTTAATGTACATAGTTATTTAAATCATAATGTTGATTTCTATAAATATTGAAAGCAGTTCAAAGGCATTTGAGAAAGAATAGAGAAAATTTTCTCAGTCTGTACCTGATGCTTTTAGGGAAAAGCTAATTCTTAAAGTGTAATCTGTGTCAACAAATTATAGCTTATGTATTTAACTTTCGATGTCCTTTTCATTAGGTGTTTTTTTTCTAATTGCAAGAACTATTTAATTCAAAAGCACTGGATATATAAAAAAATGAAAGAAAGACAGACAGAAAGAAAATTTACCTACACTTCTACCTGCCAGAAAAACCTACCTCCAGCTTTCCCTGTGTGTGTATTTGTATGTGTGTTCATGTGTATATATGTGTGAACATAATGTGCATGTATCTGCTGGAGATACATGTGTGCCTCTGTATTCAAGTGTATGTGTGTGTACATGAATATGTACACACATGTGTGTGAACATCCATGTGCCTCTGTACAGCACACACCTAATACTTAGATTCATACTATGTTCACATTGCAAACTTTACATGTAAGTGTGTGTACCTCTGTGTATGTGTGTGCACATGTGTATGTGTGTATATATATAGGACACACATTTAATTCTTGGATTTATACAAGTTGTTATATTGCTTATTATTCAAGGATGTTTAAATTCACATAATTTCCTGAGTATTTCTCACAGTTTAAAACATTCTGAACATGAATTCAGTGGTGCGTGGTTTCCATATTTAGGTGCTATAATATTTTAGGAATATTTTTGGCAACTTGATTTCCACTTCTTCATGATGGTTATCACTTCATAATTTAAGAGATCTGTGTTTCTAGTAAAAATATACCATCTTTCATTCCTCCATGAGTGAAACAGAATATGTGTAGCAGGCATCTGAAGCAAGTGTCGACAAATCTCTGTCTATACTGGAACCTTTCAATTCTGGTACTTTGAGGCTTTCAGCTAAAGCATAGTCTACACTTCCCATCAGAGAAGTAACTTGTCTGCACCTCTGAGGTTTCCCTAGTATTGTAGTGTTGGGAAGGTTTGAGAAAACTGCGCATCTACACTTGTAACTGAGAAAGGCTGTGTGCCGCTGTGCTTGGCAATAGTTAAGCTTTGTCCCTTGAACCCTGCATGGAGCCAAAACACGGAAAGTCCTCATGTGACGGGACAGGCCATGCAGTGTAAAGTCCTCATGTGACGGGACAGGCCATGCAGTGTAAAGTCCTCATGTGACGGGACAGGCCATGCAGTGTAAAGTCCTCATGTGACGGGACAGATATGCAGTGTTCCTGCAGCTCTCCAGCTCCTCCTCTGATTTGGTCTCATGGTTGTAAGCCAAGGGTAGATTTCAGATGATGAAGCATCCACCGTGTGTTTTCCTGGAGTGGGCGTGCTTTCATTTGGAAGGAAGGCACCTTTTGTGTGGGTGACACTGTAGTGGATACAGAAACATGAAAGAAAATAAACAGAAGAGAGAGTCTCTGTTGGTGACTTGAAGCATGCCTGGCTACAGAAAGAGGCACAGTGGTGAAGTCTTAGGCAGGACCTCACATGCGAGAAGGATACACCAAGCGTATGAGGTGCTGAGAGAGGCAGCGAGAGTGTGCGGCTGGAGAGCGGAGCAGCACATTTGAATTGTGTTAGAGGTGGAGAATAAAGACCACGGCATAAACACCAGACTGACGTCTTTGAATCCGAAGAGTGTGGCCGGCAGGTGGCCTCGGCTGTTAAGAATCCTGAGCTGTAAACACATTCTGAGTTAGTGGAGGGGCTGCTGTAGAATCTCAGAGAAAATCTGACTCACACCTATGCCTGGTGTGCTGAGAGGCGGGCAGTGGTAAGAGCTGCTCTCCGTGGGTTTGTTCGATGAGAGCAGCTGACATGCAAGAGGGCAAGTACACGGCTTTTCTAAACCCTTGGCAAGTTGAGGATGTGTAACACAGAGCTCTGAGAAGTGGTCAGCTGTGGATCAGCCCTGTGAGACCTGGAGGAGCCAGGTGCAGGGCGGGTGGCAAGAGGGCTGGCAGTTGAGAGCGTGTATAGGAAGCCACGTGTGGAAGCCAGGCTAGAAGCCTATGAAGAGTTTTACGTGAGGATTATCAGGGTACATAGCTGGGTAGCAGTGTGGCAGAGCTTGGCCAAGAGACAGAGGACGGGGATGGGAGGGTCAGGTGGGTACATTGGCAAGGATGCAGATGTCACAGTGCTTGCTGCAGGTGGCTCAGATGATGCCACAGCGCTTGCTGCTCATGAGGACAAGAGCTCCAGCTCAGCACCCACATGAAAAGTCCAGTGAAGCAGATTGGTGGTGTAATCCAGAGCTGGGGTGACTGAGGCAGAAGGGCTTGCTGACCCAGCCTAGCGTCCTTGGCAGGTCCCAGGAAAACATGAGAGACTCTGCCTCAAAACAAAAACAACAAGCAGAAAAAAGACAGTGCCTGAGCGATGACAGTCTGTGGTTGTCCTCTGACCTCCAAAGAAATGACTCCTTCATACACAAACACATACATATACACCAAACACACATATATACATGTTTGTATATGCACAGCATGCACTTGCTTGCACACACATATATGCATACACACCACACACAAGAATACATGTGTGTATACAGATACATGCACATGCACATATACATGTGTGTATACACACACACAAAAAGGATGCATACACACATGCCACATACATCTACATGTGTATATACACACATGACATGTTCTGAAAGAATGCACTCCCTAAAACTCACATTTGAACTCTACCACACCAAAAATGGGGCAGGGGTGTGAAGAATTTAGGATGATGGTTAGACCATCAAGGCAGGGTTAGGACCGATGCCCTTACAAACAGGTTACTGGGAGCTGCCCAGGCTCTTCCAACTTATTAGGAAACATCTGTGAGCCATGGGCACCTCACCAGATGTGGTCTCTGCCTGTGCCTTGGTATTGGAACATCCTCCAAGCCGTGAGACTCGGCTGCTTCCTGTCTCCTGCATGACACCCCAGGCTCATACACTGGGGAAGATTCTGTCCTTGGTGCGAGCCCCATTTCTCTGAATTTTTTTCCCATGAGTCAGTGACCAGAGGGTAGCCAGTGTGTTCTCCATGATGCCCCATGGAGAGGATGGCAGGAGAGCATTGCTCATAACCAACGGCTTTCCTGGAGGCAGACAGACAAGTGAGTCTCTGGCTTCTGTCCTCGGAGGAGTAGACCTGGGTCACACTCACTCTCAGGCATGCAGGGACGTGCCTTTTCCTCCACACGGGACTCCTGGGGAGGACAATTGCTAATACATCAAACTGCATGAGGTCAGACTTTCCTTTGCATTTAAATTCACAGAAACATTTTTGGAAAACACGTCCCAGTAGGAGGACATTGTAAAGATGTGGGCATTGTGTGGTGCTCAGAGGAGTGGGACCCAGCACGCTGCAGCACGTCCCTTGGCTTAGGGTGACATCCTCCCTTCATTCATTCAGGGTTTGACATCCTCATCCCCTTTCTAATATTACATTTATTACAACTGCTACTCTCGGGTATTTTAATATTAATAGAAATATGGCGTTGGTCAATTTCTATGTTAGCTATTTTATCATGCTCAGTGAAGACATGGTGGAACCTGCTCCTTTTTAAATTATTTAATTTTGAAAGCTTGAGCCAGGCCTCGCTGAGTGAAAATCCCTGTGACAGGTTTTACAGACTATGTTCTCTGAACCAACATAGTGGCATGGAAACCGTCAGAAGATTTCTGCTAGCAGGGCAGAACAAGCTAAGTTGTCTCCACATGTATCAGAATTCTGTGTAAAAGTAAGCATAGGACACAGTGACCTTTCTGTGGATGTGGGGGCAATGTCCACTCCACCGAATACACACATAGACACACATGCACACACATAGACACATGCACACATACATAGACACACATACGCACACACACATAGACACACATGCATACATGCACACACATAGACATGGATGCACACACACATAGACACACATGCATGCACATGCATGTGCAAATACACACAGACATACATGCACACACACACAGACACATATTCATGCACACATGTATACACACACACACATTCACATTTTGCTGTATTATCTGCCTTTCCATACCTTGGATGTCTTTTCTTGTTCACATGTCAGCCTGTTACATTACTTCAACACTTGACCAGTCACAGTAGGACTCAGGAAGAACACAATGGCCACTGCTATTCAGAAGCTGAGGTAGAAACTCAGGGGATGTAGCACAAAAGAGCCAGGCTCGGCAACACTGGAGGAGTCCAACGTGTATAGGAAGGAATTCAGCTCACATAGACCACATATAAAAACAGGGCAGGGCAATGTCTGGCAGGTTTGTCTTCCTGGCCCTTCACCTAACAGTTGAAGACTTTCAGTGAAGTATTTGAAAGATTAAGTGTCCCAAGTCAGGTGGAAATACGCACATTATAGGAAATATTGAGGAATATATATGTTTGAAAAAGTTAAAGATACCAAATGAAATAAGTTATTATTAAACATCTTCAGTAGAAGAAGCAGCAGATATGTAATAAATCTGTAGTTTGAGTTCATACAAGAAACAGAAGTAAGGGGCCACTGGGCAGCATCATCCACGTGATCACCCAGTTGGCACCAGAAGGGAAGACAGACTTTCAAGGAAACATTAAAACAGAAGTCAAAGTGGCTGTGAGGTCATTCGGCGCAGTTGCCCTCATACATAGAGACCTACCTAAGGCCCTCGGTCCAGCTTGTGTCTCAGCATTATCCAGCGCAGTCATGTAGCGACCTCCTCAGCTCTGCGGCGTCCCTACGCACTGCCTCCTTCACGGTGAGACCGTGCCCACCTGTCTGTGATAATTAAACCACTACACAAAAGCAGTGCCATGCAGGAGGATGTCGGAGCACCCCCAGGCAGAGACTATCCCACTGACACCTTCACAGACTGTGCCTGCAGCTCACTGCTGACTCAGTCCTGTCCAGAGCATGTGGACAAGGTAGTCTCAGTCTTACCCCAGGGCCTCCCAGCATGCAGAGACACCCCAGAGCAACATCACTGGTATAGTAAGGAAAGCTGTATCTGTCACACGGACCTGGCCAAGGAGGTCCTAACGCTCTCAACATGGTGTGCCATAAAATGAAGTTCAAAGCTGATGCAACAAAGCTGCCTGTGAGAGGATAAAGGAGACAAAATAGATGGATTATTTTCTCTGACTGCAGCAGTTAATAGAGCGAGAAAATAAATTGTGGTCAAGTACTGGAGAGCTTCCCTCACAAAGAGGTGCAGAGTCAGCGGGACAGTCTCCATAGCCACTACAGACACAGCAGGGCAACGCTGGGAGCCCAACCTGGACTCCTTTCGAGGTGAGAGAGTGCCTAAGTTTAGCTCCATCACTCCAGCTGTTCCCACCAGGAAGATGTCAGGTGGGAACTTTCAGGTTCACATTTGTCCCTAGCACGTTATGGCTCCCCCATTTCTGTAACTGCTGCCTTCCTGTTACTGATACCCAATGTCCACGGGCATCACTCTATAGTGTAACTAAACTGTTCTGGGAAAGTATATGTGTCTTGAGTCTCACCTCATGTTGTTAGAACATCTGTGCATCCTCACTTGGGATTGGCCACTGGCTGATGAGGGTTACTGAAGTCATTCCAGGGAAAGCTGTGGTCCCAAGGGCAGCCAGGGCAACTTAAAACCCTGCTACATACTAAAATGAAAATAAAAATGACTGGTGTGTCATTGGTAAAGAATTTACCTGATGGACAAAGGCCACGAGTTCAGACCCCAACACTAAACAAAAAGTAACATTCTTTATTGAAACTGCCGTAAGTAAGTTGGGCATGCTCACCTCGAGAGTCTGGCAGAAACTGGATATGCAGTTTCTGCACTAATCGCGGATCATCCCCTGTGGTGCACTGAGTCTTTCATTAGTATTTAATGCACTGAAGCATTTCTGCAAACGACTCGCACACTGTCTGACATCAGAGATTTTGACTGCGATGTTCTAAGTGCAGAACATTCTGCTCCTGGGCTAGGCAGGCAGCTCTGGGCCACAGAGTGGAGGAAGACATCAGAGATGCCATGTGCCCTGTGGAACTTCACATACAACCTGGGAGGCATCCTGGAATAAAAAGGCGACAGTCTCTGTGAGTGACAGTGACAGAAGTGGAGGACCCAGAGCTGATGTGATTTCAAGACGATCCACAGTCTTGTCTATGGCACGCACACACTGTGCCATGCGAAATTCACACCCCATAAGAAATAAAGGATATATATATATATATAACAGTGTCCCCCAACCTGGAAGTAAACATCAGCAGAGAACCTGTATGTGAGGGGCCGTGTGACCACATGGGATGTGTTAACAGTGGGGCCTGGAGAGGCACAGGAGCAGCTGGCTAGGAACTCAGAGGCAGCTCACTCAGTCCTATTTGCAAGTGATGGCAACAGACGCCAGCAGGAAACCAGATCAACCCAGGAAATGTGGACTCTAAAAACAGAAAGAGCATTTGAAAAGTAAGCCAATCATAAACTATCTTTAGGGAAGCAGGAGGCTGCGAAGAGAGAAAAGGAGCCACGTTTGTAAGGAAAGCCAGGGATTGTGTTGTCATGAAGACAAGGGAAATGCCCCGAGAATTCCTGGCGAATGTGGAAGTCATATTTCTGGGAGTTGTTAGCCAGTCAGACATGGTAGGCAAAAAAACGGAAAAAAAAATAGCAAACCACATCCCTCCTGCAAGGATAAAGACCACACTAAACCTTTTGTGGTTTCTTTTGTTTAATGTATTTAAACGTTATTGAGTGGCATATTAAAGTAGCAATAAGATACTTTTTAAAATTCTCTGATTGTTTAGCTACTCGCCTTCTCTGTGTACGTGTGTATGCACATGAGTGTGCCGATGTGTGCATTTGGAGGTCAGAGGACAACATGCTGCTCTGGGCTTTCTTCTGCCCTGGGGGTTCCAGGGATGTAAGGTTGAAGGCTTGGCAGCAAGCGCCCTAACCCTGAGCCGTGGAAGATCTGACCCATCGGTGCTGGTACCTTAAGACACTAGGGAGAGATATCATATGTTCAGGCCATTACAGGGCACACAGTCGGAGGAGGGCGTCAGCTCCCCAACCCTTCTGCTTGTGAATAAATCTGGAAAAGGCTGTGTTTTCTCAGGGCAGGTACAGACTCTTCCGACCAACCAAACATGCCTTTAACGAAGACTGCTTTGGGACAATAATTAAATGAATGATTAATGAGTTAGGGTCCCTGGCTGGTATCGTGCAGGCTTCGTTCAATAAACATTTACCAAGCACCTACGTGTGCTGCACATAAAACTGCCCCCAGAGGGTGTGCCCGGCTTGCTAGGATGTGCAGCCTAAGTGACATGAAATCACGTGACATTTACAGAGTTGCACGGCCCCCACTCTCCTCACCTAATGACCCTTTTCTTGGCCTTTTCTTAGAAACACCTTCCTAATAGGCTTTCTTGTAAAACTATTTCTTTTAATTGGATAGGCGACCTTTAATTATATTCTGACCTGGTAATCGATTCAGGTGCCACTCCAGCTAGCTCCCCCGACAATCTGCCTGCCTTTGCATTTAGCAGACATGAGCCGTGCTCGGGACATGCCAGAGGGGCTCTGAGCTCTCACCTCAAAGACAGTTTTGTTCCTTATTCATTTTCAAAAGACAAAGTCCACTGGAACTTGACAAGGTTATTGGAGAAAGTTGGGAAAGTCTACCCACATGCAAGAGACACAATTTTAGGTGACAAGTACTTGTGTCACATGGAAATTATCATCAAGTCCTATGACATTCTTAGTACCCCAGTGCCTCCCACACACACACCAGGATAGTCAGAGAAATCATTAAAATTATACTCCTGCGTACGTGTAAGCAAAGGGGTGGTAAAGAAGCCACCAAAATGGCGACTTCACGATTCAGTAGAGTTTTGGGGGTTTTGTTTTGTTTGTTTGAAGAAGATTTATTTCTTTATTCTCTCAAACATTATATCTTAACCAGATCCCCTTCTCCCACCCCCACCTCCCCTCCCCCCCAGCTCCCCTCCTCCCAGCTCCCACCCCCACCTTTCCTCTCTCCCAGATCCAATGGGTGGGGGTGGGGGTTGGATGTCAAGAGCACCCTCCCTCATTTAGACACACCCTCTGTACTCCTCCAGCCCTGAAAACTTGCTTCAGCAGTACGGGTTATAAAAATAGTTTTGTCATATAAACATCATTACATACTTTATACATTTTTTTACTGATTTGTTTTTATTATTATGCAATGTCTCATAGTGCATAATTCCTGGTGGCTGTGCTGGTTACCCGGTTACATTGCCTATCAATATGGCAACGCGGCTGCCACAAACAATGTAAGGGGAGGAGGATTTATTTCAGCTCATGGTTTGAAGGGGTGGCGTCCATCATAGATGGGAAAGTGCAAGGCAGGCTCCAGGGAGGTCAGGGTGTGTGGTACAGGGCTCCTCAGGTCTTCACAACTCGCTGGAACAGGAAGCAATGAGGGAAGTGGGCTTAGTATACACGGAAGGACTCCCCGTCCCCTGCCAGGTAGTTCCTCATTTCCTCCACTAAGTGCCACCTCCTATAGGACCCGTGGTTTCCCTAAACAGCTGGGAACTAAGTATTCAAACACAGGCCTGTGGGGGGGACATTTAACCCCAAAACGCTTCTGTGTGCCACCGTTTTCTTTCTTTTTAATGTTCATTCTAACACATGCGCCACATTTTAAAAGGATAGTTCACAGCCCATTGGGAAGACTGGTAGGTCTCAAACCCTGCACAAACAGCTGACTAAGGTGCTTGTTATCCTGTCAAAGAGGATGCATGCTGGCAGTTCTGCCAGTCCCTGGCCTGCCCTGCCCCTCCCCCTGAGCGCTCCTGTATAACTCAGCCGTTCCACCCACCGCTCTCTTGGCCTCCATGTTGTTCCTTCTCCTCTCCCCCCTCTCCTCACATGCCTGCCGGCCCAGCTTGTTGGCTGGGTCCAGTCTGGACTCTTCCAGACACACCTTCCCCTTCTGCCTTCTGTGCATCGACCGTAAACCTCCTCCGCCTTGTTCTCCTTCATTTTCACTTCTGCCTTTCGTTCAAGCACATCAGTGGCTCCCATTTTCCTTCCTGTTTTATAGCACACCTTTCAGAGGGGTCTTCCGGGTCTTACACCCATCTTCTGCTGCACGCCCACACTCACGCTGGACCATGCTGAGCTTTCTTCTCTGGTTTGAGGCATCAGGTGGAGACCTCTGTCCCCACAGCCCCTGGGGACATCCCTCCTTTTACTATTATAGCAAACTGTCAGATCCTGTGAGGATTTGGGGGTGCCCTCAGGATGACGGACTGTACATGCTGCTCACACACAATCCCTTGGAATCCTGGGGCTTGGTTTTCTTAGATGCTTTGCTGTGGTATGTACCATGGCAGCAAGGTCACGGTGTGTAAATACTTGTGGTCTCCCAAGTAGTAACCATTGACCCAAGGAGGTTTAACAGAGGGAGCTGTAGAACTCTATTCCAATATAATTCAACTATAATAAATTTTTAAAATGACCATAATAAAGGCTTTTTAATTTTTATTGCCATAAAAATTGTAAGCATTAAATTCTCAAAGCGCATTTTAATCATAATAAAAGTTCAGTGCACAGCTCTTTAATAAGTGGGCCACCCAACTCTATTAGCAGCTGTATTATCTGACAAAAATCTAGAGTCCAAAGGAAAATTACATGCTTCTAATTTCCTCTTGGCATAAATAATGGAAGCCACGGGCAGTGGTTGCTAGAAAGGAAGATGCAGGTACCTGCTGCCTTGAGGCCTCAGAGATCACTGAAGGGGCAGCATGTGGCCAGCCGCAGGTCAGAGAGTCCTACCTCCCCAGCCCATTCACTGTGTGTGTGTGTGTGTGTGTGTGTGTGTGCGCGCGCGCGCGCACGCATGTGCCCGCATGTATATGGGATGAAGGCAGAAGAGTGTGTCACATGCCCTGGATTGGCAGTTGCAGGCAAATGTGAGTGGCCTGACACGGGCACTGGAAACTGGCCAGGGAACTGACCAGGGTCCTGGAGGAGCAGCCAGTGCTCCTAGCCCCCAGTCATCTTTCCACCCCCTTAAGTCTTCCCCAGTGAGGACTTGCCTTCTGAAGTAGCATTCCTTGCCTGCCCATCTCAACAATAGGAAAAAATGATGTAAAACCACCCAAGGCGGGAAGTCCAGGGCTTTCCACAGAAGAGCACCTGCTCCTGGTCCTCCTGGCTGCTTTGGGTGGACTTTTGGGTCATTACTCAGCACTCCCCTCCTGCCATTACTGCTGACTTTTTTTTTTTAAAGAATGATTTGCTTATGTTCTTATGAAAAGAATTTCCTGCCTTTCACTTGATTTCTTTTTAAGGTTTAGCATGACTTTGAGGTTTGTCCTTGTCCTTCCATTACAAGGCAGAACTGGGGGAATGACTTACCCACAGATGCCCGAGTGTGTGGTAGAGAAGAGAGTCTGCTCTGACTTCATTCCTTAGTATGAAGGAGAACACACTTCAAAACTCTACTCAGGAGATGGCTATGGAAATGGGAGAGCTGGGAGAGGAACTTCAGGCTTTCATTTATTTGTTCAAGAGTAAATTTCGGGGGTTGGAGGTGAGTCTGTGCTGGAGAGATGGTCCCCTGTGCTGACTGCTGCTGCAGAAGATGCAGATTTAGTTCCCAGCACCCACAGGGCAGCTCACAGCCACTTGTAGCCCTGGTCCTGGGGGAGCTTCTGCCCTCTTCTGCCTCCAGAGACATTTCCTTTACAAAATAGCAGTGGTCCTGCAACATCAGCAAAAACACAGCTGTGACTGCTGTCATGAAAGTGCTTGGACACACGGTTGCCATGGTTGCAGCACACTATGAAGTAGGTTTTCCCACAGCTGAGGCAAAGCCCAGTGACCCTCACCTTCAGGACACCTTCAGTCCAGGACTCAGCAAACAGAGGCAGGAAGGAAGGAAGGAAGGAAGGAAGGAAGGAAGGAAGGAAGGGAAGGAGGGAGGGAGGGAGGGAGGGAGGGAGGAAGAGAACTAGTAAACCCTAAAGATTAATAGTCACCGTTAGGATGCTATGGTGCAGCAGGGTGTGTGTAAGGAAGGAAAGTGGAGGAAGCTGAGATAAGCAATTCTAGGAAGAACGGTGGAATTCAAGTGGCTCAGGATGACTCTCGTGGGCATTCTGGTTTGTGATAGAAGGTACAGAGGAGTGGGTAGGAAATTTGAGGGGCAGTATAGATCCTTAGGGGGCTGCAATGGAACCAGGGCATCCATGGCGTGAGGTCATGGGACAGTCCAGGAAGCAGGCACACGGAAGTCTGAAGGAGATACCACAGGCACCTGAATAATGTATTGTACATGTGATGTTAATTCCAGTTCTGTACACTAAAAGAACCAGAAAATGCGAAATCCTGGTGTTTAGCTCTGAGTACAGAGACTATACGTTTATTTTATTTTTACTGTTTCTAGTGGTTAATTTCATAATTAAAAGAATAGTTTACATAAAATCATTGCTTTTTTTCTTTTAGAAATATTTATTTTTACTTAAACGAGGAGCCAGGGGCAGCAGATCGCGTGGAGCTGACATCCCAGGTTTTGTCAGTCACCCTGTGGGGATGCTGGGGACCAGTCCCTGGTCCTCTGTAACTGTGGCAGCTGCTCTGAGAGGCTGAGACACCTTGACAGGCCCTACAGTCAAGCTTTCAAAATGATCCATTTTATGTTTTCTTCAAAGTACTTGATATCCTAAGCTGGATGATTCTAGGCTATGAAGGGCCGGGTCCTTCTGAGTAATCAGGAGAGCTTCATCCTCGGAAACTTTTGATCCTTCATTGCGACTTTGATGACATTGATAATGACACTTGTGTTATCTTTGTGTTGCCTTTGGTGCTGGGTCAACCATCGCATCACCCTGCTTCTAGATTTTTCTCATCTGAGGAGTGTTTCAAAGTTTGCCCTTTTCATCTTGGTCTGTGATCTATTATGAATGAATCTTTGTGACAAAACCTGCGTCTGTTATAACTTTGTATAAAAGAAGCTGAGGCAAGTTACTTCTAGGAAGAGGGCTTTTCTGGGAGGGGTGGCCATGGTGGGTCCCTGAAGGGGAAGGAATCCTTCAGTTCCAGAGAATAAAGCAAGGTTTCTGATGGGGAGGTGGAGGGGGTGGTTGGGAGGGAAAAAGGGTGTTTAGGAGGGGTAAGTGACATGCCACACCATGTGACCTAGCCTGTGTACTAAAAGTCAGAAGGCACTGATCCCAGCAAGGTGGGAATTCAATGTTGCCATAGGTGTGTACACCAGGGAGCGGGGCCGGCCTCCAAGGGGTATGAAAAGAAAGTGGGCTGACAGATGCACGTTGTCTGTGGCTGGCACTGGGGGAAAGACTAAATGGTGGCGTGGCCTAGTGTGAGGGGTGGGGAGAACAGAAGCTAGAGACAGGGTCTGTGGTGTGGTTCTCCTTCATCCTGATCTCCAGTTGCCCCAGCACTAATTGTTGACAGCGCTCTTTACTATATTGTATAGCCTTTCCTTCTTTTGTGAGGACTCAGTCTGTATTTATGCAGGTCTGTCTCTGCCTCTTCTTCTTGTCTATTGGTCCATGCATGTCTTCGGCCATATTCAACACCTGTTATATTGCTTGACAGTAGGTCTTGTGGTTGGATGAACTCAGCCTTCTGACATTTTCTCCTTCGATATTGTGTTGGATATTCAGGTTTCTTTCCAACCCCTGAAAACCTTGTCATCAGCCAGATAGTTGGCGTCTGCCAAATGGTTTTCTAGGAGTTCAGTTGGGCTTTTATTGATTCTACAGGAGAAGTTTGGAACAACTGTGATCTTGGCATTCCTGCTCATCGCCATGGGCCATCTCCCCGCCGTGCGCTGGGACAGCTTTCTTGGTAGTCTTCCTTCTCTTCTTGTCTTCTACAAGGTTTGTTAGGTCCGTGGTCTAGCCGATTCTCCTGCCGGGGGACTGATGTTGGCAGCAGTATGCTCCAGTGGTCAGTCCTCATGTTTGCAGAACAGAGAAGTGAAGACGGGCTGTTGTCACACAGACCTTCCATCCTGAGCTGTTGTCACACAGACCTTCCATCCTGAGCTGTTGTCACACAGATTTTCCATCCTGAGCTGTTGTCACACAGACTTTCCATCCTGAGCTGTTGTCACACAGACCTTCCATCCTGTGCTGTTGTCACACAGACCTTCCATCCTGAGCTGTTGTCACACAGACCTTCCATCCTGAGCTGTTGTCACACAGACCTTCCATCCTGTGCTGTTGTCACACAGACCTTCCATCCTGAGCTGTTGTCACACAGACCTTCCATCCTGAGCTGTTGTCACACAGACCTTCCATCCTGAGACTCAGACCTTCACACCAGGATGGTGGGCCCCTTTTTGTTTTGGTTTCAGAAAGATCTCTGCATTAAAGCTTGTTTCGTTTGTGAGCACAGCTTTTTTATTCCTCCCTTCGCAGGCTGCGCACGTATCTCTGTTTTGTCCCATATTCCGTTAACTGAGGTGTCATGTGGAATTTTGGGAAAGAGCCTTGTCTTGCACCTGATGTGACTGTGAACTGTCTTTGGCGTTGGCTGTCAGGGCACTCTCTGTCAAACAGAAGAGGTCACACTCTATGGCTCTTTACTGATGGGTTGTGCTAAATGCTCCATCGATAACCACTGATGTGGGCACTTGCTTTTGAGCTTTTGAGCCTGTTAGTGTGATATAGTGTATTATTGATTTTCAAGTGCTGAACCTCTGGCCAGGTTAACACAAAGATAGAAATTATTTTTAAGATTCTGTGTGTGTGTGTGTGTGTGTGTGTGTGTGTGTGTGTATCCGTCCGTGCGTACGTGCATGAGGGTGTGTGCGCATGCCTACATGAGCTTATGTTCACCTTGTGTACACAGGTCCATGAGCCAAGACATTCCTGGTTCACTCTGGAGCTGGGAGAGGCAGGAAGGTATCCATCTTAAAAGCAGGAAGCAGGCCCTGCTAACAGCTCACTGAAGCCCTATGGTAGTGGACTATAATTACTTCTATGCATTCTTTCATCAGTTTGCCAATATTTTATCGAGGATTTGGCACCTGGGTTCATGAGAGTCTATAGTTTTAAGCCTTCATTTGTCTTTGGCATTGGGTTATGCTGGCCTGATAAAATGTGTGGCAGTTTTTCATCTGCTTCAATGCTCTGAAAGAGCTTGCAGAGAATGGACACATTTTCTTCCTGAAGGTTGTATAAAATTCATCATGAATCAAGCACATCTCTGTAACCTGTGTTAGGGAGATCATTGCCATGTATACATGTGTCCAGTGGCTTGGTCTTCAAGGGTCTGGGGCAGTTCTCGGGGGTCTGGGGAGGTCTGTCTTTCAGGGACATCAGCAATAAATGGTGGGCACACAGTTATCCATAATGCTCCCTTTTCACTCTCCATGTCTTTGGGTCTCTAATAGGGTACCTTTTACTCCTGACATCAGTTTGTATGTCTTAGGGGCTAGAGAGATGGTCCAGCAGTTTTGAATGCGTACCTTTCTTGCAGGGGATGCTGACTGGGTTCCAGCATATGTATCAGTGGCTCACGACAACCTCTCACTTCATATCAGGGCATCCAATCCCTCTCTGGGACTCCAAAAAGCGGAGTATTAAGTGCACATGATGCACATAAGCACACATAGGCACATACATGTGCGCGCGCGCGCACACGCGCGCGTTATCTTTGTGCAAATGTGTCACTGTGTGTGGGTGTATGGACGTCTCTGTGTTTATTACATGTGTGAACATGCATGTGTGTGTCTGTACATATGTCTCTATGTGTGTGTGCATATGTGTCTGTGTGTCATCTGTGTGCACATGTGTCTGTGTGTGTGTGCGTGTGTATGCATGTGTGTCTGTGTGTATATGTGTGTATGTACATGTGTATACATGCATGTGTGTCTGTGTGTGTGCTTGTGTGTCTGTGTCTGCATGTGTGTATATATATGTGTATATTCATATGTGTGTAAAAAATAAGTATTAAATAATAACTAGTATTTTCCCCTTATTTGGCCAGTGCTTGACTGATTCCATAAACTTGAGGTCACTTTCACAAGAAAATTGATTTCTCTCAGTTGGGGGCTCCAGCTTTACAAGCTGTCACCCCAAACTGCCCCAGCTCTTAACACTGCCACTCTGTGTCTGGGTTACAATACAAGAATTCAGAAAAGGTGATAAACACTTAGTCCGTTGAGCTGGGCATAGAGCACCCTCCTACTCTCCTGCAGTCATAAAGTCTACAAACTGTGGCTTTAAAGAACAAATATTTGTTTCTTACACATCTGGAAGCCTACAGTCAAGGGACTCTTTTTTTCCCCCTCTTCAGCTCCCCAGAGCACCAGGCATGTCTTGTCTCTTAATAAATCAGTCTAAGTTCTGCTTCCCGCTCTCCAGCTCTGCATCTCACCAAGTTTCTGTCTCCATTCAAGCGCCTCTCCTATTAGGGACATGGGGTGTGTTGAAATAGTGGCCTACACTGCTCCAGGGGCATTGCCTAGCCTTGTCTGAAATATCCCCAAATGAAAGACTTGGGTTAGACTTCCAGCATGTCATTCTAGGGGGCGCGATGTAACATAACAGCGGTGAAACACTCTGGCGCTAGCCTTTCCCATTCTCAGTGGATTTCTAATTATCTAAAAAGGACAAACTACCGAAAATTTTTAATCAAGTGGTAAGAGGTAGCATTTTGTCATCACAGTCCCATTACATGACTTTTATTAAGCTTTCAATATTAATATGACAGAATTATCACTAAGTAAAACCGTGTACAGACACAGTTGTTGAGATTAAATTGTTACATAGCACAAGCCAATAAAATGTTTATTGGTCCATATGTCATCTGGCCTGAACTAAAAAAGAATCTCATTTAGAAGCGATGATATATGTGAGTCCCAACTCCAATACATCAAGAACAAAACTTAGGGCAAATTTGAAATTAAATGGCTTTCCAGTTACGATAAATATAGAGAGTAGATGTGCCCAAGGCACATCTAGTACCGGTAGGATCTGCCAAGCATCCAATTGCACACTTCACTTGAAGGGTCCCTGGTGCCTTTACACATACAAAATGCATCGCCTTCACTTCCCTGATGATAAAAAGCAACCATGATGTGCTTGATTATTTTTTTGAAAGAAATATCAGGATTTGTTGCACAAATAAGTGTTTTTGATGGTCTAGGGGTTTGGCTCGCCAGTAGAGTTATAACTCTGTAGGTAAAATGGCCTGGCCTGGATATCTGTGCTGCAAAGAAAAGGTAGATTGGGGCTTGTGATGGTTAATTTCATGCTCAGAGCCTGGAATACCCTGAGCAGGAAGTCGGTCGCAGTGAAGGACAGTGTGTGGGGGCTGCGTTGTCCTGTAGGTTTCCTGCATGGAGTTTTCTTCACTGGGCTTACGGAGGTGGCAAGATTCACCGGAAACCTGGCCCTATCTTAGGGGTGTGAGCACCTGTCTGCTGACTTCTGACCGCAGATGTGAACTGACCAGCACTTCAAAATCCTGAGTCCCCACCACAGGAGTCAGAACTAAAATAAATTCTTTCTCCTATAAGTTGCTTTGGCCAGAGTAGTTTGACATTGCAGCTGGAAAAGAAAGACAAAGCGATGAGCGTCTTAGTCTAGAAGGTTCTTCCCAAGTGAGATGGAGTGAGACAAGTGCTCAGAATAAGAAATGCAACATCTGGTGGCCAGGTGCGTGGCCAGGTGTGTGGCCAGGTGTGGGGTATATCAGGTCATTCCATGCTCAGGAGCTTATAGCACGTGTAAGCATATGCACACAAGTGAACACACAAACATAAACATGTCTTTATGGCTCAGGCCATCATGATATCACAACTCAAGTTGCATGAAGACAAAGTGTTTTCCCTCTGCCCTCACTCTTGGTTCCCTTTACACGCACCTGGTCTCTAATCCACACCTTTGCCTCTTCATGAACATGATGCACTTGTGATTCAGGTGAATGTTTTAAATTTAATAACTCATCTATTCCATTTTGCACTGTCTCAATACTTCTGAGTGTGGGACCACCCAATGGAGTGAGACCGACCCACCACGAGCCACACCCTTAAAGAAAACTCACTCTCCCTTCTCAAGAGGCCTCAGCTGTCAGTAGCTCCTCAGCTAAGGGCGAGGCTGTGCATCCTTCCATGCTTTGACCCTGTGCAGAAAACAGCTGCTGTGAGCTCCTGAGTCCTGCAGCTCTGTCATCCCAGAAGACTCTGCTTTGTCCTAGTCCCCTCCCCCACCCCCTCTGCCTCCTACAATCCTTCCACTCTCATTTTCCTCAATGGTCACTGAGCACTGTGGATGGTGTGACAGGTTTGTCCCATCTGCGGCTGGTCTCCCACAGTTGTTTATTCTCTGCACTTTGTTCACTGTCCACAAACAGCAGCAGCGGCAGCAACAACAACAACAAACTCTGTGATGGAGACTGAGAGCTGCAGCTCAGGACTGCTCTGCCTCTGGCTGCACAGCCTGGAGGTACCTGGAGAGCCGACGGTGTTCAAATAAAGGACAGCATTCAGCGGTTTTGAAACACCGCTTAACATGTATGAAATGTGTAGCATCTCTTATGACTGCTCTTTGTTACATTAAAGTGAAAATCCAGGCTTCTCTATTCTTTGTTTTTTTTTTTAATCTGAAAATTTTAGCTTAAACCTTTCAATTTCCCCATTTCTTTTTCCTTGAAGTAAAGGTGTTTTTTTTTTAATTAACGTGCACTCCGACAGTGTACAAAATTACTGTCATGTTTGATGTTGGCCTCTTGGTTCCACACAGAAAGCCTTGGGCTCAGTTATCCATGGACCAAACACATCTACACCTCTCATCTTCATATCCAGAGTGAAAAGCTGGGCCCATCTCCCCAAAGTAAGTGTTGAAAGGTGAAACGGAATGTTTTCAGGAGTGTTGTGTACATGCACAGGAAGATTGTTGTAATAGATACACATATGCTCTCACAGCTTAAATGCACAGCATTGAGAATGGTATTTCATGTGAACCGAATTCCTTGTTTATTTTCACTTTACAAAACTAAGTTGATTTGCTATTCCCAAGTGTCTCAAATGTTTTTAAAAGAAGGAACCGCAATTCCTCACAAGGCTGGATCCCTGATGGGTGTACCGTTGCACATCTTACAGGTCAGGCCTTGTGATGGTAATAAGGAGCGTCTTCTGACATTTTCAAGAAAATCTTTTCCATTTTGTAGCTAATTGGCTTCTTTGTTCTGGTGGGACCATGATCACGTAAAAGTAGATGTTCATTCCTAAGTAAGCTGGATGGATAATTTAAAAAAAAAAAAAAAAGCCCTGTTCTCACTGCTGATGCTCATTTTAACTTCAAAGTGCAGTAGAATCAAAAAAGCCGGCCATGAGGTCAGTTCGTGCAGGGAGGGGACGATGCCTTTCTTCAGACCAAAGTGGAGTTATGGGCCAGTCTGACTCTGCAGTGTCCACAGCATTTGAAGAACACCAGCAAACCGACCTTTTCACAGCCTGCGCATTTCAGTGGGGGGAAAAGTGTATTTAAGGGAACTTATACTTTGATTTAGGCAACAGAAAAGCTTTGCTTTCCAAAATATTACACCCCAGCCCACCAAAGACCCTGCATCCCCGGCTCTGAAAAAGCCCCGGCCTGGCAGAATGGCGTCCCCAGCTCAGGCATTTCAGTGCTGCTGTCCTGTGTCACCCAGACGGCATGGAAGAACAGTTTCTCTTTCATGATGAAAATGTAAAATGCTCTGTGTTTGCGAAGAATTAGGAAGCCTTGGCATCCAGGGTAGCTGGCAAAGAAAACTGAGGCACAGTTGCTCTGAGAGGCAGCCCCCATGCTAAAATCTTCCAAAGGCCAGTCATTAGAACTGCACCGTGAGCTCCAGACACTGAGACGTAGAGAGCTCCAGACATTTGGCCCTCCTTGTGTAGGTCAGCACTGGGTGAACAGTCAACATGTCTGTCACCACAGATACAACAGACATTTATGTCACTTCATCCATCTGCAGCTGGGGATTGCTGCCTTCACAGATGTTTGTCTCTGCATGCCTGCTTGTTGGTGGCTCTGAAATAAAGCTCACACTGCCCCTTACTGGAAGGTGCTCAGGAAGATGTGCTGGCTTTCCCCACACAGTGACATGGAGCTGTTGTCACATGGTGCTGTAGCATCAATACGTCCCCAGGCACAATGCACATGCCATCATCTCTACAATGGTCCTCTTAGCTCTTCTTTCCAACGGTGGCAACAGAAGAGAAAGAATCATTTCCAAGGTCACACGAGTGTTGACTGCATGGCCATGCGTGTGAGCCTGGGTTTCATGGCTGGCTGTGCTGTTGAGGGAGGAGGACAGTGTGTGTGTGTGTGTGTGTGTGTGCTGTGACATTCGCTGGGAGACTGGTTTAGGCCTGTTTGGCTTGGTGACCACAACTCAGACAGTGCGTATTCTCACATACACGGTCCTACCCGCAGTCTCTGCAAGTACAGCTTATAGTTTTTACATTTTGGGAAATCGCTATTCATGAACCTTGGGAATTGACCTAAAGTCAACTCTAGGAAGTGGTGGCACTGGGGTGGGACCACACCAGCAGCCATAGGATAGAGGGCTCAAGCCATGGCCTTGAAGGGATGATGGCAGCTGTGATGGGTGAACACTTGGGTCTCACTGGTGAGCACCGAGCAGTGGGGATCATTCTTGTGACGGTCTTCAAGGGTAAAAGGAAATCTTCCACTCTGTCTGGATGGCCATCGGGGGACAGGTGCACACAGTGACGCCCGTGACGCTTTTGTTCGCTGACACTCCCAGATCTTCAATGGATTCTGCTTCTTGCTGGGAAACAGATTCTTGTGAAGTCAAAACCAAGCAGGTTGTACCAGAGTGCTCCGCTCCCTGTTTTGCCGTAACCCAGGCTTTCTGATGTGTCCATTCATGTATTGAAGAGTGTTTTGATTTATGACTTTTTTTGTTCTGTTACTATAGATACTCGGTGTAATGGCTTTGCCGTTGGAACACAGGATTTGAATAAAAGCTAAATGTGTTCTTGGGCCATTGTCATTTACATTTGGTTTCAAATTAAACTATATTTTATCTGCAAAAAAAAAAAATCAAGTGTTAATTTTTATACTGGCTGCTGGCCAGTCAACACTTAGCCTGCCCCTTCCCGTTATGCAAAGCCTGGCTTTCCTCGAAGCACTCCTCTACACAGGTGCGACTCCAGGAAGTCATGATTTTACTCTGGGTGAGGACTGGGAAGGCCTTGTTCACAGCTTGCTTTCAATGTCTGGGAAAGACCATGCCTACAGGCTCCAATAAAGCTTATGAACTCAGGTAGTCACTCTCCAGATGCATTCTTAGACCACTGGGAATAAAGCAAAAAGCAATTTGTTCTAATACTCAAAAATTTAAATTCAATTCTGTGATTTGCTGTATTAGTTCTTCTACTGTTGTCTTATCTTGTGCTAATAATAATTAATAATGTAATTGTAAAAAAAAAAAAACAAGCAGGTGCTGTTGGCACAGACACTAAGTCGGAACAGGAGGACGGTGCTCAGGTGGCTCCCTGTGGAGGACAAAGACTAAGGAGACGGATTTGGGGAAGATCAGCCCAAGCTCAGCTTGCTTGCTGAGACTTCACCAGTGGACTCAGCGCTTTAAGACAACAGCTTAAATGGCAGCCGCCAGCAGGAGGCAGGGATAAACCGTGGGCTGAAGCAGGCCTAGCACTGCCTGGCTGTGAAGTCACAAGACTCAGTGGGACGTTTTGCATCCTGGAGTCTCCACAAATTACTTAATGTGTTTTTTCTAAAATAGTACTGTGGTGGCCAGGCAGCGGTGGCCCACATGCCTTTAATCCCAGCACTCAGGAGGCAGAGGTAGGCAAACCTACCTGCGAGGATGGGATGGGAGGAGATGTGATTTTCCTCCAAACCCCCGCAGCACTGTGTTTGATATAAACGGTTTCTGTTTCTAGGCCAAAAGTAAAGAGAACATTTTTAGTGTACTTTTCATCTTAAACACTTAACGGTCATTGTTTTTTGTTTGTTTTCACACAGGCTGGAGCCAACGTCCTTCTGCAAGACGTGAATGGAAGTATCCCGTTAGATTACGCTGTGGAAGGGACGGAATCCAGCGCCATCCTGCTGGCCTACCTGGATGAAAACGGTACCCCAAAGCTTCCTTTTAAAGTCTGCAGAAAGAAATGCGTTGGTAGAACTGTAAACATGTACCATCCTTAGAGAAGCGAGCACAGCTGTCATCTCAGACTGTTTGTCTCCCTTTAGGGTGTAACACCACCTTTCACTGTTGTTTGCCTAGCCAATGCTCACTTTTGCAAACCGGCAGGCGCCTGCAGTGTAACAGCGGAGGAGCACTAAACAGCTCCTCGGTAATTGGTAGGACTGGGCTCATAATTATGAACTCTCCTCCCTGGGGATAGGAAGAGAAGTGAACCACACAATTGAATTCTGAGCTAATGAGAGCAAGGTCACCTTCAGTGCACCCTCCAGTGCCGGGTGATCCCTGCAGGAATTGTAAGCCCGCTCAGGCAGGGGCAGACCTTGCTTGCCAGAATTCACGGTGACATTTAGAAGCAAAAGCACATGAGAAGAAAGCCTAGGATCAGAGAGAGGGCTGGCCTGAGGAAATGGGGCTGAGCGCCTCTTCCGTGTTGCTCACCAGGGCGTTAATGACACAGTCCCAGTGTGAACCAGTGAGTCAGCTCAGTGAGTGGGCTCCGTGGCTGCACCTGGTGATGAGGCTCGCTCGGAAGGGCGAATCCTGCCCCTCCTCTTTTTTGAAGATTAAATGTAAATAACAACCCTGGTGGTCCAGCCCTTCGAGGATGAGTAGAGACTGGAATATTCAGAGCCTCTGGAGGCTGGTGGTGCGCAGTTGTCTTCTTTGGAGAAGCACTTAGCTCTTTCCCAGTATGCTTTGCCTCCTCCAGCTCACTTGTTTCAGAAGGCTTATTTTGAGGATGGTATCGAATAATAATTGGTGCTCGGCAGCCTTGATTTCCTATGGAGAACTAGCCTCATTAATTTAGAAAGTGGGGCAAGAGTGACGGCCTTCCACTCCCCACCCCGCGAGGTGAAGGCCACCAGCGTAAGGTTAGGTCAGAGGCAGGCTTGGGGAGGGGTGGATGGCCGGCGTCCAGCATCTTGAACCGCCCACTCAGCGTCTTTGGGGCAAGGTGCTCAGTACTCCTCCTCTGTCAATACCCTCAAAACTCCCCTTATAGGAGCATTCCCTCGCTGTGACGCTAGAGGAAGTTAATTAGTTCCAGCACAAACAAAACTCCAGGTGATGTGAATTTCTCAGTGGGCGTTCAGGACTCAATCAGACCTCGAGTTCAGAGTCTGTGTGAAGAGCCTGAGGTTAGCATCTTAGCACGTTACTGAAAGGTGACCCCAGGACTCTTTATGTGACATAGTAATGGTGATTAGAGTAGCGGGCAACTCAATGAACTGGCATGTGCTGGCTCCCCAGACATGGGGACCTCTAAGCCCACCAACATGCACATGTTAACGGTGTGGAGCACTTGTGTGTGCCCGGTACCACAAAAACGAGGGTCAGTGAGTCCCCTAGACATGGCTGCATAAAGGAGACAAGGACAGTGGCAGCATCAATGGACATGCCGACACGGAAGGGGGCCAGTCACGGCATCTCACCCCTACATACAAGCTACAGGCTATGCATGACAGCCGGGAGAAGGAACCTTAGCCTCCCCGGGGTGAGCCCCAGTATTGATTGTCCATGGCAGAGTGGGCAGCCTGGAAACCGCATTCACACAAACAACAAAAACAGGCTCAGCAGGGTATATGTGTAAGTATGTATATATGTATGTATGTATACACACATACATATTTGTAAGTATATATATACATGTATATATTTGTAAGCACACATATATGCATATATTCATAAGTGTATGTAACTAAAAATAAAAAATAGATGCTATCAGCTTATGGGGGTATGGGAAACACTCAAATGAGAGTAGCTGGGAGGGGCTACAGGGTGGGAAAGGAGGAGAAGGATTTTACATTTCAGTATGTAAACCACACACACACACATCACACACACATCACACACATACACATACATCACACACATACACATACATCACACACATACACGCACATATACACATACACACACACACACATTCACACACACATACATACACACACACAGTACAAGGCGGTTTAAGAAAATAAATCACGGGCACTGAAGAGCTGGCGAGTGACCAAGGGCATGTGTTGCTCCTGCAGAAGACCTGAACTGGGTTCCCAACACACACGTTAGCTCTCAACCATGTGTCGATTCAGGGATCTGCTGCCCTTTTCAGGCCTCTGTGGCCACTGCATACATGTGGGGCCTATGCACACACACAAGCAAATGCAAATCACCCATACATGTAAAAAGGAAAAGTTGGAGGGGGTGCAGCTCACTTAGTAGACTGCTGGGTTCAGCACCCAGCACAAGGTAAGCCAGGTCTATCATTTGCAGGTGGAGACAGGAGTGCTGCCTGGGGACATTGGGTCACCAATGGCCACATAGTAAATGCACATGAAACCCTTTCTCTAAAATAAATTAGCAGATTTAAAATATAAGAAAATACAAAAGAATTAAGACGACTAAAACTCCAAATGCTGAAAGAGCTGAGCTGTGTCTCACTAGGCCAGGGAAACACTTCCTAGTGGCCTCTGCTGATCGCCTCCTAAAGGCCACAAAGCGAACCTCCAGACCCTCATCTGCAAACATGTTAGCACACTATTAAGCTGCCAAGCCAAATAGGAGAGCTCGGATGTTGGAAAATATCAATATTTTCATTACGTGTGTGTGTGTGTGTGTGTGTGTGTGTGTGTGTGTGTGTGTGTGTGTGTGTATCCAAAAGCAACTCTCTTCCCATGGGAGATGGGTGAAATTACCGGTTGAGAAAGAAACGAGGGATGGCCCCTGACTCCCCTTCAGAGAAAATCTGTCGCCACCACGGCTGTCACGATCAGTTTGTTAAATGCAGGCTTGCTGGAACAAACTCAATTTAATATCTCTTCCATTTTTAATTCTGTTTTCCACTTGTCACTGCTGCCGCTGTGGCCCAGCCCCTTCGGCGTGCTCTCCCTCCCCTCCTGCACAGCTGCTGCTGCTGGCCCTGTCAGGATCCCCCCTGCTTATCCATGTCACCCCCTTCGTCCCCGTAAACGCTGTCCAACTCCATTTATTCCTCTCCCCTCATTGGTGCACTGAGAGTTATCTACTGTGACAGCACGGGCCGATGCCATCAGGAATTTCTAATAGTCCGGGATGACATTTTTTTGCTATTATTTGCCTCTTGTCATTCCTGCACCACGCTGTACTGCGCAGGTACTTCCAATCCTGGGCGCTCTGCCGGCTCCGCCAAATCGCGTTTCAAATCAGATAGTTACCGTGTTGTCATGTTAGGGCCCAGTGGGGCACAGGGGGCAGGAGACATCACGAACAAGTTGATTACATAGAAAGTCTCTGTCGCAAGTTCTAATTGTCCTGTCACCACCGGCTTACGCCGTAAACCCGGCCACAGCAATTAACCTCGGCTCAGCGCCTCAGGTTCCAGGACGGAAATGAGACCAGCGTAGGAGCTGACTGAGCGCTTGATGAATACTTCATCTTTGTGCAAGGCAAAGCAGCTGCGTGTGCAAGGAAAGAAACCGATTTTAAAAAGAGCCTCTGGGGAAAGGACAAACCCAGGGAAGAGCTCAGGGTGGCCAGGACAGGAAATGGTCACGAAAAAAAAATCTGTGTGTGTGTGTATGTGTGTGTGTGTGAGTGATATCTATTTATCTAAGCATTTATCCAGCCATGTCTGTTTCCATATATGAAAATATATATGTATCCATCCACCTACTATCTATGCATCCATTATCCAGCCACGTGTGTGTGTGTGTGTGTGTGTGTGTGTGTGTGTGTGTGTGTGTGTGTAAGTGTGTAAGTATGTATGTATATACCTAAGCACAGACTAATCTATCATTTTTCCCTGTATATTTCTCCACATACTCTTCCCTCTCCGCCCTTTTAGGGACAAGCACCTCTTCTGGCCTGTCCCTCTCTCGTCTGATGCTCAGCTGCCTGCCCACTGCGGATCCTCCCTGGAGTAGTTGCCCCTGGCTTCCTGAACTTTCTGTCCACATTTCATTTCTCTGCTCTTTAAACGCATCTTTCTGTGACTTCACACTACATTGGCAATGCTGGTCTCTCTCGAAATGGTCTCCCTCCTCTGGAAGCTTCCTCCTGCGATACCTTGGGGTGCCCCATCATACCCTCAGCGCTCCACTTCCTGGGGTTTGTCCTGAGAAGTGTCCATCCAGGACAGGGCAACACGGGTGCTGGGTGAGCTCACCCTCTACCTGCTTTTCCTGCTCCCACGTCACTTCTGTGGCTCAGTGTCTTCAGACTCCGCCATCCCTGCACGCTCGTCTCTTCAGAGGGCGTAAGATAACTTGTCCCCCGTGGAGGATGTTATTCTCGCTATGTTCCCTTATTTTGCTATTACAGCTATCTGAATGCCATCTTACTCTTGCCAGTCCCTCTTGCCTAGTTGTCACTAAGCCTTATGGCACTTCCTTCCTTGACACCTCTAGACGTAGTCCATACCTTCACCAAACAATGCCGTTTCTGCCTTAGTTAGAAACCTTCCCTTTCCAACATGTGGTAGAGCTGTGGCGTCCAAGCCTGGTCTCGGTGCGTCATGCTTAGCCCTCCCCGTTCCTCCTTCAGAGACCCCAGTAAACTCAGCACCTTTCCTTTGCTTGATGAGGTCTGTCCAGGGTCCTGTTGTGGGACTGGCCCTTTCAGAGCCTCACATAGTCCAGTGGGTAGCACATTCCAGTTCAAGTGCCAGGACAGGGCCAGGTGGGCACATTGGCCTCTCACAGCCTGGATGTTTATTTCTCGTTGCTGACATCACTGTTAGGGATTTGCCTGCCCACCTCTGCAGCCTCCCTCAGTGTTTTAGGAAGCTTCCTATGGAGACCCAGTGAGCTAACTTTCAGTTCGGTGACCTCAGGAAGCACATGCTAAAAGCACGTTGTGGCATGTCAGGGACCTCATACTGTCTCTTTATGTCTGCTTGATTGTTGGTTCAGTATTTTTTGAGGACCTGCAGCAGGTTTCACAGGACCGACTCATATGCAAGGGTCAGTCCAGGGATGGTCTTGGATGCCCGGAGGGTCACATGGGGTCGTGTGAGGAGGCAAAGCGCTTGGAGCAGCATGGAAGAAAGACAGTGCAAGGTCCTCTTCAGCTCGGAGATGGCCGCAGGGACAGTTCAGATCCAAAGCACTCGGTGACACCACTCATGTAGCACAACCTCACACGAAGGTGGGGTTGCGGTGCGAGCACTGTGTCTTTGAGAAAGGCAGTTGAGCAAACCTAGGCAGGTTAAGGCTCACCTAAGGTTTAACCCAATTAATAAATTAATTAATAAAAGTGACACTGGGGGGGTGGCTGGAGAGATGGCTCAGAGGTAGAGAGCACTGTCTGTTCTTCCAAAGGTCCTGAGTTCAATTCCCAGCAACCCCTTGGTGGCTCACAACCATCTACAATGAGATCTAGTGCCTTCTTTCTGACATGCAGGCACACATAGGGGCAGAATACTGTATAAATAATAAATGGTAGATAAAATCTTTTTTTAAAAAATATAAAAAATAAAAATAAAAGTGACACTGGGCATCCACTATCGTCAAAGACGACCAGTCTACAGGTATGGTGTCATATAACTTGCAAGTTTGAGGTAACAGATCTTGCTTCTTAGTTCTTAAATTTAAAGTAATATCCGATTCTTCCTAAATAATAAATCTAAGGAACTTTAAAGCTTATTCTTTCCAGGAAATAATATGAACATTAAATTTCTCTTAATAACAAAAACAAAGGAGAACAGAGACTCTGCCCACTCAGCAGCCCTGACCAGGTTTGGGATGGCAAGAAGAGTTCTGCTGCCTTGGCTAATTATTCAGAAGTTAAAGACACTTGATTGACATGAGGAGACAGACTCTCTGTTGTATTGGCAAAAAGGGACTTTTTCTTCTTTACTAAAATTATAACAAAAATCTAAAAATCACACTTTAGTTGGCACCGTATTTGATTCAAAATTGAGTTTAAATCGATACCATGTCAAAATATTCCCCTGTGGTATCCTGGTAACTGGGACAAGAAATAGGCTGCTTGCCTTACTGCGTTGAGTGCAGATGGCCTTTGATAAGGGGTGTCCTACCTCCGCGTTTTAACCTGTGTCTTTCATCTTTGCTGTATTCTACGGTTGTCATTTAACTTTAATAAGATGTCTAAGTAGCTTTCCTGGGGACGCACAACAGCAAGCACTGAGGCATCATGGGATTTCTCCAAGTTAGAGATTTTCATTACTTCCTTGGCAAATCTTGATGCTCATGTCCACGGAGCATTTCAAAAATAAAAAAATAAAAAAATAAAACCTAAGCCACATGTGAAAGTCCACAATCCTGCAGATGAGGATCACGTGGCAGTTTAAGTTGGTTCTCATGGACCTCAAATCCCCCATTATAAAAGGAAGTCTGTTGGTTCTTCCAGCATGGCATGTGGCTGCAAATGGTCAGAAGGTGAGGCGCGGCCAGCGTGCTTCTCGTCTGGGTTTCCGTTGACACAGCTCCCTGCTTCACCAGAGCCACAGCTCACTAAAGAGCAAATGCTCCGTGGTGTAATGTGTCTAACTTCACTATAGTAAGTGATAAAACAGCATCTGACATCTCATTCTTTTCAAACTCAGCAGCTAAGGTGAAGGACACAAAGAACAGTTGACATGTAGATCTTTAGAGTCTGGAGGATGGGCCCTAGGCGTTTCTGCCCCATTCTCCAGCCAGGTTCAGAGGCAAGCCTGCAGAGAATATGGGGAGCCTACTGAGGGAAAGAGGGTGTGGAAATGGCCTTTCTCATTTCTTACTTCTTGATAACATACTTGCTATGACCTCTGCCCCTGAATCACACCTTAAAGCAGTGGTGGTGCGCACCTTCAATTCCAGTACTCTGGGTGCAGAGACACATGGATCTCTGAGGTTAAGGCCAGAGGAGTCTACAGAGTGAGTTCCACAGCTATGCAGAGAAACCCTGTCTCAGAAAAAAACAATAAACCAACCAACAAACAAAAACCTCTGTGAGTTGTAACCTTAGTCCCTTAGAACTTGTTGTCGTCTGAATGACTGAGGACACTAAAGCCAGAACAGGAAAATGACTTTCTGACAGTTGGCATAAGGATGTATGTGTCATGCTGCAAATGTCAGAAGAATCACAGCAGAAGTGGTATCTGCATGCACTGGAGGATGCTTTCTTTGGGTGTGTGCAGTAGATTCAACCAGGCATGGTTTAGTGTGTCCATGACAATGGCTAGTTCACAGCCAACACTTATAAGTAGACAAAATCTCACTATCATCCCCATCAACCCATCATCATTGCTATCATTATCACCAGTGGCATCTTCATTGCCATCAGAATCACTATTGTCATCATAGCTACCATATTCATCATGACCATCACCACCACCATCACCACCATCACCATCATTACCACCATCATCACCATCATCATCTCCACCACCACTACCACCACATCATCATCACCATCATTGTCACCACCACCATCAACATCATTACCATCACCATCAACACCATCACCATCAACACCATCACCATCAACACCATCACCAGTACCATCATCACCATCACCACCATCACCACCACCACCATCATCACAACCATCATTGTTTTCCTGACCTTTACTTGGAAACAAGAGGAGGAGCCACAGCCTCTCCTGTTTGAAATCCTATGGCTGAGGATCAGGAAGCCCAGAAACCATTCCCATCTCACGCCGGGCATATCAGATGCATGACCTCAGTAAATGTCTGAGTTAGGAAGCGATGGCAGGAACAAGGGATCCGTAAATGAGACGAGTCACGTGACACCTGTGCTATTCTGAAATCTCGGGTAGAAATACACACCGATGGGAGTTGTGCGCTGAAGCAAGGGCACGTGAGCTAACACTGCTGGTTTGGGTGTCTGTCCTGACATGCACAGCCCTGACCTGTTCAGTTGGAGCAAGCTTTTACATTTTCATCATGAAATAATTTTGCATACAGGAAAGTGCCAGAGTCCTGGTATAGAACCCGCAGATGTGATTTAAGTGCTCCCCTAGTGCCAGCACCAGCGCAGTCTGGCACTGCTGTCAGAGCCCCTTGAACGCGTGAAGGAACGCGCCTCAGACTGTCCCACATGTCAGTGGTTTCTCCTCAGAAGTAACTTTGCTTGTCCAGGATGCTACACTGAATTTAAGAGCAAGTATTTCTGTGAGAAAAATCCAAGCAAACAAAAACTATGGTCTTGCATCTTCTTCCAATCTAGTTTAAGTACTTGAAGATGCTTTTGACTAGTGTATGAGAACAATTTCTACCAGTATATCACGTATATTAGTCTAGTAACAGATTCCTGGACAGCCTGCTGTACAGATACATGGGGAAAATGGGAAGCCACGAATTACATCTTTTCCAGGCAGGCTATAACTATTGTTAGAAATAGGATGCATCCTATTTTTCATTTTGGAAGCTGCTAGCCCACACTTCCTGTTTACTCAGGTAAAAAAATTTTTTCTTCTCAAGTCTCTGATGGGGTTGAAAACCAGACAGTTCAGTTTTAAAATTAAGCTTAGTTGCTTAAAGGTTAAGATGTTTTTAGTTCTAGACAGATGTTTTAAATTGATAGAGATGAGAACTGATAGATATTGATTTACATTCAGAATTTTAGACTAACCAAGATAGGAAAGATGTTTTCTTCAAGGCTGCCAAATACAATTAGCCAATGCACTATGACTGTAATATATACATAATTTAGGATTGTTTCATGCTTCTTGTTGTATGTAGTTTATTATATATATGTGTGTAATAATATAAAAATGTAAAAAATTAAAAATTTAGAAAAGAAAAAAAAAGAAACAGGATGCATTTGAAGAGGAGCGAGTCTTGTGTATAGGAGAGCTGTAAGCGAGAAGAGGGCGCTGAAAGAGGAATGTGTTGAAAGACTGCCTTATCTGGAGCCCCAGTGTCTGCCTTAGTACTAACTAGTGCTCTCCTCCCAGGGGTGGACCTCCACTCCCTGCGCCAGGTAAAGCTGCAGAGGCCCATGAGCATGCTGACAGACGTCAGGCACTTCTTATCCTCAGGAGGAGACGTCAATGAGAAAAACGATGATGGAGTGACGCTGGTGAGCTCATACATTTGTCTCAGAACTCATTTACATAGACAACTGGAGTTGATTCTAAAGCATGTATTTGGATACAATTTACTTTTCAAGAGGTTGTTTTGTCACAGAATAATACACATATACTCTTTGAAGATGCCTCAGAAAGCATAAATACATAAAGAAGGAAGTACAGAGGGGCCCTGCGCATACATGCTGATATTATTTTCTTCAACCATTTCTATATATGCCACTCTTACAGATTTAAATAAATTTTATGTGCTATCCATGCACCAGGAATCTGAAGGGGAGAATGGTGCCATATACAGTGTTTCCTTCAGTTTTTCTTTTGGTTGGATTATGGAGGGAGACTCGGTGGCTTGAAAGGATGGTACCCCGCCACAATCTGTGTGGCCTTTGTGACAGAGCTTACAGAAGGAGCCTTGGCCAGAGGCCTTCAATCCACGCTGTAACTAGATAAAATGTTTTCATTGTAACTTAACTGGCAAACCCACTTGTCCCAACACTTTAATCTATCACCCTGCTGTTTCCATGTTAGCCCTGGATTCTGGGTGTCTATTCTTTTTCATGACTGTGACCAAAACCTATCAAAGCTACCTCCTTAGGCTGTTTTGGCTGTGCCCCCATCTATACACTTTCTAGGTTTCTGGTTACTTTTATTCAAAGAGACACTGAAGTAGTGCTGTACATAGGTAATTAGCCTGTCCTAAAATGATATAACCAGCTCAAGGGACTCTTGAACCTTTTTTATCTTGATCCCACAAGTCACCTCTCATTACTAAATTATATGTAGGACAGGCAGCCTGGCTAAGACAGACAATACAAATTCCCCATTGCCCCCAGGAGCCCCCAGAATGCCTGCAGCACACCTCATCTGTCTGTGCTTGCCTTTGCATTGCACTGTTCAGCACCAGGGGCAGGCCACGAATGTGAGAGCTAGTCTGCAAATCATTGACAGGCCAGCAGGAAGCATTAATCAAGGAGGTAGTGAGTTTGCACTTTCAGCAGCTCAGGTGACTGTGGAAGGAACTCAGGGAGAGAGGTGGGGTTGCCTGGGAGAGTGCACATAGTCAGTCAGAAGGGAAATGATGCAAAACCATGATTTCTTCATAATTCGTAGTGTCTCTTTCACAGTGTGCTAATGATGACTTATACAAAATAATAAAACTACATACATGTGTGGTTTTTTTATTTTATTTTATACCATCGTGTTCAGATCCAATACCTTATTAAATAGTTCTGTGTAGAACAATTTTAATTCAGAACATGGTTGTTCTGGCAAGAAATCACACCCAAAGGCTTTCTAGGTCTGTGTGATCTGGCTAGAATATAGACACCTTTAATCCAGGAAACAGAGGCAAACAGATCTGAGTTCAAGGCCAGCCTGGTAAAGAGCAAGAATCAAGTAAAGAAGAGCTGAGATCCGGGTGTGGTGGCACATGCCTTTAATCCTAAACATAGGTAAAATTAGTTTGTAGATGGGAGCACCCGTGTTTGAAAGTGATGTCTAATTGAGTAGCAGAAAAAGTGGCAAATCAGAGATTTGACAGAATAAGATACGCCCAACTCTCAGGAGAAGAGAGAGGACAGGAAAGCTACTTAAAATGCAATTTTACAGAGAGAAGAGGCAATTTTCCCAGGACAGTAATAGAGAGATGGGTTGCAGAGAGAGAACTCAGGTGAAGATGGAATGAGCCAGAAAATGAGAAGAAGCCAGAAGGTTAGAGCAGATTGCTGAGTTAGTTTGAGGCCGAGCAGAGCAATTCAGGGCCAAGACAGAAGCCAGATTAAATAAGTCAGCTGGGAGAAGAGTTTGAACTAGAACAGCTGAGCTGAACCAGCCAGCCCAGAGCTCAGAAAGAACAAGTAAAGGTGAGCTCATTAAGCAGTGAGTCTCAGAGGCTGAAAACATTCAAGGTCTAGGTTAGACTGTACAGAGGCTAGAAGCTTCCAGGCCTAGGCCTAGGCCAGCAGAAGGAGGCAGGAAGCCTCCCAGACAACAGCTGAGCCAGGAGAGTAACAGTTGCTTTCACAGTTCTGTCTAAACTACTGAGCAAATGATGGTGTGGCTACTTTTTTACAACAGCAGAGTAACAAGCACATCCATGTTTCAGCTACACATGGCGTGTGCAAGTGGCTACAAAGAGGTGGTGATGCTCCTCCTGGAACATGGTGCAGACCCCAACAGAATGGATGATGGGTACTGGGCACCGCTGCATTTAGCAGCCAAGTATGGCCAGGTAAGGCGGTTTTCTAAAACCTTCTCGAGACATTATTGAACAACTCATTTTTTAAAAACTTTATATTTAATTTTGATTTGCCTCCAATTTATATGCTAATCCCTTATCTGGTTTGACTCCTAATGGCATCATCTTACTATGCAAATAATTTAATGAAGAAAAAATATTTACGTTCCCACGGGCACATGAAGCTTGACCCTCCTTTGAGCACAGCACATGACAGGCTGAGCTCACTGGGGAGACACTCAGAAGCCGGAAATGTCCATCACAGAATTAGTGCTGTTTTCATACCTGCCATGCTGGCGAGCCAATTACGCAAGCCTCTTAGCGCTCGGTTTGTTTTCTACAGTTTGCAGACCTAAGGTGAAATTACATTCTTATATCCCATTTTACTCTGTAAATTACACTTCATGTTAATAAATAAAAGATGTTGAATTAACTGCATTGTGCTGGAGTGACCAACCACAAAAGGAAAGCACCTTCAATTATGAAATATTTGTTTTGTCTCAAGGGCTTTCAGAGGGGTCCATCCATAGTGGCCTGGATCCAAACACTTAGGTGGAATACGGTGGCAGCACACGTGTGTGACACAGTGGCGGCCTGGGTCCATACACTTAGGTGGAATACGGTGGCAGCACAAGTGTGTGACACAGTGGCGGCCTGGGTCCATACACTTAGGTGGAATACGGTGGCAGCACAAGTGTGTGACACAGTGGCGGCTTCACTGTATGGTGCTGAGCTACCCGGTCCGACTCCATAGCACATTGAAGAACGATAGGAAAATTCTACTCCTGACTTAAAATTTTTAAGTCCAATCAAAAAGAATGAGACAATGGATAAAACGGAATCTTACCTCCCCCTGTCGTGCCAGTCTGTGACATTTCAACAAAGAACTAAATTTCCAGATTTGCTTCCTCCCAGAAGGGGCCTGAGCACATTGCGGTTGATGACCACTTCCCCAGACACAGCTAACAGTTAGTTTCCTAGCAAAGCATGCCAGGCTGGAAGCTAGCTGCTCTCTTTTTACGAAAAGCAAAACGTGTCACCCAATGTGTCCCGTCTTGCTTCCACACTAGACATGCAGTCTTAACATGGAGGTGATGACCTGACACCTCATGGTCCAGTGAGAGAGTCTGAGGCAACAGGCTTCGGTTCCTAGTGACTCTACCCACCTGATCCATTTGCGCATGTGCATGCTTGCATGCGCTCATGCGCGCGCACACGCACACACACATGCATACACACATGTACATGAACACATATGCATACACACATGCACATGGACACACAGGCACATGAACACACACATGCACATGAACACACACACACATACACACACATACACACACACACACACACACACACACACACACACACACACACTTCCTTGATAGAAGCATACATGAAAGCCTGTCAACTAACTGTGCTCTTGAATAAATGAATTTTTTTTTACAATAAATGGTAAAATAGAAAGCAGTGTTCTTGTTTAAAACATCTTTCCAGAGAATGTGTTTCCTTTCCTTCTGGGAGAGCAAATGCTTTTAAAAGTTTTTCAGCAATTGCATTGTTCATTTTTTTAACAAATATTTTGCACAGGTCTGGTTTCTAAGACATTTAAACAAGTATGTATTTTCTATGTGTGATCTTGCTCCAAACAACTTTAAAGTTGGCAATTCAACTTAAATACCTTTATACAGAAAACAATTTTTTTTTCATATTATGGCTACTACGACTTTAACAAAATAGTACTTGCATTCTAGAACCAGATCATTTGTGTTATTTCACACATGTGCAGAATGTGTTTTGATCACATATATCCATCTGGTCTCTTGTCTTCATTTCTACACAGTATTAATAACTAGTGAGTGTTAATTAGTTGCTTGCAGGAGCACGGGCGGGGTTTGTTTACTGGGCTCAGGAACTTATCAGTGAGTACACCACTCAGGATCCCCCCAACCACCAATTCTGCCAATCTCTAACTGTCAAAGCTCCTCCTGACGGGAGTTCCTGGTATTGGAGAACTGCTGCTACCCCTTAGCTTACCTGTATAAATCCAAGAGTTACTGTGCTGCTCCTTCCTGGTTTAACTGAGTTTGTGGGGAATTTCAATTATAAACAGTGATTCGGGGCATTCGACTGAGCACTCACTGCCCGTTACCGTAGGTGGACTAGGAAAGACACCCCACAAGCCTATGTGCAGTGAGGCTGGCAGCACTGACATCGGAGGTTCTGGAATCTTTAGGGTGTGGTTCCTCACTGGAGGTGAGAGAGGAGACTCAGATGGGGGTATTTTGTCTCTAATCCTTTCCTGTTCCCTCCTTGTCTGTCACGTGCTCCCAGCAGTGGCAGGATGTTCTACCCAAGCACATGGGCAGAGCCACCGTGGACTGAGCTTTATAAAACAGGAGCCCAAGGGGCCAGCCTCTCTCTAAGCTGCTTTACTCAGATATCTGGTTATCATGACACAAAAGTAGCTAAGCAGGTGGCTGCTACCAGGCACGGGTGATGCCCGTGCGCCCTCAAGCCCATGGGACTGGTTTGTGGAAAGAGTCTGAAGGAGTAGATTAGAGAAAGGCTAGAAGACAGAGACTAACGCAGAATCCTGGCGGGAGCCGGGAAGATCAGAATGCCAGGAGCGATGTAGACAGTATAGACTGGGGTTTTTCTCTGTGATGGCAAAGAATTTAGGCACATTCCACCCAAGTCTGGAAACCTTGAGAAAGGTTGAATTTAAAATTCATGCTTTAATTAACTTAGACATATTATGGCATAGTCTCTTGATGTGGTTACTCATGTCTAAGAAAATGAATGAATCTTAATAAACCCTGAAAACTCAGATGATTCTAAAGTGCACTGGGAAGCCACGGGGCAAGGATAGGGACTCTCGCAGACAGGATGTTGTTTTCCTAGGTGACAGCCTGTCTGTGCAATGTGATGCTTCCAGCTGCACTTGCTCAGCACATAAGGAAGGGCAGTGATAGTGAGATATAAACCCATGCTGGTGATCAGTGCCAGGAGAATGAGGTTAGGTTAGGGAAATGTACAAATATACACTTAATGACATTCTGTTAAAGGCTGGCTAGGCACATGATGTGGCTCAATGCATACAATGCTTGCCATGCAGGCCTGATGGTCTGAATTTGATCCTTGGAACTCATGTGAAAGAGAACTGATTCTTAAATGTTGTCTTCTGACCTCCACACTCATGTGCACACACACACATGCACACACATGTACACATGCCTAGTCACACACATGGACATACACACAAACACACATACACATATGCACAGTGACACATGCACACACATGCGTGCACACACATACACACCTGCACACTAATAAATAATAAAAGATGAGGACAACTACTTTTGTTTAATACATGTCTTCTAGTGTTCTGTAGATACAAAGATGCTTTCACGTGTTTTATTACTTTCTCTTGCACATGCGACCACTCACTAGCTTACCTGTGGGCCTAGGGATTGAACTCACCTGTTCTAGGCACGTCCTCCACCACTGAGCTACATCCCTGGCCCTGACTTGCCTGTCTTGTGAGTGTGCGTGCGACTATAGGTTTTAATGCCAACTGTGACATCATAGAGCGTGGTGCTAACAAGCCAGGACTTTGGTGAATGGCTAAATTAAATTTAAAAACTGAAGCAAAGCACCCAGTAGTAGGTTTTCTCTGCACAATCCATTATAAAAGGAACTTTAATGTATAAAAAGTCCTTTTCAGACCCTTGGGAGTTAACCCCCATTTGACAAATAATTTTTTGTAATATATAAATTTTGAAGTAGTTTGAGTGTCTAGAATGTTCTGAGAAGAACCTGGGAGTAGCAAGAATGCAAGAACAGTGCTACCGCCACTGTCCTGCCACATCAGGTGCCTCACAAGGGCAGCGACCATGTGCATGTATCCTCAGTACCCTGGGTACTTGCTGATGGTCCTCAGTGCCCTGGGTACTTGCTGATGGTCCTCAGTGCCCTGGGTACTTGCTGATGGTCCTCAGTGCCCTGGGTACTTGCTGATGGTCCTCAGTGCCCTGGGTACTTGCTGATGGTCCTCAGTGCCCTGGGTACTTGCTGATGGTCCTCAGTGCCCTGGGTACTTGCTGATGGTCCTCAGTACCCTGGGTACTTGCTGATGGTCCTCAGTACCCTGGGTACTTGCTGATGGTCCTCAGTGCCCTGGATATTTCGTGATGCTCTTTGATGGGTCCTCAGTATCCTTGGTATTTGCTGATATAGTCTCAGTATCCTGTGTAGTTATTGATGGAACCTGTCCATCAGTGTTGATCGAAATTGTCTTTATGCTGCAGACAACCCTGGTGAAACTCCTTCTGTTACATCAGGCAAACCCCCACCTCGTGAACTGCAACGGGGAGAAGCCATCAGGTAGGTTGGAGCACACTGGGAGCCTCTTCTTCTTTTGAAAAGGACACTATTCATTTATCATGGGTACAGCAAGAAATGGGAACAGACATCTGAACACTCACAGCTCCAGCAGGGTTCACCTCATGGCAGGCTAAGAAGGTGGCAGCAGGAGGTGCAGCCACGCTGCCACTGGAGGTACAGCCACGCTGCCACTGGAGGTGCAGCCACGCTGCCACTGGAGGTACAGCCACGCTGCCACTGCCTTCCTTTCACACAGCTTTTACCCACGGAGCCCGGGGTACAGATCACACCACCTAACTCCAGAATCTGTTTGACTGCTCTTTAGCTGGTCACCCTGCTGCCAGCTACTCGCTTGCTCTGATATTTATTCTAGTAGTGTTTTTTTTTTTCTGTGTGGATGTTATACTTAAAGAAACAAAACTAATAGTCTGGCCATAACTTAGATCTCTAAACCCTTGACTCATTATTCAGAAGTGTAAATACTTCTGAAGGTTTCTGTAACCTTCTTTGTCACTAACATGTTCCTACATTCAATGCTTTTAGTTTTGTAACTTTTATATTTTACCTTCTGCTTCTGTCAATGCTATTTTTACCATATTGCTAGGAGAATTCAGAATAACAAAGAAATGTCTAGTACAAGAAAAATATAAGAAAGTTTAATAGTAAATATTGATCTTCAAAATAACTCTGTTTTTCTTTTACCTGGGCCCTTTCCATCTTAAAAGGATTTCACATTTCAACTCTCCATCCAGCCACCTCTGGGGGTGAGTGCGAGTGAGAACGAGGGACCCAGCCTCATATTTTATTGGAGTTAAATGTCATTGGTTACTGTTGATTGCTTTATTTTTATTGTGTCTGCTTAAGATAAACCAAAGATCTAACAAACATGAGGCGTCATTGTTTAGTAGCCTTGAACGTTAGAGTTAAACCCATATTAGCAAATCGGGTAACCTAAACATGCACTGAAATTGTGTTTTCATTAATTTAGCTTTTTAAACCTAATCATAAAGATGAAAGAGGCAGCTGACAGTGGTATGTACCTGGAATCCCAGCCCATGGGGGCTGAAGCTGGAGGGTTGCTGTGAGCTCAGTGCCAACCTGAGCCATGTATTGAGTCCCAGATGAGTCGGGGCTACACAGTGAGACCCTGTCTTAACGTAAGTCAGATCAAACAAAATAACAAAAAGGAAAAGGAAAAAAAACTTATCTTTTAATCTTTTTAAAAAATTTTGTTTGTTGGCTTCATGTCTCATCTCCCGGTTCTGTCAGGAGAGTTTATGGCCAAATGCTCACTCTCAGCTTCTCACAGACAAAGGAGACATGACTGACCCTTGAGGCAGCGTGGTTGTACCTCCAGTGGCAGCGTGGCTGTACCTCCAGTGGCAGTGGCTGCGCCTCCTGCTGCTACCTTCTTAGCCTGCCCATCCTTCTACCCTAGGACTTTCTCATGTTAGACCTTGTGTCATGTCGTCCCAATTCCCAAGGGCCGCTGGCTCTCATAGGCCCAATGAAGGATCCAACTTCTGGCCTCGCTCTAGCCCTGGGCACTTCTGTGCAGTGCACAAAGACTCAGACGGTTACCCCTACAGCTTCCGCTATCTTCCCGGTTCCTTGTTCATAGAACCGTGGCAGTGAGACACAGCACTTGGCACAGAACCTTGATACATGAGTGTTCGTGAAATGAAGGTGCCCTCTATTGAATGCACTTGACCCATCTGGAAGTAGAATTGGCCACGTAAATAAGATGCCACATAAAGGGTGCAAATGAGGCAGCCACCCTGTGGCGGCTTAGAAAGTCGCTGTTAGTGCCACGTTAAGTTATTTCCATTCTCCCAGGGTTTGAATTTGGGACAGACACAGTAAACAATGCTTATGGTGCCCTGCAGTTTAGTTTATGGGTGCACTAGAAATTCCGTCTCCTCAGTGAGGCAGCCGAGGTCCCCTTTTCTTTCCCACACCCACCCTTCGATCCCAGGCTACTCGTGATAGAATACCGGCAGGAACATCATTCAATGTAGCTAAGTAACATTGACAACCCCATAAAGCCACGTGCCTCAGATGTACAGACACTGATGGCCACCAGGCTTGGTGAGGACAGGGGAGTGGCCGCCTCTGCTGGGCTCTCAGCTGGTGTCATGCAGACGCACCAGGACTCACTGACAGCTGTTGCCGATCATACGGTCAAATGATGCATATCTACTGCACTCCATGAGGGTCCAGGGGTCACCAGAGCCAGGACAGTCAGTACTTTCAGCGGAACAGGAAAGGTCATGGTGAGCCACCAGAGGCTCTGCTGTGGCCCATGGAGGAGCCACAGTGTGTCTTTCCCCCAGGGAGACGCACACACATACTCTTTCAAGATCATCCTCCTTGTGTGACTTTTCATTCCCCCATTACCACCTACTGCATATTCTCTGTATATTTATTTCATGTGTAATTAGATCCATCCCTGACATGTAACAGGATGGTCTTAGAAGTTGTCAGGACTGAGATGGCCTCTGTCCCCTAAACGGTTGCTTTCCCTTGACGGGCTCTGTGTTACCGGATCCTCTCTCTGTGCAAGCATGTCTACATTATGAGAGGAAGTGTAACTCTGTTCCCCCGCCACTGCGTCCACCGTGTGTGACTTTCTGACTACATCTTGTAGACATCGCTGCCTCTGAGTCTATCGAGGAGATGCTGCTGAAAGCCGAATTCGCCTGGGAGGAGAAAATGAAAGAGTCTCCGTCTGTCCCCACCATAGCACAGGAGGAGCTGTATGACGAGATCCTCCGTGACCTCCCAGACCTCTCCAGTAAGCTGTAAGTACTTCACCCCAAGGGGCTGCAACAGCTGGACGGTCCTCTGGAAGCCAGCTCTCTCCATCACCTCTGCTCGCTAGTCACCCGCCCCTGCGCAGCGAGAAACGTCTGCATCTCCACCCAGTGTCTGATAACTGTGGTAGCTGTTTATTGGCATATTTGCTGATGACAAGCTCAGCATATCTAAGGAAACTCGTGTGACCTCAGAAGGCATCACTACACAGTCGCGCTGATGCATTTCAGTTGCTCTGACAGCAAAGACAGAAACTGGTCATTCTAGTGCTAGCTGAGCTTGCTGTAGGCTTTCCAGTGGCTGTTCTGAAGCAGTAAGAGCACATATGCCTTGTTTTTTTCCTAATGTAAACACAGTGATTCTGCACTATCCAAAAAAAAAAAAAAAAAAAAAAAAAAAAAAAGGTAATGCTTAACAATGTTGGGTGGTGCACTGCTCATAGTTTCTTTTGTGCTTTATTTTATTTTAAAGATGAAAGAGAAGATGCAGTTTTAACTGGCGCCTCTCACGGTTTTCATATTATTGACTAAACAATGAATTAATCTGGTTGCGAACAGAATATCAATGCCTTATTTGTTCTACATGATTAAAACTGTGGTTTAATTACATTTTCTTCCTGTTGCCTTGACTCTGAGAAAATGGCTGCAGTGTGGTTGGCATCTGAGCACTTTCCACGCTTTTTTTTTTTTTTTTACTTTTCATAATTTTTGGTTGTGCCATTTTTTTGGGGGGAGCAAAGATTTCTATGTTTTTATTTATTTATTCACTTTACAGCCTGATTGCAGCCCCTCCCTCCCCTCCTCTCATCCCCACCCTCACATCCCTCTCCTCAATTCCACCTCCAATTCTCCTGAGAGAAGGCGACCTCCCGCACGGGTACCAACCCACTCAGGGCTGAGCGTATGTTCTCCCACTGAGGCCAGACAAGGCAGCCCAGATAGGGGAAAGGGATCCAAAGGCAGGCAACAGAGTCAGAGACAGACCTTGCATATTTTATCTGGTCATTTTTACTGTGGGTTACAAATACATATAACAAGAAGCGAATGTGTGTGATAAAACCCAACCAAAAATGCACATCTGTGCTGAGGGCTTGGGCTTCTGTCCGGTGTTATTTGGTGCTCCCAGCATTCATCAGTAAGTGCTGTGGGGCCAGAGGGAGTGAGCAGCCCAAGCAAGCACAGCTGCACCTGTCAGGCTGGTGGCATAAGATGGAACCTGTTGATACAATGTCTCCATGGTAACAGGGGAATCTTTTATTGGGACACATTTCTAAAACATGTTGGCTACTTGTTTATGGGCAACAAGTCAGTTTATTAACATAAATGCAGGAAAGGTCACGTATCATTGAAAGATACTACCCACCAAGCCCCGTTCTTCTAACCCAGGTGTGCACAGTCCACCTTCCCACCTCCTAGAAAGAGCTTCGACTTTGGTCTCAACACTCTGCAGTCTTCTTGTCTAACTATTCCTTGAGTTCCAGTAAACAGGATTCTGTTTCTTAACAAAACAACTCTTGATGACTTGAATAAAGTGTTCATTTTCCTCCAACCCTTCCTCTGTTTCCCTCTTCCCCTTCCTCTTTTCCCTCCTCCTCCTTCCCCTCCTCTTCCTCCTTCCTCTCTTCCTCTGTCCCCTCCTCCTCCTCCTTCCCCTCCTCCTCCTTCCTCTCCTCCTTCCCCTCTTCCTCCCCCTCCCCCTCCTAACTTCCTCCATCACACTATTTATGGAGAGCAAAACCAGGGCTTCACAAACACTGGGGAAGTGCCAGTGGGCCACACCTCAGAATTCCAAGGTGTTGCTGACCTAATGTTTTCCTATGACATCTCATCTTCCAGCTGCTTGTAGAGACCCTGAAGTTCAGGAAGGCACAGGGGAAGTGTGAAAACCCTCAGAGCCGCAGTGGGGACGCAAATAGGGATTGGAATGTGCATTCCTTCCTCTGCTCCCGTCAGAGGCGGTCATGAGCTGACAACAGTTACTCCCTTAATGTCACCATGTTTTACCGAGGCAGAGTGGGGCAAATTCATTGGTCATGGAGGAGACAACGTAACAGTTTTGTGCACGCTGCTGCAAGGAGGGTGTTTTGACTTCTGTTTCTCAGTTCGTCATAAACAGAAGTTTGCAGGTGCCCGATACACCTGTTTTTTAAGAAAGCTCAGGCACTGACGAGGAGCACAGACAGCTCTGTCCTCAACGTGGCTTGGGAGCAAGCCTTGCCTGCAGAGCCTCGGACCCCACCCCCCTGCAGGTCAGGAGACAGCTCCCAGCTCTCAATGGCAGTGTTGTCACCCTGATGGACTGGTGCACTCTCATGTCTCCAGCCCTTCTTCTGCAGGCTTTGCCATTCCTTGGTCTCAATGAGCCTTGTGCATCTGTCAGTTCCAACCCCAGTTTTCTATTCATGTCCAGAGTGTATTTTGCTAACACTATAGAGTACAGTGTCTCTCTCTAGGATATCAGAATGCACTAAACACTTCCTTCTTGTGCTAACTCTTACTTCCTGCCCCTTGCACATTTTATGCATTAAATGATGACGTCATAGGCAGACAAGTACTACTTCTACTATGCACTAGATCAGAAATCCATATCTTTCAACTATAAGCAGGGGGCAGCTTGCACTATTGGATCACCTCATAGTCCCTGGTCTCTAAGACCAAACCAACAAATTCTTTCAGTTTAAAACTGCCCTACTTGGAGACTTGTATTGTACTTTGGTTAAAATAGACAAAGTCAGTATTGCCTGTGTGGCTTTACTGCAGGATTTTAAAAAACAAATTAGTAGATTTCTATTTCATCAATAATTCAATATCAATATTGCCTTGCTTTTAAAAATGATTTTGCAGTCATAGCTCTCACCCAGTGTGCACGTTCTCTCACATGTCCACACAGCCATGCATCCTACGGGACACGCAGCCCATTTGGCATCAGATAGTGTGACTTATATGCCTAAAAATTCTACAGAACACACTTGCAAGGTTTTGGTAAGCCATAATCAGTTCCTGAGGAATTTTTCTCAGGGATTCTGGGGCTTGGAAGGTTTCGTTCATTTTGTTTTGTTTCTTATCTTATTACACTCCTATTCGCGTTTTAGGGGGGGAAATCCTATTTATTTCATTTCCTGCAGGCACAGTGGGTCTACAAGACATTGCTTTTTGTTTGTCAAAATAAGCACGCACTGACTGAATCCAGCAGAGGTCACAGGCTGGTCTTTTGGTGCATTCCGATGTGGTGTGCTCCGCAGTGGGAGCCAGCACTGACCTGAGGGGCCTCACGTGAGGCTGCTTTCTTTACGTTTGTGGATGCTGGCCTTGGGGAGGGCTTCTCTTAGAAAATACAGTCTCTCAGCTCTGTCTCCTCTGATTCTCACTCGTAAACTTCTATTACCTTTCTGTGCTCAAACGAAGTCTTGTTTGTTGAAGAAAAATTAGAAAGTGCAGAAAAACATCCCTTATTAGCCTCGCAGAGAAGCAGCACGGCAGAGCTGGGGAGAAGACTTCACTCCGGACTGAGGCGGTGGCAGTGGCGAGAGATGGGGGTTTGGTGAACTCGCAGCTCTTTCTGTGGTGAGCTAGTGACAGTGCTTGTGGGTGTGGTCAGGGAGGAGACAGCACAGATACACATGGCAGAACAGGGAGACTCTTGTTATTGGAAAAGTCTCCTCAGTTGTGCTCTGCTTCTCCATCAGATATGAATCATTTATATTTCTATATTGACTGGCCATCAATGATTGTGTCCAATTCAGAAATATGCTTACAATAGCATAGAACATATATTGAGTTGAAATGAATTCAGTAAGTCACTTGGGGGGGGGAGGTTGAGTTATGAAAGCTATGGAATACTAATGAGAGAAACTAGGAAAGATCAGTCGAAAGTTCTTCAGAATGACAAAATTCAAAACTGCTAGTGTTGAAATTCTCATCATATCCCATCAATTAAAACACATTCATCAAAATTCCGACAGGCATTTCTGTGAAAATTGACACAGATTCTGAGTTTCACATAAAAAGCTAAGTGCAGTGAAGAGCCAAAAAAAAAAAAAAGAAAAAAAGAAAAAGAAAAAGAAAAAAAATCTCAAAAGCAAACAAAGTTGGATGTCTCCTGTGAGTTAATACTTCCTGAGACAGGATCAATCAAATCAATACAGTAGTCTATCAATACCCCACATGGGAGACCCCAAAATAGACTCGCGTTCCCATGCCAATTGATTTTTTAACCAGCACATTCAGCTAATTAGTTGCGGAAAGACAGGCTTTGTTCTCCAAATGGGTGCTGAAACTCTCAGACAGCTATAATGGAAGACACTGAGCTTTGTGGAGAGCCATGTAAACAGGAGGCCACACCACACACAGAGGACCACAGAGCTGAAAGTTCCAGAATCAAACCTAACGGCTGAACCGTGTTGATCTGGGGTTGAGAAAATAATTTTTAGATAAGACATAAGAAGGAAAATCTGAACATGAAAAAAAATATTTTTGAGTATATTGTTATAGAAATAAGCTCATAGGAATGTAAGGAGAAACAAAACCTTCAAGTGTTTACCAAAAGATTTGTGTCCAGAATGCCAAATATCTATGATGTAAAAGCAGACCGCACCCTCTCAGCACCCCCCCCCCAAAGCAGCGATGGAAGGATTTAAACCCACACTTCACCAAAGAGAGTGATCAAGTCCAAAACAGGGATGAAATAGCAAAATTAATTCTGGGGCCAACGCTGGAGGGGTTTCACTCCTGAGTCCAAACTGCACTACAAACCTGCCTCAGCTGGGATGAAACTGGATTGCTAACAGAGAAACAAGACAGAATGGAAGGCACAGAGCTAAGCAGGCGAGGTCAGCTGGGCCCTCACAGGGACACACAGGAGGGCAACAGTGGCCTCCTTTGTAGGTGTCCCTGTGACAGCTGGACACCTGTATGCCAAAGGCTGACCAGGCCCTTCACTTTACACCCATACAGAAATAAATTGGAAGCTAATAAAGGCCTGACTGTGTGCTTGGAAGCACAAGAGACCACTTTTGTGTTCTCTAACATGAACTTTGGCTGTTATTTTGAACTTTTTCAGACATGACACAAAAAGCTTGAGGAATAAAACCAAACACCCCTGAGTGGGACTACATCCTAGATAGAGGCTTCTGCACAGGAAAAAAAAAAAAAAAAAAAAAAAGCAAATACTAAGGGCCAGTAAATGTGCTAACAGGCAAAGGCACCTGTCTCCAGGCCTCACGACTTGAGTTCAATTCCCAGGACCCACATGGTGGAAGAAAAGACCCAAGTCTTGCATCTGTCTTCTGACCAACACATACATGCCATGCTGTGTACACACCCCCAGCCCCACAGTAAATAAATTAACAAGTAAGTAAGTAAATAATGCAATTAAAAAAATAGCTAACAAAAAATGGAGTTGCAAACCTCACAAATAATAAAGGATAAATACCCAGAATGTGAGAGAAATTCACAGAACTCCGCAGCAAATAACAACAAAAAAATGTACATTTTAAAAACATCTCAAAGACTTCAACATTTCCCAGAGAAAACATACCAGTAGCCAAGAGTCTTTGGGAAAGCATGTAACATCATCACCCACAAATAAACAAAAGCCAGAGCTGCAGAGAGATGCCCTACACCTGTTAGGATGGCTGCTGTAGAAGAGACTAGCGGGGTTCTGGTGAGGGTGCGGAGGGGAGGGACTTGTGCTCAGGGTAGGTTAGGGGACGCTGCAGAGGCTGCTCAGAAGGTTAAAATCCATCTGCCTTGCAATCCAGGAACCCCACTTCCTGGCCTGAAACAAGTGAGGGAGGGACCCTGAGGACTGTGCTCACACCAGTGTTATTCATAATGAACCCTATACAGACACATTCCCAGGGCCCCTCTGTTGTTTTTAAATTATCATTATGATCAATATGTCCAGGTAGCAATCAATTAAGACACTGACACTTGTTATATTTTAAAATAACCTTAGTTAACCTAGGGCAGGGTAAACATCAATCCTCTAAACTACTTCCCATAGTGGGGCAGATATGTGATACCTACCCCAATCCCATGCCATCTGCTTCTAATAATTTCTATCAAGCTACCTCCCATCCATAATCCCAGTGTTCTTCATCTAGGCCAAATCTCCATCCACGCCGGCCTTGGGCCATGTGCTTCTCTTTCTTCTAAGCCATGGTGGCCTTCCTCTTTTCCTTTCTTGGGACCCTCGGGCCTCTCTTTTTCTTCTTCCCAGGATTCCTTTCTCTCTCTCCCAGCTGGGGAACCTTAGCCACACCTCTATCTTTTCTGCCCTGCCCAGGTGGGATGCCTTTTTTTTTTTTTATGGAAAGGTGGGTCACAGAGACACCAAGCAGTGATTAGCATCAAAATACATTGGACCATCCCCTATCACCCATCCCTGGGTAGATGGGAACTCAGGGACGAATCTATACTAGGAAACGATCAAACTAGGAAAATAGTCCTGCCCTTTGCAACAGCGCAGACAAACCTGAAATGCATCACGTGCAATGGAACAAGGCAGAGCGAGCGATAGCACACACACCATGTGACCTCAGGTCATAAAGGCCAATCTGAAAGGAGCAGAGGGTAGAGTTGTGACTGTTGAGCACTGACGTGGCATTGGTCACATGTACCAAGCTGCAGATATAGAAATGAATATATTCTGAGGACATGGTCTGCACAGCCAGCAATAGACCTGCGAACCAATACCACGGAGGCAGCCACTGCTCGGCATGGGCCCAGTCATGATGTACACCTTAAATACAGTCAGCTTTCATCTAGCAACTAATATTTAAAACAAAAGATTCCAATTAAAGTTGCAGTGGGAAGCCACTGGCACATCAATAATTGATTGCAGTGGGCATGAGAAGGGAGGATAAACAACTTCTCTGTGCGACTGGCATTTTTGATTACAAGGCTGCAAACGCTTCTGTCACTTATCATTGACTTGGAGCTGGGGTGGCAGCTGAGTAAAGCGTGATGGCTTTGGTTGGTGAGATCCTAGAACTCCTTGAAAGCTGAGCGTGTGTGCCTGGCACCAGCTCTGGGCAGATGGCAGCTTGTGGATCTGGATCCTCCAGCCTTGCTGGTCCAGCTAGCCAACCCCAAACAGCAAGCCTTGGGTTTAGTGATAATAGGGCATTTTCTTAATTAGTGGCTGACTAGGGAGGGCCCAGGTCAGTGTAGAAGGTGTCTTCTCTGGGCTGGTGGTCCTGGGTTCTACTAGAAAGCAGGCTGAGCAAGCCATTAGGGAGGAAGCCAGGAAGCAACGCCCCTCCATGGCCTCTGCACCAGCTCCTGCCTCCAGGTTCCTGCCTTGCTTGAGTGTCTGCCCTCACTGTGTTTGATAGTGAACTGTTTGGTTATGGTATTTTATCACAGTAATAGTGATTCTAACTGGGACCCTGAGAGACCCTGTCTCAAAATGATTCGGTGGAAAAGCAATTAAGGATATCAACCTCTGTCTTTCTCACATTCCTGCTCAGGCAAGCACACACACACACACACACACACACACACCAGTGTACTGAATATCTACAATGAATCAATTTAATACTGTGTATTAAAATTCAGCAGAATAATTTGGGCCAGCTTTGACTAGAATTGTCACCATCCCTACACATCACATGGTAGAAGTGTTTGCACACACTCATTGATGAAATGATGTGTGTTTCTGCTTGAATGCTAACATTAAAGTAAATTCTTCTTAAACTTTGCAGTAAAGTGTCACACTGCAAATTCAACAATTACTTTGTAGTGAACATTATCAATCCAGGGTTTTCTCTTGGCAGTGGACTTTAAAATGAGAAGTGGTAAAGTAATTTTTGTTTATTTCTCCTTTTGCCTTCTTTGAACTGTTTGGAAGTTACAAACATTTTTCTGTTTGTAATCTGATAGTCCTTAACACTTATTTTTTTTATTCTAATGTTTGTATTTCAACACAAAGTCAAAATATTGCCCATGTCTCTGTATGTTAAATCCTATACCCATTATATTTTTAATCATTATTATAACTTGCTTCATTTGTTTACAAATCCCTTTTCAGATTTAAATTCTGTGCCTAGTTCAACTGTGCACTTCAAATAGCTTTTAAATTACTTATTGATCTTTCTATTACAGATATCCTAGTAAACATTTTCTTTTGGAGTTGAAATGAATGGATTTTTTTTCCAGAAGTGAAACTGAATGAAAGATGGAATGAAAAGAAAACATTGCATGTTTCCTGCAGCTAATAGAACATGTTTCTATCTGAGTAAACACACCTTTTTGATCTGGTCTCCTGTAGCTTTTGATTGATACAGTAAGGTTAGAAGAAAACTTAATTATGGTATTGATTGTTTCTTGTAGCAGTCCCCTGGTGCTACCAATTGCCAAGCAAGACAGTTTACTGGAAAAAGACATTATGTTCAAAGACACAACAAAGGGTCTGTGCAAGCAGGAGTCCCAGGACGGCCCCTCTGAGACCAGCGTGGTGAGCATCCGCAGCAAGCCGGAGCAGGTAACACTGTGCTCCTGCAGGTACTCTGTGAGGTCACGCTGAAAGCCTACAGCCTGTTTAATTTTATAGTCAATTATTAGCCCATATCTTATTCTTGTATATTTTCAAGTGTCTTTGATTATTACATAGTACTTTTTTCTGGTTCTTCCAACTATCCAAATACATATAAGTCGGCCAAAGACACACTGGCAGGCACTTCTTTTTAAATGAAGCTATGATATTGCAGTGTGTGTGCATGTGTGTGTGTGTGCATGTGCATGTGCGTGTGCGTGTGCGTGTGCGTGTGTGTGTGTGTGTGTGTGTGTGTGTGTGTGTGTGTGTAGTCACTTAAGACCCAATGCTCAGATTCCCTTGCTGCTTCGGAGGGTTATAAACTTGACAAATAGAAATTAATACGGTTTCTTCCTGTGGTAGAAGTAAATGCTGTTCGCATGTTTGGTGCTTTGTGAATGGCAGAGCTGTGCTCACTCCTGTTCCTGTTTCAGTGTTTCTAATTCAGAGTACTGTACTTTATTCAGTTTCCAAATACCCTCTAGTGCCAGCTTTGTTACTGTGTAAAAAGACTACCCTGACAGAGGCGACTCAGGGGACACAGTTTACCTGAGCCCTCAGTTCCCAGTTACAACCAGTCATTTCAGGGAAGTCAAGGCAGGAGCTCAGGCAGATAGTCACGTCACACGCACAATCAAGAACAAAAAGAATAAATGTGTCGTTGTTCGCTGTCTGGCTCTCAGCTAACTGCCTAGGGAATGTCAGTGCCCACAGAGGGCCGTGTCTCCCTACTTCAGTAGCTACAACACTCCCCTGTGGACACGCCCACATACCAGCCTGATCTGGATATTGCCTCATTACTGCTCTCTTTGTAGGTGAATCTATGTTGTGTCTAGTTAATAGTTAAACTAACCAGGAATCCTCTTCTCAGTACGAAATTTTAACTTAAATTGCGCAAGATAAAAAATCAAAGAATCCAAAAATATTTGGGAAGAGGTAACTTTATTGCCATTATTTTAAAGTACTTTCTGAACTGGATTACAGAAGTGTGTGGAAACTATCTAGATGTGGTGGTACACACCTGTAATCCCAGCCCTCGGGAGGCAGAAGCAGGCAGATCTCTGTGAGTTCAAGACCAGCCTGGTCTGCAAAGTGAGTCCAGGACAGCGAAGGCTACACAGAGAAACCCTGCCTCAAATGAAAACAAAAAAACAAAAACAAAAGGAAGCTGGAGTTATCAGCACTGAAGCTCACTAGGAGAACCATCATGATGCAGTTGCAACCCTCGCATGCCCTGTGGTTAGTGGCTCTATGTGTGAGTTATTCTGTGTTACCATTAATTTGTCCTCGTGCTATTAAATATGTCCCGGTCTGGCTGTTGCACAGCAATGAATGCTTATTTAATTAAAGAAGCACACACTCGGCCCATTCCTTCATGTAAATGCTGAGATTTGGGCCTCTGTGGAGACAAAATTAATTCCATCTAGCAAACTAATAGATTCTAAGTGACCATTTAACCTGGGTTTCTGAAGGACATAATGCATTCCTTAAAACCAGGAAGGTACTTCCATCATCAGGGGGCCAGGTAGGACTGTGGATGGTGACTTCAGTGTTCTTACTGTCATCTCTTATGTATCCTTGATGTAAAAACACTGGGGCCATTTTCTGCCTTCTAGGAGGCAGCCACTGGGTCTTCAGGGGCTCCCAACATATCACCCTGGTTCTGGTCCTGAATGCTGAAAGACTCGTCCTTACAAATGATCCCCACTTCCAACTTGAGTACACCCCCCCAAACAAGAGCAGTCTAGATCACCATAGAGCAAACTTTTTCAGAGATCTATGTTCTTCTGTGTGGTTTCTACACTTGGAATTTATTACTCACGCCCCCTGCTTCTCCCTCCAGCAGGCTGAGAACACACTGAGAAGAAAGATAGAATCTCTTTTTCTGTCTTTGCATGGAACTACTAACATAAAGCCCGTCAGGGAGTAGGCAAGCTAGGAACGTTGTGAGCTACGAGATGTGGTCCCGGAGCTACTCGTTACGTGCGGCCCTCTCTTCCCTAGCTGCTACACACCAGTAACCGTAACCAGCCCAGCTTATCCTAACTCAGCAATTCCGATACTCAAGTCTCCTTCATAAAACTCAGTCACCTTGATGGGACTTGAAACCTCTGGTGTGCATCTGCGAGGGTTTTCCCAGAGATGTTTAGTTAAGGGGAGAGAGGGGATTGCACCTAAGTGTGGGTGTCTTCACCAACTGTGTAAAAGCTGTTGAATGCTAAGAGAAAGAGCTGGGCTCTGCCTTTCTTCTCCCTCTTCTGCTTGACACCATGGACCAAGATGCTTTCACTGCCCCAGCTACCTTGCCAGGCATGAGTGTGTTTCTCCGCCCTCTGAACCCAAATACTTCCTTTAAGTCATCTTTCATCAGGTAATTGGTTATGACAAAAATATAAAACAAATTGCCAATTATGTGTCTATAGAAGCATTAACTCCTCCCATTGTCAGCCTGGAATCCTGCTGAATATTTAACACACACACACACACACACACACACACACACACACACACACACACACACACACACGTTCAGCTTCTCTTGTGTGGGGTCTGGTCACTCTGGCCAGCCTCTGGTAAGAATCTATTACACCCACTTATGTAGGTTCCTTCCACTCCATCATGTTTCTCTCTAGAGTCTTTTCCTCTGATGACCCCTTTCTGTTCCTTAATCATCAGCCCTGCTTGCAGAGTGTTTGAATTAAACCCCATCTGTCTCACTCTACAAGACCTCTCCACTGACAGCAGCGGCCCGAGTGTTCCTACTCTTCTTTTCCCAAATAAATCCTAGTGAGCCCTGAGCTTCCTTAACCAGTATCACTGGCAATGTTTTTATTTAGCAGGGGGCCATCCAGGAGTGCCCACACTTGCCCGCCCCACTCCACCTTCCAGGGTGTCCCTCAGGGAAGTTGGCAGGGAAGCTGTTGCCACAAAGCCCCCTAGAGGTGTGTAAATAGGCACACACAAATGTTATGTGTTCACCCGCAGAGCTAATACCAAGCCTAGTTCTTCACGTGAGTTGAGTGTGTGAGTCTTAGGGCCAGGTGGCTGGAAAATTTGAGACCAGGAATATTGTACAATTTGTTTATGTTTTGTTTTTTAATGAGTAAGCACGCTTCTGTTGGAAAACTGTGTTTTCATGTAGAGAAATGGATTGGTGTCCAGTACCCAAGAGCCCCCAGCCATGGCATCTTCTAAGTGGGTTATCTAACAGTCTGCTCTCCTGAGCTTTGAGATGCTGGGGTCAGGTCTGCTTCTGCTACTCCTGGGCTTGGGAGACATGCAGCCTGACAGGCAGAACAGGAAGGTTCCATCCCGTGGTATACTCACCAGCTTGGGGGAAGTAATTCCAAGTTCAGTGTTTTAAGATGTGTAATGATTTTTCACTCTGTAGATAGTCACGTCACACCTGACAGTGATAATTAAATTATCCGGCAAATGGGCACATAATAATACAGTATAAGATGTAGATTTAACATTTAAGGGAAGCATGGGATTCAGCAGGAACACAGAGCACAAACAAGCTGGCTTTCATGCAGGGTCTCCTGTGTGTGTGCCGGGCTATAAGACCCTGCAGAGTCTTCTGTTATTTCCTGTGCTTGACATAAGCAAGTCAAAGCTGCTCTTTCCTATGGCATGCCTGCTGTTAGCACATGCTTTGGGCCCACTAGATTAAGCATTGTGCATTTCTCACTTAGAGACTGCTGATTTCCATCTAATTAAAAGACCAAAAATCATCTGGATTTATTTGAAATACTTATTCTGCAATAATTTATTTAAAGTTATTGAACTACTGCTTGGTTTTAAAGGGATATGGTGTTATTTTTCTTCCTGGCAGTTACCTAATCTCACAGACACCTTAATCTTGAGCCCAAAACAGAGTAAAATTCACAAGCCCCAAATGTGGGGGTCTATCCCTAGACTGGACCCAAAACATGCTCACAGAGTTAACTGTGGGAGCTAACCAATGCTTGACTGTCACCTGAGCCCTTCAAACACTTGATACGCACAGATCTGACTTAAAATTTAGGGATAACAGGGGTCAGTCGACATGTTGGTGACCTTAAAGGCATAAACATAAGGACCTTGGCACAAGGTAGTGTGTGTGTGTGTGTGTGTGTGTGTGTGTGTGTGTGTGTGTGATTGGTAGATATGAAGGACAGATTCTCATCTGAGTAATCTCATCTCCCTCCAACCATCTCCCTTTTAGCATTGGTCTCATAGTCACATGATCTTAGAACTTTGAGAAGTCTCTGAAACTGGAGCGTGCACCTCTGAAGAGCTGATCAGAAGGTGACCAAAACTGATCAGACTGGCTTTGCCCCTACCCCACAGGTCCAGCTCACGCCTCCAGCTCCCAGCGATGACCTCGCCACACTCAGTGAGCTCAATGACAGCAGCCTGCTGTATGAAATCCAGAAACGCTTCGGGAACGACCAGATACACGTGAGTGCCAGAGGGCTTCACGCACCACACTGTCCCAGCTCAGGACCACAGACGTGATGGGCCCGCAAAGCTCTGGCCGTGAGGAGGAGGCCTAAGGTTGAGCTTTGCAGAGTTCGAACTCGTCTTGGGAAGACTCTTAGGTGTATTTCAGAGTCATGCGTAAGCTCCTACTCTGCAGGTAGACAGTGGCTCTTCATTGTGTGTGTTAGGTCTCAGAAACCTGGGACAAAGGCTAGTTTGAGGTGCCTGTTTACATAGCAAACTGATGTGGGCCAGCTCTCCTAGCATTCCTCAGTACCCATGGCTCTTCCCAGCACTCCTCACCCCACCCCCTTCCCTAAAGATCTGGCTCCCAGGGACTGGGTTTCACTTCCCTTCTCCCAGCCTGACACTTATACAATCCAGCCATTTTGGCTACTCTGGTCTCGTGGCCGCTTGGCCCTAACTGCTCCTCTTGGTCAGTGGCCCCTCTCTTGCTCCTCCTCCCATTGTCTCCTTGCAATGCCCAAGTCCTGAAACCCCCCGAAGACCACCAGGAATCAGCCAGATGTAAACCACACGGTATTTCAAGCTCAGAGCCTGGACAATCAACCACCTCTTAAAGAGGGAAGATGGTATTTAAAGGAAAAACTGTAGGCGCGGGTAGGGGGTTCCAAGCCACAGTTAGGTTAGAGGGGTACAGGAAAGTTGCCCTTTGAGCTGATTGACTGGGGAACCAGGGCTAAGGGAAGGGACCAGGGCCAGGCCACAGGAGGGAATTTTTCATTTGTTCTGGTCATTGTGACATGCAGCTCTGATTGGTTGGCCCCGGTACAAGCTCCTAGAAAAGGTTACTAGCTGTATGTTTGTGGCTCTCTCTGAAAATTCCGGGAGTGGGGAGGGGGTTGTCATGTTCTCAGGCCCTGAACACAAAATGGCGTTGGTGTGGCCTCTACATCTTCTCATGGAGCAGTTTGCTCTCCAGGCCATGTTCAGCCTGGACTCCTCTGTCTGCCCACTCTCTCCCTCGTATCTATAATAAAAATCTCGCCCATATTTAGGAGTAGCCGTGTTCTCCTTCTGTTTCATTTTTTTCATTCCCTACACTTCTTGCATTGTCCTGGCTGAGTGTGAGATCTTCACAGAACCAGCAAGATCTACAGATCAGCCGCTTAGAAATCTCAGTCTGCCTCAGACACGTTTGCTTTCAAAGTCAGGAAAAGGAAGCAGAAAGGCTGTGTGGGCTGAGCTAGGAAGGGACTTTAGCTTCATAGAGTCTGACTGGCCCCATCTTCAGGAAGTATCTCTCTGTACAGTAAGCATGATTTCTGCAAGGATGTAAAAACAAAAACAAAAACAACACAAAAACTATCTAGATGAAGAATGAATTAAAATTTGTTCTAACCTTTTTGTGGATGTTACTTTTCTAGTGCTGGGAACAATGTAGATGGGCTATAGTTTCAAAACCCATCTCTGCCTCCCCTCCCTCCCTCCCTCCCTCCCTCCCTCCCTCCCTCCCTCCCTCCCTTCCTCCCTCCCTCTCTCCCTCCATCCCTCTTGCAGTTGATTTTGTTCTGCCCCACACAGAGCCCAGGACAATCCAGCCTGCAGAGCCTGTGGAGATTTCTGATTATGCTCGAATCCCTGATAACACCCACTTAGTCCTAATCCGCTGAGAATCTGATTAAGTCATTTTCATGTAAATGTGAAGACGGAGGTTTCCCAACAGTAATGAGTTGCCAGGTCCTGATTAACCCAGGATGCTGCCACACAGCACCTTACTGCTTCAGTAAACTGCCTGCCACCATGTGTATGTTTAAAATTAAATGCCTTGCATCCCAGTTGCTGGAATTTTGCCATCGGCATAAGTGGTTAAACCTGATTGCTTTAGTTTTCATTATCTCTCTCAGAGGTGCTTTTGTGAACTGTGTCTCATTTCCCTTCCTTTTCCCACTTTTTCTTGTGTTATTTTCTTTTCCTTTCTAACTTGTTTTGTGGTTCTAGTACCCAGGACGATATGCCCAGGGCCCCAGGCACGCTGGCAGGCAAGTTCTGCCACTGATCTAAGTCCCTGCTCCTCTCTTTGCTTTCTATCTTGATAATCCAGAGACCAGGCTGGCCTGGAACTCACTGGCCTAAGATGGTCTTGACCTTGCCATCCTCCTGTTTCAGCCTCCTGAGGGTTTTATACCACCAAGCCAAGGGAAGACTAGGTTGGTTTTGCTTAATTCCTTCCTGCTGGTCCAGTTGTTCTGTCTCTTAATCATCTACTCTCCATTCACACTCCTGGGTCACCGCCATCCCTGCTCTGGCAGCCCCACCCTGGGCTCCTGGGGTCAGCACCATCCCTGCTCTGGCAGCCCCACCCTGGGCTCCTGGGGTCAGCACCATCCCTGCTCTGGCAGCCTCCAACTTGGGGCGTCCTTCTTCTCTCACCACCTGAGCTCACAGAGAACTAGATGCCAAGAGAGCCACCGAGCTTCTCTCTGTCTGGTTGCTTCCAGCGGCAGGCAACGCACAGCTCTTTCTCTCAGCTTGTTTCATGGCTGAGAAGCCAGCCAGTCTCATCCTCCAAACAGACCAGGAGTGGGCTTCACCACCTGCCACACAGGCCAATAGCTGCCCTCCTTCCTGCACTGGGAACTTTCCAGAGACTCTTCTGTGCTCTAGCATTCTCTTTCTACTTCCCAAATAACCGATCTTGCTGGAATCCCTCTCATGTGTGTTTTCAGCTCTGCGTCTCCGCTGAATCCCCAAGCTACATTTAGCAAGGTCTCCCTTGTAAGAAAATGCATCGTGGGGTGCGGGCATCACCCTCCTTGTACTGTGGCTCCTGTGCCAGCCCCTGGCCCTGAGGAGGACAGAACCAGGCAGTTTTATTTATGTGACGCCTGGCCAGTGCTGCTGCTGTTGAAGACCAGGTTCTCCCTCCTCATCCCCTCTTACTCCCCAGAGTAGACGGTCCTCACTAGAAATAATATCCAGGCTAAAATCATGTCCATCGTGAACTTGCCACTGAGCTACCCGAAGTCACATCTAAAAGACTGACATGTAATCTCAACATAATCCCAGCTGATGAATGCCTTTGGGTATCTTCTGTGGACTGTAGGGTGTGTGAACTTTTTACTGCAAGTCTGCAAAGAGACTAGCAGCATTGGAGCCCATATTGGAATTCATTTTATTGGATCTTTGGGACAGAGAATGAAGTTGCCTAGGCTGCGCTTGAACCCCTGGTTCTCCGCCCCACCTCTCACATGCTGGAAGTCAGGAGTGCGCTAGCCCCACCTCTCACATGCTGGAAGTCAGGCGTGCGCTAGCCCCACCTCTCACATGCTGGAAGTCAGGCATGCGCTAGCCCCACCTCTCACATGCTGGAATTCAAGCATGTGCTACTGTATCTGCCTTCGTATGGCAGGCTGGCACCTGAATTTAAGCATGTTGAATGAAATTTGGAGTTTGCGTTTTGTATGCCTTTGTTAACTTTCAATCTCGTATTTCAGCAAATTACTGTTTTATAAAAGTGCCAGCCCGTGGTTAATTGGAACTAGAACAAGCACATGTCTTCTCAGGTAGAAAGCACTGGGTTAGGAGATGATTTTTCCACATTCTAGTGTGTTTGGGCTTTATTCTCACACACACACACACACACGCACGCACACACGCACGCACACATACACGTGCACACACACACACACACAGACATGCATGCACACACTTGCAACTCACCTGTGTGCTGATAAGGAAGTCGGTGTTTGACATCCCCCCAACTCTGCTCTTTTTATGATGTGGGGGACTGAACCCAGGGCCTTACAGGTGCGCAGCAAGAGCTTCCCTGCTGAGCTACAGCCTTTGCTCTCTTTTCCCTTGTTGAGACAGGGTCTGGCTAAGTTGCCCAGGCCAACCTTCAACATGGACTCCTCCTACCTCAGCCTACCAAGTAGCTTGAGTGACACACTCTGGTGATGTCACTGGTGTGAGCACCTGGCCAGGCTCCCACTCGACTCCTGCTTGATTTGTGGATCCCTAAGTCCCTTTGCAAGATGTGCTCAGCATACAGCTGCACTTCTGCCACCCAGCCACAAGTCCTACTTCAACTGCAGCATCTCACACGTCCTTTAGGGAAGGTGGGGGTTTTCCTCGACGTCTGTCTGTTCTCAGGGCAGTGGCCAGTTATGCCTGCTAGAACATGTTACATAGCATCACTTTCTGCATAAAGGAATGCAAGGTTATTCAGGGGAAGACCAGAACCCAAGGACTCTCTTTCTGGCCCCCTGTGTTTTTGACCATCTGTGCCTTAGCTGTCCTGCTGGTCACCTTGACCTCCTATGACAGTGTCACTGAGTGCACACCACCCTCTACTCCCTAAAAGTCTGCACACCAATGGCCTCACTCACACGGAACTCCCCATGGTACTTTCTGGGTTTCAAGGTTGTGTGGTTTCTGCCACAGACTCATCACCTACTCAGTCAATTCTCCTTATTTAGATCGGGGGTCTGTTTCCCTTACTGTACACACAAATGCATGCACATATGTAAACACATGTGCTCACCATGCATGCCACAGTGACATGTAAGGTTCTTAAGGACTGAGTGTGTGAGAGAGAATGCCTCTTAGATCAAACACACCTTTTTTTTTTTTAGCGCAAGAGAAACAAGTTACTATGAAGTTACCTGCGGCAAACAGCTGAGTCTGGGGTGAGCTACTGATATTTCACACGCTGCCGCAGACCTGAATGTTTGGCAGGATTTCTATCTTCTTTTCTGCATCTCCTTCATTATGTGATGTGATCTGTCCGTAGCAGCTGTGCGTTGCTCAGGTCCTGAGTATGTAACACTCATTGGATGTTATCTTGGAGAATTCCGCATGCCTGCCACAGTGGGGAGCTCCCAAACCTTCAACCTTCTGGCTTGCATGTGATAAGGCAAGAGCTTGCCAGAAAAAAAAAATGCACAAAATAAGAACATTGTGTGTCTGGAATAATGGTTGCCAGCAGTACTAGAGAAAACAGAGCACACATCAGAGCCCTTCGTGGGCTGCAGAGAAGCCACTTGGAGACAGCCGAAACCCCTGGCACATCTGGGTCGCCCAGGGAGTTCTAATGGTGGTGCCAGGCAAAACAGAACAAGGAAATCCTGGCGCAGCCCTTGGGTCCCTCATGGCTCATCTCCCCACCTGATGCCTGTGTGACTTCTGCTCAGGGGACCCAGGTCGGGTGGCAGGACCTCCCTTATGGAGCACTTCAGTGGGAGCTCAAGTGGCTGAAGCGCTGTGGGCCAGCCTTGCTCTCCAAGGCTCTCCTGAGGCATGCGGTGGTGTGCTTTAAGATGCCTGCTCACCACTCCACACTGCTTCTCAGAGAACATGTGCAGAGTGCTGAGAAAAACAACCCATTTTAGAGCAATGAGCTATGGGAGTTCTGTTTCTGTAGTTGAGAAACCTTTCTGGGCAGAGCAGTGGCATGGTGGCCCATGTCATCAGAATGCCCTCTTCAATTCTCACCACTTATATGATGACTTTATCACAGTACTGAATCACATTCTTATAATTATATTTTTTGTCCATTTCAGCATACATATTCATGGAGGATCTTAAGTTCCACTAATAATTATCCCAAGATAAAAATTCCCCCTCATTGAAGAGTGCATATTTAGGGTGTCCATTGTGATATTAAATAATTGATAGCAGATCTACACACTGAAGCTCTTGCTGCACTTAAGGAAATTAGCCTCACAACCACGGTTACTGTTGATTTTCTAGCGTGAGCGCCTAAGCTCTCTTAGCCGGCTCCCACTGCGCAGTGAGACATTCCATCCGATCCCTCCTACCCTCACACCACGCCACTCACACCCTCTGGGTTTAAACCACTATTTTGTGTTTAGCTTAGAGTACAAACATCTTCTGTTTCTAGCAACTTCTTTCTGATCAGATCAGTAATTACATCAATTTTTCACCCACTCATTCCAATAGGCACGAATCTCTCCTTGTCACCGTGACCCCAGGCTTACCCCTTGAAGTTGTTTGTTTTATGTAGCTAATGGTACATTGATTTATCATGGAAATATAGGATTGCCGTCTCTTCCTGATCGCTTTGCCAATTTCTCATTACAAAACGCTCCTTTTGGCCCCCAGTGTTGCTGCCCAGGCTACGTCTGGATGGGATGGTGTACGCTCAGCTTTTCTGCGACTGTTGTTTGCATGTATATCTTGCTTTATCTCCTTTATTTTCAAATCGCCTTGGTTTTTATATTTGTGGCATTTTTCTCTAAAGCATCACACATCTGATGCTTTCACCTAGTTCGTGGTCTTTGTCTTTTAGCTGCAGTATTTGTAACACTTATGTTTGTTGTAATTACAAACATATGTGGACTTAAATCTACCTTTTTAATCTCTATTCTATTTATTACTAAGCCTTTATATCTCATTATTTCAACTTTGATAATTGGAATGTTTGACTTTGAGCTTTGCGAATACTTTGTCTTTGTTTTTTTTTAAAACTATATAGTAACATAAAACTAATGATGCCAGTTTCATCTTGCTGTGGATTTGTTTATTTTACTTCTATATTGTTTATCCAGACTGATTCTCACAAAATCCCTTCGCAGTAAATTCTTAGAATCTAACCATTTCACTGTGTTTCATGAAACCAAACCTGAGAGTTTCGTGTAATTTGAATATGAATTTTATATTTTCAAAGGACATTTGAGTCAATTTAAGAATATTACAAAATGACGCTTACTGATTCACCATGTTTCCCCAATGATTTCTAGTTACATAATTTTAGATGATTCTATCTATATAGTTGATGGACTATTTGTATCTTTTTGACAGACTTTTATTGGGGACATCTTCTTGTTTGTTAACCCATTCAAAGAACTCCCAATTTACTCTGCTGTGGTGAGTATAACACTCCCAATGTGGTTTTGAAGTGACATGCATGGAGCATACACATTTCATGATGGTTACATAAAAACCAAAAGAACAATTAATACAAAATTTCTCAGCATTGTTCTCACTTGAATAACATGCTGGTCATGGCGATGTGTTCTGAGGCAACTTTGGAAAATAACGTTATTTTACCAAAGGTATCTTTCATATTTAAATAGGTAACTGTCTTCTGATGGTGCTTATGAGGCAGAATAAATTAAGGATACGGTACGTTTCCATGCAACCTTGACTGATTTGGTTTAGAGCCCCTATCCAAACACTTGGTTTCCTCCTGAAGAAGTTTTCTTAAGTCAAAGTAGTGGAGACAGGAAGTGAAATGCACTCTGGGAATTCTCCGGAAGTGACTGGGCGGTGTCACCATGAGACTTTTCAACAACAACAATAAAAATTGACAAGCTGTAGAAAGTCATTTTAGCTAACTGAAATCACAGTATGGTTTTAAGTAATAATGGATAAAAATAAAGTGGCTCCCTGGATTTTATGTGTCAACACACCTGCTTCAGCTGTAAAATAGGATCCGTAAGCACCAGGCTCCTGGTAATAGGAACCAGGGGATAGATGTGCACTCCTCACACCCATGGGAATGTGCAGGAAGGGAGGGAGGTGCTTAGTTCATGGATAGACATGACTGGTGTTTAGTTCATGCATGGATACAAGTGCACAGATTGATACTGAGTAGTGTTTAGTTCATGGATGAATACTGGCTGGTATTTAGTTCACAGATGGATATGACTGGTGTTTACTTCATGGACGGATATTGATGGGTGCTAAGGAAAGGCTTGGCACTATTTCTGTCCTTTGCTGTTAAGTCATGTTTCCGCAATGTCTGTTAATGCCATATATAGACAGTGTATACCTTATGCCTAGTGTACTGATAATTCATTTCTAAATAGCAATTGCACTTTTGAATCCATCATGCAGATCCAGAAGCCAGCATAAGTGCTATCTTAGCAATCCCATAAGTACAAGAGAGGTGTTCTTCTGTGCTGCCCTGTGAAGCACCTGTGTTTCTTCATGACTTAGAAGTGAGCCTTGGTTCCTATTGCTTAGAAGAAATCAAAATTTCCCAGAAACCAGAGCACTAAAAATGTTATCAGCGAATCCCCATGGTAACCATAGGCCACCAAGTCACTGAAATTAGGGTAATTACATTGCTGTGTCTCTGAGAATTCTGTACATAAGGTCCTATGATGCTCACAAATGTGATTTTAGGATTTGATGTTAAATATTGGAGAAGTTGTATGTAACATGAAATGCCACAATTTAGGTTTACTCAGTGGATATCTATACTAGACTGGAAGTTTGTGAGGCGCTGGTCCTTAAGCCATCAGAAAAGTTTAACGCTTGTGGACCAAGAGTTGAGGATAAAATCTAAGTCTCTATGTTGTCACCAGGCCTCCTGGGACTGGCCTAGAAGGCCTTGAGTTTCGAGAGAAGGGTGAGGCTGTACACGTGTTCTCTAGATGTTCCTCCACCACACCCCCAGCCCTGCCCTGAGTTACTGTAGACCCAGCAACACGTTTTCAGTTTCACACGCTCCTCTTCATAAGAGGGACAGAAGTTGATGGGTCTTCCATCTTTGATCTGCTGTCCCCAGGTATCCCAGATGTACCTGAGCCCCACAGGCCAGCGCAGCCCCTCGCTCCCACCCCACCTCTTCTCCTGTGCAGAGCGGGCCTTCCACAGACTGTTCCAGGAGCGAAGGCCACAGAACATCATCCTGAGGTGAGCCAGCCTGTGGCTGCGAGCCGATCCAGAGCATGGTCCCCTTCCCCACTCGCCATGTTTGAAGTCTGTCTTTCCAATGAGCCCATCTGTCTGTTAGAAAGGGCAGACAGATTTCTTGCAGATGTCACCTGGTGTGGCAGAGTCCATAGCAACCAACAGCCTGAGACACACTTCATCTTTGAAGACTTAAAACAGTAGCACGGGGAGTCTGCTTTCAAGTCTAGGAAGCAGACACGGGGGAAGGAAAGCGTGCCGCACGTGGGACCTAGGCTGTTGCTCTCCTGTGGCCCCCACGAGCTCTAAGCTGCAGCTTTATTTATGCACAGGAGTGGGGTTCAGCCTGCTCCTAGTGTCTCCCTCTGCTCACATTCTACCCTGGAGGTCTCCAGAGGTGGTTTTTCTTGTAAATGTTAAAGAAAAGTTCAAACTACGTAAAGACAGTTTATCCTGGAATAAAACCCTTCAGATGAGAATGTGAGGGGAATGCCACAAAGAGGCCTGGGGTGTGGTCACACTTGGAGGATCCAGGCTCGGCTGCTCTCTCTGGAGAAGCCTTTGGCCCTTCCAGTGTGGCCGTGCATGCGCCCATCTCCCTCATCGTGCCCATGCACAAATGTATATGAAAGATTCCTTAATAAACTCATTGCTGCTTCAAGAAATAAACAAGATGGAAGACAAAGAGACGGCTCTGGGGACCTTTGCTGAGAGGGAGCTCACAGCTCCCTGTAGGAGCTTGACTAGATACTGTTCACTCCAAATTCTACATTCCTTTGCTCATGGTAACTTCCTCCCCAACTCCTCACCTATATTTTAAGACTAATGTTTTTGTTTTTGTTTTTTGTTTTTTGTTTTTTTAATTTAAGGAGGAAAAACCATCGTTTCTTCATTTAAGTTAGGCAAGTCTCCCATGTCCTCATAAGCAAGACAAAGCTAGACTTAATCTGAGTTGAAAGGATTTAGGAGTGACATAGCCACTGAGGTGGGGCTTTTTTTAAAGCCCTGCACCTGGTCTCCGTGTGGATCAGGGTAACACGGGAGAAGACTTTAGCCCTTTGTAACCAAGGAGCTCAGCTAGAGCTGTTTGCATTCAATAACTGTTTCTCTTATGCCTCAAAAGTAGCATAGACAGATGGTAACCCAGATTTTAGTCATCAGAGTTGAACATCCCCCTCGGGGCTCAGGGAGCCCTGCAGAAAAGGAGGAAAGGGGCGGAAGAGCCAGAGGGGAGGACACGAGGAAAAGAAAGCCTTCTAGGTCCACATGATGGAAGTTCCCGTGAACTCACAGAGACTGAGGCAGCATGCACAGGGCCTGCACAGGTGTGCACAAGGTCCTCCACGTATATATTGTGGCTTCCCGGCTACTGTATCTGTGGGACTCCTGAACACGCGAATGGATGGGTCTCTGTTTCCTGCGCCATCTCTTGGCTCATTTCCTTCTGTTTGTTTGTTTTTTCCAGTTTTGATGTGTTAGGATAGTTTTTGAAAAATCTTATTTTATGCTATTATTATCCCTTAGAAGCCTTCTCCTTTTCTAGTGAGAGGCAAAAAGGGAGTGGCTGTGGGTGAGACAGGAGGTGGGGCGGTCCTGGGAGGAGTCGAGGGAAGGGAAGCTGTAATCAGGATATATTATGCGAGGAAAAATGACTGTCTTCAGGAAGAGTTGAAAATGTTGAATATCTCTAGAATAGATGTTCTATAAATTAGCACCAGATAAGATGCTATTTTTAATTTTCTTTACAAACTTTATTTTAGTGTCACAGTGGTGACCTGCTTTCATCCCAGAAGCTTCACAAATCAGGACGATGGACTGAGAAGAGTAGGTCGTCCACCAAGTTGAGAGTTCAATTACTAAAATTTCAACATTTTTCTAGCTAATGCCCTTTAGTTGAAATGCCATTAGAACATGGCTAGCCCTTCAGCCGCTAGAAGACAGCTGTCAGGTGGCCCTCTGGAGTCCTGACATGCAGCACACCACTGCGAGCAAAGCAGGACACCTGCTGACTGGGTGCTTAGGACACACCTATCAGATGAGGAGTAGAGACTTCCCATCAGTGGCTCCCAGGCAGTGTTGTGTCTCTCCCACCATCTCTGCGTCTGAGAATCACCTCTGGCTCTCTCTTTCTCTCCCTCTTCTAAGCCAATGAATTTATGTTTCCCCTGTTTTTTTGTTTGTTTGTTTGTTTGTTTGTTTGTTTTGTTGGTTTTTTTTCACAGCGGAGAAAGAGGATCAGGGAAGACCCAAGCCAGCAAGCAGATCATCAGGCACCTGACCAGCAGGGCCGGCTCCAGTCGCACCATGTTCGACTCCAGATTCAAGCATGTAAGTGGCTTCTGGGCTGATGAGTCTGTGAGTGAGTGGATTGTGACAAGTACAATGTCACCTGCAGATACAGTGACACACCATCACAGCCAAAGCACGGTCAAAATAAAAAAGAAAAGGTCTTGGTGTGTTTGCACAGAAGGCTGCAGCTGATACTTCTGGATGGGTGGGAGTTGCCTGAAAAGCAATGCCAGGCAGGCATTAGTGATAGACAGCAGTAAAGTTCCAGTGTTTTTAACAGAAGTGGCCACAGTAAGCATGGAAGGTTTTAATCTGCAACCGTTTATTAAGCTCCGTATCCTCTACAAAAATGCATCAGTCCACTCCACTGCTCTGAAGTGGCAGTTGGGAAGACTGGCAAGCCTTTATTCATATATGCTAATGAATATGCTAATATGCCAGCCGCTGACACTCCCAAACGAGAAACGTGAATAAATCGACAGGGTTATAAGATAAATGCAGGTTCACTAATGGAAATAACAGAATCTATTGACTTAATTGAAATGACAGGGAACAATAGTCTTCCCCTCTAAATTACCAGCTAAGATAATCATCTATTGGCAAGAGAACTGGTTCTGTAATTCCTAAAGTGCATTCTGATCACTTTATGTAGATTGACTTTGCTATTTAGTCTAAGTGACTACTTTCTAATTCCTGTTGAGTTGGTTCGGTGGGCCTCTCCCAAGTCTGCTCGCACTGGGGAAACAAAGCCACCGGTTCCACACAGACTTCAAGCGAAATGCCTGCTCACTCATTTGTGTGTGTTCTTCACTCCTCGTGACATGTTCAAATTCCACGTTAACTCTGGGGTTCCCTAATTTAAATGTCATCCACACAAATATCATTGTCTTAGTCCATGAAGCCCAAGGCAGGCTCAGCAAAACATCCTGGGAAATAAACAGGGGTTTATGCAAGCGTCAAAGGAATTTGTGACGACTGTAAACCTGTGTGACATTACAGAGCACCTGTAGAATGCAGTAGATTGGGGGGGGGGGCGCTGCACTACATCCCGAAGGAGGGAGATTTGGCTGGCGGGACTGAATCAGTAGACAGAGCACCCTTGGTGCACAGAGGTATTTAGCAGTGAGGTTAAAATAGAGCCTGATAAACTGGAAGTGTGAGAAGGGGCAGGTGAGATGTCCTGAGTGACTGACCGTGAGCCCTCAGTGGGGACTTCTCACAGGCAGACATGCAGAGAGCTTGGCCTGGGACATCACAAACAAACTTCCCACTGAGGGAAGGCTGGTGGCATCTACAGTAGACTGAGAGAAAAAGGGAAGGTTTTATCTAGCTACTAAAGGTTATACAAATAAAAGGAAGCTAGAGAGTAAAAAGTGAGAGCTTATGGGATGGAGGGCATCTCCATGAAAAGTCAAGCCGAGGGTAATGAAGAGACCTCTTGCAAGCGGCACCAGTGACAAAGCTACATGCAGCCCCATGAGACCAAGTGGGTGGGATTCTGAGAGGTTCAGGGACTGTCAGTTCCTTTTCCTGGTGCATGATGTTCCAGGAACCATGAACAAGGAGAGATGCTAAGGAGGGTGGGCGCTGAGGTGCAGGCGTGAGCTTGCTCTCGGTCCCCTGGTTGTATACTTCTGAGGCTACACAGCAAAGGTATTTGAGGTCCACTGCAGCCTCATCCTGTGAGAGGCCTCCCAGCGTGTCTTCTGTGCTCCCTGTGATCAGTGGAGGGTGGTGTCCCAGGCCAGAGGCTTTGCTTCTCTTCCGTCAGCCTGGGAACACCTAAGCCTCCTCTGCCCTCCATCCGCACCCCCCCACCCCCCACCCCCTGCCCCGCTCTCCTCGGCCCTCCCCCCAACACTGTTTTGTGTCTAACTCTTGTATCTGAATCTTGAAGATCAGAAGTGAGGGTTTTCATGTCACTGGATTGATTAAACCAGAAAAGCCACATTTTAAAAAGAAATTGCGAGGGTCTTCTTGAGTTCCAGGCTCTTTGAATTCTCCTACAGTCGTTTAAAGGAGCCTTTGCGGAGAAGTCCCTTTGCAGAGGGAGTGACAGACTCAGTTTGATTAATTGATGCGTGGATATTCATTAGAGAGCCCTCGGACCCTTATTTCTAGGAAATACAATATAATTAGCTACTTTCATAGCACATAGCTACCATAACTATTGAAGTTTATACCACATTGGTATAAATGGCAAAAAAACCAGTCCAATAAAATTTTAATAAGTAAATATCGAGGATGAAAGTAGGTTTTCCCCCATATATTTTTATTTAAAATTTTATTGCTATGTGCTATTCTCATAATTTTGTTTCAAAGTCAAAGGAGACAGAAGAGTACTACCAGTTTGGGGCTCTTGCACTTTTTTCTTAATACAGTTGTTTAGTGCCACCTACTGGCTGACTGGCTAATAAAGAAGACAGTAGCTGACTGTTTCTAGCTCAGCATTGTCATCTGGAAGCATGCAGCAGTGTGTGCGTTGAAAAAGTCTGTTAAGAATTTACAATTCTTAAATGGCTTTAGCTTTATATCAGTGTCATACCTCACATGTCTTTACGCTAATCCAGACAAGTTGGATGAAGTCAGCAGTATGAGGCTGTGATTAAGTGTGCCACTCTGCAGCCAGGTTGCCTTGGTTCGAATCCCAGCTAGGACGTTTGGAGTCTGTGATCCTGGCAGTTGGTGATCTAGTTTTATTGATGGTAAAGTGGAGACTTTGATGGTGGTTGAAAACACTCAAATGTAAACACATGTGTGTATTTGTGTTTACACACATGCCCAGTGCTAGAACGTGGGCAGGTACACTGTAAGCACAGCAGAACCGTGTCTACTGTCACTAATGGAAAGAAAATAGTCTGTCATGTGTTGTGTCCGCTCTGCGGCAGGCACAAAGCTGAGCTCTTTACACACAAGCAAACCACCAAAAAGTCTTTCCTGCATTAGGGTGAAGGGGGTTGAAGGAACTAGCTTAATGCTTTAGAGTGAGTCACTTAGGAACCTGAGATGGGAGGGCAGCTACTCAAAGCATGTGACCTTTGCCCCACATTTCCTGTCTGGGAGCAGCACATCACCTGTCATCTATGGCATTCTTCCTTGTAAAATAATAGAACCTCCACCTTGTTGTAAACTACAACACAGAAATAATGCAAACATAAAATATTTTCAAATTCATTTTGTTTTATGGCTTTTTAAAACTAATTGCTTTACAGTACATTTCTGCAGTGAGAATGAATTTAAATGCTGATTTTAATATATGCATAGTTACATATCCAATGTAACTTTAAAAGAAACATGAGAACATATTGATCACTAATTATTGGAGGGCAGTTCTGTTACACCTGATATCAATTTGCTTTGGGTTGTGTTAATTTTTAGGCCCAAATCACAGAGTTTTGTAAAGATTTAATGTGTCTTCTTTAGAAATGCAGGCTTCAAAACCAGATGGTTAAACACATTTCATTATTATGTTTAGCATTTTTGATTTGTAATTGGGATCAAAGTGTTGCTTTATAGCAGTTAATCATTGTGCAGAACACTTCTCAAGTTGATAATTGCCTGAATATAACACACGCCAAAAAGGCTTTTTAAAAGGACTCAATACATTTGTTAAAAATTTATAATAATGATTTCAAAAATAATGTCATAAATCAAAGGGTCTCAGACAAGGGCCTGCTGAATCAGTAGAGGGTGGACCTTTGCCCTCAGGTGGCTGACTCAGAGCTACCTTTAGCATGACTGTAGAGTCTTGAAAGAGAAAGAACTTTCCAGATTGCCAGACATTTGGAGAGTTGCTCAGCCACTGTCTGTATTAGGGCCAAGTTCAGCTGATGCATGAGAAGCGCATTTCGCTTAATGCTCAGTACTCGAAGAAACTTGTTTAGAGACTACGTCAGATCCCGCGGTCCACCTGAATTGCTCGCACTAGAGTCTCAGAACCACCGGCCCCCAAGTGTGGAGACAAAGCACAGTGCTGAGGCGGGGTCATGTTGATGACGTCAACTAATTGTTCAGTTCCATTCCTGCAAGAGAGGAGGGGTCGAAACAGGGCACAGTGCAGCCAAGGAAGGGGTTAGCAGGCCTGCATGCTGAAGGCTGTGGTAAGCATGCCTGAGGGCTAGGGAGGGCTGACCAGTGTCACACGAGTCAGGTTGATGTCCTTTCTAATTATTTAAAAAATACACACACACACACACACACACACACACACACACACACACACACATGCTCAGTTGTTAAGAGTGTGGTAACAGCCTGAGTTCAGACTCCAGCACCCATGTGAAAAGCCAGCAATGTCGTCTTTAAGCTTGTGACTCCACTATGGTGAGGCAGGGACAGGAGAATCCTGAAGCTTCTTGGCTGCCTGCTCAGCTACTGACTCGGGGAAAGATCCTGTTGTAAGGGAGTAAGATGGAGAATGACAGAGCAGGACCCCGAATGTCGTCATGCTCACACATGTGTGCATAATCCACCAGGCCTGCGCCCTCACACTATGTGTGCACACATGTGTGTGTGTGGGGGGGTGTTGTGTGACACTGGCTTCCATTTACATGCAGGGTGGTAAAGCATGTGACACCTTAACCTGACATAGTGTGTGTACTTATAGTTTCCATTTCAGGAGTGAGTAACCTTAAACAGCCAGCATGCATTATGTGGAACACACAGGGCCATCCAGAGAGCAGGATATTCCCAGCATCTTTGCTAGCACCCCCCAAATTTTACTATTTTAAGGAGTACTCCAGTCAAAGTCTCTCTTGTGCTGTAGGCCATGTGTATCTTGGAAGCCTTTGGACATGCCAAGACCACACTCAACAATGTCTCCAGTTGCCTCATACAATACTGGGAACTGCAGTTCTGTGAGAAGAGAAAGCATGTGATTGGAGGTAAGTTCACACTTAGCCAGCAGAGGGTCCCTGTGAAGCCTGCATTCACTCTCTAGCAGAGAGAAGCCAATGACAGACCAAGGCAGTAGGGGCAGTCCCCTCACCACCACCCACAGATTTATAAACCTCTTATTCCTATCCTAGAGATGTTTTCTAATAAAGCCGGCCAGTTATCCTGAGAGGAGGTGTGTCTTCTGCATCCCAAGGTGTCAGGTTTCAAGTTCAAACTTTTCTGGGAATTAAAAATATTCTCAAGTGCAAGGTGGGCCTTCCCAGGAGGACTGCTGTATAAATTACACAACACTTAGCAAAAAAGAGCTGTCAAGAATCATACTTCTCCCCCAAAGGTGCAAACAACCCAGTATACCATATCCGTGTACAGCTCTTTCACATAGCACACAGTGGGATCTGCTCACATCAAATCTGAATTTTTAAATGATTGAATTAAAACCAATCCATACATTAAAATAATCACCAAACTAAACTGTAACAGAGTTGGCATCTTGTTAGATTTTAATATTAACTGTGTTGTCTTTTCTGGAAGCTCATTTATAATTCGAGTTTTTACTGACCAGTGGGTCCTGGCCATAGTAGTAAAGTTCCCTGGTGAGACGTTCCCAGAGACCAGGCAGAAAAGGTTGTGTCTTGTTCCTTTGCCATACAGGTATGCAGACCCAGATGAGGACTCTGGTCAGATTAGGCAGTCTGTCAGCAGTGTTGGTTCCCAGGCCACTGGCCCCCGCTTGCTCCACCGTGTGGAAGGAGATTTTCTGGGGTGTCTCATACCCACTGATGTTTGAGCGCATGGCCCCTTCCGAGCCTAGTGCAGCCCTGACCCTCACGCCATGGAAGCGTGAGCCTGGGCATCACAAGCCTACTCCACATTGCCAAGGGGAGACCCTCATCTGGGGCTCTGCTAGAGTGACTCCGTCTCTGTCCATAGCCACTTTACCACAGGAGCATACTAACTGCCCCTAAGGTGCTGCCCATCGTCCTTCCTGTGTGTCTTCCCTTTCCCCTGGAGAGAGTTAGTGTGCCCTCTCCTCAGGGAAACCAAGAGAGCTGAAGGAAGTGGGTGAGGACACTTTCCTGAAACCAAGAGGACCTGCGATTCAGTCCTCAGAAACCAAGGAAAACCAGGGCCAGGAGCACATGCCTGTAGTCCCGGTGCTTCTAGAGTGAGATGAGGGGTCCCATCTGCATAAGCTCATGGGCCAGCTAGTTGGGTGTGGGAAGCAACAAACTATGAAGAAACAGAGTCTCAAACAAGGTAGAAGGTGAGGACTGACACCAAGGCTCATGTGAATAGAATGTGTGTTCCTACCTTGGATTCCTCGGGAAAGAGAATTTAGCCCAAGTGCACTAGAATCTAGGCTCTATGTGTGACCTGTGTGACTCTCTAGGCTCTGTGTGTGACCTGTGTGACTCTCTAGGCTCTGTGTGTGACCTGTGTGACTCTCTGGGCTCTGTGGGTGACCTGTGTGACTCTCTGGGCTCTGTGGGTGACCTGTGTGACTCTCTGGGCTCTGTGTGTGACTTGTGTGACTCTCTGGGCTCTGTGTGTGACCTGTGTGACTCTCTGGGCTCTGTGAGTGACCTATGTGACTCTCTGGGCTCTGTGTGTGACCTGTGTGACTCTCTGGGCTCTGTGTGTGACCTGTGTGACTCACTGGGCTCTGTGTGTGACCTGTGTGACTCTCTGGGCTCTGTGTGTGACCTGTGTGACTCTCTGGGCTCTGTGTGTGACCTGTGTGACTCTCTGGGCTCTGTGTGTGACCTGTGTGACTCTCTGGGCTCTGTGTGTGACCTGTGTGACTCTCTGGGCTCTGTGTGACCTGTGTGACTCTCTGGGCTCTGTGTGTGACCTGTGTGACTCTCTGGGCTCTGTGTGTAACTTGGGTGACTCTCAAGGCTGTGTGTGTGCTCGTGCATGCGTGTGTGTGTGTGTGTGTGTGTGTGTGTGTGTGTGTGTGTGTGTGTGTTTTTGGCTTGGCTCACTCTCCCCTTGGAGAATCCATCCTGCAGACATCATGGAAGGCACTCTCCACATTTCTTCACTTTCATATTGCTTTCTCATTCTGTTCTGATTAACACCCCACAGAACTCACCATTTACATTTGTAGCTTTGAAAGCTTCCTGCTGTGTTCTTAAAATCTTGTCAAATACTTTCGTGATTATTTTTCTAGGATTTTAAATTTAAGGCAAATAAAGCTAACTGGAAATAAAACAGAAAGTCGGTGCTGTTCTGGGATTCTCAGAAATGTGTTAAGACATCCTCCTCCTATGAAGCCCAGTGCTCTGAAGGGCTCAGACTCAGAGCTCACCTCTTTCCTTTAGGAGAACTGATGATGACGTATTCTGAGAAGATGTGTCAGGAAACTCAAGTTTCAAGGACCTTGTTTTTCGAGAGTGGGGAGATTACACTGCTGGTGCTAGACAGAAGAGACTCAAGGGCAGGCCCTATGACCTAACCTCCCTACCCTATGGACAGGGGCTTGAAGACAGAAATGCTCTGTGTAGTGTATGGGCCATGCCAATCAATTAATCACAGGAACATCCATCATAGAGTCTGAGGGCTGTGAGCTCTCTTGTCATGACTGATGTCCTGAGGAAGTGGGCAACAGAGCTCTAAGAGCAGTTGGATACAGTCAGGACACTAAGATGCCTGTGAAGATGTTTCTTTGTACTCAAAAGACTCAAACTCAAAAGTTTGAAAATGAGACCTCTGCTCATGCCTCATGGGATGTTCTGAGGTCCAGCAAAGGACATGGCAGCTTTATCTTGTTTCCCTGTTCATGTTAACAAATGAAGTGAGCATGAAGCCCCAGAATATTCAAGAATTTCAGTGTCTGAGACCTGCTGAAACAAATCTGATGGGGGCTGGGGGGACAACACACACACACACACACACACACTTTATAAAAGGGAAAGATGCATTAATGTAAACTATCAAGAGAGCTCATTCACTCATGTGTAGCTGCTATGAAAGCAGCTGAATTTTAAATGTTCATTAAAATATCTAATGAAATGGCAGTGAGACCATTACATTCGAATCACGTCACATGACTGAAGATGACATAGTGCTTTTGCACTTCATGGTAGACTGTATTTGTGTACATTATCAGCATGTATAAAGCAGTGATTACCATTGTATTGGTACTTTCTTTTATGGTTGTTATTAGTGATTTTAAATAATTTATCAACAGTTATTTTGGCAGAATGTAACCACAAATTGCAACATAAAAGAATATATTGGGCCTAGTTTTATGAACCCCTAGCTATAAATTGATTTTTTGTATAAATTTTATTAACAAATAACATCTTGGCCTGGCCGCCACCTTGCACCTTGGTGCTTTGCCCAGGTGATTTCTCATTTAACAAAGCCACTGTTCCATTGGTCCCCCATGTAGGAACCACTGTCCTTCAGGACTGCGGGACTTCATCGCATGAGGACATGTACAAGGAGTCAGTGTGTAAAACTGAGGAAAGATTTGCCAAAGAAGGTCCCATTCATTCTGGAAGCACCCTGTTTGAGACCAGGGCCTTCACCCTAACATTTGCATCTCTTGTCTGAGAAAGTAGGGGTTTCCAGTGTGCCACACAAGCGTGCCTGTGAGATGAAGGAAGACACTTGTCCCCAGGTCCAACTTTACAGCTTTTATTTTAAGTGAACAAAATTATGAGACTGTCAGTCACTCTAAAACATATGCAAAATTTTCCCTTTAATTGAAAATAGATTTTTCCCTCACATAATATATCCTGATTACAGTATATACATAATATATCCCGCCCTCTACCCTTCCCAGTTCCTTTCCACCTTCTCCCATTCAGATCCACTCACTTTCTGTCTCTTATTAGAAAACAAACAGGCTTCTAAGAAATGTTATAATAAATAATATAATATAATATAATATAATACTATATAAAATAAAAGCTAATACATCACAATTGGAAACAACAAACCAACAGAAAGAAACAAGCCCAAGAGAGGGAACGAGAGTCAGAGACACCCCATGCTCACATTCCCAGGATTCCCATAAAAACACTAAACTGGAGGCCATAGCATGTACACAGAGGGCCTGGTGCAGCCCTGTGCAGGCTCTGTGCATGGTGCCTCCATCTCTGAGTTCATATGAGCTTTGTTCAGTTGATTTCAAGGACAGTGTTTTCTTGGCGTCCTCCGTGCCCTTTGGTTCTTACAGTCTCTGTGCCTCCTCTTCTGCTGAGGGAAGGACATGCACCTCAAGGGGAGGGTTGTGATGGAGACCTCCCGTTTAGGGATGAGTCTTCCAAGGTCTCTCATTTTCTGCATTATGTCTGTATTTGTTCCCTTTGGCTTCTGGAGGGAGCATCTCTGATGATGGCAAGCATGGCTGAATGCCACTAGAGTCAGTTTATTGCTATGTTCTTTTACCCAGGTTCCTGAGCTATCTAGTCTCAGGCTCTTGGGTCTCAGGCAGTGTTGGATATGGCTTCCAACTCATGGAGCAGGGCCCAGTCAAATCAGATATCAGTTGGCTACTCACACAAGCTTTGTGCCACCATTGCCCTAATATATCTTGCAGGTATTAAACCATTGTAGACCAAAGAGTCTGTGGCAGGGTCGGCATTATATTTCTCTTTTGATAGTATGGAGTGTAACTTCGGCACCGAAGAAGCTGGAAAATGGAGGTGAAGGCTCTAAAGAAGGTATCAGCCCAACAGTTCCACATTCAATGAGTTACGTGGGCATTGTCCTCAGCAATGGTACCTTGACAGCAGTTTGTGCAGAGCAACCTACAGTTTGGCAACAACCTGGGCTGTTTGGGGATTCCCATTTGGCTAACAACTCAATTGGATGTAATTCAATTCCAATACTGGGAGCTTCATCTGGTGACGAGAGCCAGTAGGGGCTCCATCTCCCCATTATTTGGTGATTTCATTTAAGTTATCCTCATATAAGTGTATATTTAGAAGGCTTCTGCTGTGTTAGGATTTTATGGAACGCATGGAGACTGTTTTAGGGAGCAAAGTGGCTTTGGAGACAGAGTGAAAGATCATCCTGTGCCCCTCATTATTGGCTTTACTCAACGGCAAAATCTGAGAGTGTTCTCACCCACTTAGCCCATGCAACTGGTGCTCTGTTATTTGAAGAACATGGCTTCTTGGGAAAAAGAAGTCTAGTTAATGCAGCCTTCATGTGAGACTGCTTGGCGCCATGTAACAGGGGCTTTGGGTTGTGTGGAAGCCTGGACATTGGGCTGCAAGGCCTGGTGAGCTTCACTTCCCTCTTCTCAGCTGCAGAATGAAACGACCAGATGCTGTGCTTGCCCACATTGTTTCTCTCTGTTTTTCTTCACTTAACCTTCAAGACTGCCACTTATTGGTCTTATAATCTGACCTGTGAAGGCTGTACCTAGTTTTTCAATTAGGACGGAGACATAGCTGGCAAAGTTGTCATGAGTGGCCTTAGTGTTAGTGCCACGGGCCTCCCTGTTTACAGAAAGCATCGAGGAGAGCTGAGTGTTTCATGTCCCACACCTTGGCGTGACACTAGAATTTCAAAGATGAACCATAATGTTTACCCCTGGAAAATCTGAGACTCTCTGACCAGATAATTCCTCAAAAGTGATATGATAGCTTCTGGAATGTTTATTATTGAAGAGGGTGTTGCCCTGAACTAGCAGGCCTTCCTTCAGTGACAAAGTCATAAAAGGAAGCACCAGAAGATTAGAAAGTGAAGAAGACAGTAAAGGTGGACAAAGGGGTCTTAGATAAGCCACATCTTATGCCAAGCAAGTTTATTAAGAAGTACAGCATCTTGTATACAGTTTTCAGGTGGAAAATATGGGACAGAGTCAGCAGAAAACCATCATACAATTGGACAAAGCCAGCACGAAGCTAAGCAAGCCATGTTGCACGAGAGGAACGCGGGATTTCTCAAGCGCATCACAGAGCGCAGAGTAGCTTCTAGAGGGTAACTCTAGTCTATTTGGTGGGAAAGCCGAGTTCCCAAGAACCCAGCTCTGTCAATAAGTCAGGTCTGCTTCTGGGCCAGGACACAGCTAGGTTGTCTTTGTTCTTTCGTCAGGGCCTCTGAGAAAACCATGGATTGCCCTGGCTCTCAACAGATTGCCATTCACCAAACACTTGGGAAGGTAACCTTGTCCCAGGAAACAGAGACTTTCCCTGTCTGACACAAACATTGGCTTGGGGACAATCTCTTCTGGAGCTGTGACTTCCCATGAAACTTACTAGTGAAGGATAAAGTATGTCAAGAATCTGTAAGGTTACTACATCCTGTGTGGCTACAGCACAGATTCAGACAACATCATCAAGGTCACAAAGGCAATATGGACATAATTATTAGGCCTGAGCTCCCTGAAAGTGCCTAGGAGCCAGGTTGATGGAGCCACGCTAGCCTACATGGACCGTGTTCTCCTTTCCAACTCTTCCACTGTGGACAGCCCATCCTAACTCTTTGCATCAATCTCCTTTTTAAAAATACTGTGGTGAAGATCATCATTACAAACTCAAAGTTGCCAGGAGTGGAGATGTTTCAACCCGGTTCTTTTTTGTTTTCACGTCGAAGTGAATACTATCTCTTTCCCATACTTATGCACTGGGTTGCTGCTTAAGGAGTAGACTCAGAGTCCCGATGTGGAATGGGAAAGCATTTGGCTCTCAGCCTTTCCTCTGGAGTGAAAAACCCCAGATCAACATCAGTTAAAAACCACATTCTACTCACAGTGGGAAATGCCCTCCAGTGTACCACTGCTGTGTGACCTACTTTGTTAATGTAAAAATTAAGAGGTTGAAAGAAATGAGAGTGGACACACCTGAAGGGCTACGCCTAGCGCTTTTCTGTCTTGTCCTGATTTTTAATTAAATGGAAGAGGTGATAGCACATGAGACACACCTTCATCACGCCATCCACCTCCATGGACATGCCTTTAACGGAGTGCTTTGCTTGATCCTGTATCACGTTGAGGGCTGCAAGCAGTCTGGGCTTTGCAGATAAGGAAGATGGGTTTAAAGTCCAAGGCTTTAAAGGTTTAAAGAGGTTGTTTCTGAAATGTACCTGGTGTCTGAAATGCTATAGGTATATTTAGTGGAACCTTCTGGAACTCCAGAGGGATCCTGAAACATTCTGCTTCCTCTTCTTCATATTAAAGATATGTTTGGCATGAAAAGGGTGTGCAGAGTGGCCCCGCCAGGTTCGGCTGGGATTTCGTCCCAGAAAAGCACCCTCCTGTTGCATCACTGTCTCTGACGGCTCCTGGGTAGATGCCCCCTCACGCCAACGTGAGTGAGCTCAGGCGAACTAGGGAGAAAGGCATGTCAGAACAGCTGCCGTCTCTCTGTGCCCATGGTCTTCTCTGAGTGCTTCTTAGAAATGGCAGGTGGTGAGGCTTCAGAGGAGGTGCTAACTGGAAACAAAGTAACCTATTTTTTCTAGGTCCTGAGAACAAGGATTGGCCTGGCTCTCTGAAACACTAAAGGTACTTGCGGCCTTGGATACAAACAAACCAACTTGTATCCTCGGAGTCAAGCTTGTTGAGAAATATATTCGTATGTAGGTGTCTGGAGACCTTGCCCGAATCGTGGGTTGACATGGGGACAGCTGTGGAGGGTGACAACTGCATTTCTAATCAAGACCGGTTTCCAACTTAGAAATCGTTTCAAAACACACCAGGGGTGAGATCAGGCTGTCTGTTGAGGAGCACGCTCTCAAGTGGGCCTGGCCACAGTTAAGAGCTGGAACCCCTCAAACCCAGAGCCCCCTTGCCTCCCCTGATGCTGGACCATGCTCTTGGTTTAAGACTGTGTCAGCCTGTGTTTGAGTCTGCATGTAGATGCTCCTTCAAAATGCTGTTTCCTTTCAATCTTGCTCATCAGAACCCTTAATCCCAAGCAATTTTATTCACTGCTGGAGATGTGCTAACTGGCATGATTAATAATTACCCTGCTTAGGAATTTAGATGAAGGGGTTTCCAGCCACTCGTGATTTGGCATCTGATCACTGCTGCAACTGAAGTCAGAGTCTTTGCTGGGAGCAGTGAGTGTGCATCAGCCTGGGTCCCAGGCCAGAAGACCCCAGGAGTTCTCAGCCTCCCCTTCTTACAAGGTGCTTCTTATCTGACGCAGAAAGCAATGAACAAGACCAGCGTGCAATCTGCTGCACACTTCTGTTCGGTCAAGTGCACACATACTCCTGAATGATGACTTAGTATAGGCTTAATAGGAAACAGAAACTTTTGTGATTATTTTTTGTTTAAAAATAAAAATGAATGAAAACTAGAAGATCTCAACTTCAAAATTCTCCGTGGTTCAATTGCCATGAGTGTGTGCATGCATGCACATGTGTGTGTATGTGTGTGTGTGTGTGTGTGTGTGTGTGAAGACTCCTCTTAGTTGTCCACCATTCTATTCTATAGTTAATCTGGGTACCCAGATTAACAAAAACCCAAGTGGCTGGGCACACCTGGGAGGGGTTTCTCTTAAGGAAATCATTTGAGGTGCGAAGACCCACTTGTTCTCTGGACCCTTTGAGGTGGGAAGATCCACCTTTCCTCTGAGCCACGCTTTCTTGTGGCAGCCTAGATAAAGTATAAAGGACACAGAAGAAGGGGGCTCATACTCTGCCTGCTTCCTTGCTAGCATGTCTGTGCCTTCGCTGGTGCTAGAGTCCACTTCTCTGGGATTCTGGTGTATCAGGAAAAGCAGCTGAGACATCCAGCTTTGTGGACTGAACAATTCCAGAATTCTCGGACCTTCCATTGGTAGACAACCACTGTTGGACTAGCTGGACCACAGCCTATAAGTCATTGTAATAAACCAGAGAGAGAGAGAGAGAGAGGGAGGGAGGGAGGGAGAGGGAGGGAGGGAGGGAGAGGGAGGGGAGGGAGAGTCAGTTGTTTCTCTAGAAAACCCTGACTAAAACAGAGGGAATCCTGTTTGATGGTAAAAGGGTGGGTCCTCTACACAGTGACAGTTTTCTCTAAAGGGACATGAGTGTTGGACAGAGACCGATCTCTTACATAAAGCCTGAAGTTCACTGATGAGCTTAGGCCTATGCTGGCTCCTCAGACTTAGCCACGCATCACACAAGCTCTTAGCAGGAACCGCACTAACTGTGGCAGCAGGCATTGGGGTCTCTGAACTCTTGATACCTTGGGTTTAGCATCTCTGTAGATCTAAGCTACTGTAGAAAGTAAAGTGTCTTTGTGGGTTTTTTGTTTTTTTGTTTTTGTTTTTGTTTTTTTTAATGTCTGTGTAGGAAAAGGAGCTTCATTGTCATGGCTTATAATTAATTAACATGTAAATTTATGGAAATTGAACTAACAATGCCATTTAACAGAGTCTCTTCTGCTCCCCTAACCAGCTAGGATTTCCACTTACATGCTGGAGAAGTCCAGGCTTGTGGCCCAGCCTCCCGGCCAGAGCAGCTTTTTGATCTTCTCATGGCTGATGGACGGCTTATCCATCGAAGAAAAGTGCCGACTTCACCTGAGTAACTTCTGTGCACACCGGTGAGTGGTCAAGGGTTTTCTGACAGTTTTTTTTCTTCTTCTGAATATTGTGAACACATTCTCAGTTTCAAATTGTCTTCATAGTTGTCAGAGGTGAAGTGATGGCCAAAGGAAGACTCAGCTGCTGTCAGGGCTGAGTTATCTGGACAGCAGGGCTCCAGTGCACACTGGGTTCTGTGGCGGTTCCCTGTGTTGACATGAACTTTTATTTCTATTTTACTGGGGCTCAGAGGGAAAGACAGGAACCTAGCATGCTTGGAAACATTCTGATGCCTTTGGCTGTTTTGGGCATATTGTCTGTTCTGCTGTCACGCTCTAAAGCATTGGGCCATGGTGCGACGATCAGTAGTCCTTAGCAGCAGCTGAGATTATGCTATGAAGAGAGGAGGTGCTCCTCTAAATCAAGGCTGCGTGTTCTTCACAGAAGGCAAAGGCTTTTGTTAAACTGCAGCCACTGGTGACTGTGATGGACATGTGAGGTCACAGCGATGATCACCTGAGCAACACAGGTTCCAGGCACACCTTCCTGCCAGCTGCTAACCTGAACTCTACATAGCACTGGGCCAGATTCGTGCTTGGATGAGAAGTAGAAGTATCCAGAGCAGAGGCTGGTGGGACTCAGAATCTCCAGCTCATGTTGAATCGTTTGTGGGGAAGTGTGCGACAAATGACTGCATAGTCATCAGAGTGATTGATGACAGACCAATCAGGTCAGGGAGCCAAGTGGTAGCCGATGCCTGTTTTAGACGGGTGCATGAGTAAGCCTACTTCCCCTGGCACCTGACGTACAGATACCTAAGCAGTCCACACAGGGACTTGGGGGCCAGTATCCTGGACAATTGAGAAATGACCCAAGGCTTAGAGGGACGGTGTGGTGTAGAGGAATAGGAAGAGGGCCAATGCATGTGATCAGAGACAGGCAGGGGAGGGCATGGTGACTTCATGGGCAGGGAACAGCAGATGCTTCTCTTTATGCAAAGAGTGGCTGCAGTGCCCTAAGCTGCTATGAAGCCATGCAGCCTGGCGTGTCTCTGGGAGGAACCCCAGCAGGATGCTCAGGAGCCACAGAGGTCAATGCTCTGCAACAAAGACAGTGTCTCATTAACATGCATTATGGAGAGCTAATGGGTTCTCGGCAACATTTTCAGTAAAAATACACACTGAAGCTCCAGTTATATAAAGATGCCAGTGGGACCATGTGTGTGATGGCCGCTGGCCTGGATTTTATAGAATTTAACAAGAAAACACAGCATTCACCAGCTAGAAAATCTGCTGTATATTATGGTACTTTGGTACTTTTGGGACTACTTCTGTGGGTCTTGCTGAGTTTATCTTATTGATGGGTTTTCTTACCAGCCATACTGGTGCCTCTGGAATGGCGCTTATATTCCTCTGATGTTTGATTTTGGGTTGGGGTCATTGTGACTTTTAGATGGCCCAGTTCTGGAGCTTGGCTGATATCCAGTCAGATCTATATTTGGATCGCTAGCTTTCTAAATGTTGATAGAGCAGACCATTCATGTTTGGAAGTCTTTGCTTTGTTTTGTTTTTTTCTTTTGGTTTTTCCAGACAGGGTCTCTCTGTGTTAGCCTTGGCTGTCCTGCACTCACTTTGTAGATCAGGCTGGCCTCGAACTCACAGCAATCCACCTGCCTCTTTGTATCGGTGAGATGACAAGACAATAAGAGCACCTGTGTTTGTTGCTTAGCTCCAAATTAACACCCCCTACCCCTCCACACACACATGCACGTGAGCACACACACACACACACACACGCACATGCACACACACAAGCACACAGTAGCAAGTAAGATGTTGAGTCTTAAAATAATCACTACAGACCACCACAGCCTGTGTCTCGCAATGTGCCATGTCCATTCCTCACACACAATAGCTCACTACCTACGAGAAGCAGTTAAGATGTGTATCCAACAGTCCAGAGCCTGCAGGCCCCTTGCACTCAGCATGCCTTCTGTGACAGTTACTCTGAAGGACGGACAATGTCTCTACCTGTGGTCTTAGAGTCGCCGCAGCAGATGCATCTTCCACTTCAGCTGTGCTTACGTTGTGAACTGTTCTAAGCCTCCCACAGACATGTACAGGGCCTGTAGGAGCGTTAAAGTCCACCTACACACATACATCGCTGCCCACAGCGCAGGAAGGCTCTTTAGGACACAGCACACCTGCCTAACTACAGAGGTCCGCACCCAATCCCTCCAGGGCATGAAAACAGCAACATCTCTAGCATCCCAGCCTGTCCTGCTGTGCCTACACAGAAAGCATATACTATGAGTACCACAAGGGGGCGCTCATTCCTCAGCTCAGAGGGAAACAACCCAGACCAGCCAATGCCAAACAAAACCTTGATTTTTGTTTGTTTGTTTGTTTACGCTTTCTTCTGTGTGTTTCTTTTTCTTTGCCCCTAACTATTTCTTATTTAAGCAGTATTTTTTCTTTTTGTGCATAATATGTTATATCTCGGAGATAAATATAACTTACATTCCTGCAAATTGACATTTAGCAAAAGCAGCAGTATGCAGTAATTGCTTGTCTCCAGCTCACTTGAAATGATTTCTGTGGGCTTAACCTCAGAAAAGTTAGACTTTTAAACCTGAAAAAGAGACTCTTAATCTCCTTGGCCGCTGACTGATGATGGAGAGGATTGTGGGCTTGCATCCTAATGTTCCTCCTTGGCGAAGGTCAGGCTTTGAGCTGTGATGGGAAACAGTCATTTGACTGAGAACAGGTGACCCTCTTCTCACCTTCTGCAAGAGAAAGAAAGCTGAGTCACCATGGTTTGAACTTGTGACAACTGCAAACACCTGTCACGAGAGAGCTGAGCAATTAACTCCCAGGAAAGTGTGTTCCCTGCTGAGCGGTTATCAGGACAGCTGAGCTGAATCTGAAGACTTTTCAAAGACTTTTTTCTTAAGTAAAGAAAACCTCCAGTGTCACTTAAAGGTGAATCTCCACGGTTCTATGACATGTGAACGTTTGTGCAGTCACATGGCTTAGGCAAACCCTTGGCATTTGAGTCCTGTGTGTGAAAACTGCACATTTCCAGAGGAATTACATTGAGTGGCTCCTTGCTTAGATATTATTTTGGCGGTCTGTCGCAAGGCTTTGCGAGTCACTCCACCCTCAGTGTCAGTGTGCAGCTACACATGGGAGCTTTGAACAGGCATCTTTGCATGTGTCATCTGAATGTGTCCTAAAGCGTGAGCTTCCTGCAGAAGCTTTGCATGGATAAACTCACTGCACATGGAGTGTCTCTTGCTTTTGGCTCTGGTTGATACTGGGTGCTTCTGAGGGCTTTGTTGGCTCCCAATACCTGGAGAGTCACCCTTGATGTCACAGTGGTGTGTGTTAGTGTGCCTCTAGGGTCCCAGGGGCTTCTTTTCTTTCTTTCTTTCTTTCTTTCTTTCTTTTTTTTTTTGTACTTTCTTTTTTTATTAATTTATTCAGATTACATCTCAATTGTTATCCCACCCCTTGTATCCTCCCATTCTTCCCTCCATCCCTCTTTCAGCCTATTCCCCTCCCCTAGGACTATTACTGAGGGGGATCTCCTCCTTCACTATATGGTCATAGGCTATCTTGGTAGCCTGCTTATTCTTTCTCTGAGTCTCCCAACAGCCTCTTATGTCATCACCTGCGACCCCACCAGGTGAGCACCAGGTGTGTGTCTGATAAAAGGACCCCGCCCACATCCTCAGCTCTTTCAGTCTTTTTCTCCATCTCCTTCTGTTCTTCTCTGTCTTCACAATGCTGTCCCATCTGTCTGTCTGTCTGTCTGTCTGTCTGTCTGCATGTTCAATCATCTGCTTCCACCCCTCCTCCTGGTGGCCTTCCCCTGGTGAGATTTCCTCTTCTACAAGCACGGTTCCCTCCAATGACTGACTCCTGGTGGCCTGTGTGTGTCTGTGTATGTATGTGTGTGTGTGTGTGTGTGTGTGTGTGTGTGTGTGTGTGTGTGTGTGTTTCAGTCACAGGAAGAGAAAGTCATTCTGGGGTCAGAACACGACTCAACACTAATACCTTCCCTGTCAGTGAGCTTGCTGTTCTGGGCTTGGAGTGTGTTAGCTGTATATTCGGGGTGCATGCACAGGGATCTGTCCTCAACCACTCACTCATCATCCCCAAATCCAAACATCCTGAAGACCATCTACTTATGACGTCTGTGGTGGTAAAAGCCCAGGCCAGCCCAGACCGGCTCATCCTCTCTCTCTAGACCGAGATGAGGTGCAGGTGGTCTGAACCTTTGTACATCTGTCTCGGAACACTCATGCAGTTCTATTCAGGACTAAATTCTTTGATTATACGATGCTGCCCCAAGTCCACCAGGGATGAAAACACAAATTTAACTTTTAAAAATGTGGATTCTAGAATGAGCTTTGCCTTAACAGTAAAACAGTGGCTGGTGTAGCACAGCTGCATGGGTCTGCACCACAGTAGGAGCTGGCTTTCTCCAGCCCACTGACGTCTGTCACTTCACAGGACACCAGAGGAACACCTGCTGCTGGAGCTCTGCAGACCCGCCTTACCTCTGAACAGGACCCTCCTGCCTCCTCCTGTCCCCCTCTCTCAATCTCTGAACCCCCCAAAACCCTACTTATTTCTTAGAACTATAGATCTTTTTAGTTGTCTGTAAATTATGGGATGCAAGATGGGCAGTTAGAGCAGACAGAGTAGACACTCAGTTTGCTTTGCTGGTCATTGAGAATGGAGAGGTAGATGGAAATTTAGCTTTGGGAGACGAAGGAAACAAGGGCACAGGTTGCCGGAGCCTGCTGAGATGTCACAGGACTGTGCTCACAGCGCGCACGCGCGCGCGCGTGTGTGTGTGTGTGTGTGTGTGTGTGTGTGTGTGTGTATGTGTTTCATGTGCAAATGTATGTGTGTGAGGATATATATATGTACACACACACATACACACATATATATATATATGTTTTTTGGGTTGTTTTTGTTTTTGTTTTTGTTTTAGACAGCATTTCTCTTGTAGTCTAGCTGTCCTGGACTCACTCTGTAGACCAGGCTGGCCTCAAACCCAGAGATCCTTCTGCTTCTGTCTCCCCAAGTGCTAGAATTAAAGGCGTGCACTACTGCACTCAGCTGTGTGTGTGTGTGTGTGTGTGTGTGATATGTGCCTATGTGAGAATGCATATGTTTATGTGTATGTGGTTTTTTGTATGTATATAGTGTGTCCATGTGTATATGTGTGTATGTGCATGTATACATGCATGCATATGTGCTTGTGTGTTTTTGTAGTTTGTGTGTATATGTATGAATGTAGGTGTTTCTGTGTATATATGTGCATATGTGTGCATAAGTGCATCAATGCATATGTGCTTGTGTGTTGTATGTACGTGCATGCATGCATGCGTGCATGTATGCATGTGTGTGTCCTTTCAGATCTTGTCATATGGCTCTAGCAAAGTATCATACCAGTGATGAGTGCCATCTGCCCAGCCAGTGTAGTAGTCACTCACTTCATTGTGGTAATGATTGCTGTTGCTTTCTCTCCAGGCAACACTTCACCAAGTGGGACACTTGCCACTGCAGTGGCCACGCACGCTGCTCTGTCTGCCTCCCTCTGAGTATGGAATGGGTTAGCCCCTCCTCCTTTGTGTATTAGTCTGAGCTCTGTGGAGCCCTGGAGGGCACTGTCCACACCCCAGCCCCCTTCCCTCGTATCTAGGGTTTAACACATGGAAACATCTCTGGAAGCTCCATGTGTTCTTGGGACCCCCACCCCCACCCAGGTCTTCATGTTAGTCAGGGCATCCTAAGTGCTCAGGACTGGTGGAACGTATTTATCACACAGGGATATTCATAGATGCCTTACACTGTATGTGCAGGGTCTTTGAATGATGGCGGTACTGAGAAACAGCAGCTGCTTAGCCTGTGAGGCTGGACACCTCAGCAGTCCTGCTCTGACCCCGAAAGCATGGAGAGAGGCAGGGGAGAGCCACTGACCTTTGCTCCACGCCAGAAGACTAAAGAGGTTGGGCTCCAAAGTCGTGAAGGCTGGTGGCAGACACTAAAGCCACAAATGTCCTCACGAGCAAGGAGCAAAGGCAGGCAGCACTGCTGCTTCCTCCTGACTTCCTGTCTGGCCTGCCACCAGGAAGTCCTGCATGCTCTCCAGAGAGCCCTGTCCCCTTCGTTTGCCTTTCCTAGGAAGGCGCAGCAAGCTTATCAAGGATCGTGGCTCTTAGTTCTGACAGAGCAGTCAGCTAAACCCACCTGTGTAGCCACACAGCCAGAGCTCCAGTTACTGGCAACATTTAGATGTTTTCAGCATGAGGGACTGTCTGTGAGCCATGAATATGCAACAGTAAACAAAGCCTGTGAATATCGGTGACATGCCCCTTCAAAGCTGCATGGTCAGTAGCTGACTGCAGTTGAAGCGAAGCCACTTAGAAATCCTTCTCTCCTCTGTGGTCAGGGCAGACCACTCAGTGCATGTGGGTGAGGACTCTCTGAGCTCCCTCCCAAGGCCGAGCATGTGCCGACGTGCTCCCCAGGCCACCAAGCCCTTGACGAAGCTCCTCCCCATGGGTGTCACACAGAGGATGGCGGAGATCATACTTTTATGAAAAGATTACAAGTGAACAGTTAGTACTTTGAAACACATGGAAGGCTGGCTTGGATTCCAGTTTTGTCCTTCCATTCTTCCATGTGGCCACCCCACTGTGACTCTGCCTAGGGACAGAGTATTAAGGGACTGAGTCAGGAGACAGGACTTTGAGCAGCCCAGTTAAGCTGATGAATGAGGTATCTGAGCTGCTTTTGATGATGGGCAACCTGGAGCAGACATTAAAAGGAGGTGGCGGGGAGGGGTCCCCGGGAGCTCGGTGTGAGCGCCTCCTCTGGACCTGCCAGCCCCTCCTCTGGTCCCAATTGGCCTTGTGAGTAATGTCACATTCAACAAGGTAACAGCAATAAAAGTGAGAACAGATAGAAATAAACCATCCTGTTAGAATGGCTGCTCGCACTTGCTAGGGCCAGACATCATCTGAGGGGGTTAGATTGCATTGTCTTTCTGTGCCAGCCAGAGGATTAAAAAAAAAAGATTTTCTTTAAGTCTGGTTTATTTAGTTACAATGAGGAAGAGTTTGTCAGTGCAACCTGGAAGCAGAGAGAGGGAGCTTGGCACTCATTCTGTGTGTTGTAGAGGACTCTCATCGAACTTGCGTGGGCCACGGGGTCGGTTTCCATAGAGTCCTTGGATCAGGGGTATGTGTGCACACGCGCATGTAAAGCTGGAGTTACATACTTCAAAAATCAGAACTTCTTTTTTTAGTTTAGTTTTATTAATTTATTCAGATTACAACTAAATTGTTATCCCATCACTTTTATCCTCCCATTCCTCCCTTCCTCCTACTTTCACCCTATTCCCCTCCCCTAGGTCTATGACTGAGGGAGACCTCCTCCCTCACTACATGGTCATAGGCTATCAAGTCTCATCTTGGGAGCCTGCTTATTCTTTCTTTGAGTGCCACCAGGCCTCCCCACCAAGGGGAGGTGGTCAAATATGGGGCACCAGAGTTCATGTCAGAGTCAGTCCCCGCTCTCCACATAACTGTGGAGAATGTCCTGTCCTTTGGCTAGATGAGAGGAGGGGTTCGATGTTTACTATTGTATTGTCCTTGGTTAGTGCCATAGTTTGAGCAGACCCCCTAGGCCCCCATCTACCCATCATGATGTTCTTCTTGTAGGTTTCTAAAATAAGAACGTCTAAGTTACCACTTTCACTCTTGTCAACCGATGGCTGGACCTGAGTTGACGCGAGGCTCAGCACACACACCTCTGTTCCGGCTGTGTCCAGCTCAGTTCCTCGGTGGCATAGGGCCACAGAGTGCTATGAGAGCACGCACGAGAGCTTCAAAACATCAAGCCAGACAACCTCCCAGCATAGAGGGGGGTGGGTCACGGCCACCCCTAGCCGAGGGACTGTGGGTGACTGATGGCTGCTGAAAGAGGGGGCTCAGTTATGTCCAGGGATGCAACCCCTGAGGGCTACCATGGAAGGTCCCCTGAGGGCCACCATGGAAGGTCCTAGCCCATTCATACAGCACTACTCTTGGATTTCCATGACAAAGCACCACCCCGAAAGCATCTCATAGAAGGGCTCATTATATTATTTGGCTTGTGATTCAAGTGAGAGAAGAGTCTATCCCACCCGCCGTGTTGTACTTCTTCCTGTAGGGCCAACCTCTGAAACAGCACCACACGTGGGGACCAAGTTCCCAAAACTGTGGGGACATCTCATTTGACCCATCACAGTGGACTCGGTGGGCTTTAAGTGAACAGAGCTCATGAAATCGGGAAAGGAAAAAATGGTGGAGGAACGGGGGATAAACTGTAGGGAAGGAATGGAGGGTGTTTTTCATCAGCATGTGAAGATGGCCAGGCCTGTCGCTCTGAGGGAGGCCCCTCCAGCCACTGACTCCTGGAAGCTTCAGTTGGGGGCTGGATTAGGTAAAGAAGATGAACCTACCCACTCCTAGGCATGTGTGTGCCTTCCAGTCACAGCAGCCACACTACGAAGCAGCACCTCGCAGGGGCCCATTCACCCTGAAGGTGGTGCCTGCGACGGTGGAGACACACTACATCTGTCAGCCTTAGTTCCCTGGTCCCAGTGCCTCACCCCCCAAGAAGATGGGTGGCCCAGAACACAGTGGAGACATGAAAAGTGAGAAATGCACACCCCGGACCCCGGCGAGCAGTAAGTAGAGCCTACAGTGAGACAGTTGGTCAAGTGACTACAGTGGCTGGTGGTACAGCAGGTAGCCCAAGGCTCTGGGGTCTCCTTGGCTGTGCAGGATTAGCACACAGTGAGGCTGGCAGACTCTTGTCCTGTTTGCCACCCCGCTCTGCAAGCCTGCCTTCTCCAAATATGAGAGGCTTCTTGGCTAAGGTGCTATGCCCAAGCCTCTTTTATGTGCTCCACCTCCTGAACAGCAGCCACGGGAGTCTTCGGATGCAGGGGGAGCATCCTGCCATCTCTGCTTTTAAATGGGAATCACACTTCACTGCAGCTTCTGTTAACCCTGCTCCCACCCTCCCTCCCTCCCTCCCTCCCTCTCTCTCTCTCTCTCTCTCTCTCTCTCTCTCTCTCTCTCTGTTTGTATTTTACATAAATTACTCTCAGCAAGGTCTTCCCCAGCTGCCAGCTTGCTCCCGGCCATGGAGACCTAAGTATACACACTGCGACACAGGCATCACATGTCATTTGTCAAATGTTTACCTGGTTATGATGGTGGCTTTTCTTTTGTTATTGAGCTTTCTTGGCCACAGGAAGCTCGCAGACTCTCCCAGGCTATAACAAACCTCTGCACTTCCCCCTACCCGATAGGGATATATTTTAATGCAATCAATAATTTGTGTTATTATAAAGAAGGCATTCCCTTGGATACAACACCAGAAGAATTCCGCACTCAGGGTGTGCAGAGGGGCTTAGGAACTCTGCTGGGAGTTATGTAAAAATAAACAAGCTATCTCATCAGTATGCATATTTCCTTTCCATTTTAATGAACGATAAAATTAAATGCATTCCGAGGCCAAACTTGGTAAGGTCCCCTAAGATTTATTACAAGATGCTTGTTTTGTGTACCTAGTACCCAGGATAGGATCATACGTTCCCAGCTGAGGTGGGTTTGTGAAAGAAAAGGGCTGAGAAGCCTCTCTCTGAGGACTCATGGGCTGACATGCCACAGAGAAGAGCAGCAGGCATGGTGGTTCCTAATTCTGTCCTCTGACGGAGCTGAGCTGTGCCTTCTGCACCTCCGTGGCCTCTTCCAGCAAGGGCTTTTCTGTGCTGGAGGATGAAGCCTGCTTGGTGGTAGTTCTTAAGGGCAGCCAGGGCTCCCTGCGTAGCGCAGCCTGCCTCTGAAGCAGCTTGCTTATCTCTGCATGTGGAACAGTTAGCATCACCGTCTTGTGAACTACATGCTCAGGATTCAGTTTCAAAGATGCCAGGATAGGAAAACTCTAAACCGTACCACTTCTGGCGTTTCTGACAATCTGAAAGCACCCCATCAGCACCTCTCTGTCTGTCTCTCTTCACCACGGTCCCTTGCCGGCCAGCCACAGCGGCTCTCCTCCGCTGCCCCTCACCCTGAGATTCCCCTGGCCTACTGGTGACTGGAAAAAAAAAAAAAGAGCTGACCCGCTCTCCATGGCCATCCCTGGGCTTCACTGTCTGTTCCTCCACCTTTTGAACACACTGTGCTAGTGTGCACTGTGGCCGCATGTGATCTGCAGGGCTCACTAAGGTGCAGAACACCACCCTACTAGCTCTTTGTGCTGAAGCATGTATGTCCTCAGTGTCAATCGTGAGCACAAACGGGAAGGATAAACAAGCTCCGCTCTGCGTGTACGTGTCAGTGTCTGGCTCGCACAGGGTTGTGAAGTTGTAAGAGCTGATGGCATTACAGGCAGCTGCTGGCCGGTACCTCCTTGGCTACACTCAGTTTAACCAAAGCTGAAAGATACAGGGCCTTTCCCTAGACTTCTCTCTCTCGCTCTGCCTTTCTCCGTCATCACCAGCAGCAGCTTTAAGATGATGCTGTGTCTCTCATTTTCTGTTTGCTCCCCTGAATTATCTTTTATGTCCCCCCTCTGCCTCACCCTGCACTTCCCCCTGGATAATCTCCATGGTACCATTAGGTGCCTCATCCCTTCCCGAGCTGATGCTTAATTCACGTTCTGAATATTCATTCCAGTGGCTTGTTTTCCACTTCTGAGAGTTTGTTTTGTTCTTTTAAAAATATATATTTATCTGCTTTTCTCTCATATATTATTTCTTGTCCACAAGTCTGTTTTATTTCTACAAGAGTCCTAGACAATAAGTCTTGTGCGATCTGTGGCCTGCCGTCTTGTGTGAAGTCTTGAGGGCTTATTGTGCTTGCTTAGTGCCTCTGCAGCTGGTTGCCCAAACAGAGGTTCTTCCGTAGCCTGGAACTTAGGGTGTGACGTGGTTTGGTGGTTGGCTTTCATTGTTAACTTGCCCCAATTTAGAATTGCCTGGAAAGGAAGTCTCACTGGGAAATTAGGAGGTTGGCCAGCAGGCTTGTCCAGGAGGCATTATGGCGGTTGTGCTAATGACCTTGCAAGAGTGAGATCGCCATGGGCAGCACCATCCCCTAGGCAGGCGATCCCTGACTATGTAAGTGTACAGGATGCGCTGACGTTAACAACCATGTGTGCATGCGTTTCTCTCCGCTCCTGACTGCTGATGCGATTCAACTGGCTGCTTGGAGCTCCTTCCCCTGACGATGGACAGCAGCCTGGAACTGGAAGCTGGTGTTTTCTCCCCTAAGTTGCTTTAGGTTGGGACATGTTTATCACACCAACAGAAGCAAAGCCAGGACACATGATGTTCCTAAGTACTTAGCTAGGGACCTGCATGGCCTGTGTCTCTCCAGAGAAGTTTTCCGTTTGTTGGTCAGTCCTCTATACCGCTCTATGTCAACCCCAGCATGCCACTTAAGTCTGAATAACCAGTGAAAAGAGAGAGCCAGCTATGTCTTGATGCCTCTGGGGTGATGTTGATCCAGCAGTCAATGTCTACCTCAGAGGAGCATCTCTGCTGTCTGGGTACCACGGGAAGATGTCTCACAGAGCACTGAGGTCCAGCACCTTGGTTGTTAACTTACAACCAACAATCTAGGCTAGTGATACATTCTCTCCCCACATGGCCATTTAAAGCAGAAACTCTGGATAGAACAAGCAGGTTAACAAGAAGATCCCGCTCACACTAAGCAACAGGTGCGGCCTCCTTAGGCAGCTGAGTGGTCCCTTGCCTCCACAGATGCCTGCTGCCGTTCTAAAAGCCATAGTTTCCATCACGCTGGCCCACTGTGTCTCAATGTTGGACTAACAAGGCATTCTGGGGTAATGCCCTTCCTACTTAAATGAATGAAGAGATTATTTTCTTAATTATATATTCAAAGTGGGTTGTTTTAACTTGTCCGGGTTGCCTATTAATTCCGATGGAATATCCATGAGTCTCTACATGTGCTCAGCTGTAACAGGTTAAAATGGCACAGAGAAGTGTCCCATATTAGCCCACAAAATGGACCTCGCTCAGCTTCAGGCCAGCAGCACAGTTATCAAGTTCTATTGTGCCTCTGTGCATTAGTGAGATGTCGCTGGAAATGGCTGGTGCAGGCCTTCAGCTTGTAAAGAGATCAACCTGGCACTTAACAATGTCTGCAGAAGGCCCCAGGAGGCACCTCCTACAGCTCCGTCACCTGCCCTAGATGGCGACTCATCCCATGTGTGACTTGCATAAGATCTGTGTGTCACACCCAGGACAGACTGCCTTGTCCCAAGCATGCCGTGCTGGCTCACTTATCCAAACATTGTGCGGTAAACACGTCATGCAACAGTGACTGCTAATTTCTCTCAATTGTACTTTCACCCCTTTCAAGTGTTCTCCTAATTGTCTCTTGTCAGCTGGGTAAAAGAATGCCCGTGTTGCCCCTGTAGACTCTAGCTATGAAACTGCGGCTCGCATATGAGTTTGAACAGTCAATCAAAGAAAGAGTGTGAGCACTGCAAACAGCAGAGAAGGCGTTGGGTGAGCGAGAGGTGAAAGTGACATTGAAGGGGAAAGGTAACTGAGGAGCTTTAATGTTAATGAGATGCAGGAGATTACAGAGGAGTGAGAAAACAGAATAAAAAACTCAACCTTTGAGCTGAGCCAGCACAGCTGCAGTGAACTGCTGACCTCTCTTTTCGTGCACCTGGACACCTCCCTCTTCTCTGAAATAAGGAGCATGCCTGCCCTTCTCCCTTCATGAAGATGGACACTGCAAACAGCGTGGAAGGTGTTCAGTGACTGACGGCTGGAAGTGGCAGGGTTCCAGTATCACAGGGAAGGTCTTCAGCCGAGCCCCACTCCTCAGGACAGGTTCAGAAGTCTTAGCCCACGTTAACGTGGTAGACTGCTTCTAATTACTCTACCTAAGAGGGTCCGTCTGTAGGATGTCCTGTTCAACTTGAGCTCCCCTGCATCCCCGCTCTGCTCTTTAGCTGCACTAAGGCCTGGAGTGTGTGGCTCCTGGGGAGAAGGGTTCTGACAGGGCCTGCACTGGGCAAACAACTGGGTGGAATCTGGAGTCCGAATCCACGTGGAATAAAAAGAACCTAGATAGTAGAGGTTGTGGTCAGTGGTGGCCAGTGACGCCTAGGATGGACTCTCTGTGACAGTAAGCCCCCTCCCCAGTTTGTGAACCTGCCCCTGCCCGGCTGAAAAGCATGTCATCTTGATGTGGCCAAAGTCCACAAAGAGACTCAACCAGAACCCGAAATAGATGCATGCCTGAGCGTGTCCTCCTACGGAGTCTTCTCTACGTATGGGTTCTGTTGGGAGGTATGCAGCTACGGGAGGTATGCCCTCTCCCTGGTGCTATGCAGCTACGAGGCTCAAACTGTCTTAAGATCCACATGCCATACAGTGTGGCTTTGGTTACAGCAAACGCATTCTCTTTAATTCAAAGCAAACTGATTTTATTTTGTTCAATTGACTGAATTTTATTAAACACATAAAAGCGGATTTAGTTTCACATTCATACAATAAGCTATTTTTGTAGATTCCTTGGCACAAATATAGCCCATTGTGAATTTGTAGTAAACACAGCCCAACTCTTACACAGAGCCTGTGGGGGGGGGGGGAGGGGTATGGGGGGGGCTCCAGGTCTGCCTTCCAGAGCCTGCTCAGCAGGGGAAGCACGGAGCCCTTCTGATTAGAGATTTGTTCTCCAAGCCTGCACTTATTGTTTCAAGTGGCAATTCTATTATCTGGCTATTTTTACCCTGGCTTGTGTAATACAATTATTACAAAGACTACATCTGCTCAAAGCACTTGTGTGACTCTAAGTTCACCTCCCTTAAGGAAGGGATTTTTTTTTTTCCAGCGCTTGCAAAACCTTTAAGGGATGGGATGCTAAGAGAAAGCATTTGCCAGGCTGAGAGTGTCCCACTCACTCATCCTGACTGGGATGCACTTAGTTTTTTGCTTAAACTGATGTCATCTGAACATGTCCCAGCACTTCATAATCTAAAACATCGAAGGCCACCTTAAATGTTGGTCAGTGTGCCCTCTCAGACTTGGATAACCATTGCTACCCAGTACATAGCACGTCTCCATGGTGCGTAATTGTATGTATTCTGTGCCTGTGGCAGATGTTCCATCCTCGTGTTCCCTTCCTGCTGACCTGCTTGCTATCTGTGGACAGTTCTGCACCTCATTCAGCCTTGGGTCCCCAGGGGTCACAGCTCTTGGTCCATACAGAAACAATTTCTATTGTCTTGACTGAAGCTTTGTTGTTTTTTAAATCAGCAGTGATTATCAAAGACACACGGGATGGTGTCCCTGATGAACTCCACCTTCCAGCTCTTCTATGCAGATCTTCTCCTATTCTCCTGAGAACCACAGAATGCTCACTGTATCTGTGGTCTAGAAAATTCTATCACCCCTCTTTTTGTTTTAGATTCTCCATGTTATTTAGTTTTGGGACACCCCTCTTTGCTCATGGTTCACTGGCATAGGGAGCATGGCTTACTGACATTCAGCATCTGTAGGTTAAGTGAACAATTTGATGAATACTCAAATTATGTGATGGTATGTCCATTCAGTTGGGGGAAGATGATGGTATGTCCATTCACTTAGGGAAAGATGATATGTCCCTTTGGTTTATGTGGAGGGGGGGATGGATATTCAGATGCAAAGAAGAAAGGTGTGGAACATCTCCCCAAGTATGCGTGATTCCATTGCAAATACTGGGTTTTTAGGAAAAATTGATGGTCCAGAGTGAAATGGCACTTTTGACATCTATTTATTATAAGCCTGTCAGGATGGTATAGATCTGTGTAGTGTGTATTAAATGAAAAATAGCATCATTGCCCGTCATTAAGCCTCAGTCAGAATTCTGATCTGGTTCATCATAGAGATAAAGCAGCATTCTATCAATATAGCATCAGCAACATTTTTTATGCATACACCTGTACACATATCCATGTATGTGTACACACATGTATAGTTGACCAAGGTCCATGTCAAATAACTTCTTTTATTGCTTCCCATTTGTTTTGTTGTTGTTGTTTTTGTTTTGTTTTGTTTTTGAGTCAGGGTCTTTCACTGTACCTGGAGCTTAGCCATTGTCTAGACTGGCTGGCCAGTGAGCTACTGGTATTAGGATCACAGGTGCATGCGTCCACATCTGGATTTTGGGGGGCACCAGTGACCCTGATACAAGTCCTCATGACTAAACAGCAAGTACTTTACCAACTGTGTCCTTGCCTAGCCTTCTGGACAACACCATCAGCAGTATTGTAAATGCTTTACAGTGTCTGGTTTCTGAGGTTGTTTCATATGGTTAAGTGTGTGGCTGATGACACTGAATGGAGATTTCATGTGAGCCAAGAGGGTATGCAGCTACGGGAGGTATGCAGAGAGAGGTCGAGATTGTAAAGGACTTGCAGGATGGTAGGGAATAGAGAATGTCAGCAAATGTGCTGCCCAGAGCTCTGAGCCAGGGTAATTGACACCCTGAGGCATAGGTTAGACTTCTCCATGGCTGCTGTCTACCAAGCTTGGCATCCTTGTCTTCCCTCTCTCCAACACCACATCTGGACACATCCGGACACCTTGCTTTGAATGAGCTTGTAACAGGAATGCTCAACCACATCCCCACCTTTCCCCCAAGACAGGGTTCCTCTGTGTAGCCCTGGCCATCCTGAGACTCTCTCTCTGTAGACCAGGCTGGCCTCATATGCAGAGATCCACCTGCTTCTGCCTACCAAGTGCTGAGATTAAAGATGTGTGTCCCCACGCCCACCTTCTGTCCAACTGACACCTAAGCCCAACTTCCCCTAAGGACATTGCCTCTTGGTACCTAGGAAGAAACAGAAGCAGAACGGGACCTTTTCGCCTGGATTTGAAAACTGGGTTTTATTGTTCATTTGTGAGTGTGAGCTGTTGTCTCCTTAAAAGTTAATGTTCAGTGATCACTGGTTGGTTGGATGCTTTAGTTATAAATCATGATGAGATGAAAGAGGAGATGGGACTGAAGATGCTATTGGACTGTGGAGATGTCTAGAGTCCGCAGGACTGAGCATCTGTTGAAGTTTACGTCTAAGGAAACAGATTATGTTCTTGGAGACTGAAGACAAACTAGACGTTGAATGTGTGACTGAGTTTAATCAAAATTTCTGTTTATTATTTTGTTAATATTTTAATTGCTGTGATTAACGAAGATCATCAAGCAACTTCCTAAAAAAGGGGAGCCTGGCACTGGGGGTGGCGTGGTGGCAAATGTGAGACACCTGCGCCTGCCTGGAAGTTTGCTTTACTTCATTTTAATAGTGTCAGAGTGATGTGTCATTTCCCAGATATGAGTGAAATCACAAATGTCATTTCTCAGATATGAGTAAAATCACAAATGTGTTCGTTGCTTCCTGAGTTGACAGTTGACAGACACCACGTCAACTAGTCTTGAGGGTTTCAGAATCCATCTTCTATAAGATATCCCCAGGGGCCTTCCCTGGTGTGAAGTCGTTCTGTGTATGGTGTGTCATGCTCTCCTATGACCTTCCCTGGTGTGAAGCCATTCTGTATGGTGTGTCATGCTCTCCTATGACCTTCCCTGGTGTGAAGCCATTCTGTGTATGGTGTGTCATGCTCTCCTATGACCTTCCCTGGTGTGAAGCCATTCTGTGTATGGTGTGTCATGCTCTCCTATGACCTTCTCTGGTGTGAAGCCATTCTGTGTATGGTGTGTCATGCTCTCCTATGACTTTCCCTGGTGTGAAGCCATCCTGTACCAGTGTGTGTGTCACGCTCTCCTATGACTCGCTGTCATTTTTCATATTGGCATCATGGCATTTGAATGTTGTTTATAGAGCCAAGATACATGTTTCTGGCTTTCACTCATAATAATTTTTGAGAACTCTTGATGTTCATATAATCTGTAATTCTAGATGGACATCACCATTGCTTCCTTCCTTCCCCACCCCCTCCTCAATTTGTCCTAAGGGAGAAGCCCTTCTCGCCTGGAAACTCACTGTATGGCCAGGGGCAGATTGCTGGGGTGCTATTTGTTACTGGGGCTTCTTTCATAATTTTATCAAGGCAATTTGTGATTATTTAATTAGTATAAATTAAATGTGTAGGCAGGAATAGCTGAGTGGCTCAAAACACTTAGAACAAAGTAAAGTAAGTAAATAGCTTCATTGTGGGGCTTGTACTCTTTTCAGTGACTTTTGTTTTAAGTCTTTCTTGGCTCTGTTTTTACTTCAGAATTGGTTCTCATGACATTACATGTGAATGCTATTGTAGAGGACATATATTTGTGTTGAAAATAAATATCTTACAGATAATCACATGAGGAAGTCAAGCAGACATATTTGCTTAAAAACAAACATGCATTCATGTCCACGTGCACACATACATACACACACATACACACACACAGACACACACACACACACACACACACACACACACACACACACACACACAAACCAAGAAACAAGAACCCAAGAAGGCATTTGACAGAGTAGGAGGTCCCGAACTGCACCCCTTCTTGCTAACTCTCCTGAGTAACAGGGAAGATGTGTGTGGGTGCGTGTTAGGAACATGAAGGGAAGTGTTGTGAGAGTGTTATGCTTAGCAACATCCTCATTTTTGCTCATCATTGAAATGGGATTGATATTTTAAAAAGTGCAGTTGACACTCACGACCTTCGGGATGATCCCATGCCCCTGTGCACACAGGCAGCAGTGTCAAACCCAATGGGTGAATAAAGGGAGGGGGAAGACCAGGAGGGAGATGTGTTCATGGGCAAAGAGGACTTGAACAGAGGATGTAGCTTACAAAAATGTCAAGGGAAACATTTTTAAAAGAAAATAACATAGTGTTTGGCTTAAGTAATTCTTTGGTAGCTAGATTTCCCAAGGAAGGCTCTGCTTCCAACCACCCTTGCTCCAGTTTCCTGCTGTGCATAGATGCCCACCTCTCTTCACAGACAGCCTTCTGCCAGCCTGGGGACAACTTAAAAAATATATATATGTATTCCCTCCTCCAAATCTAGTAGTTTCTCAGTCCCACAAGGCTGGATGTCTCAGCTGGTCTTCTGTATAAGATGGAGTCCCAAAGAAGTAGTCTCCAATGCCAGTGAAGGAGTGGATGTGCTAACAACGCACGGGCAAGCAGGCAAACAGCAAGAGCTTCCTTCTTGCCTGTCCTTATACACACTTGCAGTGGAAGGTGTGGCCCAGGTGAAAGATGTGTCTTCTCACCTCAAGATCCAGATCAAAGGTGTGTGTTTTCCTTCCTCAAAGGTCTGGACTAAAAGTGGATTCACCCACCCACTTCAAATCTCTCTCTCTCTCTCTCTCCCTCCCTCCCCTCTCTCTGTCTCTCTCTCTCTGTGTCTCTCTCTCTCTCTCTCTCTCTCTCTCTCTCTCTCTCTCTCTCTCTCTCTCTCTCTCTTTCTCACACACACACACACAATCTCTCACAGGTGTGCCCTTTATTTCTGGATTGTAGTTCATTCCAGATGTGGTCAAGTTGACATGAGGAGTCGCCATCACACAGCACCAGGGTCTCTGGCTTGTTAACTTTATCCCACTATCACCGTGGCCTTATCTTTCCACACAATCTGAGAAAACCCTTTCACATTTAAGCATTTGCAGGTCTCTGGGTCATCCTGTGTGAAGCCAGAGATGGCCCCCTTCCTGTGGGCCCCTGTGAGGTTAGGAACATGAGGTTCGGAACAGGTTCATGCTGGGCTTTTACCCCCAAGTCTTCTGGGTAGGAGAAAACCTCTTATCCCCTGTGCCTCATTCAAGAGACCTGTCTGCAACTGGCCACCATAACATTGACCATGTGCAACATGGAGGTAGCTTGAAAACAATTTCACCAGATGTATGGGAGAAATTTTCTGACTAATTAGAAAACCATGGATCAGCTATTCTAGAAGTGTTTCTGGATCTTAAGTCATTCTGACCATGTAATTTATTTGGTGAGTCTTTCTTCCTGAGGACCACTGAAGGCTGTTCTCTTTCCAATGACTGCAGGTGCATAATATGTTAATATTTTCAGCAATGGAGATTTACAGGCCTAAACCTACAGTTATTAAAAGATCTGTAATCATATTACAACAGGGGATCATGAAGGGTGGTTTCTATGTTCCAGAGGGTTTGAAAAGAGTAAGAAAATAATTTGAGGAGGGGGTTGAGGAAAGAGCAGGGTAAGTATGTAGCAAGGCTTTTCAGAGGTCAACTGTCTAGTTTCACCTTCTGGCTTTTGGGGGCGTATATTAACTTACCATGGGAAATGTTTCTTATCCCAAGGTGGAGAAACCATGTCCTTCTGTGCGATTACAGCTGATGAAAAACACCTGGGTCTACACAGAGAAACCCTGTCTCGAAAAACCAAAAAAAAAAAGAAAAAAAAAAAAAAAAAAAAAAAAAAAAGAAAAACACCTGGGTCTCAGAGCTCAGACTTGTTGGATGGCCCATGCCTTTTCTTTTAGTGTGTAGGACACTTTATGTTGAGCCTTCCCTGCCGTCTGTCCCTGTGCACTGCAGGCCCAGCTGCAGGTGCCCATGAGAAGTGTTGTCAGGTGCTAGAGGTGCATGTGCAAGTGACAGGAGAGTCATTTCATGCATGCCGGATGGCAGTGTCTGTTGAGCAGACACCGTCTCTGAGGCACAGGGGGCGTGGCACACGGAACCGTCACAGGCTTTTGAAACTCTATGCTTGTGTTTTCTACAAAGGATTAATGTGTGTTGTTCGCATCACGTCATTGCTATCCTAGACTCCCATCATGGGAGGGAGTTTCATATTCTTCCTTCTACACAGTGGGTCCTCACTGTGGACATTTCTGGTAGCAAAGGAGACCCTCTTGAGATCCATTGTGCAGGCAAACTTTATTGCTGTGTCCTCTGGAAGCAAAAACAACTTATCCCAGTGCTGTAGAAGTGACTCAGAAGGTCAAGTTGCCTGCTGCCAAGCTGGCTTCCTCAGCGTGAACCCTGGAAGCTACAGAGTCAAAGAAGAAAGCTGACTCCCACGGGGTTGGCCCCACATACACAAGTCACTCCCCAAACTCATGGATAACTACTATAAAATATGAACAAAGTTGTCATCAGTGTATATAGCTTTTATGCTACATTCTCCGACCCTGTGAGAGGAGTAGCATCTAGAATGTTCTCTTCGCCCACCAGTCTTTAAACATAAAGGCTTTTAGCAAGGATCTGGTTCTAATAATCTGGACTCTGGAGATTGAGAAGCTCATATTTTATCAAGTGGTTCTGCGCCCTGTTATGTGTGAATTAAGAAGGGAGACATCAGTGTAGATTGTTCCTGCCACAGGTGCATGGGTGGCACTTATGAGTGACACAGAAGACAGTGAACATTGAGTGCCAAGGGCAGAACTCTGGGAACGGTGAGACCATTGATTACTGAGTGAAGCTAGAGACCAGCATCTGATATGGATGTATTTACCGAGGGCGCCTGGGGCTCCTCTGAGGGTCAGGGCATGAAGTCTGTTGAGTGCTAAGGCAGTCTATTGGGGAGTCCCAGCAATGACCCTCAGCCACCCCCCTTTAAAAGCAACAGCACCTGCCGAGGCCACCATCACAAGGCACAGATAATCAGCATCCATCTGCGAAAGAAAATTAACTATTTAAAAACTATGATCTCCCCACCCCCCGTTTTTTTTTACTCACTTCCATTTGAGGGAAAAGGTGAAACTTTGGCAGAAGGAATTCCACTTTTCAAGACTTTCTCGGAAAGTCCCTTACTGTGTTTGGATCAGTTGCTTACTCCTCAGTCAAAGGTGTTGTCAATGGTGGGCCATATTGGCTGACTCCTGCCTAGCCAGGAAGTCCTCGTGGGTGTGAAAAGCATGACGTCATCTGCTCCCCTCCCTCATCACAAGAGGCAGAAAGGGAGCTTTCTGTTGAATGTAGTTCCCCTGTGTGCTCACATCGTTCAGAGAGTAAAGCGGGGATTTAAATATTCCTTAGAGTCAAGGCTCCTTGGAGATGCTTGGTTCTGATATTTTCCTAGCATACTTTCCAAGCATTTTTGTGCATTGTGTGTGGTCCCATGATGAGGGATGTCAAGGGGAAAATTACTAGCTTTAATAAATAAAATATAAACATGTAATTTTTTTAAATCACCAGCTCCCTCATGGCGAGGCACAGTCTGCTGGGGATTGTGGAATGCGTTTGTTTTTTATCCTTCTAGATGCTACAGAAAAGCTGACGGGTCCTTTAATTTGGGAAAGAAACTTTCTATTTAAGTTCATGTAGCCGACTGTTTTCTTGAGACCGGATCTCATGTAGTCCAGGCTGGCCTCTCACTCAGCTTTCCAGTTACCCCAGGCCAGGCTTGAAGTACTGATGCTTCTGCCTCAGTTCTGAGGTACTGGGTTCTAGGTGTGCTACCACACCTGGCATCTGCTGCTTATTTGTCTTTTATTAACTGAGTGTTGAGCCCACAACCTGGGTGCCCAGGGTAAGTGCTGCATCACTGAACTACAGCCCTGGCCTTTTCCTTAATGCTTATTTCAAGGCAGAGTGGCACTGGCTATGTAGTGTAAACTATTCTTTACCTCAAAATCCTCCTGTCACTTTCTTCTAGTAACTGAGCTGCAGGCATGTAAGGGTACCATCTTACCCGGATTATTTTTTCCCTATGTGTCCATCTACCAATCAATTATGTATATAAAACTATTATGTACCCATATTCTATCATCTGTCATCTACCTCATCTATTTATTCTCTATGTAAAGCACTTCTGTCAATCAGTCATCTGTCATCCATTTATCACCTATCTATTTATTTACCCTATCCACCTATGTATATCTGTCTATCTATTCACCTACCTGTTTTCTCTGTGTTTATCTGTCACCCATTTGTCTGTCCACCTACCTACCTACCTACCTACTTACCTACCTACCTAGCTACCTACCTACCTAGCTACCCACCTACCTAGCTAGCTACCTAACCATCTACCTACCTACCTACCCATCTGCCTGCCTACCTATCGACCTACCTACCTACCTAGCTACCTACCTACTTACCCATCTACCTACCTACCTAGCTACCTAACCATCTACCTACCTACCTAGCTACCTAGCTACCTACCTAGCTACCTAACCATCTACCTACCTACCTACCTACCTACCTACCTAGCTACCTAACCATCCACCTACCTACCTAGCTACCCACCTACCTACCTAGCTACCTAACCATCTACCTACCTACCTAGCTACCTACCTACCTACCTACCTATCTACTTACCTACCTAGCTACCTACCCGTCTCCATCCACCTATCATCTCCTTTTCATGTCCCTTTCTGGCATCTTCATGCATGCATCATATGCACACTGAGCTTATTACACAGTTGCCCTCCTTCAGGCTCTTATAATTCTCCCCCAAAATCTTTCTTCTGCTTCAAAAATTATGTATTTTCTCTCATGCATAGTATCCACAGAGAGACCATGAGGTCTTACACATTTACAGTCCCCTCTTTTGTGAGCTCATCCACTCACGTGGCTTCGAGGTTCTTTCTGCGCAGGGAACTTTTCTAGTAGTTTATGAGTTCCAGGTGCTTATAGTTGTTATTTCCCTGCCTGTGGCTTAAACCTTAACAGTTTAGTTTAATTTGGTATGATTGATTCAAACATAAAGCTTTCCCCAAAAGATACAGCCTGTTGATAATGATATTTGGTGGATGGACTGAGGACACTGACCCCTGCACAAAGTATCCTAAGTGCTTCTTCCTCTCACTCCAGCCCCTTCCCTGCCCAGCGCAGTCTACCCACAATGCCCCAGCCCCTTCCCTGTCCATCCCAGTCTACCCACAATGCCCCAGCCCCTTCCCTGTCCATCCCAGTCTACCCACAATGCCCCCAGCCCCTTCCCTGCCCAGCGCAGTCTACCCACAATGCCCCAGCCCCTTCCCTGCCCAGTGCAGTCTACCCACAATGCCCCAGCCCCTTCCCTGTCCATCCCAGTCTACCCACAATGCCCCCAGCCCCTTCCCTGCCCAGCGCAGTCTACCCACAATGCCCCAGCCCCTTCCCTGCCCAGTGCAGTCTACCCACAATGCCCCAGCCCCTTCCCTGCCCAGTGCAGTCTACCCACAATGCCCCAGCCCCTTCCCTACCTAGCCCAGTCTACCCACAATGCCCCAACCCCTTCCCTGCCCAGTGCAGTCTACCCACAATGCCCCAGCCCCTTCCCTGTCCATCCCAGTCTACCCACAATGCCCCAGCCCCTTCCCTGCCCAGCGCAGTCTACCCACAATGCCCCAGCCCCTTCCCTGCCCAGTGCAGTCTACCCACAATGCCCCAGCCCCTTCCCTGTCCATCCCAGTCTACCCACAATGCCCCAGCCCCTTCCCTGCCCAGTGCAGTCTACCCACAATGCCCCAGCCCCTTCCCTGCCCAGTGCAGTCTACCCACAATGCCCCAGCCCCTTCCCTGCCCAGTGCAGTCTACCCACAATGCTGCAGCCCCTTCCCTGTCCATCCCAGTCTACCCACAATGCCCCCAGCCCCTTCCCTGCCCAGTGCAGTCTACCCACAATGCCCCCAGCCCCTTCCCCACCTAGCCCAGTCTACCCACAATGCCCCAGCTCCTTTCCCGCCTAGCCCACTCTACCCACAAGGCCCCAGCCCCTCCCCTGTCCAGTTGATTCTCCCCACAATGCTGCAGCCCATTCCCTTCCTCAGCCTTAACTTCTGTCTGTATCTAGACTTCCTCCTCCTTTAGTCTTTTCATCCCTCTCCAGGGAGTCTTCCCTTTGGAGACCCAGGAGCTCACAACCCCCTAACCTGATGCCTGTCTTCTGCTTCCAGCCTCTCAGGGTTCTTGCCCTTGCTGAACATAACTAGAACTCTTTACAAAGTGCCTGGCTGCTCCTCCTTCCTTAGCAATCTTTGTTTTTATGGCCCTAGACTCAATTGCTCACTTGTGTACCTCGTGCACAGCATGTATGACTAATCTTGTGTCAGTTCATACAGGTTGCTGCAAGTTCCTGGGACGTGGGCATCACTAGGCCTACTCTCCCATACCTGCTAGCACTCATCACGCGGAGCCTCGTTCCTCCACAGCTCCTCCCCGGTGCCTACCTGCTTCCTCCACACTTACAAGCACCTCCCACCCATGGCTCAGGTGGCTCTGCCTCCATGTGGCCTTGTCTTGTCTCTGCCTTGGGCACCTAATTTGTTACTGCTGAGTTTCCTGTCGGGGGCCTCTGCCTTTGTGTCCTCAGCTTTCTGATAAGCCTGCATTTGGCAATGAATGCCTCTGTGTTTGTAGAGCAAATGGAATTAATCAGCAACCTTAAAACTAAATGCTACTGGCAAGCAGGGGTAATATATTAGTATACATTAAGCATCTTTCATGCAAATGTGAGTTGCAGTGCCTGTTTTGGCACCTGCCAGCTTCCTGTATGAAGTTCATATCATGCTGGTGACCATCACCCCTCACGAGGAAGGGTTCAGATAAGGTGAGCTCTGTGCCCGAGGAGTAATTATTCTCTGGTACAGAATCACCGTCCAATTTGCCAAAACATCATGTGCTCCCAGGGAGCTTTGTAAACACCAGAGGACACAACGTCCAGGTGATTTCCACTATGACAGAGATCAGCTATGGATGAGGTACCCTTTCACCACCAGTGTTTGACGGCGAGCCAAGTCATAATTCCATATGTTTATCCTAACAGATATATGAGCCAAGGCGTGCGGGAAGATGTGGCCACAGCGGAGCGCTCCCTGAACAAGGAGAGGCTTGCAGCTCTGAAGAATGCTCTGAATGCAATTGGCTTCAGCAGCTTGGTGAGTCTCCTTATCAGGATTTCACAGAGAAAACCAGCCTCTACCAGAGATAAAGAGTCACCCATCCCAAACCATTTCCTGAGCCCCAGTGAAGCCTGTTTCAACAGAGAACAGGCTCCCATCCGACCTCCTGAGGCTTACTGTCCAGTGGGAATGGGAGACAAAAAGCACGGAAGGGTGGTAGGTACCAGGAAGGCAGAAATACTAGACAGCACACACTAGCAAAACACTAATGCTACTTTATTCATTTATTTATTCATTTATTATTTATGTATTTTTATGTATGGCTGTTTTGCTTATATGCAGTATCCATGGAGGACAGAAGAGGGTATTGGGTCTTTAGAACTGCAGTTACATGCAGTTATAAGCAGTCTTGTAGCTGCTGGGAAACACACCCAAGTCCTCTGCAAGAGTGTTCCCAACCACTGAGCCATCTCTCCAGCCCCACTGTTTCAATAGAAATAGAAATACATACGTATTTAGAACAAACTAAATAACTGTGTTGGTTCGCCTGTGAGGAGTCTGGCCAGTTTGAAGAACTGTTAAATGACTACCCTGCTAACTAATGCAAGCACTTTACTTAAATATCTTTCTAGGAAGGTAGAGAACGCATAGGAAGTTTTAGCCCATCACTGTGCCAAAGCAATTTCTAAGATAATAACAGAAAGACCCGTGGCCCATGCCAAGCTGCCTGGTACTGCTAGCCTTGTCTGGATTCTGGGCACTTAACATGTGACTAAAGGAGGCTGAAGAAAGCAACTTCTCATATCTTAAAATATTAATTTAAATAGCCATGTGGTTAGAGGGTACTTCTCTGCACAGGTCTGGTTCCAGGAATTAGATGTGAACAGTTAAGCCCAGGAGGATGTTCTCAGACGCTGTTCCTGTCTCTCATGTGTTACCGCTGCTCTCTCAATATGGAAGTATTGTGCCCAAGTCCTCAGAACGATTAACAAGAGGTCACTAGGGGACGCTGGGATCCCACAGTTCTTGATCCCAAATATAGTCTGAAGTATGGGCTCCTTCTATTGTTGTTGTTGTTGTTGTTGTTGTTGTTTTTAGAAAGCTGTGTGTCACGCTCGCCCACAGGGTTAACTAATAGGGGTGTAAGGGGCAGAAACAAGGAAAGGCAACCAATGACTCACCCTAAATGGATTCACTGAGGCCTATACTTGGGCCAGGCCCCACACCTTTCAGAGCCTGCCATTCTAGGAGTGAGAGGCAGGTTGCTGGCGTCTTGTTCTTTTAGGCCCAATTATTCAATTTCTACATTTCTGTCTTTTCTGGCCCCACCAACCTGCATACTCTGTGTTTGCAATGGCTTCTGTGATGTCTCTTTTCCTATCCGCCTACCCCTGACATGAAGTTTCTAGAACCTATTTGGAACAGGAGCACAGACAGGGGCGGGTTACCATTTGCTTGGAAACAGCTTTGAAGTTCCGTAATTGATCCTCAAAGACAGGGCAAACAAAATTCATATTCATTTAAATTTAAATAGCCATGTGATTAGAGTCTGCTGACTGGCATAGCAGACAGAGATGGGGTGCATTTTAGCAAAAGGCCTGATGCCCATCCCTTTGTCCTAAGCCTTTAAAGAAATGTGAGGAATAAAAATAATCCCACTTAGGAGTGAGGGCCTCTGTCCATGACAATTCAGAGAACAGTATTTCTGGCAGGCGAGGGCTTTGGAGCAAAGTCTGCAAGGGACTGTGGTTCTTTGAAGACTGAGCTGCAGACGCACACCCACCTCTGTCTACGCTGAACCCAGCAGCAGGCAAGCTGACAAGGCGGGAGGGCACACAGCACCACTGCAGACTGGGGCAGGATCCCAGGTCTGCTGATGCCACAGGGAGTGTTTCTGACTCAAATTCAGCACCATAGTATAAGCTGTAGTGGCTTTTCATAGCTTCGAGGCAAAGCTCACTGAACCACCACACCGGAGCGTGGCACAGGCCCTCCCTGCCTGAATGCCCAGAAGTGTCCATCCTGCCACGTCCAGTAGGAAAGCCTGCTGTCTGCCACGGTCACGGAGAGCTACAGCTCAGAGTGAATTAATTCCGGTGTCTCCAGGCTCTCGCTTTAAAGATGGGAAAGTGACAACTCCAGGCTTCAGTCCTTACTCCAGACCCTGCTCCCCTGCTTCCTGCACCTATGAGCAAGGACTGGGTGTTTCCTGCCGGAGCCTGAATCACAGTCACAAATTTGCTTTTTGAATAATGATCACCCAGAACACACTGATTCTTATCAGAACAGCAGCATCGATTTAAGGGCAACACACGCTGAGCCAGGATTTGATTTTGAGCAGACCGACCTCTGTGGGTTGAGGAGTGGCCAGGCCGCGGCCAGAGCCCTTCCTCCCTCCTCTGAGCTGTCCTATCTGTTCTCTGTGGTCGCCCAGGAGGTGGAGAACCTGTTTGTTATCCTAGCGGCCGCATTACACGTTGGAGACATTCAGTTCACGGCGCTGACTGAAGCGGACTCGGCCTTTGTCTCTGACCTCCAGCTTCTGGAACAAGGTCAGTAGAGCAGGGCCTGGACGGGAAGGTGGCTGCTGTGCAGTTTCACAGCACCGCCAGTAGATGGAGACACAGTACAAAAAGCAGGCCAGTCGCAATAGGCGCTTCCGTGGGCTGAAGCCCTGGGGGAGGGGAGAACCTTTCTTTTCTCTCGTGTGTGTGTGTGTGTGTGTGTGTGTGTGTGTGTGTGTGTGTGTGTGTGTGTGTGTGTGTGTGTGTGTGTGTGTGTGTGTGTGTGTGTGTGTGTGTGTGTGTGTGTGTGTGTGTGTGTGTGTGTGTGTGACCTCTCCGTTCTTCACACCTCACTGACAGCATTAGGGAGTCAGCGTATACTTCATTTCATGTGATATTATCTAAATATTCTTTGCCCCTACCACTGTCCACACAGTATTTGGATACCAGGTTACCTAAGCATTATAAACACAATAACTTCCCTTTAAATACCATGTTTAAAATATCTCTCTTCCTTGATATTGCCTTTCTAGCCACACCTGCTTTAAAAAAAATACCCTCAAACCACAGGTTTTTTAATAAACAGCTTATTTTCACCTGCTCCAAAGTTACTTAATAAGAATTTTGGAAAAAAAATAATCAGGCCCTCTCTGTGGGGGTGCTAAAGGGGGCAAATGTGCCGTAGCTGAGCCCAGACAGACTGAGACCGCACTAACCTCTGCCGTTCTAAGGCGTCACTCCAGATGAGTCTAGCCCGAGAGAGGAAGTTGCTGTCCTTCTTTTTAAGGTGTTTACATGAAGCAGCTGCATAACAAACACACAGAGCAGTGTTCTTGGTCTCCAGATGCACAGCGATTTCATACTCACGGCCTGTTTTGCTTTCAGTGGCAGGCATGCTGCAGGTGTCGACAGATGAGCTGGCATCCGCCTTAACCACTGATATTCAGTATTTTAAAGGTAAGTCGTTGTGCAATCTGACTTTTACCTTTGTACAGTTCCTGGGCTGCTTTCAAGTAAGGAAATTAAACACAACTCTGCCTGTCTCCACATAAGAAAACTGTGTGGGTTGAATGCCAAAAGAAAGGCAGAGGGTTCCAAGCCTGTTTGGTCCCCCATTACTGTATGGGAGCTCTGCCCTGCTCCTGGGAGAGCTTTCTGATAAAGTAACCCCCTTCCTAATCAACCTGTCAGTGCAGAAAAACAAAGCCATCAATCTGTGAGGATTTATTCTCATGAAACATGGACCTTTGTGGGGGCGGGGCAGCCTTCTCTCTGCCTTGTCTGCTCATAATGGGGAGCTGTCATTTATTTTGCGTTTACGAGGGGTTGACATGGTGCCAAGTGTCCCAAATGTCGTTACTTTTGATCTCACAAATAGTCTCGAGGTAGGCATAGCCATCACTCTCCTAGGAGAGGGAAGTACTCAGATTAAAAGGGGTTAATGGCTGTGGATGCCGAGCCACTGGCAGAAAGGCTGCCTACTTTACAGGCCAGTTCAGCCCTGCTGTCCGTTGCCTGTTCCTTGTGAGGTGTTTGTCTCTGCTCAGGGCACAAGGAGACTGTTCTCGTAGATGTTTCAGCTACCCACTTGCCCTTCTTCAGGCTTCCTTTCCATAGCTGTGAGGGTTTGCTATGGTCGCAGGTTTTATGGTCCCCTGACCATTCTGTGCTGAGCTTGCCCACCACCACGTGGGTCTGAGTTGCAGCTACGTTGCTGCTTGGCTCATGATCTCTACCTCTTAGGATACCCCTTCCACACTACTCAGCTTTGTCATGATCCACCGAGCTGCGTAGCAGGTAGTGCTGCCTCCCCTCCCACCTCCTGTTTCTCTACTGAGTTAAGGGACTCCATAAACAGCGTCCGTCCTCACTGCCCTCTTGGTTTCTTGTCCTGGACTGTGACACCAGCCTCTATTGAGGTTTTCATCTGGACTTTGTTCGTTTTTCCCTCCCAAATAGGAATTTGCTTTTCACCTGTGAGCATCAGTCTTTTTAGAGACACCCATTTCCCTAGAGAAAGCTCCTCCCTGTAGGACAGACTTCCGGGTCCGCCTTCATGGATGGTCTTAACCACTTCTCCATCCACACCTCTGCGCCCAGCTACATTAAACGACCTGATGTTCTCAAGATGCAGGACCCTCGGTTGTATCTTTCTGAAGACATGTTAAACTCACTTGCTACTTACCATGTAACCATATGGTTCCGTATCACATCCCTTCCTCCCTCCCTCCCTCCCTCCCTCCCTCCCTCCCTCCCTCCCTTGCCTTCCACCATGTGTGGTCACTCTTTAGAACTCTTCAACTGTTTTAACCTGGTGGTACCATCTCCGAGAAAGCTGCACGCGTTTCCCTGCCTTCACCGATGGTTCGACATCCATGGTCTTGACCTTGTTCTACCCCCTCCATGCACCCTCTCCCTCCAGCCAGCTGGAGAGACTCTGCTGCCCCTGCGCCCTGCTCAGCCCGAGACTTAAGGCCACAGGCACAGATCTGTGACACCCCACCACCCCCATCCACACTCCGCCTCTGTCAGGAGTTCTACGCGGGCTCTGCCTATGCCAGGCCACCCTGACCCCCTTCCCTGAGATCCTTCACTGGCCTTTTCACTCCAGAAGCTCTACTCTCTCAGGGTCCCCATCACTCCACTTGAGAATGGCAGCCACTTCCTCCCGAAGGCCCCCGCCGTCTCTGCTAGCTCCGCGGGTACATCTTGATTGATCTCACCATTACTTTCCAGACAGGCGAGCGAGCATTCAGGTGCCCTGGGCCGGCTCAATGCCCAGCCAGTGAGCCACTGTCAGGAAGCTGGCTCGCAGGGCCCTGAACTAGCTCAGCCGCACAGAGGTGACAGCAGCAGGACCGAGGTCAGATGTTGTAATGATTAGCCGAGGATCTGACACTTGCTGTGGATGGCGATGACTGGTGGCTGGTTTCACTGTCATTTTTTTTTTAACAGGATGTGCACGGATGTTCAAGAGAATGAATAGACAGTTTGGTTGGTTTCTGAGGAGGGGGCCACTTGTCCTAATACTTCCTCTTCCTTCTACTCTTCCAGGAGACGTGATAATACGTCGACACAACACACAGATTGCCGCATTTTACCGGGATCTCTTGGCCAAGTCGCTGTACAGTCGTTTGTTTGGTTTTCTGATTAACACGGTGAATTGCTGCCTCCAGAATCAAGATGAACATAAAAGGTAGGAGCTGTGGATGCTCGTGCCTGCATCAACATGCCACACACAGCTCAGGGGCTGGACATGCTGGCCCCAATGTCACCCAGTCAGTCACACACAACTCAGGGACTATAGATGCTGGCCCTTGGGTTATCCAGCTATTTGCAGTTCCAGGTCTGTGAATGGCCGCCTGTTCCTCTGCTATGCACACCTAAGGCCTTACCTCTGGGAGATGCTTTGCATTGCAGCATTGCCCAGGGACAGGCTTCATTCATGCTTCATCTTAGCAAGCTAATCTCACTGGAAGGCATCAGTAATTATGCTTTAGAAATATTAAGCCCCGCCCCACCTTCCCACCCACCGGCACTGATGGATGAATCAAACTGTCTCTCATGCATAGATATGCAAATGGGCTCTCTCCAGAATGAAGGTATAGATGTGGCCTTTTGTGCACCGAGAAGAATAGAAACTTTATGAGTCTAGGAACAAGACAGTCTAAGAATATCGGGAGCTCGGGAGCTGGATGAAAGCCCACGTGTGTCTCTGTCAGAACCAGTTTGACGCAGAGTATAACTCTGCCTTGAGATTCCTTCCTTACTTTGTGGGTTATTTGACAAAGTTTCTCTGTGGTAATCCTCGTGGCTCATACCCTTAATCATCTCTAAGCAGTAGCTTTTCAGGGCTATTTGATCATCTAAAAATTATAGATTTCCACGGTGTTTTGTCAATGAATAACTCCGTTATTATTCTTGTCACTGGTGACGACCTTGAGCAGACATCTGAAGGTCGGATTTCACTCAGAACTCTTCACAGGCATGCGTGCCTTTGAATGGAAGTCTCTGAGAACTTTCCCCATTGTCCTAGAGTTCTTTACCAAATCCGTGGATTAAGCCATTTCTTGGAAAATATTAAAATTAGCATCAATTAATGGGAAAGTCCTGAGATGAGCATAGACATTGTAGGCTTTGAACAAAGGGATATTGAGATTCTTCAGATGTAGCCTGGCAGAATCACAGGATTCAGCACTGCGTGGTGTCTTCAACACCTGCTGGGCAGTTCAGGGTCGCTGAGGTGGTTTTAGCAGAAACACCTGCCTTGTCCTCGGATGTGATGAGGGCTCCTGGCTCCATGGTGTGATGAAAGCTTCAGCTCTCAGCCTGTGGTCCTCCATCTTCCTAGCCTTGCCCTCCCTGAGATGCAACACCTAAGAGAAGGGGCTTGAGAAATTAAGGAATTCCTTTTGTTTCTGGGTTGGAAGGGGAGGCTGGGGGCAGGGAGCGGCCTGGCCCAAGCTTGCTTATGAGTCAGTGGGCCAGGAAACAGAGAAAGGGGGATGCCAGAATCCAGCTGGCTTTCTCCTTTTCACTCTTAATTTCATCAAGGACGCTGGCCCATGGGATGGTACTGTCCACGTGGGGGGTGGGGTGGGGGGAGGTCTTCCCCCAGTTCAGTCCCGCAGATGTACACATCCAAAGGTGCACCTCACTAATGTCCCCTCGCAGTTCTTAACCCTACCAAGTTGGCAAAAGAAATGAGATGCCACAGCCTGTAAACGTAACAATTATTCACAGCTGATAGCAATGTGCTAAGTTTACCAAACTATCCTTGTAGAAATCTATTCGCACCCTTCCCCATGTAGATAGTGATCAATTAATGCTCAATTAATGCATAAACCTGGGGCTTCTAGAAAACTTCCACTTGACATTTGAATCGTTCAGAGCCTTGAATTTATATGTTTGGAGACACTTAAATGTGTTAGAGAGAGGAAACATGGCCAGCCTCCTAAAAGGTGGATATCTTGCCTTGTGTGTCAGAACGGAGAAGCGGGTGGCGGCCTCAGCTTCTGAAGCTCTTTGGAAGCAGCTGCAGGAAGAAAGTGTTTGCGGAGAATGAGAGTCACAAACTGTAGTCATATACGCTCCACCTCTGAGCGACAGTATCTCCTTGGAACCATTAACTTTTATTTATTTACTTATTTTCAAGAATCACCTAAATTTGGGTTTAAACTTCCTCGCGATGCAGGGGAAAGTTTTATCTGCAGTAATTCTGACTCTTAGAAATTCTCGGAACACTTCATGTTTTAAAGATCTGCTTTTGGAATCAGAAAAATCAGAGGTCTTTGCACAACCTTACGATTTTGGTATTCGCCAGCCCCCATTTGTTTTAAAGTATTAGAAATACCTTATAGTAAATTTAACCCTCTGATGCTCTAGTGGTCAAAGCTGGCCAGCACGCTGACGCGATGGGCTGGGATATTCCTACTCTTCATTTTCTTGTGAGAATTTCAAGTGAGAGTGGGTGCTGGCCAGCTGGACACTAAGGCACCGTGGAGGGAGCCAAGGAAAGCTGGGGCAGATCAAATGTCTCCTCTTGGAATGACCAGCTCATTTCTTAAAGTAAAATGGGTATAATATGAAAAAATAGCTGTGCTTTCTCTTCCTGATTTCACGAGGAAAACTTACAGTGTGAAGCAGGGACGTTGGAGGACTAGTCAGTTGAGGTGAGCACAGACTGTCTCTGTGTTTGCCAGGACAAGCCAGTCTGCAAGATTAAGAGGAGCTTTTCCTGGGCTCCTGTCTGCTGTGACCTTGACATCTGTGTGGCTCTCTCAGGATGCATTTGGCCCTGGCAGAGGCAGGTCAGACTTGAAGCACACTGGAACAGTTTGTTAGGCTCAGTGCAGAGTGGCATGGCGCAAGGAGGCAGAAAGAGCTAAAATAACAGTAGGAATAAGGACCCTGAAACCTCTGCAGCAACCATGCTTTGTGTTTCTTTAAAACTGTATCATTCTCAAAGTGTGTGTGCACAAGTGCCTACCGGGGTAAAATCCCACTGAATAGCTAAAAACTAAAAACAGCATATTTAGGAAGGATGACTGGGAAGGTAAAACAGGAGCCTCCCTCACAACAACAACAACAACAGCAACACACACACATATTTTAAAACTACAGTTTCTAGACATTAACTCTTTCTAGGGACATTGCTTTTTCTTAGCTATAATTTCTTGGCTTTGAGAGGAATGGATGGCAATGTCACTATCAAAAACTGGCATATCCTATGGCAATGCCTTCCAGACAGTCTCTTGTTTGCCCAGCCCGCTGTAAGAGTCCGACCCTACCTACCTTTCGACCCTGCCTCCCAATTTCCACTTTCTGTTATCCTTACCCCAGCCACTGCAGATGCCACCCTGCCTCTAGTGACACTCTTGTTCTTCTTGGAATCAGCCATGAAATAGGCAAAGGGGGTCAGAAAAGCTAGTTATGTGTTAGCGCTCCCAGAATTTGGCTTGCCCACCAGGACCCTAGCTCCTGACACAAACAGACTCATGCTGTCCTGAGAGAGCAGCAGTGGCCAGCACATGCTCTCACAGCCTAGCAAAGGACAGCTGTGGGCACTTCTTGTCCTGGTCCCCTCCCAGTGCCCAGTAGGAGGCAGCAGTGCTACGCCATCTGTCTGTCTGTCTGTCTGTCTGTCTGTCTGTCTGTCTGTGGGAGGAAGCCTGGCACTCCACAGCACCTTCAGACGGCACATGAGTGTCACCAAGAGTCGCGGGACCCAAGAAATAAGGCTCCAGATAATGTAGATGACATAAACCCAGGGCTCCTATTTAGAGGAATTTGACCTTTATTTTCCTGTGTTAAAAGCACACAGCCAGTCCTGGATGGCTGCTGGAGGTATAGGAAATAACTTTGCACTTCATTTGTATCTTCGTTTCTTAAAAACTGTTGTGAGGAGACACCATGACCAGGAAAGCTTAGAAAAGAAAGAATTTGTCCTGACTTACAGCTCCAGAGGCTGAATTTCCATCATGGTGGGCATCAGGAAGGCAGACATGGAGCAATACCTGAGAGCTCACATGTTGAGCCATGATCAGGAGACAGAGAGAGCTAACTGGGAACAGCAGAGGTTTTTGAAGGTTCAAAGCTCAACCTCAGTGACACGCCTCCTCCAACAGGGCCACACCTCCTAACCCTTCCCGAACAATTCTACCAACTGAGACAAAGTACTCAAACATAAGAGTCTGTGGGCCTGCAATCTGATCTAATGAAGGCAATTCCTTAGTGGAGGTTCCCTACCCTCAGATAACAAGGTGACAGAAGCTAGCTAGCACAGACCCTGAGCAGGGGTGTGGTGGGCATCAGTCGTGTGTGCTCCACAGGTGTTTCTGTGCCCCTGGGAATGGCGAGAAGAGGGGACAGAAAGGAAGGGTTCAAGGCTTGCTGTGTAGGATGACCAGAGATTTCTCCAGGAGGTGTGATGAGGTCACTACTCCATCTTGGCATCTGATCCATGTGCTCAGGTTGACTATTGGATAGAAAAGAAGGCTGGTGAGCCAACATTTGTGGTGGTTCTCAGGCCTTTCAGTCTCCTCTCTGCTGACCACTGTACACATTTGAAGAAATGTATGTTTTTCCATGTTCTATTGTTATAAAGAGACACCAATGGCCAAGGCACCTTATAAGAGAAGGCTTTCAATTGGGAGGTTGCTCGTAGTTTCAGAAGGTGGGTCTGTGATCACCATGGTGAGGGGGCATGGTGGGATACAGGTGGGTCTGTGATCACCATGGTGAGGGGGCGTGGTGGGATGCAGGGGGGTCTGTGATCACCATGGTGAGGGGCGTGGTGGGATGAAGGTGGGCCTGTGATCACCATGGTGAGGGAGCATGGTGGGATGCAGGTGGGTCTGTGATCACCATGGTGAGGGGGCATGGTGGGATGCAGGTGGGTCTGTGATCACCATGGTGAGAGGGAGTGGTGGGATGAAGGTGGGCCTGTGATCACCATGGTGAGGGGGCATGGTGGGATGCAGGGGGGTCTGTGATCACCATGGTAAGGGGCGTGGTGGGATGCAGGGGGGCCTTTGATCACCATGGTGAGGGGGCATGGTGGGATGCAGGTGGGTCTGTGATCACCATGGTGAGGGGGGGTGGTGGGATGCAGGGGGGCCTGTGATCACCATGGTGAGGGGCGTGGTGGGATGAAGGTGGGCCTGTGATCACCATGGTGAGGGGGCATGGTGGGATGCAGGTGGGTCTGTGATCACCATGGTGAGAGGGCGTGGTGGGATGAAGGTGGGCCTGTGATCACCATGGTGAGGGAGCATGGTGGGATGCAGGTGGGTCTGTGATCACCATGGTGAGGGGGCATGGTGGGATGCAGGTGGGTCTGTGATCACCATGGTGAGAGGGAGTGGTGGGATGAAGGTGGGCCTGTGATCACCATGGTGAGGGGGCGTGGTGGGATGAAGGTGGGTCTGTGATCACCATGGTGAGGGGGCGTGGTGGGATGCAAGTGGGTCTGTGATCACCATGGTGAGGGGGCGTGGTGGGATGCAGGTGGGTCTGTGATCACCATGGTGAGGGGGCGTGGTGGGATGCAGGTGGGCCTGTGATCACCATGGTGAGGGGGCGTGGTGGGACGCAGGTGGGCCTGTGATCACCATGGTGAGGGGGCATGGTGGGATGCAGGTGGGTCTGTGATCACCATGGTGAGGGGGCATGGTGGGACGCAGGTGGGCCTGTGATCACCATGGTGAGGGGGCATGGTGCTGGAGCAGTAGCTGGGAGTTCCCATTATGTCGCCAAGTCACAGATAAAGAGAGAGACCAAGTCTGGCGTGGACTTTTGAAACCTCAAAGCCTACCTCCAACAACACACCTCCTCTAACAAGGCCATATCTACTCCTACAAGCTCACACTTGCTAATCCTTCCCAAACAGTTTCATTAACTGAGAACCAAGCATCCAAACCCTCGAGCCTATCAGCCTTTCTCATTGAATCGGCCACACCACGTGATGACTCACAGCCACTTGCCTTCCGCCTCCCACCCCCATGTGTCCTGTATCTTATGTTTTATACTTGTTATTTTCCAGGAAAGGACACACTATCTACCATTATTTAATAAACACAGCAACAACAACAAACAGGAAACAATGTGAAATTTGTAAGAAAGCCAACATGTGTCTAAGAATCCAATGGAATTGTTACTTTGCAATGAACTCTGATTTTTCCCCCCTTGTGATATTTTATTGAAATGACAATGAAGATTTAACTTTCAGAGTCCTAGCTTATAAAGCTGCCCTCAGGAAAACACAAGGCAAATGAAAGGCTGCAGGAAGTTACACAGTAACAGTCTAGAAATCAGCACACAATCAAGCACTGGGTTTAAAAAAAGATGATTTATACATTCTTTCTTAATCCTATTGAGAGCACTTAATTCTTAATAAATGGATTTGTGTTATTAATTTTTAACCGCATCATAAAAAATAATCAAATCCTTGCCATGCCTTTGTTAGAAAATGAAGCTAATCTCAATCAGAGGTTTTCCCCCCCTTTCTTATCATTTGTCAGCTTTTATCCTTTGTTAGAAAAGATTGAAAAGTCAAGATGAGTACACAGTTACACGGCAGATGTTCACCTGTGGCCACAAGTTAACATGACTAACGAGGCAGAAAAACTAAACGGTGGAGCTGAAAGCATAAGTCCTTCTTGCTTCCTCGCATAGAAGAGGCTCAGTCCTCCCCAGGCATTTCTTTCGCTCCCCAGTCACCCTCTTTTTCATAATAACTGCAGAAGAACACAAGTCGACAAGAAGTATAGAAGTGCAAGCCTGAGGTGTATTTTCTGTGCTTTTTTTTCTCCTGATTCCATGTTGTTTTTGAGATTTAACCGCATCAACCCGTCAAGAATAGTCTATTGCTTTCACTTGCTGGACTAATTCTTGTGGATGCGGAAACCCCATGTGCAGACAGCTGCTGAGTCTCGTCCACAGTTTGCTCGGTTGCCAGCAGCGCTGCGTCCTTGTGCACAGCTTTTGGTGCTCGCTCAGGATTCCCCTGGGCTGGCGGCCTTTAGTGGCAGCATTGCAGTGAGGGCATGAGTCTGCGTTTCTCTGACTGAGCAGCGACTCCTCCAGCAAGACTGCACTGCGGCCTGGAGACTGCCGCAGACGCACTGCACATTCTAGTCCTGTTTCGGGGCCTTAGCACGACAGTCCTCTCTCATCACAAGGCTACTCCACATTTTCTCTGAAACTGAGGTTCTCAACAAATCATAAATATGATATTTGGTGTACGAGGGATTGAAATGATTTTATATTTGACTCTGATATTCTATTAACATCGTTGCTCAGTCCCTCTGGGTTTTAATCTGACTGAAATTACATCAATAGTATATTTTTAATGTTTTAGTTGTTTTTAATAGATTCCACTTTCTTCCCATGTTTTGGTGATCTTTATTCTTCCGTAGATTCCGTATTGTCTTTGATTTCCATGAAATGTTCTTTGAGGACCCTGTGCAGAAGCACATCCAGGGATGACTGTGGAGGAGCTCGTCCCCCTTGGACTAGTGCTTGCTTCCGCATTGCAGCGTTTGTCTGTGTTCTGTCAGTCAGCAGTGCCTGCCGCCTCCCCTTGGGTTTCTGCACACTGCACCTCACTTAGTGTTACCAGACTGCTGTTCTGTTGCACTACAGTTTACTGAAGTGCTGAATGAAGAGTTTTTAAGGTTGACCCTTTATCTAGAAATCCTAAGTTCTATCTAGGCCTTGCTCATTGGTTCTGATCAGTTTTTGAGAGAATAGTTTGTATGTTCTAGTACACGATCAGAGGGTGTTTCTTCCACCTGTGCCTCTTGTTTCTCTTGCTGTCTTACTGCACTAACCAGCTCTGCCAGACAGAGTTGCCTTGTTTCCAAAATGATGACAATATTGCTAAGACTTGTCCTTATGCAATGTGTTTCCTTGTTTTTGTTTGTTTTGTTTTGTTTAAGACAGGATCTCATAGCCCTAGCTGGTCTGGACTCTGACTGGCCTCAGACTCATAGAGATCCACCTGCCTCCGCCTCCAAGTGCTAGGTTTAAGGCATGTGCCACCATACCCAGGGGTGTGTGTGTGTGTGTGTGTGTGTGTGTGTGTGTGTGTGTGTGTGTGTGTTAACATATATGAGTTCTATACTTATGTCAATTTTTTACCCCACAATTCCTCCCCTTTTCTCTGTACTCCCTGTCCAATTCATAACTTCTCCTTTAATTACTATTGCTTCATACACACACACACACACACACACACACACACACACACACACATACACACACAGAGGGAGGGAGAGACATGCACACACATGCATACAACTCACTAAGTCCACTTTCACTTTAAAATATTTTTAGTTACTTTAAAATGTTTAATTGTTTAATAACTGCTTGCCTAGATGCATGTATGTGTACCACTTGAGTGCCTGGTGGCCTGAGAAGTCAGAGGAGCCATCAGGTCCCATGAAGCTGTAGTTCCAAGTGCTTGTGAGCCCACGTAGCTGCTGGGGACCAAAGCTGGTCCTCTGTAAGAACAGACGGTGCTCCTGAGCCCTGAGCCATCTCTTTAGCCCCCATTTGATTTCTTATGTTGATTGGTTCGCCCTGTAAGGTCACCAGCCTGTTCGGTGTAGTTTGTTTTTGTTTTCACAAGTGAGACAGGATTCTAGTTCTCCCCCTGATCGACCCGCTGGGCTGTCAACTCACACCAACGAGTGGGAGGGGCCGGTCTGCGTCTCTCCCCTCCACGGTGTCCCTAAGGCCATGCAACAGCTGGGGACGGCTGCCCTCGAGCACAGATTCTGTTTCTCTTTTGAGGTGCACAGGCTTCCAGCAAAGCCACCCACTCTACAGTTGTAAGCTTACTCCGTGTGAGCACCAGGTGTGTTCTGACGGCCTTACCGTAAGTTTATAACTGCAGGGATCATTTCTGCCCCTCTCATAGCTTGTGCGTACTTTTGTTCTGGCTCAAAACTAGTGTGTAAGAACTGTTTCTAAAAAAATTTTTTTTGTTTGATTGGAAAGTCTCACGTTCTTTTGTTTTAATTGTTTTGTAGTTGATTGTGTCCTTGTTTTTGCTCTTTTGTTTTCTGAGCTTACAAGTCGACTGTTTCTTTGGTATTTTTCAGTGATTTTCTTTTCTCTAGGCCTCTAAACTACCGTCTAAGTACTTCTGAGTTCATTCCACGAGCTTCCCACATGTTTCAGTTCTAACTAGTTTGTCTCTCTGCTGTGTCAGAGATGCACTAACGAGCAGTTTGTCCGGAACTGAATCTGACACACCATGCATGTTTCCCTTCGTTCAGTTGGGGATTTTCATTACATACAGGCATTTCTTTGATTCTTATGAATACAGTACAAGTGACTTCTATTTCTGGGTCGACTTGTTTAAATCATTCTACTGATTGCCATGACAACCTAAACTCTGCAATTGGCAAATATCTGAAGCAAAACCTGTTCTCTAAACAAGCCTCTTGCTCCGTCTCCTCCCCACACACAGACGAGTACTGTTTTCTTGAAGAGCCGACCATCTTCCTCTGTAGCTGCGTTTGCCCTTGTTGATCCTCTCTGAGCATTTCTGTTTCCAAATAGGAAGATCGAGAGGAGCTTGAAGGTTTTACCAAAGCCCCAGGTACATCCTAGCACCCAAGTGAGATTTAAAGGACCCAATGACAAATAATGGTAAAAAAAAAAATGTGTCGTTCTCATTATAAAAGTTGCCAGACACCTTGGACCAAAACATGGCTGAATTTAAATGTAAATCATAGCATTTATGAGTTGTTTTCAAGAATGGCACAGCTCCTACACTTAAGGGAGATCTGTCTGCTTTGGTCCTGCCTCCATGTTTTCAGGAGATTCAACTGATCTGTAGAAATAGTGTGCTTTAGTGTCAAGTGTTAACTCCCGGGTGCTATTATTACACCGGGGCGTGATGGGAGTTGTGTCCGAGGGAACAATGCCCCAGAAGGACAAGGATGGGATCTAGAAAGTCGGAGCCCTCAGAGACCCTGTCTCTGAATAAAGCCATGCTGAGCTCCAGCGGAGCCCTGGGATCAGAAAGTCCATGCAGGCCATGTCAGTAGCTGTAGTTAACGCCATTGCTTTTGCTTTGTAACTGCCTCTGAGGAGGCTGCATCCAGTAAGGAAGCCTGCTAGAGTTGGTCAGGGCCGCACTCCGGAGGTTTGCCCTGTGCACACACGGCCGGGTCACACTCGCGATACACTGAAGGCAAAGAACACCAGGGTCTGTGAGACTGACACTCAAGGGCTGGGGTTCAGAGCATCTTGAGAGGCCCTGCAGGAGGAGATGTGCAAGATCTCCCATGTCCGCATGGCTGTCAGTGACCTCTGTCAGCTCCTCACTCTGTGGGTGTCCTCAGGACCTCCGGGAGGCATAGACACGCTTCACTGACCCCGCGTGGGCACATGAGCCTCCACACCAACCATCTACAAAGCAGTTCTCAGTGTCCACTCTCCGTGGCAAAAGCAGGCACAGTTTCATGTAGCACGCTATCTTTCTAGGTTGATCAGACACAATAAGAGGTAAAATAAAGTTAGTGCCTTAGGGAAGGCTCCTCTCGGCGACAAGACAGGTGTTCTGAGAATTTGCTGAAGGACCAGTGGCACTCGGCAACGCTTCCTGTAGGCTGGGCCAGTAGCTCTGCGTAATCTTAGGGTACAGTGTCCTTCTGTCTCCGGAAATGGAGTCTTACACTTCAGGCCATATAAGACAAACTCTGAATTACCCTTCCCAACTCAGATCATGCTAATAGACACACCAAAGCCCGCAGATCTTTGAATTTCTGTGGCCTGAGAGAGTTGCCTTTAGAAGGTAGATGTTGGATTTTTTTTTTTTGAGTCAGGTCTTGTCATGTCATTAATCTTCCTGCTTAAGCTTTTCACGTGCACATTTCTTGTGTGCATCACATGCCTGGCTCCATCAGTCAGTGAATTTTGAAAGTTGCAAATCTGATGGCCATTCTTGCAAATCCTGTGATCGTGTGTGTTCAGCCCATCCGGTGGCTCTATTGCCCTCTGAAGTGAAATTCCAACTCTGGGGAAGGAAATAGCTCCATGGAGAGTGTGGCTTCCTGCTGGGGATGCATGGGTGTTCCTCACACACTGGCTTCCTTCCCGGGATGCATGGGTGCTCCTCACACACTGGCTCTCTGCCGGGGATGCACGGGTGCTCCTCACATACTGGCTTCCTGCTGGGGATGCATGGGTGCTCCTCACACACTGACTCTGTGCTGGGAATGCACAGGTGCTCCTCACACACTGACTCTCTGCTGGGGATGCACGGGTGTTCCTCACACACTGACTCTCTATACACAAGCAGCATGAGCTGAAAGCTGGAGCTGTCTATGCATTCCACCCTCCCCCAGCCAGAAGAATGTCTCCTTTGCAGGATTTATAACAGCATCTCTTCGTGGAAGATTGTGGGGAGCCTCATATCCGGTTATCGGCCTTTCATTCCTCCTGGGCCGGCCTTAAGCTTCCTCCCTGAGCGGCTGGCCATCACGTCAGATCACATGGTTTTGTACTTTTTAAGTTTCTCTCCACTTGATCTTGAACTTTTGATGACTGTTCTTCACCTCTGTGAGCCAAAGGGTTACTGGAAATGGACTATGAACCCCAGAAAAGGCCCCTGATTTCACTCTCCTTTCAGCCCCGTCCTCTATGGTGATGACATGGATCTTCCTTGTCCAAGACAAGCCCTGGCAGTCATCACTTCGGAACATGATCGCCAGCCCTGACTGAGTCCCACGGCAAGCATTACCACAAGCTCACCTGCAAACTGACACAGACAGGCAACAAAGGGAGGGTGGACCAGACCCAAGGCTGAGATAAACATCACCCAGAAAAGATCGTGCCCGGGGTCCTACATCCTCACACCAGCTCATACTCCACCGTTGACTTTCACAAGGGGTAGCCCAAGACAAGGACCCAGTATCCACTTGCAAAGGGGGAAAGCGCTGCCCATGGCCACTGCCTCACGGGAAACATATGTCTGGCCTGCTCTCTTTGCTGCAGCTTTCCCTACCCCCCAAAAATTCACGTGTGGTGTGTAAATTTCTAAAGTCATCTCTCCCTCTGTGACAGTGTATGACAATCTCAAGGGGTCCCTCTAGTCTCTGCTTCTGACCCCGGACACATGAAGCCACTTTTCCCCCCTTTGCCAGAAGAAGTGACATCTTTGTCATGACTGGACCTTGAAATATAGCGTCTAGCTCATCACAGCAGGTGACTGCTGAAGGTGCCCACAAACTTAGACTGAGGCTGTATCAGTTGATTTTCCTGTTGTTGTGATCAAATACCTAACAGGAAGTAAGCTAAAAGAGGAAGCATTTATCCTGGCTCAGAGTTTGAGGGTACAGCCCAACCATCCCTGGTGAGGAAGCATGGTCCTCGTGGACAGAAGTGTCCATCTGAGACGCATCCTTACATCTCTGTGAGGGAGGGAGCCGAGAGCATGGGATGATGGCATGTGCCTGGCTTTCTCCCCGCGCCCTTTTTCCATTCTGGACTCCTGATCCCTGGAATGGTGTTGTGTACACTCAGCTAAAGCCTCATCCACCCAGGCAGTCTTCTCTGGAAGCACCTTAGCAGTCACACACAGAAAGCTGAGTTGACAATGAAAATTAGCCGCCCCAGACATACATGAAGGCAAGGAGCGGATACGTTAAGTGCTGTGGTGACTGTGTCCAACTTCTTGAGAATACCGCTTCACTTTTCCTTCAAGGTCTCGGCCACTCAGAAGCTTTGTCCAGAACGTGCTTGCCTGCAGTTATCTTTCCGATAATAAATGGTGATTGGGGGTGCGCAGCAGGCAGTGTTGGTTATAAAATGTCGAACCCTCGTGTCATTCTGGATTTGCCAATGCCAACATAAATACTTACCTAAGCAGCTATCGTGTGGCGTTTATTTACCTGGCGAATGCTGTCCTCTGAATAGTTGGGTCCACATGAGCACACCTCCGTCCTATTCTGCGGAAGCCCAGCCTACCTTGGAGTCTCCTGTCCTCACATTCCTATGGACGCTGCATGCGTTGCTGGCCCTGTGGCCTCCAACAGCACAGGCTTCGGGTGACCTGGCCCTTCCTCTTCCATTCACTGGGTGGCTTCTTCCGCTCAGTGTCCAGATTTGAGATCCATGCTCAGCACTGAACACAACTGTTATCAGTTATTAATTCTTACTTTGCTTCCGTCCAAATTTCCTCTGTGAAAAATGTAGCGGTGTACCAACACAGTGAGTGCTTCGTTGTCTGTCTTCCCATAACCAGTCTCACTGCATGAACAAGGGACTCCCAAGACGATTGGACGTGTGGACTTGTTCTCTTGGATACACACCCAGGAGAGGAATTTCTGGGTCATTCCACAGTCAGTCCTTTAGTTCAGTACAGGAAGCCAACCCACACTCCAAGCTTCCAATTTTGGCTGTCTCCAGACATGTATGAAGGCCTAGCTTCTTCCTGCCTCACACACTGAGTTTTTCACCTGGATGTTTTCATTTGCGTAACTATTCATCTGTATTTCCAAGTTTTGTAACCATCATTTCAATGACCAGAGAGCAATTGGTGGAGCAGCGATGGCTTATTTACTCGGTCTCCTGTCATACCAAAGTGGGAGTTGTTTTAGACTCAGAATGCAAGCACTGATATCATTTAAATATTGTTTATTGTTTAAAAAAAAACAATTAGACCATGTAGTAGGCTGACGCGATTCCCATTTCTGAACATATTCTTGGAAACGAGTCTACGTGCATCACGGCAATAAATGCAGGCTCTCACTAGGGGACATGTGTTCATGAGCAGCACTAAACTGAGCTTCTGCTTTCACAGACAAGAAGGGACTAAGTGACTCGTATCGTTTGTACTTTTGGGACAGTCCTGTGGCTGGTGAGGCACAGCTGACAGGTGCATGGCAGGGAGGCCCACATGAGGCCTGGGTGTGAGGTGTCTTTTGCTCACCATCTTTTCAAAATGTGTTGTTATTTTGTTTGGGCTCCCTTTCCTGAGCCTACTCATGACCCAGGGGATGCTGGGAAACTGCACTGGGAATGAGAGCAAACTAACCCGGCTTCCACTTATGATGACATCCTAACTCAGCTAGTGTGTTTAGGTCTGCGGAAGTTACTTTAGATTCCAGCCTTCTCCCATACACACACACAGAGACACACACACATATATACACACACACACATGCCATCAAACACAGATTAGCGGCACAGCTTTATATCTGTGATATAAAAGGTATTTAATTTACTAATAAGTTAGTATAAGTTATTAGGCACTAGGAAAGCTCCAAAGAGGACTCTCAGAGAATTCAGGGAAAATGGCCATGCCATAGCCGTTTTATGGTCCATGTCATCTGAAGACTGGGTATTGATGGGTCTGAGGATCTCCGTTTCTCTCTCCTGGAGCTCAGCTATGAGTGGCACACCTCCCCCTGGCTGCAAGTTCCTGAACTGGACATCACCGACACAACTGCACTCAGCTGTAAAGGGCCACAGCCAGCTTGTAATGCAGCATGCCTTCCCCACAGCCCTTGCAGACAGACCTCACCACGCTCTAAACTTTCACTTAATTCTTCTCCTAACTCTGGATTCTGTTTTTTTTTTTAAACCATCTTTTAAATTTGTGGCTAAATATGTTTGGAACCCAATCAAATATTAAAAAAAAAAAAAAAAAGAAAGAAAGAAAGAAAGAAGTTTGTCCTTTTGACCTCGTGAATGCCTCCTTCCTTCAGGTGACTAGTTAATGACAGACACTTCTAATCCAGGTCAGAATCCGTAGTGGATTTTTCCACCACTGCACATGGTGACTAAGCACCTCTGCCTGCCTGTCAGCATTGCATTTCTGCTCTGGGAGAAGAGGAGGTTGTCGGCGTGGCGCAGGCCCTGCGATCTATTGGTACTTTCTTTAGACTCTACTAAAATTGTATCCTAATGTTAAGGAGTCCGCTGTCAAAGGCAGTGGGAACCAACCAGGAGAGGCAGATGAGTGAGCCGGGAGGAGCATAAAAGAAGAAGACAGGGAAGAGTCCACTCCTGAGATGACGGGCACACACACAGAAGCATTCGCTCCCGAGATGAGCACATACATGAGAGGCACCGGCTACTGAAGTGGGCAGAGGAGAGAGGAGTCCATTCCAGAGATGAACACAGTGGAGAGGTTTCTACTCCTCAGCGTGCCACGTGGCTTTCAGGAGACACACTCTACTCTGTCCCGGCTATGGTCCCTACGTACCCCGTGTCAGTGACAGCGTTAGCATAGTGCTCATCGCAGTGCTGTCCCTGGGGCTTCTTGTCTCTGCCCCACAGCTGGTTCAAGTCTCTTTCCTCCTCAGAAGAAAGTTCCTCAGCAGTAACTTGCACATGTACTTTTAAATAAAGGGCTTTAAATACGCTTCGTGAAAAAATTTGTTAGAGTAATATGGGATGTTTAGGAAATTATAAAATGCCCTTAGGCTGTGACATTTTTCTTATGTGTTTCATCTGTCCTTTCCTATACCAGGAGCTTATTTGTTTTCTTAGTGTGTGTGTGTGTGTCTAAGACATGCATGTCGCACATAGAGATCAGAGGACAACCATGGCTGTCAGGTCTCCCACCTTGCCTGTACCAGGCTAGCTTCGGGGAAGTCTGCTTCCTGTACCTGCGTCTCCCTGTAGTAGCACTAGGGTTGCAACTGCAGGCCGCCACATCCAGGTTTCTGCGTGGGTTCTGAGGATATGTACTCGGGTCTTCCTGTTGGCATGGCAACGACTTCATCCACTGAGTGTCTTCTGCGCATTGTTTACATGACTGTCGCTGTATGATTTGCAGTTCTTCTAAAAGATACACTTGTTTCCATCTTTTCTCTTGACTCACTGTCGCTACTGAACATTTCTTACATTTTCACATAATTACGTAAGCACCAATAGAAGATTTGCCTGGTTATCAAGATAACCAAGCAAGCGTGAGAAGTAAACATGAATCTTGTTTCCCTTTCCTGGCCTTGCTCCACTTCCTCCTGGCTCTTCTGTGTCTCTACTTAGGCAATGCTATGTTTATTTGAGTGTGTGTTCTACTCCCTGTGAATGTGACCATTTTTTTTTGTATCAATGTACAATGTATACATGGCATTTAATTCCTTATCTTGGTTATGGGATATTTGTTATTTGTAAATGTTGTTTTTATTTCCTCTGATGAGTGCATGAGATGGGAGCTATACCCAAGCTGTGGGAATACATGGCTTGGACTTTGCCTGCAGTGTTTTCCTAGGCCTAGGCCTGGAAGCTTCTAGCCTCCATACAATCTAATCTTCTGCAAGCCCAAAGCTTGAAGGCTTCAGCTTCCAGCCTCCATCTGCTAACCTAGGCCTAGAATGTTCCAGCCTCTGAAACTTACTGCTGAATAAACTCACCCTTTCTAGTTCTTCCTAAATTCTAGCTGGCTAGAAAACTCAGCTGTTCTGGCTCAAAACTCCTCTCCAAGCTGACTTATTCAAACTGGCTTCTCTCTCTTCTTACTGAATTCCTCTCCTTGAAAAAACTGCCTCTGAACTCCATGAACTGAACTGCAGTGGGTGCATGAACTCAGCTGCATTCAACTGTATTGCCCTGGACTCAATTCATTCTCTCTCTGTCTCTGTCTCTGTCTCTCTGTCTCTCTGTCTCTCTGTCTCTCTCTGTCTCTGTCTGTCTCTGTCTGTCTCTGTCTCTGTCTGTCTCTGTCTGTCTCTGTCTCTCTGTCTCTGTCTCTGTCTCTGTCTCTCTCTCTCTCTCTCTCTCTCTCTCTCTCTCTCTCTCTCTCTCTCTCTCTCTCTCTCTCTCTCTCTCTCTCTTCCCCACGCACACACAAATAGCTTCTCTTTCCTGTCTGTTCTCCTGAGACTTGGGCATAGCCTATCATCTATCTCTGACTCATTCTGTCAATCTTTCTCTGATTCATCATTTTGTCTGTCCCTCAATAGACATCATCAGGATTAAAGGTGAGTGCTAATGGTGTGTGTGTGTTCCAGCTAGTGCTAATGGTGTGTCTGTGTTCCAGCTAGTGCTAAGGGTGTGTGTGTGTGCTCCAGCTAGTGCTAAGGGTGTGTCTGTATTCTAGCTAGTGCTAAGGGTGTGTGTGTATGTGTTCCAGCTAGTGCTAAGGGTGTGTGTGTGTGCTCCAGCTAGTGCTAAGGGTGTGTCTGTATTCTAGCTAGTGCTAAGGGTGTGTCTGTGTTCCAACTAGTGCTAAGGGTGTGTCTGTATTCCAGCTAGTGCTAAGGGTATGTGTGTGTTCCAGCTAGTGCTAAGGGTGTGTGTGTGTTCCAGCTAGTGCTAAGGGTGTGTCTGTATTCTAGCTAGTGCTAAGGGTGTGTCTGTATTCTAGCTAGTGCTAAGGATGTGTCTGTATTCTAGCTAGTGCTAAGGGTGTGTCTGTGTTCCAACTAGTGCTAAGGGTGTGTCTGTATTCTAGCTAGTGCTAAGGGTGTGTGTGTATGTGTTCCAGCTAGTGTTAAGGGGGTGTGTGTGTGCTCCAGCTAGTGCTAAGGGTGTGTGTGTATGTGTTCCAGCTAGTGCTAGGGTGTGTGTGTGTGTGTGTCTGAATCACACAGACCTCAGTATTTGGATGTAATCCATTGACAGAGCAGCCATGTTGCTGGATTAACATTTCTCAACAGTCATTTCTTTTGAAGATATTGTAGTTAGCAATGGAGATCCATGTTTGCAAGTGTCTGATGATACCCCAGCCATGTTCTTGGCATGTATGCCTTCATATGCAAACACCAGTACAAAGGATTCAAATATTTTCAAGCTTTGTATGATCTCCCCAAAATAATTTCTGAGGAAAGATATGTCAATTCAAATGTGTGTAGCAAATGACTTCTTATCTGTCTGTGGAGTCAAGTGCTCAGAGCCACCTCACTGGTCACGTGGGTGCAGACACTAAGGACCCTCACCAAGACTGTTGTAAATTCCCAGAAAGACAATTCACATTGGATAACAGAGTGGTTTAAATCTGTCTCTGAAGTTCATGGTTTCTGTATCTAGTCCTTGGAGAGGACCATAGTATCAAGTGTCTAAACTTGAGGGGTCGCATGTCCCCTAGTGTGGTACAGGATGAAACAATTCCTGACTGACTGTGTGAGGAGCCTGGGAAGGCAAGAGTGAAGACCGGGGGAGAGAGACGCTGGCTGTGTAGATTCCTAACTCTGAAAGACAGTGGGTCTGATCTAGGGAGGACACAGACACACTTCAGGGAAACAAACATCAAGTCACCCATCCATAGTCACATTTTCAATCTAGAAAGAAAGCAAGGTGTACTTACCTTGAAACATAGTTTGGGAGCCGTAAGGGATTGGCCTGGTGCTGCCAACTTTCAGAGTTTTCTCCCAGACTCCAAAATCACCGCTTACTGGTTTTTTCACTGAAATCAGCAGTGACCATGCTGTGTGTTTGCAGTTGTCTCAAACGGTAGTTACTGAGAATGGCTGTTTACTCTGTCCTGCTTCCTTTCAGCCCACAGACACTGGATATTGGAATACTGGACATTTTTGGCTTTGAGGAATTTCAAAAGAATGAATTTGAGCAAGTAAGTTTTTTTTTTAATATATAAAATCTTGTGAATGTTACTTGATTTTACAACTCATGGTTCCTATTAAGACATTCAAATATGGACTTAAAGCAGCATTTCCTCCCTTCAGTTCAAGTTAGCATTCCTGATGTCTTGACAATCCATTGTCCATGGTCTTGTAGCCCCCAGGAGGTTCCTGTGCCCAGAGTCATAAGTTGCAAAGTTCTTGTGAATGTTTCTAGCTGTATGTGGGCATGTAGCAGTTATCCTAGGTCAGATGATGGAGACCAAGGGCATCCTGAAAGCAGGAAACAGCACTTGGAAAGCTCAGCCTGTGTCAGTGTACAGGAGCCCTGCTGTACCTCCTGGTTCTGCTAGCACGCTCATTTCCTGTGACGTCACATAGACTGTGCTATTGGAAACCCACAGCCACCTACTGGGTTATTAGTTGTCTTTCATTCACCTTCAGTTGAGGATGCTTTTAAGAAAGATCTGATTTCTTTGAGTATCTAAATTATACTGCAGGAATAGTTTGTAAATCAAGTTAAATGTGATTAAAACTTAAATGTAAAATAAAAGCAGAAATATTACTGTGAGCTGCACAGGGGTCCTATAACTGCACAGCCAGTACTTGGAGAGAATTGAATTTGTTGTTGCTTATCTGTGGAGCTTCATATAATCTGTGAGTGATCTATTTACTTTTATTTTCTTAAATGTACAATGTGGGTATCAGTGACCCTGGACAAGGACTTGTATAGAATCCATGTGGAACCCAGTTCTGTGACTTTTAGTAGCAGAGATAGTGGGCCTAGGTGGACTGTCTGTTGTCATTCTGGCTTTGCCTACTCATGTGAATAGCTGACTTGCAAAATGAGGGATGAGTCACTGACAGTAGAGGCTGGGATGGTCAGGGTATCCCACCGTACAGTGGTCTGTCCTGTGTGAACACTGAACCAGTGTGTAGTTGACTTGGTCTTAGTCTAGAACAGCTCTTCCTCTCCTCCAGTCCAGCGTGAGGAAAGAGATCACTGCTGGGAAGTAAGACCACATAGAACATGGAATCCTTTCTTCATACTTGTTCACACCTGCCTGTATGTGTTGTTCACACCTGCCTGTATGTATTGTTCACACCTGCTTGTATGTGTTGCTCACACCTCCCTGTATGTGCTGTTCATATCTGCCCCTATGTGCTGTTCACACCTCCCTGTATGTGCTGTTCATATCTGCTCCTATGTGCTATTCACACCTCCCTGTATGTGCTGTTCATATCTGCCCATATGTGCTGTTCATACCTCCCTGTATATGCTGTTCACATCTGCCTGTATGTGTTCACACCTTACTGTATGGGTTATTTATACCTGCTTGTATGTATTATGTTGTTTATTCCTGCCTATATGTGTTACATTGTTCACACTTGCCTGTACGTGTTACACTGCTCACACCTGCCTGTAGGTGTTACATTGCTCACACCTGACTATAGGTGTTACATTGTTCACACCTGCCTGTATGTGTTGTGCAACAGGAGTAGTAAAGGAGGTGAGGAGTGGAGCAGGAAGTCCTGCACACTGCTCCTGGGTCTGCAGGCTGCTCTGTTGAACTTCTCTGCTCAGTCTTTGAGTATCAGCTGCTTTAGTTTAGAGTCCTCACATACTCACCTTACGAAATACACACAAATACAATGTATACACATGCACACACACCTCCATATATGCAATGATATCCACTGTTTACCTGTGTCCCAGTTAATGACATATAGAAATCCCAGGGGAAGGATGTCTCAGAAATTCCCATTCTGGTGACACTGGCCTCCTATACAGTTGTTCCCCACCCAGACTCAGCTCCTATGTTCAGCCTGTCTGCTCACAGATGACACACATGGCACTCATGTTGCCTCCTTATTAAAACATAGGCATTGTGCCACCATCACCTGGATCCTTCATCCTTTGTTTCTGCTGAGTATTTTAATGATGTATTTCAGAATATACTCACAGCTTGTGATTTCAGGGTACCAGGAAGGGACATTTTCCCTTCAAACCTAACAAATGAATCGATCTTTTTTTTTTCCCCCAGGGAATAAAAGTTACTTTTACTAGATTTTTCAAATTTAATCTTATAGTTGTTTATACAGTGATTTCATGCTGAGGAGGCATATTAAGTCTATGACAGTAATGTCTCCATCCCTTTAGAAAATGTTTCTGAAACAGGCTATGTTGACTCAGTCACCTTGATCCCAGTCTTTTGCTCCCAGGGCAGTAAGTGACCTGGGTTTTTTTCTTTCTTTTTTTTCTTTTTTTAATTACATTTTTATTAATTTATTCATATTACATCTTGATTGTTAGCCCTTCCCCTGTTTCCTCCCATTCTTCCCTCTCTCCCACTTCCCCCCTTCTCTCCTCCCCTATGTCTGTGATTGAGGGAGACCTCCTCCCCCTATATATGCTCTTAGAATATTGAGTCTCTTCTTGGTAAATGAATCGATCTTTTGTTTAAGTGCTGTTTTTAAGCATGGATGGGTAAAATGTCAAGATTGATTCTTAGACTTTGATTAGGAAAGAACAATTTTTAATATGTCATTTTCTTAGCATGTCTGCCTTGCTGCTATACATAGTGGTTGCTAGGAATCTTCTGGAGAGATATGATTTCTTAGTGTGAATGCAAATAGTATCTTTACCTGGAAGCAATAAATTCCAAATTTTGCATATGAACATTTTTTTTAAGGCCACTGGTTTGATTCTCTGTGGATTTCTTTGTTGCTAGCAGGACTTCCTCATTTTCCATTCCACTGCACATGTAAGCTGGCATGCCTGAGGAATCATTGCTGTATTCAGGAGCATACCTAAGGGACAGTTTGCCTTTATAAGCATCCATTCTATCCTGTTTTGAGCATATTGACTGATAGATCAGCTGCTGACTAGAATACCAACTCCAGCAGGATTGAAACTGTGTCTTGTACATAATTTTGTCTTTAACCAAATTTTATCAAAGATGTTCACAACTGAAATGTATAGAAGAGACTGGTGCAGGGGGAAGCCTCACCGTGGCTTTCTTGCTAAGGCAGGCAACAGGATGCACGCCAAGGCCCCAGCATCCCCACCCCTGAGTCCTCTGTCACTTGCCAGGTCAGCCTCATGCTATGGGGCTCTTCACCATCTCTGTGATGCAGCCACAGATTGCCCCACATTGGGTAAACAACACACAGTCATTGTCCTCAGTTCTGGAGGCTGGAAACCCAAGAGCAAAGTACCACAGCTTCCAGGTTCTGTGTCTGCTGAGGACTTCTTCTCAGGTGGGGACTCCTTCTTGTCATTACAATGTGGGATGCAAGCTGGGCATGGTGGTGCATGCCTTTAATCTCAGGTCCCAGGAGGTGGAGCCAGGCAAATCTCTGTGAGTTCGAGGCCAGCCTGATCTACAAAGAGAGTTCCAGGACAGCCAGGGCTACACAGAGAAACTCTGTCTCAAAAAAAACCAACCCCCCCCCAGAAAAACCCCCAACCAAATAAATAAACAAACAAAAATCCCAACAACAGTGTGGGATGTGAAAGCCCCTTCTATAAAAGCAGCAGTGCTGTTCACAAGGACGTGGTCCTCCTCACAGACCTCAAACTTCCAGCACCATCAGCAGTGTGATGAGATTTGGTGTAGGGAGGTAGTGGGGCTGCAGGCAACTTTGCAATGAGTGCAACTTCCTGTATTATAATGAACACAATGTTCTAGATTGTATAACTCAGCAGCGGTGTTAGATGTTTCAGTGGAGAGAAACATGTTATGGTAACCTATTACCTAATGGAAGGAAGGGAGGGAGGGAAAACAGGAAGAAGGAGAGTGGTGGGAGCAGGAGGGGGAGGAGAGCCTCCTTAATGAATATTCATGAGCTGGCCAGGAATTAGAAAACCCAAAGGCAGGAGAGCACTGTAGGAGAACCATGAGTGTCCTCTGCACAGCCCAGCAGGGGAAACATCATGTTAGCTAATATTCTTTTCAAATAAGATGCACGGAAAGTGGTGAGATGAGGAGCTGGACCTTAAAACCAACAGAAACGCACATGAATCCGCTGACAGGTGGAGAGCACAGGCCCCGTTTGTTCAGTTAAGTGTAAGAGACTGTGAGCCGATTAAGGCATGTGACACCTAGATGCCAGATTAAAATTTAAATTCCCTCCATAGTGAGGGTACAGCGAGTGCCCAAGAAGCTAAGGCACAAATACAGGTGACGCTCCTGTCAGGGATTTGAGCATGGTCAGGGGGTGGGCTGCCCCTGGAGCCAGAGTTGGAGGCCTCAGCTACAGGCTCTGATCTGAGTCTCCCTCAGCCTCGAACCTAGGGAGATGCCACTGCTCAGCTTGCCTTCATTGGCTCTGTCTTGGGGGGCAGGTGCTGTGGAGGTTGCTTTGAGAAGGCTAGTTCGCCAGTTCCCTTTGCAGGTTCTCCAAGGAGCAAGCCTTGGGACCAGTATCCTGATCAGTCCTTGACCTCCATAAGTCTGATACCCTCAGTAGGCTGACACCATCACAAGCTACCCAAGTTCACGAAGAGAACCAAAGAGAGGCCACTTCCCCCTGTGATGGGGAAAGGCTGACTCTAATTGGTCCTGTGGAAGGACCGATGATGCACAAGACTTGGTGGTGAAAAGTTTCTGTTTTAGCTGTAAGTGGCCATAGCCCGCATGTTTTTTAACCACGCACACTCCTGAAAGCTGCTGGACATCAGTATGGACCCATGTGCTGAAGGGCTGGTGGGCAGACTCACAGCAATCTTAGGTCACTTCCCACGCAGATCCAAAAGCATGCTTATGCAATGCGGCTAGCTCAGCCTTAAAGTGCTCTCTGCTCTGGGCAGCTTCATAGGCAAAAAGAAACCAATTCTTTAAATTCCTTTTATAATATCGTAGTCTGTATAAGAAGATACAGGGGCCTCTTCAGGTAAGCTGATGTATACAAGCAGTGAGCATGTAAACTGTGCACGGAATGACTCTACCTTCTCAAAACATGCTCTGTACATTCATTTACCTTATCTGGCACAGAAGCAAAGCTGCTCATCAGTTTATGATGTCACTCTTGGTGACACTCTTGATGGTTGCCCTAGAACCTGGTGTCATGTTGCTAGTAAAAACAGTCTAACCAACAGTCCGTCAGAGGCACAACCTAAGCCTGTGCCATTAGTATCTGTTGGCTAAACTCTTAACTGCTTCCCCTTACTGACTGGGATTTTTAAAAATTTCATTAAAGATAGGCTAGTAGCTGCTGTGAGGAGTGCAGAAATAACACTCCTCTTTAATAAGTTTTCTGTGCAGGTAGTTACTTTTCCACAGCCAAATTTTACACCAAATCCACTTAAAAAGCAGTCAGTTTGTTAAAATGGAAGAGGCAGGAATACCTTCCTATCGTAGCACCAGGGCCATGAAAACAAAGTGCTTCAGCACGGAGTTCATATGACCCATGTGCATATGAGAAACACGTGCTAACTTCACAGTCCCTCTTCACCTCAGCTTGATTTGGAACAACCCAGGGGACACACCTCCAGGGCCATTACCAGAAAAGTTTAACTGAGGAAGGGAAAGTCCCACCATACCTGTGGAGCAACAGCGCCCCGTGACTGAAGGCCTGGGCTGAGTTAAAAGGAGAAAGAGAAAGCCAGTAAGCGCCAGCACTCATCAGTTGCACCACACCGGCCCTGCACCCTCCTCCCACCGCGAGGCAAAACACAGGCTTCTTCCTTGTCATTGCAACAAGAAAAAGAACCAAGACAAGGAATAATAATTCACTACTGCATGTTTATTCTTCAATGATCAATATCACTACATTGAATACTAATGCTACATAGTAACGCCAGGGAAGAGAGAGCATTCTCAGGATGAACACAGTGGCTCTCTGGGAAAAGCCCTGAAGTCCAAAGGGTAAACTCGTCCTTAAGGGTGGTCTCCACACATGGTGGAAAATGCGAAGCTTCCTTAGGCTTCTCCTTTGAGTGAGATTGTTTTCTTGTCCGCTCTCTCACTCTGACTGTCTTCAGAATCCTAAGCCCTCATGGCACCAAACTGGAACTCAGGCACAGACCCGTGGGGCCTTGAATCCTGTTCTCTGTCAGCCTGCAAGTCACATCTCTACACTTCTAGCTCTGAGCGACTTTAAAAGGATAACGCATTTGGTAGAGATTATATGCCAATCTTTTCAAGCCTGTACTTGGAACTTTATATGAAAAGGGTATGCTGATTAAGCCAAATGTTTACTGCCAAAACAAAAAAATTAGGCCTTCATTGTTTTGTTTGAAAGTATGGTAAATAATGGGAAGCAATGACAGAAGCTTTGACTTAACAGGGTTTTGGTCAAAGGCGCTGTTTCTAATTCTAGAGCCTAGTTTATGCTTAGGCTGAGGCATGGTTTATAGAGTGTCCTTCAAAATCTCTAAAGATCCTTCCCCCTTGAATTAATACTTTCCCACCATGAGCTAGATATTACGTGTAGAGTATGGAGTCCATTGGGATGGAGTGACTTGGGCTGGCCGGCTGCCTCCTGAGGAGCAAGCTCTCAGAGCCAACACTTAGTGTGACTGATGGTTTTGGGCTGTGGTAACAAAATTCCTGTTCCTGGAGAATCTAGAAAAACAGAAGTTAACTGTCTCATAGTTCTCCTGGGACGCCACCTGTCAAGGTGCCCAAAGGTTCTGTATGTGGTAGAGCTGTACCCATTTCTAAGGCGCCTTCTGGACACGGCATCCCCCATGGCAGGAGGCCCTGCAGCAGGAACATCCTCAAGCCCACAGAACCCAGGCGTGTCTTCCAGACTCCGTGTTCTTATCGCATCCTCATCAGGGTGATGGATGGCTGGAGGAGACAGGAAATAGACACTCAGAGCCAGACTGTTGGGTAGGAAGCTTTAGGCGGGCTTCAGGGAGGCTGGAAGGAGACCTGCTGCCCTCAGCAGCTTCTCACAGCTTCCACTCTGTAGACAATGTACTGGTCACTGATCATCGCAGGCACACAAGGCTCCCTGGGGAAGCAGGTCTAGCAATGTGGACAACAGGAATTGTCCAGAAGAGGCAAATCAGAGACCCATCATCTCCCTGACTTCTTAAAGGCCTTGGGAATTCCTACACACGTGTGTGAGCTTAGCTTACTAATACCACATTTCTCCAGCATGTTCAGCGTGTTCTTAGAAAAGAGCTGTCAACATCTCAGACAGTTGAATATGCTGGACTTATTTGAGAAATGTCCAGTATCTGAAATTTCAACCCTCCACCCCCCCTCACATACACACAGACATGCACTCACACACACACATGCACACACACACAGATACACACACAGAGACACGCATACACTAATACATGTCACACTTTGCACATATATCTGGACTAAATGCTGAACCGAATAAATTAGCAAGTGGGCTCTATTCCTTCCCCACCGTCCATCTTGCTGGGCTCTACAGCCACCTGAAAAGCATACAAACACATCGGTGCCTGGGCTGCACTCCAATTTAATGGGGTTGGGGTCAGGCCTAGGCATCAGCCACTTTCACAAAGCTCCCATTTAATTCCAGCGAGCTTACTGTTGGATACCGGAGAGGGGGTGGTATCTCTGCCTTCTATGAGAGTCAGCTTTAATTAACGCTCCCCTTTAATTCCATGATGTACATGTCATGCACTGTTTAGTTTTGTTCCAGATAGATTTCACTGAGCAGTAAAAATGAAGGGAGAACAGTTGGTGAAAATTTACTCAAGAAATTAAGTTTGTCATTAATACGAACGATGGGCCATCTGGATAAGCAACGAGGTTCTGTCGCTGAAGAGAGATTTCAAGGAATGCGTCACTTTTATTATTAAACCTGTTGGTTCTTTTGATGTATGAAGCACGTGTTTCCATAAGAGCATATCCACGCTAATCAAGTGGCTACTCCGCAGGGACTTACACTCACCCTTCACCCACTCCCTGGCTGCTCCGAGGAATTCCTGGAAATCTAATACCCTCCCCTCATACAACTGTGCTGGGGAGATCCAAAAAGGAGACATAACAATTGTTTACATTGAAGACAGTGATCCTCTAGGTTACTGACACAGATTTGTGCTTCTAGAAACTTCTAGAACCATGAATAGTGCGCTGATTAGTTATATTTTTCTCTGATGGTGTTGTACATCCCTGCATATACACATGCACGCTCGCACACACACACACACACACACACACACACACACACATTTACACAGAGTGAAAATGAAGGCAGAATCATTGACTTTTGGCCAATCTGGGTCCCTTTTTCGCTAGTGAAGTTTCAAGGCAGTGCTAGACATGACACAGAAGGGCTACATTACTTGCCTTACTGGCATTTAATGGCAGTTTTGAAGTTTGTTCCTTAGAAAAGCTTCTGTATTTAACTGTCCCCTGGTCCCCCGTGCAGTCTAGAGACAAGGTGACACATGCCCAGTGCAGCTAAGATGAAAGGCTGACCTGGATGGTGAAACTGAGAATTCCAACCAGAGAAAATGGCACCCTTGTGAGATGGAGGCCGTAGGAAAGATTATGTTTGCGATGAAATGAATATAAACAAAACACATAGGCTTTGTTCATAGAACAAAACTGGGTGGGCATCCAGCTTTCTCCAGAAAGGTCTCTCTGTACTCTCCTCCCCCAGGAGCCCCAAGTCTTCCTAGGTCTAATGCCCTCGCTCCCCTGGATCCCCTTACCTCCCGTGGAAGCACGTACCTGCTTTCTTTCTAGAGGAAGTGGGACCAGGCCATTTCCCAGCACCAGGAAGAGCCACAGGGACAAATGCTTATTGTTGTGATAGGTGGGGAATTATATATGGAAACATATCAAAAACAGTATTAATAGAATTCATCAAATGGATATAAAAACATATGCCCATGAAAACGTGTTAATCAATGTAAGTGCATCAGTTATAACATGTAAACGTGACATATTGACTGCCATACAACAGGAATTTTTAGTTCTAGATAGAAAACCAACACTGCAAGGGCTACTATCCTTTCTGGTCATTTTGTCACAGTGTAGGAGAATTTCTGTAGATTTGAAGATCATCTACTACAGTTTATCACAAGAAGAGAATGAAAATTAGACAGGAACCACACTGCATTGCTGGTTCCGTATAGTCTCGGTAAAGCAGAAATATCTTTAAATTTGTAGCCTTTGTTTCCACCATGGCCTTCCCACGACCATTGGAACTTGCACAATCTTCTTTTTTTAAAAATGTATTAAATCTCTCTCCCTCATGTATGTGGGGGATGAGGTGTACGTGTGTGGGTGTGCACATCACCACGGTAAATTGCTAGGGGAGTTTGCGAGAGTCAGTTTTCTCTTTCTCCCGTGTGGGTCTGGGAATGGAACTCAGGTCACCAGGCATGGCAGGAGGTGCCTTAACCAGCAGGACCATTTTCCTGGCGCCTCCCTTTTCTGCATTTGGCCAACAGCTCCTTTGGACATTTCTTCTTTGCTCCTCCATAACAGTGTTTCATGGGGTGAGTGGAAAGCGGGGCGGAGGGGGATGGAGTGTCCCTGAGATTTAAAGCACAAAGCTTCTTGGATGAGTACATCCTTTGTGTGATCGACTCTCTGGAATAAGAACAGTCAGGCCAGATGACGACACCGATGGATGAAGGTGCAACTGAAGCAGAGCTTGGTGACCTGAGTGGGACGCGTCACTCTTCCTGCACTGAGACTGCGGCAAAGAGACTTGGCTGTGGAGAAACCTTCCGGCTGGCAAAGGGAAGAGGGACTCATGCGAGCACCACAGCAGAGCCTCCCTCACTGCACGTACCGCTGAGCTGGCCTGTCCCCTGGTCTTGTCAGAGCCTCACTGGTGACTGTGCTTCTTTCGTGATATACAAATCCTCAGTGGGGGTTCTAGAAGAAAAGCCCTTTCTGTGGAACCATCATGTCCATACATCGCATAGCCCTGCTGTGAAAGGAACATTTATACCCGCCACTTCCATTTTAATTATAAGAAAGATAGAGACGTCTCTGAAAATAGCCAGCAGAGGAGGAAATTTTCAAAATTTTAAGTTATCTCACTTTGTTTCAAAAATGTATTTTGTTGTGTTTTCTCAACTTTCCCTCAGTACTGAGGTAATTTTGTCACTAAGAAGTGATAACCGTCATAAAGTTATTGGCACACAGTGTTTCCCTTAAGTGCACAAAGGGGGAATGACGCTCCCCATGATGTGGCACCACTAGGACATACTGGTTTTAGCTCTATGACACATGTCTGTTCAGGGAGCACATGGAGTAGGAAGAGGGGTCTGGGAGCAGGAAGAGGGGTCTGGGAGGAGGAAGAGGGGTCTGGGAGGAGGAAGAGGGGTCTGGGAGGAGGAAGAGGGGTCTGGGAGGAGGAAGAGGGGTCTGAGAGGAGGAAGAGGGGTCTGGGAGGAGGAAGAGGGGTCTGGGAGGAGGAAGAGGGGTCTGGGAGGAGGAAGAGGGGTCTGGGAGGAGGAAGAGGGGTCTGGGAGGAGGAAGAGGGGTCTGGGAGGAGGAAGAGGGGTCTGGGAGGAGGAAGAGGGGTCTGGGAGCAGGAAGAGGGGTCTGGGAGGAGGAAGAGGGGTCTGGGAGGAGGAAGAGGGGTCTGGGAGGAAGAAGAGGGGTCTGGGAGGAGGAAGAGGGGTCTGGGAGGAGGAAGAGGGGTCTGGGAGGAGGAAGAGGGGTCTGGGAGCAGGAAGAGGGGTCTGGGAGGAGGAAGAGGGGTCTGGGAGGAGGAAGAGGGGTCTGGGAGGAGGAAGAGGGGTCAGGGAGGAGGAAGAGGGGTCTGGGAGGAGGAAGAGGGGTCAGGGAGGAGGAAGAGGGATCTGGGAGGAGGAAGAGGGGTCTGGGAGGAGGAAGAGGGGTCTGGGAGGAGGAAGAGGGGTCAGGGAGGAGGAAGAGGGATCTGGGAGGAGGAAGAGGAGTCTGGGAGGAGGAAGAGGGGTCTGGGAGGAGGAAGAGGGGTCTGGGAGGAGGAAGAGGGGTCTGGGAGGAGGAAGAGGGGTCTGGGAGGAGGAAGAGGGATCTGGGAGGAGGAAGAGGGGTCTGGGAGGAGGAAGAGGGGTCAGGGAGGAGGAAGAGGGGTCTGGGAGGAGGAAGAGGGGTCAGGGAGGAGGAAGAGGGGTCTGGGAGGAGGAAGAGGGATCTGGGAGGAGGAAGAGGGATCTGGGAGGAGGAAGAGGGGTCTGGGAGGAGGAAGAGGGGTCTGGGAGGAGGAAGAGGGGTCTGGGAGGAGGAAGAGGGGTCTGGGAGGAGGAAGAGGGGTCAGGGAGGAGGAAGAGGGATCTGGGAGGAGGAAGAGGGGTCAGGGAGGAGGAAGAGGGATCTGGGAGGAGGAAGAGGGGTCTGGGAGGAGGAAGAGGGGTCAGGGAGGAGGAAGAGGGATCTGGGAGGAGGAAGAGGGGTCAGGGAGGAGGAAGAGGGGTCTGGGAGCAGGAAGAGGGGTCTGGGAGGAGGAAGAGGGGTCAGGGAGGAGGAAGAGGGGTCAGGGAGGAGGAAGAGGGGTCAGGGAGGAGGAAGAGGGGTCTGGGAGCAGGAAGAGGGGTCTGGGAGGAGGAAGAGGGGTCTGGGAGGAGGAAGAGGGGTCTGGGAGCAGGAAGAGGGGTCAGGGAGGAGGAAGAGGGGTCTGGGAGCAGGAAGAGGGGTCTGGGAGGAGGAAGAGGGGTCAGGGAGGAGGAAGAGGGGTCAGGGAGGAGGAAGAGGGGTCTGGGAGCAGGAAGAGGGGTCTGGGAGGAGGAAGAGGGATCTGGGAGGAGGAAGAGGGGTCTGGGAGGAGGAAGAGGGGTCTGGGAGGAGGAAGAGGGGTCAGGGAGGAGGAAGAGGGGTCAGGGAGGAGGAAGAGGGGTCAGGGAGGAGGAAGAGGGGTCAGGGAGGAGGAAGAGGGGTCTGGGAGCAGGAAGAGGGGTCTGGGAGGAGGAAGAGGGGTCTGGGAGGAGGAAGAGGGGTCTGGGAGCAGGAAGAGGGGTCAGGGAGGAGGAAGAGGGGTCTGGGAGCAGGAAGAGGGGTCTGGGAGGAGGAAGAGGGGTCTGGGAGGAGGAAGAGGGGTCTGGGAGCAGGAAGAGGGGTCAGGGAGGAGGAAGAGGGGTCTGGGAGCAGGAAGAGGGGTCTGGGAGGAGGAAGAGGGGTCTGGGAGCAGGAAGAGGGGTCAGGGAGGAGGAAGAGGGGTCTGGGAGGAGGAAGAGGGGTCAGGGAGGAGGAAGAGGAGTCTGGGAGCAGGAATAGGGGTCTGGGAGGAGGAAGAGGGGTCTGGGAGGAGGAAGAGGGATCTGGGAGGAGGAAGAGGGGTCTGGGAGGAGGAAGAGGGGTCTGGGAGGAGGAAGAGGGGTCAGGGAGGAGGAAGAGGGGTCAGGGAGGAGGAAGAGGGGTCAGGGAGGAGGAAGAGGAGTCTGGGAGCAGGAAGAGGGGTCTGGGAGGAGGAAGAGGGGTCTGGGAGGAGGAAGAGGGGTCTGGGAGGAGGAAGAGGGATCTGGGAGGAGGAAGAGGGATCTGGGAGGAGGAAGAGGGGTCTGGGAGCAGGAAGAGGGGTCTGGGAGGAGGAAGAGGGGTCAGGGAGGAGGAAGAGGGGTCAGGGAGGAGGAAGAGGGGTCAGGGAGGAGGAAGAGGGGTCAGGGAGGAGGAAGAGGGGTCTGGGAGCAGGAATAGGGGTCTGGGAGGAGGAAGAGGGGTCTGGGAGGAGGAAGAGGGGTCTGGGAGGAGGAAGAGGGGTCTGGGAGGAGGAAGAGGGGTCAGGGAGGAGGAAGAGGGGTCTGGGAGGAGGAAGAGGGGTCTGGGAGCAGGAAGAGGGGTCTGGGAGGAGGAAGAGGGATCTGGGAGGAGGAAGAGGGGTCTGGGAGGAGGAAGAGGGATCTGGGAGGAGGAAGAGGGGTCTGGGAGCAGGAAGAGGGGTCTGGGAGGAGGAAGAGGGGTCTGGGAGCAGGAAGAGGGGTCTGGGAGGAGGAAGAGGGATCTGGGAGGAGGAAGAGGGGTCTGGGAGGAGGAAGAGGGGTCAGGGAGGAGGAAGAGGGGTCTGGGAGGAGGAAGAGGGATCTGGGAGGAGGAAGAGGGGTCTGGGAGGAGGAAGAGGGGTCTGGGAGGAGGAAGAGGGGTCTGGGAGGAGGAAGAGGGGTCTGGGAGGCTGGAGGCAAAGCAGAGATGATGTGGGCCGAGCTGAAAAGCACCTGTGGGAGAGTCAGGAAGAGTGACCAAGGAGAAGGAAGTCAAGAGAGGCCGAAGCTCAAGACTGGGGAGGATGTGGCCCAGGGGGAAGATGTCTGGCAAGTGTCACTGGGGTTCCAAGAACATAGCTTCTGAGAACTGAGCATTTGACTTGGGGATGTGCATCCGTGGAAACTTCCAGAAGAGTGTTAGGTAGGACCAAGATGTCTCCAGGAAGGATAAGAGGGGAAATTTCACTTGATAACAGAGACAAGCCTTTGTGCATGCATTCATTCGTTCATTCATTCATTCATTCATTAATGCAGAAGAAAGCTGCAGTTACCTGGATAAGGCCTCCACGAGATCAGGCTAGTGAAAACTTCCATGGGACAGGGCGGGGGATGGGGGAGGCTTCCAAGAACCTTCCCCTGGCTAAGGAGCTATTGGTAGTTGATAGCTGAGAGGGACAGGAAGGGAGGTGGCTATTGGTAGGAGACTCCCCCACCCCCACCCGGTGCACTAGGGCGGGCGGAGTCCTACAGGCTTGCACATATGGGCCAATTAGACCCAATGAGTTACTTTCAAAACAGGAAAAAGAGGTCATGAAATTGAAAGACATGTTTGGTGGCTCAGGGGGGGCCAGGGGGAGAAGGGGAGGAATGGATATGACCATGATACTTTTTTCACATGTAGGAAAATTTTAAAGGGTTGAAAAGTATTAAAAATAAAGCAAAAGAGAGAAAATGGGAAAGAGCCTGGAAGAAAAATGATGTTTTATTTTTATTCAAATTGATTGCTTTGCATGAGACATGGCTGCTAGCATCTGCAGTTAACCTACCCAAGACCTGTCAAAATTCCATCATGGTGGGGCACCGGTTCGTGAGGCCCCACCTCTCTCTGACTAGCTAGAGGCTGTTAATGTTTGGTGGGAGTGGGAAGTCATATTCCACAGAGCTGTAGCCACTGGTAAGTTGTCCTTATGTCAGGAAATAACCCCTCCCCCATGCTGAAAAGAAACCCTAGTTAAGGGGACCAAAAGGGGACAATTGTAGAAGAGGGAGCTGTTGAGGGTGCGGGAGGGGGTAAAGCAGGCAAGCCGGGGCGCTGGAGTTGGAGTGATGAAAATAGTATGTGTTGTGGGGGGGGGGGGAGTCATGGTGGAAGAACATATTTTAAGATAAAGAAAAAAAAAAGACTAAAACATAAAATTCTGTTTCCTTGGGAATGTCTTTTGGAAAGAGGAAAGAGGGTAATTGGAGGGTGTATTCTAATTAAGAACACTATTAGTGTGATAGTCCCCTATTCTGAGTGTAATTCCTAGAGGCCATCTATGTCCACTCTCCCCGAGGACAACGTAAGCAGTAGCAGGGTGCACAAGGCACATCCTCTTCTCCCTGGAACCCCACAGCAAGAAGGCTTTAACCTCCAGTTGCCCACCAGAGCCCAGAACATCTTCGTTTTAGATGCAGCTTTCCGTTTTCAAGTGCTGGAGACTTGATGTTTGTGTGTTGGCACCGTGGTTGCACTGGTTGTGTGTAGCATGCCCACCTCATGTTCAACATTAGGACAGTATGACCTCAGAAGTGACTGAACAAAGCTGCCTTCTAGAGCAAGCCTCACGAGTCATCCTAATGTCCCCCGGTCTCTGTGTCACTGGTGGGACACTGCACCATGAGCAGGTGGCTCTGCGTGGCTGACCATGTTATCTGATGTATTGTTCTCTTCCCTGAACAGCTCTGTGTCAACCTGACCAACGAAAAGATGCATCACTATATCCAGGAAGTGCTTTTCCTACAAGAGCAAACAGAGTGTGTACAAGAGGGAGTTGCCATGGAAACTGCCTATTCTCCTGGTAACCAGGCTGGAGTTTTAGATTTCTTCTTCCAGGTACTTACATAACATAATTAGGAACTTAATAGGATGCATGCATTCAGGTGCACTGGAGAGAGAGAATTTTCTTTCTGGAGGTCTTGCTTGTGAGGAATCCTTATACATAAGATTCTGCAGTGCCTTCACAATCCCCCAGTGGTCTTTTGAGGGGCACAGTTACTCTTGCCTGAAGGGCACTGGAAAAGTCACCACTTCATTGAAAGGACAAGAAATACCAAAATTTGATGATATGAGGATATCGACCATTTCATTTATCAAACCTAAAAGTCTCTTGGGCCAGTTACAGGAGGTCCATATACAAAATGAGCTTTAAAAGCCAATACCTGAGACCTGTGATACCGTGAAATATATTACATGTCCTGTAGTGGTCTGTGAACGTGCTAAAATTTAAATTTTGAAAAGTTGGCAGGAAAACATAAATGCGTATGTAACTTTTAGTTAAATTAATCTTTGGTCAAAATTAAGCCCAAGGGCATCAGCATGTGTTTATATTCATACTTATTATTTCTATATGCATTGAAAAGCTTTTGACTCAGTATCTTTATCCTATAAGTAAAGGTCTATTATGTAAGGCAACAAGATGACTCCGTAGTAAAGTCTCCTGTCCCCAAAGCCAGTGACCTAGGCATAGTCCTGGACACAATTAATGAAAGGACACATCCACTCCTGCCACTTGCCCTCAGACCTGCACTAGAATACCCTGGCATGCAACCATGTGAACATCCACACACACTCACACACACTCACACTCACACACACTCATACACATACTCACACTCACACACACACACTCACACACATGGTGGAAGTAGATAATAAATACATGTGATACATTTTTTTATCAAGCATGTCAACAGCAGCTCCTGTATACAACCATGGGATGGAGGACAGAGTCACCATCACCCCTAAATACTTGACGAGTGTTTCTAACAGGCACCATGTAGCTATTAGGAAGCCTCAGGGCATCACTCTCCACCTTCTGTCTCTACAAGGTAGATCTCTCTATTCTGACCATGTGTGTTTTGTTAACACTGTAGCTTACTATGATTCCTGCTACCAAGTTGTCAGGATAGGAATTCCAGCTGAGAGGCCCAAGGTGGCAGAGTGCAGCCATGGGCAAACATAAACATGTGTTAAAAGTCACAACACTCACATTCCGAGTAGCTGTGTGAATACAGTAAAATCAGAGAGCATCCTTCAGTGATGCCAGGTGGAGTGACAGAAGCAAGCTTCTGACTTTTGCTGACTTTTCAGAAGCCATCAGGACTCTTCTCCCTACTGGATGAGGAGAGCCAAGCAATTTGGTCGGTGGAGCCAAACCTTCCCAGAAAGCTGCAGAGCCTCCTGGAATCGTCAAACACAAATGCAGTGTATTCTCCTGTGAAGGACGGCAATGGGAACGTTGCGTTCAAAGGCCAAGGCCCAGCCTTCACAGTCATGCACTACGCAGGAAGGGTGAGTGGCAGGAGCACGTGATGTGCCCTGCGTACTGACGCACCAGAGGGGAGGGATCACATGCCCTGGGTACTGATGCATCAGAGGGAGGGATCACGTGCCCTGCGTACTGACCAGAGGGAAGGGAGGTTTAGCTGTTCCAGGGTGTGCTGTTAAACTCTCAACAGCTGCAAGGACACCCACAGCCACTAACATTTGCAAGCTCTTTGGTTTGAGGCAGAGCCTGGTATCTGTCTCACTGTGTGTGTGTGTGTGTGTGTGTGTGTGTGTGTGTGTGTGTGTGTGCGTGCACATGCACTTTGGGGATAGATTTCTTATGTAAACTTTGGGGTTCTGACTGTACTTGGCCTGAATGTGAGCTTTTTATTGGAGACTTTTCCTTGGTGCCTAAGAAAGCCCTCCAACCTTTCCCAGCATTCTAGTTTCTTCTTCAGAGTCTAGCCGCTGCCTGGAGGAGTATCCCAACACTCCTTGTTCTCTCATATGATAGTGTGCCAAGTCTGCGCGTCTTTGCTCTGCCGTGATTTGCCTGCCCTAACTCTCTCAGGCAAGTCTCCTCCTTAGGCCATGTATTCTAATTCCCTCAGTTTTCTTGAGTCCCTCTCACTACCACCTCCTTCCCGGGTAGACTTGAACCATCCTTCCAGGCTTCTTAATAGCACATCTATCCACGTCTTAATTAGATAATCTCTATTTTCCCTACCCAGCCCTTACTTATTATTGATGTCTTCCACTCTTACACTTATAACCACACACACATACATTCATACATACATGCATGCATGTATGCACGAGGGCACACACACACACACACGCACACACACACATGCACACACGTGTATACACATGTGCACACACAAACACACACACACTGTGCACTTTAATGAAGATGACTTAATGTATTCCAGTTCATCTCTTCCCTGCTTCCTGAGATTTCATTGTCCATCAAAAGAGGAAGAGAGATGAGCCAGGAGTGTGCGCACATGTGCACACCTAACAGTGAGATGGCCGAAGGCAAAGTAACAAAAATCAATACGCTGGAGCTATAGCAATGATTTGCCTCATAAAAGTGCAGAGATGTTCTCCAGAGGAGAGGGTACTTCAGCTAAGACTTGAATGCTGGAAATGTGAGCCACTGTACTACACAGGACTCAGTGGCACAAGACAAAAGCCACTCCCACTCTCTAGGAAGGAAACAACTCACCTTAGGAAAAGAACTCTGAGAGAGGGTAAGGTGAAATTTCAGAGGTACTCCTAACACATGCCATGAAGCTGCCTGCTGCCAGATTCATTCATTCATTCATCCATCCATTCATTCATTCATTCATTCACTGTGCCTGCAGAACAGCGGCAGACACACCCTCACGCTCAGTATCCTGCGCCTACAGAACAGCAGCAGGCACACCCTCACACTCAGTATCCAGGACACAGGGACTAGACTCAGGGTTCACCACTGCCTCACAAAAGAGAAGCTTGTGTGTGGTGGGATTACCTGGTGACCCATCAGAATGCACAGAGCTGTAGCTTCCATTGCTTCTGCCTTCAAAGCCAGGGCAAACAGTGTCAGAGAGATGGGAGCCAGAGAACGGTGAACTCCCCGGTGCAAAGCAGTCTGCAAAAGAGGCAGTTGGAGAAAGCAGTAGGGGCGAGTGGGCAGGCGCCCCCCCCCCATAACCACCTACATAGTTGGGAAAGGGTGTGAGTGTCATTGAATGTGGAAAGTAACAGTTGAGACATCTACCATTATCTATCTGGGCTGATCTGTGTGTGCCCTACTCATGGCTGCTTCCTCTCGACCCCTGGCATGTTTCCAGAGAAGTGAAGATGAAGCTCTAAAGCTGTGGGGATAGTACTGGACATATTAGGGGAGAGGCAGAGCGGGCTTTCTAATGATTGACCAGCATCCACATTGGAACAGCATCAGGGGATCAGTAGGGTGGCATTCACGGGAAGGGGACAGGAAGGCAGTGAGTGAAGGGATGTTCAAAGCATGGGTAAGAGCCCAGTAGGACCGCACAGTGGCTAATAAAGGAGGGGCTGCACTGTGTCAGCCCAAGACATGTGCGCCCAGAGAGGGGACAGTGAAGGCGCTCAGATTCAGATAGTCCAAACTGGGGGCATGGAGTTGTGAAGACGCTCAGATTCAAATAGTCCAAGCTGGGGGCATGGAGTTTAACGCAATCCCTAATTGGATGATGGGACGGAACGAGCTCACGTGTTTAAAAACATGCATCCTGACTGACAAGGTGGGAGTTAAGTGGAAGATGCCCCTGTGAAACGTTGGGTTCACGGACGTCATTAGATGCTTAGAGAGGCTTGTGGGACATGGGAAGAGATTGGCGAAAGATTCTGTGTCTTAATCCCTGAACAGTTGCTAAGTTTAAATTCTTCTTGGCCTTTTCAAAGTCCTTACAATTATAAGAATGTTCTATTGTCATCTTCAGATTTTTTAAAACTCTGCCTTCTCCACATTATACATTTTCTGAATTTGGGGGAAATGTATAAAGCTACAGTCGGGTATCATGACTTCTTCTCACTTAGGAAATTATTTCCTTAGGCACTTCCTGGAGCTCTGTAAGGCATGCACTTGAATGCCCTTATTTGTAAGTTTGTTGCGTTGTGCCTAAAGACAAAACAGACCCATAAGAGGTGCTGACTGCATTAAAAATCAGCAACAATATGGAATGCTGATATGGTTTGGAATCATAGCTTGATTATTTTGAGTTCAGATGTAATTATTTTTCTGAGCACTTAATAGCATTTCAATTTTAATTTTGTTTTTTGTAACTTTAAGGGGAAAACAGCCGACAGTTTAAATTACTAGGGAATTGTTCACAGAGTTCTTATGGAAATTAAAGAACACGGGCAGCCCGGTGATTCGCTGATGCAGAGCCAAGGCCCCTGCAGCACCGTGCATTTTCCCTTAAAAGCCTCTTTGTTTTTTAAGAGAGTTTTCCATAATTGGAGTGATTTTGTGGCTTTACAGAAATCTTTCATTTTGGTGAGATGTACTAATGAGTTATAGCCGAAAGACTCCCCAGGGACTCGTTCACACGCCACGGTGAGATTTATGTGACCTACAGCAGTATGTCGGCCCATATGCCTTTTGAACTGTCGCATGTAGCCACATGCACATACATGTTAAACCATTGCATTGAAACCAAAAGTACCAGGGACACTCTTCCATTTTGTTGATTAAGAGATACAGGGAAAGTTCACCTGCTTAAAAGCAGCATGTATTGTCAATGACCTGTAACCTTTGACCCCTAGAGATGACGCCCAAGGAGAGAGCTCAATAAACACATGTGTTCTTGACAGCATTTTCTTGACCAGATGGATAGTGTAAAATATCTTCCTTTCATCACTCTGCGCTCCTGCCCAGTGGGGCTTACTTGCTTATTTTAATGAGAATATGCTACACCCTGTGGGAGGGGTAAGTTACTGTGGAGGGTGACACTGCATTGTCCCCTGTCCCTGTCTGGATGAACTTACTTAACCTGGGAACTCTAAAGAGGAGCCTCAGGCCTGCTCAGGAAGCTTGTTTGAGGCGGAAGCTCAGAGGTCCTTTTAGGGATGTTTAAGCACCATTATCTGAATTACATCTGAAGATCTTTCCTAAACACATCTGAATGTTTCATTACCCCTAGGAGCGTGGTGCAGCTTCAAATCTCCATTACAGAGATATTTTAAAGTAAATGGGAAGAGGCTGTGCATGAAATATTAACAGGATCTCATTAATGAGCATACATTTGAATTAAAGAAGGCTTTAGGGGGGTTGGGGGCTTGGCTTCTTTTTGTTTGGTTATTTGTTTAGCCAATTTTAAATCATATATGAAGTTATCTGTTTGAGGGTTTGCTCTTAACCTGATGATTTAAGCGACAGATAAGCATTAAATCCACAAGTGTGTCTGAGTTTATTGGCTGTTAAAATTAAGGATCTTGAAGGAAAGAAGAATTACAGCTTGACAATATCAGCTCTTAGGAAAGTTGAATTTCCATTAAGGCAACTCTAACCTAACTCTAGTTGGAAATTGTGCTTTAAAGCTCCTAAATTTTGATGTGAGAAAAGGGGATGAACTATAAAGCTGGGAAGCGATCTGGGGTTAAGAGTAAAGATTAAATTAATGACATTTAAGTAAAAATTCAGTTGAGAAGTACACACCCCATACTCAGAGGACCAGATCGTCAAGCATGTGAGCTGTGCGTGCAGCCTTGCTCAGCACATGGGTCTTAGTATGTGTCTTGGGGGCCACAGTGTGAAGAGAAAAGCTGAGATTGGGTAATGGCACTCCAACAGTAGTGTGCAGAAGGCTTGGGGAATCATGTGGCCCCCAACAGGCCATGATCAGAGGGATACAGGCCACAGGCCAGTATGACCTGGGCCGCCCTGGATGAGGGAGGCAGGATGGACCTACTTGGAAGTCCCCAGAGCTCCAGCTGCCTTCTCCCTCCAGAGTCGCCGGAGCACAGACCTCTAGCTTACGGTCGCCTGAACTGTTTACTGGCTGCAGCAGCCCGAGGAAGAGAATGCAAACAGCCATTGGTTCATATGAGTTTACACACAAGAAAAGTGAAACACACTGACACGCAACTTATCTTGAGCTAAAACCCCTGCACTTCTCAATCTCTCGGTCTCCTGTATCACCTGCAAGTTCCACGTCCTCCCTCCTAAATCTGGACCATCTCTCTGGACATCAAGTTCCTGACTTAATCGATACTGTTTCAATTTGACATGCCATCACCATAACGACGCCTGATCCTCGCACAGCGAGCACATCCTTGCCTGCGTGAGCAGCACCGAGTCAGTTTTCTCTAAGTAGGCCTTTGGTAAAGGCCAATGATTCATCAAGGTCTTGCAGTTACGGGCGAAGCTGTCGGAGCTGTTGCTACAGACCACAAACTGGGTGGCTCTGCCTCCACAGGGATATATCTTCCCAGTAATGGAAGGCGGAAGTTGACACTGGCATCTGCAGGTTCCTTCTGGCCTCTCTGCCAACAGGAGGTAGTCGGTCAGTGGCTTGTCAATGCATTGCTTTCAACTCTGCCACTTTGTGTCATGTGTCACTTCCTCTTCCCATATGGATTTTGGGACCACCCTAATATAATAAGCCCCCCGTCAGAGTCTAACTAATTACACATTTAAATGTTTTCAAATAAATGTCTGTAACTCTGAGTGAAGGTGAATTTGGGAGCAACCATCAACACAACGAGTGTCTGACGGGTGGCAGGCCCCTGTCTCAGCTCACGTGGCCTCGTGTCTTCACCTCCCTGCCACCAACTGGGTCAACATGCCCAGGGCTTTCTCACCACGCTGTACAGACTCCCTGTGTGTGGAGGGAAGAGTGGGGGCATTGGTCTCCCCAGGCTGGGTCTGAAGTCTGCTCCGTAGCTATGCGAGTCTGAAGACAAGGACCCTCAGTTGTACGGCCGTGAGATCCGGAGTCTCACAGTCTCGTCTGGTGGCAGCACACGCAGGAGCGATTATTCTTACTCTCACACAGTCCCTCAGATGCACCCACCATCTCCCCTCCACAGCAGTCGGAGGCCTGCAATGTGTGTGGGCCACAAGGATAATCAGAGTTTTGAATAGACAATCTGATTAAAACTAAAGTCGGGGATCATTCAGTCACTTTTACCGGTTTTGCCCAGATGAGAACTGGTGGGGCCAATGGACTTAATGTTAGTTAAGTGGTGAAATATCTTTGTTTGGTTTGCCAAAATTTGTAAATTCTTACATCTTATCGGTGTGCGCATGCTACGTAGAGCAGGACTTGGTAACGAGTGTTTGAATCCTTGCTTTCTCCTAGCACAGGCTGATCAGTGTTAGAACAGGGATAACCACTCTGTTGTATTATGGTCTCTTACTGCTTTTCCACCACATTTTATCGACTCCCCTGAAAGATAAGTGGAGACAATTCAGTGATTTCCCCATCTATGGAAGCCATAAAATTTGCACTGAAAAAGAAAATATGCAGATGACTGCCTTAACTTATGCTAATGTGACATTCTCTTTATCCATTGACTAGACAGGCCCTATTGTGGTGAATAGCTATACCTTGATTAAAAAGAATTCTGTAAAAAACGATTAGGTTCTTTAGTGTTTGGGTTTATGACTAATATTGTGAGTGAACCCACAGGTGTGCGGGATTTTATTGTACACCCAATGATATTCTTTCAATATTATTTCCCTTAAGAAAATTAAAATCTTGCAATCCGTGTACGCACTCTGCCTTGTAATTTTATGATGAGATAAAAGTTTATGGTCCCCTGCTACGGTGCACTTATGGTTTTGAAAGCATGCATCAGGAGTCTTCCCCAGCGCCCTGCACCACATCCATAAAGAAGGAGTTGTCATCCCAGACACGTAAGCCTGCATCTGTCCTGTTTATTATTGTGATTTCCACAGGCTGTTGCTAGAATTTGTTCCTAACACGTTGCTGATGGACGTGGGGTGAGGGGAAGAAACTGTTATTGATCCACGGGCTATCTATAAAATACCTGAATGCTTTTCTTCTCCTCACAAAGGATGCATTCCCTCACTGAGCGAGCTGGGCTTCAAAGTCACCCGTTATTTAGAATTTTGCTGCCACCTGGATCTTCCTGCCAAGGGAAATCTTTACCCCGCTGACAATTCTAGTGTGTTCTAGTGGCATACTGATTAAAATCAACCTCTGCACTCCTGGCCTGTTGGCATGGGTAGTGCACGGGGACCCTTTCAGCCTGTCCAGCTTTGCAGGTACACCTGTGCCCGGAGTGACATTTATAGCTTGGGCCCTGGCCTTTGTCTCTGAAGATTTGTGGGAGACGCAATGTACCCAGGAAAACTCTGAAAGCGAACCTGTAAATCAAACGACAAAGCAGACAGGCAAATCAATGGGTGGCTACTGCTTCTTCCCTCCCCCCTTTTTCTCCAGGCAGAATCCCCAGACACAACAATCAACCCTGTCTGGTCTCAGCAAAACTGATGCTATTAAAGGGTATTTGATGAAAACATTTTGGCCCATGTGGAAAGAGCTTAATTTACAATCTGCATTTGTTCCTCTCTTGGTCAGATATTTTTAAAACTAAAAATTAGCATCAGCAGGTCCTGTTGTCTCTTCCTACATCAACTTTTCCTTTGAAGGTTGTCCTGGGTGCGTGCTCTCTCTCTCTGTCTCTGTCTCTGTCTATCTGTCTGTCTCTCTGTCTCTGTCTCTGTCTCTCTGTTTCTGTGTCTGTCTCTCTGTCTCTGTCTCTATCTGTCTCTGTCTTTCTCTGTCTCTGTCTGTCTCTGTCTCTCTCTGTCTGTCTCTGCCTGTCTGTCTGTCTGTCTGTCTCTCTCTCTCTCTCTCTCTCTCTGCCTTGCTACTGTGAAGGGCAAGTGCAGGGACTCCTGTGTTCTCTTTCTAAGTTTAGCACATCCTCTTACATTTATGGCCAGACAGAAAATTGTAAATATGAAAATATTGGCATCTTCTTGTTAATACATTTTCCTTCAAAGGAACTATACTCATTAATTTCAGCTGTGTCAAATGTAACATCCAGATATCTTGGTGTTGAGATATGCCCAGTGCCCACCATTAACCCGAACCAACAGAAAAAATTAAAACCTATTGGGAGAAATCACTTCTCAGGAGTATAGTAAAGCCTGTCATTTTTGCCACTTTTCTCAGTGCTGTGACCAAACAGCTGACAAGAAGCGACTTTAGGGAGGAAGGGCTGGCCTGAGCTCATCACCTGAGGGGTAGTTGCTCGTGCTGGGGAAAGTAGGATGGCTGTGTAGGCGTGGTAGCAAGGCCTGGCATTCTCCCAGGTGAACCGAGGCATGGAACAAGGACAGGAAGTGGGAGCAGATAATATACCCCAGCTCTGTCCCTGCCTGGGCTGCCCTTTTCCTTCAACTACTCCCTGCCTCCTCTCCAAACTGTACCATCAGCTGGGTACTAAGTATTTGAAAAATGAGCCTGTGCAGGATGTTTTATATGCAAACCTGAGTGCTCTGGGTACAGTGTGTGTGTGTGTGTGTGTGTGTGTGTATGTGTGTGTGTGTGTGTGTGTGTGTGTGTGTAACAGAACAAATGCCCCAGCCCACAAGGGATCAAGGTCCTTGCAACAGACTGAGTAGAAAGCTGCAACCATGCATGAAAAATAATAAGACACATTTGCATTTCCTGAAAATGATCATTTATTTATTTTGCTAAACCAATCTTCACATATACTCTGCTGTGATATATTGAATTCACAAGTATGTCTGTAAAGCTCTGCATTTTTATCATCTGTTAATCCTAACCACTTTGCTGAGGATGTTTTGCATCTTGTAAATAACAGGATGCAGGAAGGGGATGGAAGCATGGTGGGCGTGCAGATTTACTTCTGTGCCATAAATATTGATGATCTTCTGAGTGCCAGGCTGGTGGGCACTTACAACCCATTGTCCTGGGAAGACGGCTACCGTGATAGGTGATCCAGCTGCCTCTCTTGGGCGCTTCAGACCTTCACAGGGCTCCCTGCCACCTTCCAAGTACTCACTCTCCCTCAGCTCATTCTGAAAACAAAATCAATTAAAAAACAATAGTTTCCATATTTATACCACTTTTAGCAAAACAAGAAACCCAAGAGCAGGCTGAATGTCCCTCACCCAAAATGCTTGCGATCAAAGCATTTCCAGTTTCATCTATGTTGTTCCAGATTTTGAAATCGCTCCTAGAATTTACTTGCTGAGAAACTAGAGTATCAAAATTCAAAATCTAGTAGGGCGTGGTGGTGCACGCCTCGAATCCCAGCACTCGGGAGGCAGAGGCAGGTGGATTGCTATGAGTTTGAGGCCAGCCTGGTCTACAAAGTGAGTCTAGGACAGCCAGGGCTACACAGAGAAACCCTGTCTCGAAACAAAACAAAACACAACACCCCTAAATCTAAAATACTTTAATTTTTTGTAATTTTTGAGAATTTAATATAATGTATTTTGATGAAATTTACTCCTACCCACCCAACTTCATGATCTCTCTCTATCCCTCCCACCCACAATATATCAAAGGTCACAGCATCAAGGAAAACCGATCTTGCTTGCTCATCATCCATCAAAAGCTGACAGCTCCTCAGCTAGGGGTGGGACTTCCTTCTCAGGCCCCTCCCCATGCTGGGACGCTGTCTGGATTGAGCCAGCACAGGTCTTGTGCTGTCACAGCTGCTGTGAATTCCTATGTGTGTCCTCCCTGTTACAACTTGAAAATGCTGTTTCCTTGAAGTCATTTGCCACCTCTGGCTCTTGGAACCTTTCTGCCCACTCTTATTAGAAGATCCCTGAGCCCTACACAGAAGAGTGTGATATAGATGCCCCTTTAGGGCTGCACTTTGTCAAATCTCCCCCCCTCCCCTTCTCTCGTATATTTTCCAGTTTGTGAGTCTCTGTGTTAATTGCCATCTACAACAAAAATATGTTCATCTGATGAGGACTGAGTGATGCACTAATTTATGGACATAGCGATATGTCACTATGAGTCATTTTAATGTTGTTTCTGTTCACCAGAATAATAGTGGGGGGTTTCCCCCTAGAGCCCACGACCTATCTTGTCTCAGGTTCTTGTAATTAACAGTACCAGGTATAAGTCCCATCTTGGGGAATAGTCCTTACACACAATCAGAAAATGTTTAGTTACTCCCATCACATTTGTGCCAGTGTTACACTAGTGGGCACGTCTTGCCAGTCAGTAATAAGGCCTTCATTATTGTGGTTCATGGAATTCATGGCTGAGTGAGGTTGATGAGTTATCTCCCCTGCTCCCACCACAGCATACATAGCGCTTTCTAGCGTGATGAAAGCTAAGCAGTAGAGATGAAGATCCAAGGTGAAAAGCAGTCTGGTTTCTCCGTGTCCTGTGACAAGCATATGGTGTCTCCAGCAATAGGCTCCTTCTGTCAAGTTCTAGAGGGTAGATAAGAGCAAAGGCAAAACCTGTGATGCGTTGGTGGCCTGCAAGACCCTAGTGGCCAACAAAGAGGTAAGCCATTTGTGGCGCTGAGATTTCAAGTTTGCGTGAGGATGACCACCTTGGGGATTGTATCTGTCTGTAAAGGAGTAAAGGACTGTTTTTCCTCAAAGGCATGTCAGCTACCTCTGATGTGTCCACCTGCTTTGCTTCTCTGTTAACATCGCTGCTGACATTAAATGTGCGTATTTTGGCCCAGTCGTGAGGAGCAGACATAAGCTGTTGGCTCCTGCTGTGTGCCTTGCCTACGGCGTACACGCTAGCCTTTTGCCTAATCTGTCTCTCAGTTTGTCTCCCTTGAGTAGAAAGAAACCTCTGTTTTCCATTCTACAGATCAGATGTTCCAGGTGGCTTTAGAGCTCTTGCTCTCCAATGTGTGTGAAATCAACATTTAATTTAATTTAATTTAATTTAATTTTTTTTTTTTTGCTTGCACTGCCTTTTAACGTACGTTCAGAAAGTGCCGGCCTTCCCTGAACCCAGATGAGAACGTAAGCAGCTAAAACATTTTGCTTTAGTTTTCACTCACAGACCTGAGTTTGATTTGTCATAGTCAGAGAGCACCCGTCCATGAACGTCGAGCCTCTCTAATGCCTCAAGGGCAGAAATGCTTGTGACAGCCTCGCTCATCGTTTTGTCTTTATTTCCCTGCGGGCTCCCTTTCCCATAGACCGCCTTCTGTGGTTCCAGTGGGGCGCCAGCACACCAGCCTTCACGCAGTAGTGTCAGCTCTCTGATGGCTAAGGTGACTCCAGGCAACAGCTGCCGTATACAATGCCACAATAAACATGGGAGTACAAGGATCTCTTTGGATCTATTTTATTCCTTTTAGGTGCACACACGGCAGGAGTTGACGTGTCACGGGGTGGTTCTGTTTTAGTTTTTGTAGGGACTCTCTCCATCTTGGTTTTCCTGCTGCCTGTCCTAACTTACATTCCCATGAGCGGGGAGCGAAGGGCCTCCCTCGGCTTCCTGGTGAGTATTCATGACCTGTATTTCTGAGTCGCTCTAACTGGAATGAGATCACATCGCAACTGCGGTTTGATTTGCGTTTACCCTGCGTGAATGTGATTGAGCTCTTTTCGTATTTCTGTTGACTATGGCTTTTCTTTTCTTTGTTTCTTTCTTTCTTTCTTTTATTTTTCATGACATTGAATCAGTGACTACTCTGTAACACATCAGGCAGAAAATTAGATCATTAAGTTGAGATTAATGAACACACACACACATACACGCACATATATGCATATTAAACACAGTACAGACAGCACATAAAATGTAATATGGACTGTGATAGCAATGCATGCCAGTCACCCAAGCTCTTCACATGACATGTCCTTCATGCCTAAGCTATCACTGCAGGAAGCTTTATAGAGGAACCTTTACCTTTTAGCACTTCAACCACATGGAAATGTCGCTCTCCAGCTTAGGAACAGCTTAATTGCATAACAGTGTAATTATCGATTTGGCTTGACCTTAACATGTTGACTTACAAAGCTTGTCATGAAGGCAGTAGACAAATGATCAAAATTTAACCTAGTGTTTTGTGCGTATGTCTGTTATGGATGCTCTTCCAGTGAGGTGGGGGTTAACAGCAATGGAAAATAAGGACATCTGAGGTATGAGCAGAGAATCTGCACATGAAACCCAGGACTCCGCTGAGGACCCAGTGTGGTGATGTCAGTGCTCAGCGGCACCCCTGCATCCTAGTCCTGAGTGTGGCTGCAGCTAAGGATGTACATGGCAGCGTTAAGTGCTGCAGCTTGCGGCCCCTGCCTGCTGCTTCTTCAGTCTGCTCCCGTGATCTCTTCAGGGATGGCCGTTGTCTCTTGCCCTGCAGTCTCTTGGTAACGAGTCCACCATCTCTTTCTGTGCCACATCCCTCAGCCTTCCTGTACCCTGCTTCCATTTTCGCCTCTAAGGGGCCCGCCATCTTTGCGCAATCACTTGACTGCCCTGCCACACCATTGGCTTTGCTTCCCTGTGAGGTACACAGCTGGTACAAAGAGGTGAACTGTGGACACCAGGACCAGCGAAGACTTTAAGTCTCGGGAACTGTCAAACTAGGGAACAATCCAAGTCTTTAAAGAAGATATGTTAAAATTTCAAAGAGAATGGCATGAATTTGAAGATCTGATTGACCAGGAAATGGCAAAAACCTGGGGTTGTTAAAGAGACTTACGAGAAAAAGGAGCACCCGCCATCCAGAAGGCAGGGGCGGGGGGTCAGGGAAGAAAAGGCCCCAGTGGGCCTCGGGCTTTGGGACAAGAACTGGAAGCTGGAGCCATGGCTGCTGGGACCATGGGGTCAGGAGGCAGATTCTGCTTGGCTGAGGATAAATGCCAACCAAAGCGGTGTCCCCCAATTCTTCCCATCCTATCCCAGATTCTGGCATCACTCGATACTTCTACAAGGCCACCTGGGCATCTTTCCAGAAATGAGTAGACCAGTGACTGACTGGAGGCAAACACACAAACACACACACACACACACACACACACACACACACACACACACACACGAGGAACAAGATGATGTCCTGGCAAAACAAGGGGTGCATGCATGCAGAGGTCCAGCCCTCAAACAGGCAAAACAGTTAACACTAATGATAGATAGATCAAGACAAATAAATTACAGATTGGCAGTCTCTTGAAGAAACAATTGAAGAAGTAATTTAGCCACTCAGTATTTCCCAAAATTTTTAAATGAGAGCACTCAACTATTTAGTGTGGCTTAAAAGAAACTTTATTTTTAATTCTGACAGTCTATTTACACTTTTTGTTTGTTTGTTTGTTTTGACAGAGCCTCATATTGTAGCCCGCAGGCTGGCCTAGAACTCACTATGTAACCAAGGTTGGTCTGGAACTGACTATGCAGCTAAAGTTGGCTTTGAATTTATGACAGTCCCATTGCTTTGACCTTATGAGTGACGAATTACAAGTGTGAGCCACCATATCCCACTGGTAGTCGCATCCCAATAACCTTTGCTATCGCCACACTGAAGACAAATTGAAAATCTCAATACACGTAGGGCCACTCACACCCACCTTACCATATCCATAGGCGGCCTCTTCTCAGTCCTCACAAACACCGCACTTTTTGGTGGTTTGTGAACAATGTCTGGACAGAGGAAAAGCTGAGGCATAAGAGGCGACTCCGTTCTGCGTAGGATTCAGCCCCAGGAGTGGCTGTGGGTTGACCACGGAAAGCAGAACTGGAAACCCCCCTTGCTGGTGTCCACTTGGCCTTTATCACGCATTTACTCCTTTCGTTTTTCTCCCGCCCTGGTTCTCTGACTTTACTATACATCAGAACCGACTGGTGAGGAAGGGACAAGTGTGTTTTCCTGGCCTGCCTTCTAGAACCAGTGACTGAGGAGTTTGGGTGAGATGTGCAAGATTTGCCTTCACATGAATATATATAAATGAGGAGTTTGGCTGCTGGGAAATCTGGAAGCCCTATTTTCAGAAACACTGACTGTACCAGTCACATAGCCGGCACTTAGGCTGGGCCCTTCCCTGGCATTTGCGCCTCTCTCCCATTGGCCCCAGTGTACATGCCGGAAAAGGAGGCTACCAGGACTGGCTGATGCCTGCTCAAACCTCCTCTTAACTCCAGGCCACAGAGCAATACCTGTGTGTGCAGTAGATGAAGCCATGGCTAAGGCTCCGCCTGCCGTGCATCCTTGTTTCCTTGGTGATGAGCCACGCTCAAGCTCGACGGCCATCAGCCATCACTTTTGCATCTGCCCCAGTGTTCCATGATGTTTATTTTTGTTGTGGGTCCAGAAAACTGGGCAACTTGGTGATCTATGATTCACAGTTACCGTACCGTGTTTTTGTGTATAGGTCACACAATTTACCTTTTAATTGCATTTGCTGTGGTGTGGGAGTATTACAGTGAATATGGCTGCCTGCTGCCATGGCTCCCTGGCTGCTGCCCCCACCCCCGACTGGCACCATCAAGCAGGGTTTAGTGACTATTGCTCAAAGCCGAATCAGAGGCAAAATGTTAAGTTTTCTTTTGAGTAATTTTATTGAGCAGAATCATTCCAGAGAGAATTTTTGAATACACGACGATTTCCTTAAAGATTTTTGTTCTGGGTTGCGTGCATATAAGTTTCTCTATTACACGCATGAGGGGCACTGCTAGCCTGTCTCTCAGGCTTTAGGAGGGAGAAGTAAGGAGGCCAGCGAGGGAAGTGGAGGAGCAGCCTGGCCTTTCTCTTTTGCTTTCCCCACCTCTCTGCCTCTCATCTCCCAAACAATACAGCAGAGGAGCAGAGTGCCCTGGGCAGAACAGCTGCCTTTATAGCCCAGGAGAGCCCTCTGCCTAAAACCTGCCTCGCTGCCCCAGGTGGGTGCTGCCAGGCTGAGAACAGACGGTTTTCTGTTCCCCTGACAACCAGGCATTACGCTATGGGTGGTTTCTATGATAGATTTTTACCTGCATAGAAACCTGCTCACTTTACTGGGCTTTCTGGTTCCCTGCTTTTATACCAAATCCCAGCCGCTGGTCTCCACAGTCTCCCTAATCTTCAAGCCCCCCCCAAGTCCTCCTGATTCCCCCCAGTCCACTGCAGCTTCACTTTGTGTCTTTTCCATGTGAGTGTGTTGCCTCGCCGGCCACTCTTGCCAATGGCATCTCTTGGCCAGCCACAACTGCTGATGCCTTCCTAGGAGGTTCCTTCTGTTCAGACACAATTGTATCATAAAGGTGTAAATGAGTTTCAGCTGATAAAAAGTAAGGGATACATGAATCGCCCCATTGGTCATTGGTCTGACAGCTTGGGGTAGCCGCTGACTGGGAGTCGGAGAAGGTCCTCCAGCAGCAACAAAGTTTCCAGTTGAAGAGGTCCATGGGGATCTAGCCTGATGCTGCCATGGTGGCTGTGAGGCTGTGCCTGCCTCCCTACTCCGACATGTCAGAGGCAGACAGGAGACAGAGAAGGCTGAGTAGAAAGATCAGCTGCCCTTCTCAGTGATGCAGAGGACAACTGATGCCAAGAAGCAAAGATGCCGAAGAGCTAAGGACCCGTATCACATGCAGGGTTTCTAGGACTGCCAGCGCCCCTGAAACAGCTCACATTTTCCATTTTCCAAGAAATGTGGAAAACGCATCGGTGTAGACCATGCGCTGGATGGAACCCAGTCCTAAACTCAATCAATCCTAAAGCCTGGGAGGACAGGAGGAGGCCCCCCCACCATGATGGCAATCAACGGGAGAGGAAGTAGAAAAGGATGAAAGGAAAATCTCCAGACACTAGGAGGGTAAACACTCTCCCCTTGACACCGTGCCACTAAACAGCCCTAAATAACGCATCATGCAAAAGGGACAGATGAGAGTCTAGAGAGTTTGTGTGTATGTACGTATGTGCTTATGTGTACATATGTATATAAATAAATATATACATGAGAACTTATACATGAGAAATATAGACGTATATGTATATGGCTGAAAATAAAAGCACAGTGTATCTATCAACAGTCAGCACAGTGTATCTATCAACAGTCAGCACAGTGTATCTATTAACAGTCAGCACAGTGTATCTATCAACAGTCAGCACAGTGTATCATCTATCAACAGTCAGCACAGTGTATCTATCAACAGTCAGCACAGTGTATCTATTAACAGTCAGTCAGCACAGTGTATCTATCAACAGTCAGCACAGTGTATCTATCAACAGTCAGCACAGTGTATCATCTATCAACAGTCAGCACAGTGTATCTATCAACAGTCAGCACAGTAGAAAGGCCTTTGGTAATAGCAAATGTTCATCCACTGGGGAATAGAGAAATTCTGAAATCTAAGGTTCAGTCTCAAAAATGGAGAGATTTGTTTTGATTTTTGTTTCGTTTCATTTTTTGAGAAAAGAGACAAGGTCATGAAATTAGGTGGGTGAGTACGTGGGAAGAATCAGGAAGGAGTTGGAGGAAGGAAAAAATGTGATAAAAATATATTGTATGAAACAATTTAAACAAAAAAATGTATGGTAAAAATCAATTCAAAGTAAGGAAATGGCAGCCAGGGATATGGCTGAGCAGTTAGGAGCACTTGCTGTTCTTGGAAGAACTCTGAATGCAGTTCGCAGCCCTCGGCTGAGGTGGCTCCCAGCTATCCTTGACTCCATGTCCAGAGCATCTGCCCAGTGTCTCTGGCCTCTGTGAGCACCAGCACTTATGTGCTGACATACACACTTCTATGCATAATTTTTAAAAAATCAAAACAAATCTTTTTATTAAAAAAAAAATGACGAGTCCTTTGAATACATGGATGAAGATTAAAAAGTTTTAGTTAGGTTGACCAAAAAGGACATAAATAACCAATATCAGGAAAAAGTCAGAAAATACTTCCATGGCCCTTCCAGCAATCCAGAGGTCAAAGGGGAACACAGAGGTCAAAGGGGAACATAAGTGACTCCCACATGGTGTGGCGGCTTCACTAAAATGGACCGATTCCTCAGAAAGCTCAGCTACCTCAGCTCACCCCAGTGACGGAGATCCTCCAAGCAGGCCAGTCAAGGAAAGGAATTTAAAATTCAAAATTCCAAAAAAAGAAATCTCTTTCTTCCAGATGGCTTAACTGGAGAATTCTACCAAATGTTTAAAAGAAAATTAGTACAAACTTCATGTAGTCTGATCCAGAAAATAGAAGACAGGATGCTTTCTGATTTGCTTTACAAAGCTGGCATTACCCTGATCCCAAAACCAGAAAAAAGCTCAAACACAAAGATGTGCGCACACACAGTGGAAAACAATCCCTCAAGACCAGGTTTGGATAGCAGACTGCACTCAGCAATTTGTGATATATATATTTCTCATGGCCAGTTAATGCTTTCCAAAAGTGTAAATACTTTCAATATTTGAAAATGATTCCAGATGATCCAGAATAGGAGAAAACTCATCTAATTGTATCAGTGGAAGCCAAAAAAGAGCTTGATTCAATGCAGCGTACAGCCACAACAAGCATCCTAAGCCGGCAACTCTGGAAGAAATTGCGTTGCCCCAAAAGAGTCTTTTGCTGAGAAAGACAGCACATCCCAAGGAAGAGCATCCACAGCCACCCATTGCTACTGCAATACGCAGCAGTGGAAACTGGGTGCTTTACTCTCAAGACCAAGAGGACGGCAGCGATCCTGGCTGTCATCACTCTGTGCAGAACAGCGTTGGAGGTTCTAGTGAATCTAATGAGGCAAGAAAGGAAATAAAAGCCTGACAGATTGGAAGTTAACACACACACACACACACACACACACACACACGCACACACACCACCCATCCCTGCTTATACAGGACATAAATATCAATGTGCAAAACCACAGAGGATCCATTAGATAGAAAGAAAACCATAGCAGAAGTAAGGAGTTCAGGCAGGACACACAACATAACAGTAGCAATGAAGAGGCTATGAAATTGAGAGGAAATGTCAGGAGGAACGTGGGAAGAGTTGGAGGTGGAGAGGAATGGGGGGAGTAGATGTAAACACAACACTCATGTATGAAATCCTCAAAAAAATTTAAAAGATATAAGAAAAACATAGGAATTTGTCTATTTTAAAGTCAGCAATTGGCATTGAAATTAGACATGGTAGCACTCAGAATTACTGATAAGACAATGCTCAAATACAAGTCTCAAGTCTCAGAAATTATATATATATATATATATATATATATATATATATATATATAGAGAGAGAGAGAGAGAGAGAGAGAGAGAGAGAGGAGGGGGGGATGCAGTGAAGAATGCAAAGTGATGACAGAGCAGAAGAAGTACACCACACTCATGAATAGGAGATGGCACAGCACAGGAATGACCCGTGCCTTTCGTGCTTCCAACTGAATGCTATGCATTTCCTACAACAATTACAGCCCATGCTGTATGCGCGAATGCGTGCACATGTGTGCATGTGGGCGTGTACCTGTATATGATGGAGCATTCCTGCAGTAATGCCAGTGCCACGGAGTCAGAAGCAGGAGGCACATGAGTCAGACCTTGTATCAAAACAAGTATTTCTGTAGTCACAGAAGCATGGCTCATCTTACTGGAAATTTTACTAAGAAAAGATTCAAGCACTAAAGTAGCCATGATGATGTTTCTAAAGTGAAGTGGGAAGAATCAGCTGACTACATGTCACATGACATTTCAAATCTTTTGTTTTTAAGACAGTGGCAGAGGGCAGAAGGCGCCACCAAAGGACAAATGGACTGAGCCATTTGAGGGGGTCCATCAAAGAAAGTCTGAACGGGTAGGGCCCGTGCTGATGTAAACACCGCTCTGGTCAATCTCCCAGTTTTGATTAGGAACTTGCCATGGAAGGAAACTGGTTAGGGACACATAGAACTTACCTGTGTTATTTCTTGAAAAACCAGAGCACTTGGGGTATCCTAAAATTAAAATAGTAAGTTGTAATATTTAAAAGACATAGGGAGATGTGATTCATACCATAAAGATGTCATGGATATGTACCTTGTATATAGACTTTTATTTTACTTTTGACACTACCATCTTGTACATGGGGCACAATGATCACATTTACCTGTTTCCCTTTCTAATCCCCCTGCTTCAGCCAGCCTGCTTCTTTCCAACCGATCCCTGTGCTACCCCCAGGACCCTTTTCCTCCCTCCCTCCCTCCCTCCCTCCCTCCCTCCCTCCCTCCTTCCTTCTATTCTTATATATCTTTCTTTCCTTTTTGACCTTTTAAAATATCAGGCTCTGCTCAGGCAGTCTTGATGCTGTAGGTCCATGACTATAATGACCATGTTATATTAGAGTGAATTTGTGATGCCAATAGCAAATTCAGTCATTAGGTGGAATTAATTCTCTTCATTCAGAAATAAAATGTGGAGTCTGGTTGTATTTTAACTTTAAATACTATTTTTTAACATATGTCTTGTGTGTCTGAATACACGCTCACATCCCATACATATATGCATATATTGTGTGTGCCCTTTGCAAAGTACATAAAAACTATGCCCCAAACAGTATGTTGCAGTGCAGCCTCAGCAGCAGATAACTGTCTCTAACATCATTTTCATACTAAAATATTCCATGGAAGACAGGCAAATACTTCATTTCAGGTTTGAGATTAGAGAAAGTATTTGCATCTAAGTTTGGAGAATCCATGCCTGTCAATCATAAGTAACACCTTGGTCACTTGAATTTGTGTGTTGGCTGTTGTAGTATCCAGTGTTTAGACTGAATTGAATTCAAATCTTGTCAGTCAGGAGTTGGTTCAGAGGTTTTACAGTTGGAGGACTCTACAGAGTGTGAGTTAGTCCCTGGAAGAGGACTTAAAGGGCTTTCTAAATTTATTCTGTACAGCATAAGTAGGTAAGCCCACCTACCCTGTAATGCAATGTTTCATGCAAAAAACACTTGCCATAAGATAAACTCTACTAACCACACACTCTATGATTCCTATAAACACCAAGCCATCACAGAATACTGCTGTGTGTGCCTGTGCATGTGAGTGTGTGCATGTGCTTGTGTGTGAAGTATATCTTTCTAGGGAATCTCCATTAGGGAAACTGTGAAGTTCAGTTTTAGTAGAGATCTTAGCCTTGAGTCTGGTTCTGTAAGCCAGTATATCATGTATGACAACTTCCCAGATTTCACGACTTTATGCTGGCAAAACACGGATCTGTGTAATCTTTAGAATGACCATGCTAGGGCACAGTATTCTCACTCACAACATATCAAAGCCTCTTTTCTGTTTCACTAAAGAGTTGTCAATTGTGCCCATGGACAAGGCATTTGCTAGTTGCTGTGATGAGTGAGCTTATGAACAAACAGGAAGAGAGTCAGCTGATGAACAAACAAGAAGGAGAGTGAGCTGTTCAGGAAACAGGAAGGAGAGTGAGCTGATCAGGAAACAGGAAGGAGGGTGAGCTGATCAGGAAACAGGAAGGAGGTTGAGCTGATCAGGAAACAGGAAGGAGGGTGAGCTGATCAGGAAACAGAAAGGAGAGTGAGCTGATCAGGAAACAGGAAGAAGAATGAGCTGATCAGGAAACAGGAAGGAGAGTGAGCTGTTCAGGAAACAGGAAGAAGAATGAGCTGATCAGGAAGCAGGAAGGAGAGTGAGCTGTTCAGGAAACAGGAAGGAGAGTGAGCTGATCAGGAAACAGGAAGGAGAGTGAGCTGATCAGGAAACAGGAAGGAGGGTGAGCTCATCAGGAGACAGGAAGGAGGGTGAGCTCATCAGGAGACAGGAAGGAGATTGAACTCATCAGGAAACAGACAGACACTGCTTAGACACAATCTTATCATGGAGGTTAGAAGAGGCCAGCGTGATATAAGCCATTGACAGAAACAAGAAAAATAAATAAAAACGTGTTTACAGAAAATCAGTTAAGTCTTGGTGTGTGTGTGTGTGTGTATGTGTGTGTGTGTGTGTGTGTGTGATGTATGGAATCATTACATTCTCATGCAGAAAATAGAATGTTATAGATTAGAACTGTATAATAAAGATCCCTGAGCACCAGAATCCCAGCAGCTCTGTGTAAGTGACACTCCCATCCAACAATGGAGTTGGCAAGTTTCAGATGAGAATATAGATGTTAGAAATGAACTTTTGGTCTCCTCATTATTTCAGTTATAATAATAAGTAGTGCTTTTTACTACTAATAAGTAATACTATGAATTACTAAGAATAAAAAATGGGGGACTGAAGAGGCAAATTTGGGGTCTGTAGCCACCATCAGATGGCAAGGACAATCTTAGCAGGGACGTCATCTTGGTCATAAAAGTTCTCTACCTTAATAGTATGCAGAAGATGGAACAAAGAGCTGTTTGGAAAGGAAGTAAGAGCCAGAGATGTTCTCAAGCAGAATCCTAGCTTCTTCCTGAAAGCTACTGCGAATGAGTGAAATTAGAAATGATGTTGGGAACGTAAAGACCAGAATAAATACTCCTGACAGTTCTGGGGTGTGTGTACTGTCATGTGATGCCATTAAAAAGTGTATCAGGAAACTCTTGGCAAGCAGGGCTGGTCTGAAACCTCAGCATGGGATGGGGGGGGGGGTGCAGAGAACCCCTCCTTACAGCAAGACCTGAGGACTAGCCTGTCTGTGCGGTCACAGTAAGTGATGTGGAGTTCCAGCACCGGCTGCTACTGTCCTCAGCCTGAGGTTCAGGACCTGAGAGAAACCCAGTGAAACATCCATTTCAGAGCTCTGGAGGAGTTGGGGGATCTGAGGAGAGACTGGGAAAGTTCAGGGAGAGTGAGAAGATGCCTTAGGCTGTTAGGGCTGAGGCTGTGGCCCAAACACCTGTGTTGGAATACAGCCAAGTGTCGGCAGCAGGAACACGTGAAGCCAGGAAGAGGGTGTTGGAAGAGGGGAATTTGGACCCAATATATGGAAGGGCCCTTAGGGAATCTGGGAAACAAGCCCAAGGCAGTATATATTTTTTCAGAGGCCTTGGAGGTTGTGCCGGGAGAAGGTGAGCTCAGCTGCCATTAATTTTTTACAAATGTTTTTTGAAGAAATGACAGCCAAAGTCCTGTGGGTCTGATCAGGTGTGGATCAGCACCTAAGATTTAAAATGTAAAATTGGAACTTGGGCACATTAAGCCCAGGTGGACTCAAGTGGCTGTGAAGATGAGGTGGCCTTGCTTGGTGGCACTGGGCTGACCTCCAGAATACAGGAAGAATGGGGAAGCCAGGCTGGCTTACCTCCACATTGTGAAATTATGGGTTGAATGGTCCTTTATGATGGCAAGGAGCTGTCCAGCTTCTGACAAGGGTCTCATCTGGTCACGACCAGCCCTGCTGAGAGGCGCTTCGCTGTCGCTGATGGTGAGCAATGCCTGTCCAGTGAGATGAAAACCCACGGTGGCTTTCAAAAGGATTTTTCAGTCACCTTTTATCCTTAAGTAATTTTGCTGTTTTTCTCTCATTACAGGTAACGTATGAACTTGGTGGAGCTGTCGAGAGAAATAAAGACTCTCTTTCGCAGAACCTCCTATTCGTAATGAAAAGTAAGTTGATTTTTCTCCCCACAGTGATTTCTTGACCTTGGGACAATTTCCTGTAAAACGCACTATCACCTGAAGGGCGGTTGGAACACCATTTACTCTCCAGTGTTCTGGGTAATGAGCATGTTGCCGCGCTGTATGCTGATTGCAGCCTAATTTGGAATCCAGTGGAAACCCAAATTTGACTAAGCTTTTTAGCAGACAGACATGTAAAACACCTTTCCTGCTCAGTGTATGCATATGAAAGAGGTTGTCCGGAAAACTATTGAACATGAATGTGGCTTCTGAACTTATTTAAGCCTCAGCACGGTGAATTCCATTACTAAAGATGACTCCAGGGCACAGCTAGAGTGGTATTTTATTTTTACGTACTTTCAGTTATGAAGTATTAATGCCCTCTAAGTAGAAAGCTGATCAATGTATACATGTATAAGTACATGTATATGTATGTATATATATATATATATATATATATAAATTTATTGGCTTCTAGTTAGTGAGTTTTAATATTTTATATGCATAGACCAACTATAATTCTGTACAGTATGTAATACTATATCCTACTATATACACCATAATCAGATATGTGTGGTTCTGTCCCCTCTAATATTCTTGATAGAGTCTCTTGTAGCCTCTTAAAGGAGAGTTGATGCTAAGGCAGAGTCCTTCACAGAAGGACAACTCAGGCTTTTGTGAGGCAGCCAGATGCTTGGAACTGGAGGTCAGACATCTGCGTCACCACTGACTCAGGGAGTCACTGGCCGCGTCACAGCCTCACAGTCGTGACGCACTGTTTACACAGGGGCTCTCTTCTCTGGCCTCTCAGTCATGCAGCTATCCTGAGTTCTCCCGGCTGAGACACCGCAGAGGAACAGGAGTGGGGATGACCTCACACAGACATGTGACATGATCACCCCCTCGGGAGTCCCAACCTCACTGGGACACTCACCCTTGGTCGTCTTCCCTTTTGGTCTCCGTGTGGATGTCTGACACATGGAGCATGTTGTAGACGTTGTCACTTTGCTTTGCTTCAGTTTCCTGCAGTGGTAGAATACACATGTACATAGACTGAGAAAAGGTGACTGGGGTCATTTTACTCTTACTTGTCTCACAGATGCCTTCATCTTAAAGTCCTGTCACTGTTGTTGTTTGCACTTGTTAGTAAGTTGACTTGATTCAGAGAAACACTGGTGACCATGGCTGAGCTCTCAGCAGGAGGACCGAGTTTACAGTGTGCTGTGGTGTAGCCGCGGCTGGTGTGTGAGGCAGTGGATGCTTTCTGTGGAGGGCACAGGAGGCAGCAGGCTTTGGGAACCTACCTCTGCTGCTACAACAGGACCTCGCTATAGGCTGTGCAGAGGCACACAGCAGCGCTCACGCAGCACTCTGCATAGTCGCGCAGGCCCATGCGGTGCCCACACTCAGCCTACAGACAGCAGTTACCCACGAACCTCATCATTCTGCAAAGAAACCTGGCTGTGTTGGTGTTATGTGCATCTGCAGAGCATAATGGTGCCCTGGAAAGTAGCTATAAGGGCACATAACTGATAAACACTGGCCTCCAGTGCCGTCATCTTCACAGTAGAGAACCCAGTTGAGGAAAACAGAGGTTTAACTTTGATGAAGATAAGAGTCTGCCTTTGTGTAAGGGGGCGGGGCTACCCATCAATGCCTAAGTACAGAAGTAAATAAAACTGCCTCTTCCCAAAAATTAACTCATCCATCTCTAAGAGGCACGAGACAGGCAGGATACCAGGGAAGTCTGTTTTCTGCTGGCACTCACACAGCTGTGGCCAGCTGTGTCAGGAAGACACCAGTCCCTGTCTTGACCCCTATTAGAAGAATAATATGTATGGGTCCTGATTCCCCTCCCCTTCTCTCTCTGTCTCTCTGTCTCTGTCTCTGTGTGTGTCTCTCTCTCACACACACATACTTTAAATACATGTCATAACTGCTTAATTATTTTATCTTTAAATGGGTGATAGTTTATGCTTCTTGCTTATATTATCTTGAGGTGTTTTTAATTTATTTAATTAATTTATTCAGATTACATCTCAATTGTTATCCCATCACTTGTATCCTCCCATTCCTCCCTCCCTCCTGCTTTCACCCTATTCCCCTCCCCGAGGTCTATGACAGAGGGGGACCTCCTCCCCCACTATATGGTCATAGGTTATCAAGTATCATCTTGGTAGCCTGCTTATTCATTCTTTGAGTGCCACCAGGCCTCCCCACCAAGGGGAGGTAGTCAAATATGGGGCACCAGAATTCATGTCAGAGTCAGTCCTCACTCTCTGCTCAACTGTGGAGAATGTCCTCTCTATTGGCTAGATCTGAGTAAGGGTTCAATGTTTACTGCATGCATTGTCCTTGGTTGGTGCAGTAATTTGAGCAGGACCCCTGGGCCCAGATTCTCCCATCATGATGTTCTTCTTGTAGGTTTCTAGGGCCCTCTGGATCCTTCTATTTCCCCATTCTCCCATGCTTCTCTCACCTAGAGTCCCAATAGGATGTCCTCATATCTATCCCAATCTCCTGGTAAGTGAAGACTTTCATGGGACATGTGTCCAATTATAAGTGAGTATATACCATGTGAGTCTTTTTGCTTCTGGGTTAACTCAGTCAGGATGACCATTTCTAGTTCCATCCATTTGTCCACAAATTTCAGGATTTCCTTGTTTTTAACAGCTGAGTAGTATTCCATAGTGTAAATGTACCACAGTTTCCTTATCCATTCTCTGACTGAGGGACATTTAAGTTGTTTCCAAGTTCTGGCTATTATGACTAAGGCTGCTATGAACATGGTTGAGCATATGATCTTGTTGTGTGGTGGAATTTCTTCTGGGTATATTTCAAGGAGTGGAATAGCTGGGTCTTGAGGAAGAAAAAAATACTTTACACTTTTTTTTTTTTTTAGAATTTCCCAATGCTCTTTCCACGGATGAAGATAAATCTTGCTTCTGTCTTCACCTTGCCTTCTTTTCTTGTGTTTTCTAAAACACTTTCCTCTCCATGTCCAACTCTTCTGCGCACATCCTAGACATCAGGAAATCAATCACTGATGCCCTTCCCACAAACAGAATACATGCACATGCACGTTTGCCATTCTCCCACCATGGTCTTTTCTACTTGCCTTTCTCCATTTCTTTTCAATCACTTTGACTCCTAGGCAATGCTCCAACTTCTCAGTGCCCACCTTATTAATGATCAGTACTGAAGTGCTGCTGGTTTTGAGCAAGGGTTCAGAGTCCATTGGTGTTCCCTCCTATCAGGAGCTGGGGTCCCACAGAGATGAGGGATGCTCCGTGCTCCAGGAGGTGTTCCAGGAGGTGCTCCAGGAGGTGCCGGTCTTTGAGACTATATAAGCTGGAAGACTACATAAGCATTCTGCCCCATCAAAATAATACCCAGTGATTCTGCTTAAGTCAAGGCTTTTCTCTGAGGGCTGTGAAACCAGTTTTTTCCATAAGCAGTGGCACTCTACTCTAATGGCCCTCTTCCCCCTTTGTTAATTAGATCCTTTGTTAGTAGGATGAGCCTTGGCCATCAGACCCCAATGCAGCCAACACTCACCTCTTTTTGATGAGTTCATTGATTTTTCAGCACTTGCTGACAATGACCTTCCCAAACCTCTCCAATGTCCATCCTCCTTGTTGCCAATGTTGAGTCGGCAATTTGTTCAGGGAAAAAAATGTTCTGTCTGAAGAACTGGCAGTGACACATGCCAAAGCCTTTGTCTGGGTGAGCTCTTAATACTGTGGTGGTATTTTGGTTAGGTATGTGCCTGACATATGGATGATGTGCAGATGTGTAGATATATACTAAAAGTAACACATTTATCCCAAAACCTGCGATTTTAACTCAAAAGTCCAGAGTTCCCTCCTGACTGTCTCTTCCGCAGTCACACTGCTCTTCTCTGATAGCGCTGTCTTTGTTTGTTCACTAACATAGTGAATTGTCACTGACGATTTTAGACACACATACAGAGACTGTATATACACAGCACGTGTGTAATATGTGTGGTTTGCTCTTCTGTGTGTGGAAAAGGTAGAAACAACCCCTCCTTGTTGGTGAATACTGTGAACCGTCTGATGGCCTGAACAGAACCCTAAGTAGTTATGCAAATTATTTCAAGTTTTAATTTTTCTGTAATCTTCAAGATAAGGGCACTGCTGTTTTCACCGTGTTTTTAAAGCCACTTGAGCTCATAAAGTATCTATATATACACACCAGTAGTGAAAAGCTCCTCCCAGATTCTTAGCTGATACACACATTATTGTTTCTATGCTATTTAAAAGATTCATAATCCAACACTCGCCTGTTGGAGCTCTGGCTCCACCTTGCATAGCTGGGCAAGGTCCCGTAACTGCAGACCTTTAGATGTGAGGAGCCTGAATGGTGTCAGGCCCCCTCATCTCTGCAGATGAACTGGCTCAGAGACAGAGGACTGGTTTGGTTTGGGGGTTTTGTTTTTGTCTGTTTGTTTTTGCTACTTTACCTAATGACAGCTGCACACAAATGAGGCAGAGCCACCAGGAGTGTTTAAATCCTTCTCCATGCGAGGTCAGCGCTGGTGCAGTGTCTTCCGGCCGGGGCATTTTCTTGCAATGGGGAACTGCTACTGTCAGGTCTGAGCTGGTAAGAGTCAGTGCTGACAATCAGGACAGGAGGAATTATACTCTTTACAGAGCCATGACCCACAAGCTGAGGCTGCGAAGCTGTGATCAAGACGCAAGCCAAGGCCTGTGACAGTCACCATCTGTCAGGAGAAATGAGTGCCGGGGAGAACACTGTGGAGCCGTGGGAAAAGTAGACTCCACTGTCCACTGTGTCAGCAACGTTAGCCACACAGGGCAGGGGAGGGGCGCTTCCACAGAGAGCGAGCCCAGCGTTTGGCAGTGATTTTAATGCCACTTAAAATGTTCATCTATTTATCTTCCAGCGAGTGAAAATGTTGTGATCAGCCATTTGTTCCAGTCAAAACTGTCACAAACGGGATCGCTCATATCTTCCTACCCATCATTTAAATCCCGAGGACAAAAATCCACGCTGCTCAGTAAGAGGACGGCCTCTTCGATGGTTGGCGTAAACAAGAACTACCTAGAACTTAGCAAGGTAGGCGCTCCGCTGTCCTCCCCTCTGCCGGACTTACGTTCGCTCAGTGTGCTCTCTTCCCGCCTTACAGGCACAGGCTTCATACAGTGGTAAGGCATTTGTGTTCTAACAGCAGAAACTAAGGGAAGGATGCTGGTCTTGTTGGCGTTCTGTTGCTGGGACAAACGCCACGGCCAAGAGCAGTGCAGGGGAGGCAAGGGCTTATTCCATCCCCCACGTCTCAGTCGTCACTGGGGGAAGCCAGGGCAGGAGCCTGAAGCAGAGACCGTGAAGAAGGGCTGCTTGCCGACTCACTGTCTGGCTGGACCACTGCCTGGGGCCTACCTGGGTTTCTCACACAGCACAGCCCAAGACCACAACCACTTGTCCAAGAAGTGATGCCATTCAGTGGGCTGGACTCTCCTACATCGAGGAAGACAGTCCTGCACAGACATGTGCACAGGCCAACTGGATGAAGACAATCACTTCATTGAGACCTTTGTTATTGTTGTTGTTGTTCTTAGGGTGCCTCTAGGCTGTGTCACGTTAACAGTTATGCTAACTAGGACAGGTAGCATCTTAGGTTGTAACTGTGTAAGAAGATACAGAAAGGCTTGGTACAGAGACGATCAAGTGTGAGCAGTTTTATAGTGATAGCATTCGTTGTCTCTGTGGCATCTGTTTATTTATTTATCTTTATAGCCATCTTTTTGGATGAACATAAAGGAACTCTAGGGCAATTGGATTAAGAAGTAAATTTAGTATCCTATCCTACTAACCTGATTGTTTCCAAGGTCTGGGTGTGTAAATGATCCGTTGTCACTTCTTTATTTTTCCCCTAGACCAGACTGTTTCTACTGTGTACTTGTAGACCTTAAACTTGCTTTTGTATTATGCCAATTGTTAGTGTGTTTCTTCCACATATGTTGGACTTATGACTAAAGGCTCCACTTCTAAAAGAGAACTAAACCTCCATTCTGAGTTATTTCAACTGCTGTGGAAATGCACTGCTTTGTTTCTGAGATCACAAGAGCAGACTGCTTTACACACCTCTTCCTTATGCCTACCAAAATGTAAAAGAGGGGACACACGATTTGGGAGAGGTTGATTTTGAAAATGCAGTTCCTAAGGCAGGTTGAAACATATCTTAGCTCTCCAGTTCAAAGGAAAGCATAGTTTAAAGTGCTGCCCTTTATAATAAATGGCAGATGTGTATGTATGTGTACATATGCACTTATGTATCTGTGCATATGTATGTGTGTGTTCATGTGCATATACCTCCTCATACATATGTGTGTGGATACATGAATATGCATGTGGATGTTGTGTGAGTATGTGTATATACAAGTGGGTACATGTGTGCATATGTATGTGTGTGTGCTTCTGTACCTGTTTATACATGTGTATATATGTGCACATGTATGCATATCTATGTATGTATACATAAATATATAGGTATGTATATGTATGCATCCATATGCTTTTGTGTAATGTATATGTGTATACCCATTGTGTTTGTGCATATACCTGTATGCATGTATATGTATGTGTCTATCTGTGTACGTGTGTATGTGTGTGAGTACATGTGTGTTTGTATGTGTCTGCCTGTGTGCATTTGTGTACTTATGTTTATGTACCTGTTTGTGTGTTTGTGTGTGATGTGTGTGCAAGCATGCCTGTGTGTGCATACCTCTCTGTGTGTGCATGCCTATGTGTGCCTGTGTATATGTATATGTGTGTTTGTGTAAGTTCATATGTATACATGCCTCTGTGTGTGTGTGTGTGTGCGTGCTCACATGCTTGTGTGTGCATGTGCCCACTAGGATCAGTGGCCCTTAGGCATGTTGCAGAACTAGACTTGCAATCCCATCTCACTGCCTAGGAAAAGCCATCGCTACATTAGAAAGATGAGGCTCCCTCGTGAGAGAAGCTGGATTTCAAAGGCCTTTCATACAGACCACACACCAAAAGTAAGACGTTATCATGCACCTCTAAACTGCACATTTTCCCTCAGTTATTGAGCATCTATGACCTGGGCGTCCTCAGGCTTTTCCCCAAAGAACTGGAGAAGTGATAAAACTCACAGCAGCAAGCCACCCAGAAAGAGAAACCTTGTGCCCCACGTCCAGAGATCGAGACTTATTTTTGTCATAATTCCTGAAATGCTTTGCTTCCACTGCCCTTGCTTTTACCATCAACCTACCCCAGTCCTCATATACCTGACCCTGAGCCAGAAACATGGCATTTTACCCATTCCTTGACTTGACATGATTTGGGGCACTGCGTCCCCTTGTCAGCCACCATGACTTACTGGATAGTTCCTCCTCACAGAAGGAAATGAGCTGCCATCCTCTTGGTACCAAACAGACGCTGATTGCACCTCATCAGCTGCCGTCCGCGGAATGTTTTCTCCCACCGTGTTAGGAGAAATTATTTCAGAGCAGTGGATATGTTAGTCTACACTCTTATAATTCAGTAAGATGTAATGCGGCGTCTTTCAGCCCTTGCTGGGATTTAATTAATTACCTCCTGCCCTTTATTTCTTCACTCAACAGAGCCATTTTCACTGTCTTTTAATTTTTTCCCATTATCATTTAATCTCTGCTACATATGATATTTTTCTTTTAAGAGCCGGTTTTATTATTTATTGAAGAACACTGTCTTCTGTCAGTATTCAAGGATAAGTACCTTACTAAGCCATCCCTTTTAGTGGTTAAAAAAAAAAAGAAAGAAAGAAAGAAAGAAAGAAAGAAAAGAAAGCGGGAAAAGAAAGCTCCAGGATGCATCACGCCCACACATCTGTGTTAGATAATTGTCTTAAAGTTATGAGAGCCACGTAACAACTGTAAGAACAAAATCATAACAAAATAGCATTTAATGTGAACAGCTGGCAAATACCAGGGCACATCTATAGGTCTCTATTTACTCTGAAATTAAGCTGGGACAGGCAGGCGGTGGGTCTGGTCTAAGTAAGAACCTGCATGTGAAATATTAGCAGTGAGGACCATTGCTTTACCTACAGCTGCCCATTTCCCACGCTTGGAGTGACATCGCAAAAGTCCTTTGGTTCTGACTTTTATGTCCTTGTTTATGTATTTGCCGACAAGTGCATTAACACAAGCAGAAAAGCTTAATTTCTCTTTTTTCCTTCTAAACCAGAAGCAAATAAAACAAATATGTCTTCCTTGTCCCCCTTACAGCTGTTGAAAAAGAGGGGACCTTCCACTTTCCTACAAAGGCTGGGCCGCGGAGACCCCGTCACCACCTCAGCACACCTCACGGTTAGTGACACTCAGCTTCAGAAGCTTTCTGTTTGTCTCAGCCGCAGTGTGCCGGTGCTACCGTTTCTTTCCCCTCTCTAACAACTTGGGCGCCTTCAGAAGAAAGGCCACACACTTGCGCACATGTGCGCACCCGCACGCACGCACGCACGCATACATACACACATGCTAACCCAATGCATAATACACAAACATGTCACGGATTGCAGAGGCCACTGTTTAAACTGCTTTGTCTTCCCACCCATCATCTCTCCACGGAGTTAGCAGCTCTCTTCTCTCTCCGTAGAAATCCTTGGCCGACATCACAGGAAAGCTGCAGAGGGGTAGCCCACACTTCCTCCTTTGCATCAAGCCCAATACTTCACAGCTGCCCGGTGTATTCGATCACTTCTACGTGTCTGCCCAACTGCAGTACCTCGGCGTCCTGGGGCTGGTGAGGCTGTTCCGCTATGGCTTCCCAGTGCGCCCTTCCTTCGAGGACTTCCTGTCCAGGTCAGTCTGGAGCCGTCCTTCTGCCCCCTGTGGAGATACCACCCCGGGGCCATTTCAGCCAATACCTTTCCATTTCTTTTTTGAGCATAATGGTCAGTGGTTCTACTGTGGTGAAAAAGCAAGAGAATCTGGGAGCCAATAAAAGGTGTCAGCAGAACTTATGTGAAAGGGACCAGACTTGCTGGGGACAGGACTGTGTGGCCGTCTAGGGGCTTAGAGATTTACAAAATCACAACATACGGTATTTGCATAGCATTACTCTGACTGGCACGAATGTGGTTATTTTTTCCATTTATCCTGTATGAAGAAATGCAATTTAGATGAAGGTTACGGAGCAACACAGGTGGGAATATTTACCCCTTCTTTGTGTAAATGGAAGCTTACTGGAAGGTAGCAGGAACATCTGTTTGCGCCTCCCCCCCTTTTTTTTTCCTTATAATGATCACAGAGATGGTGAACATGGTGCAAAATATAGGTAAGGCATTTTTTATTATATGGGCCTATAGGAAAGTTTGTTGAACTCAATATTAGAGTTTTAACTAAAAAGCGCTCTATACTGACAAGGAGAATGTTAGGGAACATGGTCTTGTCTCTGCAGGGATGAGCCCACTTGCACACACCTTTACCACAGCAGTTTTCCAGGCATACTCACAGCTGCCCACAACTGTACCCGGCTCTCGGGCTGTGTATCTGCTCACAAGTATTGTGTGGTTTGTATATGTGTGTCAGGGGGCCATGTGGCTGTTTACATGTTCCAGTGTGTGTAAGTATGTGTGTAGGCCACAGGTTGACATCTGGTGCCTTCTCTCCATCACTTTCCACCTTATTTTATGAGACAGAGCCTCCCCATGAACACGGGACACACCACTTTGGAAAGACTGGCTAGCTGGCCAGCACGCCCAGGCTCCCGCTGTCCCTGCCTCCCCGGCATCCTGTGCTTTGTCTGGCTTTTTTTCGTGCATGCTGGTGACCTGAACTCACGTACTCCTGCTTGAGGAGCGTGGTGGTGTGAGTGAGAAATGCCCACCGCGGGCTCATATACCGCAACAGTTTGTCTCTTCCCTGGCTTCACTGTTTGGGGAGGTGCTGGGGCCTTTAGGAGATGGCACCTCGTCCCTGGGGAGGAAGCATGTCATAGGGGTGGGCTTTGAGAGTTTATAACTTCACCCAACTTCCAGGTCACCCTCTCTGCCTCCTGTCCCCATCATCAGGACATCTAACCCTCTGCAGCCATCAGCCAAATAAACTCCCCCTTAAGCCGTCTTCATGGTGTTTCACTCTGGCAACAGAAGAGTAACTAACATAAAAGGCAAACACCAAGGCAGCCGATCAGTCTACCCCAGCGCGTCTATTCATAAACCTTAGTCCGATTTTAAGAAATGAATGAATCAAAAATCTAAATGAAAATACTTTCAAGAAACTAGTTGATGAATATTAATTTAGCTTACATGCATATGCTAATGTTCAATCCTCCGGTCTAGAGCCTTGCCGTGACTCTGTGTCTGGGAGACGCTCACAGTCTAGTGCACAGATACACATGTGCACAGTTAAACAACAGACGGGGCTCTGTAATGGAATTTGTACCATATGTCACAGAGGCAGGGGAGGGAGGCCACGCAGAGCTGGCTCTCAGGTGAAGTTAGTATCAATAAGGTGAAGTTGTTATAATATTAATGCTTATAACTGTTTTTATAGCTTTCATAATTTATAGGGAATAATTGCCAAGTTGGGAATTATATAGGAGTAAACTAAGCCTGGATGTAGGAGTGAACTTTATTAGGCTTGAATAAAAGTGATGGGACATATTTTTGGTTATTGTTCATTAGCATGTATTGTCCCCATTTTTGCTTATTTCCTAAGTAGAAATCAAATCAGTTTTCAGAGATGTATAACATAAAAATGGGTCTATGGCCTCTTTGTTGTTAGAGGTCGGCCATCCTGTACCGTTATGCTCAAGTGGTCTTTGTGTGAATGCACCCAAAACCTGCCTACAGGTGAGTTATATTATCTGAAGAAAAACCAGAGCATCTATATGTGAGTTTAAAACTAAGAGACCCCCACCCAGACATACTGAACCCTTCAGCACGGGACCAACATGGGGTGAAACTCCAGGCTTTGTGTTGTAGCTCTAGCCACGGTCCAGTACAAAAGGCTGACTGGCAGTCCCGCCCGCAGATAAGGGAAAGCATGTTCCAGCATCCTGCCATCGCTCAAGGTCGTGGGACTAACTTTATTTCCAGCTCACAGCGTCTCCCGTACCCTAGGCAACCACACCTGAGCTTCAGGTTCCTCACACTCTGTGGCTTGAGGAGACTCTTATGAATGAGCGTCTCCAACAGCTGGCCAGAAACACTGAGGTTGGTGAAGGACGGACGGACAGAGCTTTGAAAACTCTGGTATAGTCTCTTGGGGACAATTGTTTTGTTCTGGTATCTCCCTTGAAATGCCAGTTCCTTTTTTAAGATAGCCATAACATAGACAGTGTAAGGTCTCCAGCTACCTCCAGCTCCACCTGAGACAGACATCAATTTGCCAAGCTTCTTAGGGACCCTGCCTCCTGGTTCACGGTACTCTGTGGCCCAGGAGGCAGGACTCACTCACGACAGAAGCAGTGTGTTTCTGGCATCTGCTTGTCTGCTTAGTAGGGCTGGCTTAGGAACGAGGTATCAATCATGCTCTGTCTTAAGGGACCCTTCAGAGATTCTCCAGGCAACTTTGTTTCTTCCTAATGCTTATCACAACAAGTAGACATCTGAACTGCGGTGTCCCTACAGAATAGGGTGGGTCGGGGTCACGGCTCTCTGTGTGTGGTAGTACACATCATGGTGATTTCGATTTATTTTACTTTGCCTTTTGTATTTGTATATCTCCTCATCTGAGCCTACCTTAATGAAAATAGATTATGTAATTAACCTTTTGAAATTAAATACAGGTTTTCACATCTATGCTTCTCTTAAGATAATGGTTTCTCAGGGTGAGTTAGTACCCATGGGGAGAAGGGCAGGGGCATAGGAAGGGATATGGGGAGGACTGGGAGGAGAGAAGGGATGGGCTATAATCAGGGTGTAAAGTGATTAAATAAATTAATTAATCAATGAAAAAAAAGATAATGGCTTCTAGGCAAGAACCATCTCTATTGACAATTCTTGCGGGCACCAAATAAATATCTTCAAAATTCGGACCTATAACTTGATGGTGTTGGCCTAGCATGTGTGAGGTTCAATTCCTAGCACACACACACACACACACACACACACACACACACAAATAAACAAATGTCTTCAGATAAAACCTCGCATAGGCAATTAACTGAATCCCAATTTAGAGTAAAAATTTTGAGTAACAAAAGTAATAACCATACTTTTGAATTTATATTAGATAAAGAATTTGGTTGTGTAAATGCTGTTAGTTATTCACTGTATTCCTTTTAGTGTTTTCTTATCTGAAAGAGATGTGATTTCCTCTTGTCTCTCTTTTCAATAGCTAAGCAGAAATAAAATTATTAACTTATTTCAACAGAAACGTATCTCCGTCTCTCTGAATGTGACAGAAACATTGATCTGCAGAGAGATTACTAATCTCTATGGAACTCGACTAAAGTGCAGTCAAAACAGTGATGTCCATGAGCTGACTTGACTTAATGCTCCTTGCATACTCAGACGCTCACCTGCACTCTGAAGTGACCCAGGCAAGGAACCACCATTATAAACACTTACAAAAACCCGTCGAATTGAAAGGCTTGCCATGCACAAGAGCTACGCTTACCCTGAAAGTCTCAGGTGAAAGGAGGGAGAAAGGTGTCCACATTTACAGTTCAGAAGTACGCAGTTGCTTATCTGTGCGATGTTTGTCATTTCTGAGTCCCAGTGTGGTGGTTGATTAGCAAATGCAGACAGGGGCGTCTTGGTGTGCAGGGTGGAAGTCATGGTGTCTTACTTTGCTTTCTGTTGCTCTAACAGGATGCTGTCATCAAAAGCAGCATGGGGAGGAGAGGCTTATTTTATCTTGTAGCGTATAGTTCCTCAAGAAGGGGAATCAGGACAGGACCTCACACAGGGCAGGAACCTGGAGGCAGGAGCTGACGCAGAGGCCATGGAGGGTGCTGCTCAGTGGCTTGCTCCCCATGCCGTTCTCAGCCTGCTTTTTTACATGACCCAGTCAGGACCACTTACCTAGGGATGGCTCCACCTGCAGTGGGCTGCACACTCGCATGTCGATCATTAATCAAGAAAATGCCCCAGACTTTCTTGCAGGCCGTTCGGACGGAAGCACAGCTTCTGACATGTCATCTAAGGAGCTTACCTTCACTCTCTCGTTCTTTATGGAGGTGTTTGCTTCTCGCTGCTTTGCACCTTAAGAGCGGCCTGGTGTGTGCCTTGCCTGTAGCAAGAGTGACTAATCTGACTGTCTGTTTTAAGAACTTTCCCTATTGCTGTCCAATACTTCCATTTTTGAGGCCTTTTAGCATGGCATTGTAGAGGTCACTTCTCACCAACCTACTCTGTAGACCACCACCACCAAGGGCCACCAATCCAAACTGTGCCCTACAATAGCAAAGCTTTTGTTGTGTGTGACTGGGGCTTAGCAGCAGCAGGGCTCAGCTCAAATCAGCTGTGAATTCAGTCTTTGCTTTGTCCAGGCTTCAGGACTATCTCAGACTCATAAGGCACCCTCGGTGAGCCAGAGGGAAAAGACAGGCCCATTGTTCTCTCAAATTCCCCAGAAGCAACACCCACAGGATGGAGCAAGGCCCCGCCCACAAGCAAGGCCCTGCCCAAAAGGAGACTCCATAAAACACACAGGGGAGCACGTGATCCTATCTTGTTAGTTCATCCCAAAACTTAGTGGCATAAAACAAAAGTTTATTCTTCATTCAGCTGGGATGAATGGGTACTTTCCCACAGATGTGGCCAGACAGCAGAGAGAGCTGGCACTGGGGCAGGCCTGCGTGGGTCAGATGTAAGAACATTTCTTCGGACTCATGTCTGGTTTTTTGCCATCCCACTGTGGGCAATTTCTCCTTGTTAAAAAACAAAAACAAAACAAAACAAAAACAGGCTCCCAAGGGGCAGGAAACAGAGCTTTGATCCTCCTCAGTTGAGCACAGCGAACTCTCCTTTGGTTCTGTGAGGCACAACGGTTGCAGCCGATACAGATCTTTTTAGTAGAAAAGAAGCAACTGATGTGGTAATATTGGGACACAGTGCCATATCCTTTTAAAAGGAGACCAGGGAGCATACAGAAGCAAAGGAAAGCCCTCTACGGACAGACCTCAGGTGTGACCTGACATAATTCTTACCGTCCTCCAGTTTGTACAATTAACTCCATGTGTTAGGAAGCACCATATCACCATGTGTTTATGGACTTGCAGAATAAACAGAAGGACTTAGTGAAGGTCATGTCTCACACACACACACACACACACACACACACACACACACACACACACTGAAAAAAAAAAGCTGTACAAGCATGAATTCTGAAGTTCAACACTAACACCCATGTAAAAAGCTGGGAATGGCAGGTCATGTTTGTCATCCCAGGTCTGGGGAGGTAGAGACAGGCGGATCCTTGGGGGCGTGGCAGCCAACATGACTAGCCTACTTAGAGATGACGGGGTTCAGTGCAAAGCTGGTTCAAGTGTCTTCTGGGGAATGACATCTGACCCTCTGGCTTACACACTCACATACTCATGCATCTCACGTATACTGGGGAAGGAGAAAGAGAGAGAGAGAGAGAGAGAGAGAGAGAGAGAGAGAGAGAGAGAGACTTTGAAGAACTTGTGTTGTCTGGCCCCAGCCATCCTTCTCAATGATTGCTTTAATACTCTGCGGGCTACTGACGTTATGACGCATGCTTTACAGTGTGCTGTGCCTTCGCAGTGCCCTAGGCTCAGGGATCCTCTGCTCTCCTCCTGTATTCTGCCCCCTCTTCTCCTCCTCCTTCTCAGTTCCTGTCCTCTTCCGGCATCTAGAACCCTTCGTGGTATGTGCCCGGGGGGTGTAGTGGCAGCTTCTGTAAGGGTGGCTTGCACTTGACAGTGGGTGCAGGGCACTGTCCCTGAAGAGAGAGGCTTATGCTTAGTGAGGTGGCTGTGTTTGGAAAGCACAGAGAATTTGACCAGCCCCAGGATGACTGTATTATGCTTGGCCCGGGGCATACCCGGAGCTGTGCTTTCAGACCAACCCTGGGAAAAATCCTGCCTGGAAGTAACACGAATCGTTTAGCTTGTCTAAGCCACACAGGCTGATCAAAGGCGGCACTGTGCACGAACGGAGCCATGACAGTGAGTAGGGTAGGGGACAGGATGGAAAGAAAACATGCTTAAGCTGATGGGATTCAAAGCCAAGGGCAGCAACTGTCCGATGAAATGAGCAGTCATCAGGGTTTGCAGTCTGTGCTAAAACCTTCTCAAAGTGCCCTTGTGGCAGGCAGGAGATGCCAGCCCCTTTCAACACATCTTTAATAGAAATGAGATTTATAAGCTCAGGGGATATTAAACCTGAAAGCTTTGATTGGCAAATGACGCGTTTTCTTACAAGGCAATTTTGCCAAATCTGACTGTATTCTTTGTGCTTATGTAAGATTTACTGTAATCGGGAATAAAGAAGGCCTTTAATTTTTCAATAAAATATAAACTAAGAGAGAAGCTTCTGCAAACGCCTGGAAAGTCATCCCGATGTAAGTCTAATCCAGTGAATCTTATTTATAACTTGGTTCACTGCTCAGTGGATTGTGGGTGAGCAGTTCCTCTATGATCTACTTCAGCAGTCTGCAGAGGCCCCAGCAGTGAGTACTGGAGACACTCCGGCCATGGGGTCTGCTCAGCTGAGGCCCAGGCAGTGTGGGAGTAAACAGGAGAGAGGGTGTTCAGTATCTGGACACTGCAGGATGTGTGAGCTTGGCCTCAGGGCAGCTAGCACTCAAGATAGATTTGTTTCTTTTCCAGATAGAACTGTGCAAAGTGCCCTTTTTATAAAGTGGACAGATAATGGCGGGTGAGTTGGTGCTGCTGTCTGCTTGCTTGGGTGTGAGGCTGAAGTCGAGGCCTTGGCATGCTTCGCAGACACTCTGCCACGGAGCCCACGAGGAGCGACTTCAGTGCTCACTCTTACCGTCTGGCTCAGCCCCCAATTTCTACTCTTTCAAGCTTTATTATCCCATTGAGACAATGCTCACTTGTTCATTCATCATTCATTTCTTCATTACTTATTCATTCACTCTTACCTTGTACCGAATCAGAAAGTCATTGTAGTTGGCGTAGAAGCAAGCTCGGAGCCTTGCGGTCATGGCCACTGTGTTTTGTGGAGGAGCCCTTTAGGGTGATCACTGACATTAGGCAGATAATACTCTATGTAACTACTAACTATCTTAGGGGCCAGAGCTGAAGCTCAGCGGCAGAGCACTTGCCTGGTATAGCCCAGGCCCTGGGTCCAGTCCCCAGTACCATCGGGAAAACAGCAAAGGAACACGTTGACTTGAGGTTGTCTTGGCAGGAAGTTCCTGTGCTGTGAAGATGGTTTGCGGGCAAAGTGCTTCCCGTAAAAGGGTAATGACCTGAGTCTGGATCTGCTGCACCCACATTTAAAATCAAGGCAACATATATGCCTAAGTGCTGTTCTGTGGAAAGACGGAAAAGGCGGGAGGACCCGGGGGCTCTTTGCCAGGCCAGTCTAAAGGAATCTATGAGCTTTGGGTCCCCAAAAGATGTTTGGAAAGTTAAGGTGGAGAACAGTGGAGGGAGATGCCTGGAACTGACCTCTGACCTCCACTCATACATGTATAGGCAACTGCACCCACACACATGTATACAGCATGCACACCACAGTTCCATGACAGTCAGAGACAGCAAATACCTGTTGCGTGAACTGCACTAGACTGACTGGTGCAGCTTTGTGTGCGTTTTCCTTGTTGAGCTGTGGATCTTGTGTGTGAAACATGATACTTACTGGTGCCCGTGTGAACAACTAATGAAGACCTGCTTATTGTTGCCTGAACAGTTTAAATTATTCACTTTGGCCCTAACTATTTTCCCATAGAATCCTTCACTAGATGTTGGAGGTGCTAATGGTCCTGGCCGTTATGTCTGCAGCTTAGTTAGCAATATTCCCACTTTGAAGCGAATGTTCTGAGATTTCTGGTCACACAGTAACTAACTGGACATTGATGAATTCATGCCTCTATTTTATATGAAAAAGGAAGCTGTGTTTTCTGTTTCTTTCTTTGCTTTTTGAAATTCTTAATGACCTAAATGAATTTCCCTGCTGTGCTGTGAGGCTGGAGATTAAATTGTGCAACAGGGATGTTTTTAACAACAAAAGCATCATATCACAAGAGGCGTTGTCTTGGTCTCATATTCGTGTAAAAGATCTATTCTTAAAGTATGAAAAGATCACAAATAGAAATGACCCACTTTACAGAAAACCACAAGAATACATACTGTTCTGTACTCCCAAAAGCTCCTGTCTCTTAAACCTGAACTCTTACTTCTATGATAGCTAAGTTAGCAAATATTTATATTATATGAATGAATATCATCCACTTTTACGAGTGTTTAATTTTAGCATAAAAGTCATTTGTTTTCTTACCTAGAAATTCAGTCTTACAAAAAATATTGTTTCAGAATAAAATGACTATATTTGTAAACTGTCTTTTTCTAAAGATGACCCATGTATGACTAATTTATTTAGATCTGCATAGAATCCAAATCTATGGCAATCAAATATTGAATAACTTAAAACAACCTTTAGTATACTCAGAACAGTAATACTTGCAGGATGATGAATGTTTTTAATGAGAGATGTGAAAATGAAGAATATATGTAGTGTGTGAGAGGATCAGTAGGAAAATAATTGGGGTGACGCAATCAGCCTCAACAATTGTTGAAAGGACGGAGAGGGGACCAGAGTGGCCTTTTCCAGCTTTGACCATCATGACACTAAATATCTAAGTTCCATTCACAAGCCAGAATATCAAAGGAAACACGGATGAAAGTCATCTGCTTTGTTTTGAAGGAAGGTCTATGAGGCCATCGCAAGGCTAGGGGATAGAATCTGACATTCACTCATTAGCGGCAATAAAGTAGTGATCTAACAATACAGGAAACAAAAATTACACTTTTGCTGTGTGGTTTTCATTAATGATGACCCCATTTCATTTCAAGTCTGGCCTTTATTGAATTGCCACGAAGAATATTTTAAAAGGTAACTATAACATAGGAAAACAATAAATGCGTTGAGCTTGCATTTGGTGCACGCACGTTTAGAATGACCCCACTGTCACGACCACCATCCTTTCAGTAAGTACGCCCCGCGACAGCTCAGAACATAATGGAGCACCGGTACATGCTGACCTCTGACCCTTGGGCATGCTTGGGTTGTGACTCCCAGTGAAGAGAACACACCCTGAGACTATCTCAAGTGCATTAATTATTTTTCTCATCACTGTGACAAAATGCTTGACAGGACAACTTAGGGGCGCCAGGACCTGTGTGTTCTCCTGGGGGTGTTCGTCCACTGTGGCAGGGAAGCACCAAGGTGCAAATGAGAGGCAGCTGGTGACATCGTGTCTGGGGTGGGAGGCAGAGGTGACACTGGACACTGTCTGTTCTTCACTCAGCCCTTGGAGAGTGCTGTCCCCTCACCTTATCAAACCTCTTAGGGAATGCGCTGGTACTAGTGCTGAGAGATCTGAAAATGAAGAATGTATCTGTATCTGTATCTGTATAGTGAGTGAGACACACACACACACACACACACACACACACACACACACACTGCAATGTTTGTCTCTGGGGGGATTAAAATCCAATCAGGTTAACACCAAATTGACTCATGACTCTGCCCAAGGCCTCCTCTGGCAAACGTTTCTGTGTCCTGTGTTTCCTGTGCTCGCTGACTCCCCAGCACAGGCTCTGTCTTCTCCAAATATCTGGTCCCGCTCTCTGGGAAAGGCTAACTTGCACAGCCCACATTAGATTGTTGCTTCAGGAAAGAGATGATGAGAAATCCTTTTCCCGTTCTGGCTCTGTCTTGTTAGAACAGAAACAACATTACAAATTTTGCTCTTCCAGCTGTCCTGGTGTTCTAGGGAGCACTGTTGTTTAATCACTTACTTTGTATTTTCCTGACCTCCGAGGCTGTTTCACATCCGCCCATTTGCATGTCTTTGCTGAACTTTTGTTCTGAGAATCTTCTAGTGATTTGTTGCCATGAGTTGTTTCCCCGGCAGCCAGCTCCTCCAACACTGAGTCCTGTCCTCAGTGCTGCAGAGAGCACTGTGTGCTGCTGAGTCTTCTTAAAGGTCTGTGAGAGTTTGCAGATGAAGTCGCTCGGGCCTGCAGATGTATTTGGAAGGTCGTTCAGTATGGATTCAGCTTATTCTGATATTTCAAGCTTTTTTTTTTCTTCATTTTTTGATAATTTGTAGTGTTATATTAGTTTTTGTGTTGTCTGGGGTTTCTTTCTTTCTTCCTTCCTTCCTTTCTTTCTTTTATTTTTCAAAAAAAAAACTGAGAAAAAAGAATCTCAATTGAGAAATTGCCTCCATCAGACTGCCTGTGAACAAATGTGTGTGGAAAGTTTATACATACGTGTGTGTGTGTGTGTGTGTGTGTGTGTGTGTGTGTTTCTAGTTATCTTTTGAGAATTTTATACGTTTTTGTGTTTTAATATTTTTCCTCCTTCAATTCCTCCCAGATCCTTCCTCACTTCCCTACCTATCCAACTTCACATTGCACATTTTCTTCCCTTTCTCTTAAGAAACAAAAAAGAATTTTAAAAAGCACATGTGCACACACACACAATGGAGTCTGATTTGTGTTGGCCAGCAATCCCAAAACATGGGCTCTGCCCTAGGCTGATCCACCTAGTCCCACTCAACACCACCCCCCCCCCTCCCCATGTGGGGTGTGTGTGTGTCCCTCTCTCTCTTTCTCTGTCTCTTTATTTTTCTCTCGGTCTCTCTGTCTTTCTGTCTCTTTCTCTCTGTTTCTCTGTCTCTTTCTCTCTGTCTCTGTCTCTCTCTCCCCCCCTCCCTCTCTCCCTCCCCCCTCTCTCCCCATCTCTCTCTGCCACCATTACTTGTAAATGGCTTGGCTAAGGGTAGGACACTTGCGATGATCCTTTGTACCTGTGGCTCCCACGTGCCAGAATCCAGGTGTAAGCCACCATACTTGGGTTTGTGATTTCATCCATATTGTCTTGTGTATCTGAGTTGCCTGGAATACTCCCTTGTCGTCTCTTCCCTGCCTGTGGGGCATGTGGTAATATCCTGTATTTTGTTTTTGAAGTGGGGATTAGAGCTTTCAGGGAAGAAGCTGCAACAAGCTGGCCTGACCACAGATCCCAACACACAGAAGACATTTATTCCAGGCGGCCACAGGGACAGAGGAGCAAATGGAATCGACCTAGTGACCTCAAGTCCATTTTCAGGTTACTGACCAGAAGTTTAGCTAACGCAGGAGAAGAACTGTCAAGCAGACTGCTGTGTAAGACAGTGAGGCCGTCCTGGCTAAGGTGTGGTCACTGTCTTGGCTCCAGTAGTGTAAGGTGATCAGAGAACGTACGTCCTTAATGGCTGACGGGACAAGCGCGTTCTCAAGAGACCATTGCTGTCCGCTGGGATGGGTTTGGCTTGTCCGTCGAGGCTTGGCTCTTTAGAATGATGCTGAGAATAGGAACGTGAGCTACACATGCGCCTTTAGCACTGGCCCTCCCTGGTGGGTTAGCATTACGTTCAGACGTAAGGAAAGGACCGAAAGCCGAGGAGGCCGACATACAGTGAAGACGAAGGTGCCTGGCCCTCGTGCTGCCTTTAGGTTCCTGTGAGCCAAAGGGGAAGGTCAGTATGCTTCAGCCAGCCACCTTCTACACACCGCCGTCAATGCTGGCCCGTTCCTGTTCCTTTGCCATCTAGCTAGAGTTTCATCAGTGTGTGCATTCACTCAAATATTCTGTATTGTTCCCTGTCAAATAACTGTTCACAGCCAGAACTCTCAGTGTCTTCTTCCTTCTTCCTGTGGGAGAAGCTCTGTGTCTTCCATCATAAGGTGGGTGTCTGGCTAGCAGTGTTAGTCTTTTATTCTGTTTCAACCTAAGTTTCAGTGCAGATTTCTTCCTCTTTGATTAAACAGCACAGAATGGAGGGTCGTTTCATCAATGCCCCTGTACCCTCTGTCCAGAGATCTGAGCAGCGCTGACTCCAGCACAGACACGAGTGTAAATGGAAAATGCTTCCGAAGCCTGTGCTTGAGGCTCCAGGACCAGGACCCAAAGCTGCTGTGTGCCGAGGCGGAACTGTCACACACCCATAGAAAGTCCTGTGATAAGGCCTATAAATGCTAAGCCCTGCCCTGGACTCGAACCTTCTCTCCAGCAGAAATGGTGGTCATACAGGGCGAGGACGTTTTCCTTTTCCCATCAATCTGCAAACATGACCGCGCACACAGATGCGGGCAAGGTAGGACCCTGAGAGAGGGGTGAGGAAATCCCACCCTGCAGGCTGGAGGACAGGATGCTCCTGGTGAGACTAGGAAAGTTGAGAGGGCCAGGAGAGCGAGCACTCAGCGGCTTTGTTTCCTAATGAATTCGCGGGCTGACCTCCAAGCTGCAGGTGCGTGAAGCCCATTTCGTGTTGCTTGTGGTGCCATTTAGTTTAGTTTATGTAGTTGTAGAGGGTGTTTGTCAGGGCGGTAGCGTCACAGAAAAAGTAAGCCGAAGCTCCAGAGATTTGTCCGTCTGTGTTCTGTCTTCACACATTCTCCCCCAAGAACTTGGTAGCTTTGTTGCTGGGGGCAGCCCTGATGGACCCAGCATCACCTGGGACAGCTGGCACTAGTAGTTCAATCTCACCTTCAATTTTAATAGCTAATCTTACGAAGTTAGCCACCAAAGGTTGGCATTTTCCCTCCTTCTAGTATTTCTAAGGTGTTAACCTTTACTCTTGCCTTTTCCTGAGAAGAAAACCGGCTGTGCTGTGTGCCTTCATTCCTCTGTACATGGCATACCTTTCAGTCCTGTGTGCTCTAAAGATATTTTTCTCTCTGAGTACCTTGCTTGTGATGCCTATGTGTGATGCTCTCTTGGGCTTCCCCACTCTTGGCTTTTCAGATCTTTGAGTTTTGGGATCTTACAAATTCGCAGCAATTGCATTAATAATTGTCGACCTTTTTTCTCTTTCCTCCTCTCTGCCGTCCCCTTATAAAGTACCATCTCATGGGTGGCATCCCATGCAGCCAGTGTCCGGCTCACCATGCCCTCTCGCTAGCTTTGTGCTGTTTTTTTTTTCCACAGGCATCCATGACTGTCTTGAAGCCGACCAACTACTTCCAAACTAAAGCAATCTATGCTGATTTTCTGCTTTCAGTTTTTAGTTTGCATCTCCATAAGCTCAAGCTGCATCTTTTATTAATTCTTCAAGCTTTTGATGTGGTTTCTACCCTCACAGTGTCTCCTAACTCACAAGTTTCCTTGCCCGTGTCCCATCCACGTCGGTGGATAATCTCTGTGGTTTCAATGCGTTGGCTTGCTTCTCTCTCCGGGGCTGTGTGTGTAGGATAGGCCATCGAGTGTTGGGAGTGGGCTTCATAAGGCTGACCCCTCTGCTTCTCTGGGTGCTGTAGGGTTTGGTGTGCACATGACAAGGAAGGGTGTTACTGGAGCTCTTCCTCGGAACTTCCCCTCAGCTAACTTTTCTTGTCACCATGACAAGAAGCAACTGAAGGCAGACAGGACTTGTTTTGGCTCATGGTTGCAGGGACACAGCCACCCAGAATGATGTGAAACATGGGGTGACGAGCCCTAGGCAAGGCTAGCTGCTGGGCTCTCACCTCCTCACTTCTTACTGGAACCAGAAGAGAAGACATTGGGGTCTGGAAGAGGGATAGGTCACAAGTTCTCAGACACCACCACCACCCCTGACATAACCCACTTCCTCCAGTTAGGTCCCCACCCCCTAAAGGTCACACAACCTTCCAAAATAGCACCAACATGTGGTATCAAGTTTCAAACATGAGCTTGTGGATGCACAAGGTATCAGCAGCTTCGTCACATGAGACTGTGGGTGCTCACACTGTCACTGGCATTGACACATGAGACTGTGTGTGCTCACACCACCACTGGCATTGTCACATGAGACTGTGTGTGCTCACACCACCACTGGCATTGTCACATGAGACTGTGTGTGCTCACACTATCACTGGCATTGTCACATGAGACTGTGGGTGCTCACACTATCACTGACATTGTCACATGAGACTTTGGGTGCTCACACCATCACTGGCATTGTGACATGAGATTGTGGGTGCTCACACCACCACTGGCGGTGTGATGTGAGACTTGGGTGCTCACAGCACCTCTGCCATTGTCACACGAGACTGTAGGTGCTCACATCATCACTGGCGGTATGATGTGAGACTTGGGTGCTCACAGCACCTCTGCCATTGTCACATGAGACTGTGGGTGCTCACACTGTCACTGGCATTGTCACATGAGACTTCCGGTGCTCACACCACCACTGCCATTGTCACACGAGACTGTGCATGCTCACACCATCACTGGCTTTGTCAAATGAAGTCAGAGAAGTTGTCATGAGGGTTGCACTGTTTCATTCTTCTGATACCAAACCAGTGACCACCCTACCCAGAACTTAGGCTCCCTGGACCTGTGTTGCCCAGTTGATGAGGACGGCACTACCTCTTCCCTGCTTTTCCCTGGCAGCTGTTTGCTCTAGCATCCCTGGGACTCGGGACACTCATTATATGCATGTGCTGATCAGTATCAGCCAGGACGTGAGGTGACACACTTCTCTCTCTCTCTCTCTCTCTCTCTCTCTCTCTCTCTCTCCCCCTCCCTCCCTCTCTCCCTCTCTCCCTTACCCTCTCTCCAAACCCTCACCTCTCACATCCATCTCTCCACCTTGGAGATACTTTTAGGATCAAATCCAGAGGGAAGGCTGGAAATGCTCCCATGATGCAAGCTGAGACATTTGGGCTGACTTTCCTTGCTTTCTGTCTCTAGATCACTGGCTTCAGGACTTTTTCCATTGTCCCGAGGGACACAGCTTGACATTTGTTGTGTGTTGTGTGGAATAGAGAGTGTGAACCTGGCTTGCTTTGTTCTGATCCAGGAGATACACCTTCGGGTGCTGTCTGTGAGGGCATCTCCAGGTCGGTTTACTGAGCATATGGACTCCCTGATGTAGGTAGCACCTCATGAAGGCTAGGGTCGTGTACAAAACAAAATGGAGAAGAGAGAAAGCCAGATAAGTCCTACTGTTTCTCCCTCTTTTCTAACTGTGGGTGCACTGCAGCCACTGTGGGTGCAATGTGGCCACTGTGAGTGCAATGTGGTCACTGTGGGCCCTTGCTGCCATGCCTTCCCACTGGGGGAGATGGCTTGACTGGAGCTATGGGTCAAAATGAACCTCATTCTCTCGTTTATTATTGCTGGATAATTGGACACAATAGTGAGACTATTAATGAATTAATACAGAGGTTAATCCTGATGGCTGCTGCTCTATCCCTACAATGTCTGTCTCCTGTTGGATGGACAAGTCACCAGCTCATTGATCCTGGGATAGAGTCTGAATCTCTGTAACCTAATCTCACCGAAATCCTCCCTCCACTGATCTCACAGAAGTCCTCCTGAACTGATCTCACTGAAGTCCTCCCTACACTGATCTCACAGAAGTCCTCCTGAACTGATCTCACTGAAGTCCTCCCTACACAGATCTCACAGAAGTCCTCCCTACATTGAAGCTTTGTTTGAGCATTTGCATTAAGTTAATTTTTGTGAATGTAGAGAATACACTTCTCGCCTCTGATTATTCAGATTATATACACTAGCTTTTTCTAAACAGATTTATGTGTCTGTATAAAAATTAGCATAGAGCAGCTGGTATTTTATAAAGCGACAATGCTAGACATGGGCTTTGGACAGGAAGTGGAGGCGAGCACTAGATTTGTTTAAATGTGCACAGGATTTAATGAAGTTAAAATTAAGCAGACTAGACATTGTCCAGGAAGCCGGTGACTGTCAGTCTATTCTCAGAGAAATCTGGGTTGAGGGTTTCAGTCACCAAGTGGTCAGAGTCGTTTCCTTCTATGCTCAGCTCTGAGCAGAACTCTGAGCCCCTCACCCAACCTCCCTAGCAGAGTGCCTTGGCTTAACATGTGCCACCTGCTTTGCTTACAATAGAATTTAATGACATTTCCGCTCCCTCACTGGTGGCTTGCCACTGTTTCAGCCTAAGAAGCCACGATGTGTTAAAATGTCTTAAGGAATGTCAGAAATTCATAAGTAAATAGAGTAGGAAGCTGTGATTTTATTAAATAAAATATTGTTTGAGAACTCCGTACATGCAAGCAATACAGCATGTTTTTTAACACGTACACCTCCATCCCATCCCCTCCAGTTTCTCCATTAGCCTCACCTGCAAGGTACTTTAAAAAAAAAACCAATAAAAATAAAAATAAAAATAAAACCCCTGCAGTCCACTTGATGTTGCCTGCATATGCAGTGCTGCCGGGCCAGTTCTCGAGTCTGTCGCTGATATTTCTTATGCAATCTTCACAGGGAAAATTGCCTGCCACAACCCCCCAGTACCTGTCCCCTTAACAACAATGCCCACAAACTAATATTAAAATGAAGACCCTTGTCACACAACATTGGCATCCAAAGCCAGTGACCAGGGAAACTGTACAAAATTGCATGCTAGCACTAATTCCTGCATTTTAAACAGAGAACACTGAAATAGACGTGTCTTGGTAATTCTCACACAAAATTTAGTTGTCTAATGATTTAGTTCGGGTCTCTATTGTGTGATAAAATACCATGGCCAAAGGCAGCTCAAGAAAGATCGGGATTCTGTCATCTTCCGTCTCCACATCTCAGCCCAGCACTGAAGGAAGTCAGGGCAAGAACGCAAGGAGGAATCTGAGGTTCTAACTGAAGCAGAAGCACACAGGGGTCACTCCTTACCAGCCCGGCCCCCGTGGCTTGGTCGGCCATGGCGTTTGTGTACACCCTAGGACCAGGCGCAGTACGCTGTGCCCACCCACACCCATCATTAATCAAGGCCATGCGCTCCGGTTCGCCCGAGGGCCAGTCTCCATCGGAGGCTCTCCCTCCTGGAATTACTCTAACTCGCGTCAGGATGACAAGCTAAACAGGACTGCAGTATAGGAAGCCTTGGCCTGGCGCTGCAGACACTTTCCCAGCGTGATTCACAGGAGGAGCTATCGCCCAGAATGGGAGCAGTCGTAAATAAAACCAAGCAAAGTGCAACACTGTTTCATTCCTCTCCATCCCTGTGGTTTAAAGGCCTTTTATTTCTTGCCCTAACTCCTTCCCCAGTGGTCTCTTCAGGCATGAAACGTTGGACTTGCCGTCATTGTCATACACGTTATCAATTGTGAGCGCTGTGCCTAAGTATGGCCAATACTGCTGCCGGCAGGGAAGGGGCTGCGGTGAACCAGGCTGGTGATGTAGACCCGAGAGACCAAGGAATCTCCAGGTAGACTGAAGTCCAATGCCAGGATGGATGGGAAGACCGGGATGGGAGACTCTGTGGCTTTGAGGACTCCTGTGGAGATCTGGCTTGTGCACCTCTTGGGCTTTCAGAGTATCCGTGAAAAGTGTGAGAAATGATCACCATGTTTGTCACGCGTGAGCTAAGTCATGGGTTTACATGTGGCCGCTTTAGCCTTGAGTGTGTTTGAGGTGCTGAGGAAAGGAGGAGGATGAAAAGAGCAGAGGCTGAAGGACACTGGCGTGGTAGGGATGGAGACCGCCCTCCTCAAGGGTGTGTGGAATGCTTGGTTCCCAGCTAGTGACAGGATTTTAGAAGGATGTGGAGCTGCTCGGAGGTGGGGCCCAGCTGCAGGAAGTAGATCAGTGGGAAATGTCCTTGTGGGGTTTGTCGTGCTCTGACTTCTTCCTGGACCCCTTCTCGTTGTTTCCTGGTGGCGACTGTGTGAAGAGCCTTCCCCACCACACACTTTTGCTGCCATAACATTCTGCCAGAGCCTGGGGGACCAAGCAACCCTGAACTGAACCTCGGACCCCAGGCATCAGAAAGTAACCTTTGTCCTGTATGTTGTTTGTGCCAGATAATTTTGTGACAGTGTCAAGAAACGTGGCTAATGTGAACATGGACCTATAGTAGGGGGAAGTGGGCAATGGTACCTATGAGGGGAACAATCTAGAGATGGAGAAGAAGTCAAGATTAAGAATGTGTGTGTCGGGGTGGGGGGAGGGCAATCTCGAAGACGATATTGGTAACAGAACATCAAGTTTTATGGGAGCAGAACATGTGGTGGGGACCTTGGAATGCTGTTACTACCGTGACTTAAGAAAGGCTCTCTCTCCTGTACACCTGGGGTGTGTTCACAAGGGGTTGTGTACATGAGACAGAGCGCCTGCTGCCCGCAGGGAAGTGGGGTGTTCTGACAGGACGACCTGACTGCTGTCTGACTGCCACTCAGAATCTCTCCCTTCCCTTGTAAGGGTCTCGGTTACCACAGGCTGTCCTGTTGAGGTGTGATTTCAACCGGACAGAATCACAACTGACATAGAAATGGATGAGGAGTACATCTTAATATTTTTTTTTTTGTAAAGAGCAAACACCTAAGTTGTTTATGCCAGTCCAAATGAAAATTTAACTTACAAAGGCTTTTATTTGCTGGTAACAATTTACTGGCCCCGCCCAGGGAAGATGTCACCTGCATTGCTGTGGACAGGGCTTCCTTGGTTTTCCACAGCTCAAGTTCCCTGCAACAGGGCTATGAAAGGACCTAGTCAAGGCAACCAAACTCACACCTCCACAGGACACATTAACTCCCAGAGGGCTCTGGAGGCCCAGCTTTCAGCTGAAAAGGCTCCCAGGTAGGCTAGGTTTTGCTCACTGTGGCTTGTGATCCCAAGAAATGTTCATCTTGAGGAGTAATTATTAAAAGAAATGAAATGGAGACAGAAACAACAGGGCTAGGTGGTAAGGCTTGACAAAGAGATGAGGTATGCTAATGAGCATCCAGAGACCTCTTATGTAGTAATTCTTTCAGGGTCCTAGTCAGTGTCGATTTTAACCATGTTTATTTTATTTCTGGGTGTTGTTGTTGTTGTCTTGAGACATTCCAGGGCTGGGAAATAGTTCAGCCAGCTTAAAGTACTTGTCCTTCAAGCATGAGGTTCTAAGTTTGATCCCCCAGAACCCATATTTTAAAAGCCGGGTGTGATATACATCAGTGGCCCAAGCATTGCTCACTGGGAGCAGCAGCATCCAGGCCCTTGAGGGCCACTCAGCCTCTTGTAGATCTCAGGCCAGTGAGAGACCCTGTCAGGCGGGAACAGGCAGATGGCTCTTTGGTTGTCCTCTGGTCTTTACCACATGTTACACATACACATGCGCATGTGCCAGCCGTACACTCACACACATGGACACAAAAGACTTGCCTCCAGACATTTGTGCCTGTCTGTGAGTAATGATATGGTTACGTTCCTAAGGTGGTTAAAACGTCACCTGGTTTTTGTCCTACAGACCCTCTGTCTACCCAGTATTTACAAGCCATAAGAATAATGATGCCCCATATTTGACCACATACCCTGGATGGGGAGGCCTGGTGGCACTCAGAGAAAGGATAGCAGGCTACCAAGAAGACTTGATACCCTATGAGCATATGCAGGGGGAAGAGGTCTCCCTCAATCACAGTCAGAGGGGAGAGGAATAGGGGGAAAGCGGGAGGGAGGGAGGAATGGGAGGATACAAGAGATGGGATAACAATTGAGATATAATATGAATAAATTATATATGAAGAAAAAAAGAATAAGTAACCAAGTGGTACTATAGGCATAGGTACCCTGGATCCAAATTCCTAATATGGCAGGAGGCCTCTCACTACTGCTACATGAGGCAGAAGCAGGTGAGTGGTCCTGAAGGAGACAAGTTAGATTTCCCTTTCTCATAGTAACATTGGTCGTTATGGTTTAAAATGAAAATTGTCTTGTAAGATTCAGCCTCCCGAATACTTAGTGACTCACAGAAGAAATGTTGAGTTTTACTTTGCAAGTGTTTGCCACGTGCTTTTTAAAATAAGCACTTTCCACAGTGAGAGCGAGTCAGTTGGCTAGCGGAAACCTCAGTCTTGACTTGGCCCTGACACGCAGCGTGGTTGTTCAAGGGAAGGTCTGCTCCACACTTGAAACGGTGTGATCTGATCCCCATGCCAGCCTGCTCCGTAGAGACTGTCACTACATCTTCCTAATGGCTTCCTAGCTGACTGCAATGGCACCTGTCAGTCACTTCTCAAAACTCTTCAGCCCCTTTTAAGAGCATCCCTTCTCACTTGTAGAGGGAGAGGATGGGAGAACAAACACCCTGAGAAATCAGTGTACCTGCCCGAGCTTCTTGTTCCTGCTCAGAAACAGGTCAGAGTGGCCCCGGTGAACATTAGATTAAGGGGCAAATTGCCTTAGGAATGGGGTAATTGCATCTAAACTGCAAAGCTTCGAGAGGCCTCTCATCTGAGCTTAAGCAAGAGAACATCTGTTCTTTTTAGCTCAACTAGACAGGCTGTTCCTGTACCTGACACACACTAGCTACGGCTCAGCCAGCAAATCACAAAATGTACAGAGGACAAAAAAAAATAAAGCCGTCAAATTGAGTGTGCAGCACTAGCTGTGCTCAGAGTCCTCCGGAAAGCACGCTGGCTGCAGAGGCAGCAGTTGTCCCAGCTCCGTCCCATCATCAGCCTCTAGAGAGAGGCCTGCTTCAGACACTCTCTGTGCTGAAGGCCAGCAGGGGAGGAGGTGGAGGCTAAGCACCCTGTGGTTGCCTCAGGGGAAGGGGCAAACCTGGCTGAAACAAACATTGCATGTTACAAGGCTGTTGCAGATAGGAAGTTAGTGAGATGCACCACAGCATGCGCCGTCTTCATCGCTCCTCTGCCCCTCCTTTCTGCCTTCCTTCTTTGGTTTCCTTTATCAGTGGACATTTCAAATATTTTATTATAGTCATTCATTAATTCATCGTGTGTGTGTGTGTGTGTGTGTGTGTGTGTGTGTGTGTGTGTGTGTGTGTACAGGTGAGGTCAGAGGACAGCTTGTGGGAATTGGGCCTCTTCTTACTCCATATGGGCCCAGAGCATTGAACTCAGGTCTTCAGGCTTGGCCTCAGACGCCTCTATTCTCTGAGGAACGAGCCTGTCCTTCACTCATTTCTGGAATGAGCCGAATGTTGTTGTGTCACACAACCAAGAAAAAGGGGCGACACCAACTTCAACTCAGAGCTTAAGAACGTTGTCATGGAAACTGATGGCAGATGGCCTAAAGCTGTTTCCTGTGTGTGTAGGGGCATTTCCTATGCCTGGATCTGAAATACAGCAGCATTATTTTTTTACTATTTAGCTTCCGTGTGTGCATGCAGAGAGGCCCTGGGTTTGAGTCCGTGAAGTCCACGAATACACAGCATAGGTCTTAAAGTTGTACGTCCAGGCATCTCATCCTGCCAAGGGGGCCTGGAAAAAGATTCAGTGAGTGTAATGATGGTGAGAATGGGTAGGGATGTGTGTAGCTTGTGGCCAGTCACGTGCACTGTCTTCACACTTGTGTACACTTGTGTACAGACCACTGGTTGGTACCTGAGCAAAGGCACCTGCAGAAGGGAGGGAGGGAGTGTGACAGTGCACACTGCAGGAGCATGACAGTGCACACTGCGGGGACCTGCAGAAGGGAGGGAGCGAGCGTGACAGTGCACACTGCAGGAGCATGACAGTGCACAGTGCGGGGACCTGCAGAAGGGAGGGAGCGAGCGTGACAGTGCACACTGCAGGAGCATGACAGTGCACACTGCGGGGACCTGCAGAAGGGAGGGAGCGAGCGTGACAGTGCACACTGCAGGAGCATGACAGTGCACACTGCGGGGACCTGCAGAAGGGAGGGAGCGAGCGTGACAGTGCACACTGCAGGAGCATGACAGTGCACACTGTGGGGACCTGCAGAAGGGAGGGAGCGAGCGTGACAGTGCACACTGCAGGAGCATGACAGTGCACACTGCGGGGACCTGCAGAAGGGAGGGAGCGAGCGTGACAGTGCACACTGCAGGAGCATGACAGTGCACAGTGCGGGGACCTGCAGAAGGGAGGGAGCGAGCGTGACAGTGCACACTGCAGGAGCATGACAGTGCACACTGCGGGGACCTGCAGAAGGGAGGGAGCGAGCGTGACAGTGCACACTGCAGGAGCATGACAGTGCACACTGCGGGGACCTGCAGAAGGGAGGGAGCGAGCGTGACAGTGCACACTGCAGGAGCATGACAGTGCACACTGCGGGGACCTGCAGAAGGGAGGGAGCGAGCGTGACAGTGCACACTGCAGGAGCATGACAGTGCACACTGTGGGGACCTGCAGAAGGGAGGGAGCGAGCGTGACAGTGCACACTGCGGGGACCTGCAGAAGGGAGGGAGGGAGTGTGACAGTGCACACTGCAGGAGCATGACAGTGCACACTGTGGGGACCTGCAGAAGGGAGGGAGCGAGCGTGACAGTGCACACTGCGGGGACCTGCAGAAGGGAGGGAGCGAGCATGACAGTGCACACTGCGGGGACCTGCAGAAGGGAGGGCGCGAGCATGGCAGTGCACACTGCAGGGACCTGCAGAAGGGAGGGAGCGAGCATGACAGTGCACACTGCAGGGACCTGCAGAAGGGAGGGAGCGAGCATGACAGTGCACACTGCGGGGACCTGCAGAAGGGAGGGCGCGAGCATGGCAGTGCACACTGCGGGGACCTGCAGAAGGGAGGGAGCGAGCATGACAGTGCACACTGCAGGGACCTGCAGAAGGGAGGGAGCGAGCATGACAGTGCACACTGCAGGGACCTGCAGAATGGAGGGAGCGAACATGGCAGTGCACACTGCAGGGACCTGCAGAAGGGAGGGAGCGAGCATGACAGTGCGCACTGCAGGGACCTGCAGAAGGGAGGGAGCGAGCGTGACAGTGCACACTGGAGCAAGCGTGACAGTGCATACTGCGGGGAGCTGCAGAGATGTTCTGGCCCAGCACAAGCTCTCTGCCATCCAGCAGATGCCTTCCATAACACGTGACCAGGTTGACACATTAGTGATAAGAGCAGGCCCTGCCACAAGGAAGTGAAGGAAGTAAATGGCTTTGATGTCTCACTTGGAACTTGATGGGGATAACATGAAGTGGGGTCCTTCCCTCCCATGTCCCTTCTCTGTCGCATCCACAGTCCTCATCTGTGCTTTGTCCCTTGCATCACTGAGAGCTGTGAGTTCTGCCCTCCTCCCACCTTCCTGCTAAACAGGGCCGCCACTGGCTAGATGCCGTGGCTGCTTCTGTCAGAACCCCACTCTTGATGCGGCCTTTCCAAATGTGTCCTCAGACTGTGAAGACCCTCAAAAGAACCCAAGGTGTCTTGCAGCTACATCAGAGCGTTCCTGGACTCTACAGTCCCTCTGTCCATCTTTTTTGCCCCCCTGACCTTTATCTTAGACTCCAGGAAATCGCAGGCTGAGGGTGGAGAGCCGCTAATCTGCCGCACTCTCCTGGGCCGCACCACACAGCCTGTGGCTGTGAGCATGCCAGAAGCTTGTTCTTCCTCACTTGCTCCTTTTCCCCAATTGCATCTTATTCCCAACCACAGGCAGGCAGGGCTTGCGTATGGGGAGCCCGTTCACACATTCCATGGCCTCTGCGAGATACTCCTGAGCCAGGAAGTGCATGGGAAAACCCTCCCAGGAAGAAAAGGATGCATCCGGCTTCTACCTTAGGATGCCCTTGCTTCTGAGGTGGAAGGAGAAGGCCCCCTTACCTACCCTCCTGCCCCCCACAACCCTCCCCCACCCCCCCACCCCGTCTTCCTGACACAGCCCTCTTCCTTCTTCCTTGATGGAGCCTGGCACTCTCTGGGGTGAGGTGGGGTAGGACTCGGGTGGATCCAATCAAGGTAAAAGTAAACTACGGGGCCAGATTTAGGCATAAGCACTCCAGGAGTCTCAGAGGCAGTGGGAATTTTATCCCTGGTGACCTTCCTATAAACATGAGAAGGCATATAAGGCCCTGGGATGGGAGGAGACACCGAACTTGAGTCACCTACATACAGAATGAGGCCACAGGAAGCACAGAGCGAAAGGAGGGATGTGAAGAGTAAACTGGTTCATCTGGACGCAGCCCTGGTGTAGGTGGCGGGATGCAGTGGTCACAAACAGAGCAAGCCTGAGCTGGACTGTGGCAGCTGTGGCAGTTTCACCACAGCGACGGGAAGGAGAGAACACAATGTGGCTCCGTATAAGAGACACTTCTACAACTTAGTCTGTTTTCAAAGTTGCCTTACGTGAAAATAACTGATGGCAGCCCTCACTCTCAGTTAGCGCCCCCCCATCTTCCTCTTCAAGCCCCCCCATCTTCCTCTTCAAGCCCCCCCCATCTTCCTCTTCAAGCCCCCCCATCTTCCTCTTCAAGCCCCCCCCATTTTCCTCTTCAAGCCCCCCCATCTTCCTCTTCAAGCCCCCCATCTTCCTCTTCAAGCCCCCCCATCTTCCTCTTCAAGCCCCCCCATCTTCCTCTTCAAGCCCCCCCATCTTCCTCTTCAAGCCCCCCCATCTTCCTCTTCGATGTTTTCATGGTGCATGGCAAGTCTGTTGCTAGGCAGCTGTGCGCAGCCCTGTGACTGCTGGAAAGGAGCCAGAAAACCACCCTCCACACCTGTGCAGTGCTTACTGTGAGCGGGAACACGGGAGCAGAGCCAGCATCCAGGCAAGTCCACGGAGGGAGCCAGATGCAGGACAGCCACTCCGGGGGCACCTGCGGTGTGTGAAGTGGCCATGCTGTGGACCCTGGGGGGACTCCTCAAGGGACTGGGTTCCAGCACTTCTAAAATGCAGATGTACACAAATGAGGAGAATGTAGGCATTGGGGGTTTCCAATGCCGTAAAATTTGTTAATTGCCTTTGCCTTTGCAAATCAGAGCACTCCAAAGTGCGTGTTCACCTCTGTGCAGCCCTCAGGCCTTTGTGTTTCATTGGCATCCTTCTCCCCATCAGCAAAGGTCTCCCCAGATCCCACAGCTTGTCCTCCAAGGCGACATATCCATACTGCTGTAGTGTTCAGCGCTGCAGGTCAAGGTCCAGACTCCCCTTGCTGTATTCCTTCCCTGTGCAGCATCAGTTATGTTCTGTCACGGCGATGAATAAATGCCACGACCAAAAGCAGCTTGGGGAGGAAAGGGCTTTATCTCAGCTTACTGTTACGTGTATTGTAGTCTGCCATCAAAGGACGTCAGGGCAGGAACGGGAAAGCAGGAACTGATGCAGAGGCCATGGCGATCACTGCTTAATGTGCCCCTGGACCACCTGCCCAGTGGTGGTACCACCCACAGTGGGCTGAGCCCGCCTACGTCAATCACTAATTTAAAAGGCACACACTTGCCTGCAGGGAACTGGTTGGGGGTTCCCTCTTCCCAGGTGGCTCTGTGTCAAACTGACATACAACTAGCCAGCACACTTGCCAAACTTCCTTCCCTGTGGTGCCTGTCTGCCAGCCTTCCAGAAGGTTCCAAGGACAGCCTTTCTTCCTTTCCAGTTCTTCCAATTCTTCTCCTTCCTCTGTTATGTCTGTTACTTGGGGTGCGGGTGAGACAGGAACTGGTGTTCCTCAAATGTTATTTCTAGGTTTACAATGACCATAAAATGATGCATTTTAGAAGCTCCTGGAATAAGAAAGACACTTCTTTCCTGAAACATAGTCTTTGTTCAGGAAAGCCATGCTTTATAGGCAGAGAAAATGGCCACCGCCCCTTGCACTGCTCATCTACACATTTCCTGGCAGGATCGCTTGCTCATAATAGATGCTCAATAAATATTTATTGAGACAGTTAAAATTTTAAGGGGTTTCAGGAGCCAAAAAAAGCCAGAACTTTCATTTTTACAACAGAACTTTCTTTGAGAGTAAGAGGAAAAGTCAATATTCAACAAACAGAAACAAATTCACAGCAACTCTTGGGGGTTAGAAGAGATAGCTTAATTTATTTAGCTTGTATTTTCCTAAGAAAACAATTCAGCTACCTCCTCATTTCCTTTGAGAATTGTTATTTTAAAAGCCTCTATATTAACTTGAATTAAAAAACAATCCTATAAAATAGGATGTCAGAGTTGTCCTTTAAACTGAAAGGAACATTGACCTGAAAGGGAGAAGTGACTGCTATGTCCTCACTTCTGGAGGTCCTTCTTGGGACCTCACAGGTTACTGGCTTTCCTCTGTGTCTTTAACTTTGACTATCAGTCTTAAAACACAGAGACCTCAAAATGACCACAGTATGGTGTGGCTTTTTCACTTGCGATTCTGAATGACATTGGATTTTGTTGGTTTTATTCTATCATACTCATGGTGCTGAGAGTTGAATAGAGATTTGTGCTTGGTTCCTGGACTTGGAGATGGCTCAGCATCCCTGGTGCCCATGTGAGACCTGTTCTCAGGAGCAGCATCTGTGGTCCCCATGTGAGAGATGTTCTCAGGAGCAGCATCCATGGTACCCACACAAGAGATGTTCCCAGAAGCAGCATCCATGGTACTCAAGTGAGAGTTGTTCTCAGGAGCTGCATCCGTGATACCAATGGGAGAGCTGTTCTCAGGAACAGCATCCATGGTACCCAAGTGAGAGCTGTTCTCGGAAACCTTGAAACCCACTCTTATTATAGATGAGTGATGTGGGAAGTGGACACCCAAAAGTAAAAGATGGCAAGAGTAAAGAGTAGATTGCAGAAGAAAGGAGGGACGCATGGAGCCTCCAACACATCTTTAAGTGTGAGACTCATGGGGGTTGAGAATGGTAACAGAATTGACTCAGTTTCCAAAATGGCCATTTCTGCCCGGCTCCATTTTTACAAGGTCATGGCAATGGAGGAACCAACCACAGATAATTATCTGGCAAGAGGGAAGTAAGGGACATTTATGGACAACTGTCTGTGCCTCTGGCCTCACCCCACCTAAATGCCCCTTCCGCTCTGTTGCACAGTCTACCGGATGCTTCCCTGTGAGTCTGAGGAGCTGACTAGACTTCCCAGTACCCTTCCCAGCCATCTCTACCCAGGTCATGTGCCAGTTCCTTGGCTTTGTCTTTGCTCAAACCCCACTCCACCAAGAGGCAGATATAATGGCTCCTTTTGTGTGTGCCTTACTCACAGGCTCTGTCAAACTAAGTCCTAGTGGTCACTCTATCCTTATCTGCTGTGTCACCTCTTAAACTCCTCTCAGGAGCCTGGCTTACTGCCTCCTTTCTTGCACCCACTCTGGCCTTCTCCATGTTCCTGGAGGAAGGATGCAGGTGGCCACAAGGGTTCTGGGCCTCTTGTTCTTCAGTCTATACAGGACATAGATCAACTGAGCCCGAATGGGGACTTGAGACCAAAATTCTAGATATAGGGTCACAGTAGTCCCCCTGTCCCAGACCTGGGAGATGCAGAGAGCAGGCTGGTCAGAAACTTGTCTCTTGTTCATAGTCTGTTGGCTTCTAATAGAAAGCACATGAAAGCCTGTGTACAGAGTCCTCAGGAGACAGAGGAGACCTGCCCGGGAACCGCAGAGCAGGAGTATGCACAGTCCTCCTGTCTGAGGCTCCTGTGCTCTGGACCCATGACAGCTATAAGTATATTGTCTGCCTCAGGAAAACATGTCCCCCACTCAGTGAAAACATGTGATCTAGTCTTTCATCATCCAAGACACACTGTTAGAGGTGACGCTCAAGCTGCACAAGGCACAACTTTTTAAATAACAGGAGAACGGTCCTCAGCACCTTGTCCCGGATGACATTTTTTTTCTTTGCTGCTGAAATGTCAGAATTATTCAATTTTGAGTGTCTGGAGAACAATCTAAAATGAGAAAAGCACCAAGCACAAGGTCATTCCCTCTGACTTGTTAATACTAAATTTAGACACTTGGATGATATTGATTGTATTCTTGGTCGCAATTAGCAAAGCTCCAAAATGCAATGAAATGTGTCCACAGGAATAAGAAGACAGTTTGAGTTCTCCCACTTCCGTGGGTAGCTCTGTCTCCACCCGGACCCTCCCAAGGGCACAGACTGTTGATCTACGGTTAATACAGATCCTGCCCCAGAGGCCAGCTATCCCATCCTTAGCCTCATGTCTACTCTGGGAGTGTCTGCATGAGGCTTCTAGGTCTCAGCTGCATTTTGACAATGTCAGAGGAGAGAGTGGCCACCGTCAGGTGGCCCTGGTTTCACTCTGGCTCAGCCATCCCTTACCACCGTGTGTCTGTTGCTTCTTATCGGTGTCATACACAAGGTGGCTTGCAGAAGCAGAGCTTTCTTCTCAAATATCCCAGGCCACACATCCAACACGGAGGTGTCAGCTGGGTCTTGCTACCCTAAAGACGTGGTGGGATAAAGGGAACAAAGAGCTTACTATAGTGGATGTCAATTTTTCTTCAGCATGTTTGAGATAAGACACTGGACTCTTGTATAAAAAAATTAACTGAAAATATATGGTTTGAGTTTCTGCATTGGCCTTCTGCGAGCTTGCAGAGCTATTCAGCAGGAGAATCATCGAGGCTGAGGCAATAAGACACAGTGTTCAGATCTTTGGTCATTTCTTCTGTTCCTCCCCTACCCCTGCCCACCCCCTCCACCTTCAGTGCCATTTTGGCTATGTGAACAATTAGGTAAGATCAGTACAAACTGTTTAGATGAAGCTAATGACCAATGTGATTTTGAAAGGTTTTAAAAGCTATAGGAAACCATTCCATTGCTGAAAGTCTCAGGTAATAAACAGGATTCAAACTCTTGACGATAATGTCTAAAAATGAAAATTTCCCTTAAGAATTTAAAAATACTCAATCTACAGCAAAGAAGCTGTTCTATCTCCCTTGAAATAAGAATTGCTGCTGTTTCACTATCTCTTTACTGCAAACTATCTAAATTTACCCTCAAGTAGTAACATAAAAGATGTTTGGATTTCTTAAATGGCGGTTTCTTTTACAAGTCCAAGCCAGATATTTAAGTGGTAACCAATAGATTAATTTTTATTCTCTTCCAACTTTCTGTGAATAAATGGTTTGCGTCATTGTGTGATTGTGTTATATATAAATTGAAAAAATATATAGCTGAGTCATTTTAAAGATAATTTTCTCTGTAGAAAATAAGGGTTATTGACGCCTGGCTGGCCTGTATCTAGTAGATGGGATATTTAGGGATTTTCAGATAAGAATGACAGGATCTGAGAAATGCTGCTATCGGTGAGTCCTGTGAACGTACCGTTTGTGTGACAGTGTTCTCTTCTTGTGCTTGCGCCCTGACAGGTACGAGCCACTGGCTTCTGTTCTTCTGGGCGAGAGGAAGGGTCAGTCCTCTGAGGAGAGATGCCGGCTTCTGCTCCAGCGCTGTGCATTACAAGGCTGGCAGGTTGGTGGCCTACAGACTATGAAAACAGAAGGCTGGGCTTTCAAAGCTGTGAGTCGTGGCAGTAGCCAGCAGCCTTCCTGGCAAAAACAAATTCCCTTGATATGCTTGGCAAGACATGGCCCTTAGTGTGTTTGCTGGAAATATGTCATTTTTCTATGACTTGTGGCTTTTTAGCACCATGGAGGCAACAGAAGAGTCAGCCCACTTCTACAGTCACCCAGAAAAGCTACCTACCGAGCTTGGTCAGTTGGCACGAGTCCTGCCCATTCACTAGCACTTTGTAAAGCATCTAATATGTAGCCATGTTAGTCGCCTTTCCAGCTCTGGGACCAAGTACCCAAGGTAGACAGAAAATAAAGGGAATGGGTTTTCTTGGGCTCACAGCTTTGGTTCATGGCCCATTGGTGCCATTGCATTTGGGCAGACTGAGCATCACACACTAGAGATGTTCAGGCCGTGCCACGGATGGAGGAGAGAAGGAGAGGAGATGGGGAAAGTGGAGAGGAGACTACAGTGCTCATCTCATGACATCCATGAGGAGCGGGGGGGGTGGTAGGAAGACCCCTAGGTCCCAGCGTCACCTACTTCAAATGCATACTGCCACCAAGGTAAGGCCCTGTCCCTAGGCTTCAGCTACCTGTGGGCCACCACCCCTCAACAGCAACAGACTAGGAGCCAAACCTTCACCACTTGAACACTTAGGAGACCTATAAGGTCCAAACTATAGGAGCAGCAGATCTCAGGAAACCCACAGAATGAGGAAATAATGTTGAGTGAAACAAGATCCTTGTCAGACCCGTGCTTGCCAGGCTGGGGGAAACTGCTCACGGCCCTGTTTCACTTTCTCTTCCCTCTGTTTCTCACCCACCTCATGGTGAAGCTGTCGCTCTCTTTGAGCATGACAAACACGTGGATAAGCTTTGGGTCTCAGAGCTTCTCTCTCTGGTCTGTGTTGCACATGAAGTGGGGTGCAGGAGTCCACGGCAGCTGTCACTGAGCTAGTACAGGAAGGAAATAAGTAAAGGCCGACTAACATGGGGTACCCCCACTAGAGGTGGAGAGGGCATGAGGATAACATCCTTGGCTTTAGGAAGAAGGAGTTTATGTGGAGGAGAATGAAGTCCTGGGCACCGGGAACTGGCACAGAGGATGGAGACAGGGGCTTTCTTGAGGCGTGCACTACCTGGAGACAACCTCAGCCCCGGGGTTCCAGGTTGAGTGTTCATCTCTGAGAGGAAGTGCAGGATCGTTGATGAGGGTGCATATGGGGTGCAGAGCCAGCTGCACATCTCAGAGCGCGTCTAACAGAAGCACGGCCTACACAGACCCGTCAGAGAAAGTGTCACAGGTACACTCATCTGTGACCAAGAGCAAAGAACAAAGGGCTCGGGCACGGAGGAGTCACGGCTTCACCCTCCACACCACCCAAGCTCTTCCCTTTGTTTTCTTTCTTCCCTTTCTTCTCATTTAATCTCGATGGAAGTTGGACGTTCAGTCACGGTCTGAGGGAGGATGCTTACTCATGCGGGGTTGTCATGGCTGCACATCAGCTCTGAGATTGAATTTTAAAAGGCGGAAATTACTGACTAGGAGTGATGTCAGGAGCCTGAGACATCAGTGTGGGCCCCACAGAGAATATGGTTCAGCAAGGTCGTAGGAAGCTGATGTCATTTCCTCCTAATCATTGCTGGGGTTTTTAAATAGGTAATTGTAGAGTAGTGGTTTAAGAATAGCCCATGTGTAATTCTCCTCTAAAGGATACTCGGTGGTGTGCGTGCATGTGTGTGTGTGTGTGTGTGTGTGTGTGTGTGTGTGTGTGTGTGTATGGTGTGTGTGTGTGTGTGTGTGTGTGTGTGTGTGTGTGTGTGTGTATGGTGTGTGTGTGTGTGTGTGTGTGTGTGTGTGTGTGTGTGTGTGTGTGTGTGTTCTGTGCTCTCCAGTTTAGGAAGTCTGATGTTCTTCATCTTTGTCAGGAGAGGATCATTAATATTCTTCATGCAATGAGATAAGTAGTTGACATCACAGAAGCGATGTTTATTTATATTTTACTTTTACATCAAACAGAAAATAATTTGTGTTAAATACTCAATTATTCCTGCTATGGAAAATCTGAGTCCTCTGTTTGCAATGTGCTGTTACAGGACGTTCCACCATTGATTCTATTCTGGGTTGTGAGTCAACTCGGGAACTAGGTGAAGTTCCGGAAGGGGCTGTGTGACAGGAGAGCCAGGGCAGCAGTGGGAAGGCCTGTGCAGCTGGAGCCCAGTTCCCATGCCGCCAGAATGCAGTGGGCCCTTGTTAAGCAGGTGACACTCAGCACTGGGCCCTAACTAGTTAACACTGAATTAACGATTATTTCCCCTTGTCTTTAAAAGGAGCCCTAGAAGGTAGAAGAGGCGAGAGTCGCTTTTTTGTCCCATGAACCCATGCAAGGTGTTAGCTACGCGTTCAACACTCTTCACTAAGACACCATTTTTTAATTTACGTGTGTCTAAGTTTATGTGCCACTGACCCTCAGAGACCAGCAGAGGGCGTCAGGTCAGAGCCACAGGAGCTTGTGAGTCACCTTGTGTGGGTGATGGGAAACAAAACTCTGGGTCCTGTGTGAGAACACCAAGTGCTCTCAACCCCTGAGCCGCCTCTCCAGGCCCTAAACGTGTTTTCTTTTACAGTTCACTGAACAGGTCTTGGAGATCTAGTGGCTTTTGTGATTGCTCCTGGCATGGTCAGTCTTCAGAGGGAGACTCTAGCTACGGGGTTCCCCATCTCTTGTCTGTTGCAGGAAGCTCGTGAGCACTCCTGCAGGAAGCTCAGAGGCTCCTCCTGTTTCTAGGCACCAATCTCGGGGGCTGTTAGGTTTGTTTGTTGAGAGAAAAATGGAGGAAGCTGGGGAGGACAGAGTGCGGAAGGATAGAGGTGGGCAGGGGAGGTGCAGGCGGTGTGGAGGGACAGCCTTTATTCCTTGAGTGTCGCTGCACTGGGGTCAGTTGGTACATGAGGGGTTTGGGGAAAAGAGCCACTACTCAGTCAGCATGCTGTGAGGCGGCCACTCTGCACAGCTCCCCACTTTGTCAGCTTCGAGCCTAATAACAGCCCCATGGAAAAAGAGGTAGCCACAGTGTGGATATGAGGGTGCCGATCCCCAGATGGCTGGGCTGCTGGGTCAGCGTACTGACTAAAACTGGTCCAGCTCCTATTCGCCTCACGGCTCCTCTGAGGCTAACCTGGACTCTGTGTCCACCTTTTTCTTGCCTCCGCCTTTAGCTTGGTCTCCGCCTTTCATTACAGCTGTGTGCAGTGATGTTGTCCGGGTGTAGAACTTGAAAGGGATAGATTGTGCCTGATTACGGAGCTTTGACCTCAGCCACTTCCGTACTCCTGTATCAGTGAGCTGTCTGCCCCTCGCACTTGGGGTTGGTTCTGTAAACACCACCTCCTGCTGCAGGCCGGCTCAGAAGGGGTCCTCTGTGCCAGGGCTGTCATCCCTGCAGTAGTACCCAGCTCTTACCAGAGGTTTGCAGCTGGACCAAGGGTTACATTTCTGTGAGTAGAAAACCAGCAACAATCCATGCTGATGACTTTACGTAGACTCACAAGAGCCATGAATTGTCAAATTGGGTCACAACAGAAAACCAACAGACATTATTTAGGAAGCCTTCTTAGAGGAGAGACAAGCGGGATCTTGCTTTATGTTTCTAAGAAACATATTGATCCATCAAGTCTGTGATGAAAAATGACTGTACAGTGTGTGTTACCTGATATATAGGTTAGGTATGGACCATTGCAGATAAGGCCAAATTACTTTGAGCATCTGTGTAAAAGCTATGTGTGGCACAGTTTTCCTCCATAGGTTTTGGTTTTCCGATCTGTAGTTCCCACTGTGACTTTCACACATTTATCCCCTACTGCACAAGAAAAAGTCTAGCTTTCTGTCACAGTGTGAACTGGTAAGCACCGGTTCTGGCTAACTCCCCCACCATCCTGTCCCCCGAATACTCAGAATCACTGCCCTTACATAATGTGGCTTTATTTCAAAGAAAGGGGAAGAAAATCAGGACACGGTGGGAGGGAGCCTTCTTGTTGGTGGTTTCCTGTTCATGTTTAACACAGAAAAGCATCTTTGAAACACTGGGAACTGTGAGGCTGAGAGACGGCTGAGTGGTCAAGAGCACTTGCTGCTTTCCAGAGGACTTGGTTTCAGTTCCCAGTGCCCACACAGCAGCTCACTAACATCTCTGACACCATTTTCAGGGATCCAGGGCCCACACAGCAGCTCACTAACAACTCTGACACCATTTTCAGGGATCCAGGGCCCACACAGCAGCTCACTAACAACTCTGACACCATTTTCAGGGATCCAGTGCCCACACAGCAGCTCACTAACATCTCTGACACCATTTTCAGGGATCCAGGGCCCACACAGCAGCTCACTAACATCTCTGACACCATTTTCAGGGATCCAGGGCCCACACAGCAGCTCACTAACAACTCTGACACCATTTTCAGGGATCCAGGGCCCACACAGCAGCTCACTAGCAACTCTGACACCATTTTCAGGGATCCAGGGCCCACACAGCAGCTCACTAACATCTCTGACACCATTTTCAGGGATCCAGGGCCCACACAGCCGCTCACTAGCAACTCTGACACCATTTTCAGGGATCCAGGGCCCACACAGCAGCTCACTAGCAACTCTGACACCATTTTCAGGGATCCAGGGCCCACACAGCAGCTCACTAACATCTCTGACACCATTTTCAGGGATCCAGGGCCCACACAGCCGCTCACTAGCAACTCTGACACCATTTTCAGGGATCCAGGGCCCACACAGCAGCTCACTAACATCTCTGACACCATTTTCAGGGATCCAGGGCCCACACAGCAGCTCACTAACATCTCTGACACCATTTTCGGGGATCCAGGGCCCACACAGCAGCTCACTAACATCTCTGACACCATTTTCGGGGATCCAGGGCCCACACAGCAGCTCACTAGCAACTCTGACACCATTTTCGGGGATCCAGGGCCCACACAGCAGCTCACTAGCAACTCTGACACCATTTTCAGGGATCCAGGGCCCACACAGCAGCTCACTAACATCTCTGACACCATTTTCAGGGATCCAGGGCCCACACAGCCGCTCACTAGCAACTCTGACACCATTTTCAGGGATCCAGGGCCCACACAGCAGCTCACTAACATCTCTGACACCATTTTCAGGGATCCAGGGCCCACACAGCAGCTCACTAGCAACTCTGACACCATTTTCAGGGATCCAGGGCCCACACAGCAGCTCACTAACATCTCTGACACCATTTTCAGGGATCCAGGGCCCACACAGCCGCTCACTAGCAACTCTGACACCATTTTCAGGGATCCAGGGCCCACACAGCAGCTCACTAACATCTCTGACACCATTTTCAGGGATCCAGGGCCCACACAGCAGCTCACTAACATCTCTGACACCATTTTCAGGGATCCAGGGCCCACACAGCAGCTCACTAGCAACTCTGACACCATTTTCGGGGATCCAGGGCCCACACAGCAGCTCACTAACATCTCTGACACCATTTTCAGGGATCCAGGGCCCACACAGCAGCTCACTAGCAACTCTGACACCATTTTCAGGGATCCAGGGCCCACACAGCAGCTCACTAACATCTCTGACACCATTTTCAGGGATCCAGGGCCCACACAGCCGCTCACTAGCAACTCTGACACCATTTTCAGGGATCCAGGGCCCACACAGCAGCTCACTAACATCTCTGACACCATTTTCAGGGATCCAGGGCCCACACAGCAGCTCACTAACATCTCTGACACCATTTTCAGGGATCCAGGGCCCACACAGCAGCTCACTAGCAACTCTGACACCATTTTCGGGGATCCAGGGCCCACACAGCAGCTCACTAACATCTCTGACACCATTTTCAGGGATCCAGGGCCCACACAGCCGCTCACTAGCAACTCTGACACCATTTTCAGGGATCCAGGGCCCACACAGCAGCTCACTAACATCTCTGACACCATTTTCAGGGATCCAGGGCCCACACAGCCGCTCACTAGCAACTCTGACACCATTTTCAGGGATCCAGGGCCCACACAGCAGCTCACTAACATCTCTGACACCATTTTCAGGGATCCAGGGCCCACACAGCAGCTCACTAACAACTCTGACACCATTTTCAGGGATCCAGGGCCCACACAGCAGCTCACTAACAACTCTGACACCATTTTCAGGGATCCAGGGCCCACACAGCCGCTCACTAACATCTCTGACACCATTTTCAGGGATCCAGGGCCCACACAGCAGCTCACTAGCATCTCTGACACCATTTTCAGGGATCCAGGGCCCACACAGCAGCTCACTAGCAACTCTGACACCATTTTCAGGGATCCAGGGCCCACACAGCAGCTCACTAGCAACTCTGACACCATTTTCAGGGATCCAGGGCCCACACAGCAGCTCACTAACATCTCTGACACCATTTTCAGGGATCCAGGGCCCACACAGCAGCTCACTAGCATCTCTGACACCATTTTCAGGGATCCAGGGCCCTGCTTCTCATCCCTGTGGGCACCAGGCAAGCCAGTGGCGTGCAGACATGTAGGAAGGCAAATGCTACAGACATAGAATAAATAATAAAGTCAGAGAGGGGGGAGGGAGGGAGAACTATGGGGCTAAAATAGCTAAGAGCACTTACTGCTCTTACAGAAGGCTCAGGTTTGTCTCTCAGCACCCACATCAGGCAAAACGAAAGCTCCTCAGGCCACTGATACCCTCTTCAGGATTCCATGGGTACAGCATATGTGTGGTGTAGCACACACACACATACACACACACATACACACCCAGGTATCTACACATGCACATAAAATGATAAATAACTCATGAATATTTGTGTGCGTATTTGTGTGTGCATATCAGTGTGTGCTGTGTGTGTGTGTGCGTGTGTGTATGCGCGTGTGTGCGTGTGCGTAGAAGAGATGCTTGTTCATTTGTGAGGCATAATTTGAGTACTAGTGTCTTTGCTAAGAGGAATGGAAGTTACTAGAAATGGCCTGAATACAATCTTCACAACTGTCTCCTAATGTTGGTTTTCTCTCATTAAATGTGTTTTTCTTTACTAAACAGAGTTCATGGATTACTATTTGTATGTGTGTGTGGTAAACCTAAATACACTTAAGTCATAGTTTTAAATGAGTCATGAGCCATGTATGATTTGCAATATTATTATTGTTATTGTATTTTATTTGTCTCTATATGTTCACTTTTCATTCAGTTTTACTTTGAGATCACTTTGATGTAACCCATCTCCAGCTAGGCATCTCTGGGCAGATTCCCCACCAGCAGACGCTAGGTCCCTAAGGGATAATCTATTTTACTAGCTTTTTCATTTCTGTAAGATGAAAACCTCTGAAGCTAATTCTAAGTGGAAAAATAAGTGGTATAATCTGATTTTCACACGTTTTATATGCATCAACTGGTTATAGGGTGCTTTCTTCTGTGTGGTTATTCGAATGCTATATTCATTTCTCTGCCATCTGGAGGGATGGAGAATGGAGAAACAGATCTGTTGGGGTGTGTTCCAGCATGCCAGGCACGTAGAGCAGGCCCTGAGAGCCATAGGGAGTCAGGCTGGCCGTGGCCTTGCTCTGTCTCAGAGTGCTTTCAAACAGACTTGGAAGAGATGTTTTCTGCTGACTTTTGCTGGTTTGAGTGGAAGGAAGGAAAGAAGGAAGGAACATCCAGCACAGTCCTAGGTCCCAGGGTGTGGCCACCAGAGTCAGTGGCAATTTTAGGGTCCAACCTGAGAGAGAGTATGTTATCCAGTGCTTAAAAAATACACTAGACACAGGGTGTTCCTGGAGACCTTACTCAAGATCATGCAGACATCACCTCAATGGCCTATAGGATGGGAAACGTGTGTGTCTGTGTGTGGTCTCTCTCTTTGTGGGTGTGTGTGCGTGCGTGTGAACGTGCATGTGTGTGAAAGAAAGGAAGAGACACAGAGAGACAGAGACTGAGAGACTAGAAGAAACAAAAAAAATCACTCATAGAAACCAAATCCTTAAGTGATTTTTAAAATCTTAATGTAGCATTAATATTTTAGAAATTTCACACGTGTATAATGTGTTTGATCATACTCACCCCAATCCCTCCCCCCAATGCCGCCCAGGCCTCACCTCAATCGAACTTCTTGCCCCCTCTTTTCACCCTTAAAGAAAGCAGCCTGCCCCTCCACTAGAGACTGGCTCTCCGCAGTGGAGGGCTCCTGTGCTGGGCTGGGGTGTTGGCTGGCTTGGTCTTGTCAGGTACAGGCAACCTCTGTGTCACTTTTGCTTGCCCTAAGGCTTAGAAGACAACTTGGCTCCAGTCTCCCCAGCATCTGACTCTTAAAATATTCCCTCTCTTCCTCCATGACGGTCCCTAGGCCTGAGGGACCTGGTGTGATCCAGATACCTCGAGTGTGACTGAGCACTCCACAGTCACTTGACACTTTGACCCTTTGGATTTTCTGTGGCAACTGCCGCCCACTGTGCAAAGAAACGTCTCTGATGAGGACCTACGACTGCACTGACCCTGAGTCTTCAGAAACACACTTTCCCATGGTGCTGATTTACCAACCACAGCCAAACTCGTCCCCAGGCGTCCCCAGGCATCGCTCCTCTGTCACCGCCTTCCTTGCGTGACTTTTACAGACAGGCTCACATTTCGTTCTGCATCTGTGAGATACGCGATTTTAAAGGACTTGCCCGTGCTGTGCTGAGAACAGCAAGATGAGCATTTACCATAACATTAAATAAAATCCACTGGATGAAGGATTTATTATTTCATTAATCTAAAATAGTACAGTAGGGAGAAGAAATGAAGGGAGGGGTAAAGATGCTGTTAAAGTTTTAACCACCCTGATATTTTTTTAAAACATGTTTTAAGATGAGGCAGTTGTGTTAGGGGCCTCAGCTCTTATTAGCACAATAAATTAATGGTTTATAACCTTTATTTTATCACTCCAGGAGCACTTCATAAATTGCCTGTAACTGTGAGCCAGAAAATAGCCTATAAAGTGACTTTTTTTCTATTACTCCTCTTTTTCTGGAATTAACTGTTGAAAAAAAGAATCAACGTTAGAGATTTCACTGTCTCTCTGAAGACCGCGTTCTACCTTGACTCATATGTGTTTATATCTCAACCTCCCTTATCATGTGCTGAATGTTAACATACCTGCACACACATGGGATATGTAGACACCAGTGTTCTATTATAAAACATTATGTATTCTTGAATTTTAAACAAAAGGAAATTAGGGGACCCCGTAGGAAGGACCACTACAGATACCTGGGGACTGTCACTAGGCTTACAAAGTATGTTTGATATTACCATTTTCTCACACTCTTCCACTACGAGCTTTGTAACACACAGAGTGTGTTACAGTGGCACAGCCCTACAGATCTAAAGGGTTAAATAGAAACTGCCTGTGCCTATGCCTAATTTGCCCTCTTTACTGATTCAAAGTGTGTATTAAGCGTGTTTATTTCCTGGAGTTTATACACAGCAAAGATGATGGCTTACAGTCCACTAAGGGAGAAAGGTCAAGAGTTAGGCAAATACATCAGAATAGGACCCACAGTGGGAGAGAAGCAAGAACGCATATCACAACAGGACAGTGGAGGTCATGAAAGAGTCTCTATGCTGTTCCCAGGCCGCTGGGCTCTGAGGGGTGACAAGGAGCCAGCAGTGAAATGGGGCAGAGCAGGAGGGCCCAGGGGAGGAAGTCAGCTGACAGTGTGGAGTGGAGGTGGCCACGCAGAACTGGCAGCGATGCATGACAGCAGAAGCCATGACAGCTAGCTGAGAGGGCAGGTGATGTGTGGAGGCAGACCTTCTCAGTCTTTCATTAATCACCCTGGGTTGCTTTTCTACAAGTGTTTCAGAGTATTTGATATATGCCATGAACTACAAGAAAAAAAGAAAGAAAAACTTCATGTTTTTTTTCCCCCTGTGAAATGCTGTAGGAAGAAAGCTAGAGATGTGGTCTGATGTACACTTTCAGTGTGCTTATGTGGGAACAAGACACGAACAAGCAAACTAAGGCTGTCAGCCACAGGCCAGTGAGGGATCAGTGCTCTCAGGCACAGGCCAGTGCGGGATCAGTGCTGTCAGCCACAGCCAGTGCGGGATCAGTGCTGTCAGCCACAGACCAGTGCGGGATCAGTGCTGTCAGCCACAGCCAGTGTGGGATCAGTGCTGTCAGCCACAGGCCAGTGCGGGATCAGGCCAGTGTGGGATCAGTGCTGTCAGCCACAGGCCAGTGCGGGATCAGTGCTATCAGCCACAGGCCAGTGCGGGATCAGGCCAGTGTGGGATCAGGGCTGTCAGCCACAGGCCAGTGAGGGGTCAGTGCTCTCAGGCACAGGCCAGTGCAGGGTCAGTGCTGTCAGCCACAGCCAGTGAGGGATCAGTGCTGTCAGCCACAGCCAGTGAGGGATCAGTGCTGTCAGCCACAGCCAGTGTGGGATCAGTGCTGTCAGCCACAGCCAGTGTGGGATCAGTGCTGTCAGCCACAGCCAGTGTGGGATCAGTGCTGTCAGCCACAGCCAGTATGGGATCAGTGCTGTCAGCCACAGCCAGTATGGGATCAGTGCTGTCAGCCACAGGCCAGTGAGGGATCAGTGCTGTCAGCCACAGCCAGTGAGGGGTCAGTGCTGTCAGCCACAGGCCAGTGAGGGGTCAGGGCTGTCAGCCACAGGCCAGTGAGGGATCAGTGCTGTCAGCCACAGCCAGTGAGGGGTCAGTGCTGTCAGCCACAGCCAGTGAGGGGTCAGTGCTATCAGCCTCAGCCAGTGAGGGATCAGTGCTGTCAGCCACAGCCAGTGAGGGATCAGTGCTATCAGCCACAGCCAGTGCGGGATCAGTGCTATCAGCCACAGGCCAGAGCAGGGTCAGTGCTGGCTGGGAAGAGATGGCAGGTGAGGGCACACAGGAAGCAAAAGGCTGCACTCTACACCCTGCAAAATGCACACGTATAAAGTTACAGGCATAACATGGAGACTTTGAGATCAGAATACCAGTGTAGATAAGGAATACGCTTGGCCTTTTACTAGTGTAAACTGGGTCAAGAGAAAGTGTGAGTGACACCCCCAAAGATGGCAGAGACTAAGAATAGAGGATAACACAAAAGACTCACAGTGAATAAGCTACCTGATAAGCTTTGGGGAGATGAGAAAGCAATATAAGTAGTTTTGAGTTTCTAAAACTGTGGTGAACAATATAAGATCAGATGCCAGGAAGAAGAGCCAAGGATATCCGTATTTTTAGAAGTGAAGCAAGCATCAAAGCACAGTGTGGCAGAACCGTGACAGGCACTGAGAACAGGCTCGCGTGGGCATACACACAGCACAGCAACTCCTGTGTCTCTAGTGGTGTCCCGCTGGGGTGCCGTCCTGCCTCCTCCTGACCACGACTCACACCTTTCTCAGGGGAAGTAGCCACCATCTATGTCATATAGGCCTTTGTCTGGAAGGTTTAAGTGCGCCCCCTGAATGAACATTGGATCCGTCCTCTGCTGTTGGAGAAGGAGGCATGGTTTTGCCGGGCTCTTGATGGCGTGTGTCTCTGGGAGTGAGATAGCTTTATAAGTACTGTTGGCCATACTGGTATGGCTTGCATAAGGAAACAGTATATAGGATGGCACAGCGGCGAATCTGCTAGTGGGCTCAAAAGAGTATTTCAGTTCATCATTGCCTGCTCTGCAGACCGCTCTGTTCTAGATGAGAGTAATCAGTTTTTCTAATGTACGACTACATGTAATTCAAGCCAAAAGCATCGTCTTCAGACACTGCACTCTATGGTGCTCTGTCGGGTGTGTGTGGTTGTGAGTATCTTCTCTGTGACAGAGTGGAACTTCCAGAGCAGTCTATTTAAAACAAAGAGAACTGGCATGTGTGTAAATTTATCCTTTAGCATGTTTAAAAGTACATTCAGACATTCAAAATCAGACTGTACATAAAAACACTTCTGTTTAGCAGATCTTTCAAAGCTACTGTGAAAATGTAACATGTTGAGCTTTTCACAGTATAATTAATAAAATCTATTTATATGTATCATGACAATAATGGCTGTCCTTCAAAGGAGCCAAGCAAAGCATCAAGGAAGAAAAACATGAGATTCAGCCCAGAGAAGGGGGAGTTGAGAACAGCAGGCCCTTGTCTGAGCATCTGAAAACTGTGGGCCATGTTCTACTTGCCCAGCAGGCCCAGACATGACCATGGAAGAGTGGAGGCGCGCATGCGTGTGTGTAGGGTATACAGGCGGAGAACGTGGGCGATGCTATGTAGGACAGTTGGGCAGATTCTACAAGCCAAGTCCCCTTGTGCTATGAGGAAAAGAGAACCAGAAAGGGGTGACATGGTGTCAGCGGACTGTTCCCGGTGTGCCAGGACGTTGTAGGGTTTGGAGAGAGTGAGGCATCGGCACAGTGAAGACTCTTCACGGGCACAGAAAGGGAGTCTGGCCTTTGGAGGCTTCCATTGGGAAGAGCTGACCTGGTAGGCACAGAAACTGCTTTGCATAATAAAAATAGAGCAGTGTTTTGCAGGAGCACAGTGACATTCTCAGATCCGCAGGAAGAAAAACAAACTCAACTGGGGGCCTCTGCAGATAGCAGACCATGAAGAGGAGAGATCACGTGGCTCGTGTCAGCACAGGGGAGCAATATGTTTAAGCCAGGAGCAGGTTGACATTGATAGGGGCCTTCAGAAGACACCAGGACACTTTCTGGAATTTTAACACCCCAGCAGAAGAAGATGACTACTTTTAATGCAAATGTTATTTTTTTATAATGTCATGAAACATGAAGCAGTTACTAAAATAGTGTATAGTTTTAGACGAGGAAGAATTGGAAAATCTAAGGGTTGATTCTGATCAGTAATAATGAAAAAGCAAGTGTTTTGTTTGAAGCTAAGAAACTAATCTCCAATAAGGTATTTTTCATTAAGTTATAATCTATACAAATAGCATAGTCCCATAACCATAGGCATAGAAATAAAGAGAACAAGAGCAGTGAGTCACTCAGTAAGCACTGTGTGTCTAGGCATCCGCCCCTGCTGGTATATAAAGGCTCCTCGCATCACTTTTCTGCTTCAGAGAGTGAGTAGGAAGCTGAAGTGACAGTAAATAGCCTCCTTTTCACAGGAGGAGAACGGGCTCACACTCAGAGACAAATAGTCAAGCTGCAGAGGGCTCTGGAGGCGAATCCCAGGAGCTTTCATGTTGGCCTGCAGCCTACGTGGAGCCAACAAAGTTTCTGCAAGATGAGTAGGTCAAAGGTGGCGCTCCAGAACCTTCAGGACTATTCAGAAAGGTAGCAGTCACGATGATGTCAGGAGCAGGTAGAGAACAGAGACAGAGCCGCGTGGTGGACTTTGGTCGCAGTCATCCCATGCTAGGAAGAAAGGCCCAGCAATGAGGGATGCGTTGTCTTTGATTTTGAGCCACATTAGACACGTTTTATAAAATAAAAGACACAGTTTAAATACATATTAATAGCTAAGATCTATTTTAAATGAATTATTTCTTTTACGTAATTGAGCTTCTCTAACTATTATTTGTTAGAGGGGACCTAAAGAAAAGCTGCAAACAGCACTGCTTACACCCTGTGCTTCTGCCTTCAGGGACCAGTTGCTGATGATACGGCTGCTAGCCCAGAAAAGAAACAGTGTGTGTGGATGGATGAACACTGTGTGGGAGAAATGACGTTTCTGCCTATCTTGGGACTGGGGTACTTCAGGGACATCCGGTCGCATGGCCCTTAACTCACTAAGGTGAGAAAGTAGGCGATGCACTCGATGCCAGAAAAGGAAACGTGGAATTCAGCGCGAGCCTTTAGCAACAGGTCCCCCAGGCCTGGACTCAGCCACCCCAACAACCTGTAGCTCTATGAGTCATTTGTGGTGGAAGCTTTGAGGTAAAGGACCCGCGCAGTGTAGACGTGTGAGGACTCTGGGAATACAGAGTGCCAGGCGGAGCCTGTGGCCAACCCTGGAGGTGGTGGGCAGGATAGGGCCAGGAAGCCTGCGGCAGATGGAAAGCTTCAAGAGTGGCGTGGATTGACAGACGCACAGACTTATGTTGTCAGATTGACGACATAACACGTTGCAGGCGGTCAGCACACCTGTGTCATGGCAGCCTCCAGCTGATCGAGACATAAAGTCTCAGGCCCCGTCCCAACCTGTGGAACCAGACCCACAGCCCAGCACGCTCGTGGGATGAGCAAGCACATGGAACCTTACAGTCGTTTAGTGTACAAAGGACCTGGAGGTTTGGCTCGTGAGTCCAGAAAGCCCAGACAAATCGCCTCCCTGCCACCAGCCCCCAGGACGCCCATCACAGCGTCCATCTCTTCCTCTCCTAGACCATGTGAGTGCACAGGGTCAGCCAGGCCAGGTCTACAGGCCGATCCTGCACGGTCGATGCGTGGCCCCTCTTGTGATCTGTGTACAGTGGCTCCTACCAGTCAGCTCCGACGGCGCATTTCCCCTCATAGCATCATTTCTAAACAATGTTTCCACGTCATCTGTGTCCAGCCAGAACCCTCTGTGCCTCCTTTGACTAACACAGCCATGTTCTTGGTCAGGCAGAGGCACGAGACCCTAGCACTATGCTTCTGCTTACCCACGGGAGAGGCCGTTACTCATATCGAGTGAGTTGATTTAAATTAGTTCACTCAGACAATAGGTTTGTCTTCTTCATGTTCACAGGAACTCGGGAGCAGACAAAAGGTGGAGCCGCTTCCTATCCTGTATGTGAGATTAGCTCCTTTTTCTTTTTTCTTCATTTCATTAAGGCAGAAAAAAAAGTGTGACTCACACGAATTATCCAGGGACAATAGTTATGTACTTTTTCTTTCATAAGATATATCTCAAAAGTACTGCCAGAAACACATAACGCTCCTAAAATTGCCCTCAAGGAACAAGGAGAGACTCACAGGCTTCTTTGTTACCTCTGTGCTCATGCAGCCCCCACGCCACCCACACCCTAGCAGCCACTGCTCCTGTGTTGTCTGCCTCCACAGCCCACACTTCTGAAAAGTCCCCAAGAACTGGAACAATAATTGGAGCTTTGGAAGTCATCAATGACAGTCTTGTTTAGTCCTCTAAAATCTGTCACTTGAAAGAAAAAAAAATCCTAATGTTCTCCCAAGGAGCATCCTGATGGCTTGATTCATAGATGTCCTGCTCTCATGGGGGTCAGAGTGACAGGGTAAGAACACCGTGCCCCGAGGAGTGCGCCAAAGGGCATCTGAGCCCTGTGCGTAGCTAGTTAGAAACAGCCTTGCGGGCCAGAGTGTGACCCAAATGCTCACAGCAGTGAACTGAGCCCTAGGACTGAAATCTGTTGAGTCTTGACTGGAGATTGAACATGGCACCACCTCAGCAGCCGTGTGTAGGACAAAATGGCATTCTGAGCCAGCAGCGTTGACCTGGTCAGTGACATAACCTGCTGCTGGCCATGCAGACACTGGCTTTCCCAAGTCAAGGCATCTGTCCAGGCTTCCCTGACGAGGACTCTTGAGCTCCTATCCTTGTTCATCCCTGGCACCATGGAAAATAGGAGACTAAATCTGAACAGGAAGAACTCTAAAATACCAACAACCTGCTGATTTCATTGTTCTGGTAGGGGAAGAGGCACTTGGTGCAAATGTAGCATCTGCTGAAGGCAGAAGAAGTAAGTAGGAGACGCCAGAGCTGTCATTCTGCTACACAGTTGGGTGGCTGTGAGGACCAAAGGACTGGAGAGTGTCCACTACAAAAGTCATCAACATTTGGGGAAGTAATGCTCACCCTGGATAAGCAGTACACAGTGTGCTTACACCCCCAAACATTGTGTGGCACCCATAGGGAGACCCCTCCACATTTAGAAGCCTTGGTCCCACGCAGTCAGTATAGGCTCACAGGGGCACAGCTGTACCAAACACTGACCAAGAATTCTGGAGGCATGGTTACATTTCTAATCCTCTCTTTGCAAGTGTCCACCCTCCTCCCGACGTCCTCCCTTCCCTCCTCACAGCTGAGTATTGGGGGCCCTGTTGCTCCCTCCTTGTCATCATCTCAACCCAAGGCCGCAGCAAGAACTCTGTGGTCCTGTGTCCTCTCCAGCTTGGCATGCAGACCTTCCCTGGGACCCTGCGATCCTTGTGTCCATCACCCGCCCTCAGCATCACTGAACCTCTAGGGCACTGTAAGGGAACCCACTTCTGCTTCTTTACTCGTTTAGCATTCTTACCCGATGTCAAACTGTTCCCTGAAAATCCTTTGTTGTGAGGCTTCACTTCCTTTTTCTTCAGGATGGAGAGCAGCCGGGCGACCACTTGCTCCCCATCCTACGGCGACACCACTGTGCACCATCTTTAGTCTGCTTGTCTTTCTCATGCTACTCCCTCTGCCACCTGTTCCACCGCCTTCCAGGGTCCATCATCTTAGCTAAATTGCTGAAAGACATCAGGGCCTGATTTAACTTTCCCTGAGGGCTTGTCTGTGGTCCAGAAGGTGTCCCCTATTGCCTTGATGACCCACCTTATACAGAACTGCCATTTGTCACTGGTCTCTTCTCTTCCTGTCTGAATGGCCCTCATTCCCATGCTTCCTGCTTCGTTCTTCAAGAATGTGAGTCTCTGTCCTTCAAGGGATGTAGCATGGTATCTACTAATAACAATGTAGAGTTGGTCACTGGGCCTGAGGATCGGAATGAAGGCATCAAAGCCACACTGGAGCTGGTGTTTAATCTGACAGTGGAAATGAGCACTGGTGTTAGTTACAAAAGGTGGCCGAGGGTCGGCCAACAGACCAGCAGTAGATGGGGATTCTTCCCAAGCCCAGGTGGCCCATGGCTCCACATTGCTTGCTTACCCATTGTGAACTTCCAAACTCATCAGAACAATCTACTGCCCAGGCATTTTAAAAAGTGAACTTCAAGAAATCCAAAATTATTTTATGAAATTCAGACTTAAGTCTTTAATCTTCCAGCACAGCCAAATTGCACACACATACATGCACACATGTGTACACATGTATGCACATGCACACACAGGCACACTCACACACATGTACACATATGTGCATGCACACATAGGCAGGTGCTCACAAGCACACACATGTGCACACCCATACACACTCACATGCACACACATGTGACACACACACACACATGCACACATACTTGAACATCCAAGGTTTTGCTGTCATGCTCTTTGTGGTTGGTCACCTCCATGAAGTTACTCTTCCTCCTCTCTGTCACACAGCTATACCTCCAAGGACCTTTCATGTCATCTTCTCCCATCCCCCAGGATGCCCTCGGGATGGAAAAGAAGGTGGGAATCTCCCTGGACATGTCTCAATCACACAGTTGGATCCTCGTGTTCCTTGTGTGTGAGAGAACATGTGTAACCAGTGTTTGCTCGCTGCCATTGTCCTGTAGTGAGCCGTGAGCTCCCTAAGGATGAGGATCAGCACCTTGCTTCTCCGGCCCGCACACACAGTGATCAGATAGCCACACTGTGGTGTTTGCCTGGCTTCAGGGGATGTCTCCAGCTGCATCCTGCTCAGGACCCCGTGGAGGCAAGGCTGCAGACTGGATCCCCCTCCTGCTCTGTCCTTGCTTGCTGGTTCCTCCATGTGTTCTGCTTCCAGGCACCAGGTCTCTCTGGGATTTCATGCTGCTTCGGTCTTGCGTTGCTTGTGAGGTCCCTGTCACAACTCGGTGTTGGGTGTATTTTGCCTGGGGTTCAGTTTCCCAGCATGAGTTGAGCCCCCCAGATGTGGTGCAGAGAGAAGCAGCTTCTCCTTCCCCATGTGCACCTCACAGATTTGTTCCGCAGAGCTCAGAGGCCATGCTCCTTCTGCCCACTGCCAAAGCGAGTCAGCACTTAGAGGAATAAAGAGACCACAAACTGTGGAACACAGTGTGTGTCTTAGTCAGAATGTCCCTTGCTGCAGCAAAGCACCATGTCCAAAAAGCAAGTTGGGGAGGAAAGGATGTATTTGGCTTACACTTCCACGTCACAGGCCATCACTAAAGGAAGACAGGACAGGAACTCAAGCAGGGCAGGAGCCTGGAGGCAGGAGCTGATGCAGAGGCCATGGAGGGTGCTGCTTACTGACTTGCTCCCCATGGCTTGCTCAGCCTGCTTTCTTATAGCACCCAGGAGCACCAGCCCAGGGATGGCCCCACCCACAATGGGCTGGGCCCTCCCCCATTGATCACTAATTGGGAAAATGCCTTATAGCTGGATCTCATGGAGGCATCTCCTCAACTGAGGCTCCTTCCTCTATGATGACTCCAGCTTGTGTCAAGTTGACACACAAGCAGCCAGTGCAGTGAGGGAAGGAGAATTGCAGTAGGACAGGGGAAGCATGGACACTGATCAGAAACAGCTTCCCTGGGTGACTGCCTCAGACTCCAAACGACTGGGAGAAAACCAAGTAAGGTGCATAGCTGTTCAACCCAAGAGCCGTCAGGAAGGGAGTGGAGAGCTCTCTTCACTGACCCACCCCATCGTCCCAGCTGGCCGGATGCAAGTTCGGGGCCACACTAAAACTGCTGTCCAGTCAGACGGTGGACCTCAGTTAGGACATGCTTCCCTGGGAAGCTGGGATCTACAGATGTGTTTGGAGTTACTTTGTGAAGAGGTACACAGAGTCCTCCAGCATCCTGAAGACAAGTGTCAATTGTGCCCTATAAACCCTTTCAATACCTAATGGTGCAGACATGCATGCCAGCCTCTAGTGCCACTGATGTACAGTATAGACTGAGAGCTGCTGTCACTTTTATGTCCCCTACTCATGCTTGGGAGCATGCATGCTAGTCTTCTTAGGTTAATGGCTGTTGTCTCAAGTGCCAAGCTCATGATCATGGAAGTTACCATGACAACGTTTGGTGGTTACGTGGCAGAGCAGGACTCCAGGCGTCCTCCACACTTCCTGCTAGGACACAGCAGGATCCTCCACAGTTAGCCTTTCCTTCCTCCCCAGATGCCTTGGAGCCCTCGCTTTGTGAGGGACCACCCTCACACAGCCCCAGACTCTGTAGTTTCTTAGACAAGAATTGCAACACACAGTAAAAAAGAAAAAAATCATTTTAAAACCATGTGGCTGTGGCTTGCCATTCTGGATTAAAAACATTTTCTTGTGGCTATTTTTTACCTATGGTGGTACAGGCAGCCGTCATCACCAGTGGCACAGTGGATAAGCTCAGATAGATGCCTCTAGTGCTTGCCATAGAAGCTAATTTGATGTCATGCTGGAATTCCTTTATAAAACAAAATTGCGGAGGCTCATATCCATGCAACTACTGTTGGTAGAAACATCTGTAAAACCGGTGCTCAGAAAGTTCAGTAACCACAGAAACATAAATACTTCGTGCACTGTAAGCCACGCTGCTGTGGGGAGGAAGGGCCGGGCTAAGACAACAGTTGGTGCCATGTCTGTTTGGTCTCAGCCTGTTTGTGGGGTTTGGTTCTTTTGTGCTACACCAGGTTCTTCCTCCCTGCTGTGAGTGGAGGGAACAGGAGGTGGGAGTCACTCCTGAGAGACCAGGGGCCCTGCTGGGGAGGGCTCTTCAGGCCAGTGCTATCTTTACCAACAGAGAAGGCCAACTCCATAGTGCAGCCACCGTGTCAGCGGCACATGCATGTTCTCACACACTGGTGATGATGCACACACAACCCACTAATGTTCTAGAACAAACTGCCTTGTGTTTTGATGAAATAACAAGCTCTATAAAATAAGAGATAAATTCCTTGGTTAATTTTGTTATTTGTAGTTTCCAATTCTATGCTCCAAAAATCTCCAGCCTGACCATTTCCCTGACTTTTGTGTTGCAGATGGGAGTCCGCAAAGTGTTCCTGCAGTACTGGCTTGTGGACCAGCTCAGTGACCTGTGGCTGCAGCTGCAAAGGAAGATTGTAATGTGCCAGAAAGGTGAGTGCACACAGGCACTCAGATGTTCAGGGTGTGAGTTTCCAAACCACTCGGTGTGCCTCTGGGTCAGCGTCACAGGGCGCCTTGAACCCACTTGATGATGCTTGATCAAGGCTCATAGTGCTGACTCTTGCTACTTAGTTCACTCTGTACCAGTCCCTGCATTGGTGCTTGTAGGTCTTGCATGTTTTGTTGGTTATATTCTATATAAAATTATGTAAGTTCTCACCTCAGTCATAATTGGGAGAAGAAATAAACGTCTTAACATTTCTGCATTCTGTACTTTGCAGACTGACAATTGTATTGGTCTCTTTAGGAAGCACAGAGCAGTGAGATTGTAGCTGGAAACTTGCAATGGAAAAACCCACCTGGCACCTGGCTGCAGCCGTGGTGCAAGTCTCACGGGTGCTAGGATCCAACCAGCCAATTGTCCAAATAGCATTTTCTGTAACTCTCCTTAAGGCTTAGAAAACCCTTGATTCTGTTTTCCTGTAGGGAGCAATGATAATATTTGGTGTGATTTATTTTATGGCTCTTGGCATCCATTTCATTATAACTTTGGGAGAGATTTCACTTTGAATTTGTTTTCTATCCAAATCCAAATGACTACTAAAAATGTGCAATTTTTTTTTCAAAACAGCCATTCCTCACATGAAATGGATATAATCAATACATTTTTTTAAATGTGTGTATGTGTGTGAGTGTGTTTGTGTGTCTGTGTCTGTGTGTGTGTCTGTGCATATGTGCATGCATGTGTGCATGCGTGTGTGCATGCATGTATGCATGCGTGTGTATCTTTTGTGCAGACATGGAGAGAACAGAGATCAATACTGAGTAGCTTCCGTTACTGTTCTCCACCTGTTGTTTGAGGCAGGGTCTCTCACTAGCCCTGGAACTCACTCAGTTAGCTAAGATTGCTGAGCAGCAGGACCCAGGCCTCACCTGTTTGCTCTTCTGGTTCCAAGTCTTCTTACCTCCAGTCATGGGTGTGTGCCCCCAAAACCAGCTTTTTCACAGGAACATGTGGTGTCTAAACTCTGGTCTGCATGCTTTTCTTTTCTAGCAGCCACACTGCCCACTGAGCCGTCCCCTTAGCCCTCTTTAAGCAGGTTTTTATGAGTTCAATAGGAGAAATTAGTCCTTTTGTCGAATTTTAGCAGGTCTGAGATGTGTTTGAAATTTTCTCAAACCAGGAAACCTGCTAGACACATGTTATATATGAGCTGCCTCCCATTTTGTCATATTTTTCCTGTGTGGGTCCTGTTTGGCTGTGGCCTTGTGAGAAATCTCCAGTGGGTCCCCTCAGTCTCTAATGATTTAAAAAAAAAAAAAAAAGGCCCTGCCATATGGAGGTTTTTTTTTAACACATTCAGTTTAAATCTTGGCCAAAATTAGGAACTTTGTTCTAAGTCAGCTTTCTTTTTGGCCACTTCAGGCCTGTCCTTGCAGGACAGCCCCCAAGGGAGAGATTATGGTCCTGGTCACCGATCTCAGGTGCCTCTAGGCTGTGCTGGGTCAAGAGGAGAGGGAAGAGGAAGAGGGAAGGGGGAGGAGGAGGAGGAGGAGGAAGAGGAAGAGGAAGAGGAGGAAGAGGAGGAGGGAGGGAGGGGGAGGAGGGGGAGGGAGGGAGGAGAGAACAGCGGTGACTGCAGGGACTGTTGCAGGCATATTGTGGCCCAGCAGTGGTGTTCCTGGCTGGGACAGATTCAAAGTGTTCCTTACACACCCAGAAGCATTTATCTGGTTCCCTGCACTCACTGACAGCCGTTCTATGGCCAGCACCTTGTCACTGACTCACAGACCCTGGTCACCCACTGTCATCCCTTCTCCCAGCAGACATCTCTTCCCTGAAAACTACTCTTCTTTGGAGAAAGAGACAGCCAGACACCCTTATAGGCACCGCGTGTCCTGTTGGCCACAGCTGTGACTTTGGGGCCCTGAAGCCTGCTGTGTCCACCCAATTCCAGCAGCCAAGTAGCAAGTTCCCAGGCTCCTTTTTAGAAGCCTTGGCTAAGGAAGCAGTTTCTAGCCCTCCTCTCTGGCTTATGATAAATGAACCCCTGTGACTTGAGCATCCATGCAGGGGAGATGCCCCGATGCTGATGGGGACTCCTTGGAACCTCACCCTGGAACGCCCCACTCCAGGTGGCATCTGCACCCCTGTCTCACCTGGAGGCTGGTTGTAAATGCGGTTTTAGCACCACCCCACAGTGACTGAATCCAAACTTGGCTCTCAGCCACAGGGAATCTGGGTCAGGAAGAGCACACGGTTCTATGTGTGAACAGTGTCAGGCACCCTGATGCTTCTGGGAAGTGTCCTTAAATATAACTAGAGGAGTCTGTGCCCCCTGTTCCACATGACGCCCACTCGAAATTTCTCCTCTAGTTAGCCTCACAGATGCAGTTGCCTCTGTAACCAAGGAGAAGCAGGGCATGAGCTGGACTCTGCCGCTCACCTTTCTGAAGATAACAATGGAGACCAGCCTTGAAGATGGCATTGAGATAAAAAAAATACATAATTTCATTTTGAATAAATTGAACAATGAACACCAAAAAAAAAAAAAAAAGCACTTTAGAAACCACAGGCTTTCAAATGTGAACATTAGTGACTGGTTTTTATTTCCTCGTCTCCTAGAATTGACATTAAATTCACTTAAAATGTACATAATCTGGAGACATTTCCATTTTTCAGTTACACTTTTTTGTTGTTAGCAAATTTTTGGAGAAAAGAAATTTTCTCCAAACTGTAAATAAAGCAGCCAGTGGCCAAGCAGCCAAAAGGGGCTTTAAAACCGTGGACAAATAAACCTCGCTGCCCATTTCCAGCTGACTTGTGTCTGTGACCCTTTGTTGACAAAGATAGCTTCAGCAACCTGTGTGACTTTATTAAAGACCCTAGGAGGCTGCCAGTAGGAAAGAGTAAGGAGATGGCGTCCTCTGCCTGTGGGACAGCAGGCTCCCTGCATGAGCAAGGGGGCATCCTGGGAGTTTGGCATTTACTTTCTGTGTTAGTCTGCCCCTTATTTCAAGAGCTTGGTCCTCCCGTCTGTTGCCACTGTCGCCTTCGGAAGGCCAGTGACTGTTTGTGTCCAATTGCAAGAAGAAAAGAAGCAGGCAGAACCCTAGATAAGGTCTCCAGTCCCCTTCGGTGTGCCTGCCACATGTCTGGCACTTCTTCATCTTATTCTGCATGTTATGTTCCTGAAAGTCTGACTTACCTTTTATTGTTATATTTTTGCTGTGTATGGGCTACTGCACACAGATACCTTGTAAGGAGCTTGATGCAATTGTATTCCAAAGTAACTTTCCAGTTAGCATTGTCATCTGGAGCTAAAAGGAGGGAGAACATTGTACCTAACTTTACAACATCTCTTAGGCTGCTCACACATGTGGCACCTTCCAGGCATGGGGGAGTCTCACACAGTGATTTCCCCCTGACACTGCCTGTCTTTTTAACCCACAGCTTCCTCTAATCTGAGCCATTTGAAGCCTGAAGGGATGGTTTCCCAGAGGCTGAAAGGCTAATGGCAGAAGTCAGCAGTCTGTGCTTATCCCAGCATCTGCAGGGACTGGCTCTTGGACTGGCTTTGTCCACATCAGGGATGAAGGCCAGGCCCTTTTCTCAGAAGGCAGCCTGCTCCATTTCCACCCCGTGTTAATTGTTAGCAAGTTCTTTCATCTATTGATTGCAATATCCTTCCATGTGACTTCCCCTATTGCTGATCTGTGCCCCCGGAGGGCAACAAATCACATCTAGAGGACTCCAGGCTTGCGGGGTGGGGCTGCCTCACAAGCACAGAGGGATCCAAACCCATGCGCTGCCACTCCTTGCTTGTGCTTACTGGAAATGAGAATAATTCCATTATTATTGTGACCAACACAGAGATATCATTATGGGTAACACCGTTTCCATATTAAACGGCATAACTGAGTATCTGAGACAGCCAAATGTCTTTACATCCTGCTTTCCGACTTCTGCTGATCAATTACTGGCTTTACTGTGTTTCCAGTTAATTGTTCCCCAGATTTTACGTATTTTTCTAGACCAGCACTCTTGAGAAACAGGAAAGGTACATTTCCTATTGTCTCTGTAAGAACCTCTGTAGCTCTCAAGGAAGTACTACCCTCTAGGAATTATATCAAAACCCTAGGAGTATTATGAAAAAGTATTTAAAGAACAACTCCCAGGAGGCCTTGAGTGTTTCTGGAATGGTCAGGAATCGTGAAAGACTCTCAGTGCATCCCAAGATGGTTTTGGGGGGAGCCACACCGAGGTCTTCCTCCTTGATTTGGTCCAGGCCATCTGTGTAAGCTTGTGCTATAATAAGAAAACAAAAGGATGGAGGTGGCTCTTAAGAATTATGTATAACAAACCTCATTCAGAGAAAAGGTACCTGTCATACTATCCTAATTATATTCTCCTTGCTGTGATAAAAAAAAACCCCAACAAAAGTAACTTAAGGGTTTGTTTGGACTCACACACGGTTCCACAGGGATGTAGTCTCTCTTGGTGGGGAAGATTAGACTGTGGGCTGGTTGGTCACACTGTATCCATACCATGAGACAAAGAGTAAACAGGAATTGGTTAGTCACACTGTATCCATACCATGAGGGAGAGAGTGAACAGGAAGTGGTTGGTCACACTGTATTCATACCATGAGGGAGAGAGTGAACAGGAAGAGGTTAGTCACACTGTGTCCATACCAGAAGGGAGAGAGTGAACAGGAAGTGGGGCTGGCCTATAAAGCTTTAATATATAACTTGAAGGATTCACTTCCTCCAAAGATGTTCAGTCTCCTAAATGTTCCTCACCAAGTATTCAAAAATGTGAGGCTGTGGGGCACGTTTCACATTGAAACAGAGCATTTCCCAATTTGAAATTGGGATATTCTAGCAAATTCTTATTCTGTGTTGAGTGTGTGTGTGTGTGTGTGTGTGTGTGTGTGTGTGTGTGTGTGTGTGTGTGTTTCTCCCACTGACCTAGGGTTGTGTTTTTTTATAAAGTTATAAGAGGGTTTCTGGCACGCCGGCACTTACTGCAAAGAATGAGCATCAAGCAGCAAGAGGTCACGTCCATCAAGAGCTTTTTACAGAGCACAGAGGACATGGCACTGAAAACCTATGATGCCCTGGTCATTCAGAACGCTTCTGACATTGCCCGGGAACACGACAGGCTCCGCAAGGAGGTCCATGTTGCCTACCACAGGGCCAGGCAAGACGAAGGAGCCAGGAGGTAAGATGGCTCCACGGAGTCAGAGACTTCCGACAGCTCTCTACGCAAAGCTCGATCGAACAGAGAACAGTCGGGGAGCAGACCTGCATGCTATTTAGTCCAGACACCCCAGCAATCTCGGGGTGGCTTCTCCTGCGAAGCCCCTTCATGAACAACAATCTCCACGTGTAAGTTTAGCCATATAAAATACCATTGCTTTACTAGCCATCTTGCTGTCACTTAAGCCTCACTCTGAGCCATGAGCAAAATCAGTGAGCAAGACATTTAACCTGCGTCTGCAGGGGCAAGGCATGGAAAGCTGGCTGATAGAAATTTCTGGGAATCTGTCCAAAGAATTCAGACACCACTTTGAAAAGACAAAAGTGGTGAATAAACCAAAACACCTTTATATGAGGCATGCTCCTAGGGAAGGCCGGAACCAGGCTTCTTACACTGACTAGGGAGCTGTCAGTTTTTCCTAAAGACCTTGGAAACCTCTCATGTCTCTCCGAAAATGATTCTCCTTTGCCATCACTGCCTGTGTCAAATGATTTTCTTGTTTTTGTTGTTTCTGTTGCTGCTGTGGAAATGGTTATGTGTCTTTACTAATTAGCTCTCAATATCTTAGTGATTAAATACTGGGGGAAAATCTTTTGTACAGAAAACTGAAACTAAACATTACAGGGGGAACAGATTATTCTCTGAGTGGCCCACTCTCATCCTCAGTGACTTCATTTTCTACATGGGCAGCCAGCTCGCGTGCTGCTGGTCTCCAGCCATGTTGATGCTCCGATGCAGACAGATATAATTATGAAACAAATGAGAAGAAGCTCCTTGTGAAATGAACTCACAAGTGTCTCACATGAATGGCCCCTCACATATGAAGGCAAACAGGGAATTTAAAGCAAGACAGCTAGTCATTTTCAGTGGCTTCTCAAGTCATACTTATTATTTTCCCTACTGGAGCTAAGCAGTCATCTCCAATTTCTCAATTTGGTTATGCGTTTTATTTGCCTGATATAAAATTAAGTGAAGAAACATTTGTCTGCTATTTGTTGATACCAGCAGTTCGCTTGGCACCAGGCAACTGTGCCGAGTCACAGGAAGAATAATAATAATTCCATATATAATTAGTAACTGCTGGTGAAATTAGATGGAGAGAGAGAGAGAGAGAGAGAGAGAGAGAGAGAGAGAGAGAGAGAGAGAATGACAAACTGTAACTTTCCTTGTTTGGTGTCAAGCACACTCTTCCTGCGAGGGGAGGGGGCAAGATGGTGATAAACTCCCCACACTGGCTGTAACACTAACTCTTCATTAAGATGGGTTCCCCAGAAATTATCATTCAGATTGAAGCTGTGCCGTTTTCATTTGCTTAAGAATCAGACTGTGAAAAATTCATTCTGGGGATGGCTGATGGGAAGCCCTTCAGGTAGTTGGCGCATTGCTGGGAGAATACTGAAAAGCAGACAGGATGGGACGGGACGTTCCCAGTGCTCCATCAGGGCCAGACAGGCCTGGGCAGTACCCCCCCCCCTGGGAGGGGGGAGCAAGCTGCCCAGAACTGCATGCAGATCTTCTAGCAAGGCCAGCCAGGAAGGCTCTGCCAGGGAACTCTCTCCGTGTCAGGGGAACGGGCTCAGCACTGTCACCTGAGTGACACACCTGGGCCTCTGTGCTCTGTCCATATTTATGTCTTGTTTTCCCCCAAGAGCTGAAGACCAAGGAGGGTCCCGGCATGTCCTCTCCAGTGTGCCAGTCCCCATGGCAGTGGACAGCCTAGCCCAGGCTCTTGCTGGACCATCCATCCGATCACCATCACTGCACTCCGTGTTCAGCATGGATGACAGCACTGGCCTCCCATCACCACGGAAACAGCCTCCACCAAAGCCAAAGCGGGACCCCAACACCCGGCTGAGCGCCTCATATGAGGCTGTGAGCGCCTGCCTTTCAGCCGCCAAGGATGCAGCTAGTGAAGGTTAGCCAAAGGGGGGGGGGGGGGAGGGTGGACAAGTGAATGCTGTTCTCAAGGCTCACTCATGTTCAGGGTTCCGGTCTGTGAGTGCCCGTTGGCACCGTCATGGCCCTAATATATCTTTAATAGAAATAAATCCAATTGTTGGCTTGCCAGCAGCTTTTTAGTCATTAAATATAAATAATATTCAAATCCTTAAGCCTCTTAGGGGAAAGCTACTTACGTGTCATTTCCTTCACTCTGGGTCCCACCCCTGCATTGAATTAGCAGCCTCAAGGCCAAAGCAGCTCTGACAGTTGGTTGCTGCTCCATATAAAATTTTCCGCTGATTAAAAGGTACAGATACTCACCAGGCTTCCCTGGTCATGCTCTAAAGTTTCAGCCACCTTGTTAATACTGTGAGTGGGAAGACGGGTTGAGAGGGCAACTGCCACAAAACTCAGTCAGTGCCACTCTTGAGACTGGAGCGATGCGCAGGGCTCTGCTTCGAGTGGTCAAGAAGAGGGGGTGGCCTTGGGGGGATGGTGATTACTCTCCATCAGCTCTCAAGGGAACATATATTGCGAGTGCTCGCTGGCAGGGTAGCACTAGACCTGGGAAAACACAAGGTCTTCTGTAAAGGACACTCACAAACGAACAGGTTCCAGATGAGTATGCGTAGACGTGTGACCACTGCATACAGGCACCACGTGTCCTTCGTGGAAACAAAGTGAACCTTCTCATAGGGAAGGGTGGGTAACAAACAGGCCACCTCATGGACTGCTTTCAGCCACAGAACACCGCTGTGGAGAGAAAGAGGTCTGGTGGCAGTGTGGGGAAAGCGGGCAGAACATCCAGAGCAGTGAGTGGGTCCTACAAAGACGTAGGTGTGGAGCTGAGTGATTGCAGTAGTTAAGTGGTCCAACAACATAGAAATACAGCCGGGAACAACAAACTCAGTTTAAACAAAGATCAAGGCTTCTGACCCTGGACAGACGCCTAGAACAGTGGCAGTATCGGAGATTTCTTCAAAGTCATATTCTTTAGTGCCTATGAAGGGAGGCGCCTAGTCTCACTGCAACTCCATCTGCCATGTGCAGTTGGCATCTGCAGGAGGCCTGCCCCTTCCTGAGCAGAAATGAGGGAGGAGTGGATGCAGAGGGGCAGAGGGGCGGTGTGGAGAGCAGCTAGGAGAAGAGGAGGATGGGGAAACTGAGGTCGGGATAAAATAATAATAATAACATAATGGATCTGAGAACAAAAGAAAGAAAGAATAAATAAGAAGGTGACGCCTCAACAGTTAAAAGCACTGGCTGTTCTTCCAAAGACCCAGGTTTGGTTCCCAGCGCTCATGTGGTTGCTAACAATCATCTGTAGCTCCAGCTCCAGAGGATCCGCTGCCCTCTCCTGACCTGTGGACACCACGCATGCTGTATACATACATACATACATGCAAGCCAAACACTCACACATACAAATAAAAGTTAATCTTTTTTTTAAAAGAAAGAATGAGCTAAGAAAGGCGGTCTTTAGAGATATTTTAACTCAGAAGTAAAGGCTGCTGTTTAATGCGCCCACTATATTACCAAACCTTTGAGGAGGTGATGTGGGGGATCTCACGTGTCCTCACGTGCAGGGTGCAGGGTGGAGGGTCTGTGCACAAAAGAGAACAGTGGAGGCCAGAGCGCAGCGTCAAGGTCTACAGTGGAAGTCCACTGGATGCAGAGTGAGCTAGACCGAGGCTTGGCAGGAAGCTGGTGTGCACTTCCACTGGGCCTGTCTGATTCAGCTGCCAGTCAGCACAGCGCCTGCGACGGGGTGGGGCAGCGGTGGCACAGTGAGTTGCCAGTGCCACTGCTGTAGGGTCCAAGCTTCCAGGAGTCCTGAGACGGGGTGAGGGGAATAAGAAGATAAGATGATTGAGCGGTGTGGGCAACAAGCAGCTTACCTCACGTGCTGACATGGGTGGGATGCGCTGGTGACAGCCTGAGACGCAAACCCAGAGAACAAAACTCCCAAAACACGGGACGAGAGTGAGCAAACCCCATTTCTCCATGCACCCAGCAAGCTGGCGCTGTCGACTCCATGCACAAGCCTCTTTGTAAGGCCCAAGTCAAGGTCCCCAAGTTCATGAGTATACTAGGAGGACACTGTTCTGACCTTGAGGGCCAGAAGTCACGTAGATGTGAGTAAAAAGAAAGTAGTGAGAAACCACAGTTGCAGAGTGGACCCACGCCCTATGTTGGAGGCAGAAACAAATGAGCAATAACAAAAATGCAAGAGGCACTGAGCCTAAGCAGAGCCACACAGGCAGAGCAGGACATCGGGGTGGCGGGGGGGTCTGAAATGAGCCCTCATAGTCTCTCGCTTTCACCTTATTGTGTTTATATTTTTGTGTGGCCGTGTGTTATTTTCAGAGATTATAGGACCAGGTTGTGCTAGGGTGGATGATGACTTAGATGCCACTATTGTGCCTAAACAAAGAACCCCAAAGGGAAGGATTTTGTGTGTGGAAATGTTTCTCTCCTACCAGAGCTTAGGACATGCTGACCGTGACTTCAGGTAGGAATAGCGTCTCTGAGCTCCTGAGACTGGACGTGCAGCATGAGTTGTGAGTTCTAGACACCAAACCTGCCTCAGTGTCCCTCCCTGCAGCCATGGTTGCTCTAGGGCTTCCTTTCATTGGCATTGTTAAGCGCTTGTGACTCTTTCATGCATAGACTTGGAGACTAAACAAGGAAAATTTCTGACATAAGTATGTTTTAGTTGTTGTTGCAAATAAGCTGATCACATGTACATACTCAGAAATAGCAACGAGTCCAAATTAGGCAGCAATACTCTAACTATGGCTTCCCCAATTTTAGCTTATGAAGAATGAAGATTCTTAGTCCTGGGCCACAGAGACTCCAAATGGATAATCAGAGGGCGGAGTAGGAAGCTGTGCTCCCTGTAGCATCACTGCCTTACTCCAGGCAAAGTGCCTACCAGTGCTCCCTGTAGCATCACTGCCTTACTCCAGGCAAAGTACCTACCAGTGCTCCCTGTAGCATCACTGCCTTACTCCAGGCAAAGTGCCTACCAGTGCTCCCTGTAGCGTCACTGCCTTACTCCAGGCAAAGTGCCTGCCAAAGCTCCAGCCATACTTTAAGCAGCACTATGCAGCTCCCATGGCATTTCCAGCAGTTAACTCCTTGCTGAGTAGCTGGAAGAAAAGGGGGTACTTACTGACACGAGGGGCCTTAGTCTCAGTATTTCCCATCCTTAGAACAACCTATGGCAAATCGTCACAGGCCTCCCTGTGCTGGCGAGGAAACTGAGTCAGGGAGCAGGGTGTGACATGGCCTTGCCATTCAGACATCCAGCTTTGATTCAGCCAGGGACACCCCAGAACCCTCATCTAACAGACTCTTCATTATTTAATATAAAAGACCTTAAAGCCTGAAGGGGAAGCTACATTCATTTCTGATGTTGCTTAGCAACCCACCCAAACAGTGATTTAAATAAAATGATGGCTGTTGCTGTCTCTCAGGCTCTGGGTCTCAGGAGATGCCAATTGTCTGGTGGTTCCCACTCAAGATCCCAAAAGAAGGTGGCTACAATGATCTAGAAGCAGGTCACCAGGAGACATGAAGTATTTCTCGGCCTCACTATCTGCCGGGACAGTCCCAGCATCCTGTCCAGGTGTGGGAAAGGAGACATGCGTTGAGTCACTTGACAGGACTGAATATGAATCTGTGGCAAATGTTTTGGAAAACGCGGTAGGCTTCACTCCACTGAAAGCGAAACAATTCATTCTCTACTCATAGAGTCGCATAGGTGACATAGGGCCACACCTCCTAAGGTCCCCAAAGCCTCTTCCAGCATCCCCCCGACCCCAGAGCTTGAGCTTTGGGCTGAACTTCCTTAAACAGAACAAGTGTTCCTGGCCCCTCAAGGCATGACTTTCTCTTCATGTCCACTTGGATAAGGTTCACTTGACTTCTGAACTAAAGCAACAGTCCACATCTGCTGGACAGGCACGTTCCTGGCTGAAAGGGGAAGTGAGTGACACACGGGGTCTTCTGCACATACCATTTAGAACAACAGACATCTAGTGTTGCTAGGACCTCTATGAGGAATGGAGCCCTGCCTCTGACTGTCATCTTCCTAGGCTCTTAAGTTGATGGTCTGGGATCTTCGGGGCTCCCTTTGAATTACAGTCCTTCCTCTGGGCAGTGGCATAGCCTCAGGGCTGGTGTTCTCTTAGCCTGTTTCCCACACACGAATTTCTAGGGGCCAGAATCTCTTCTGTGGACATTTCGCCTGCTGTTTTCAGAGCACGTGGACACGGTCCCTTTAAAAGCGTTGTGAGCTGTTCGTGAATCAGTCCCTAACACATCTCATTAGTCAGCAACCATGTCCACAAATTCTTCTGTCTTGGGTTTTCTTCGCTGTCTGAGGCAACACTTAGGCCCGGGGCCTTGCTTCTTTGGAGAGATCAATGCGGAACACCACAGATCTCTCTGAAGTCTTAATGGAGGGTGGTGTTGGCAAGTGCTTGGCTCAAACTTGAGAGCAGGTTTCCTGGAGGCCCAAGTCATTTGTCCATGTTAGATCACTGTGCCCTTTTGAAAGCATACCAGGACGCAAAGGCGGCTTCATAGATCAAGAAAACCCTGCTTCTTTTTGGTACTGTGTTCTTTGCCACATCTCTTTGTTGTACTGCTGGAAGCACCCTAGAAGCAGCTGCCTTGCCCTGCATGGAAGGATCCACAGCCAGGCCAGCTAGACATTTTCCATGTGACCTCGCATCACAGCCTGAAGCCCTCCGCAGCAGCTACAGTCCACTCACAGGTGCCAATATCTGGGCGATATGTCTAAGATTGCATAACAAACTTCCCAGAAGGCAGTGACTTTGAATCCAAGTATGTTGCCGGTGTCCTCTCATGGGTCTACAATATGGCTGGTCACGCCAAGCAGTCTCCTTCACATCATGATCATAGCTGTCTCTGCAGCTGGGGCCCTTCACAAGACATGAGTCACAATTTGCTGGATCTGATGCGAAAGTCTTTTGATCTTTCTGACCTCGGTTCCTCAGCTCGGTAGCCACTCCACATGGCATGTCTTTCTCTCCCTGAGGCCTCTCCATACATCCCATGGAGGGGCTGCTGTGAGGTGCCCACACTTCTCAAGTGAAGTCAGGGTTCACTCAGCGTGGCACCTAACAGAGTAGGAAGCAGGCAGAAGCTGTACCACCGTGACCGAGTCTCTCAACATCACCCTATCAGCACCCCTGTAGGACAGCCAGAGGCCCTCCCAATCAGAATCCAGCTAGGGGCAACGCTTTCCCACTACAGCTCTGCTCCTGTCTGAGCCTATGAAGTGCCTCTGCAGTGGTGTTGGGCCATGTGGCTTCCCAGACAGTCTGGGGAACGCTCAGGCACTGCTGCGGGTCAGCCCTCTGGTGTAGCCAGTGTTTGCTACTTTGCAGGTTCTTCTTTCTTCCACCCTTTCCCCTCTATCCTTTAAATCCCCTAACACTAGACAAGAGAGAAAAAAGGCTAGAGAGGAAAGAGCGATGTTATCATCAGATGACTTCCTGCTGATTAGGGGCATCGAGCTCCTTGGAGCAAGTTTGATCTTGGCCGTCATGATATCTAATTTCTTGTTTCTTCTTTACACATGACTACTTAACAAGCCACAACCAACAGCAATTAACAACTGACATCCAACCGCCTACTGGGGCTCTAGCGTTTATATCCCCTCTGAAAAGTCCCCAGGATTCCAAATGTCACACAGTCACAGGAACTGTCTGCAGCTGGCAAAACCACCACATCTGCTAGAGCACGAGGCAAATCATAGTCAGCTGTTGCAGCAAAGCAGCCCCATATCCCCACACCTGGTATTAAAAAAAATACTCTTACAATATTTCTGTGGGTTTTTTTCTCACTACACTCTAGGAAGTTGAAATGTGTATTCACTAGGGGACTGGGGCTTTAGCATCTTCTGTTTACGGTAGTTGCCTGTTTGTGGGAGGCCCGGTGTGACACCATCATACAACGATGGCCACAGAGGTAGAAAAAAATCAACCATACTCTTTGCCATTTCCATTACTGTGTGAGCCCAGGTTTCCAGGAGCACAGCAAAACAGTTTTCTTACACCCACCAGCTGCCCTCTCAAGAAATGGCTTTCCCATATCATGTGTGTCTACATTGAGGCTGAGGGTGCCCAGACGTCTTGCACAATTATAGTTTTATACACTCACTCATTTGCAACATCCAGGTCCTGTCACCCTGGAGAGTTGGTGCTGCCTCCTAATGCACCTGTTGCAGTTCCTTTTCTGTGGGCCGTCTTCCCAAGTAGACGTCCTGTTCCTCTGGTACCAAGACCCAAAAATGGTTTCCCTTAGAAGCCTCAGGCATCTAGGTCCCCCTCCAGAGTCCTATAAGTTGGAAGAAACACAAGCCAGGAGTCTCTTCTGCTCAAGGACACAGGGGCTATGGCAGCCAAGGTGATCCATGGCAGGGTCACTCAGCTCCATATAGGCCTGGCTTCCCTGAGACACATTGCCTACTGACTCCTGTATCTCTGTCTCCTGCCTTAGCTCTGACACGGCCCAGACCCCACAGTGATGATTATAGCACCATGAAGAAGATTCCACCTCGGAAGCCAAAGAGAAGTCCCCATACGAAGCTCAGTGGCTCCTATGAGGAGATCTGGGGACCACGGCCTCCTGGCATGATGGGCCAGACGGGCAGGCATCAGGCCGCAGGGACACTGAGTGTGCAGTGGGCCAGGCCTGACTCTGTGCCACAGTGTACACCCCAGCTGCCCCTGCACCTGCCATTGCCACATGGGGACTACGAGGATGACACTGAGCCTGTGTACATCGAGATGGTGGGGAATGCAGCCAGGGCAGGAGGATCTGAGACTGACAGCCCTGACCAGGGTGAGTCTGTGTATGAGGAGATGAAGTACGTCTTGCCTGAGGAGGGCTGTGGCCCAGGGATGCTCACCTTCCTGCCTGCCTCGCCTCCTCTGTTCTTGGAGACTAGAAAAGCTATCATCTTGGAGGCCGGTGAGGAGAGCTGCCAGCCCTTGAAGGAGTGTGACATCCCCCCACCCTTCCCGAATCTGCTTCCCCACAGGCCACCACTCCTTGTCTTTCCTCCCACTCCGGTCACTTGCTCCCCAGCTTCTGACGAGTCGCCACTGACGCCCTTGGAGGTGAAGAAACTACCGGTCCTGGAGACCAACCTCAAGTACCCGGTGCAGTCCGAAGGATCCAGTCCCTTGTCACCACAGCACTCTAAAGCCCAGAAGGGAGATAACGACCAGCCAGCATCCCCTGGCTTTCCTGTGTTTAATGGGCCCAGCCGAGTCTCTCCACCTCCCACGCCACCCCCTCCCCCAGGGCCACCACCTGCACCCTGTGGACCACCTCCTGCACCCTCTGGGGCAGCCCCTGCACCCTGCCGGCCACCCACACACTTCGCCTTCCCGCCAGATTCTGTCTTAATCACTGCAGCTAAAGCACCGACTAACCCTGACCTGCCCAGAGCGCAGCCAAAGCCCAGCTCGGCCCCGGCACTGGGTCCCTGCAGCACCTTTACCAAGGCTCCGTATTCACCCGGAAGGACAGCCAGACCAGACCTCAGGAAGGCCTCATCCACTTTCTCCCCACCAAGCCCGTACAGCCCACCCAACAGCAGGCCGCTGTCCAGCCCACTGGATGAGCTGGCCAGCCTTTTCAACTCGGGAAGGAGTGTGCTACGCAGGTCTGCGGCGGGACGCAGGATCAGGGAGGCTGAAGGTAAGCAGAGACCCCGTGGATTCCTGCTGTGTATGGTCTGCTTGTTCCTCAAGGAGGAATGTGCAAACATGCTGGCTCCCCTGGTTTGGTGAAAGCGAGATCTTAAATAATAAAATTAGGAAAAAATGGAACCCAATATGAGCAAAGTAGGCCAGAGCTAAGGACCTCTGACAAGGGGATGAATAGCCACTCCCCAGCTATGGCTCAGTGCGGCTAATTATTTGTTTAACTAACAATTTCTTCTTAATTATAGGCTATTAGTAAATTCAACTATACTTGTAAGGAGCAGAAAAATGTTGTAATTCTACAAGTCCTGCTTTATCCCGACAGCCAAAAATGGACCCTAAAAAGAAAGCATTAAGTAGTGTCCCCCAAAAATTGCTATTTGGAGCTAAAACTCCAAAAGTGTGCTGGAGTCCCATTAAATATGTCATCCTATAGGTCAGAGCTGGGTAGATTCTTGTAGATTCCTTTCTATCAAAAGTGGTAAAGTCCATATAAGTCTAGACAGAGCCCCCTTGAGGTTTCTAACCTGGGGAGACGGCTCAACAGTTAAGAGTGATTGTTACTCTTACTGGGGTGCAGGCTCTGTTCCAGCACCTACATCACGTAGCTCACAGTCACCTGCATCCCCAGCTCCAAGGCATCTGAAGGCCTCTTCTAGCCTCCACAAGTGCCCATGCATAAGATGGACACACATACGCACAGTGAAGCCTCCAGACATCAAAGCCAATGAGGAGTGTCAGCGGCCTCCAGGCATGTCCTGTGTTTGCTCCCCTCCCCGGGTAAAATCAGCTGCACTGCGACTGAGAAATTATAGCACAGCTATGTTCCTACTTTGAGTTTTCACAAAATCATTATAATCTGATCTGATTTTAAAAAAAATGATTTGAACCGTTTATGGTCACTGCTATAATACCAGAGCTTAGGAATAAGAGCCGAGCCTTCCCTGCTCGGATGCAGGAGTTCCTGACGCTCACTTGCAGGTTCTCCCTGGCCTGGGAGGGGAATGGGTTTACACGTTTGCTTGTGAGGTAAAGCAAGCTGCTCTGTGAGAATGTGAAAGGGCTTATGGTGAGATATGGAAGCCAGGGCTTTGACGACCCTGCTGTGTGCTGGCGAGGCTGACATGACTATTCTGGCTTACATAGTCTTATCCTCAGGAGAGTAAATCCACTTTCTACTGAAGGGTCCGCAGGCTGTTATTCACAGTGTACTGTAGCCCAGGGATCGCTTCCTTCAACATTCCCAGTTGCCTTTGGCCTCCTTATGTTGAAAGACATTTTTATACCTAAGATCGCCCCGGGCACTGGCTCATCTAGTGTGTGGCTAGTTGGCCCTGGTGGTGGGCACCAGCAGTGGTTCAGATTCATTCCTGGATGGCCATGAGGCGTGGAGGCTCGCGTGCACATTTTGCACCATGGTTTGTGTGTTTCTCTGGTTTTGTTTTGGCATGGTGACCTTGGGGGCATTAAGCTGTCAGTGAATCCCTCGTTGTAGGTATTTGGGGTACAAATGTGTTATGCAACAGTGAGTGAGAAATTGTATGCAGAAGTGAGGTTCTCTGCTGTATGATTTTATCCCATGACTGTTCTCTGTAGGATTTCATGTGTAACAGTGTTAATTAAAATAGTACTCTTTTGTGTTTATTTTTGAGACAGTCTCAATATGTAGCCTAGGTTGGCCTCTAACTTGTGGCAGTCCCCTTGCCTTAGCCTCTAGGGTGCTGGGATTATAGGCGTGAGTTACCACGCTGGGCTTTGGATTTTCCCTGTGAGCCAAGGAATCATGTAAACTCTAATAGTACAGAGCACAAAGTTGGAGAATTGTCACATGCACTGAAAAGATTAGCAGTGCTGGGTAAGAGCAGTGGGGCTCCGGCACTGTTCCAGCAGCCTGCTGCTCCCACACTCTGTTCTGAGGTACCTGCAACAAATGCCCAAATTACAGGTAGGGAAACCAAGGCTCAGAGAAATCATAAGTTTGCTCAGAGTTCCTTGGCTAGTGGGAGTTAAAGCCTGACAGGATGACAGTGGGTCTGCCTAGAACAACCCTTTCCCATAATCCTTTGCACAACTCTGCCTGAGAAAAGATTGGAGTGTGTGTGTGAAGGGGTTAAATACACAGTGTGACAAGTTATAGAGCTTGGGTGGAGAAGACCCACATATGTTGAACATGTACTTTTCAGATTACAGGTTAACAGTCATATAAAATTCTAAAAAACGATTTGGGCCTTGAGGTGAAAAATAACTAGATAATTATCTGCCTTTGCTCTACAAAAGCTAAAGTTCTGGCTAATTGACATATGGTTTTCATCTGGTGATTTGATTACCATGCTAATTATTTCTAGTCGCTTCCTTTGAAAATTTGAGGCCTTCGTAGGGGCGCACAGAGACTGAACCGCCAACCAGGGAGCCTTCCGGGGAACTGACCTAGGCCCTCCACACATATGCTGCAGTCGTGTAGCTTGCTCTCTTGCGGGACTCCTAACAGTGGGAGCAAGGGCTGTCTCTGACTCTGTTGTCTGCCTGTGGGACCCTTTCCTGCCTTGCTGCCTTGTCTAATCTCAGGAGAAGAGGACAAGCCTCGTCTTTAACCGCAACTTGATATGCCAGGGCTGATTAATACCCATGGGAGGCCTCGTTTCTGAAGAGAAATGAAGGAAGGGTGGGAGGGTGGGGGGGGGGGCAGGGAGGAGAGGAGGAACTGCAGTTGGGATGTAAATTAAATTAATTAATTATTAAAAAGAAAGCAAAGAAAGCATGAGGCCCAATTCGAACAGTGGGCGAGGCCAGGCCACTAGGAGGCACCCTTGCTCTGAGTGGCAGTTCAGGCCTGATGGGTTTATCCGAGTGACTCCATAGTGAAAGTCAGTGGGAGCACGTTCTTCACCCACTGGGGAGGATCCGGAGATGAGGCGTCCATGAAAATACAGCACACTGTAGACGTCTGGGGAGCAAAGTGGGAAGGAGCCAGGCAGAGTTAAGGCGAGTCTCACCCACAAGCTATTCCTTAAAAAAGAAAAAAGAAACACTCGTTTCATTACTTCCTGGCCTCGTGAATCCAGACAGTGCAGGCGTAGATAACAGCTGGAGGCTGCTGTGCACCACACCTTCCATGCAGTAGCTGGGCTGAATGTTCATTCCATGGGAAAATCTACCTTCAGTAGAGCAGTTGAGATGCGCATCGCGGCATTAAGTATAGATGGAGACAGACACAGAGATGTCTCCTGGGTCCAGCCGCTCGCAGCGCGCTCGCTTAAGGGTGGGTTAGCCCGGGTGGAAGTTACTGTACATTTCGAGCATTCTACTCGGTTACATAAACATTCCGGATACAGATACTTTGCGTTTGGGAGTCAGAGTTTGACAAATGAAGTTTTATTAGAATGGTGTTTTCATTTCATAATGTTGTTTGTTTTAGAAGGGCTTAAATATCGCCTGAGGATGATTGTGAATGTACCACAGGGACTAGGTTACGGAGGGCACCCTGTGGCCTGTGCTGTGTTGTCTCTTCTGCCCCCCACCCCCACCCCACCCCCATCCCTGTCACTGGGTGTCACTGGGTGACCCAGAAGCACATGCCAGGGGCAAGTCTTTGTTAAACACCCCGTGTACGTGTTCTTCAAGGGGAAACGTGCATTCCTGAGTCCCTTTCCCTCAGACCGAGCAGTCACTGCTCCCACTCTGCTCCAGTGAGGGTGCCAGTCCCACTACCCACAGCGCACAGCGGTGCGCAGGCCTTGCAGGCCACGAAAACGCAGCCCGGCCAGAGCCCCCATTCAGTTTTGGCGACACTTCCCAGAAGCGCTATAGGGGAAAATACACGTTTCTAAGTATTCCATCCAGACACTGCTAAATGTGAAAGACTGAAATTTAGAATTTCCACGTTATCTTATGCTGGAAGACAATGTCAGTGGCGTCTTGGGTCAGTATCTCATGAAGCTTTGATGCTTCTGTGCCAGGTACAGTGCAAGCACCTGGGCATTGTTGGCATAGAGAAGCAAGCAAGGTGCCTCCCGACTCCTGACTTGCCAGCAGGAATTCCTGCCTTCTCACCCTGTTCGCACATGCCTGCTCTCTGCCGATGGTGTTTGAAGCAGAAATTACAACAGTATTGCCGTTTAATCTCTGATGTATTCAGATGAGATGGCAGCACAAGAAATTCGTCTGCCTTATGCAAATCTTGACCTCAAATAATAGGAGGCTTCGCTCAGGCCTCTCGCCCATGGGCAGAGCCTGTGTCATCATGTCCAAGGCTGCTCAGTTCTCCCTCTGCCCCACATGTCATCCTCCGTGGAGTGTGCTTGAGTGTGGGCATGCTCCTGGATGGAAGTCAAAGGCAGTAGCCCTAAGGCTCGTGAATATTACCAAGGGTGTGGACAGACCCAGCACACGGTCACACTGCTGTGTGAGTCTCCTCACTGACCTGCAGCCGCCCACAGTCTCCTCTAACCCAGCAGTTCACCTCTTAGGAATGAGCACAAAGTATTCATACCCTTGCATTCTGGAACTGTCTTGAATCAACATTAAATTCTCCTCAGTGTCCAGATGGGAAACTCTCTTGGAGAGATGAGATTGGCATCCCCAGAGAAGGCTGGTCTCCACTTGTGACAGAATTTAAAGAGGAACTGGGCAACTGTCCTCGTCTCACCAGACCTGTGACCCTGTCCATGCCACAGGCTCTGGGGTAGTATATCTGTCTCTCTGACAGACAGGAAATTTTTTTTTCACTTATTTCTTGGCCCCTCGGAATCAAGCAAGGGTATGAGGCTTGGGATCTGTAGCCACACAGTTGAGCGTTTCTGATTCTCCAATGTTTGGGAAAGTCATACTCCAGTCTGTTACACTGAGGAATGTTCTTTGGCTTTTTATACACTGATTGGTAGCCAAATTTATCCTTGCAAAAGGCAGAGCTCTTTGCCCTCTGTAATATTTGGAAAGACTTTGTAAATGCCTAGGTGCTTGTAGTTTGACATTTATCCCACAAATTACCATAGTTTCTCCCTCTAAATACCCAATAATTCGTATAAGCAAATTGTACAGCCAGACTTGTGCGGACTTGTAGAATGAATTCCATTACAGTCACCCAGCAACTCAGAGTCTAAGCACAGGGCACACGACTGGAAATCCAAAGTTGTAAATGACTGCTGCCTCTGCCTTCTCCCAGGCTGCGTGGGGTTCCCACCTCAGGGAGAGGCTTCCAGTGGAGGAGCAACCTGTGGCATGAGGCGAAGTGTGGTGGACCCATGGGTGAGAGCGTTCCAAACGTGTGTGGTGGGCGGAACTTCATACATGTCCTCTGATTTACACACAGTAGCAGTGGCCTGGGATTAGTGATGGCAAGGAGCATCAGATGTGCCCACAAAGCACATTTTCAGTCAGTATGAGGAGCAGGTGTTGTCCCCGTGTGTACAGGAATTTTAATTCAGAGCATGGCTGCTCTGGTAAGAGATCACGTCCAAAGATCTTCTAGGTCTGTGTGATCTGGCTGGTTGGCTGGTATATAAACATGCCTTTAATCCAGAAGACAGAGGTAAGCAGATCTGAGCTCAAGGCCAGCTTGGTGTAGAGCAAGCATCAGGTAAAGAAAAGCTTAGATGCAGGCACGGTGGTGCATGCCTTTAATCTCAAATGAAGGTAAAGTTAGTTTGTAGAAGGAAACACCCATGTTTGAAAGTGATGTTGAATTGAGTGGCAGGGAAAGTGACAAATCACAGAAAGATTTGACAGAATAGGATACGCCCAACTCTCATGAGAGGAGAAGGGAAGGGAAGCTACTTAAGGGAACGACACAGAGAATGAGGAGAGATGAGGCAGTTTTACCTGGACAGCAATAGAGAGACGGGCTGCAATGAGAGAACAAGCTGGACCCAGGTGAAGACAGAATGAGCCAGAGAATAAGAAGAAGCCGGAAGACGAGAACAGACTGCTGGAGTTAGTCTGAGGCCAAGCAGAGCAATTTAGAGGCCGAGAGAGAAGCCAGATCGAATAAGTCAGCTGGGAGAGGATTTTGAGCCAGAACAGCTGAGCTGAATCAGCCAGCCCAGAGCTCAGAAAGAACAAGTAAGGGTGAGCGCATTATGTAAGCAGTAAGTCTCAGAGGCTGAAAACACTCTAGGCCTAGGTCAGATTCTATGAAAGCTAGAAGCTTCCAGGACTAGGCCTAGGTTAGCAGACAGAGACAGTAAACCTCCGAGCCAACAAGTGAAATGGGTGAATAAAAGTTCCTTTTACACCTGGGATTCTCAGGGGGGCTAGGCCAGCCCCGACAAACAAGAAGAAAGATTGGGCGACTGTAGTGGCTGAATTCGTGTTGACACCCAGAGTTGCCCATAGAAAGTAAACACAACGTGCCGTGAGATGTGTGAGCTCAGACCCATGAGCATAGTCTTGGATACAAAGGAAGAGAGGGAGAGGACAGAAGATGGCTCTTGCTGCCCAGGCCCAGGCAGAAGATGGCTCTCGCCACCCAGGCCCAGAGCAATGTCAGGTTTCTGTCCAGGAACTGCTCTACAGCTTCCTAGTAAGGCTCTGGCCCTTCCGTTTCTCCTCTCTGTCCCTTAGAAATTAGGCATGACCATTAGAATCTTCTCCACAACAAAACACAGCTGCAGAGGAGGGAGATACAGCACGGTGGTGGTGGCCATGCTGCTGTGGGCAGACCCTGATAGTGGGAGCACCCAGACACACTGTGTGGAGTGTGATGCATCCTCCACAGCACAGCAGCTATGCCTGTGGAGCTCCTATTGGTCAGAGTGATTCCTCCCTATTTCCTAAGGAGCAAGCTGAGGCCTTCAGGATTAAAAGACAGCCCCCCACCACCGCACCATAATCATGAACTCTAACATCTTAGTCTTGAGAGCCTAGCTCCCAAACCTATGGTGCTATTTTTGGTCTCTGAAAACAATTAGCACTGGAACAATGATACAGAGACCCTGCCTGAGAAAGCAATTCCCTTCTGAAGTTAAAGACAAACTCATTACCAAGAGCAGATGTGGCAAGCAGCAGATAGAACCCTTGCCTTGCCTTCAGCACTCCCGAGAGGCATCAGGAGCAGGTTCGTGGCTGGGAGAATGTCCCCAAATTCAATCATGCTGCAGTAGGGTCCCGCAGAGAAGGTGCGGGGAGCGCTGTCCGTCATATTCTGAGATAGCCCGCCCTTACTCCCTGCGTCCCTCTGTCTTCCATACTCTGACTGGACACTCCTAGGGTGTGACAGAGAAGTGTTTAGTTGGCAGGTTGGCGCAATTAAGGAATAGCTGGGGTGTTGTGAGCCATGCATTTGGGGGTGCCTGTAAGGACATTTGCAGAGAGGATTAACTGAGGAGAAGAGCCTCCCTGGAAGAAGATAGCACATCCCATGGCTGGGTTTCTGGACTCAGTAAGCAGAGGAAGGGTTTGAGAGTCAGCCTTTCCCACTCTCAGCCTCCTCATCAATGGAGAAAGCATCCTCCCGCCTTGGCAGGCAGGAGCTGGCCCCACCCACCATGCCTCCCGAACTCTGAAGGACTGCATCCCCTGAACTTTGAAGTTACGTCACAACAAAGAAGGGAAAACTAACCCAGGAGCTGGGTTCTTATCACTAAAAGCCAGCCACACCGAGGCTCCGTCACAGGCATGCCCACAGGCATGCATGGAAAGCAATTGACTCCTGGTAGGAGTGAGGACATCGGATGCATCTCACGAGAAGATGTCAGGCATCTAACCAGGACCCCCAGAAATTAAATGAGCAGTGAGACAGCCCTCAGCATGTGCTGGGAGAAGATGGCGTAGGTGATGGACAGTGGCCTTCAGCAGCCACCTGATTAGGGCAGGAGAAAGATAACCCCAAAGCTCCCGCGTCATCTGTAGCCCCATTCTAGAAGAAGATAGCTATGGCTTCACTCTTCTCTATGTTGCGGACACAGAGATGAAGTTATCACTGATAGGCGGCAAAGTGAGCAACAAGACTAAAGCAAGCGCTGACCTCGGACCTGTATTTGGCTCCCATGTGGTCATTGGCTGAGAAAATGTTAAAGCCGCCCCATCCCTAATTGGTGGCGTTTCCAGTCCTTCTTGCCACATCATGGATTCTGTGATACGGATGGAACAAAACCAAGCAGTTGGTGCACAATTAAATACTTGGTTCTGCGTGGTAGAAAACTTAGCTCTGAGTTGTGTGAGTTATCCAAGGAAACTGGCTTCTCATCTGGTCTGTAAACTCACAGTAGCTAGCATGTCAGTCACGCCAGAGCTGTGCACCTGGCATAGATGAGCCAAGAAGCCATTAGGCCTGGGATGCACTGTCAGCAGAAGATTCTGGCACCTAAAACTCTGGAAATAACACAGTATCTTCAGAGATGGGCTGCCTTTCTTCAGCAGTAGAAATGTGCTCATCCTCTTGACCCATCAAAGCCGACAGCTATTGTGTATGGTGTGCCTCTACCCTGGATTATAAATTAAAATGCCACTGGGGGCTCACAGGAGAAGCCACCCTGCAATTTTTAAGGCAAGAGAAAAAGAAGGCCTCCCTAATGACCTGCATCTCACTTTTGATGCATAGCACACTATCCGGTGTTTATTTCCTTTTGTGAAGAAACGGTCAAAAATGATGTGCAGGCCAAGACGCCACCCCACACAAGGGCTGGGGGATGGCTTAGCAGTTACAGTGTTTGATGGACAAGTGTGAGGATGTCCTGGCTAATGTCATGTCACCTTGACACAAGCAGAGTCATCTGAAAGGAGAGAATGTCTCCATTTAGGGCATTTTCTTAGTTAGTGATTGATGGGGAGGGCCTATCCCACTGTGGGGCCATCCCTGGGCTGATGTCCTAGGTTCTATAAGAAAGCAGGCTGAGCAAGCCATGGGGAGCAAGCCAGTGAGCAGCACCCCTCCATGGCCTCTGCATCAGCTCCTGCCTCCAGGTTCCTGCCCTGTTTGAGTTCCTGTTCTGACTTCCTTTAATGATGAACAGTAATATGGAAATGTAAGCCAAGTGAACTCTTTCCTCTTGCCTTTTGGTAATGATGTTTCATGGCAGCACTAGAAGCCCTAATTAAGACAGGGGCCTAGAACCCTAGTAACTCAAATGAATGCCTACCAGGTGCCGTAGTGCCCCACCTCCAAAGGCACAAGTGGGGAATGCTAGATAAGCAAGCTGCCTAGCAATACTGGCCAAACCAATGACCTCTGGGCTTGATTGAGCAAGTCTGTGGTCATGAATTCAGTGGAAGAATGATTCCCAACATCAACCTGAGGTCTCCAGACACAAGCTCATGTGCGTGCAAACATGTACACACACATACATACACACCACACATACAACACACACACATATACATGCACACCATACACCAAATACACACATGCCACATGCACACACATACATACATACCCCACATACAACACACATATACATACCCCACATACATACACCCTCCACATATATACAGACATATGTACATACCACATGCACACACATACATACATACCCCACATACAACACACATATACATACCCCACATACACACACACTCCACATATATACAGACATATGTACACACCACACACACACACACATACATACATACCACACAGATACCACACAGATATGTACACACACACCACATATACATACATACTACACATACACCACATACACCACACACATATACCACATACACACACACATACATACATACACACCACACTCACACCACACACACCACACACACACACCACATACACACACATATACATACACACCACACACACACCCCACACACACACCACATACACACAAATGCATACACACCACACACCACATACACACACCACATACACACACCACATACATACACACCACACACACACCACATACAGACATACACACACACACACATACACACACACACATACATACACCACACACACATACATATATACATACATATCACACATATACCACATACACACACATACACACACACACACACACACACACACACACACACACAGAATTAAAAGAGAAAAGAACCAATGCTATCTTTACTTGTAGAGGGACCAAAGCTGACCGCTCACTGTTCTAAAACTGGGAGGCGGTTCTGATTTCTGGTTACCAGTGTAATGACCTCCTTGTGCCTGACTGTCATCATTGCTACAAACAGCCTAGAACCTTCCACATCGCCTCAGAGCTGACCACACGCAACACCACATTGTCCAGGGCCACACTTACCTCCCTTCGTTACGTCAAATCATCTTGGGCCCCAGCTGTGAAATCCTGGTCTCTCTTAGAAATCGGCAGTTTTCTCATTCATACCCATGTGGTGAGAGGACACAGGACGACAGGAGCCGCCTCTTCCCCACATGCTGCTTAGCGCAGCCAGGGAGTGGGGAGACTTCCCTGACTCACCACACAACATGGACTGTACCATGATGTCTGAAAACTTAAGCTTTACTCAAAGTCCCTTAAAAACAAACAAAAAGACACCAAAAGAGCCTTTTCATGCCCCAAACCATGGCTCGTGACCAAGCATAATCCTCCAGAGAAATGTCTACACACAGGAGTGTTTTCAAGGGACAGAGTGTGCATTGGGGAGTTTGATTTTACCATTTTCCCTCTGTGTGGAGAGGAGTGTGAGAGCACGAAGCTTGGCCGCATGGTAGGTGGAAGCCATAGCCAAGCAGGCTGGTCTGGGAACCAGGAATCAGGGCATGTTAATCACAGAGCTCGTTGCTGTAACAAAAACATGCAAAGAAGAGACTTAAAGGTGAAGGGTTTACCTTGGCCCCGTCATTGTGGGGAAGACAGGGCATAGTGGCGGCTCATAGCTGTGCGCTAGAGGTGAGAGGCTCCTTGGTCACGTGTTGGGGATGAACGAGAGACAGACCACAGGCTGGGGCCAGAAGAGGAGCTTGGCTGGAACCCCAGAGCCCAGCTCCCAACATCCCACTTCATCCAGCAAGGCCGCGTCTCCATCTCTACCTCCCTAACTACACCGCCACCTAACACAGGAGCCTGTGGAGACAGAAGCCAGTGCTAGTACAGTCACATCTGCATGGCCCAAGCACTCTTCCTCAGCCCCAGTTCTCAGGCATCGTGTCCTGCCTTGCAGCATAAGCCTGTCTCTAGGGCGACATAAGACATACACACATCTCACCTGACTGAGAGCGGTCCTGACAGTCTGCACATCCTAGTAACGGATGCCCAGCAGCACATCCTATGGGGAAAAATTGCATCTTCTACAGTTTTTGAGTATTGACTTTGTCCCTGAGTGTTTTGCTACTTCTATGTGTGTCTAGGACCAGAGTTCCACGAGATGTTTAATAGATAAATCACCTCCTGTCCTTGTGGAAATGTTATCCACAGTGGCTGATCCACAGAGACTTCCTCTCACCCTCTGCTCCCCAAGTACTGGCCCCCCCCACCCGCCCCGGCTCCTTGCTACATCCATCTGTATCAGCAACGACAGGGATCTGTCCAGATCGCTCATGTGCCTCGCCAGAACAGGGGGCCCCAATTAGTAGCATGACTTTCATTGCCTTGGTGGGGGTTCTCCGCTGTTCTTTCACCCGGGTTGAAGTCGTTAGTCTAGTTTACGGGTGGGGGAGGGGGGCAAGGGGAAAGGCTTTGAGCCTGGTGTGTGGTGTTGGGAAATCATCAAACCCTCTGCTTAATCAGATGGTCATTAGAGAGTGTGCTGATTGGACCCATCTGGGAATCAGAGTGTGTCTCTGCGTCTGTGTGATTAAAAACATCTGAGGAAGCCTCAGTGACAACTTTGGAAAACACGTTTCATGTAACAGGTAATGAAATTATTCTTTGACATGGCCTCAAGACACGTAGCTCCTTCAAGGGCATAAAACAAAACAAAAACTCAGTTAATTTCAGGCAAAATTATAACTAAAACAAAATAAAACTAGCCTTCATACTCAGTGTTACTGTTTGCCTCAGAATTTTAAACAGACTTAGAGAAATCGTTAAGAGGATTTGCTTATTGAGAATATACTTGTGTGTCTCTCTGTGTGTCTCTCTGTCTTTCCGTCTCTGTCTGTCTCTGTCTGTCTCTCTGTCTCTGTCTGTCTCTGTCTCTGTGTCTCTGTGTCTCTGTCTCTGTCTCTGTCTCTGTCTCTCTCTCTCTCTCTCTCTCTCTCTCTCTCTCTCTCTCTCTCTCGTGTGTGTGTGTGTGTGTGTGTGTGTGTGTGTGTGTGTGTGTTGCATGCATGCATGCCCCATGTAAGCCAGGGATCAACAGCAGGTATCTTGCACTTCAGTCTTTTGAGTCAGGGTCTCACACAGGAGCTCATAGACTCGCTAGACTGATTGGCCTCTGAATCCCAGGGTCCCTCCCATCTCTGCCTCTGAGCACTGGGGTCACAAGTACATACAGTCACATCTTGCTGTTTATATGGATGCTGGAGATTTGAACTCAGGTCCTTGTGCTTGCACAGCATACTAGTGAAAAGCCACATTTTCACTCTAAGTGTTCTTCTCTTCCCTTTGCTTTTTAAGCGCTTACCCAGACCCACTGAATTAATTCACCAATGCACACATGCTCGGTCCTTTCCTTCCCCCCACAGTGGGTACAGTAGCCTGGAGGGGAGAGAGAGAAAGGGACAGGGTGAGAGGATGTCTGTCCTCTGCATGGAGGCCAGAGCAGGACTCACACTGAGAGGCTTTGAACTAGACATCAGGGTGCATGGTAAGGGCAGATGTGTTTTCTTGATATTTACATAGCCTCACTGTGTACCCTCAAATTCACAGAGATCCTCTTGCCTCTGCCTCCAGTGCTGGGACTAAAGGTGTGTGCCCATGCCAGGCTAGCTTTCGTTTTCTTTCTAAAGCCAGCTACTTATAAACGTAAAACAGACTATACAGTTTTCTGAGTTTTGGAGTACTTGAATATACCCAGTGGCATGTCTTGGGCACGGAACCTATCGTAAACCTGAAATCCATGTATGTTACGTGCACTTTGTACACCTACAAGAGGGTGATTTTATATGGTATTTTATAACACTGTGCATGAATCCATGCTATATAATTTTTCACTTTGGGTATATCAACATTCAGAAAACCTGGGGTTCATGGTCTTTCTGGTTTGGGAGGCTCAGATGTATGTCACTTCTGTTGAGGAGTCACCGTTTGCTCCCTGAGGTGCCTCATGGGAAGGGAAGCACCAGCACCCACTGGCCATTTGGTGATCCCACAGATGATTCAGTTCTTACCTCCCTATTTGACACTCACCCTCTGGGTGTCGGGCATCACTGCCGTGGGTTGAGGGTACACCATGAAGGCATACTTTGGAGACTGAAGGAATTACCAGGGCCTGTCTGTCAACCACTGGTGCAACTGAGCCACCAACCAAGGCTTATCTATCAGAGAAAACAGTCTCAGCAGCCTGGTGCGATTTTTAATCTGATGTGCAATCCCCACAGAGATTTTTCAGGTGTTACCTGGAGGCCTCAGAGTAGCCGCTGTGCCGTGTGGGCAGGTGGCGCACAGAGCCTGTTGAAACACTGTCCCTCTATGCCAGCTGTCTATGCTTTGGTCACCCGAGCCCCGGCTTGTCCTCCTTGGCTTATGTCCGTGCAGCAGGAGCCAGATGTTTCAGACCTGTTCTGTTGGACATGGCCTGTGCCTTTTTGGTTTTTGTTCTTTTTGGTTTTCTGCTTTTTTGTTTGTTTGTTTGCTTTGTTTTGTTTTTTGTGGGCACATTAGCAGTGAGTTCTTAGCAAGGCATCTGAGAAGACTTCAACACACCAGCATTCTAGTTTGCCTGTTTGCTTTAATCTCTTTCACTTTGTTGGTTCTTCCTGGCCCGTGCCCCATTCGCTGAGTGGCATTACCAGCCTTCCATCCAGAGCAGGTGTTGCGGTCTTCCAACAGAAGGTTGAGGATCCTCCCCTTTCCCTCGCCTTCCCCGCCAAGGGAACATCAGCTGTTTGCCTGAAGGATGCCAGCCACCCTGCCACCTCTGTGGACCACCTCAGGGCTTCTGCCACCACAGCCCACCCAGTAGCAACATCAGAGACCCCACAGCCCAGGTGATCACGCAGTGACAGGCTCAGGCCAGCTGGTTCTGGGTTCAAGGATTCCCCCTTTTGTAGCAGATTTTGAGTAAACAGGACAAAATAAAAAAGATCTAGTGAGTTAAATTTAAAAGAAAATTGGCAGGACTTAATTTTATGTGCGCTTTCTGGGTCTGAGAGCCTTGTTTACGCTGACAGTCACTCCCTAGCTTTACCATCTCTGCGCTCTTCCCCAGTTGGGCACATATGTTGTTGGGGACACCAGCCTGCTGCCTCTGTTGGTGTTTTCTATGGTAAAGCACCTCTCCATGCTTAGCAGAGTGGGCGGTCAGAGTTACGAGTGGGACAAGCAGACATTTCCACTTCCACCCAACTCAGCCCTCTGGGAAGGCATCCTTGTCCTTACTGCTGAAGAGTCACCTCCCCAGGAGCAGGAGCATCATGGGAAAGCAGCTGCAAAGCCCCACTCTGAACGTGTGTGTGTGTGTGTGTGTGTGTGTGTGTGTGTGTGTGTGTGTGTGTGTTGTATGCCAATGCATCATCTTGTTGTTGTGTATTGAAATTTTTCCATGCTTTTCTTATATATTTTGATCACTTTTCCCTTCTCCAACTCCTCCCAGATTCTCCTTACATACCCCACTCTATGTCTCTCTTCTTTGAAATAAAATTTAAAAAAAGAATCACATACAACAAAACAAAAATAGAAGCCAAAATATACAAACGGAAAACCCACAAGGCAACACACACACACACACACACACACACACACACACACACACACACACAGAGCAAAATGAATGAGACAGGCACTACTGAGTTCATTTTGGATTGGCTAGCTCCCCTGCATAGACCTTTAAAACTGGAACAGGGGGGAACCGTTCAGCTTCATCCATACTGACAATTCCCAAGGGCTACAGGGCTGTGCTGTGGGGTTTCTGGAGTCATACACTCTCACAGAAGCACATCCAATAAACATTGTGTTAACTGGTCCGGCTGCCGCACGGACAGGGGCGGCTGGAAACTCCTTGATGCTGTGTGCCCAGCATTGCCACAGCTTCTTTCCACACACTTGTGCCATGGCTGCACATGCTCATGGTGGATGAGAAAGATGCTGGACAGAGCAGGCTCCAGGACTGTCTGCTGCCTTCGTGTCCTGACACAGATTCTCCTTCGGGGATACCCTACCCTTGTCTCCAGCTGGGAGGCCTCCCAGTCAGAGCTTCCAAAGAGCTGCTGCATTGCAGAACTCTTTCCACTGACTTTCATCTTTCTGAAAGACCACGAGGCTGTGCCGAAAGAAAGCTTTCCACAGCCCACAGGCTGTAGCAGAGTCGAGGATCAGCAACTGAACCTCTGTTTCTTGGAGTTTTGGGCTCATTTGTGGATTGCCATATGGGAGCTGAACCCAGGTCCTGGCGCATGCTCATGTCAGGCAAGCGCTGGGCCATCAGCCTACCCCCACGAGTCCAGCCGTGCGAGTGGTGGTTCTCTTGCACAGTGATGGAAGAACGAGCAGTAGCCGAGGCCTAAAAGAGCTCGCTCCATGCAACACAGGCTAAAGATAGCCTGATGTGAACTCACTGCCGATGCATTTCCAGCCACAGCAGGCCTATCCAGGTCTTAGTATATACCGCCTCTGTGTGTTTGCTACCAGCACTGAGCTGTAATTTCTGAATCCTAAAGGCAAGAGCTTGGGTGTGTGTGGTGGAGGGCAGGTGGTCCCAGGCCCTCCCTCTGCACTTTAAGTTTTCCTTAATGCCAAGTGGGAGATGGCAGGTGCTGTGCTGTTTGAGAGCAGCACAGTGGCCTTTCCCAGGGGGGGGGAATCCTCCTGTCATGGTGCCTGTGATGAGTCTGAGCCACGCCCTTCCATAGTCTCTGCCTCACACAGCAACCTCGGCATTAAGTCTCCTAGACTGCTCCCGTGTTACTGAAACCCTGATCCCAGCTCATACGATTCCGAAACACACCACACAGAGTGAGGTTATCTCAGGTTAAGATGGTAACTAACAGAGAAAAGACATTTTAAAAAAATCATTTCTCTTAAAGAAACACTCCACTGCCTGTTGGGTGCACATTTTCTTTGGCTGAACTTTGGTAAGTTAACTCTCTGCCCTTGGCTGGTCCAGTCCCACTCCAAGCCAATACGCCTTCCCTGACCCCAGCTTGTACCTTCCTTTCTGTAAATTCACCTCGCTTGCCCCTGGCTGCCTTCTCCTTCCACACTGACTCTTAAGAATCACCCTTCCTGGGAGAAATTCTCTGTGCCTAGGGCTTCTTCGTAACAAATACCCCTGTTCAAAGACTGCTGCCCAGGTGCGTGGCGGCCCATCCAAGGCACCCCCATGCAGACCCAGAATCTTCAACCTTGCCTCTCTCTCTGGACTCCTCCCAAGGGAGGGCGCTCACTGGCCTGCCCCTCCCGCTACTGCCCAGCCCTTCCGCAGGGCACCAGGCTTAAGTCCTTCCAGCTTTTCTATTTATAGCCTCACCTCCAAGCTCATGAGGTTTTGCCAGGTGAAGATTTATCCCGTTCCTTCATCCGCTGGCTCATGCACAAGGCAATTGGAGGAAGCCAGCTAGAGATGAAGCAGACAGAGCAGGCTCCACCCCCACCCCCAAAGCTGCAGCAGATCTGGCCTCTTTCTCTTGATACACCCAGTTCTGCCCTCCAACCCGTCCCATTCTTCCTTCCTCCCACGCAGAGGTGCCACGGTGCTGTCCCCTGCACGTTCCCACCCTCCAGGCTCTCCTGCGCATCTCCAAGGATCCTGTGTCAGGGAGGCCTCATACACCCTCTGACTACTCACTAACTGAAGCCTCAAGGGTGTCCCGAAAGCCCTTACCCTGGAGTAATCACCTGCCCCTTCTGGGATCCTAAGAAATGACACCCTTAGAGGGTGTTCTTGGAACTGGCACTGTACCTCAGAGATGGAAGCTGCCCCCCCCCAGGGCCACCAAAATTCCAGAGTCACACATACTCAGGTGAAGAATGCCAGTCCCCGCCAGAAGTAAGAGATCTCAAAGCAACATAAAGTAATATATTTTTTTAAACTAACTAAAAAATCAAATCAAAACAAACCCCTTAATACATACAGGCCTTGCATATTTATAAATGGCAGGACAATGACAAAAACCTCAAACCGGGCCAGGCACTGACTGACTGTGAATACCCACCAGTGCTTCCTCCTTCAGGTTGCTGAGCTTCTGTGGAAAGCAAAGAGCTGAGTTGTTTTGAGTAAGAGAAAACGTCCACTGTGCCATGGGATGTTGTCCTCACCTTGTAATTTGAAATAAGCAGCGATTAGAACCAAACGCGTGTCATTACCACCAACACGAAACCCTTCCCTACATACTAGCCTCCAGCCATGGCCTGTGCATGGGGAGGAGTTACCACCTGCTCCATGCCACCGCTCAGGCTTGCTAGGAAGGAAGTCTCAGCAAAGACACAGCTAGTTTACCATTGTGGGAGGTGTGGCTATACTTGGAAAAGGAAGCTTCTGGAGCCGGGTTGGCAGTATGTTCACTGTTTTCTTCTTTCCCCCTTTCTCCTTCCTTCTTTTGTCTTCCTTCTTTCCTTTATTTCTTTTTTCCTTGACATTACAGAGTCTTGTTATGTAGCTCTAGCAAACACGATATTCATCCCACAGCCAAGGCTGGTCTCAAACATACGGCAGTTCTGCGCTTGGCCCCCTGGGTGCTGGGATTACAGCATGCCTGACATTACCTGCCTGTCTCTTTCTCTCTGCTATGATTTATTGAGTTCCCTCTACGTGCTAGGCATGCTGTAGATACTGTAAACGCATCAGAAAATGTGTTTGAATTAAGTGTACCGCCGTGCCAGAGGAAGGAGGCAGGACACAGGCAAGCTAGAGAGAAGGGATGCACCAGCCTGTGAGAAGCACTAGAGAGACTGGCTGGGGGTCGCCTGGGAGGCCTTCAGGTGGAGGCGGAGTCGTGAATGAACACAGAGCTTTTACTCCCCCCACCCCCAAGCTTGGGAATCTCTGGTGGGAAGAATGCATAGAGCCGAAGCTGACAAGGACAAAGCTGGGGCCAGCAGAGCCTAGGAGGGCCTTCTCCATGCTGGGGAACATGCGCATCTTAACTCGGGTGAACCTGGAAACCGTAGAGCAATAGAGGCATGCAGCATTAGCAGACATCATCTCAGAGAGGGAGATCCAGGCAAAGGACACCCTGTTCCAGGCTAGGTAAGCCATGGTCTGCAGCCAGCCTTCCTGGGTCCCATCAGAGGTTCTGCTGTACCTTGGCCTCCACCCACCAGACGCCAGCCACAGGCTCCCCTCTCCAGCTGTGACTTCCAACTAAAACTCTGCAGACACGTCTGAGTTCTCCTAGGGCAAGGAACCCACAGCTTCTCAAGGAAGACACTGCCCATGGATGCTATTTTAAGTGTTTAAGAGCCAGTACAAACAACTGAATTGTTCCTGTGCACTAATGTTGAAGACTTTGCTAGAACTTCCCTGACTTAAAAGTCAATGTATACAAGAAGGATGTTGTGACAGGCAGATCTGGGCCCAGGGGTCCTGCTCAAACTATGGTACCAACCAAGAACAATACGTGCAGTAAACATCGAACCCCTACCTAGATCTACCCAATGGACAGGACATTCTCCACAGTTGAGTGGAGAGTGGGGACTGACTTTCACACGAACTATGGTGCCCCATATTTGACCATGTTCCCTGGATGGGGAGACCTGGTGGCACTCAGAGGAAGGATAGCAGGTTACCAAGAAGAGACTTGATACCCTATGAGCATATACAGGGGGAGGAAATCCCCCTCAGTCACAGTCATAGGGGAGGGGAATAAGGGGAAAATAGGAGGGAGGAATGAGAGGATACAAGGGATGGGACAACAATTTAGATGTAATATGAATAAATTAATAAAATATATTTTTTAAAGTCAATGTATACATATCCAAGCATTAAGGCCGAGCCCTTATCTTTGAGTCACATCCTGTGTGTGAGTCATATCTTCTGAACCTGCACCATCTGCGGCAGGCATTGAGTGTCACCAGCACCCAACAGAGAGGTGGGATGAATCACTCACACGTGTATCACACAGGCAGAGCCACAGACACACTTCAGGAAAAATTTCACCTCTTACTCAGCACTTTCCTTACTTCCTTCTCTTTCATTTGCTGAGTCACCAAGAGTCTCCAGGCTCTCTGTTTGGTGCCTTTTCTCACCCTTCTGGCTCCAAGGCACGAACAGGCTTGAGGACTTGGCCCAGGTAAGTCCTCAGATTCTTTTCAATTTGTGTATCTTTGTGTGTGCTTGGAGAACTCTACAGACCTCATGCCACAGAACTGGCTTCTGCTCCTGCTGTAATTCTGCCAGTGTTAAAGCAGAAAGCAAGGACAACCAATGCCTTTAGCAAGGAATATGAGATCTGGTCCGACACCCACCTGCCGCTATGGAGCTAAATGTCAACAAGTTAGGGCACGGACACCCTTACTTTGCATGTTAGTCTGAGTAAGAGCAGACACTGGGATGTTAGTCACAAGCCACACATCCCATGGTTAGCATTGACGGAAGCACAGTAACCCCAGGTGAGGGCATCAGGTCTGTGGTCAGGACTTTCCTCTATTACAGCATCATATTGCATGCTAGAGTCCTGCTTCCTCACCATGGAACATCAGAAATCAGATCAAGGACAGAAGCCACCTCAGCCTTTCCACCAGGGTATGAGCTTCTGAGATGAGGGCGTCAGGTCTGTGGTCAGGACTTTCCTCTATTACAGCGTCATATTTCACGCTAGGGTCCTGCTTCCTCACCATGGAACATCAGAAATCACGTCAAGAACAGAAGCCACCTCAGCCTTTCCACCAGGGTATGAGCATCTGAGATAAGGCCACACACAGAGAGGAGAGCCTAGCACTGGGTGAGCAGTGGGGCCCACTAAGCTGGGCCTGCGTGGGTGCTCACCCATGGGGCATGCTTGTACTAATATGAATCTACTTCCCAGCCTTGATAACCAATTCTTGACTCTTGGGCATGGTAGTCATTGCAAGAGCACCTGGGACACCTCATCCTCATGTCTCCCCTCCTTTCTGTCCACAGCCACCCTAAAATAGACCTGTGCCTTTTGTGACAAAACAAAACCAGAGTACAATGTCAGCGTTGCAGTCAAACCTGCGTGGCAAATGTTTGAGCACGTGGTGGCTACAGCTGAACCTGTGTGGTAGAAGCAGGAAAATATTTTTAAAACCTTAATAGCTGAAGTGAAGGCTTAGACTACAGTGTCAGCATGTCTGTAAGACTGAAAGAAGCTGCCAGGAGAGCCAGCATCAAAAGCTGAAGCCCCTTCCTGGGACTGAGTGACAGCCTCTCTCACCACCAGTGTTCCCCCCTCATCACTCCTCTGTGTCCACATTCACGGCTCATTTGGACAGAGGCTACATGGTTCCTGGGAAAGGCCAGTCCTTTCTTGCTGTGCGATCTTCCAAGCTAAGTGTAGAGTTTCTCTCTGTACCCACAGCTTCCCTCTGCCTCTTCTCTGAGCTGAAATACCCACTAGGAAGATGGAGCTTGGCCCATCAGCGTTCCATCCCCTCTGCCTGCGGCTATGTTCACTTGTTGGTCACCCTGCAAGACTGTGAGGTCTCACTGCCGGCCTCTATGCCTAGAGGGTCCAGCACACAGTAGGCATGCAGCCAGGAACTGGACAGAAGAATGAAAACATAAAGACAATGTGCCCGCAAATGCGTGCAGGCACATGGATGTAGGTCTGTGTCTTAAGATGGCCTTGAAGCTGAACATACTTTAGTGGTGCACAGAAGCTGTTAGACTTAGCCAGACTGAGCAGCTACACCTCCCGCTCTGGTACCGGCCACTGTAGGGAGCTCAGACAGGAAGATCAGCCTGGCTTCCTACTTGTGTCAGCGTCCCTGCAGATGCTGACCCCAGGGAGAGTGCTGTGGTGTCTCTGTTCATTTCTGTACTCCACAGAGTTGGCCACTTTGCAGCTCACTGGGTCATTTAAGCACAAGGTCATCTGCTTGGTGTTTAAGCGGTGATCCCTTTTTAACTCGGTTTGCCTTATCTGATAAAGATAAACACACATACGTACTTACAGGGCACCAAGTGGTGCTTCAGCGGGTTTGCACATCCTGTAATGTTTATGTCAGATTAAATACATCTTCTCAAACATAATTGTGTCTCTTTACGGTTAAAAGTTCCTCCTTGGAGCCTTTTGAAATGTGTGCACATTATCATTATGTGTGACAAGAACGTCTCTCTCCTAGGTGTAACCGTGGCCCGTGGGCCAACCTCTCCTTTTCTCTCTTAAAACGTGCTCTCTTCAGCTTTTGGTGACCAGCATTCTCCTCTCGGCTCCTGTAAGATTGATGCCTTGAGATTCTGCAGACGTGTGATGTCACATCTCTTTCTGTGCTCAACACCAACAGAGTGATCAGTTCTGCCAACATTGCCACAAATGACCAAATTTTATTCTATGTATGGCTCGACAATATTCTCTCATGTATATATACATACACATATATGTGTGTGTGTGTATGAATGTATGTATGTATTTTTTTCTTTAACCATCCAGCTGTTGGTAGATCCTTAGATTGATTCTTAGCGTGGTTATTATTGATAATGCCCCAGAGAACATGGGTGTTCTGCTGTCTCTTTAACATGCTGACTAATTTCTTTGGGTACATAGCCAGGGTTAGGTTGATGATTCATATGAGTTCTGTGGCTATGAGTAATTCCTACACTGTGTGTAACAGATACACTGACTTACATTCCCACCAGCAGTGTGCAAGGCTTCCACACCAGCACACGCTCACGAGCGCCAGTCTTTTGTCTTTCGGTCTTCTTGGTGATGTTGGCACTGGTTTGGTTTGTGTTTCCCAGGTGATGGGTGGCATGTTCTTGTTCATACATGTTCTTCCTTTTCTGTGTCTTTTCCTTGACAGGCGTCCAGATCTGCTGTCTGTCTTCAGTCCACTTACTTTTTGCAGTTGAGCTTTTGGCGTTCCTTGCTTATTCTGTGTTTTAACTCTTCCTCAGATGTGTGGTCTGCAAGTGCTCTTCCCTGGTCTATAGGTGGCCTCTTCGCTGTTTCCTTTGCTGTGTGAAGGCTTACCAGCTCCCTGCAATCCTATTTGCCTGTGCATGGCTGTATTCCTTATCCTGTCCCCCCCACCCCCATCTATTATAATGAAGCAGTCCTCTTATTGTTTCTCCTACTAGTGATTTCCTAGTTTCAGATCCACGGTTAAGAAGTTAACGTATCATGAGTTGATTTTAACTGGTGAGAAGTAGGAGCCGAGGGCATCCAGCTTGCCCAGTGCCCTTTATTAAAACGCCCGTCCTGTTCCTGGTGTTGTTCGAAGCATCCCCGTAGATAGTAGACACTCAGCTGGCTGCAGCTGTGGTTTAATTCTGGACTCTTTTGTGGGGGTGAGGGTGTTTTGAGACAGAGTTTCTCTGTGTAGCCTTGGCTGTCCTAGACTCACTTTGTAGACCAGGCTGGCCTTGAACTCACAGTGATCCGCCTGCCTCTGCCTCCTGAGTGCTGGGATTAAAGGTGTGCGCCACCACTGCCCGGCTAATTCTGGACTCCTGTTCTGTCTCTGAGGTCTGTTGTTGCTCAAGGTGGCTGTGACCCGTCAAAGTTTGGAGCATGCAGTTCTGATAACTCTGCCTTTCTTCTGCCCAGCCAACAATTCCTACCTCTTAAATCTTCACACCTTGTTCTCTCTGAGCAGAACAGACTATATGGGAAGCCCTGGGCGGCATGACCCAAGTCCTGGCTAGAGAGTTGTGAGCCACTCGTGCATGGGTAGGAAGCATGCTGCAGGCACAAGGAACTCATGTGGCCAACACTGAAGCATGGGTCTAGATAGAGCACCATGGTAAAGCTGGCCTGCAGTGTCCCATGAGTGCCAGGCCCAGGAACAAGAAGTGAGCACGCAATAAAGAGAGATATGAAGAAACAAGCTAAGACCAGCTTCAGAGACTAACTAGACTGGCCTGCCTCCCTCCCCCCTCCCTCCCTCCTTCCCTCCCTCCCTCCCTCCTTCACTCCTTTCCTCTTTTCCTCCTTTCCTCCTTCCCTCCTTCCCTCTCTCTCCCTCTCTCCCTTCCTTCCTCCCTCCCTCCCTCCTTTCCTCCTTCCTTTCTTCCCTCCCTCCCTTCCTTCCTTTCGTCCTTCCCTCTTTCCCTCACTTCCATTCTTCCTTTCTTCTTTGTTCCTTTTCTCCTTCTCCTCCCTGCCTCTTTTCTTCTCCCAACATCATCCATTCTAAAATTTTTAGTAAAGAACAGATGTCATGGTTCAGGTAGTAAAAATGACTACACTATGTATGCTAAAGGGCTGTTATGTCTCTCCGCAGCCCCAGGACTCACAACTCACTTCCCATAAAGCAGGGCTAGCGCCTCTGTTCCTTAGGGTCTGAGTCATTGGGGTCAATGGTGACAATACAGCTCCACCATAAGCAAATGATAGCTACCCTCCCTTTTAGACAGTGTGTGAGCATCAAGCTTTAGAAAGGCTCCCCTTTCAGTACAGTTAGAATCCACTAGGCACCAGCAAGAAGAAACACACATGCATTGTACATTCAGATGGGGGCACTGGGGATCCTAGGAAAGCAAGAACTCATCCTGGGTGCACCTGGATACACTCAGAGGGAAACTGAGTCATGTGGCAGGTGATGCAGAGGAATACAATATGGAGTTACACTGGCACTGTGAAGGGATGAGGGGCAGTATCTGACCTTTAACTCTTCCAGTTCCATGTAGGAGCACCATGTAGGGGTCGCAGGGAGGGAGTCTGTGTCAGCAACACATGGTCACCACACAGCTTTCATGGTCCCCCTTTCCCCCTTTGCATCATAGAAGTGGACAATGGCTTCTGTTTTCCTACATCTCAGACCCCTTGTGGTGAGATACACATTACACGCCTCTAAGAATTTTTTTTTAGTGTAGAAAATGTATTTTAGTGTGCTTCAAGTTTAGTTTCCCCAGTTGCAACAGATAAAACAAGTCTTACAATCTTGTTCAACATGCATGCTTTTTTTCCCCAGAACTCTAAGTTTGTTGGACCATATGTAAATGGTTTGGGCACAAATTCATTACCTGTTCGGCATGGGAAATATTATAATGAGCTTCAGGACACAAAATGGAGACTTGGAAAATATTGTTTGGAAATAGCAAACTATAAGTTACTTTCCTGCTTATATTTAAGAGTGTTGCGATAAATTTTACTGACTGCCATCTAGGCTACAGAGTTCACTAAGTAATTTGGAGCATTTGTTTTAAGCATAATTAGTGTTTGATTTAACTAGTCTCTTCCAGTGCTTTACTAAAATTTGAAGTACACTTTATTAGGCAAGAATAATCTTTTCTAAATTTTATTTTAGGTTTTGAAACTAACATGAACCTGAGTAGCCGGGATGAACCCAGTCCATCAGAAATGGCTTCCGAGACTCAAGACAGAAACGCAAATAACCATGGGACTCAACTATCCGGCTCTCTGTCTAGCGTCCTCACAGGGGAAAATGGAAACCCTGTCACAAACGGTGAGCGCCCTCCCCCCCACAAGCGTGAGAGCCAGTAGGCTGAAGTTTAAACCACATCACTTTGGAGGAAGAGTGCATTTAACAGTTAAAAATGAAGGAGGCGGAATAGCTGGAGTTGAAAATGAACTGTAAAGCTCAGCCCTGGGCACTCCTGTCAGCATCTTACCACTCGGGCTGGTGGGATGCTGGACCACAGGAGCCAGTCCAAGGTGGTGCAGCTTGTGCTGGGGAGGCCATGAGTGTTCAGCCAGCATTGTCGGATTAAATGTTTTCACACAGCTAAGCCTGTGAGGGAGAGTAATACTGAGGGGCTTCAGGTGACAGACAGGCTATAGGTTGTCAGGTCCAGATTCACACTAACTAATGTTTTCCCTGATAAGGATTTAGTAGTGACTGATGGGAAAATTATTTCCTGAGAATGCCCAGAAGAGACATCTCTGTTTACTCTAATGAAAGTGACCAGAGACCTAACAGGACAATCAGATGGTGGCTTAGGCTGTAATGATGGCGTAGGCTGAGATGATGTCATAGGCTGAGATGATGTCATAGGCTGAGATGATGTCATAGGCTGAGATGATGGGGTAGGCTGAAATGATGTCATAAGCTGAGATGATGTCATAGGTGGTGATGATGGCATTGCCTGAATGACAGCATAGGCTGATATGGTGGTGTAGGCTGAGATGGTGGTGTAGGCTGAGATGGTGGTATAGGCTAAGGTGATGGCGTAGGCTGAGGTGATGGCATAGGCTGAGATGATGTCATAGGCTGAGATGATGTCATAGGCTGAGATGATGGGGTAGGCTGAAATGATGTCATAAGCTGAGATGATGTCATAGGTGGTGATGATGGCATTGCCTGAATGACAGCATAGGCTGATATGGTGGTGTAGGCTGATAGGGTGGTATAGGCTGATAGGGTGGTGTAGGCTGAGATGGTGGTATAGGCTGAGGTGGTGGCGTAGGCTGAGGTGATGGCGTAGGCTGAGGTGATGGCATAGGCTGAGGTGATGGCGTAGGCTGAGGTGATGGCGTAGGCTGAGGTGATGGCGTAGGCTGAGGTAATGGCGTAGGCTGAGGTGATGGCGTAGGCTGAGGTGATGGCGTAGGCTGAGGTGATGGCGTAGGCTGAGGTGATGGCGTAGGCTGAGGTGATGGCGTAGGCTGAGGTGATGGCGTAGGCTGAGGTGATGGCGTAGGCTGAGGTGATGGCGTAGGCTGAGGTGATGGCGTAGGCTGAGGTGATGGCTCATACATGCAAAGCGTTGGTAGTGGGAGCTGAGGTGGCTAGTTCCATTGCAGCAGCCAGGATCAGAGGGAGGTGGCTTCTCGTGCTTGGCTGGCCAATTTTTTTTTCTTATTATTTAGTACAAGAACCCAGAACAGGGTGCCATCAACATACAGGGTATATCATCCTTTCTCAGTTAAAACTTACTAGAAATACCATCCTAAATGATGCTAAATCCATCCAAGTTGACAATCAAGAGTAACCATGAGAGCCATGCTAGCCTAGACAGGCAGCCTGAATTGTAGGCTCTCCTACCAGGGGCACTGGGGACACGGAAAAACTTCCTTCTCTGACTGTTTTGTGCTTCTGGGCATGCAAACTAAGTCCAAGACCATGGAGAGGGTGGAGCTTTGAAGTGCCCATCGCAGTGTCAGTTGTGCCAGAATCAGGACCATGGGTTAGCTAGACTGGGGTTCTAACATTCATTGGCCCCTGAGGAAAAACATATGTAAATCTGTTCCCAAAGACAGTAAAAGTCTAAGGCCTCTTAATATTACCACGAACCATTTTTACACACAAAACACAGTGTAGACCGATGAGATACATGAGCACAGAACCCAGGTGGAAAAGCAGAGGCAGAGCTGGCAACTGCAATTTGCCCATGAGAACTTAAAAGGTCCCATCAGAGAGACACGCACCTTAAAGGAAGTTGGTAAGAGGAGGACACTCCCACAGAATGGGAATTCAACTGTAGGACAGAAGCTGAAAACAAAACACAGGTCGCTAAAAGAAAGCCCAGTGCAGGGTGACCTTAAACTTCATCAGACAGTTGTTTAGGCAGATGATGGGCAGGCACACAGCCTCTAACAGCAAAACGCACCAGATTCTAGGACGAGAAGACAGATTCTAGAAAAGGATGTGGGTGTGTGACCTACCCAGCACAGAAGAAAGGTTGTCAGGGCTCTAGGGACAGAGATGTTGGCTAAACATAGAAATGTTTGCCAATTTCCCAGCCCTTGTGAAAGCGTCCGGGCACGGGTCTGACTTGGTGGTTTGTTCCAGAGCCCAGCCAGCTCTTCCCATGTAACCCAGACATGAGCAGTGTCAAAGCAAGCACAGGGGACAGATGCTTCTGTGCACCTCATTCATAATCCATAAAGCTGGGCACAAATTTAGCACCCCTCAACTACTGAACTCAGTATCCATCATTCTATGAGAAGTTACCGCCCCTCCCCACCACCGCCAGAAAAGGTTCTTTGAGAGTTTGTGCAACTAGCAGGTGCACAACAGATCTGCCATAGGTTTGGACCCTGTAAGTAGCCTGCTGAGGTTCCTTGCCGTTTAGCAGGCAAGCTGTTAGAGGAAGCTATGGTTGCCTTGGTTCTTGGTGGAGGAACAGTACACCTCTAAGAACATTCCATGATCACTGGCAGACCTCAGTAAATTCACACCCAACTCCGTGCACACAGACCTTCCCAAAGGTCAGCTTCATGAGGCAACAGCAGGGGACAACAGGACAGTCAGTCCAAGCAATAGCTTCCAGGATGGGGGCCACAGCCTTTTCACACTTGTGGGAGGCATAGCAGCACTTGGTCATGTCCTGTGTGTTGAAAGTGAATTATTAAATCCATCCACAGGCTGTGGAAGGGGTTCAAGCAGAATACCCAGAGCAGGCTGAGCATGGTACAGGCTTAATAAGCACAAGTGTGAGACTGCTGAGCAGGATCTGAGCCTGTGTACACCAGAGGGGTGACACAAACACATCAAGAGAAAAGTCAGGAAGCAAATCCTTCCCCTCTAGAGGTGGGTGAGCAGCTCTGTGAATGAACAGAAAGCCCGCAAAGGCTGGACCTCTCACCTCTGTATTGAGATGAAATCATCCAACCTTGTTGCAAAAAAAAAAAAAAAAAAAAAAATCACGTCTCTAATCAGTGGGCATGAGAAATAGATCCTGATCTAAGTTAGACATGGAAACATCCTGATCAAAGTCCATGCCACAGCAGCACATGGGGACTCAGAGGACAGGCAGGTGACTAATGTCTTCACAGCTGGGGATTCGTGCCTGAAGCACACGCTCTGTGTCCACGAGCCAAAAAGGAGTGGACAAAGCGCTGAGCAAAGGCAAAAACAGGAGAGAAGGGAGAAAGCCAACCAAGGACAAAAGCGGCATCACCGAAATGCAGACACAAGGATGCGCGCGCTGGTCTTCCTGGGAAGATCACCCTGTAAGCATGGCTAGAAGCAACAAACATCCTACAACAGTGGTTGGACTAAGCTACACCTGCACAGAGAACACATCCCAGATGTGCAAAGGGTTTTAACTCCCACCTTGCAGAAGTCACAGGGGAGCACAAAGGAAGTACAAACAAACTTGTGCCAAAATAAATTTGGAAATTTGAATAAACAGACACCTTCTATCAAAACTGTAGAAGAAAGAAAACTAAGCAGTCTATACATAATAAATTAATTGAATTTGTAATTGAACCTCTTCCTACAAGGAAACCTCAAGATCCAAATTCTAAGTGTAAAGCAATGTTATAGAGGAAAATATAGGAAGAAAAAGAAAGGAATTTTCACTGGGATGAAGAAATGTGTAGACCCAAAGATACAACAAAAAAACATTAATTAGGAGAAAATTATTTTTCACACATTTAACCAACCAAGGGTTGTACTCTGTTCATAAACAAATATACAATCAAATAAAAATGTGGGCCAAAGTCAACAATGCATGGATAGCAATGCTCAATGGAGTCCAGCCTTGTCTTCACTTAGAGAGATGTAACTGAAGGCTATGCCTGGTACCCACACATCTTTTAAGATGGCAGGGACCAGCAGGGCCTTCTAGAGTTCCTAAGGATATCACATGGGTAGACACAGGAAAAGGAAAGTCTTTGCTTTCAGTATGTACCCACTGGTGACTCCTCCAACAGGCTCTAGTGTGTAGCCAAGATCCAACAGTCACACAGATGCCCCTTGGTTGTAAAAGGAAAAAAAAATCATGAATCTGGGGAAAGGAGAGCTGGGGAGGAGGAGTATAGAGTAAGAGAGAGCTAAGAGAAAGGAGGAAGAGAGGGCGGCCAGAATGTGTTTGTTATACACATGTGTGAAATTGTCAAAGAACTAACTTAATGATTGTATGTATTATATGTACACATGCAAACACACACACACACACACACACACACACACACACAAAGTCCCAATAAGGAACCCTAGGGAGAGAGAGAGGGGGAGAGAGAGAGAGAGAGAGAGAGAGAGAGAGAGAGAGAGAGAGAGAGAGAGAGAGAGAGAGAGAGTCCCCTCACCAGAGTCAGGGCTTGTCAGGGAGTACCTTGACCCCCCAAGGAGCTCACCATATTCTGGGCTTTACAGTAGTACAGCCCTTCAGCTCGGACAATAAATAAATTAGAGAGGGAGGAAGGAAAGCAATTTTCCTTCAGCTAAATATTTAATTAATCTGTGTTTTTGTCAAAAATATCATCAAAAGAATAAAAGCTATAGCTTGGGAAATGGTCATAAGTAGATCCAATGCAAGGTGACTCAGGTCTCCCAAAGCAATTTGCCAAGTGGAAGCCGATGAACTTTTACAAGCACCATGAGTTTCTGGCCTTCTATATTTTGCCAGGACTATTAAAAGTGTTGGAGCCTCAATAAGTGTGTGCCCATTTTCAGCAAGGTCACTGCCCGCAAATGAACTAATGAGTGCTATGCAGACAGCCAGAAAAATCTAGTCCTTAATGTTACAGAGCTGAGCAATTTCCACATCCACACATGCAGCCTGTGACTTGCACGTGATCATGGTACCTCTAGAGATACCTCTAGAGAGGAACAAGATGTTATTTTATTTTAGTGTGTGTGTGTGTGTGTGTGTGTGTGTGTGTGTGTGTGTGTGTGTGTGTGTGTGTGTAGGTGCCACCTGTGTGAAAGTATCTGTGGCAGCCAGAAGAAGACATCAGATCCTCTGAAATACAGTGTCATCCTGTCTAAGTTCAAACTCCATGTCCCGTGCAACAGTATCCAACCATGGTACAAGTACTAAACCTTTCGCCTTCCAATTTTCTCCTATTAAATGGGCCTGATGCAGGGCTATTCCAGGACATTTACAGGGAACCTACTAGAATGGGGCTAGCCCAGAGTTAGTGTTCAGTCAATAGTATCTATTTACAAGTTGTAAGCCCGTCAGCGTGGATGCTGGAAACTGAGCTCAGGTCCTCTGAAAGAGAAGCAAGTGTTCTTAACCACTGAGCCATCTCTCCAGCCTGTAGTATGGATTTATCATGCCCATACCCATAGTACAGTCAACGTCCATTCTAAATAAAGTCACCAGAAGCAAGTAAATATTTAAAATAATTTAAAGTTCTGAGTGAGACAGAAATAGCACTGTTTTCTAGGAAATGGTTTCTTTGGAGTGCCAGGATCTGTATGCTACCTCTGTTTCCCAGAAATAATTACGTTTGCTCATTTGCTGAAATACAGTTATGTGTGGCTAATTATAGCGATCGCTTACTTTAATTGCCGTCCTTTTGCTGATGTGAACACAGACTTGGTTACTTTTTTGTACGTAATTATTCCCTAGACTTGAGGCTATTTATCATTACATCCAGGAGCCGCCTTTGGCGTTTGAGTGCTCCGGCTATATCAAACAAAAATATTGTAAATAAAATTATGTTTATTTTGTGGCAAAGCAGAGATATAAAATTTTTGAATAGGATAGTTTATGACCAGTATGATTTTCTTTCTTGCCGCTCAATGAATATGCATTTTTATTGCTGAGCATCCAGGGGAAATGGCAACTAAAGATGGGGTTGTTCCATTTGAGTTTACATTGCCTCTCTTCTTCATGCGTATGTTCTATTCGCTCGCTTGTATAGTCTAGGTTGTCTGTGCCAATGCAGGCTGGATGAGGGGAAGGACAGCTGATTCCATAACAGAACCAAGAGCTGTGTGTCGTCGCTTTGTCTTGATCTGAGGGCATCAGGACCAGTCACACAAACAGTCATGCCTCAAGAATGGGGAGCTGGGAGGAGATTCCCATAAAATGTGCGTCAATACACACTCTCCGACTTTATTTCTGGGATCGTCCAGATTCTGTGGCGTTCACGTTGCTGTTTAGTCCCAAGAGCCAGAGTGAAACAAGCAGGAACTGCAGCCCTGCGCACTGAGAAGCGGAGGGGCCGTAGGTAGGGAGAAAAGCCTCTTGCTTACCTGCCACGCCCTGATCAGAGGCATTTTGAAGTCATGCTAAATCATCTCTAATTTGGACTTTGTTTAATTAAGTGTTCTCTTACTGGTGTTGGGAACTGAGGGCTATGCCTTACCGCTCTGTCCAGTGTGGCATCTTTCCTGGGGCTTAACATCATCCTGACAGTATACAAACCCCAGATCTGACATGACAACACCCCAACCACAGGCGTGGCCCTGAAGTTCTTCCAATTTTCTCAACTTTAAAAAGGGATGATGTGTAGGCTTTGAATTTTTATCAAACCTACTTTATTTGGGGTTCTTTAATGCTTATACCTCCCTTCCAATGCACTTACCCTAGATAGGAGAGAAAAGAGGGACAGGAGAAGTTGACCTTTTTATACTCAATCCCTTGGAGCGATTCCACTCTTTGTAGTCAGGGTTTCAGCAGACCCCTTAAACAGCAAACCAGCAAACCAGCAAAGGTGACTGCAGCAGCCGGAACCCAGAGTCTTACAGCATTCTCGGGAGCCGTTCTCTCTAGGAGAGTCTCAAAGCAGAGCAGTGAACAGACAAACAATAGGAAATGGTGCCATGAGGCTCAGCCTCTTGTTTTTATGCTCACTTACATACATACATACATACATACATACATACATACATACATACATACATACATCCTCTCAGAGTCCCTACTAGGGAGTTTGTCAGTCGGCAAAGACCATGCCCCCGCAAGAGGCAGTTCCTCTTCTGGTGGACAAACACCGAGTGTCCTCTCACAAGTCTGTTTCACATCCCACACTTGGGATCAAAACAGAAACATGTTGACATCCACAGCAAAGATGCAAACGGCTGTGTCAGAACTTCTATAGGGAACCTGGTAGGGTGGTGCCAGCCCAGTTATGTTCGGTCAGCCGTACCCACTCACAAAATCTTAAAGGCTTTCTACGTTTGCACGGAGAAGCCATGGGGGCTATATGTGAAATAGATGAGGAACATGGTGGTGAATTGAGTGTCCTGGTCCATGCAGGATGCAACCCTATAAATATCCAGGAGTGACCCCACACACACACACACACACACAAGTGCATCCCAAGCCTGGTGCAACGTGAGGAGAACAGATTGGACAAGGCTGGAGTACACACAACTCCAGAGTCCAAGGGCTGGAAGGTTCCAAATCATATTCTACTTACTTAAGTCCAGAGTTGCTGTAACAGTTTCTTGACCTTTGCTATTGTGAGAGGCAAACTAAGTTACTGTGATCACATGTGCATTTTCTTGGAATATTGAATGAAAATGAACATGTTTATTGCCTACTGGTCAGTTCTGTCTTTTCTTCTTAGTTCTCTATGTGTGTTTATGACCTCCCGCCCCCCCCCCCAAATCTTGTTTGTAGGACCTTTTGTTTTTATTTGTCGATGTTTTAGAGATAGCTCGACTTTTATTTAAAGTACTTCAGTATTTTGTAATGTTCTTTTATTTTAGTTTTTTGTCGTTGTTATTGTTTGTTGTTGTTGTTTCTAGACAGGGTTTCTCTGTGTAGCCCTGGCTGTCCTGGACTCACTTGTGAATCCACAGAGGTCTGCCTGCCCCTGTTTCCCGAGTGCTGAGATTAAAGGGTGTACCACCAATGCCCAGCTTGTTTTAGCTTATATCATTTAAAATATATATTTACTTTAGTGTTTTCAATTAGAGCTTTTAATCTATTTTGCCCAGCTTTGTTTGTGACTTTGGTAACATTTTTAGGTAATTTGCCTTAAAAAGAGTCTTATTTCTCAGACAACCCCTAAACCTTGGGAGGACGGGAAAATATAGATGTCCACTGCTGAGCTGGACACTCTGCAGATTTGTAGTCTCTACACATTGTCCAGTTGTGAGTCTCTGTGGTAGGCACCATCTGTTTCAAGGACCTTCTCTCACGAGAGATGAGCAATAGACCGATCTATGGATGTAGATCATGTCACTGAGAGTCGTTTCAGTGCTTTTTTAGCTGCATATAGCTGGTAGGCTCTCCCCTAAGGCCGATGACCCATCTAGGCTGGCACATAGGAGGACGGGGTTTCCTGGACACAGCAGGGCAGCTGCACAGGAGAGAGAACCCAGTGCAATCGCAGCAGCATGCACATCACCTGTACGAGACCTGTACGATCTCAAGCCACACCGACTGCCAGTGTGCAGACAGGAGGTGGACACAAAGCCACGTCCCCAGCTGAGCAGCTGTTTCATAGCTCCTGGGAGAGAAGGGTCAGTTATTTAATGGCGTGACTTTTTTTACATGTGCCACACTCCAGGGTGAAAGAATGTGAGTGGGTGGGGGGGGCGAACAAACAGACATAAAATCAGGAAGCTGCGTGGGTAGAGAAGGAGAAGGTTGGGGCTGAGAGGAGGGGGCAGAGGGGAAGAATATGCTTGAGACATGTATAAAATTCTCAAATAATCAAAAAATATCATTTTGTTGATATGTGCACACATGCATGCGAACATACTCATACACAAACATGCATACATGTGCTCTCTCTCTCTCACACACACACACACATGCACATGCCTACAACCTCCTTTGCCTGTCAGGGTTCCTAGTAGCTCCTCAGCATCTCTGGCTCCCTTCTTGTGAGCTTCTAGCAGAAGTGAAGTGTGTCCCCCACCCCACCCCCACTGCTAGCCACAACCTACACATCTTCTCTAGCCCAGGTTCTCCTGTGGCCCCCTTCTCACCTGCCCTTACTCAGAGGAGACCCCTCTCCTGTCAGGCTCCCCTGTTCACCCCCCTCTGTCCTTATCAACCCTCACCTCTGTAAATACTCCCATCCCTGGCCCATCGTGTCCTCATCGGCAGGAACTGCCCTTTCACGCAGGACTTTCATAGAATGTTTTCATCTCTGCTTAGAAGTCTTCGGTGTCACCAGTTGTCTGTAAAGGGCTGTGACAGACAACCCCCACAGAAAGCTCTTAAAGCCCTCTACTGTCTGGCTGACCTTCACCTTCCAGCACTTTCTCTGGCTCTCTGAGATGAAGATGCCATTTTATGGGCTGTTCCTTGTGCAGCCCTGGACCTCCTGGTCTGTTTTGTCTGTGCTCTCAGCTGGGCCTGCAGTCCCCAGTTCACTTTACTATGATCTCCTCCCCAGGCTCCCATGGCAGGAGGCTTTCTTGAACCCCTTTCACCATCGTGAACCCCTGCTTTCCTCAGATCCCACCCAGCAATACCCGCATTTTATGTCCCATGCTTCCCGTGTACTATGTCAGAAATGGATTGCTCCTTAACCGTCTGCTTCACTGTGATTCCCTAGCTAGTGCTCACAGCTGAGCCGCAAGCACGCACAGACCCTGCATTCCATGCTGGGTCCATGCTTACATTCATTTGGGTAAACCGCTCTGACCTGTATTCCACAGAGGCAGCTGCCTCTCTGCCCTGGCTGTCCTAAGGAGCGTGTTGGCAAATGTGCTCCATATGTCCCTTGCCGTCTCCTGGGTGGGACTCTCTGCTAGTTCCTGCGTGGAGGCCCTGGCTGTTCTCTCCCAGCTCCAAGTCCATTCTCCTGACTTCTAATTAAGTGTCGGCCCATTAAATTGTGGGAGTCTCACCAGCGGGGCCTTTTTCTTTCTCCTCTACTTTGTTTCTCTGAACCATGTTCAGTGAATGCTCACAAGCATCTCTTCACCTTATCTGGAAAGCGCCTCTGCTGCCTCTGTTCCGGATCTGTGATCACGGGCTAAAATGATCGACCCTTAAGATTCCATGAGCCAAGCTTCTAATTTACGAATTGTTCTTTTTTTTTAAAGATAGAACATACTTCCTCCACCTCTTGTCTCCTGTCTGAGAGCCACTGAGTGGAGTGGCTTGGGCGTGAAATACCTGAAGATAGGCCCAACCATTTGCACACTTGATCCCGGCTGGCGGTGTGGTGCGGGAAGGTTGTGGAACTGTTGCAGTTGGAGCCTCCCCGGAGGAAGTGGTTCAGTAGAAGCAGGCTTTAGGGCTTCGGAGCCCAGCTTCACTTCCTGTTCACTTTGCTTCCTGAATGCAGACTCAGTGTGACCAGAGAGCCTCCTCCCCCTGCCTCTGTGCCCCTACCACCACAACGGCCTCTCCCTCCTGCCCCTACCACCACGATGGCCTCTCCCTCCCACCCCCACCACCACGATGGTCTCTCCTCTCTAGAACTGAGAACCAAACCAAGCACTCCCCTCTTAAGTGTCTTCTGTGGTTTATTCTATTGCAGCAGCAGACGTTACCAGGATGATTGTCCTACCTTATCCTTGGCCCTTGTACCCGTCTCCATCCCCCATCCCTCATGCCCTTTCACCAGGAGAGTCTCTCTCTCCCTCCAGTTTGTGCCTTGTCTTAGACCTGCAGGTTCCTCTGCCCCTAGCTAAGCTCTTGATGCCACACAATTGGCTGATGGGACGACACACCACTACCCATGTCCGTTGTACACTCTTTCTGTCCTGCTGATGGACATCATCATTGTTGCTCATGATGAGGACCCTCAGTGATGGGATAGTAGTCACCCACAGTCAGCCTTGTCATGATAAGTTTGTAACACTCTTTCTGGGAAAACTGGAACAAATATATACTTATCTCAGATAGAAAACTGAACTGATGGCAAACTGAACTAATACCACCAAAACTTGAACCACCACCTTGAAAAACCAATGAGTTTATTGTGGTTACTTACAGGAGCAGGTATAAGTCATAGGTAGCTAAACCTCTGAAAGCCCACGCCGTCAAAGCTGGAACTGTGGAGCTCTCTGTATGAACTGCAAACAGCTTAATACGTTAGAGGTGTCCTCTCCTCAACAGTCCTTACTGCTTATACAACTTTGGAGATGGACATCCTTGTGAATCTTCTGGTTAGCTTCAGGGACTTCCTGGAACTAGTAAGTTGTTGGCTTCCTGTGTCTTAACTAGTCTTTCTTTAGAACTTTCTGAGTCCTAAGGAGCTTCCCTCCAGGATGGAATGTTTCATATAGGAAAAAAATGCTGTACAAACATTGACAGGACCTTTTCACACAGAGGAATGTGTATATTTACCAAAAAGGCAGACTGGCCCGCCTCATGTTGATTGGACTCAGACATCCCTGAAGAACTGATGAACTCCTGTAATTGGAAAACTGCACAGTGATTTCCTAATGATTTTTAATTTAGGAATCATGTATATGTTTAATCAATTAAACTGTGCTAGTTAATTATGTTTCCAGCGGCGATGAGTAATTGCTTCAGCATGTAAGGTTCTCTGGCTTGAAGTCATTCCATCGGGCAGTTATTTCTCTTTTTATCTGTTCATGATTATTAATCAAGTCACTTGGGGCAGCACATGCCACCTCCATCACGATAGCTCTCAATCATTGTAGAAGAACAGATCTGTCCCCAAGGTGCATTTAATAATGTCTAAAATCATTTTGATTGTCATGAGTCAGGGTGCATCCAGTGAGCAAAGGCCAGGAAGGCTACTGTTTATGATGCACAGGACAGGCTTAGAACAGAGAATTATACAGACCCAAGTGCCACGGGTCAGAGACGGGCCTCTGTGGTGCAGGATAATGAAGAAAATCATCGGCTGCCTCACAGGATGTCTGTGTGCTTTGGGGGAGGGGTGTGTGCATACCCTGGAGGTCACTTTTACTTGGTCCTTGGCTGAGAGCTGATAGAATGTGATTAGTGGGTTCACCTTCCTCACCACAGGGACCTTTGCAAACAAAACAAGCATCAGTCACGGTTTCCATGGCAGCCAGGTGCACTTCTGCCTCCTGTTTCTTCCATCCCATGCTGCCCTGCAAGTGTGCTGGGAAAGAGCACCAGCCCTGTGTTTCTTTCTTCCTAGAGGTTCTTTGAGTGGTTTCCAGGCTCTAGGGAAGCACCTTCTGTACCCTTCGTCACTTCTGCACTGTTCTGGTTGGCTGGCTGTTGTTTTCTCTCTGGCGGTATCTTTCCTCTTTTGCTTAATGAAACTGCAGTAGCTTAAGGTATTCGCATCTGGCTGCAATATTTAATATTCAGTGAATATCCGCTACTGCCTAACACTTTGGTGCGCAGGATATGGCAGTGTCCAGTTACTAACCATACCTCTGTGTGTTGACCTCCACAGGCTTACCTGAGGATGATGGCTGTTCACGGCTGTGTCTGAGTGGCATGGGGACTTCATCATTCCAGAGACATCGGGAGAGTCACACCACACAGGTAAGGACATCGTGAGTGGAGCTGAGCCATGGTAGACGGCCCCTGAGTTACGACGATGGCTCTCCTCCCTGCACTGAGAACTCAGGTTGCTGCCACCTCTCTCTCTGGCATTTTGTCTGAGCATCTCTCCCTCTTCATCTTAGCTGGCTGTGATTTTCTGCTTGGTTTGGAATATAGAACAATGTCCCAAACAGCTAAATAGCAGTGAATTATAGACTCCGCTCTGCTGTGGTGCTTTATGGGGGGAGTGGGGTGGCCTAAGACCTTCTGAAAATGATGGGGTTCTCTTCATTTGACCTGGGCTAAAGTAGAAAGTGGCACAGGCTTGGAAATAACATCTGGGTGCTCTGAGTTCCCGCGGCACGCTGTTCCCTCCCTCCCAGACCCCCAAGTTCTGCCTAATCAGCTTCACTTAAGATACGGTATGTGCGGCCTCCGAGATGGCTCTGCTGATGAAGTGTTTGTGCAAACACAAAGGCTCAAATTAGAGACCCAGGGCACAGCAGAAAGGATGGACATTGTAGCACGCTCTTGAACTTCCCCGTAGGAGAGACAGGGAGAGGCAGGTCCAGCCAGCCTCGCCTTCTCACTGAGCTCTGGGCCAGTGCGGACTCAGCACCTGGCAAGGAACAACCCTGAAGGTTGCCGTGTAGCCGCTGCACGCATGCGCACAAACACACACATGCACCTACACACACATGTGCCTACGTACATCTTTTCATACATGCACGCACTCATAAGCACATAAACTTATAGACACACGCGCAAACAAAAACACATGCAAGATAACAGCTGCTCATTGTGAGAACATGGTTAGGTTAAAAGTCTTGTGTGTATGAAACAACTGCACGTTCACGCTCACCATTCAACCTTAGCTATCACACAGAAATGAAGATTATTCAGGAGAAGATAAAACACGGAGAAATCCAGGACGAGGCAGTAGTGTCAAAACCAGGCCAGCTTTCAGAGACATATCTGAGGCCATGCAGGTCCAGCCGCATTATGAGCTGAGATTTTTCTAAGTAACACCGATGAGGCGGTGTGAGAGAAAAAAAATCAATAATTTTAATCTTAAAAATAAATCTCTATAGTAGGCAATCTGCGGAAATCACTTGTACTGATCTATAGGTGCTGAAATGGAAAGAAAATGCTGATCGGTGGGGATAATAAATTGTCTTAATCTTGCCTGCGTTCCTGAGGGATGCATCGGCTCCGCTCTGCAAGCACTGCGCATGCCCAGCACGAGGCAGTTCCCATGGCACCTCCCGCCCTGAGCAGGGGCTGCCTGTGTCGGGGCTGAAGCCTCCTCTTTGCATGCAGTAGGGGGCTGTCCTCCCTCTCCCCGCCCTCTTTCCTGCGGCTGGTAAGGGGCTGCCCACCCTCTCTGGCCTCTGGCTGCCCTGCAATGTGTCCCCAGAGGAAAGGAGCTGCTCGGAAGCAGGTCCGCGAAGTGAGGGCCCTGGATCTTCCTGTTCACTCATGAGCTCAGCTAACAGAGCCCTGAGAAAGGTTTGGGGACTTGTTCCCATTTTCAAAGAGGCTTTTTCAAGCGTGAACCCCTTCCCTGTCACCTCACCCTGTTTTTGCCAAACATAGAAATCCGGGCACTCCTCCTCGCTCTTGCTGACTCGGGGAGCTCAGCGCTAGCAGCAGATTCCGCACAGCTGAGAAGCTGAGTTTAACGGACACTGGTTTAACTGCCACATGTCCCCGGGATTTATCTCTTCTCTGACATTTATAGAGGAAGTACGGACATTTATAGAGGAAGTACGGACACAGCAAGGCATGCCGCCTTTTATATTTTCTGCCAGAACAATTCCACGGGAATTGCATATAAAAGCGGTGCTGAACCTACGGGCCCTCCAGCAGTGGGTTAAAGAGAACCTCCGACTGAATCCCTGTCTGAGGACGTCTGTGCTTTTGTAATTAGTGTCACCGGTGGCTTCTGTGACACCCATTTAATAAAGATAAAATGCGTTATAAGGAAGGCAGAGAGTTGGTCATTTGCCAAGGGTCAGATGACGAGTTCACTGAGCTCATTGGCAAGTTAAGACCACATATCCTGCTTCTAAGGAGCTAAGTGTGAGCTGCCAAGAGGGAAGGGGCATTGTCTCCCTCCCCATGCTCTTGAGTTTTTGGTGAGGACCACAGTGGACACTTGTGATCTCCTTTGTTGGATGGCCTCCCTACGCCATCCCCCAGATACTTTGGTGAGTCTTAAGGAAGACACCTTTCTCTGCTTTCACAGCAAGGCGAGCACATGTGCGGGAGGTTGGGCTACTCTCAGCCATAGACAGAGACCTGAAACACAAGGCATGAAAGGCATAGATGCCCTTTGAGGACTCCTGGGGCCACCAGAGGGAAGTTCGAAGTCCGCTGTCCACTTGCCCAACCTCTTCCTCACTCTTCCCAGACTTCTGCTTTCCCAGAGAGCCTTACGCACTGGCCAAGTCCAGAGCTCATTTCTCATGCCTGCAAATGCGTCTGACTGGCACTGAATTTATTGTTATTGGCCGTAAAATCCATTTTCAAATATGTCTCTGTGCACTAAGTGTACAAAGTCCCTACGTTTATTCTTTTTGGTGCTGAGCACTGAATCCTGTGCGTTGGTGGAAAGCATGCATCCTACAACTATCTGTATTTCATGTGTGTGTGTGTCTGTGTGTGTCTGTGTGTGTGTCTGTGTTTGTGTATATATGTATGTATGTGTGTGTACATGTGTATGTGTGTATGTATGTGTTTGTGTGCATGCACACGAATGTGGAGGTCAAAGAAAAGCCTTAGCTGTCATTCCTTGGTGCTAGGCCAGCCAGTGAGCCTGTCCCTGCCTTCCCAGAGCTCTGATCACAAGTGCCACTGTGCCCAATGTTTTCTTGTGGGTCAAAATTTGAACTCAGGCTCTTTTGCTTGCAAGGGAAATGTTTCATCCTCTGAACCATCTCCCCAGACCCCTACCTGCCCTTGATATAAACTTACACATCTGCCCAGGTCAGAGCCTCTGTGAATAATGGTTTTTCCTCTCCTCGAGATAAGTAATATATTTCACTTGTAAACGCAGAGTCTTTACATGTAAACAGTGAAAGCTAGCCTTCTGCTAAAATAGCTGAGGACCACAGAAGCTGGGGCTGCCGCCATTGACTGCCCTGTAGACACCTGTGCATCGCTGTGTCTGTTGGTTTGTCAGTGTGTCCTGTCGTGAGCCACAGCAGAATTTCTGCATAGCCCTGGACATGAGTAACACCAGCAGTAAATTAGGGCAGACTCCCATACACTGACTCTTGGAGGATCTTGTAGATGCAGAGATAGAAATTACTTAGGTTAAAGAGGCATTGCAGGCTTACTTGGGAGTTAGATAGCATCTACAGGAATAATATGACATTTATCTATGTACATTTTATGATATTTTTAACAAAACAAAAATGTTTTATGAGATTTGAGTAGCTTCTTTAATGTTTGTGCTACTTGGCATGATTTGGTCTCTTAGAATTTGAAGCTACAGACCAGGGAGATGGCTCAGCAGTCAAGAGCACTGGCTGCTCTTCCAGAGGACCCGGGTTCAGTTGCCAGCACCCACAGGGCAGCTCACAACTCTCTGTAGCTCCAACTCCAGGGGATTTGGCACATTCACAGACATGCACGCAGGCAAAATGCCAATGTTTATGAAATAAAAATAGACAAATCTTCAAAAAAGAAGAAGTTAAAGCTGGAGAGAAAGACTGAGCAGGGAGCACAATGCCAGTACCCCCAGCCCAGAATGATCCTCCCTCCTTCCCTCCCTCCCTCCCTCCCTCCCTCCCTCCCTCCCTCCTTCTCTCCCCCTCCTCCTCCTCCTCCTCCTCCTCCTCCTCCTCCTCCTCCTTCTTCTTCTTCTTCTTCTTCTTCTCTCTCTCTCTCTCTCTCTCTCTCTCTCTCTCTCTCTCTCTCTCTCTCTCCTCCACTAAGAATCCTCCTCCCCACCGTGAGCTCTCCTACAGATGAGCCAGGGGGCCCAGAGCCTGTCACAAGAAGCCAGCATTTATACATACAGAGCACATCATGGAGGTGTGCAGAAAGGATGGGAACAGAGGAAATAAACGTCACTGAGAGTCTGTTGTGCACCTTGGGCATGAGCAGTCCTCCTACACGTTGTTAAAGTGTCCACACTGGATACTGTTAGGGATATGTCCCTTTTTTCCCTCCAACATGTCTTATTTGCATTCACATGCTCATTATGCACAAGTAGCCTTTTGGTTCCTCTCAGCCTCCGTCCCACAGTTATGCTGGGTGCTTTGTCATCTTTTATTTTCATGATGGACACTTCCCTAGCATTTCAAAGAACATACAAAGTTATTATGAGCATTGGCCATATCAAAATACCCATCATAAGAGATCACTGATGATTTTTGATAAATGCATTGCAGGCCAGCTTCCACAACCTCCATAAATACCTTGTCCACACTAACACAGCCTCTGGTGGAATACCAGACTGGGATCAATAGAAAATCGACCTAACCCAAGGAGCAAATTGTTACGTGGTTTGTTTTACTGAGCCATCAAAGATACCTTTTGTAATGTCATACATCAACAAAATTAAGAATAGCAGGCATTGAATAAATTCAGTGTTTGCTTTCTATATTCGTTATATTTGTGATATGGACTGCTGGAAATTATTCTAGCACAGAATTGAAACTGTCGGATGAAATAAAGATACGTAGATGTCATTAGGGTGCTTTTAAAGCACATGGCATAGACCAGAAACTAGATCAGACTTACAGAAAGAGCTGCCTACTTGCCTGTCTTTGTCATCTTGCCCCCTGTCGGTCTATCATCTGGTACCTATGTGCATATTTACCATCAGTCTTTCTTCCTGTCATCTATCATCTGTCTGTCCATCTGTATACCTGTTTTTGTCTGATTAACCATTTATTTCTCTGTGCTGCAAACAGAAGGACACACAGACTAGGAAATGCCGTCCCACATGCCAGCATTCAGGGAATCAGTATTCCACACTCATGACTTACACACTGTGTGTGAGAAATGAAGGCAGTAAATTATTCTGATGGTAAGAGTGAAATGGCAGGGCTGTCCTCAGGGGCAGACCAGGCCCTGCTTAGATAAGTAGAAATTTGAAAAAACAAAAAATTAAGTCCTGTGGTTTGTATTTTTGCGTTGCTCTCCATGTGTGACCTGAATATAATAAAGTTCATAGTATTTTATGTTTAAGATATTAATCATTTGTTACCAGTGACATGATCTCAGTTGTAAAAAAGAGTTACAAGGATGAGAAATCACACGTGAAAAGAAGAGCAGACCTTGTGGTGTCTGCACACTGACCATCCTTTACAGAGAACAAGTAAGTGCTTAGCCACACATTGTGTAAGGAACAAGTGATACCACTGAGTACACAGGCATGTTAGTATAAATCCTAGAAAATATAATTACAATATTACTTACAGAAATTTATTAAAATATTTAACTTAAAGGAGAGAAAAAATACCTTAAATGAGTTGCAGAACTGTTAGCATGCAGGTATAGATTTTTCTTAAGATTATTTAATGGTAGGTGTGGCATAATGATCCAGCATGATGTCTCGTGTATTAGAAGGGCTCGTGGTCATGAACTAATAGGAGGCTTCCTTCTCTGGAATAAGTATTCTGAGCAGCATCTGGACTTGAACATGCTAGACAGAATCTAAGATGCAGAGGATTAGTTGACTCTAAAGGACCTGGTACTTAATTGGAATGTGAAAGAAATCAGGTGTGTGTGTGTCTGTGTGGTTTGTGTAAGTGTGTGTGGTTTGTGTGTATGTGTGTGATTGTGTGAGTGTGTATGTGTGTGTGAGTGTGTGTGGGGTTTGTGTATGTATGTGTGTGGTTTGTGTGTGTGTGAGTGTGAGTGAGTGAGTGTGTGTGTGTGTGTGTGTGTGTGTGTGTGTGTGTGTGGGTGGGTGTGTGTGTATTTAGAGGCCAGAAGTCACTTTGGAGTCTTCCAGTATTGATCTCCACATTTTGTTGTTGTTTGTTTGTTTGTTTGTTTTAGTAAAAGTCTCTAGAGTCCTAGAGTCCTGGACCTAGAGTCATTTTTGGCCAGCGTGCCCCAGAATCCACTTGTCTCCACCTGGCACTTGTGAAGTTGCAGACACACACAGCCATGCCTGCTTCTTACGAGCATGCTGTGGGTCTGAACTGAGACACAGAATGCACTTTACCCACTGGCCATATCCTCAGTCCATATTTATGATTTTAAAACAGATTTCATTTTGTTATTTTTACGCGCTTTGGTGTTTTGCCTGCATGTGGGAGAATGTCTGAACTGAAGTTACAGAGAGTTGTGAGTTACCATGTGGTACCTGGGAATTGAACCCAGACCCAGAGAGCCGGTGCTCTTAGCCACTGAGCTGTATCTCTAGCCCCATATTTATGATTTTTTAAAAGTGTGTTATGGGATATTATAGATCTGTTTTGTTTAACACACAGTGTGGTTGGCTAAAGCACAGCACTGTGATAAGTCTTTACATTTTGCTGTATTCGCTTCTGAGCCGTGTCTTTAGAGAAATCAATAAAGATTTCTTGGTCCCATCCCTCCTGCCAGGCCACAGGTGACTCATCACTTTGAGGCCAGCAGAGTCCTCATTTGCAGTCGTACTTTGGCAACTAAATCCGTAAGTCACGCGGTCCCCATAAAAGCAGCTGACACTGTGCATGCTTTCTCTGTAAATAAATACATCACTCCTACAGATTACTCTGCAGCTGTTTTTCTGGTTTGATTGACTGACTGATTGATTGATGTTTGCTGCCTCATTTTGATACGCTACTGTCTTTTTGATCTATCAACCTCAGAGTCAGCTGTCGGCTCAATGAGAAAGCAAGCGTGAGAGTTGAGATGCTCATGGCGACCCATGGAACTAGTGATCACAGGTGCACTCTTGCACTTGTCAGCCCAACATGGCTTTTAGCTTTCCCCGGCAACCTTAGATGAAACAAACTAAACGGGACAGGAAGGGTGTAGGGACACAGCTGTGCCCCTGCCCTAAGGTCAGGCTCACTGCCTGCCCACCGAGGATCTCAAGGTGAAAGAGTTCCACTGGTCGCTGCCTCTGTCCTGCAGATGTGCGAGGCTGCTTATTGCTGCCTGGTGTTTGTTGTGCCTTTGGCTCTCAGTTCACCAACGATGCAGGGAGATGGTGGTGTTCAGTGGCAAGGAACTATCACATTTCAGGTGTGAGCCAGTCTGCTCAGCTTTGGCTCTTTCTCAAATCCAGTTTTTAAGAAAATATGGTCATAAAATTCCCAAGACCATGTGCACAATTTGACAACTTGGTATAGAAAACTACGAAAACAGCACCCCAGATCTTGCTGTTACCAACCGTGCCGAGATGCACACCTGCGTGTACCTCATTCGTAATAGCGGGGAGAGACAGCTTACCAGGGTTCCCAGGAAGTGGAGGACTCAGGGTCTGTGCAGGCTATTGGTAATTACTCCCTAAAATGCTCAAACCTCTAAAAGTGTTCTCCAGTGGTAGATACTTAGTTTAATGATTTTATTCTTGCCCAATATGATAAGTGTGACTTGAGTCAAGTCGTGGCCTCACCTTCTTTTCCTGGTTGTTACTGTTTTCATGGACCCCCAGATCTGTTCTTTCTTGTTTCCTGACAGGTCTCTGTCTTTATTGATCATACATGTTTTAGAAATTCTTTACATATTCTAGGTAATGCTGCTTTTCCGTTTTGTGTGTGGACAGCATTTTACTTGTTCTGTAGTCCTGGCCAGTTGATCAGTAACGGGTCACCAGGTGGCTATCAACTGGTTATCTGTTGATTATCACTTGGCCGGCTACTGTTCTTCTTAAAAAAAACAACAACAACGAAACCAAAAACAGCCATTGATAGTTCTAATAAAGACAGTGTCCTCAGTTTCCTTCCAAGCACTGCTTGCTTCATCCTGTGAACTTATGTACCTTTGTTTACATCTTGTTCCGCTGAAAATATTCTCCAAGTCCCTTTGAGACTCCTGCTCTGGCAAGTGCTGCACACTCTGCAAATGTTCAGAGACTTCTGTTACCCGCTGCTGGCTTCTGCTTGATCCTGCTCCGGTCTGAGAGTGGACCTTGCGTTATCTCCTCCATGCCTGTTCTTTGTTCTCCAGTCCCAGGGTATGGCCAGTATTAGTGAAGATCCCTGGTGGCCTGGAAGAGGGAGGTGTGCTCTGTGTGACTGAAAAGAATCTCCCAGAAATAGCAGCCAGACCCAGCCATCAGGAGGGCTCAGCTCTGGCTTCTTCCTCATGTAGCCCCAGCTCTGATGGCAGCAGGACCACTTGCCTTTGTTTCCCTGGTTCTGCCTCCTATACTAGCAGGCCTGACACGGACCACGTGGGGTCAGCATGGTGCTCTTTTCCTCTTCACTCAGGACCCCTCCCTCTCGCAAGGCCCACTTGTCTGCAGTGGGCCAGCTGCTCCTTCACTCTTCCATCCTTGCCTGGAAGGTGTAGCTTTCCATCTTGTGAATTTTCTAAACAACTTCAATAAGACCCAAACCCTAGTCCACACAAGTCAACCCTTAAAGCACAACTAAGGGTGTGCGAGTGGATTCTCGGGGCTGTGAAACTACCATTCCAATTTACTTGGACAGCATTCACCCTCCTGTAAAACAGCATCTCATGGCTCAGAATACATTTTGTTTCCTATCTAACACAGATGTGTTGCTGCTGGCATCGTTGGGGGTGTCTTAGTAATTTTTCTACAGCCAGGCAATCTTCTGACAGGCCATCCGCACTTCCTGTGGTTACTGACATGGCCGGCCTCAGGAGAACCCATTTTTGTTGTGTGTTTCCTAGCCTGTGGTGTCTGGTTGCTTTATTTTGTCTCATTTTGCTGGTTCCCTGTGGTGCCTTCTTTTAAATTAGTTGAAATAAACTTAACATCTGTTTACATTTACCTCCTGGTGCCTTAACTGCGTGTCCTTGTAAGTGGTTTTGTGGTTGCCTTGTTGATTGTAACAGACAAGTACCAAGCTTCATTCTGTTAGGGCGAATCACACTGGTCCCTGTCATCGCCACAGCCGACCCTCACCTCATAGCTGTCCCGTGTCCATCTGCCTTCATGGAAACTTCCCGGGCAGCACGGATTTCAAAAGTCATTGTCGCAGTTTGCTTTTTGTCGTAGCAAATGTACCATCACCAAAAAATGACGTGAGGAGGAAAATGTTAACTTGGCTTATGCATCCCCATCACAGTTGATCATCCAGGGAAGTCAGGCAAGAACTCAGGAACAGAAACCGAAGCCCAGCAGACCATGGAGGGGTGCTGCTTGCTGGCTTGCTCCCAGTGGCTTGCTCGCTTGGCCTGTTGTCTTCTAAGAGCCAGGACCACCAGCCCAGGTGTGGCCCCTCTCACACCAATCACAAATCCGGAAAATTATCCACAGACTTGCCTGGAGGTAAGCCTGAGGGCCGCAGCTCCTTAGTTGAGGGGCCCCTCTTCGTGGACTGGTAGCTCTAGCTCGCACTGAGCTGACAGAACTAATCCTCACATATTATCTGCTCCAGAGAGGGTTAGCTAGCGTCCTGGCAGTTGCCGCGGTTACCTTCCCCAGTGCTGCCCTTCATGGCTAATGCTCTGGCGTCATTTCCTGTCGCCCTGCCGCTCAGTCTAGAGCTTTTATTTAGATCGGGTCCCTATTATCTTTGTTTCAGTTTTCCGCATTCTTCTTCCCCTGTGTAATTTACGTGCCTGTTCAATTCCCTGACTCCTTCTGTGTGTGAATGGTTTTTGAGTTCCCTTCTAGTTAAATTGCGACGCTGCAGAGAGTGTCCTAGTGGATTTTCCGTGTCCAGACCCTTTTTCGGCATCTCCCCGAGGAAGTTTGTTGATAAACAGAGGGTAATTAACCCCTACCCTCAGGGTCTCAGTTTTTGTTGTCCTGCTCAAGAAAAAAATAAATTAATTAATCTTAATATAAAAACATGAAAATAATGTTTTCTTGCTTTTTGCAAGAATGTTCTCTTTGGCTTTTTACACGTATGGACCTGGCTTCTCCAGCTGTGAGTCTAGACACTTGAGTGTGATCCTTTTCATTGCTCTGATCAGAAAACAGTTGCTCCTGTGCTTTCAACATAAGGCCATGCTGGCACTGGCTTCTGGGGCCAGAGCATTGCCACAAAATGTCCTCTGAGCCTGCTGTGGCCTTCCCGAATCTTCTTCATTGTCATCATCCTTGACATGGCTTCCTTGAGTGCAAACAGAGCAACTGCTCCTGCAGTGCTGTACTTACTGATTTGTTCTGCAGATCTCGTCTATGCAGCTTGCTTTTTTTTTCCTTAAGTGTGCAAATGTGTGTCTGTGGGTATTTATGTATGTGTGTATGTATGCATGTGCTTATTGGGGAAGGTACCTTTTAAGGGGTATCGCTCTCTCTCTCTGTCTGTCTCTCTGTCTCTCTCTGTGTGTGTGTGTGTGTGTGTGTGTGTGTGTGTGTGTGTGTGTGTGTGTGTATGTGTGCAGCCTGGTACAGTTGCACTTTTAGAGACTGCAAGAAGTTCATTTTAATTACTTTGTATTTAAAGCACACACCTGCACTCAATAAATTGCCAACTCAATTTAATTGTCAACCAGTGGCAGTACTGGAAGAATTAAGACAAATAAATTGATATAATATTCCATAGCTTTATTAAGTATTTTTATGTCCATGTTAAAAATACATCAATAAACACTAACACTCTGTGTTACTATCTCTGACTGGGGTGAAGTCTGAGAGTCACACGACATGAAGAGCTCCAGGAGACTCCTTTTCTGGTCCATAAGGAACAATACATAGTGTTTTACTACTGGTCATGATCGCATAATTATATAATATGCTTCACCATAACATATGGTGAAGCTTAGGGCGAGCGTGTGTGTGTGTGTGTGTGTGTGTGTGTGTGTGTGTGTGTGTGTGTGTAGTGTGGTCTGTGCATAAAACTGTGGTTTATTCAGAGATTCAATTGTTCACTTGCCCACTCACCGGCAGGCCTGGTCTACTGAACACCCTGGTATTCAGAATGGACACCCTTCCTCCCTGCAAGTCCAATTCCAGGAGGGAAAACAAACACTGAGCAGCAGTTAGGTCAAAAGAATAATCCATGAAAAGCAGTGTGAACGGTGGTGGGGGGCAGGGACTGGGGGGGTTGGGGGGCTTGGAGGGAGGGAGGAAGTGGAGTTACACTGGGTTAGCAGGAGGCCATGCCCATCATCCTGGAGGCTGAGTCAGGGGACCTTGGTAGTCTCATAAGCACAGAGCAGCCAAGAGGCCAGTGATTGCTGCTGCTGCTGCTGCTGCTGCTGCTGCTGCTGCTGCTGCTGCTGCTACTGCTACTGCTACTGCGGGAACATCCAGAGGAGGGAGAGCCAGAGCCACTGGTCCTGGCAGCAGGCAGAAGTGATTTCCTACTAGGTTCTTACATAAGTTGGATTCGCACAGTTATAATGTAGGCCTGGAGACCAACCATAAAACTGCTTGTAATGACTGTATTGTGTGTTGACTTTCCTGAAAACTACGATTCTAGGGCTGGGAAGGTGGCTCCAGTAAAGCTCCTTCTACACAGGTGTGAGGGACTGAGTTCTAGCCCTAGAATACATGAGGAGCCCAGACATGGAGGAGCCCAGACATGCAGGAGCCCAGACATGCAGGAGCCCAGACATGCAGGAGCCCAGACATGAGGAGCCCAGACATGCAGGAGCCCAGACATGCAGGAGCCCAGACATGAGGAGCCCAGACATGAGGAGCCCAGACATGAGGAGCCCAGACATGAGGAGCCCAGACATGAGGAGCCCAGACATGAGGAGCCCAGACATGAGGAGCCCAGACATGCAGAAGCCCAGACATGAGGAGCCCAGACATGAGGAGCCCAGACATGTACTTACATGTACAAATGCACAGCTACTCACAGGTGTGCCCACATATGCATATGTGCACATACACAAACACACAAACACACATACACACACACACACACACACACACACACACACACACACCTAAAATAAAACCGTTATTCCATGTTTTGGGGCCCTATTGGCTAAGGAGTATATAAAGGGATAGAACTGGACAGGTAGATGGATAGATGTTAGGTGATAGGTGATAGATAGACAGATGATAGATAGATGATAGACAGATGATAGACAGATGATAGATAGATGATAGACAGATGATAGACAGATGATAGATAGATGATAGAAAGTGACAGATACATAGATGGTAGATAGATTTCTGACCAAAACACACAACCTCAGAGGTCTTCTCAAAAAAGCTTTTCCTCCATTTTTCTTTACAAAACTGCTAAACTATACCCATCTCCATTGCACAGAAATGCAGACAGTTCCCAGGGATGATGCCTCTGTCCATGAGCTCGGCAAGCAGGGAGGCCTGTTTCTTCTCCGACTGCTGTGATCACATGACTAGTTGAAGCTGTTGCTTTGTGTTTCTTACTCTGCCAGAAACAGGTTGGAACTAAGAGGAGTTGCGATCATGCAGCCTCGTGAATGATATAAAAAGCCCAGAGCTGAAGCCCATGTGGATTTAAATTAATTGTGTATATAACAGGTGATCTGTGTTACCTATTTTTGAAAAGAAGTCCTGATTTAGAAGATTGGCTCTCATCTTTTGCCTACTTTGGCAAAACCTTGTCTGTTCCCTTCCTGCCCAGCCGGCATGTCTCCTCTCCTGGATCCTTTTTATCCACAGTTGGCTTCGCACCTACTCTGTGGTCAAGACACTGTGACTGACAGAACCGAGGGCCCCTGGGCACACGCCACACCCTCCCGCTCTCCTCTCTTCAGACACAACCAGCTGGACCTCATTTCATTTCCCAACTGTCCTTGTGTCTAGATACAGTCATATGACTGAGACGTGTCAGTGGACAGGAGCTCTGGGGGTAAATGGCACTTTTGTGCCCTTTCCACCCAAATCTGCACAGACCCAAGAAGAGCCCACAGACACTCACGGGAACCCGGGAGGCCACCAGGGTCGTCTGGCCTCTGCGGCACACTCTTGGTCTCGGTGTATCTGCTCCGGTAGATCAGATAAGCCCCTGTGTTCTCCTTCATCCTCAGCTTATTAGTTCTCTGTGGCTGACAAATATTGTTATTTGTGTTTTGTATTAACTAAGCCTAACCTCCATAAGCTAGCATTTTTTATTCTTTATATCAGCCCAAATCAGAGCTTCCTGTATTTTCTAATGGTGCTATTACTAGAATATTGATCTGTGGTTGACCTATCACAGCGTTTCACAGCGTTGCACACAAGGTATTCCACAGATGTGACAACTGCGCTACTAAAACCCCTCAGGGACCTGACTTTCCCAAGCAGTAGGGTTACCCCTAAAACAAGATGGCTCCCCAAGGACTATTTTCCCACTTTCAAATCCTTCTTCGGTAGGATTGCCCTGCTTACCCATAATTCTCTAGTCAGAGACTTCAACCAGAAACTGTGGGGGGTTTTGGGGGGCAGTAAAAACAATTATGAAACAGAAGGTGGTTCCCTGACTGCAGGGGGCTCCAGGCCCCAAGGAGCTGCTCGTCTACTCCCTTTGTCAATCATGATGGCATTTGTATTCTCCTTGGGTTATGTTGTTGAGTGTCCATTTTCATAAAATGCTTTTCCTCCTTCTCAATTATGTTTAACTCTTTAACACATAACTTTCTGCTATTTCTAGAAAGTAAGTATTTTTGACATAGTAATAAGTAGCTGATGAGCCGTGTTTTAAAGCTGCAGTGACATGAAGCTGTACCGGGTGGGAGAAGCGGGCTCTGCCCTCTGTCCTCTGTCTGCTGAGGACAGCGGGTGGGGGTGGGGGCGGGGCCCTGTCAGTCCTTACTGCCCCCGCTTGCCCAGGCCTCACCTCCCTACCTTCCCATTCGCGGTTCCCCTGTTTCCCCAAAGCTGACCCTGGTGTGCTGTTCCACTGTGCGTAAGGCTTTCACACCTCTGCTTTCATCATTGGGCAATAGGTGTGAACGACACATGTGCGCCATTGCCCATGTCCCACCCCCCCCATTGACCTTCCCATCCTTTCAATCCAACTTAAAGCCTTCAACCCTGGTTCATGTTGCCTTGGGAGCACAGTCTCCTCCATGTTCCAACAGTAATTACATGAACAAATTATTGGGTTTTTTTTAAAGATTTGTTTTATTTTTAGTTTTGTGTGTGTGTGTGTGTGTGTGTGTGTGTGTGTGTGTGTGTGTGTGAAGAGAGGTGGGTATGTGCATGTGAGTACTGGTGCCTTTGGAACCAGAGGCTTTGTATCTTCTGGAGCTGATGTTGTAGGTGCTTGTGAACCTCCTGATACAGTTATGGGAACCAAACTGGGTCCTCAGGAGGCGCTGTGTGCACGATAACGGGACGGGAAGATAACGTAATAAGAGAAGGCTGGCTAAATCCTGTGTATCTGAATTTGCATTCTCACTTATACTCGGAGCTCAGTGACTTTAGCATCTAAAAATGAATTCCTGTGTCTATAGAAGGTGCTGATAGTATTTCACCGGCTTCCTTCCATGCCTGTGAGTGGTTACTCGAACAGTATTGTGAACCTAAAGTGTGGAGCCTGTTGCAGGGAACAGAAACAGTGTTTTGGGGATGTTTTGCATATGTGTGCCTGAACTGAAACATACAGTCTGTAAGGAAAGATGAGGACAACACAGGGATCAGAGCATCTGAGGTCTGTGGCGCCTCCTGGTAGGCTCCAGCACGCAGGCTTGGTGTTTTAGGGAGAGGAGGGAAGGCAGCGCCTGGAGATTGTGAACAAGCCACGAATACAGCTTAGGCTGTGAGGGCGATGCGGGTTAACTGTCCTTAGGCTTCCTTTGACTTGTAACAAGTCTCATAACGTTCCAAGAAAATGCGTGAAAGGGAGCTTGAACATACTTTTCTGTGCTTCCAGTCTAACAGATTTAAATGTTTCCACTAGTTCCCTGGGTCTGAGTAATTTAACAACAAGAGGCCATTACTATAAATATTCACTAGTTCCGTGTCATCAATTCTTTCTTTCGTCACCTTCTCTTCTTTTGGATATGTGAGGTGTATGTGTGTGTGAATGTGTGTTTGCATGATCCCATGTGTGGGCGGACAGGTGTGGTTGGACACGTATGCATGTGTATGTCTGTATGTGGTAGGTCGTGAAGGCCAGGGGTTACCCTCTGTGGCTCTCCACTTTATGTATTGAGTTAGAGACTCCTGGTTGAACCTAGAACTCACCAGTTGGCCTGCTTGCTTGGAGATCCCTGTCTCCGCCTCCTAGTGGCTGAGTAGACAGGATTCCCCACACACATGACTAGCTTCTGAGTAGATCCTGGGGCTCAGATGCTCAGACTTGTGGGACCAGCAGTGTTGCCATCGAAGTCTCTCCTAAATCCTGGGTTTCATCACTTTCAATTGACATAAAGAAACATACAAGCTTTTTTTCCTTGACTTATAACTTGATAGCAGGAAATCAGCTACAAATCCAAATAAATGTCTGTTGAAATCACATCAGGTGTTTTTCTATAATGCTAATTATTATCAGTAAGAATAGTTCTTGTGGCACATGCCTATAATCTCAGCGCTTAGGAGACAAAGGCAGGCTGATCTCTGTGAGTTCAAGGCCAGCTTGGTCTACAGGAATGAGTGCAGGGCAGTGAAGGTTATACAGAGAAACCCTGAAACCCTGTTTAAAAAATCAAAACAACAACAACAAAAAAAAACAAAAAAAAAGAATGGTTCTAGTTCTTGATTTTTCAGGAAACCACATCATCCAGATGTGGAAAGATGAACCTAGCCCTAAGGTCTAGACGGAGCCAAACTTGGTGTCAGTAAAACCTTAATGTGTCTTTTCGGGAACTTCTCCCATGTTCAAATCTGACAAAGGAATGAAATCCTAAGAGTAAATGTCACTGGATTGATACACAAGCAACATTTCCTGACTAGGAGGAAGCAAGTTTGTTCAGTCCAAACCACAGATGCCATTTCCACTTTAAGACACTGTTGATTTTGTTCGCTTGTTTGCTTGTTTTGGTTTTTTAAAGAAACAGACACACATATGCTGCCATGGGGCATAGTGGCTCACCCTTGGGAGGCTGGGACTGTAGGTTTGAGACCAGGTTGAGGCACCTGGTCCTTTCCAGCCAGCCAGACGGCAAGGGTAAGACTGTCTCAAAAACTGGCAGGCAGTAACAACAAAATACAGCCTCTGTCTTGCCTCACTTGTCTTAACTCACATCCTTCAGATCCACTTAAGTGTACCTTGGTTTTATAGTATAGTTTTTCAAAGTTCATTTTTGGCTTTTCTTTCTTCCAGTGTCTTGTTAGCAGTGAGTGGAAGTAAGACTTGCATCTGAGGTCCTGACATCCAGCGTTCGGACAGCTAGGGCACTGCCGCCTTTTAATTTCCATGAATGTCAGCATATGGCTCCTTCCACCTTTGGGTAAATTGTCAATAGAAAAATCAATTCTGAGGGAAATGAACAGCAATATAACTTCACATCTGAATTATTTACGAAGATTACTTTTATCCTTGAAATGAAAGATGGGGTAAAATCTCGGGAACCAGCTACTACTCAGAATAATTAGTCTTGTCTAAAGGAAGGCGTGTCCATAAGACGTCTGGTAGTTAACCTCACAAAACTCAGTAACACAGCAGGAAGCTGGTGTAAGTGACCAAGCAAGCACAGCAATACGAAACCTCAGGAGGCCTACAGATCCTGCACACTTCCCTGTGGCTCAGAGTCACTGTCTCTCTAACCCTGATGTAAGCTTCGCCTAGGAGAAAGAGTGTGGCCTGAAGAGGCGGCCCGGAGGTTAGGTGTGTTCCATTGCTCTTACAGGGGACCCGAGTTCAGTTCCCAGCGCCCATGAGTCAGCTCACACCCCTCTCTACGTCCAGTTCCAGCTGATCTGATGCCCTCTTCCTGCTTCCTTGGGTTCCTACATGAACACAGAACATATAAACTCATGCAAACACACATGTATGCACATAAAATTAAGTAAATACTTAAAAGGAAAGAGCAGGCATGAACCCCATCTCGTCACTGTAGCAAGCTCTGTCTTCATCTTTAATTGATATTGGGGCAACATAGGAGACTCTACAATCTGATGACGGGAAACCCAGACAGAGACTCAGATAGCCATCTAAGGATCTCGATCTCAAACAGGAAGTCTTCCAGACTCTCTGAAACAGAGATGCTGTGGCTTTTATCCCCAGCTGTGAGTTCCAGGCTGCACCATTCTTTTCTAAGGATCGTGGGTTCTGTCCAGGGATCTTCCTGTTACAGACCTTGTGAGAAAAGATTTTGTTTGAGGAAAAGCAGTCTCCCGAGCTGGGAAGTGGCTTTGCACCCTGGCTGTCTCCACAGGAGCATGCACCAGGGCCTTGTGGAAACAGACATCTCTGCGAGCGCCCAGCTTCATGCCCTCCTTACAGGAGCTCATCTTAGGAGCAGAGCACAGGTTATATTAAGTGTTGCAGTAGGTGGTGCAGCATCATAGAAGGATGCTGGAAACAAATGCTTTCTCTGGTGGCTCTGATCATGCTGCCTCAGCCATTGGTTGTGAAATGGTCCTGGCTCTCTATGCGCTATGACATGTGACCCTCTCACAACTAAATTAGAAGAGCTGTCAGTCTTCAGATCTCTGCAGTGTTAAATCTGAAAATTCACAGAACAGTTTCCAAGTGTCTTATTAAATCTTCCACCAAACAATTTGGTTTGTGAAGGCATTCACACTGAGAGCTGAGGTTTGGACCTGTTTTAGAAAGACACTATTTCCCCCCCACTCCATCCCATTCCATCCCCAAATAACACTTCTAGGCATACCATAAACTCACGTAATCCATTCAGCTTAAGTCTCTTTATTCCTTGCCAGCAGGAGGTCTCTAGGCACCAGCTTCACTCTCCCTGCATAGCCACGCCCACTGGTTATTCAAGCCCATCTGAGCATGACCGAATGCACAGAAAGCCAGGGCTGAAGGGCCACCCACATCCTTGGGATTCCCAGCAGTGCATTTTCAGTTCGTTCCCAGCTCCCCACCCCTCATGTGTGAAAGGGGCTTATCTGAGTCTGTGGGCTGTGAGAGGCATCACCACAGCACAGGCATGTGTTCAGTGTGATAAGGTGAGCCTGACATGGCCTCAAGCTGTCGATCTCCTGGAATATCTTCAGCAAAGATATTAAACATGAGTCCACAAGTACAATATATTGTGATAATGCACCTCCTTTCTCTTGAACACAACTCCAGCCTCCACACCTCCATTCCACTGACATGCTAAGCCTGACACTGGAAGCCCGTATGTGATTAGAAATCACTTGCTAATTTTGGACTCTAAAGGATGCCATTGTCTGGTCCAGCATTAATAGATGCACACTGAACAGATCAGCATTTCTCCAGTAAGAGAGATGGTCCATTCTAAATGAAGAGCATTCTCCTCGGCCCTTAACATCTTACAGTGATTTTTATTGATGCTTTAGTCAACTACACGTACGACGGTGCTATGTAAAGTCTCCTCATTGCTTCAGCTCACATTGCAGCTGTGAGCTAAAAGGAAATTACACATTGAGTAAAATAAAAACCTACCGTAAAATTAAGATTCATGACACCCAGTCAGATAAAGGTTGTGTCTGGCACAGTGGCTGCTGAAACCAGGACCGTGGAGGCATTGACAGAAACACGCACAGTTTGCATCAGTCTGGTCGGCCCTGCCATAGCTCACTGCCTGTGATGGCCATAGCTGCTTTCTGTGTGTGGTGAAGGGCAACCTGTGGGCTGGCCCATCTCTGAAGTGTCACTAGGTTTGCTTAGAGGAGAAATAAAGTGTATTAGCTCCTTCTATCCATATCCTCCATAAGATCATACAGACTGCTTGTATTTATCTTCTTCCTTCCTTCCTTCCTTCCTTCCTTCCTTCCTTCCTTCCTTTCTTTGCTTAAGGCAGGATTCCTCCTTAAGCCCTGGCTGTGTTGGAACTAGCTCTGTAGACTAGGCTAGCCTCAAACTCAGAAATCTGCCTGCACCTTGCTTCCGGAGTGATTAACGGTGTGTGCCACCACCATCCAGCAGTAAAGTAAACCATGACACAAATTACACAAGAACATGCTCAAATGATGCAAAGCATGACTGCATTCCTGTAAAAAAATATCCCAAATGTACAGATGCAAAAAGCATTTTAACATGAGGACTTCTAAGCATGCAACCACTGTTTCAGAACCACTGTGTTTAAGAGTTGTTCAAGAAGGGGATTTGGGAGAAAGCTCAGCCTGACTTGTAAGAGCCCTTGCTGCTCTTGCGAAGGACCCAGGTTCAGTTCCCAGTGTCTACGTGATAGCTCACAATTGCCTGTAAGACAGGGAACCGTGGGACCCTGACCTAAGCAGGAGCCAGGCGGGCAGAGAGTACACAGGCGTGCATGTAAACAAAGCGCTCATACACGCAAGGAGCTAGCATCGTCAAGACTCCACATCTGGCCTAAATTCATGCCTCATTCTCACAAGCCAGCTATAGGTGTGTCGCTCACCCATCCCCCACCTGGTTCTTACTGGTAGAATGATTGTAAACTATTCTATGACCCAACTGTACATCCAGCTCAGGCCCTGCAGCCACTCAGTGCCGTCATCAGATGCACTGTGTCTTATATATCGCTGTAAACAGTGAGTCACAGAGTCTGTGATGTCCTGTTTTCCTGTTGCACAGGTGGCCACTGCCCTTTCAAAACCCAGATCCTCTGCAAACCTTCTTCCACCAAGCCAACCTTTCCAGGGCAAATGGTTAAAAACCAAGTTACAGGAAAACACATCTTTCTGGCTTAGCTGTTCTCTCTGTGGGTATCTCAGAAAAGCATCTATGTGCTGTAGGGCCCAGGATCGTCCATGGGCTCCAAAGGTTAACATAAGATGTCTTGGTATGACTATTCTATAGACCATCCAGAGAGGAAGATGAAGAAGTATGTCTTCTGTCTCAAATGGGTGAACTCCACCTGGCCTGAAGCCAGCCGACCCTGAGGCACCACAGTGCCCCTGACCACCTGAGAATTCTTCTCTTTCTAAAAGGAAATGATTCCCTTTGGGAAGCAAAATGACAATTTTGTAACCAAAGCAAGTTTTTCCTTGTTTTGATAACACTCGGTTTATTGGGGCACTATCAAATGACAGTAAAAGACTCAATGGTACCAATAGGACATAAGATGGGTCGCAAAGGTGGACAGATGCTGGTGCAGGTATTTCTGTGGCTCTAGGTGGTATTCACAGGGCTTCCTGGCCACACTCTACTGGGCCACGCTGGAGTTGCATGGCACTGGCTTGTTACTCAGAGATCCCAAAGCCCCTTTATTGCCTATGAGACCATGACTCTTGGGTTTTGCAATCTAATAAGTTTAATAGATCTAAGTGAAGCAGATTAGGTGTCATTAGCCCCAGAGTTGTTTACCTTCTGGGACAAGCCTCTGAAAATTCTCATCTTAAATCCCTTTGCGTCAGAGATGATGCAGAATGTCTCATTCCCATGTACACGTACCTGTGAACACGCTTATAGAGCAATGACACCAGTGCTCTGGCATCCTTTTCGTGCAGCCCTGCCAGCTCTCCTTCCATGCCTGATAAGTTTCCTCAATCGCGACTAATCTCCAGAGAATCTGCAGGGTGTTCTGTAGCATTCTCCAAACAGAGGGTTTGTCCTGAACTCGAGCTGATGGTCGAAAGCGTGGGTCAGGTTTTCTCTTTGTTGGGGAGCCACGGGAAGCTCTTCCCTTGTTGTTTCCGGTCTTCTGGACGTCCTTCAGGGTTCAACCCATCGACACCCTCATTAAGAAAGGGCTTGCCGATGGTTTGAGTGCGTGAGCCTCATGCTGTACAATGCACTTGGGAATCTGAGTATATTTAGTAAACACAGCAAAGCTTTCAAAAGAGAGAAAACATTTTTTTTCCCAAAAAAGAAAAGCAAGGACTGGGGAGATTGTTCAGTCGGTAAAGTTCTTACTTTGCAAACATAAAGACCTGAGTCTGAGCGTCAGAACCCACAAAACAAAACACTGGTACAAATGGCACCTGCTTGTAGTGCCAGCCCTGAGAAGACAGAAGAATTTGTGGGCTTGCCAAGCCTCTTTATTGAGCTCCCAACCAATGGGAGAGTCAGCTTTGAAAATCAAATGAGATTTCTTTGAGCCGGGGCGTGCACGGCTTTAATCCCAGCACTCAGTCTGTGAGTTTATAACCAGCCTAGTCCACAAAGTGAGTCCAGAACAGCCAGCGCTACCCAGAGAAACCCTGTCTTGAAAAATAATGGGAAAAAAAGAAGAAGAAAGAAAGGAAAGGAAAGAAAAAGAAAGCAAAACCTATTGTATCTGAGAAGCAATGTCTAAGGCTGACCTTTGGCCTTCACACACACACACACACACACACACACACACACACACACACACACACACACACACACAAGAAGTCACCTTAACTCAGGAGAAGTGAGACATTTTCTGTCAAATTCTCTACCAACAATTCTCACTGAAATTGGCAGATACCTGAGTCCCCCGGTAGTCAGGCGCCTCTGTGCGCCACTGTGTGATGCCGACTTCAAAGCTGCCCCCTTTGGAGGTTTAATGGAGGGTCACATCTGGCATCTTTTTGGTTGTCCTGGAAAATGCTGAAAAGAGTTCATGCTGTAGCGGAAACATAGCTGGGTGTCTGTGCCTGGTGCGGCCGGAAAGGGGCGCAGCCGTTGGGGAGCGCAGCACCGTCTGCTGAGTGGAGACTGGGTTCCTTCATCTGGGTTTTGAGTTTGAGTCGTTGATAGGAACTGGTCTCTGCTCCAACCTTGTGTCCCCTGAGCGCTTGTTACTTCTCTCGTTTTAATTCCTAGTTTAACCCTTGTTTCTGTTCCTTTACTGATTGGACTGGAGGGTGCGTCGTGCGTGCTTGGCTCACTACATTCCAGCATATTTTACTACTTCTACCACTTTCCTGATATTTCTGGAGCTAAAGGTTTAACCGCTCCTTAATCCCTCCAGTTTGTGCACTTACTGTTGGCAGCCTTGTGCGTTTCATGTGTGACTTACAGTCGAGGAGACATTCCAGGCTCTTAATTGATGTTTACCTGTAGGCTTGTTAATTACGGTGTTCCTGAGCCTTACATTTTACTTTCCCCCCATCTGAGATCACTTTCTTCCTATATAAAGAAAAACCTTCCTTTTGTGTTTCTGTTAATGCAAGCTATCTGAGGACATTTTTGTTTGTTTGTTTATGCAACATCTTTATTTCACTGTGGGCTCTGAAGCTGGCTCTATGGGGCAGAGAGCACCGGGTTGACTCACAATAATTCTATCCCTGCTTCTTTGCTCTTCAGTTTTGAGTATTTCTGTTAAGAAGTCAGTGTCTGCTCTCAGTGTAGTTCCTTTGAATACAAGCGTGTCATTCCTTTAGGTTTTGTATTTTTATTGATCCTTTGAAATTTCATACGTGTATACAATGTACCTTGATCACACATAGCCCTCACCCCCTTCCTCCAAGTCTCCTGAGAATCCAGAATGTCCATCGCATCTCCCTTGAAGCACATCCTTCTTTTACATGTTTTGTTTTGTTTGTTTGTTTTAACCCACTCAGTCCAGTTATTGCTGATTGTATGCTTGTATGAGCTTGGGATTGTCCACTGGGGAAACTACCAGTGGTCCACCCTCCTGAAGAAAAGTGACTCTCACCCGTCCTGTGCGAGCCAGCCTCCTGCGCTCTCTATGTGCTCATGTTCAACATGTATATGTATACACACACACACACACACACACACACACACACACACACACACATATATATATTGCAGACACATAGTAGATTTCCAGCAGCTGGCAGGAAAAAGGTTCCCCTAGCAAGGTAACCTTTCACCCCATTGTGAAGTTGGGGGGCAGCCAAGGGTCAGTTTTCAGGAGCCATTGTAAACCATGTGGAAGCTACACACTTGTATACAGCTAAAACAATTGTATATCAGGTGCTGCCCAGCAAAAGTTGAGCATGTGCCTGTGTTTGAAGGCTCAGCATCTGAGAGGCTTCCTTAGACAAATGTCTCTGCTTTATTGTCCTCCCGTGGACAGTGTGGCTAGACGCAGCAGCAGGTGGCAAGTGTGCTCTCAGACACAGCTAGCCTTCCTGCCATAAGCAGCATGTTAGCGGCTGTCTCTTGTTACACTGGTGCTTGGGAAACTGCTTTGATATCAGTAGGGCCCAGTTCTAGCAACTGTTCTTGGTGGGGAGGAGTGTCTGCCCTTGGGCTAAAGTGTGTGATTGAGATGGCCTCTGTCACCCTGATAGCCCCGTGTGCATGCTGAACGTGTGTGTTAATGATGAGGGGTTCCTGCACTGGGGTAAACCTTGAAAAGTATTTTATTTTCTAGAAACAAATCCATTCAGAGAGGAATTAGGTGAGGAGAAAATACAGGCTGGCACGGTAGTGTTTGCAAACTTGGGGAATGCAAGGCAAACTGATGCCACTTTGTCCTGTACCACTGGGGTAGGGTGGGGTGCGCGCTAACTCCCCTGTGTGCCTCTTTCATGTCACTATCTGCAGGAGGCCATTTCTTTTTCTTTTCTTTTCTTTTCTTTCTTTCTTTTTTTTTTTTTAAAGATTTATGTATTACTATGTATACAGTGCTCTGCTACACATACACCTACAGGCCAGAAGAGGGCGTCAGATCACATTGTAGATGGTTGAGAGCCAATATGTGGTTGCTGAGAATTGAACTCAGGACCTCTGGAGGATCAGTCAGTGTGCCTTTAACCTCTGAGCTATCCCTCCAGCCCCATTTCTGGCTTCCTGGGTTCATTCTATTTCCAGAGGTCTCATAGCTGGAGGTTCAGGAGGCCGTGAACTCTCGGCACAGCCCAGCCCTGCCCTCCACCCCAGCCCTGCCCTCCATCCGCTGGCCTTACTCTCCTACTTCCCCTGCTCAGCTCAGTCGCCACCGCGTCTGCAGCTTCCTTGCTTCTCCTCTGCTGCAGGTCATCCATCAGCTGAGGCTCTCCGAGAACGAAAGCATGGCTCTGCAGGAGCTGTTGGACTGGAGAAGGAAGCTCTGCGAGGCCAGAGAGGGCTGGCAAGAGGCCCTGGAGCACCCCGAACCCCGTGCACCTCCACCGCCACCCTGCAAGAAGCCTGAGGCGGGTTCCTGCACCAGGCTGCCTTCCCAGCTGTGGGACAGCGGCATCTGACAGCCTGGGCTGCTGCGGGCACACAGCTGAGCTGCCGAGCGACTGCAGGCTACCTCTGCAGGAGGCTGCCTGAGGTCTCTTCCCCAGGCATCTCCACCACAAAAGCACAGGACACTAATGATGACCACCCAAGACCTTCTGTGTGTGTGCCACACTGCTCCCAGCTAGGCAAGGAGGCATGTGGATGAGGTCATAGGGCGGAGCAGTGGGGGGAGGTCTTCCAGGCAGCTGTTTCTAGTATACCCCACACTGGCCACTTTCCCACCAGTGGCTTTTACACGGTGCAGCACATAGGATGTATCATTTCTCTGTAGGTGTCCGTCTGTCGTTAGAATACAAGCCTGATGGTCGTTCTACATGTTTATTACCGTATTTTATAACTTTATGAAACTGGTGTGTTCCTTTTCTTCAAAATACAGATTTTAAAAAATCATTTCTAGGGATTTTTTTCCCACATACTTATTTTTAACCCAGATCCCCTCAAGGCCCGGGCACTGAGTGTTGCCTTGGCATTAGCCGACCTGTAAAGCAACGTGGGTCAAGAACTACAGTGTACGCCACGTTCCTCCGTTCTTTCCTGCACCTAGCATTTCCCTCGGGTACGTGTGGCTGGGGCATTCATTGGTTAAGCTTCATCCCCGCCCAACTCCTCTGCTTGGCATAGATGACAGGATGTTTATGGCTTCAAGTCCCTAGCTGGTGATCCAGGAGTTTCCACAGTACTGATGAGCAGGCAGAGCCTGGTGGGGCAGAGCCCTGTGCAGCCCTCCCCTGGAACACTGCATGATTCCCTTGCTGAGTCAACCCGCTGTCGTGCGTGCGTGTGATGGCCTTGCTTCTCCATGTCTTCTTGCCCACTGTCAGTGAGCTCTGAGCAGTGGCCCCACTGGCCACCTGCCGCCATCCCCTGCCACTTGGACCGCTTTATTCATTTCAGCCGTTGCAGAGCTGCTGTGCCAATAAAAGGGTGCAACCCGTGTCCTGTTGTTTCCGTTATTTGTGGTCGGCGCGGTCTTCTGGGAATTTTTGCCTCCTGATTAGCTATGTGGAAGCCACTAGAGCCTTCACCCAGCCTGACTCATATTCTGGTGTTAACGGCTATTTGAAAGCCTTGGGAGATACCTGCTAGCACGAAGGGAGTGCACTGTGTTTTTAAAAAAAATAAAATCTGGGAGTAAGCCATAACAAACAAGGTACAACAGGCAGCCTAGACCTGACACCCTGACCCCTGTCATCAGGGACTCTGGATTCAGCTAGATCTGCTGTAAAGGAGGAGGCTGGGATGAGGGCTCTGGATTTGGGGCTCTGCTTCTGAAAGGTATGTTCAAAGAGAAGTCACTCACCCTATCTAAGGATTAGCCCACCTGGGGACCACAGCCCCTCCAGGACATCAGAATAGGCGGAAAGAAACAGCATGGCTCTTCCACATCACTCCCGAAAACCAAAACGGCACCTGGCTCATTCCTAGCCAGGTCCAGCCAGCCCTTATAACATCACTTCTACCTCTGAATCCAGCCCACTGGGCTATGGCAGAGCCAGCTTCTCACTGAGTCTCCACCAGTCCCCATAGATTGCAGACACTCAGTGATCTGGCTTGAATGGGAAGCCTGAGTGGTCCCACACACACAGTAGGACCACAGGCTGCCAGTGTGGCTCCTGTGTGCAATGCCCAGGCTGCACTGGTGTGACGTCTATTACGGAAATGAACTGAAGATGAACTATCTCGATGTTCAGGAAACTACCCTAAGTGGGGCGGGGGGGGGGGGTGGGCACGGGCACTAGAAAACGCCTATTCACAGAGCTCTCCTTGACCAGAGAGGCCAAGCCCTGGGCTCTCTTGAGAGCTAATGTCTAGTGAGGGACAAGTGTTGGTTTGCAGACGGCCATCTTCTCATCGTAAGTTCATGTGATGGAGAGAAAGGAGAGAAGCAGCAAGGCCTCCGGGGTGTCTTTCACGGAGTCAGTCTCTCTCTCTGTTGTCTTGACCTTGTCATCCCCCAAAGGCCCGCTTCCTCATGCTGTCACGCTGAGGTCTCAGCTGCAGTGTGTCAACTTGGCAAACATGCAGAGGTTCAGTTAGTGGCACTGACAGATACTTTATAAGGTCATTGTGGACAATGTTACACTAATAGTGAAATTACCATTCAGAGTTTTAACAGAGCCTTGAAAAATATTGCCTTTTATTTCTCTCATGGCACTGCAACTTGACTTCCCGACATTGTCAATTTCTTACATTTAAAGAGAGCTTTAAACCCTCCAAAGTGATTGTTTTTTTTTCAGATGTACAACTGTGAGAGATTATGTTACAAGGCCAATGTAGGAAGATCCTACATGAAGATGGATCCATGAGACACGTGTGATACAAATCAAATCATACCACCGTCTCTTCAGACGGGTACAGCCTAGAGACCTGCACAGCGCGAGGAGCTCAGCCCTACAGTGCATCACAAAGCATGAGCGGTTCGGTCTCTCCAGACGCCCTTTGTTAACCTTCAGAGGCCAGAAGCCAAGCCTTCCATCAGCGCGGCAGGCTATCTGCGCTCGGCTGGCTGCTTCCCCACTGCAGAGAGAGAGATGGCCTGTGTGCACTCCTTGCCGTGTAGCACGGGACTTGCAGCAGGTAGCCAGCACCGTAGTCTCCACAATTACTAGTCATAATACCTGAGATCAAGTCCAGTGGCCTCTGTGCACGGGAAGACCTGAGCCCAGCTCTGGAGTGAGGGTAGCCATGTAAGTAAGTAGACAGAGGTGGCATTCTGGATAGAAAAGCCCTGGCCACTATTCCACACAAGCAACATTCAGTCACACACAGTTGGAAAGAAAGATGGCATTTTAATTGCCACCAGACCATAAGGTATGAGTTATGATATATTATTAGGCCTGCAACCTTATGTCTAGCAATGTAATTGGTAAGAATTATGATGCTATGTTCAAACACTACCTGCTCTATTGCTTTTTAAAAAATATTTATGAGGAACCTCTAAAAAAAAACTACTATCAAAATGTTTATATTGGGTCAAGATGACTTAAAACATATTTTCCAGAGTGGAAAAAAACTACCTCATTACTATTCTTAAGTAGTGGTATCTAATTTAGTAAAATTATGATTACATAAATCTACACAATAAAAGTAACAGCCAATTAAAATCCAAGATTGGTGAAAGGACTTCACATGGAAATATTAATTATTTTGTTTGCACAAAAGTAATATATTACAATCCCCAAGCTTAGAATGATGGTTAGAGTTCTGCCAAAACTCAGAGGCTGTGAGAATCCAGCTGAGTGTCAAACTCGTGTCCCATGTCCACACTAGCACAGAGCTAGTGGGTCACCGGGTCATGTGCTCACCACAGAAGCTCAAGGACCTGTGTTCCAGTGCCTGGGATGTGTGTAAAAGCAGTTGGCTGTGGTGGTGAATGCATACAACCTAAGCACTGGCAGGGGACAGACAGGAGGATCCCAAGGGTCTCAGTGGTCACACAGCCTAACGTACTAGGTGTGAGACCATGACAGAAGAGAATGAGAAGTAGTGGGCACCACTAAGGACCAGCCCAGCCCAAAAGGCTGACCGCTGGCCTCCACACACACCCACACCCACACCCACACCCCCCCCACACACACACACACACGCATACACGCACACACGCAAGCACATGCACATGTACACACACATTCATATACACTCACATATACACATGCACACACATGTGCTCATGCACACATACCTGCATACACACACATGCATGTTCATGCATACCTACACACACATGTGAACACACATGCGCGTGTGCACACACACACACACACACACACAGAGATCTAAGTTGTTAAATAAATCTGGTGCCCCACAGTGGCCCAGCTCACCCTTCTTCTGCACTCTAAGCTGTAGTCCTGTCCCACCAACTTCCAGCTCTAACGTTTTGACAAGGAGTTGTGGATTAGATTTGAACTCCAATTCTCATTGAAAGCATTCTTAAATTGACCAGGGAGGAAGATTAAAGCTGTGTTCCAGGTAAACTATTGTGTAAACTTACTACATCTTTCAAACTGTGCCTAGAGGGACATACAGGGCTGTGCTGTGCAGGATGGGAAATTCACAGCTTTCAAAAGCCTAAAGGAAGGCATCCCTCACCTCCTGTTCATAAGCAACGACTGCCACATACATTCCACAGTGAACAACGGCTTGCTCTGCGAGCTGTCCCTGTGTGTGACAACGGTCCAGGTCCCGTTAGAAGGCAGGGCACTGTGGGAGCCAAGACTCAAGCTAGAAAAAAAATCACGTTTGTAGTTCTGCCGCTTTGCTGACTTCTTCATCCCCCTGCGAGGTTCCATTGCGATGGTTTCCCACAAGTTCCTCTAAAATCCAGCCTGCGGGGTAAACTTTAAAGATGGCATTTTCAAAGAGTGAGTTTTATTAGGAGCCTACCATACATCTGTCATCTGTTTTAATTTCCAGGGGGTTTGAGTGTGTTTATGCTTAAATGTCACTTGTGTGTGCTCCAGCACCAGAGGACTGCCGTCTGGGCTTTATGCAGTGAACCAGGACTTACAATGGTAAGAGATTCTTATAAGAAACTAATTAAAGACGAATAACCAGTGCATTCACCTATTGTAGTGATGTGCCGGGGTGCCCCCATGTCTGCAGTGCCTCTGAGTTGGCCATTGCAGACCCCCAGGCTGGTGTGCTGCCCTGCCTTGCTCCAAAGCCCCAGGGAGGGTGGACCACTTCAAAGAAGCTCACATCCTCCTGAGGTCGCCATTTGGTGCCTAACGTCCACAGAAACGGAAGAGAATGAGGCTGTTGATACATCCCAAGGAAGGGACAAAGCTCCATGCAAAAATACCCAGGCTAACACCAAGTTCAATTTTAGTTCTTGATCTTTATGATTTTAACAAAGAAGCTGGGAGTCCATGGTGCTCAGTCGTTACTTGAAGAGCCTTGGGTTCCTTTATATCCTGAGAAGGTATTGAACCTATTTGGGGATGCATTCTACTTCGCTGGGGCAAAAACACCTCACGTGGTGCTAGAGGATCAGACCCACACAGCAGGGCCACCCCATTGTTGGGTTCTCATGACCCATGTTTGGTGAGATTGTCCTGCTACGGCCAGGCTAAGGTTAGAGAGTGCGTGGGCTCCTTCTGCCTTTCCTGTTGGGGACGGCTGCCACACTCTTGAGCAGAACAGCTGTCACGAGGAAAGAATGCTGGTAATTTTCCACTTTGATTTTTGAAATTTTCTCTATGACACCTGAGGCAACATGTGTTGATTGTGACCTGTGTGTCTTTTTGAAGTCCCCTCCACTTGCTGAGCCTCCTTGTCCGATAGATGCAGTTCCTGCTCCTAGAAGGTTACGTTACTTGGGGAGGAAAGAGGCTAGAACGGTCGCTCCACACACCATTATTGCTAAAGCAACATCATCAAGTTTGCTGAAGGTGAAATATAAGGAACTACAAAAAACATCTAAAGAAAAACCTGTATTTTTTTTTTCCTTGACAGAGTTACGGAGCATTTTCTAAGACCACATTTATACTGGCACACAAGGATCTTTTTAAAATTTACTTATTTATTTATCGGGGTTTTTTTCTTCTTTGAAACAGTTTCTCTGTCCAATAGCCTTGGATGCCTTGGAACTCTCTTTGTAAACCAGCCTGACCTCAAACTCACAGAGATCTACCTGCCTCTGCCTACCCAGTGCTGGGACTAAAGGCATGCGCCACCACGACACCTGACTTAACAAGGACCATTTTTTAAGGGCAAGCAAAAACTGAGGAAAGAGTGTTTCTTGGTGTGTAGAAAGTTCTAGAATGAGAATGTCCTAAGTGCTCATAGGCCTTCCCTATAGTACCTGCCCATTATTAGCATAATTTCTGTCATCTCCTCAGAACTGAGGGGACTTGTAAAATCCCATCCTCTGTAGACTCCAGAATAGTCTTTGGCACACAGAAGATTCCTGTCTATCAAAAATGGCTGAATAAAATGAGGGGTAAGTTGGCAAGTGAGAGAGAACTTTCAAGGTATAGACTCTGGCATTTACAGAAGCCTGCCTAACTCAAATCTCTGAAGATAAGTGGGTTTTTAATACTTAAATCATTATATAGGACTTTTGATAAATAGAAAACTGTAAGGGAAAAAGCTTCCTAGTCATAGGTGACAATGACAATGTCCTGTGTGTATGAAGGAGAGTGGCACAGGGGCTCTGGGCCCTCCTAAAGCTGCTTACCTGAGATGAGCTCGTGACCCAGGCAGCTCCCGATTTCTACAATAGGTAAGTGGTTAAGTGGTCACTCATACAGGTGACACCCCGTTCTGTGGCCTAAGCATCAGCGCCCTGGCCTCCAGTCCATACGTTGGAACCAAACACTGTATTCAGAGGCAGTCTCTTTGGGAGATGGCCAAACACTGAAGGCCCTGCCTTCACGAATGGAGTTAGCGATGTTACAAAGCAGGAGAGGCCATGCCTCCCACCGTGTATAAGATGCAAACAAGGCTCCACGCATCTGGCACGACACCCAGCAGAGTCACTTGCATCTTTCATCTTGGACTTCGAAGACTCTGGAACTGTGAGCAGTATACTTCTCGTGTGTACATGTCTCCCAGTCTAGGGTGTTCTGCTCCAGCAGCTATCCGGAGCCCTCTGGCCTCTGGGATGCATCAAGGCTCTCTTCACCCTCATGCCAATGGAGATGAGCCCGGGCTATATCCTTCCCCCGTCCCATAAGGTGGCAGGCAACACATTCAAGTGCAGCGGAAAACCCAGCTGCCCAGAAGTGAAGCGGAAAGGCATTGGTCAAGGTTCACCGAGTGCTGGAGAAAAGAAACCCAGCCACTTAATGCACAAAGAATTTATGGCCAGGGAAAGAGACAGTTGAGGCTGGTGGACATGGAGGTTGATGTTAACTTGGCAGGTCACTTTGATGACAGCTCCCCTCCAACCAGATAGATAGGTGGGCGGTTGCTCTAGAACTGGCCCTCCTGCTTGCTGGGTAGCTGTCTCCCTGGTGGGATGCCACGCCCCAACCCCCCAAACAGGCCACGTTGTAGAGCCAGAGGCGTTTCTTCAAGCAGCCACTGAGCTCCTCCTGAGCCTGCCATTTGTTATCCTGTGGAAGTTATGCTTGCTGGCCCAAGGAATTTCTTCAAGGAGCTGCTTGGACATGGTGATGGGACCCAGAGAGGTACCACAGACAGCAGACTCTGGGGAATGGGATGCGTGGAGTACCATCTGCCCTACTTAGGTGCTGGGATGTTATAGTACTTAGTTAGGTGCTGGGAAAGTAATGCAGTCCCTGATAAGATTAAAGGAACGGGCTCTGGCAAGTCTGTGGGGTCCAGTGATGGCCACGGACCTTAAACTAGTCTCTGTGTTGGGAAACAGAGTAGCCACGGAGTGAAAGGCTGGCCGGGGTCCTTAGCAGCTGCCACAGCGAGCACAAGGAGGGCAGTGTAGTCAGGGACATTTGGCTGCCCCCAACGGTCTTGAAAATCACAAGGCAGAGGGGAGAGAGGCAATCTCAGCCTTCTTATCCTCGGTCCCTACGATCAGTGGGGGACTTTTGTCTCTTACAGCTATAAGTCTGCTGGTTCAAAAATCAATCTTTGGCCCCCAAGTCTGCAGTGTTCAGGCCAATGGGATTCTTAAAATGAGGCTGGTGGCACCAGAGTACATGTCAGAGGCAGTCCCCGCTCTCCCCACAACTGTGGAGAATGAGCTGTCCATTGGCTAGATCTCAACAGGGGGGTCTAGGTTCACTGCATGCGTTGTCGTTGGTTGGTAGAACAGTGTGTGCAGGGGCTCCCGAGTCCAGATCCACCAGCTTGATGGTCTCCTTGTGGGGATCCTGAACCCTCTGGGTCTATTCGTCCCCCCCACCCCCACCCCCAATCCTTCTATACCACTCTCACTAGGAGGCTAGCAGTGAGTCCCAGCATCTGTCCTCATGCCCCAGTTTGATCTTTTCTCCTTAGTGGGGAGGCCGGTGGCACACAGAGGAAGGGGAAGCAGGCTGTCCAGATGAGACCTGATAGGCTGTGGTCATTTGGTGGGGAGGAGGCCCCCTTCTGTCAGAGGCCTAGGGGAGGGGAGTAGGGCAGAAGAGGGAGGGAGAGTGGGAACGGGAAGATACAAGCGAGGGGATAACAATTGGGATGTAATCTGAGTAAATTATAATATTTTTTTAAAAAGATGAGGCTGGTGTTAATGAAAGTGAGAAACATCACAACAGGAGTGATTGAAAAGGAAAAAGATAATTACCCCAAAAGCTCAAAGACTTGGAACCTTCACTTTCCACCCCCTGATACTATGGTACCAGTTCTTTTCTCATGAAGCCATTTCTGCCTGAACTGAGACCCAGAGCACCCCCTGGGGGGAATATGCCTCTAAAGCCCTAATCCAGTTATTATACCTTGGACCAGGCAGGCAGAGTCTCCAAGGCAGGAACCCCCATCAGCATCCCTGTAGCCCCACGGGAGGCAGCTGCAGCCTGGGACAGCAGTTGGCTTTAGACTCCCCTCTGCCAAGGCACAGAACACCTCACAGCCATTCTCACCAGCCTTGCGGTTCCTCTCTGCATCCCTGTCTTTTTAATGTAGCTTGTGGTCTGCAGTATCTATTCTCTGACAGATGCTTGCCTGGCGCAACTGTTTATTCACTGTGTCTGCTGTGTCCCCAGATGATGCTGACTGGGATCTAAGAATGGCTGGAGTTGCTCAAGTCCTGATCAAGGAGAGAGAATTTTGCATGCTTCTCCAAGTGGTGGCAAGCCAGGGGACAGGCAGCCAGAGGTGGGGACAGGCAGGAAATCTGGGCAACAGAGAGCATCTCAGATAGGCCGCGTGGGAGGACATGGAAGAAACACCCCAGGAAGATGGGTGTCGGTAAGAGAACTGAAAGAGACTTTCAGAATCCAGTCACATGCATAGAGGAGTTGCCTAAAAGAGCCAGCATCGGAGGGTGCAAGCAAACTGCCCCTCTGCTGTGAGGGCCAGAGCACCTGGGTTCTCTGCCACCACCCCTAAGATCCCTCAAGAGACTCCTGCAATAACTGGTCACGCCAACACAGACAGCTGTAAAATTTGAGTTTGACATACAGATGAGTCTCACCATATCTAAAAGTCTCGTCTACCGAAGAGACGTCACCAAGGGACTCAGGTACCCTCTGCACTGGCCAGCGCCCACAGCACAGCAATCACCACAGGCTCGGCTTCCACAGAGGGGCTTTCTCCTCTCAGGCTCCGGCTGTGGATCCCTCACTCCTGCCTGCCAACCTTCTCTCCGTAATCCTGTCTATTAAAATTCCAGAGAGTTTTGAATTTGCAGCGTCCCAGAAAACTTTGACCTAAATCTTCAGTCCTCCGAGAAGCCAAGTGATGGTGGAGCGAAAGCTCTCAGGACTTGTTCCCTGTGGCACATTTGGGTCCTGGCGGGTGCTGAGATATTCCTCCGAGGAGCTGGCACCAGCCCAGCGGGGTACCCGTGTGGAAAGAAGGGCACTGCCCAACAAGATGCAGCATGTTGCCTTGCCAGAGCCTGAAGACCAGTGTGTGGTGCCCGGTCTTCCACAGCCACATGAGCACACGATGCAAGGCAAACTCTTACGATGTATGATCTTACAGTGTGCCTGTTCCTATGACAGATTTCAATGCAAGATCAACCGTGGAGCCCCACCCCGGTGAGGAATCAGGTGGCTGTATCATATCACCAAGGAAAATATGCAATGGGTAAGGAGATGGAGTTCCAGGCTCGAAGGGAAACAAACACTGAAAACCCACCGTGTGTCTTTTCCACAGCATGAGTTAACAGTTCAGCTCAACTCAGACTCCGCACTCCCTGAGGCCGAGAACTCTCCGCCAGATAAGAATCCTCTTGGCTGAGGGCAAAGGAGCAGAGAGGAGGTAATGGAAAAAGTGAGTTATAAATACCAGCTCACAAACACCACGTGAGTTCAGAACAGGGAATGGATTTGCCATCCCTATATCTTGCTTGTGCTGCTATTAAAAAAAAAAAAAGTAAACCCCCCCACCTTAAAAGCAAACAGACTCCGTTGAATTGAGGTCCCAGTCAGATGGTTGGTCATATCTGATATGAGAGAAATGGCCCCATGCAGCTTTTGGAAGTGTCTTCTGAATGCACTTCCCTGTGAGAATGTCGTCCCCAAACCCTGCAGCGGGCAACTCTAACTGACACAGTGGGTGGGTGCGGCCAAGATCATTCTGTTTCTGACTGTGGTAGGAGCTAATGAGTTCACGAGAACCAGCTGCTGCTGTGGCTGGGATTAGGTTCTCACCAGAGAAGCAAGGGGGGAGGGGCCGCGAGGGGCGGAATGGGGGGCGGGGCTACTGATGCAGGCCCACACCTGTCCTCTGTACCCAGCTTTCGCCTGTTGGTCAGAGAGAGTTAAGCTGAGGGCCCTCACTGAATGTCAACAGCACTGGCTGGCAAAGACTCCACCAACCCATGGGGGACTGGTCCCGAAAACACACGGAGAGCAATCCCACAGGCACATCATCCACTGCTTATGTTCCGCCATCCACCGCTTATGGAAAGCTTCAGAGACTGCAAGTCGAATGCCACCGAGGAGCACAGGCAGGAGACACATAACCAATAAACAGGGGGGTGTGCTAAAAATCAACCGCCAGGATGTTCCTGGGGATGGAGCTTCACTTATGGAAGAGCGAGAGTCAGCTTGGAAGAAAAGGAAGAAGAACATAATACCCTCTGAGCGGCCACTCAGCTTGGGGAACCTGTTCCTTGGTCACGATGCTCAGTAGACTAGGGCATAAAGGGATGACAGGTAGTTATGCCATCCACTCAGAGTAAAGGCCTGCGCCTAGGGAAAGAGACTCATGACGGTGGCTTGTAAATACAATAGTTACCCTTATTTTATACCATTTCAACCTTATTACTTAACTGTCTAGGGCTTTCTAAATAGCCAAGGGATGGGTAGTGTTTGCCTTTTGAGTGATTTTGGACAATCTTCGAGTTAAGAACTAGAACACATGCCTGTCCCTGTTCCATGTCACTGGGGGAAAGATGAGATTCACAGAGCAGTCACAGTGATCAGCAGCAGAGTTCAGGAGCCTATGAACAGCCACACAGTCAACACTGGGCTAGAGCGATAGACAGAGGTGGAGTTGGGGAGAAGAAGGCGTGCGTGCGTGCGTGTGTGTGTGTGTGTGTGTGTGTGTGTGTGTGTGTGTGTGTGTGTGTCTGTGTATCTCTGGAGTACAGCCCTTGAGTCTCATTATTTGAATCATAATTGGGTAATTAAAGTCAGGCAGAACAAGCAGAAGCTCCTGCCTTCCCAAGCAGAAAGTACAAAAGGAAGCAGTGTTCTTCTCAACTGGGAGCCTAGGTCTGGCCAGAGGGGGAAGTTCACTCGAAGAAAATAGGAAGTTTTAAGAATACGTTCAGATATTTCTAAAAATGAAGGAAGAAGCATGGGTCCGGGGCTCAGCTGACACCCATGATGGAGAATAAAATTCAGTGAAGTTGGAAGACACCCCGCCACAGGTCCCCATGGGATCAGCGCTGCCCAAAGGAGCATCAGGAGCAGAAGGCAGTCTGACCGGGACTTAGCAAAGCCCAACACCTTTTCCCAAAAATGAGGGTCATGGGCACACTCAGCAGGAAGCACAGCATCTCAAACCCTCCCTGCTGCAGCAGGCAGCTTTGCCTGTGGACGGCCGGAAGGCCGCTGTGGAAGTCTAAAACTGATTAAAGACTCTGAAGTGAAAATGAAAGGAATCTAGGGCAATCATAGAGCAGTGTGTTAGAGAAGGCCTGAGCAGATGCCCTACTGTGTGCTTTAAATGCACACTAAAGCTCACAGCGATGTAAACAGATAACTCTGTTCAGGTCAGGGTATGATGGTTTAAATTTCTTTTTTAAGTGTGTGTGTGTGTGTGTGTGTGTGTGTGCGCGCACGCGTGTGTATCTGTCTTTCTGTCTGTCTTTCTGTCTCTCTGTCTCTCTGTCTGTCTGTCTGTCTGTCGTATCTGCGTCTGTGTCTGTGTGTCTGTGTGTGTTCTCAGAGGCCAGATGTGTCAGATCCCCTGGAGACCACAGGTAATTCTGAGCCACCTGATATGGGTGCTAAGAGCTGAACTCAGCCCCCTCTGAAAGAGCAATATCTACTCTTAATTGCAGAGCCATCTATTCAGCTCCAAATTTTGATACTTTACCAATAACAATTTCCCCTGCTCAAGTTATTGTAAGAAAACAAAAGTTCCCATGCTTGCCTGAGTGTCTGGGTAGCTACACAAAGGCCGTAGCCCTTTGACGTCCTTCGTACATCATAATGTGTGTGTGCTCACCAGGCACAAAGCCTGCAGTTGGCTCAACTCTCAAAAGCAAGCTGGAGTTCCAGTCATGACACCATGACAACCTGGCCATCCCAGAACTGTACGTCACTTACCCACCAGGCACCAGGAGGCTAGGAGCCTAATGTAAGGACAAAGCAAGACACAGAGGATGGGTCCTCCCCAGGCTGTGAGAAGCTGCTGTGGACAGGAGATGCAAGACTGGAAAGGAAATTACGTAAGGGGTGCTCTGTGACGTCTGCAGAAATCCTGCAGTTCCAACGCTAGAAGCAAGAGTGTCCATGATGTCCCTTTGAATGAACAAACATGGAGAAACGACCAGCGAAGGGGCTAGCCTCCGGTTGTCTCGTCCAGCTTCTCACTTCTCCTTCCCTGGCTCCAGCCTGCCTTTGTTGAGAGCATCACACTGCCCCTTTCCAGGTTGATCTCCACCTCAGGAACAGTGAAGTTGCTTGCTCTTAGATCAGACGGGAATCTGGGGCTAGCCTAGGCAAATACAGGCCTTTTAATCTAATGTTGGGTTTATTGTTTTGGATAAACACTAGGGGAGACAATCCCCTGGGAGCATGGGAGGGTGACAAAATGTGTTCACTTATTTCTGTCAACTGTGGGTCACCGCTAATATGTTTCTCGAGGCCATACTTTTTTTTTTTTTAACTTCTCAATCCTTGCCAAGTTTTTCCACAAGCGGTAGTTAAAAAGCACACAGGACAGAAAAGCCTCAAAAGGAGAACTGAGAGATAAGGCTACATTCTTTCCATGTCACAGTCCCCGAAGTCTGACATTGGGGCCATCGACGAGGAAACAATATAATGTACGGTCCTGTTACCATGGCTATTAATAACTTGGGAGGCTTCCAGAACCACACAGGGCCAAGAATATTCCGTCTCTGGCAACTGCATCACGCTGAGATGTTTTTGTTCTGAGACAGTGCCTTTACGTCTCTTGCCACGTGTGGAGGTTTTAATTCTCCAGGCACATGGGGACTCTGATTCACACTGATAAGGGGGAGCATGGGACCAGTGTTTCCAGGGACACTTAGAAACCAGAGAACTCTGAGTTGCCAAATACTCTGTTAGTTTCCGATCCTAGTTTAGGAAAGCAGTGGGGACATGTACAGTGGAGTGGCTGGGAGAGCTTTCGTCCATGTAGAGCTGTGATGTCTGGTGGGAACTTGTCATTAAATTCCCAGTAGCAGAAGCAGCGGCTTGCTTCTCCATCTTCAGCAAACCTTTATTGATCTAAACAAGCAAATGCAGAAAGGAAGGAAGGGAGGGAGGGAGGTGAGGAGGAAAAGAGAAGAGAGAGGGAAGAAGGAAGGAGGGGAGAAAGGAAGAAAGAATGGGAAATAAGGGCAGAAGAAAGAAAAAGGAAGGGAGGTAGAAAAGGGAAAGGAAGTAAAGAAGGAAGGAAAGAATGGAGGAAGGAAAGAAGGAAGGAAGGAAATGAGGGAGGAAGGGAGAGAGGGAGGGAGAGAGGAAGGAAGGAAGGAAGGAAGGAAGGAAGGAAGGAAGGAAGAGAGGGAGAGAGGAAGGAAAAAAGAAAACAAATTTCTTTGCCAATATCCTCAGGTCCTTAGAAGAGTAGGCTTGGATTGAAACAAACAAAACTCCACTGAGTACACAGCCCACCTCTGCCCCTTCTTTCCCATTTCCTGAAATCTTTTGTCTATTTTTAAGGTTCCTCTTCTCTGTCTTCTGTACAACGCTGGCTACTTTTTCAGCATCCCACTCTGCAATCTTTAAGTATTGAGGAATAAGACCTAAGAAGGCCTTGTGTGGCACCCCTGCCTTTTGTCTGGGACTTAGACCAGGGCCCCAAGGACGGGGGCTCCCTCCCACGCTGTTTCCCTGCTCCCTAACAAGGAAGGAAGCACACAACTACCACTGGGTCATCCAGCATCAGGAAAGCACAGGGGATACAGCTCCGAATACAGATGAGACAGCTGATCACAGGTGGTCACAACAAAGCGAGAAAGAGTGGGGTGTTAGCAGGAGTGGGAGTCCTAACCTGGAGGGTTCCAAGGCTTTGCTGGAGAGGCAGAAGGTTGGTGGCAGATGGGAGGGTGGGGTGGGGACAGGCCTCCTAACCAACACCTAACAAGCAGCATGTGCAGATGAGTAGCTGGACTTCCTGGCTATTTTATTGGGTTCCATTTCCTGTCTTCCTATGCCACCCTATCCTTTCCAACCCCCCAGCACTAGGTAGGAGAGAGATTAGGTTAGAGGGAAAAGGGGCATCAATATTGTTAAACTACTTCCTGCTAATTAGGGGAGTTGAGTTCTTTGGGGTGAGTTTGATCTTTGCTGTGAGGATATCTCCAAGCAGCAATCCAGCAAGAGGAGCAGTCAGCAACAGCAGCAACAGCAGCAGGGGGAGCAGTAGCCACACACCTCTTGGGGTTCTGGTGTTATATACCTTCTGAAGAGTACCCAGAATCCCACACGTAAACCAAACACAAATTCACGCCCCTGCTGGAGTGCAACACAGATCACAGTCAGCTGCTGCGGATAATCTGAAGCAGGCCCGCACCTGGGATTAAACCGAAAACATGTTCCCATAACACTTTTATGTTTTAAACAAACAAACAAAATTCTCACGGCAGGGATGTCTGCGGATGGGCAGTAGGCAGTCATGCTTTCCCAGCCACCAGAAGAGTCCCATCAAAACACTAGTGCTGTAAAGAAAAAAACCTCCTTCCACCCCTCCCCCGCCCCTTTCTCCTTGGAGCGTACAAACATGAGGTGTCTGCACCTGCTACACGCAGCCGCTGACCTCTGCTCTTCCCAGCTCGAAGCACAGCACAGAAGCATCGGTTTCTCCTCCCTTCCCACCTGACAGTGAGGTGAGTCCATGCGTGCTCGATGGTGTTTATCTTCTTGAGATCTTCTCTGTCCTCTTTAAGTTCTCCAGGTGTTCCTGAAGGGGCTCGCCCTCTGGGGAGTAGGATTGCATCTTCTCCAGCCTCTGGCGCTCTTCCCACTGATCGCTGACTAGACCAATTAGACCACAGTCTGGTCCTTTATTTTCTGTGTGTTGCTGTGGGCGGGTCAGGGTTAGCCAACTGTAGAGGGGGAAGAAATGAACACAAAATTATGAGTGCCAACTTCAATATAGGGAAAAATTCTACTCTGCTCATGATGAGGGGTCAAGGCCAGGATTTTCTTAATCAAAACGCGCACACACACACACACACACACACACACGCACACGCACACGCACACGCACATGCACGCACAGTGGATTTCAGACACTGGTCCCAGGAGAAGCAGAGATGATGGATGACTGTTCTTCTTGGCTAGGAGAGTAGGAATTATAGGAGACAAACTCAGCTTTTCAAATGTATATGCAGGCATATTTGTCACTTCTGAGACCCCCCAAATAAACAGTATTTTCACATGTTTGTTTTTACTCAATTGCTATCCTACAATTGTCAATTTAGAAATCACATGAATTATAAAATGTTGATGATCTCTGTATATCTGCTGAACTATTTTCAATTATTAAAAAAAAAATGCAGGTAAGGATCATTTTGTGAGCTGCCAAGATGGTTCAGTGGGTAAAGGCACTTGCCAACAAGTTTGTTTGACATTTGTTCAGTTTCTGGGCCTCTCATGGTGGAAGGAGAAAACTGACTCCTGGAAGTTGTCCTCCTGCCTCTACAAATTTACTGTGGCATGCTTACTTGTGATACTCTCCAAATATAACCATAACATACATATGTGTATATATCATATATATAATGTAGCTATTATAGTATAACATATATATGTTTGTATATAATATACACATAATATATTGTTTATATTTTATATTATATGTTATATAATATATAACAATATATATTATATGTGTGTTTATAACACATAGCACCCATATATATATACATATATAATGCATATATGTTACTTACATATATGTGTGACAACAAAAGCACAAAAGCAAGAGAAGTAGAATACACTTCACTTCTGGAAGATTCCTTTAGGTTATGTGAACCCCCTAGTGCTACAGTGTTTGAAGATATGAAAACATCTATGTGAAAACATAGGCTCTAAATTAAATAACTAAACATAGCAAACAAAATATTGCATCTATAGAGCATTATTCTATCTTACAGCTATATGTAATGTTACATTTATTAAATGCAAAGTATACAAATTGCATTAGCATAGGGACAAGCAATAAGGCATTTGGCAAAGGGGAAAACATAGGAGCACAACAAGAAACCAGAAATAAGATGGTTAGCGTAAGCCCATCTGTGCTAATAAGCACACTAAATTTAAGAGGGTATATTATCAGGTTAATAAAACTTTATAGAGGACCAGTAATAGGCTGTAAGGAAGAAGCACAGAGACATAAATGGGTTTAGAAGTGAAATATGGAGATACATTTTGCTAAGATGAATCAGAATAAAACAGTGGTGACTGGGCGTTCTCAGGAAGGCTGATTTCAGAACAGAGACTGTGAGGGCCACTTCATAAAAGGCTCAGTTCATCATGACTGCACAATAACTGAGAGGGTTTCTGCACACAGCAGGCCATGATACAAGCACAGGAAAAGTGAGCATCAGGGAGACAAAGGGCATGCATCCCGAGGTAATAAGCAACTCTCAAGTTCAGCCAGCAGAACCTAGGGAACCTCCTTCAGAGAATAGTGATTTGAATAGATTTTTCATACATATCTACTCAGGAGGACACTCATTGGCCGGTCTGGAAGGGCAAGTTGGAAACACAGTATGTTGCACCAGGCACTTGCTTGCTAAGTGAAATGGGAGTAATAGTATTCAGTGTGCTGGGGTCTAGGGGACCTTGAGCTTCCACATGGTGCCTTCAGAACAGCAAACAGCCCCCACACGGGCTGGGAAACTGAGTTTTGCTGTGAGGTGTGTGTGTGTGTGTGTGTGTGTGTGTGTGTGTGTGTGTGTGTGTGTGTGTACACGTTCACATGTGTTCTGGTGTTCTCACATGTGTCGCCATGAGTATGTGGAGGCCTGATGTCTATCTTGGTGTCTTCTTCAGTTGCTTTCTAGCTCGTTTCCTGAGATGAGCTCTCTCATTGAACGTGGAGCTCACTAGCTTGGTTAAGCCACATGGCCAGCAAGCTCCAAGGAGCCTCCTGTCTTCACCGCCTGAGCCTGGGATTACAGGCATGGTACACACACTTGGCTGTCTTATTTAAATTATGTGTCTCTGTGTGTGGGCTTGCGCACATGAGCGCAGGTGCCCACAGATGCTAGAAGAGGGTGTCGGAGCTCTTGGCTCTGGAATTGCAGGCAGCTGTGACTCACTGGATGTGGATGCTGCTGCTGGCTCTTCTGCAGTCTCAGTACACTTTCCTAAGTGCTGAGCCATCTCTCCAGCCCTGTGTACTTGCTAAGGTCCTCTTGATCGACAGTAGACACTTTTCTGGGTGTGCCTTCTCCTTACCCCCTTCAGGAAACAATCAGAAGGCTTCAGAGAATGTAAAAATGCCCTGTCATGTAATCTAATCATTTTTCCTCAACGTTTTTAACGAAGGCAACTGAAAGCAGATATTTGTATATGAACACTTAAGTGGCTGTATCTGCAGTGGGCTCAGATCAGAAGGAATCCAAGTGCCCATCAATCGGCAACGTGACAAATGGCAGACAGGAGAGCTCTGTGACCGAGCACTACTCAGCAGTGGTGGGGGAAAAGTGACAACAAGCATCCACACGGTGAATCTTGAAATACCTATAAGGTGGGAAGGAACACAACGCATCCCTTGGTCAACTGACATACAATGCAAGAAAATGAAAATTAACTGCTGAGAGAAAGTGGACCAGATACCAAAGCACAGGAGTAGGCACGTGAGGGAGGTGCTGTTGGCATGGGGAAACATTGGCAGCTGCGGGGTGTTATTCTGATGGCCTTGGTGTTTCAGAAGCATATGCTCGTGTCTAAGTCAGCCTGTTCCACACTTTAACACCTACAGTCCATCCCACATCAGTTGTGCATGGGTAGCGTTACTGAAGGAAGAAAAGAAACAATGACGGGACTTTGGGAGGAACGGCCACAGGCAGACAGGTATAAAGCAGAAATCCTGAAGTTTTGTGGAAACATATGCATCTCTCTAAAGCTTGAAGACAGTGGTCCTGCTCCTGTATCCAGAGTGACTGCCATATGACAGTTTCCTTACAGCTCCTCCAGATAAAATCCTCCATCTTGGAGGGAGGCTCCTTAAGAACAGGACATTCTAAGGGGATGAAACATGCCTCCTACTAGGATTAAACTTAGGCACTGAGCCACTCAGTATCTTCTGGAAGTCCCTGAAACAGACATGTTTCACTGGATCGTCCTTCTCCAAGATTAGGCAGTAAAGCCTGCTGGGAGACACCTTCAGACCAGCTGGGCTGCTTAAGAAAGGCATACATATATATGTAAAAGTAAAATAATAGTAAAATAATAATAACAGTAGCAATAATAATAATAATAATAAAACAAAAAACAAAAAAAAGAAATCAACCTCCTTTCCTACATCAGTTTAAGCAGTTGCCAATTTAGCCTGACACTCCTGCTGTGGCGCCTCTGGGATTCGGGCAAGGTAAGATGGGGACTTCCACAGATCAATACTGCTAAGCTCTCATTTTCAGCAACACTAAAATACAACACAAATCCAAATGGTTGATTTGAGGGAGGTAAATGGTTTTTCGCAAGTTCCTCCAGTTAGTCCAGGCATTATTTTTCAAGTAAAACTCCAGCCCTTGATAGTTCACAAGGGCCTGAGCTCAGCAGGATCTGTCAAGGGCAGCACATGTGCACTCTTTCATGGGGCAGAGGGCCACAGGCCAGCAAGGCCTGAAAGGTGGGCCAGCTGGGTGGGCAAGATTTCAGAAACATCCCAAATGGAAATGCTGTTTTTCTCCCATGTCGTGCCGGGGCCACAGCGGCTGCCAGGCTCTCACAGGCCGGTTCTCTTCGTGTTGAGCCCACTAAACAATATTTTTAAAGAGACGTCTTCTATGACACAGAGCAACATTTTCTCCACAGTCCAGTTACGTCTCCTCTGAGACCCATCTTCCACCTGATTGCTTCAAGGAGGCAAGAAACACACAGAACTTGGTTTGCAAAGGGGGCCGCTCCAGGCACATTCTATGGAGGAACACATGGGTACTGCGTTTAAACAGACACGCAGGATCAAGCAAGAGAAACAACTACAACAATCGCAAGAGCCCTCGGGACCCCACTTCCCTTTTAGTTACAAACATGTATTTTATATGGAAAATTACAAAAATACAAATGCTCTTTTATCAGCATTAGAAACAAACAATTCCCGCAAGGGCGGTGTACACTTTACAGCATTTCAAGTACCAATGAATGGGATGAGGGTGAGGTGGCTCGATCCAAGGAAGCCACCAGGTTTGTGTGGACCCCAACAGGTCACTATGAACGCTAGCGAGGACAAGGAGTGCGTTTGCATCAAAACTACAGCTACAAAATTTCTTTAAAACAACTCTGGTCTTGGCATTTTAAAATTAGAAACTATGAAGCAAAAATGTACAGATGAAAGAGAAGCCATGAAGGCATGGTGCCCGTGAGGTTTGTGTTGGGTTAACCTGCAGATATCTGTTTCACCTTTTGTTGCTGATTGTGTGTCTGGAGTTTGGGAAGAGGTGACACTTGTTTCCTGGGGACCATGGACCATGCTGATCCATATTTGGGTGTGCTAAGGCAGACAGAGAAAACCAAAGTCAGTTCTAGCTATTTGGTTTTCCAGGTCAGATACCAAAACAAGATCTACGGTGTTGCATCAGGGAGCATAGTTGAGATTTTTGGATTAAGGGAGAAAAACGCATGTGGCATTGCTTACTATGGGGCCGGGTCATGAGCTATATAAGGAAAGCCGTCTTCTCCATTAGCAGGCACAAGTTATGTAAGGCCCGGGCTCCCTGTTCATAGAGTATGGACACAATAGACTGCCAGCAGCCCAAGGCCTTGTATGGGGTCAGCCTGGCCTGGCCTGCCTGTTTCCACACAGGAAGGAATCCCGGCCTATCATGAAACTAAACATCGCACATAACCCCACAGCAGGACATGTGAGCACAAAGGGTTGAAATTACTCAGAGGAGAAAGTCAAAGGAGGTTGTGAAATTGGACTCTGTGGAATGTGTGAGGCATGCAGCACCTGACTGGGCTTGCGTAGGTCCATTTAAAGTCATCCTTCAAAGAAACCCTGCTTGCATCACTTCCCCGAAAGGAGAGCATTGCCTTTTTAAGTTAGATCCCTTTGGACTGGGTGAGTGTTCACAGGTGCTGCTGAGGAGCATGCAGCTGGAGTCAGACACCCCAAGTTCTACATGTGTCAAAGCACCTCCCAGACAGATGGCCCCGGACAAAGCCTGTATACATACAAACATCCATGTTCTTTACAAAGCACAGTAGTCATAAGCCAGTGTTGGAAAGGCTGGGTGCACACAGACGTAGTAATCACAGTAGCTACTGTTTACTACTATAGAATCAGTGGGTCTGGAAATAGGGTCAAAGGCACAGGAAGAAACGAGGCCGCCTTGAGTTCATGCCCTAAACCAGAAGGCCAAAAGGAACTGTACGCCAGGGCGACTGTCTGGGCCAATTTTCTGAATACCTGAGGCTAATTTGTAATGAAAAGGGATGAATTCAGCTTGTGGTTCTAGAGGGGAGAGATAAAATACTTGCATGCGATGGCCACTCCTCACCGCTGGGCTATCCCATGCCAGAAGGTAGAAGAGACAGTTGCGGTCCTTGGCATAACAAATCCAGGAAGACCACCCTCAGCTTGAAGCAACCAGAAATCGTGGTTGCCGTTTACCATCAATACAAGTCTGTAAATTCCTGTCGAAAGGAAACTCCAATTCCTCGAATTCCAAAAGGCAGCTCAAATATCCAGAAATGAGCTTAACCTGGACCATAGGAGGATTTCTAGGGGTTAGATAAAGGCCAGTGTTCCTCAGGAACAATAAGTATGCATATATTAATATATAATACATAATCATGCATGTATACATATATATGTACATACATGTATATATAGTGCATGTACATATGTGTGCATTGTAAATGCACATATATGTATATGTGTATTATGTATATATATGTGTGTGTATATATATAGATGGGGGAGACAGAGAGAGAGAGAGAAGAGAGAGAGAGAGAGAGAGAGAGAGAGAGAGAGAGAGAGAGAAAGGGGATTCACTAGCATGGCTTACAGGCTAATAAATCATTTACAGGCTAGTCCATTAATGGCTGTCTACCAATAGAAGTTCCAAAATTACAATAGTTATTCAGTCCACTAGGCTAGATGTCTCAGCTGGTCTTCAGTATACTGTAGAATCCCAAAGAAGCAAGTTTTAATGCCAATTAAGTAGTGGGCTTGCCAACAAGAGCAAAAATCCCTCCAGCAAGAGAAACATATGGCTCTCCAACTAACATAGACCTGTGGCCACTATCTGCATTTCAAAATCGACGCTAGCATCCCAGCCCTTCTCACCTCTTCCTCTAGCCTAAACCTCCCCCTCCTGGCTGCTCTTTCCCTACAGCTACTCACCCTCCTTACAGCTACTCACCCTCCCTACAGCTACTCACCCTCCTTACAGTTTGCTATTCTCACTGTGCTTGCTCATCCTCTGTCCCCTGCCACCCTCTCACAGATAGATAGCCCTGGCCATGTCCACCCCGCTGATTGTGTCTCCTCTGCTGCTTCTCTCTGTTCTGGACTCCTCAGAAGCCTCTGGCTGGTCTCTCTCACACATTTGCAATGAAACCTCCCCACACCATGGAGTGATCATGTGTCATCAGTTTGTACAGTTTCTGCCAAGTGAGCTGCATCAGAACGCCACCTTTCTGTTATAGATAACAGTCCTCATCTGCCACACGTCCAATTGCAGAGACAAAGATTATAGCTGACACAAGAGCTTCTGGCATATTTTGTTAACAATGTGTTTCTATGGAAATCTGTGTTTTCTTTCCTTGTTTTATTGAGTCATGTAACATCAGTTAAGAAGTACCAGAACTATCATGTTTAAGTTTTTAGACACCAAAAAAATATTCCTCAAGGGACATTGTCACTTATTCTAAAGTTAATAATGCGTGTGTATGAGGGGCAGTCATATCATGGAATTATGACATGATTGTTGTTTTCATCTGGAAATTAAGCATGACATAAAGAGATGTGACTATGTGACAAATTGACAAAAGGTAGATTTGCGATGGCTAGTATTAGTTATCAATTGACTATATCTGGAAATTAACCAAAACACAAGTGTCTGGATACACCTATGAGAGATTTTTCTTTCTTAATTAAATCTTTCATGTGGAAAGAACGACTTTTAATTCAGATCTTTTGAGGTGGGAAAGTACATGTTTAATCAGGGACACCCTTCTGATAAAGAAGAAGGGAGCTTTCAATTTTTGCCTGTTTGTCCTCGATAGATAGCTAGATGATAGATACAAAGAATGAATATATATTCATAAATGAATATATTGAATGAATATATTGAATGTGCCAGGAAGGGGTTGGCTCCTATTTCCTAAAGAGAAGGGGAGGAGGGAAAGGGAGAAGAAGGTGGGAGAGTGGGATCATTGGAAGGGGAGGCAGGGGGCTGCGATCTGGATATAAAGTGTATTAACAGATAAATTTTAAAAATTAAAAAAAGTTAAAAAAAAATATTTAAATAGACCTTCATACATCGAAAGAGCACTTGTGTGTCGGTGGAGGGAGGGGGCTGGGTGCAGGGGTGTGTGGGGGGGGAGGGAAGGGGCTGGGTGCAGGGGTGTGTGTGGGGGGAGGGAGGGGCTGGGTGCAGGGGTGTGTGTGGGGGGAGGGAAGGGGTTGGGTGCCGAGGGAGGCGGTGTCGAGCAGCAGACCCAGACGCTTTACACAGCAGTGGATGATCTTTCGTGGATGAAACTGTTTGCACTTTGTTTCCTGTGCAGAGCTGTGGGCTTGGCAAGAGACACTTGAGGACTGTCAGGCTTAGCTGTGGTGGATGCTTCTCTTCCATCTTAAATTGTGACACCTATCCTAATCCTAACCCCCAGCAGGGCAGCAATGTTCCTCCACCACCACAACAAAGGAGAAAGGCAGTAAGGCAAAATGGCAAGGGGCACTGTAAGAAAGGAGTGTGCTTACTGCAAGGAAATACAAAACAGCATTCTCCGTTCTCCTGCACACAAGGGATTTGGGGGTGCTACTGGAGTAGCATAGATACCTTAAAGCCTAAGAGCTCAGATCTGTATGTGAAGTATCTACAGAAGAAATGATACAATGTCCAAAATGTGCTTCAAAATATGAAGGGGAGTTTGTATGATTATAGCTGAAACGAGGTGGCTTGCTGTCTTAAAAATACCAGGGACAGGGTGGGGCTCTGGTCTAGAAGCCTGGACCACTTGCACCTATGTGGAGCCTTTTGTCTTTTCTATCCATCAGTTTGGCCTTTTGCTTTAAAAAACATACAAATCCTATTCCTGGTTCCTAAGACCTTGTACAAAAAGATATGCCTTGAGAGCACCAAAGCCTTCTGCGCACACTGCAGAGGGCAGAGAGGAGTCTGGCAGGAACCCTGTCAGATCTGCAGGAGCACTTGGGGAGCCAGCCACCCTTTCATGCGGGTGACAGTATTAGCAGGGCTTTCGTGTCGCTACTTAATTAATCCTCAAGCACATCCATGACGCAGTGTGACTGTCTCCTTCTAAAGATAAGGAAGCCAGGCACTGAAAGGTTAATTAAATTGCCCTAAATGACACAACTGGAGTCACTGGCAAGAGAGAGAGAGCAGAGTCTGAGGCAGCAGCCCGAACCGCCGAAGCACCAGTCTACTGAAGGCGCACAGACGCATTCTTAGTTGTTGCATTTATCATTAGCCAGTGTTGGAGGCTGACGCTCATCTGAGGCCTTGATAAGATAGATAAATAAGCAGACAAATCCCCAGTGAGACGGCTGGGTGCACCATCAGGACACTTAGGTCCCATAGGCTGAAACATTTGCTAATTGCATATTAAGAGAAGCCAGGGACTGAACAGAACTAAAGTAGATGATAAAGAGGCTCAAACATAATGTTGGGGCCACCTGATGCCCACCAAGCGCTTGTTGCCCCCACATAAGTAGTCAGGGGTCACAAGAGTATATATCCATTATGCTGTCATTCAAGCCAACCCAAAGATTTCACCAACATGCTTTTTCCAAGATTGCTACTTGAAACTTTCTGTAGCCCCACATTGGGTACTACATAGTACTGGGGAAATGTGAGACCTTATTCTCATTAATAAGAGGAGTTTTAAAGTAGACCCCAAAAGAAATTAGAGGATAGTTTTACTAGACTTTTAAGAGAATACAACAGGGCAAGCAAACTCTAAATCTTAGCAACAACCGAGAGTAGGGGTAAAAAGAAGTGTGAAGTTATGTAGTGTCTTCGACAATGGAGGTTCAGCAAGCAGCCACATAGAGGAAAGTGGGTATGTGTGGAAAGTGGGAATAACTTCAGAGAAAGTGAAATGGCCCAAATTGTCAAAGAAAGCATGCTTAGGCTTAAGGCACCATCAGGAAGGAAGGAAGGAAAGAAAAAAGAGGAAGGAAGGAAGGAAGGAAGGAAGGAAGGAAAAAAGAGGAAGGAAGGAAAAAAGAGGAAGGAAGGAAAAAAGGAAGGAAGGAAGGAAGGAAAGGGGAAGTTGTGCTTCTCTGATGTGGCCGAGTTAGCTGAGCTGTATGACTGCTGCCCCACAGGCAACTGCACAAAGGAGGGTTTTAGGGAAGGAAACGTGTGTTGCTTCACTAAAGGAATAATTATTCCTCCCATTGTTGTGGGGGACCCCACCAGAGAAGATCACTCAGACACAGTCTATGAGTCAGCTGAAAGTCTTTATTACAGCCATCAGGGAACTAACGGCCCCGAGCCTTTCTCAGAGTCTATATTTCAGCAAGAGAATCTAGCCGGAAAATCCCCAAGGTTCCCATCCTCCAGCCGCAAGCTAAGTATATAGTTACAAAGGCCAAAATATGTGATTAGCAAAAATAATGAGGTCAAACTGACTTTTGCAGAGAGTCTATATCCATGGGTTGCTTTTCTTCCCAGAATTGTTTTTAAAAATATTTTAATTGATTATTTGTGAATCTTACATTGCGTACCCAGATGATGCTCACCTCCCAGTCTTCTCATGTCCACACCCCTACCATGACTTCCCCACCCTCAAACAAAAGTTCCAAGTAGGCATCCCCTTGAGAGAGGATGAGTCTTTCTCAGTCTTCGTTGTGCCAGAAATCATCCACCAAGGAGAACTTTGCAGTGGCTGGCGAGGCTCAGGGCCGGCTTGTCTGCACCCATGCCTGCACCACAGTGCAGTGGGCTAATGAGGAGTAGAGAGCCAGTGCTCTTGCAAGAAGCAGCGACAGCTCTCCCACGCCCATGCCACCACCAGTCAGGGGTGGGGCCAGCTCTCCTGTGAGGTGCAGGGCCAGTTCCCCAGCACCCACTGCACTGTTAGTGCTGTCTGCTGTGTGCAAAGGAAGGGCAGGGGCAGCTTTCCAGTAGCCACTTTATTGTTGGTGCTGTCTGCTATGTAGCTACAGAGGAAGGACAGGGACAGCTCTCCCATAAGGCCTGGGCGTTGCTTGGGTCCAGAATTGTTTAAAGTCTCCCTTTCTGAGGTACCAATATGGAGTCATCATCGTCAACTTACAGCCCTTGTCACACCATGTCTGCAGCAAGGTTGTAGGTGATGCAGCTTTCCTGAAATGAGCTCTCTTGGCAGGGTGATTGACAGGAGAAGACAATGGTATTTAAGGCTCCAATCTTTTTAGAGTATCAGAGCATCATGTCTACACCCAGGAGTAGCCCATTAGGGAGGAGTCCATTATGAGTGGCCCCTAAGTCTCCTGCAACTTTATCCTTTCCAGAGCAGAGACCCTAAAAGCATGTAGGGAGGGGATGGCATATAGCCCACTTATACCATGAAAAGGCACAGATCTAGCTCCAAAGCTGTTCACAGGATTGGATTGGTGTCTAGACTGGGTTTGGTCAGACTCTCATGTGTAGCATCCAGGCAGGGTAACTCATTTAGGAGAAGAGATAAAAAGGACTTAGGAACCAGAGCCATCCTCTACATACCTGCCCACTGACAAGGACACTCCTGGGACTCAAGGTTTTAGGGTCCTCACTCCATCTTCTGTCTTCATCCATATCATACTGTGACCCAAGGTTTCTTGAAACAGCCACACCTGTGCCTTGGATTCTGCAGACTGACTGACTGGTAAGAACTTCCTGATTGTGGAGCCCTAAAAAGTTTCAGATCAAAAACCAAAATCATCCTGCACTGCCTTTAGTCCTTTTAATAGCCACCTAGCACCCACCTTCTGCATATATTGCAAGAAGATATTAACTTAGCCATGCTGGCATGTCAGCTTGACACAAGTTAAACTCATTTGAGAGAAGGGAACTTCAATTTTTTAAAAGAATGCCTCCATAAGACTGGATAGTAATCAGCCTGTAGGACATTTTTTAAAATTAGTGATTGATGGGGGAGGGCTCAGCCCATTGTGGATGGTGCCACCTTGGCCTGGTGATCCGAGGTTGTATAAGAAAGCAGGCTGAGTAAGCCATGAGGAGCAAGGCAGTGAGCAGCACCCTCCATGGCCTCTGCATCAGCTCCTGCCTTCCGGTTCCTGCCTTGTTTGAGTTCCTTTGATGATGAACAATGATGTGGAAGTTTAAGCCAAATAAACCTTTTCCTCCCCAGTGTTGCTTTTGGTCATGCTGTCTCCTGACAACAATAATAACCCATTGGTCTTGACCAATCTTGTCTGAGAATGTCATCAGAGATCCTCTGAGGTCATCGCAGAGATTTCCTCACTTTGCTACAACCTGCCTACCCGATGCCCTCACCAATGCTTTTCGTAACTTCCTTGGCTTATCTACGATTCCTTTTATTCTGTGACTGTGAATGTTCATGTTATCACCTCAACAGCAGGAAGCTTCATGCTGGGCAGCCTGACTCAGTGTTCCTAGGTCATAGAGATGTAGAAGAAACCATCTCTTCTTGGCTTTGTTTTGTGTTGTCTGAGTCACTGCTCTATGGCTGTGAAAAGTCACCATGACCATGGCAACTCTTACACAGGAAAGCGTTTAAATGGGGCCTTGCTTCCAGCTTCTGGTGCTTGGTCCATTATCACTACGTCAAGGAACATGGTGGCATGCATGGTGCTGGAGCAGTAGCTGAGAGCTTTATCCTGATTCAAAGGCAGAGGGAAACTATGTTTTGACATGGGCTTTTGAAACTTCAAAGCCCACTCTCCAGGTGACACACACCACCAACAAAGGCACACCTACTCCAACAAGGCCACGCCTCCCAATTCTTCTAATCCTTTCTAAGAATTGCATTCCTTGGTAACTGAGCCACCATATGTTATGACAGCAACATTGTCTTCCTAAAAGAATCATGGGTACTGGAGAGATTGGTCAGCAGTTACGTCTGTAATTCCAGCTCCAGGAACTCATGTGAAGCTTGCATGTATACATGTACAGAGAGAGAGAGAGAGAGGCAGGGGGGTGGGGGGGGATGGTAGACAGAAATTGCTTCTACCCAAGTGTTACCTCCAGGTGTTGAGGAATTCTTTCTAAATTTCATCCCAGGTGCCTGGTGACCTGAGCCCCAACTTCAGGTGGCTGGGGACAGTTTGTTTGTTTTTTTTCTAACAGTAATTATCCAGGAAACAATCACACATGCCCTGGACTCCTATTCCTCTTCCAGAGTTTTCTTTAGCTGTGAGACTCTTCTCAGCCACCATTTACTTATTTTGATACCAACCTCTGCTGTCTGAGATCTAATGACTGCCTGGAAATCTACTTACATAATCTGCCTTCCGATCCTGTTTCTCTCGATGGTCCCCAAGGGCTCGGCAGAAGGCGTTTTTCAATCCTCAGTGAAATTGGCCCAAGGCTTTCCTCTAAGATAAAGGAAGTGGAAGCAGGGCTGATGAGCAAGCTGTCTTGTGCTTGATAATAACCCGAGAGACCGTTCCCTGCTAATGGACTGGCCTGTCAAACGGGTGCCCATGCCGCCCTGCCGCCAGACAGGGAAACCAGAGAGGGGCTGGCCTCCCTGCTTCTACAGAGCCCTTCACCTACAAATCCAGATATGAAGCTGGTAGTTCACTTCCCGCCTCCCCGCCAGCAAGGCTCAACCAAGAGGCCCCAGGATGCCTCCGAGCTTTCCAGGGCAGGGAGGGGGGACAGGGCCCGTTCTGAACACAGAGAGGCCTGTGCTACTGTCCTCTCTTCCAGCACGTTCAGCAACAGAGGCCCAGCTGGGGCAGCCCTCACACCTGGGGGCTACTTTTGGGAGAAGACCAAGCAAGGAAGCCCTGTCCAGTTGAGTCCTTATCAAGACGGTGCCCAGGCCTCCAGTCAAGGTAACTAACCAATATGGGAGGGTAAATGAAAAAAAAAAAAATCCAATCTGGAAAGTCCCATTTGTTTTATTGAACCTTATCTGGAGACAAGCTGTGAAAAAGCCAGTCTGAGTTGTTAATGACTTGATTTTGTCTTACTTATGTCGAGGAAACTGACAGCCTTGTTACGAGCTCTCACACTACAGCCTGCTTCCTCCTCCAGGCACCTTCCCTGGGGCAGGGCTCTCTGTGGCAGGCAGGAAGCACCAGCCAAACCCTGGCAAGAGGTTGTGCTGGTTGCTTCATCAGATCCCAGAATCCCAACAGCCATAAGAAACAGTGGTCAGTCCGGGTCTTCACCTACAAAGCCCAGCTCTGTGAGTTTATCCAGACACCTCTGCACACCAACAGAAGGTCCTCCTGAATCACAGTCTCGAGCACAGATGGGACTGACCCCAAGCACCAGCCAGGTGACCGTTCGGGGAAGGTTGTCCCCGGATGTGTACGCTCACTGATATGAAACTGAACCCCTGGCTTCAGCTTCCCCATGCCTAGCCTAGCAGGGTGGCCTCAGAGAACGATTAGTTCCTTAGGCTCTCTTCCATGTAAAATAGCATTAAGGGTTTTTAATTCCTGTTTTTCTTTTAAATTGCAGAAAAGCAGAACTTGGGGGTAGAACTGAAACCTTGGGGCTTGGTCTTGTGTGTGAAATAGTAAACAAATTAAAAGGCTGTTGTGCACATCCAGGCACTTCTCAGGTTCCCATGGGAACAGGGGTCGGCCCGTGGGAACAGGGGAAAGTCTTTCAGAAGGGATAAGCCACCTGCGGGGAAGCAAACCTTTGAGGAAAGCCTCTTTGCTCCCTGCATAAACACCAATCGGGAGACAACCCTGAGAGAAATCCCAGGCTCCGCTCCATGCTGCTGACATTCAGACCGAAGTCTGTGCAACTGCGATGTTTGAAAAGATCAGCTGACTGGCGGAAGGGAGCAGCTGGTCTGGGTGTCCTGTAGCCACCAGTGGCAGCTGGTTGGGGTGTCCTATAGCTACCAATGGCAGACAGCCCTGGGGACACCAGCTTCAGCAGTCTGTAGGTGCTTGTAGTGACTGCCACATTTATGATTACGGGACGTGGACCCCCTAGTAGATAGTTAGCTTTGACGGTTTTCAGAACTGTTTGCTGTGTCTCTTGGATGCTGGTATTGGTTGTAGCTTGCCAGGCATAAAGAATACCTATTTCTTTGATTACTAACTCAAATATGTTAATCCTAATAATGAGTAAATACGAAGGTCATTCCTTGCTTTTGGATTGAGGTTAACACTTCTTAAAGTAGAAAATTGTCGTGTGTGTGTGTGTGTGTGTGTGTGTGTGTGTAAAATTTTCATTTTTGAAAGAGACAATTGGCCTCCTTAGGTCCAGTGCCTGGCTAATATGGTCAACTCTGCCTCCTACTGTATCTATCCACAGCTGCCCTGAGCAAGCTGCACCCTGGCACCACACTGGGATCTGGAATCCAAAGAATGTGCTTGCATTTATCCCAAAACTCTCCTTTACCCAGGGGTCCACCCCGGCATTCCCTTCTGGTGACTTTCAAACGTGTAATTACTCGTTAGTGCGTTCCCACAGACATCGGAGGACTTGTTTACTGTTGGGAGGGAGGGTGGGGAGTGGCGTCTGCGTCAGTTGAGTATAACGAATAAGCACACATCTGCAGTGACCACAGCATTCCTGAGCATTTAAGCTCTGGGAATCAAAGGCCGTGTCTTCTTTCTTCAGCTGTGGCTCCCCAACGGCACTCTGGGAAATTTGCCTGCAGATCGTCCAATAACAGCCCCTGGTACTGGCTGGCCCTTGGCTGGCATCCATAAATGATGTGCTAGATCCGTATGGTCTGCACGTAAGTGTTTCCTGAGAGACCTAGTTCTGGGTAACACAGCCGTGTATTTTGGCCACACAGAGTTCTTCTTCTGTCTCTCCAGAAGGTGGGAAAAGACGGGGAGCCTTCCCATGTCACAACTATGCAACACGCACATGCGCAGAACGCCGGGCAGGGGGCGGGCGGACTCTCATCTGCCATCGCTGCGGGGCACAGTGCGTCCCAATGCCTTGCACACATATACCTTGCTGCCGAGGATCACCTAAGGTGCTGTGTTCTCTTGGTCCTGCCTTGAAATGCCTGGGCCGTGGAGATTGTGTGCATGGTGCTGCCTGGCCATTCATTAGAGCACAGTGTAAACACAGACACACCGTAACACCTTTCCCCAAGTTCCCCGTAACCTCCAGGCCTCGCGCACCAAACAGGAGTTCACTGTGTTGCCATAAGGCCTCAGTGAGAGTACAAATTCGATGCCAACAGGAAGGAAGAGGTTTAGGAGCAGGACAGCAGGACAGGGTTTAGTAAGTAAGAGTTTCGTTCTGGCCGGGATGCTGGTTCTGTAAATTGTTACTATCTGCAAAGTGAAGATAACGCAGAGCCCCGCCCATCCCGCAGGCCCCGGGCGGAGGCTAATTAGAAAGCTCATTTGAGATTCAGAGTGCTTTGCGGCCAACAAGGAAAGTGTTGGAAGAACAAAGGAGAGGCCCGCGCTCCTCCGCAGCAGTCTGAGGACCACACCAAAGACTCTCCCAGGAATTCATCTGCTGGAGCACCAGTGTTTGTTAATTAACTGGTATTAGGAAGTCATTGTGGCTACCAGGGGTTAATGGAAAGACTGAACTTGCTGAGAGGAGGCTATAGAGGTGTAAATCGAGGGCTCCTTTGTTGAAGGAGGAGGGGTTTCTAAGCCTCAGGCTGCCTGGAGTTAGAGGCCTGGTCTGCCTTTCAAATGTCCCAAGCAGCTCGCGCACAGAATAGACATTTCTTTTCAATGTAATAAAAACAAGAAAAAAAAGATATCTTTTATTCTTTACTGTATCTGAACAAAAATTATTTTAAGAAATAAAGAAATCAAGTTAACTGAGATGCTCCAGTAATCCTTTTGTAATTATTTGGTAGGGTTTCATCCATGTAGGGATTAGTGTAGAGCCCATGTGCACACATGCAGACACACATGCACACACATGCATACACACATGCACACACATGCATACACACATGCACACACATGCATACACACAAATAAACACATACACACAAATATACATGCACACACAAACATATACACAAAACATACACACATACACATACATACACATGCACACATACACACTCACAACATATACACACAAACATACACACATGCATACACACACAAACATACACACACAAACACACACATACACACCACACCACATCACACCACACCACACACATAGCCAAGTCAGCTAGATTTTGTCTAGCATCATAGCGTTCTGAGGTATGGCACACGTGAAGCTGGAAGGCCTCCACTGTATGCAAGGTTCACACACACACACACACACACACACACACACACACACACACACACCGTGTCACTACCACTGGGCCTTTGCAGTCTACTTCTTGACAGTAGATAAACTATGAACCCATTTGTAGCATTGTAGAAGCACAGCACAGTGAACCCCATGCCTCCTTACGGGTCTTGCTGGGGCCCACAGCACTCCAACTGCTTGTCACACAGCAGCAGACCTAACCCTTACAGTAAGCTAGGTGAGCTGACAAGGATTCCCCGGCAGAGACTTGGTTGTTTTCTGACGAATGGTGAAATCTATTTAAGTAATTCTGGTTGTGTTAGTTACTTTCCCATCTGTGTAACTGAACACTTCATTTGCTTTATTTTGGCTTATGGCATCAGAGATGTTAGTCTGTGGGCCTGAGGCAAGGCAGAGCATCATGGGATTAGATGATTGGGCAGAGGAAGCTGTCATGAAGTCCAGAGACAGGAAGAGACAAGAGCTCACTGAGAAGCTGAAACAGAAACCATGGAAGAATGTGGCTCTCCAGTCATTTTTTCATATAACTCAGACTCCTCCACCTTGGGATGGTGCCGCCCACAGTGGGCTTGGCCCTCCAACATTAGCCACCAGTCAGAGAAAGTCCTCACAGATATGGCTGCAGGCCAATTCTTCAGCTGATGATGCCTCTCCTCAGGTGATAGTAGGTTGTGTCAAATTGATGATAAAAAACTAGCCAGTACATCTAGTGTCCTTAACCTCAGACTCAGTGAGTACTAATAGACTCATCCAACAAGCATTATTCAATATCACCAAGGCTACGTGAGTGGGAGGACAGTGAGCTAGACAAGCAGGTAACTAGAACAAAGAATGTTCCAGAACTTGTGGACCCTGTGTTAGTACATATAGTATGGTTAGTCACAACCCACACTATTACAGCACTCCACTAATTGTCATTCCGCGGATGTCTGCAGAGGGTAGAGACGGCCTGTAGCGGGACTTACAGAGCTTGGTAATTATGTCTCAGGCTGCAGTGCTGTGGAGCCTGGGGAAAAACACCATCATTGACCTTCTTAGGAGAAGAGTTGGAGCTCCCAGTCAATCCCAGTCAACAGGGGGGTGGGAGAAGCAGACAGGTGCAGAGAAGCAAAGGTAACAGGGATGGGGGTGGAGTGGGGGGGATGTGTTACAGGGGGTTCACAGAAGAAGAAAAGCCTCAGTGCCAGGAATGCCTTGACAGCCTCTTGGCAGCAGACATGCTTTTATCTTAGAGTGTTTTGGACAGGTGGAAGACCCAGAGAACCTTCTATAGGAAGCAATGGTGGGAGGAATGGGGCTTGGAGGACGGCAGGGAGGGAGGAGGGGGGAGCTCAGACAGAGCCTAGAGACTGAATTGAAGAAGGAAGCTTAGAGTCTGTAGAAAGTGCGTAGGAGAGAGAAGTCAGCCCTCCCACACACTGGCCTGTTGGGATCTGAGTTCTGATGATAGTGCAGGGCAGTTTAAATTTTAATTCCAGCATGAGGTGTCCCGTACGTGGGGCATAAAATATTTCTTATATAGCTGAAACTCAGGCTTCACTGGGCTTCTGTGTTTCAATTTAAGTCTGATTCAACCTCCCCACCCTGGCAGTCTACCAGGAGTCTTCAAAGGGGGAAGCAAAAAATGGTGCTAACAGGATGATGTGTGTGGGGGGGTGGGAGCAGTGGGGGTGGGGGGGTGGGGGGGTGTTTTAGAGAACTGTCAACTGTTCTTAGGAAGCCTAAGCAAGCTCAGAATTCCCCAAGCAAGCTGGAAAGTGAGGTTTGCTGATGTTGTCATGGGTTCAAGAACTACCATGGTCCTGAGGGAAGTCAGTGTTCTCTCTGCTAAGGTTTTCCAGGGATTGCATAAAGGATAATTAGCTCCTGATTAATTCAACTTTAAATGAACTCGCAGAAACAAGGCGAGCGATGCTAGACAGTGCACACGGTGGCTCCGCTAAGCCGACGGGAAGAGTCAGCCATCTCATTGCAGAGAGCAGCTGCACGGGGCATCATGTTTGGAAATCTCAATCTGCAGTAGTTAGTGAATTCAGGGAATCTAATTCCAGAAAGATGTGTTGAATGGTGAGACCAAACAGCAAAGATGGATAGCATATACAGCAAACATGGATACAACACATACAGCAAACATGGGTAGCACATACAGCCAGCATGGATACCACATATATAGCAACAAACAAAACCACTCCAGGCACACCTTGCTAACGAGCTGCAGCTTCTCTGGTCTTCATATCTCTCTTCTCTTCCTATTCATTTCCTCCTCCCCTTCCTCTTCTCCGCTCCTCCCTCTGTCTCCTCCTCCTCTTCATCACCTCCTTCTCATCCTCTTCTCTCCTCTCTAGGGATACTGTCCCTTCATTTCTCATTTATAAACACGTTGGTTCTTTTATGAAAGCAGTCACGGCTTCCATTCCTCTTACCTTCTGCTTAAGTCATGGCTGCTGAGAGATGGTCTTGACTCACAGCCATCACTCACTCAAGATGAGCCTCGCAGTCCTGATACAGGCTCCAGATGTGGCCAGGTGCCATCGCTTAGCATATGGCCACATAATCCCTGGCTTGGCATCTCCACTCAAAGACTGAGCTTAGAGTTATTTTTGCCAGCTTTTGTGGTTAAGGTAAGACTTGGGGGAACGTCCTTACTGTATCTTATAAATAACATTGCTGTGAATCCTGGAGGCTCATTCACTGCTTAGGACAGTAGAATTTCAAACTAAGCATATCACTGAGGTAGCTGTTCCTCCATACATGTACACACACACACACACACACACACACACACACACACACACACACACTACTGTGCCTGCATCAGAAGATACAGTCTTAATGTTAGGATTCTGCTATAGTTCGCCTACCTGTGATGTCACTGCTTACCTGTCATAGGGCGTGGCCCTGCCCAGGACCATATAAAAGAACAGACCCTCCACATGGCTCTCTATCTCTCTACTTCCCTCTCTACTTTCCTAGCTCTCTCTACTCTCTCTCTCTCTCTCTCTCTCTCCTCCCCCACGTGTGTCTCCAGAAATGGTTCCTATATCTCCCTATTAAATCTCTTTTTTTCTTTTTTTTAAATTTTTTTATTAATTTATTCTTGTTACATGTCAATGGTTATCTCATCCCTTGTATCCTCCCATTCTTCCCTCCCTCCCATTTTCCCCTTAATCCCCTCCCCTATGACTGTTCCTGAGGGGGATTACCTCCCCCTGTATATGCTCATAGGGTATCAAGTCTCTTCTCGGTGGTCCTTCCTCTGAGTGACACCAGGTCTCCCTATTAAATCTCTTAAGTGGATCTGTTGTGTGGTGTGATTCCATCCCTCTGTACAGCTCTGCTGTTCACCTATAACCTCTGCTATTCAGCTTTTTACACTTACTGTGTGCTGTTCCTCATTTCTTCTCAAGGAACTTAGCACACACATGATTTGTCTGCAATACAGTGAGACAACTAACTGTCCAACATCCACACAAAACCAACTTGTACAATACCCATCTCCCAGGGGAATTCTGCCCATAGGATCGTGAAGAGACGACATCATGAATGTCACCGTGGTACTGAGCTCTCCAAGGGCCTGTTGATCTGGAGCACAGAGCATGGTGTTGAGAACAGCTGTCACCTCTGCCGTACCCAAGTCTGTGGTTCTGAGGAGTAGGTGTCCCTTCCAACCCTACCCTACTTCCTAGCACCACACTTGGCCAAGCACACCACCACACCTGGCCAACCACACCACCACATCTGGCCAACCACACCATCACATCTGGCCAAGCACACCTGTATATTTGTTTGCTGTAGATTTTGTAAAGGAAAAGTTGAACAGAGAGTATTCATCTCCGCCTGGGAGACTTCAGCCCTGATTTCTCTGCAAGAGATCTTTTTGCTTGGATTTGCTTCATGACTTTCACGTGCAGTTCTGGATATTAAACCAACAAACCTTCAATCAACAAATATATGTATATATGCATATATATACTTAAAATCACAAAATTCAAGTTAAATTAAAAGACTACTCCCTAACACTTAAAAAAAAATAAGTTTGTAAAAACAAACAAAAGCCAAAAACAATCAAACAAAACCCCTTTTGCCCCCTCAATTTTAACTTCCTTTTGAAAAGAACACTTAATGGTAACTATGTTAAGACTAAAGGGACTCTGGAAATTTCAGTGAATCAGTAGTGTGTTGTTAATCACAGTTGCAAGCTTGTGTTCTCTTCATTTCTTTCTCTTGTCTCACCAAAAAGTTCTCTTGCTTACCCTTCCCTCTGCTTCTGAGAGTAAAAATATACACTGCAGTGTTTTTTAAAGAAAATAACCTGGGCAGTAAAGGTGGTGTTGGTGACCACCGTACATGCATGCAAGGACTACCAAGCACTTGATTAAAGCTCTTATGAAATAGTGATGCTTTATCAGCACTGAACACTTGTTATGAGGTAGGACTTTAGCTTTTTTCTTGATTATACACACAGTCGTGCAAACAGTTTTTTAAAATCCTGAAATAAAATACCAAAATATTAACTGTAAGCTGTCTCTGAGAGATTACCGGTGACTTTTTTCTTCTTTATAACTTATATGACCCAAAATTTGGCTTTGGCCGTGCTATCATTATTATAATAAAATGGCCTATTTTAACTTTGAAAACCTTAGTCTGTTTTTATGTGCCTTCCTATCATTTTATGTTGACCACCATGGTTATGTGGTACAGATGAGTGTGTCAGCCTCGTGAACCCAAGCAGCCACTCATAGTGTTAGCATCGTCGTCACTGTCTACCAGGTACTCTGGCATCTGGTCCGCTCACTGACTCGCAGGTGCAGTACATAGAGCCACCACGCCTTCTGTCCTCACCTGAGTGGACTCTCAGACTGGAAGCCCAGGCTTGCCCATCCTCCCCTCAGTTGTATCTGTCAGGGTTTTTTTGGTTAGAAAAAAGATGTAAGTATCTAGACAAGTACATAAGTGAAGGAAAGAAGGACTGAATGTGTTTTTTCTTTTTTCTTAAGGCTTATTTATTTTATTTTAAGTGTATTGATGTTTTGCCTGCATGTCTGTCTGTCTACCATTAGTGAGCATCGCCCGTGGAGGCCAGAAGAGGCGTCAGACCTTTTGGAACCACAGTCTATCTCTGGTTGTGGAGCTGGCACTTCTGCAAGAGCAGCCCGTGCTCTTCATCACTGAAGCCCCCTCTCTCCCTCAAGTGCACTTTAGTCAACGCACCCCGGGATATAATTTGGGGCTGCTGAGGCCTGCCACTGGCCATATGGCCCTGGGCCTGAGAGGCCCATCCCTGAGCACTGCAATTTACACACGGGGCTCCAATTCTTTTCTTGTGCTTTCTGACTGATGGAAATTCTCTCCTTGATCCTCCCACATGGCTGTTGATAATGAGTTCATTACATTTTGCATTATTTTATTTCTGATTGACAGGAAAGCCCCCCAAAAGCTAAAGCTGAGGCTATAAGTTGGCTTGTGGGTGAAGGTTAGCCCTTGCCCTGGAGGCAGCAAGCTAAGGAGCCATCCTGGATGTCTGTAAACCAGCAACTCACATAGCAAGACTGCACACTGAGGGGTTAGAGGCTCCGTGTCAGGAATTTGCTCAAGACGATGGTTGGCACAGAGCTCTGCCAGGTTCTAGACTGCTGCTGCACTTGTGAAGACCTCACAGCTCTCTTTGCCAGACTGGAGAGGATGCCTTCCCACTAGTAGCCATCGGTTCCTCCTCTCACCTGGGCCCTTCCTGGGCATGTAAGGTATCGGACAGGAGTGTGTGACATAGACTGCTGCAGCATGGGGCACAGGCTGGCTTCTGTATCCGTCATCCTTCCATCGGGACAGATGATTCCTGGGGGTGTCAGTGCACACCTGCAGGCAGTGTAGTCACCGCTGTTGTGGACACATCTCAGTGGAGTTCAACAAGTGAAAACAGGTGAACAACAGAATCTTCTGGATATTCAGACTTAAATCTCCCTTGTTCAAGGTCGTGTCTGACAAAGTGAACAGAAAACATCCTAAGAAGGTAAACGCCAAATATCACAAAGGGATCTCTGTAGTGGTGTGTGGCCGGCACAGATTTCTGGTTTGTGTCCATTTTCCAATTAGCATCTAAACCTGAGGCTCTGTCCGCCTCCAAAGCCTACCTGTCATCTATCTCTCTCCCTGTAGTAAAAACACACCCTGCTTACTGAGTGGATGACAACGCTCTGGAGTGAGCGGAGATTGTGTTTGTCTGTGTGTGCATCTGGGACATGATTTGGAACTCATAGTAGAGGTGGCTGTCCTCATCAGTAGCTGTGACTTTCAGGCTGGACTCTGGGGATTTCACTGTCAGGGTGACTCCCAGTCCTGCTGGAGACAGTGCAAGTCCTATTATAGAGATCTGAGCAAGAAACACTGATACTGAACACTGACCGTTTGTACAAGCGGAAGGAACTTGAGGTTGACGTTACTGCAGGCAATTATTGCATGTGGATTTTTCAAAGAATCAAATCAGCTTCATATGAAACGAACAACAGTGGGTTATCTTTTGCTGACAGTTACTAGGGATCAGTGAGTGAGTTGGTGGATCAAATCCGGACATGACAAAATGTGCAAATAACATGCAGCCTCTGTAGCCACCACCTCACCCTGCTGTCCACAGCTGCTGTCTCCCGAGATGGTGAAGGTGGACAGAGTGGCTGCACACTGCCAGCTGCTGCACCGTATCTGGTCCTTTAGGGGAATGTTTTTGCCACCTCTGCCTTAGACAGATTCATGTGGTAGTTACTTGGAAAGACTGAGGGCAGAGCACCATGAGAGCGTGCACATGGAGAGGGGAGGGTGAAGCTTGTACTCAAAGCCTGGCTTATGTCCCCACACAGCAAGGACTCAATAGCCTGCTGCACTGGAGAGGGAGGGAAGTGGGCAAGGAGCCACCCTGCGCTCTCAGGACCACATTACCTACCAGCCCTATCGGCTAACAGTCCACACAAGGGGGCAGGTTCCTCAGGTCTCTGCAGTTGCTGTATGATTCACAGGGGCAGTTTATGGTCCCTGCCACAAAGGAACATTAACCGTCATCTTACCTTCAGAAATAATTAATAATAGTGACGAGGCTTGGGGCTGGTCCAGGCTCTTCTGTGCCGTAGAGCCTGGGCCCTAATTGCACGTCCCCAAACAAAGAAGGTCTCCATCCGTCTCCAACTGATAGTGCCCCTCGTTAGTCATTTAAAATGATCAAACTCTTAGAGCCATCAAGACCCTTTGAGTCTCAGAACATCTGGAGTATGACTGCTATGAACCAATGCACATCTGGGATGAGAGGAACCACCTCGGCCTGTGCGGCCTCACACAGGTGCAGGTAGCTAATCGGGCTCCTGAGAACAGGAGCTCTGACTGCCTTGGCCGAAGTACGATTTTTAAGTTGCATTTGATTTTCCTTTATTTAGATTAAATAGCCTCATAGCCTCTCATGCTATGGCCTGGATATTGATTGACACCATAGGTTTCAGTTCAGCATATTAAAAATGAGTTATTTGTCTTTGGTAATACTATGATAGTTAGATCAAACTCATTATTCAAATATGTGCCCAACCCAAATCGTCCTTCTAAAACTCAGACTTAATTATCATCAGATCTTCCAAACATTTTTCTCAATTTCTTCATTAAATGATTTGCTTAGTAAGTTGATCCTGAAATGAGAGAGAAAGAGGGGAGGGGAGGGGAGGGAAGGGAGGGGAGGAGAGGCAGGGGGAAGGAGGGAGGGAGGGAGGGAGGGAGGGAAGGAGGGAGGGAGGGAGGGAGGGAGGGGGAAGGAGGGAGGGAGGGAGGGAGGGAGGGAGGGAGGGAGGGAGGGGGAATGAGGGAGGGAGGGAGGGAGGGAGAGAGAGAGAGAGAGAGAGAGAGAGAGAGAGAGAGAGAGAGAGAGAGAGAGAGAGAGTGTTGATGAGCTGTTAGCTCAGCATCTGTTGCAGCTGGTGCCCAGGATGGTCATGTGGAGACATCTTTCCTTCTTTCACCTCACCTGGTTACTGATGAATTCTTGTTGTGAATACTGGAAATATAACTATTGTTTCTGTTACCAGCAATAGAGGTCGTCTCTTATTGGGGGTCCTTTGGGACCAGTCTCACCTCTAACCCTGCAATCACCTATAACACACCTGCAGTTTTGTCATCAGCTATGGACACAGGCGACGAGGGCAGAGAGCTGGAAAGGGGAAACGGCCTCTCAGAAACTTGCAAAACCTAAGAGGAACATTTTGACATGAGCTGACATTTATCAGCTGAGTAGGCTGTGTTGTGTAGCATCAAAACTGGAACAGAGACAGAGCGATGTGCTCTCTGCATGATCAAGTCCGGGGAGTCAGTAATACTGGAATGATCTTTTCTCCATTCACAGGCCTCTTTTCATGGTCACAGTCAGCAATTCAAAACTTTCTTTTGGGAGGTGATGAAATGGCTTGGTTGAAGCAGACAATTCTTTTTATTTTATTTTATATTTATGTATGCGTATGGGTGCTTTGTCTGCGTGTATGTCTGTACACCATGTGTATGCATCATGCCTGCAGAGGCCAGAGAGGGCATTTGATTCGCGGGAACTGGAATTTACAGACCATAATGAGTGGTCATATGGGTGCTAGGAACTGAACCAGGCTCACCTGGGAGATTATCAGTGCTTTTTGCTGTGGAGCCATCTTTCCAGCCCCAAAGCAGAGAAGTCTTAGTAGAGCAAGCTAAAGCCTCGGTGGCCAGCAGGTCTCCTTCTCTCCTTCTCTTTCTTTCCAATTTCTATTCTTTCTTTCTTTCTTTCTTTTTCTTTTTTGTTTGTTTTTGTTTTTGTTATCTCAAGACAGGGTCTATCTGTGTAGCCTTGGCTGTCCTGGACTCACTTTGTAGAGCAGGCTGGCCTCGAACTCACAGAGATCCACCTGCCTCTGCCTCCTGTGTACTGGGATTAAAGGCGTGTGCCACCACAACCTGCTCTCTTTCCGATTTAAGGCAAAACGACTTAAGTCAATTATACGCTTAAAAGTGTTTACTTGAAACCTTCTGCATGAATTTGGGGCCCAGCAAAAGATGGAATAAGAGGCATCTTGCAGGTACACAGATTTGTTTGTGACAACGGGTGCAGGTCCAGTTAGACCTTAGTATGGCTTCAATGTGCACCCAAGTTTTGAGGGTCCCTGCCAGGTCAGCCAGGACCACTGTGGAAGGCTGGGTTGGCCTGCAGCACCTTGGAATGAGCTCTTTGAGGGTTGTCCCTCTCCTGGTGCTGTGGAAGAGGAGCAGCTCGGGTTGGCTTCCCAGGCTTGTTCGCGGTTACTAACAGTCTTCTCTAGTACTGTGCCTTGGGCAGAGGAGTCTGCGAACCAGAGCCCTAAGCTCCACCTTGCTCTGGGCATGGAGCCTTTCCTTAGGTGAGAGACTCGTGACTTTTGGTGAGATTGTTGTTCCTCGCCTTTTAGGAGTAAAATTAGCCGGCTCAAGCTAGGTCCTGCCAGAGAATTGGAAGTGTTTTGGTGACGGTAGTGGTTTATCAAGGAACTTGGCTGCCAGGACCGATCAGCTGAGTCCTCTCATTTTCTGAACGGTGTTGTGCATGCTTTGCTTCTCAGAGGAATGGGAGACTCCTCAGACAACAGGATGACATGCGCAGAACCACTCAGGAAGTGGCCTCTATGGAGCCCTCCAGGGCTACGGCGGGCATGGGAAATCAGACACTGCATCCAACAGCAGCTGGAGCTGCCGGCTCCCTGGAGCCACCGTTCTCCCGGTGATCAATGCAGAGCCTCCCTAAGGAGGCTCTCAACATCTGTTCATGGCCTGCCTCCCGAGTTAGGAGCAGCTTGCTTGCGATCTGAGCCTCCTATAGGGAGATGACTGCACCAGTGGTGCCACAATCGGAAGTGACCATATGTGCCACCACCTTGCAGCCATCTGTGGCCAAAAGCAATAGCCTCCCGGACCAGACTCAAGGTGCAGACTTCCGGCCGGCTGCTTGGACTCAGCTACGTGAGCCCTCCCCTGACCTAAATGATGTCTGTGATTATTTGTCTGCAGGGCCACTCTGCGTGTGGAGATAAGTCCCCAAGGCCCAGCTCCAGGAGATTTCCTGCAGTCAGGCTGTCCTAAGAAATCCAATCCCCTTGAGCCCATCGCCGGTGCCTACACAGGGTCATTTCCTGCCCTCTTAGTCTTCACAAGCATCTGGACAGCGCTCAGCCTCTTGCACTTGAGATGAGAGCCCGGCTGTTCCAGAGTGCCATGGAGACACGGGATGCAAGACTCTGCCCATAAAACGATATTTTTGTATTATGAAAGCTATGTTTATAAGCATGACCCAGAGCCTTGTATTTTTCACGGGGACAACGCCACTAACAAAGACCTGCAGAGTGGACTGCCTCCAACTCTGGCCAACATCACCACTGCCCTCTTGCCTTATCACCAGCCTTTCCATAAGTGGACACAAACCCATAACCCACCTTTATGCTGTTTTGAATGGACCACCAACATCGGCATACCATGAACTTCCATTCGAGCATAACATTTTTTAATGTAATTTTTCACCTGAGATTAAATCAAGGTTAGATGCACCAATGGGATGAATACTTCTGTGATATAAATACTTTTGTAATAAAGCTTTATAAATAGCTCGGCTACATGTTTTCCTTTTGTCTAGTGAGATGGGGAAAATCACCATCCTCAGCATCCTCATTAAAATCGTGTTATGCTGTTAGCAAAACAAACAGAAAAACATTTGACATATTTATGTGGTGATTACATTAAAAAAGATTACTTCCCGTCAGTCTTCCTGACTGATTGTACCAAGCCATCTGTGCTTGCAAAAAATAATAATGAACAATGACTATCACAGGCCATATGCACGTGGTTGTTTAGTAGTGATTAAGCAATAATCTTCAAGCAATCACTTGTTAGCTGTGGTAATTGCTTAAAGGTAATTATTTCATAATAAATGATAATCAATTATTTATAATAGTAATAATAGTTTAAATTTTTTTCTTAACCTTTGTAAATTGCTGATGGCTGCAGGCTATCTCAGAAGCTTTGCTGGGAATTAGCAATTCTGTTCTGTTTGTTAATGACAAATTTTCCAGAAATCAAAGTTCTGGCTATGGTCTATTAAATTTTTAATATGTATTTATAATACTTCAAAACCGTGATTGCTCAGAATACCTCATCCAGCTTATTATTTAAAATAAATGTCTTTAATAAAACTTCTTGCGAAGTGCGGATCATGACTGATGCTGCAAAGCACAGCGTAAGCTCTGGATCAGTGGTGCTGTGGCCTGAGTCGGCTGCCATCAGACTTGACACATGCTGTGTGTGGAAAAGCCACACGAGATAGCTGCTCGGTGCCATGCTGAACTTGTGTGATTGTCGCTGATGACTTTAGCATTAGGAGACTTCCCAGTCCTGTCAAGAAGCAAGAAGTGGCACTGAATGGTTGTGTTTCTTGGAGCAGAGAGATGCCCTCCTGAATCTTGTGCACTTAAGGCATATACAATTTTGAAAATATACAATTACAGCATTTATTTTGTTTTGCTTTTAATCTTGATAAAGTGGGGGTGTAGTAGGTTTTACTAAAGCCAGCCTTTATGGCTCAGCCTTTGCACTCAAGGAAGAAATATCTGCTTCTCTTTGCTCCTGTCAGGACAAGGCAATTCACACAGTCACAACGTTAGTCCTTCTTGGTTGAGGGTGATTTTGCCTCCCAAGGACTCTGGGCCAGCAGGCTTGGAGACACATGTGGTTGTTACTCGTGAGGGAGGATTGCTCATATCAACCTCCGGATGGACACTAGGGATGCAGCCCAGAACACTGAGAGGCAGGAAAGCCCTGGGGAGTTACCTGAGTGAGGTGCCCACAATGCCAAGGTTGAGCATCCCTAACCTACGAGAAGTGCTTTGCCGTTAATCTGCACAGGAATTGGTATAGCTCTAAACACCATAGAACAGAGTTAAAAGGCCTCGCTGGAGGTCCTTGCTTCCTTCCCTTTTCCGCAAATGGATATTTCTGAGGACTGACACTTCTTCACTCAAGATATGACATCAACCTGAACAAAAATGTAAACGTCTTCTGGCAACACTACATACAAACAAAACAAAACAAATATCATTATGGAAGGCAATTAGTGACTTCTGAAACCATGTAAAGGGCCCGCATGAGCACATCATGAGGTCCTATGTTCACCCCATGCTGCAGAGATGATGCACCAGAACTGCCTCATCAGTGAAGGCCTACAATGACTCCCAAAGGGAGGAGGAACCACTCGCCCTTGCCTGTGTGAGTGGGGCCAGGCATTGCTCCCATGGAAGAAGTTCACATGGTCCCCACATATCGTGTCATCAGGGTCCCCACCGTTATCTCTCTGGGGGACCCACAGCATATCTATCAAATGCCCCACTGCCTCCAAGGTGTCTACAAAGAAAACGTGTGCAACACAGAAGCTAGAACACGGACTGGAAACCCACACAGATCGATGATGCTGTTCAAAGGATGCCAGCTGAGTTTACACTGCCCTGGGGACCACACAAAGCCAGTAAGAGAAACACCCTTTGCTTGGATGTCCAGGCCATAGGATGGTTGGATCCTGTCACTCCAGGGCTGAAGGAGATTGGTGGCCTGTTCTGCTCACACCTGTTCCCAGCCAATGTCTCTTCCCAGCTCTGCTCAGCTTGTGTCTTGGATCCATGCTTTCCCTCTCTTCCCTTTTCTCTTCCGTCCTCCCTTCTTTCCACAAAGAATGCCTGCTGTGCTCGAAGTCCTGTTCTAGAATCTTGGCATGAGCAACAGTCAACAATCCATGCGTGTATCTTTTTTTTTTTTTTTTTTTTTTGATTATTTGGAGAGAAAATGAGCAAAGAAGTGAGAGGCCAGGAGTCTCCCTGTGTACACAAACTCAGGGTAAATGCCTAGAAAGTTCCCTCGCTATCTGAATTCTCACTGATCTGTGCAATTTAGAGATGTAACTGCAGACAACACTCATCTCCCGCTGTCCAGACTTGACATCCAATCCAGGAGTCAACTAGTGATGTCCCCTAGCAATGAGGATGCTGACTGGCCTTTCAGATGAGCTGCAGGGCAGAATGGCCCCATGATAAAAGGATGAAACTGCATCTTCATGGAATGTGACGTGGGGGGAGGGGCAGGGAGGAGCAGAAACAGGAGGGAGGTCCCTGTTGGTATGAAGCTCTGATAGGTGACGGGGAGGTGGGACGAAACACCATAACAGCAGAGAAGGATCAAGCCCCATCCCGGCCAAGGCTTTGAAACCAGTCTTTACGACTCTGGTGACACATGTGGACTTGCAGGAGGATTGAACTGAGTTTGCTGATTTTTTTAGGAGTGGCTTTTCCCCAGGAAATTCACACTAGGTCCAGGAGAAAGCTACTGCCATAATCTCTCTGGAGGTGGTGAGGTCAGTTCTGGAAATGAGCAGACCACAGGGCCGAGGTAATTCCCTGAAGAATTAAGTGTGAGATATGATTGGGAGGTGAAGTCAAGGTTGACTCTTTAGGTGTACACCAGAGCACTGGAAACAGAATAGCATACACAAAGGAAAGACCAAATGAAGGTAGGGGTGGTGTGTGTGTGTGTGTGTGTGTGTGTGTGTGTCTGTGTGTCTGTGTGTCTGTGTGTCTGTGTGTCTGTGTGTGTCTGTGTGTGTGTCTGTGTGCATGTGTGTGTGTCTCTGTGTCTCTGTGTCTCTGTGTCTCTGTGTCTCTGTGTCTGTTTCTGTATGTGTATCTGCCTGTGTGAATATGTGCCTAGGTGTTTGCTTGTTTATACATACATAACCTAAGTGTGTATGTGAGTGTGTGGCTATGTGAGTGTGTGGCTATGTAAGGGTGTGGCTATGTGAGACCACATAGCTGGATTGTATTGGTGTCACTGGTTTCCTTTGTGCAATAACACTTGCGATGTGTGGGATTGGACGTGACCATTGGGGAGAGGCCTCTTCTGACTAGTCACATTCCAAAGTCCTCAGGTGCTAATCTGGAGACATATGGCTGAACTCCCAAGAGTACACGAGAAAGATGGAGACCAGGGCCGAGCACCCTGTGAGCTGGGAAGGACACCATGTGAGTGAAAGAAGTTTAGGATGAAGACGAGGGTGTCCGTCCTCACAGATAAACGTGGCTGTCACCTATGCAGCACACTCAGATGGGATTTCCACATACACTTTACCATGCGCAGCAGCAGTGTGCTCAGGTTACCCATGCCTTGGAGAACAGAGAGAGGAAGGAAGAGCCATCTGAGAAGAGAGCAGAGAGTGAAAAAGTGCAACATGCTGAAGGCTTTGTTCTCGAAGGAGGAAGAACGCTGGGCCCACAGAGCAAACAGGGATGGCTGGTGAGCGACTGCCTTTTGAGAAGACACCCAGAGATTTACGCTCATTTATTTGTTGCCCTTAGTAGGTCTTCCTTCCCCTGGCACATAGCTGGTTTTTTTTTTCTTCCCATGTGTATATGACTCTCGCTCTAGTTACCACCTGGCTCTGCAGTATCCTCAGCAATGACTCAGTAGTCCACTCCGTGGTACGCGTGGTACGTGGGACTTTCGTGGTATGCTATTTTATCCACAAACACCACTGAGATGCTGACCTCACTGAGACAGGCTTATCTTACATTTACTCAGAAAATCTCCTCCCCCTCTCTCTTACACATACACACATACACACACACACACACACACACACACACACACACACACACACACATTGCTAGGTAGGAGTCACAAACTGGAAAGAGAGAATCTGCAGAGCAGAGTGTGACTCCTCGCTCTCCAAAGCAATGGTCCACACCTTTACTGGGCACATGGCTCTAAAGTATAGGTCCTGGGTACCACCTTCAAGGGCGGGGCTTATGACTCCTTGACACTGCTCATTTTGGAAGCTCCTGAGTGGTTTGCCTGTGTGCTTGCCAAAGTTAAGGATCACCATAATAAAACCAGGCAGCAACACTGTATGTTTTCAGGAATTAACAGTTTATTTGTGGCGCTTGGTGTTTGATGTGGGGGGGGGGCAAGGGCATGTAGAAGCACATGAACGTGCGTCTATAATGAAGTGCCTTGCTTGGCAGTTTTTATATTATATTGTATTGCGTTATATTATATTGCATTGGATTTTTGTATATAAGAGTAATTTGGCAAAGCTGTGCGAGCACGTATAGATATAGAATAAAAGTATTTAAAATGTAATTCAATTCCTACCTCCCTTTAACAGAGCTAGTCTCCCACTCAGTACTCTTCACTCTCCTCCCCTCTTGAGTCTGTCCGATGCATCGTCATCTAAGTGCCTAAGCACTACTAAAATAGCTTTATTCCCTAATTACTTTTTGCCCATAAATCTCCTCACCCTGGCTACAAGTTCCTCTGGAAGTCTGCACTGCATGCTGCCTTGTGTCCTCCATAGCTGTTTCCTCCCTAGAGAGCTATCTTCTTGTTCTTGGGACAATAAAGAAGCCAACAGCCTGTAGAGCTACAGCAGACCCATCCTCACCAAAGCCTGCGACTCTATTTCTTCTATCCAAGTGAGACAGCTTGACACATTAGAAAGTGAAGACAATCAGGTGGCTGACTTGGCTCATCCTGAAATGGACCCAAGGTTAGCAGGAAACTTATTGAGCCTACTGGAAATCCCTGCTCCAAGGCTACATTGAGATGTGCCATGGCCATGTCTCTGTCAGTCACACTATTTGCAACAAACTCTATTATGATGTAACTGTTCACCCTGTGTCGCAGCAGGGCCTAGAGAGCGTGCAGCTAAGCCTAAGCTTCATAACAGCCTGAATAATACGATCAATAAAAATAATCAATACAGCCACCTCCTGGTGCCTCACTTCTTGTTAGCCAAAGAAAATGACAAGGACTCTGCCACAATGCCTGAACCGACTGGAAACACTGTTTGTAGTGCTACAGAGCTGTCAGTCACGCACACACATCTGACCACCTCGGATCGAAGCATTCCACGGGACACCTTGATTCTTGGCGCTTCCTGGCTCCAGCGGTGCTCCCTACAAAGCTGGCATTTGTCTCCACTGCTTTGAAGTCGGCCCCACAGATTTCACCGAAGGAGAGGGCGAAAGCGTGCCTGCTTCCCCTCGAGGCAAATATTGTGTTAAGATAATTGTTAACTTTGGAGGGAACCCCACCGCACAACATGCTTAACTGCCCCAAACCATACAAACCCCTCTAATTACTTGGCCCTCCCACCACCGCACCACAAGCCTTCTGAGAACAAAACAAGTAGTCATGAGACCGGGCTCCGCTTTGTGGAGAAGCCGTGGGTCGCACGAAGAGAAAGTGTGGGAAATTCTGCCTTATTCAAGCCCAGAGAGAACTTGCAAACCCCGGAGTCCTAAGAGCTGAAAGGTGAGACTCTTCCACTGGGGACTGTGGGCAACAGTTTTTACTCTCTTCTCGCACCGTCAAATGAAGAATAGACGAGGCAAAGTCAGATTTTCAGACCGCAGCTCTGTTTCCGCTGTTGTGGGGGCTCTGTGCCATAAGCACCATGCCGATCGGTCGGCACCTTGTGGGGGCTCTGTGCCATAAGCACCGTGCCGATCGGTCGGCACCTTGTGGGGGCTCTGTGCCATAAGCACCGTGCCGCTCGGCACGCGCTCCCCTCATCTATGTGCTGTGTTTACCTGCTTCACCAGCGGGTCATCCTGGACTCACTCTGACCCCAGTGAAAGCACAAGAGGGTACCAAGGACGAAGGACTATGTGATGGAACAACCATGTTAGGAATTGAGAATTCACCCACATTATCAAATTTCCAACCCCAGGAAAGAAATGTACATATAGATGTAATGGTTTATTTCCTATTCAGCCAAAGAGGGAAACGTGTGAGGTCCCATTCTGGACACCTAGAGAGAGACAGACAAACACCCCTGTCTGGGACATGAGGAGGACACAAGCAGAATTGCCTACCGTATCCTGGGTCAATCCTGGTCTCCTCACACCTTGATAAATAACAGGAAAGGATGACACTGTCCATCAAGTGCTGCTCTACACATGGGCTTTAAGTTTGGAGCCAATTGCTTCATCCTCCAGGGCCCAGACTAGATCCCGTTTACTTTGAGATCAGAAAGATCTAGGTCTGAGTATCGCCCAGAAAAACAATTATCTTAATGATCACATAGTCTGAGGATGTTCCTGTTACATGAGAGCCATCAGCGAAGAGCCAGGTCAGAAAGGAGGCCTCCCCTGACCAGCTGGGCAGGCTGCTTCACAGTGTGAGGACATCATCTTTTCCACCTTCCCTCACCATCACTGAGTGGGGTCGATAGATGCTGTGGCCATCACGCGTGGGCTCTGCTATAAACCTCTTCGCTCAGCTGATGCTCAGCTGACTCTAAACACAGCAGAATGCCGCCCCCCTCCCTCCCCACCCAGCACACCAACCTGGAGTTCCCAACACAGCAGCTTTTTATGAGTGGAAAAGCTATTTGCTCCTTGGGAAAGTGATCACTGTAAATAGTTTTAATCTTGAAGGGAGTCATTGTGTCCTCTGTGCCTGAAGTGATTTGCCAAAGCCTGCGTGGGCACAGGCATACACAGCTCACTGGCACAGTGCACCAATGTTCTTGCCCCTTAGGGAAGCCGTTACATCACCAGAGAAGTGCTGCAGTGTTCTCTGGCTTGCACCTCATCACCTTGACGCAGCTGACCCCTAGAGCAAAAGAATAGTAGGTTAGGAGACAGTGGTGTAGCTGTGATGGCCCCAGGCTTATGTCCTCCAAATTGATGTGCAGACTCTCCCGGTCGGAAAATAAATGTGGTCGTTGTTTCTTGTTTAGTAAAGATTCAAGTCCAAAAGCCCAGGAAACTGGTCTATTCTCTCTCTCTCTCTCTCTCTCTCTCTCTCTCTCTCTCTCTCTCTCTCTCTCTCTCTCTCTCTCACACACACACACACATACACACACACACACACACACACACACCCTACTGGGAAAGCTGTGTTATCTTGTTGTCCCTTGCAATTCTGTACTGTGATGACTGGAGGGTTTTGTTCCCAGGGACCACAGCAACAGCTCCATCCCTGGAAAAATGGCACTGCCTCTAGGCCACGATGCCTTTCCACTCCAGTAGTACTAGGCACGAAGTGAGCTCCTCTGCGGGTCAGGGTACCCAGGGCTGATTATTAAAGGGAAACAGTGTTGCTAATATGCACTCGTGGCAGGAAACAATGAATTGGGTATCCTGGAAAATAATCAGGGTATCCTGACTCTCCCATGTCTGATTATGAACCAGTGAAAACCACAGCCATCCAGCTGAGGCAGGACCCTTCATGTCCTGACCTGCAGAGCTGTGAGGTCTGTGCCCAACCCCAGGGTGAGGAGACACAAAAGCCCAGAAGTGTAGGTTCACCTGCCGGGTTCTCACACTCTGGGGAAGAATGGCTGACAAAGGGAAGAAGAGTGTGTTAGAATCGAACACATTCTAATGGTCTGTTTATTATCCTTCTCTATCCTTCTAAACACAGTGATTGTGGGGACAGCCCTAAACCAGGTTACAGTTAACAATGGTTGTCTCTAAGAGAGGAAATCGTGTTTGTGGGTTCACAGAAGGGATGTGTAGTTGGTGCGGTCTCTTGAGCCTCCTAGGATGGAAGGAAAGAAGGAAATATGTATAATCATTCTTGGCTGGCTTGAGAGCAAACAGGCTTGCGTGGACTGCCCAAAAGGTGTGGTGGCTTGAATAAAAAATGTCCCAATAGGCTTGCGCCTTTGAACAATTGATCCCTGGCTGACAGAGCTGCTACGGGCAGTGGGGTGTGGAATCGTTAGGGGATGCCTCCCTGCAAGAGGAAGTTCCTCTTTGGGCATGGGTGTTGAGGAATGTACACACTCACGTACGCGCTCACACATGTGCATGCACACACACACAACCTTTAAAACCCTTTTTAATAAGGGTTTGTGGTCACCTAAATTTGACCTATGATTCGTTCCTTAGTAAGCTAGGACATGTGAGGACAGCAGGGGGAAGGGGTGCTGCAGGACAATTAACCGGGTTATGTTCTCCATGCCACCAATGGGTCCCTTGAATTCCTGATTTGTAGAAAGCGAGTGTTCTTTATGGTGGGGCAAGCGACTGTGGGAGTGATGTAGGAAATTCTCGGCCCCTGCCCTGTTGTCTTTGTCTCCTGCTCCAGCTCCGGCGGCCCTGTGATCTCCTCACCATGACTGGCAGTGCTGTGTTGCATCCCGTAAGTATACTGAGAGGTGAGACGGGGAAAAGCTTGAAACGTTTGAAAAGGAAAGGAGGCACACAGTGTACTCAGGCACGGCTGGCTTTGTCTCAGTGTGGCGAAACTGAGGTATATGTGCTTTGTGTGTGTCCATAGCTCTGTGGAGCTGAGTGTTGAACAGAAGTCACAGAGTACACAGTACTAGAGTGACTGACAAGGCCCTCCCATGAGGAGGGATCCCGAGCTAGGACAGCCCTGATCCACTTCTGTCTCTCTGCCTGCGGAGGGAAAACCACCAACCAAACACAGCTGCAGCAGAAACAGCCTGCAGCAGCCCTCGTGGGTGCACCGTGTGGCCCTTAACAGCAGCTGGCACGGGACCTATGATGTCTCTGCCACACCAGTCTTGACGGCACGTTTCTACTGAGAACATGCTAAGTCTCAGCATGTCTGAATCAAAACAAAAACAAAACAACACAGCTTTCCTCCTCCGTGTTGATGCCTCCTGCTGTCATTTAGTAGCGGGCCAGAGCGTGAGCAAGGCTGTCCGTGAACTCTGCTCCTTTCACTTCACAAATGGAGTAGAAGCTTGAAAAGGGCCTTGAGAGAAGTTGAGAGAAGTCGGATGTTTTTTGGTTTGAGGTCACAGTTAGCTCATCCTAGAGTAGCTAGCGTGGCGCAGAAGCAGCCCCAGCTGGGGTAGTGAGTGCAGGAGGCTGCTAGTTCACACTCAAGTGTGACAGGAAGCTGAAAGATGGAATGAAGTGGGACTAGGCTCTAAAACTCTAAGTCCACATCCTAGTGACTTGCTTCCTCCCCCAAGGCCTGCAGGTACAGAAGCTCCCCAAAAGAGCGCCACAGATGGGCACCTACTGCTCAAACATTTGAAAGGCACATGGCACATCCAAAGCAAGGCTCCCTCACTCAGCCCAGCCATTCTGTGTAAATCTCCTCTCCTAAAAGGAGACTGAAGCAAGGCTTTACTGTCCACTTTGGTTTCAAGCTAAAGATCATTTCTCACTTCTCTGAACTCCAGCTCTATCATTTTACTCTGAATATTTTAGTCCAGATACATTTTTCCAAATTTGATGAGCAAGACCTCATAGGCTTAATAAGGTCAGTGGCTAACTTGCCTGAACTTTGTGGATCAGTCAAGCCGTGGCTGGCTGTTGACTAGACACCTTCCCCTCCCCCCAAGCAGCCACGTAAAGTGTGTTGTGGCCCTCCTACCTTCTTTTCCAGAATCTGGTATCTTAAACAAGTAAAACACGGATGTGGTATCTGCTGCCCTTGGGCGATACCTCAGTGTGTGACTGGAGCTGGCAGAAGAGACTGGTGACTACTCATCCACCTTGTAACAGTTTCTCTCAATGTCGCTTTGCCTCATAAAATCATCTAGAGGAAGAAAGACACGAACCCTGCACACTAAGCTGTGTGGCTCCCTCTAGGATACTGCTGAATGCACCCATCCCTGTCACCTGACACAGAGTGGCGACTCTACAGACAAACACTGTGTTAGCTACTTTTCTGTTGCTGTGATAAAACACCATGACTAAATACAACTTAAGGAAGAAAACCTTTATTTTGGTTTACATCCAAAAGAGGCTAGCAGTGTTATGTTGGGAGAGGCATGGACCGCACACAGCAGCTACTGGGGGGAGGGGAGAACCTCTGACCTCCGTGGGCAGCAGAGAGACAAGGAGCCAATTCAGTCCAGCACAACTTAGTAGGCAGTTGCACTGGTTTGATGAGGAATGGCCTCCACAGACTCCTGTGTGTGAACACTTGGCCTATAGGGAGTGCTGGGGGGGAGGGGTGGCCTTGTTGGAGTGGGCTTCTCTGTTGGAGGAAGTGTGCTACTGTGGCAGCAGGTTTCAAGGTCTCCCATGCTTGAGCTATACCCAGTGTGGTTTACAGTCTCCATCTGCATCCTTTGGATCAAGATGTAGAACTCTCAGCTCCTCCTCCAGCACCATGTCGGCCTGCACACCACCACGGTGATAACGGACTGAACCTCTGAAACTGTAAACCAGCCCCAGTTAAATGTTTTCCTTTATAAGTGTTGCTGTGGTCATGCTGACTCGTCACAGCCACAGAACTCTGACCAGGACACAGGTGTCGTAGGGAGTCTGACCCTGAGTAGCTCATTTAGGCATACTTAAAGCACAATGAAATTTGGTGAAAAGTTCCCTGGAGATAACTCAGTACCCTTGCACAAAAAAACACAAAGTAAGCTAAATAAAGATCAGACGTAATTACATTGAAAGTCTCTGCAAAGTGCGTATGACACACTCCAAAAAGATGTGTTCTGTGGATTGACTACACGTGGCGCTTTCTGTAAACAAGGGTTCTACAGATTGGCTGAGGAAAACAAGCTTATGATAAAGGTTTGGTGGAGGATCCAACGTGCCCTCTGGCCATACAAACAGCACAAGGTCAGCAGGTCATTAGCTATGTCCGCTCCCTGCCTTCTGGGTAGATAACAGCCTGTGTGCCCCTTCTTTTGAAAGAACACTACGAGTTGAACATTCCAGGTTTCCCTAGTATTGGCATGCTGAGGCAAGTCCACAGATACAGATGGCCAAACGAAAGAAGAGATAGCAGGGCTATTACAAGTGCACCAGGGCCGCAGAGGACCAGAACTAAGAACACAGGGCTATTCATCTTAATTCATCTGTTTCATGGTGTCCCCAGCACCCCTGGCAGGAATATCCCAGGTCCTCTGTGTGGGTGTCCTTCCCCACTGTGTCTCTAACCATGGATTCCTTGGTGTGCTCCCATAGGAGCAGCTCTGGGGGGGGGGGGGGAGGAAAAGGAACAGGCATAGAGCCTCACACCCGTGTGTCTTAAACCCTGGTCCGTGAACAGCAACACCGGTGCCACTTGGGAACCATGAGAATTATAGATGTCAACCCCAAACTCTGGCGGAGCCGCAGGCGAGGTTTACCATCTTCAAGAATCAGAGCTCTGTAGCACACTACTGTAGCATCAACAGACACATGGAAAGCCACCTAGCAGGGGCCCCAAACGCCACCAGCATAGCTAGGATGGACCCTGAGCTTGTTCCTTTTCAGCGCTGTGACAGATCAGCTAAGCAATGAAGGATCTCTCGTGGCTCACAGTTTAAAGATACTGTCCATGCTGGACGAGAAGGCAAAGCCAGTGACAGACTGTGAGGCTGGGTCGGGTTGTTTAGCCAGATGGAATTCAGCTTGCTTCCTCCCTTTTATCCACCCTGGAGCGTGGCATTAGGCCACCCAACTGAAGGTACAGCTAATTAGAGATTCAGTCAAGTTTACAGTCAGTATCAACCATCACTGGCCTCCACCTCATGCGGAACTTTCTTTCCAGGTGACTCAGCGTACCACACAAGCTCAAAGACACTGTGACCCTGCTCGCTGGCAAGCTCACATGCACATGGGTGTCGGATTTGCCCATCTTCCTCTCCCCACACGGGCAGTCGTCTGGTTGGCACAAAAGGACGGCCTGTGCCGGGCTATCATGTAAACCCAATTAACCAATGCATAGCTCCGAGATGCATCATCTGTTTTTGACCTGGATGAGTAACACACACACACACAGGCCTCTTCATGCTCGCCTCAACTCTGGATGAGTCACACACACACACACAGGCCTCTTCACGGTCGCCTCAACTGTGAATTAGCAGTTGCGGTAGCTTTGCCTCCCTCGGGAACCATGTTTGTTTAAATACATATCAAATTGTTCAGTCTTTGAGATGAAAGGTCTTTGACATCATAATGATGTCAGCAGCAGACAAGAGGCCATCCTTTTGACATTAAACTCTACCAGGTCTTTTTTTATATTTATTTCTTTTAAATCAATAACCATCGCCTAAGTAACTGCAGAAAACATGGCCAGTTTGAAAAAAAAAAAAATAGCCACCTTGTTCCTTGTGTGAACGCTTCAGTCATGAGTACCATGTGCTTAGTTTTCTGTAGCAGTTGGTTTTTTTTTTTTTTTTTTGGATTATAATACAATTACATCATCCCCTTCCCTTTTCTCAAACCATGCCCCACATCTGCATGCTTTCTCTCATATTCGCAACCTCTTTTTCTTTTCTTTCTTTCTTTCTTTCTTTTTTTTTCTTTTCTTTTCTTTTTTTTTTGTTTGTTTGTTTTTTGTTTTGTTTTTCAAGACAGGGTTTCTCTGTGTAGCCTTGGCTTTCCTGGACCTACTTGTAGAACAGGTTGGCCTTGAACTCACAGGGATGCACCTGCCTCTGCCTCCCAAGTGCTGGGCACCATGCCTGGCGCGACCTCTTTTCCTTTAGCAGTTGCTGCCTGTGCGTGAACGTACGTGTATGCATTAATAAGCTCAGAAGAACAGCTGTCCGTTCTGTACAAGGTTACTATAAGTTTTTCCTCCCAGAAGTGGTTGTTTGGTTTTGAACAACCAACTGGCACGCTCTTCTCTGGGGACAACTGTTCCTCCTGCCCTCGGCAGGCCTCAGTTGCCTGCAGTCCTTTGTGTAGGGTTGAGGCCTACTAAGCTTTCCCGCATCCGTGTTAACATACCTGCTGGCGTTGTCCCTGTCCAGGCCATATTTAAACAGCCATGTTAGTGAGTTTTTATGGGTGTAGCTTCTGATATTTCTAGGAGACACGATCTCATGGCAAGCATCCTGATCCTCTGCCCCTCACAATCTTTTCACACCCATCTCTTGGAGCTTTCTGAGGTTTAGGTGCAGGGGCTGCATTGCAGATGCATCCACTGGGGCTGGGCTTCACAGCTCCGCATTCCAGTTGGCTGTGGTTTTCTGTAATGGTCTCCGTCTATTGTAAAGAGGAATTTTCCTAATGGCAGGTGAGGACTACACTTACATTACAGCTGGTTTAGTAATGTAGCTATAGGCTCTGCTCTGAGATGTATGACCTCAGTCACCCTGGGTACTTGTCTAAGTTGCTAGTGCTGGACATCATCATTTACCCCCTCCCCCCCCCCCCCCCGTGTGTGTGTGTGTGTGTGTGTACTCATCCATTCAGGTGGTGTGTAGGCCAGAGGCTTTTGTTGGGTGGCTTTCATCGGCTCCCCACCTTATATATAGAGATGGAATGTTCCATTGAACTTGTAGCTCATCCTGTCTGCTAGGTTAGCTTGTCAATAAGCCACTGGGAATCTCTCCTCTCTGTCCCCAGTGCTGGGATTCTAGGCATCTGTTGCTGGTGTGTGTGTGTGTGTGTGTGTGTGTGTGTGTGTGTGTGTGTGTGACGTGAGGATCGACACTGAGGTGGCCCTGCTCACACAGTGAGCACTGTATGTGTTTGTCCCCAGCCTCACTGTCACTTGTTTTTCACATCAGTTGTGGTAATGAGAGGGTCGTCTACCATCATCTCACTGAGGACCAGGGGACTCACAGTTTTCTGCTACCCCCCACCCCCACGAGCACATCTAGGATGGGCCCTGAGCTAGTTGCTTGACCTCTTTGCCAAGTGTGCATCAGACCACATCCTGAAGATGGCCCAGGTAGGAAATGAAGATGGTGTTTCCAAGTGCTGTGCCTAGTTTCCCGTCTGCCACTAGAGTCGATTTCATAAATCTTGCTTTTTTGGACATTGTCAGTCTAGGTTAGCAGCTACACAGTTCATGGGATTGACTCAACCCCCTAAAACGGCAAAGCAGAATGTGAGCTAAGACGTCTGATGACGAGTGTGATCAATATTTACACACTCCTGTGGTCGCTAACGGCATGTTTTCTCATCTCTCTTTCCCAAGTGGCGGAAACCTCACTCTGATGGGAGACCAAGTGCTGAGCATGCACTAAGGATGCTCTGTGCTGGCCACAGTCCTCGAAACCTGATACTTTGTCTATTGTTGGGTGCTTGGTAATCATCAGTGCCTCACAAAATGAGCCAGATGTTACTATAGCAACACTAACTAAACTGAAGTAGTGAAGGAGGCTGTGGACCAGGAAATGCTGACATTTCAGCCGCCACCTTTCAGAGTCGGGAAAGTGACTCTGAGCAGCAGAAAACACAGCCTTTAGCTTCTCGGAAAGTTCTGGAGCTGTCCGGGGCCGTGCTTTCAGGTTTACAGAGTGCTGTAGACTGACTTCCCGGAGGTCCTAGTACTCAACTTCCCTAACAGTTAGAAACCAAGCATGAACTTCAGCACTCCCAGCCTTGTCAAAGCACAGCCCAGGGGAAGGCCCATCCCATCTGGAGGACACTCCACTCGATGCAGGATGACCATTGCACTCACTCTGGGAGAATGCCAGTGCTTGGCCCCCACCTCCTTTTTATTCTGTCGAGGACCCAAGCCAGTGGGATAGGTTCAGCGTGGCCTTGAGGCTGTAGAGAGAACCCTTGTCTTGTCATCTTCTGACCTTGCTCTTTTAAAGGGGCTAGGGTCTTTCTCCACTGGAGGCCATGCCTGGCCCCACCCTGAACCCGCTGAGGCCCAGACACCAGAGGTGCAGAAGAATCAGCCTTCTGAGCTTGTGGGGAAAGCTTGAGTCCATCCTCCTGTTTGGTCTCCAGGGCACCAGAAAGCCATGGGTAAATGTTCCTGAGAACCTACAAGGTCAAAGCAGAAGGGGAGGGTGTGTGGGATGAACAGAGCCTCCCTGCCTCTCCAGGCTGTAACTTAAGGGGTCTGGGACTCCAGACTGAAATCTAACCTTTCAGGCCACTGTCTTGTGTGTTTTAAGGAAGGCAGACACAATCTATCTTATTTAACTATGTGTTGGCCAGGTTGTGACATCAGCATATCCATACAGATGGTAGAAAGCCTCTGTCTGCGGCACTGAAGTTGGTCTTCTGTGTATCAGGAGCAGATTTGGAACATACTATATTGTAGGCTCAATTTTCTTTACAAATATATTTTATTACGAACTTATTAACTGAGAGTACCTCGCTTACAACTCGGCTAACCTAAACAATAGGAAAATAAGATTAAAGAAGACAACAACGAAAGCGTAAGGATATCAGTTCCAAGGAATGATTCTCCTGGCGTAATCAGCAGGATTTCTTCTGCTGGAACCTAGAGTAACCAGAACCTGGAACCTCAGCAGGAGCCAGAGCCCTGAAGCCTTCCCTCAAGCAGTTCTCTCTAGGAGCGTCTTGAAGTAGAGCGATGAACAGCCAAAACTACCCCAAGTCTCCAAAGGCCCTGCCTCTTGTTTTTGGCTCACGTTTATACCTCCTCTCAGCATTTGTTCAAGGATGTTTTTCAGCTGGTTAAGAACCAATCTCCCCCACATGGTGGTTCGACTTCTAAGGGCATAAACATCACCTGCTCTCCCATAAGTCTTTTTCTCATTCCCTACTTTTGATCTAAACAAAAACATGTTTATCTCTCCTTCACTATCTATGATAGATATGTACCATGCAATACTGTTTACACAGCAACACCAAGAGGTGGTCCTATACAACAACCACCAGATTCATTTATTTCTATCCTTTTTTGAATGGGTTTTTACTGTGGTGACGTCTTAAGGTTACTATTGCTTGATAAAACACGAGAGCTAAAAGCAACTTGGGAAGGAAAGGGTTTACTTCACTCGCACTTCCATACAACAGTTCATCACTGGAAGAAGTCAGGGCAGGAAACTCAAACAAGGTAGGAATTGGAAGACAGGAGCTGATGCAGAGGCCATGGAGGGGTGCTGCTGACTAGCTTGCTCCCCATGGCTTGCTCAGCCTGCTTCCCTATAGAACTTAGGACCACCAGCCCAGGGAGGGCACCAGGCTGGGCCCTCCCCATCAATCGTTTAGTAAGAAAATGCCCTATAGGCTTGCCTGCAGCCCGACCTTATGGAGGCTTTTTCTCAACTGAGGCTCCCTCCTTTCAGATCGCGCTAGCCTGTGTCAAGTTGACAAAAAACTATCCAGCGCCGGTAATTAAACAGGAAATGTTCAAACAGATGTTTAACGCGTACAACTATAAGAAAACTATGAAAGAAGTCAGAAGGAAAAAAATCCCTAAAATTTGTTCTTATAGAAAATGTGTTTTAAAAAAAGAAAAAGCAGGCTGAGAGTGGAGCGTGCCCATGGTTCTAGCACCTGAGAGGGGTCCGGGTTAGAGGTCACTTTTGGCTGTGAGTTCATCCTGGAGTGCATGAGATGAGGAGGGAGGGAGGGAGAGAGGGAGAGAGAGACAGAGAGAGAGAAAGAGGGAGGGAGAGAGAGAGAGGCAGAGAGACACACACACACACACACACAGAGAGAGAGAGAGAGAGAGAGAGAGAGAGAGAGAGAGAGAGAGAGAGAGAGAGAAATTTGAGGCGAAAGCACAGAACTGGTAGGCACGGTTTAACAGAAATCTGAGGCAGTTCACTTGCGTATGAATTCATCTGGCAGAGATGAATGAAGCTGCACCGGGGATGATTTCCCAGGCAGGGAGAGCAGGTGGTTGCCTAGGGCAGCAAGCGCCTGACTATCACAGGAGGGTCTGTAAGCTGCGAGGGGCAGTGTGGGTCCCCCATCTTGCCTGAGGCAACAGACTGCCAGCAGCACCTCTGGGTGGTAGGAGGCAGAGGAACTCCCGAGCATATTTGCATTGCTAATGAAGCTGCTCAGGGACGGAGGGGAAGCCCATGTTTACTGTTTTTCTGTGCATCTTCTGGGTCCTGAACATTTTGCCTCCATACCAAGCACAGACCCCTGAAACATCTCATGGCCGGGAAGAGATGCCCCCCAAAAGCCCAACTTTGAAACACTTGACATGAAGGTCACATCTGAGGTGTGCCATGCATGGCTGACCAGAAAGACAGCTAGACTCATGCCATCTTCCTTCTTCACTGCCACTCTCTAGAGAATGTGTGTGTGTGTGTGTGTGTGTGTGTGTGTGTGTGTGTGTGTGTGTGTATTACCACAGTCTGATTATATAAATATAGATATCAGTCTGATTTTATATATTTATATGTGTGTGTATATATATATGTATATACCATCACAATCTGATTTTATTCTATATATATGCATGATGCATTGGGCTAAAGCTGGTCCTAATCTTCACACAGCCCCCTGCTCAGGTTACCACAGAGTCCAGGTTATCTCTCCTGAGGAAGCCCTGTGGGAAGAGGGTCATGTCTGAGCATAGATGAGGTATTTTGCAGTGCGTCTTTAGTTCATAATGGGAACACCTGGTCTGTTTCCAGCAAGGCAGAGTTCAGGAGACACGGGCTTGGGGCTGTGTGAGAGGCAGCGTGCCCCAGGCTAGGTACAGATGCCGGGAGACAGCTGATCCTGTGCTGCTGCCCGTGTGTTAAATTATCACTCTCAGCCTCCACTTCACAGAATCTCCAGGAGACAGCATGGATCAGTCCTTAGACCTGGCCTCGGCGAAAACCCAGCTATCTCAGGAACTGCCAAGGGAGACAGTCAAGATGGAGTCTATGGGGTCCACTAATGGCCACGGCTGGTGTCTCTGCTGAGGACTACACAGGCTCTTATCCTGAGAGGAGGCTCAATGGCCAGGTCTGCAGTTCCCCTAATGTTGAAGTCACTGTAGCCACAAGAGAATGGTTTTTAGGGACAAGAGGAGAGGAGCCGAGAGAACAACTCAGTCAGGGCAGTTTCTAAACACTTCCATAGTGTTAATCTTACGTGTCCACTGGACGGGGGATTTCCAATCACCTAGAAGACACATCTCTGGGTGTGTCTGTGAGGGTGTTAGGAGGGAGAGTCCACCCTGAATGGTGGCACCATAAGCCGTCGCTGTGGGCTGAGCAGGAGGCAGGAAAGGAGCACGGACCAGAGCTCCAGCTCCCATCTCTCGGCCGCCCCCTGCCTCATGCCCTTGTTCCCAGGATGGATGGAACTCTCCAACTCTGAGTTACAGCAAACCCTTCCTTTGCTCAGTTGTTTTCTCCGGCTGCCTCACCCACAACTAGAAAAACAACCAACACAGTGCCCTGCTGTGTGAGCATGGCATTTGGAGACTGTAGTGTAAGTTGTTTTCAAGCAGCCCCAGCCCTGACTCAGCGGATTTCTTCTCTCTTTTTAAAGTTATTTTAATGCTGCTGGCTTTTTTTCTGATTCGTAATTCTTTTCCCTTTTTCTTATTTTTTTTTCTTTTGTAAGTTTTTCCCAATTAACAAAATGTACCATACAGGTAGAGCCCGAGGGGCCTGTTTTTATGTCAGTCTGTCCACATAATTCACTCTTATTACCATTAATGGGAACCTCATATGCATATGAATGGGAGAGAGGCCCCTGCAGTCCTCGGAATGAATACGCTTCATTAATGCAGTATTATGGCTGATTTGTCCTGAGAAAATGCATCTAAGCCTAAAGGTTTTGAATAAATCTGGCAGCAGCCAGCAGAGATAAACAGCTCAAAGGGATTGAAAGAGGAGTGTGGCCCGGACTCCGGACTGCACGGGGGCCCCCGTCCTGGGCCAAGGCTCTGAGAGATGTGGGGGTTATTTAAGGAAGTTGCCCAGTGTCTACCTGAAGACCAAGGGGCCAGGGGCAAGAGCTGGAGGCCAGACACGGACGCTCATCACAAAGCTTCATTTTGCAAACACAGAAAGTGGCAAAGGTGGCAAGGGGGAAGGGATGGCGGCTTCTGCGGCCTCACTCGATAAATGTTATACCGTGGTGTAATAGCGATAGTTATTAATCCAGCATCGGCTCGCTACGTCACATGTTGCCTGTCATTCAGGTTTCCTTAACTTTACCATCTCTTCTAGCTTTGGCTTCCACCATATGTTTTCGCATCCTGTCCCCCTAGGGTGCTGCTGGCCAGGGCAGTCTCTCGGACAGTCATCTTCATGGACAGCTGACATCTTGGAGGACTGCTGGGCTGGCATTTTGTAGACTGGAATTCATCTAATGGTAATTCTCATGGTTAGAGCAGAGTTGTGGGCTTGCAGGAAGGAAGTCACAGAGACATGGCCCTGTTTCCACTGGATTGTAACAGGGACAGCTTGTGACTGACAGCTAGTGATCCGGATAGCTAGTGGGCACCGGGTACCACTGGGCAATTTCACTCGGGCGTCCACTTCTTCCTAGAAGGAAGCTGCCACTCACAGGCATGCTCCTCTTCCTGGAGACTGACACACGTACCTAAATCATTGGGAATGCTTCTCCACGTGACTCATCTGTCTACTTCCCCTTGTATACTTACTCAATAATTTATTTGTGTCAATATGGATCCGTGTGACTATGTATTTTATATTTGGATTAAAACCAACGAATGCCTCACACATTCTGTTTTTCAAATTATTTTTGCCAGCCTGCAAATTTATTAATAAAAATATGTCTAGGATTGAATCATTGACTAAAGACCATGTATACCTTACATTTTGATAAATGACTATACTTATCCTTCTACAAAATTATTTCCATTTTCATTTCCCCCAGCAAAATGCTAGAGCATCTGCTTCTCGGAATCTTTGAAAACTCCATGTTCTACAATCTGTTGAACATCACTAAAAATCAGAATTATGGTCCTAATGTGTTTATTATTTGTTAAATAGATTTAATTAATGAAGTTAATTTAATTCTAATGTCTACAGAAGTGGTTTAGATACCTACTTGATTTCCACAGATTGAATTCTACCATGACTTTCTGGTTTCTGGTTGCTTCTATTTTGTTTATGAGGGTTTTGGCTTTACAGTATTTAAAATATGTAATTATATTGTTCCTCAAACTTAATGTCTTTAAGCTGCCACCTTGGATGGTTCTGGTTACGGAGGTCATGGGACCTTACTACAAGGAGCTTTGTTGGGGGAAGAAGGTCAGCGGGATGCACTGTGAGCATGTGGAGCCTCGCCCACTTTGAGTGTTTTCTTCCTGCTTCCTGTGTGTGGTTGAGATGTGAGCGCTCAGTTTTCTGCTCCTGTATCTCCCTTGACATTAGGAACACTCCTTCTGGAACCCTAAGCTCAAACAAACTCTTCCTTCCGGGTGACTCATTCTTGGCCACAGTGTTTTATTAGGACTCTAGCTCGGCACACAGAAGATAACCTACACATCCATGTGTCCATCTGCACTCTCCCCAACAGCACATAAGTGAAACCTGCTGAGGCTCCCCAAATCAAGACAGCCATAAAGACAACATGCTACCCAAACACAGTGGGGTTTTTCCAGCCATAAAAAAATAATGAAATTAATGCCATTTTCAGAGTAGAATTTATTATGTCAAATGAGATAAATCAAACCCATAATCACAAACAGCACTTGTTCTCTTTCATATGAATCTGCATTTTTCAAAAAAGTGTATGTGTTGGTGTGTGTCTTCATGCATTTGTTAATAGACTGTTGATACTTATGCTCAGACATATTAAGTACCTTCCTTTCAGTAGATGAAAGCAGAAACCAGTTTGTTTGTATTTATCAGGACACACTAGACATTAGTTAGGATGCAGCAGGCAGAACCATTTCTTGTGCTATCATGGAAGTTTAGTCTGCAGGTTAAAGTTTTAACTGTCACTAGAGTTGCACAGCCGTTGCCACAGTCAGTTTCAGAAAACAGCAATCACCCTTTGCAGAACTAAGTACTTCCCAGCAGTAATCCCAGCCATGCTGGCTGCTCCTCCATCCCTAACTATGACAAGTCAGCTTCCCACTTCTGTAGACCCATAGATCTATGGAAAATGAGATCCTCTGATACTGGTCCTCCTGCCTCACATGGGACAGATGTATCAAAACTCTGGGGCCTCCTTGCTGGGCTCCCTGGAAACAGTGCTCCTGAAGGGGACATGTCCTCACTGTAAAGCCATGGTAAAACACCGAGTTTGTTACTGCAGAACCATACGCTTTGGCTGTTTTAGGCCGCTCAGCTCTGAGCCACTCTCTAGGCAGCAGCCAGCAACGATGAGAGCCGCTTTCCATTGTGCCTGCAGCCGGGAGAAGCATGAGCAAGCTAAGCCTTTCTCTTTACCTCCCTCAAGGGAAATTTTTTGATGTGCATGCTATGGCGGGAACCATAACACCTTCTTTCAAAGATGACGACACTCCGATTGCCAACGAGTGGGAAACGCTCCCTTGAAATGGCCTAGGGGACTTAGTCCATCCAGTCTCCATCCAGGCTCACAGAGAAACAACTATCCTGGAGCTTTGTCAGGAGGAGCCTGGGGTATCAGGCAGAGAAGGGACTGGCCGTGGACAGGGATCAGAGCAACTGGAAGACTCCATGAGGCTGGCTCTGAAGATGGAGAAGTGAGATGTTCCAAGCAGAAGGGTGGATAGTCTGAGAGGCTAGAAAGGAGCCATGATTCTCCTCAAAACTTCCAGGAAGATCACAGCCCAGCAGATACCTGGGTTCCAGTCTAAGACTAACTGGACCGTGACCTCCAGAACCGTGAGTGAGCCCCTAAGTACTTCTTAACTTTGTGTGCTTTTCTACAGCAACAAGAGGAACCCAAGGCACCTTCTAACCTTGGGGTTCCCTGACCTTCTCTCTCATGTGGATTTTCGCATCTTAGGATGCGAAGCTTCCTCTGGAATGGGAAATGTCAGATCCTGGCTTGTGGAATACAACAAGGTTTAAAAACGTTTGCTCTGTCCCTGTCTTGGAACTTCACACAGGCAAACTGTTCGATGTTCTGACCCCATTGGTGAGAGGTGGCTTAGTCTACGTCTGCTTCACTTTCTGTGTGTCTCCTGCTGGGGATGGGCACTGCCGAATCACAGCCACCCTTCTGGGGAGCTCTGTCTCTAATTGGCTGTCGACTCTGGTGTGTTTAGATATTTTTTTTTTCACTTTCCCTGCAGTGCTTCCATCTGCTGCTCAGCACACTGCTCATGAGCTACCACTGTGTGACTGTTCATGATGGTTGGCTGATTTCTAACAAGGGGAGGTGGAGTGAGTCACAACTTTCCCTCTTTGGCCAGAGAACTTCTAAAACACATACTTTCTCCAGGGAACTGACTTATCAGCTCTTTCGCTCCACCTGAAGAGCCACCCCATCCCTGTGTGCCCTGACAATCTCCAGCCCTTCACAGTTTCGAGTAGACGGGCTTTCAAATTGTCATGAACGCGCTATTTCAAAAACATTGACAAACACACTTGAGTCTTTCCACAGCATCCGAAGTCATTAAGCAACAATAAACCCACAAGGTGTGAAGGTCCCAATGGCGATTTGCCTGTTAATCCCTCTGCTCTTATTAAGCCCAGCCGAAGGGAACACAGTTTACTTTGTTCCCATCTTACTTACTAATATTGATCTCAGATCACACGCCATGCAGTAAGTACATCTTTCTCACTATTTGCAGGTTACAGGTGACTGCTAAGGGCTAAAGGCTCAGAGTTTCAGAGACTCCTAAGAAGCTTCAGCTAGGAAACCAGAAAGTAGGCAAGGGCCTCCCCACATTGATAACATAGTGAACCCCAACTGAGTTGCAGGAGCCGGAACGCCCCAGCTGTGGGTGTCGCAGGTCTGAGAGCAGGGGCATTGAGTCGAGTCCAGCTGCAGAGACAAAAAGGCCAAGGCCAGATGGAGAAATGGAAAGACAGATAAATGACAGGTCCAGATGGACAGGAGGACAGGTGGACCGCACTTGAGGAGAACAGTTCTGTCTCAACAAGCAGGAAGGGAGCCAGGCTGAAGCCTGGGGACACTGGACTTCCCTGCCTCTTGGTCCCTGAAGTACACATCAGGGGTCAGCAGCTTCTAGAAGATTCTTCAGCCTTGACTCTCCCAGGTGGAATTACTCACCGTCATCTTATGGCTCAAGGTTGCCTCTGACCCATGGGAAAAGTGAACTCTGTCATCTTTCCTAGATCCTAGAATTATGGGGGTGCACATTCATGGCTCCCGCACTGACCGACGTGGCTCTTGAGAAACACTCTACATGCCTCCCCATCTCTTCCCTTCATTTTTTGTTTCTTGAAAAGTGAGGTTACATATTTCTGTTTTGATTTTGAGTTTGGGGGTTACTTCTAGACAGGATAGAAGAAGGGAAATTTCAACTCATGCACTCCATTCTAAAGCAGAACTGCTCATCAGCTGGGCCTCCGTAGGGCTTCTGGCATGTTCCACAGCACGTCCTTAAAAAGAAGTTTCCACGGTTCCCTTACCAGTTCTCACCGGTGCATCTGCACATTTCCCCTCCGGGTAGATCACTCACTAATTGGAGAAGGGTGTTTTCTGTGGCCTCACGTAAGGCCAACCTCTAACTGGGTTTAATCTCATCAGAACCTTCCGGCCTGCCACTAACAACTTCCTTCCCGGTTCCTAGCTGTGCATTTAACCGTTGCTTTTGAAAACTGTTTATCCGTTGCCTCATAGTTCATCCGGTCTTGCTGTTGGTCAGTCCTGGCTTGTCTGTGTCTTAGAGCACATGCAAGTGTGCAGTTCCTTGTCCAGGTTAGCCTGGCTGCATCTGTCCAGATTTTCCTCCTGGCTGCCCGTCAGCTCGAGGTTGTCCGCAGGCTGACTCAGGATTGGTGGCCTATAGAGAACCATGCTGGGGTCTTGCTAGGCTCAAGTGAGTGCGTGTGTGTGTGTGTGTGTGTGTGTGTGTGTAACAACTCCTTTGAGCAAAAAGTGCTTCTGTGTATCTGTTAGACGTTCCGTGCCCACTGCCTTACCCTCCCACTCTGTAATTGTCCAGACAGCTGGAATTGTGTAGAGTTAATATCCTCACGTTGCCTCTGTCTGCCATGAGCTTCATGGGCACTGAGTCAGGAGCCTGGCCTTCCCACATGCCACATTCCAAGCTGGTAGCAGAGATGGACCAAGATACTCATGGACACAGTTTGCGGGGCCCACATCTATCTGCATAAAGTGGACAGTTATCTCAGTGTTTAGCAGAAAGCAGCGCAGACGTATTTGCTTTCAAAACAATAGGGATACTGGGCATAAACGTGATGCCTAAAGGTTGCACAGTGTTTGTCTTGAACTTCTAGATTTCACAGACAGATGGACACTGTTGTGAAGAGGCAGCATGGATGGAGAGAGGTTCAGCTTCTGTCTGTCTCTCTCCTCCCTGGGATCAGCCTTCTAATGTGGGTTATAGTAACAAAGGGCACACTGCTACGTCTTGGAATCAGTGTCAGGGCTATACTACTGTTTGAACAACCCCGTTTGAGTTTCCCATGAGCCTGTGTCTGACAAAGCTGAGCCTCACTGATTTGCAAGGTTTGTCTTATCAGAGCCATGGCCAATTGCTCTCCTGCTTTCACCTGCTTTTGTCTCCTATTTCTCTTACAACGCATGTGCTCTCTCTCCTTAGTAAGTTTACCAAACACTGCCCCATATTTCATTCACATCTCTTCCAACAAGTCCCCCCACTCCACCCCCACCCCCATTGCCCCCCCGCACCCCCCACCCTCCGCACTGCTCAATGGCCCTGCAGGCGAGGCTGGCTCCCTTCCTGGAGTTCTTTAATGCTAACAGTGCATTGTCCTCCTCTGCTTCGTCATTATGGAGAGCTCCCCATATTCCTGACGCCCACAGATCTGTGGTCACCTATGTAGCTACAACCTCTATTGACCCCCACTGAGCTTGGGATATCGCACAGCATGTACAAAGCCGGACTGTTTCTATAAACCGATTGAAGACTGTTATCACTTTGGTTGTGTAAATAGTTCGCAGTCACTGACAAGAACTGGATAGGGTGAAACTGTCAGGTAAGCACAAATAGAATGGTCTCTGCGGTCTGCTGTAGGAATGCTGAAACCTACCCTAGGCTAAAGCGGAAACAGAGGTTCAGAAAATGTGCTTTCCCCAACTTAGTGACATCATGAATTAAAAAACGAATATATTCCCAGATGGTTGCCTAATTAAAGGGACCACAGAGAAAGCTTCATTTGTGCTGTTCTTAAGTTTCTGCAAGCAAAATAGAAATGTAGAGTGAAAACTCCTTCTACATTGGGTCAGATCTCAATTGACTTCTATCAACAGAATCTGTTGGCCAGGTGTTTCTAAAGAGCTCAAGCCATTTTGACCAGCAAAGTGCATCTCTGATATAAGTCAGATGATCAAAAAAAAAATCATAGTTTCAATGACAAATCATCCAACGTTTAGAATAAAGCGAGGCTTCAAGCTGCTAAGACACAGCGCCCTAGCAGAGCCGTAAGCGTGGCTAACAAGAAGAGCACCTGCCGCTGGGGTTTGTTGGGTTCCGTTTCATCTGTCATTGTTTTTCAGATCCTCAAATGGGAGTTGTGGAAAAGTGTTTCCCGTAGCCTGACACGTCCAGTACGAAAGCTGGGGCTACATCTGTCTTTCCGGTTCTTGAACTGTGAGTAGAAGACTGAAAGAGCAAGACACAAAACGGCGGGGGGGGGGGGCAGGGGGGGTGAGTAAAAACAGGCCATTTACAATATTTATGCTAATTATGTGACTTAATGTTTCAAAGCATCTGCTTTAATAGAAAATACTATTAGTATTGCTTTTGTATGTTCCTTCTGCCTCTTTTGAGCACATCTACCAGAGCACTGACACTCCGTAGGCTGCTCTCCTTCTGTTTCTAACATAGAGTGCTGTTCTACACGGAAACTTCCGGGAAAGCTTTAGGAAGCCTTATGGCATTCACAGATAACGTGGTTTATTTCCTGAAAGGTACTAGCCTAGGATTTCACTCCATCAGATAATAAACAACAGGGTTGGTTTCTATCAGTACAAATAAGAAAAAGGAGAGATACAAACACAGAGCAAAGTTGGATCTCTGGGCATTAATTTTAATACATGATTTTTAAAAACACACCACACAGACACCCCAGCTTTGAGTTCTGGGTGGAAGACTGATAGGGGAACGAAATTGATCCTTTGTCCATCAACATGACAGGCGCGATAATGGATAGATTACCCATATCAGCTAATCAGATGCAGCCCCATGGCCACCACGGAGCAGATGTTTCCTTTTCTGCCATGTTGATAGAGAAATGGACAAGGGACATTTAAAATTCATGGTGGGGAGACTCTATATTATAATGAATCTCATTAATAGTGATTAAGATTTTTTTTTTTTTACTCCCCAGCTACCATGGTTAATACCCTCCCTTTTGTAGGTCAGGAGGGATGAAAGGAGCCAGCTTGCCAGCAGCTGGTGTCACCGTGTTTTGTCTTAAGAACATTTCTTAAGCTTTAAGCAACTTCTAAACTAAAAATTTTTTTTCCTTACAAAATGGCCCAGATTTACACCTCGGAGCTTTTAAACGATGAGTGCAAATGGGGAAATGTGCAAAAATGTCCCCACATTCTCTGTGACTTTTAACTACCATTGCAGGCAGGTGGAGGCCAATGTAATTACTCTGTTTACTTGACTAGGAAACAGAGCAGAATTTACGGTGGAAAATCAGGAGCGCCAATCCCGGGACAATGTCTGACAGTAGGAGCAGGTGTGCATTTGTGCTTATGGACAAGGTGGTGGACCCTTGCTGTGGGCAGAGCTGTGGATGCTGGAATCCGGTGGGTCTTCACCTCCGCTCACGGGTGTAGATCTCGTTCCTGTAGCGCAGAGGTCTGGGACCTGCGAAGAGAAGCCCTGCTTCTTGTGGGGACTCCTGCACAGGCACCATGACTGAGTCCAGGGAGGTTCCCCCTATTACACCGGGGTTTCTGCTACGCTAATGCAGCCAGCCCTGCCCTCCCCAAGCACCGCAGCCTTTGTGACATCGGAATCGCTTGCACAGCTCTTGAATGCCTAATTATATATTCTGGCTTCCGTTTTGGCGATAGGCTGTACTTAACTAAAATTTAGTACTATCTTATGCTTTCCTACAGCTGGGTAATTACAAGACATCTCAGTTTTGGGGGCAGGAAATTAATGATACGAAGACGAGGAGCTATTTAAAGGCAGTTACCCTCCACTCCTGGAAGCAAGCTCCACCTGGGTGGGTGGGAGGCAGGCACAGTTAGGATTCAGCCTCTGAGCCTGGGATCAATAGTCAGCCTTCCCACGCTTCTTCTACCCACATCCCTCTGTGGGAACCTGAGTCAGCTGGGTTCTGAGGTAGGGCTGGACCAGGGATATTTGGGCAAGGCTAAAGCTGAGAAGATATAAGTCACCGATCTCCATAATCTCTCGATTTGGGGAAGAGATTATAAAACATTGAGGACAGGAAAACACCTTGGAAATCATCCCATTTGGGGGTTGGTGAAACATTTTCTTACTGCACACACATCCAAACACACTGACACTTATGTACACACAGAAAGCAAAGGCAGTTGGGCTACCCTGTATGCTGGGAATGAAAACCCCCCAGAAAGCACACATTGCCCTCTCTCCAAAGGAGGGTAGCTAGCCTTTTAGATTCGAGGATGGCACATGGAGCCTGTAGTAGGTGAGGTGAAGGCTGGAGCTAATGCCCATTTCCCCAAGCAAGCGAACCCCAAACCAAGGAGCTCTTTACACACACACACACACACACACACACACACACACACACACACAGTCCTACTCCACAACAGAAACAGGCTTTTACTTCTAGATGTTATTTTTTTTTAAATGAGATCGACTGGTTTATATTGAGAAGTGCATCCACACCACATGTCAAAGTGGAACAATAAAATGCACCATCTGATCACAAGTGGGAACATTCTGGAAGAGAGCTGCCATTGAGGAAAATGAAGACCACTCACTTATCAACACAGGTGTGGAAAGGGTAGGAAGGCCACCGTGGGTTTATCTTTGTTTCTTCCTCACGTGAAAAAGCACTTGGCCTTTGCTGTTTAGTGTTTCATACAGGAACAGCGGCGGCCCTCCTGGCTGCTTCACATGCCCGGCAGAACACACAAAAGGAGGGCTCCCAGATTCCTGTGCTGCACCAGCCCCATCTGTGGGAGGGCTCTCCTCGGCTACTCCAGAGAGCTTCCTTTTGTACAAGTGTGTGATCACCCGGAGTGTGGGTGTGACAGCCTGTGATGACTGCATTTGTCTAAAGTGAGGTTGTGCGTGTTTATGTAGGAGTGTGTGTGTGTGTGCGCACACACATTTGTGTTTATCTGTGGCTGAGTGTGTGGTTGTGTAGTTGTGTGCCTATGTGCGTGTGTGTGTGTGTGTGTAAGATAGAGAGTAAGTGTACTGTCTGCTCCCTAGGGAGCATCTGTGAGCCACGATTCTACACCCCACATCCTGCTCTAGCTTCTGACGTTGCTCTGAGTCCCTGGAACTTGTGCCATCACTGAGCCACCTAGAGTTGTTTTCTTCTCCTCCTCCTCCTCCTCCTCCTCCTCCTCCTCCTCCTCTTCCTCTTCCTCCTCCTCCTCCTCCTCTTCCTCCTCCTCCTCCTTCTTACTCTTGAGTTAAATTTGGACAAACTGCCAATGCTATCTGCCTAGGACAAGCGACTCCTCTTGCTCAGATACCTGTCTTCGTCATCTGGAGAGGCCTGCTGGGACCCTACCCTCCTTTGCTGTAGGTGCATCTGTCAAGGTAGACTAAGGTCTGCTTAGAGATGCTTGCCATGACTGCATTGCAGAGACCTGGCACAGAAAACTTACATCCGCAGCAGCTCTAAGGATAGGAATAAAGCCAGCTTCTGCAGGAGGGATCCCTGGTGACCTCACAGAGCGCCAGATACCAATCGATCTTCTGTGTGTCCTTTTTCCTCTTCTCCCCTCAGCGTGTTCCATCTACAGGGGCCCTCCAGCCTGGCAGGGGCACTGGGGCTCATCTGCCTACTCTACATTCAGCGAGGCTTTAGACAAGCAGGGAGCAGAGACACCTCTTTCACACACTGATTCAATCGTTCATATTTGTTTGTAAGAGATACCTGCCTTTAGTTTTCCAAAGGACATGCAAAGCATCATATGTAGCATTTCCCCAAATGTTGATCATGAAGCCCTTTTCTGTGTCTTAGAGACTCAGAGACAAGAGGAGTCGGTAGACAAGAGAAGGGCCTCACAGAAGGATCTTCTACACAATTAACAGGTCTTCAGAGTTTGGGAGCCCTATACTCTTGTAATCCTCGTCTAATTTAGAATCTCAATTCCATATATTGTCTTCAAAAATAATTTAGGATGTTCTTAAAATGGAATAATTAGGGAGTTTTCCCTCTTTCAATGGACACTATACATTTCAATACCCTACTGGCCGTGACTACAGAGCAGAGAAACCCAGCCATCTATAGCTTGGCTCTTTATCTTCCCCTTGGAAAAAAAATATTTAGGCTTCTAATACTAGACCTATCTGTGATTTGAAATTTTCAGTGACACTGGTTAAAGATCCAGCAACAGTTCTGGTTCTTTCTTGTCCTTAAAGAAAAGAGGAAAAAAGGAGACAATATTTCAAAGCAATTCTTCCACAGGCATGAAATACTGAAGCCATTGATTAAATTCTGCAGCCTCTGATTACATTAGAACCAAGAAGCATGAGTTTCTCCTGGGTTGGCAGTGGGTGGCTAGTTAATTTATCTGCACTGCCACCATGTTTCCTGGTGTCTGGGCCTCTCTGTCCACTCTGAGGAAGATAAATAGGAAGTGTGCAATCAGCAGGTGATATAGAGGCAGCAAGGAACGAAAAAGAGCCCCTCGATTGCTTCCAGAATCTGTTTTACGTCTCTCCTTTACATGACTCTTCATCATCGTAAGAGGTAGCTGGCTCTTCAGTTCCCTCTTCCCTGTGGACTGTCCCGCCACGGCTCTTTCATAATACTCCAGCAAGCAGCTCACTTAACCTTCTCCGATGGGGCCTTTCTTTCTTTGTGACTGACACAAGCTGGGTCACTCAAATCTTCCCATTTATTTGTGGCAGATAGCCTGAACTACCATGAGAAAGAACGCTGGATGACAGTGTGGGCTCCGCCAGTTTTATGTCTCCACACACCTAGTGCCTGATATTTACCAGCTCGCAATGGGCTAGTTGAGTGTGCACAGGGAAAGGAAATCAGAGAGTCAATCAATCCAGTCACTCAGCAGCAACCCTCCGAGTGACATGTAGGTGCACTCAGCAGAGGCAGCAATCTATGTCCGGAGTGACATGGAATTGAAGTGAGTCACCAGCCGTAAAGCATGCCCTACACTATGAGGTGCTCAGGAAATCTAATTCTCCCACGACCTTGTCCCTAATCACAGCTTTGATTTTTTGCTCACTTGGCCTTGGACTCCTCTTTCCAATCAGATACACTAAGTAAATATTTCACACAGAGTGGAGAAGACGTGGCCGGCCCTGTAGGAGCATGCTGCCACCCACCTTCACCCCGAGTGTGGACACAGGATCTGCGGCACCAAGACGGAGGATGCTCTGACAAAGAAGCCTTCCAGCATGGATGCCGACGGGTCTCTTCGCCTCTCTTAACACAGGATCTCTGGTCTGTCGGGTGGAGTTAACTGACAGTAGACAGCTATAGCAGATGCTAATTTGGGAGAAAATTTAGGAAACAACTAAGCCCAAATCTCACAACCTCCTTTCAAGGGGTGGATGCCCCCTCCACACACGATGTCTCTTAGGGCTGAGCATCTTCTCCCCTTTGCCCCCAGCTTCTCACCACAGCGCCCCCCCCCTTCGCAGCAGACAAGCACTCTGCTCCCAGCATTCCTTTCTGTTATCTTTCCTTAATCTGAAAGCATGAGCAAGCAATATCTCTGGGATCTCAGTGGTGAGAAGATAGCAGGTAGGGGGATGCTTTCCATTGGGGAGGAACTGGGGAAGAAAACAACAGAACAAAGAGTCCCTCCTGATGGTGCAGTGAGATACTGGGGTCACTTACAGGAGTATGTGTTCTACTGCAACACAGAGGACAACTCAAGAAAGCCACACAACTGGAGAGTCCTGCACAGCTTGCAGGCAGCCTCCCCCCCCACACACACACACTGACAGCCTCTGCTCCCCAGCAGTGGTGTAGTACTTACACGATCTCACCCAGGACCTTTGTGAATCTTCCAAGTCCCTGTGCATTTCGTGGGGTTTGGAACTTCCCCACCCCACCCCACCTCCTCGGGAGGGAAACCTGAGGTCCTAAGGTAAAGCTCACGCCAGTAGGACTCTGTATAACATCCTCAGAAGGGAATGAGCAGTTAGCATGTGAGAGAACTCTGGTTGTCTCCCTGAACACATTGGGACCACAGCTAGCAGGGCAAAGCCTCAAGTCTATACTGTGTGCTAGAATCAGTCCTCCTCAGAAGTCAGAAACAGCCACCCATAGTGACTGGCAGAGAAGGAGGACCACTGTCCTCAGGGCCAGCTTGTCCATAGCTGTGAAACCCAAAGGAGATCAGTGCTCTCCTAGAAATTCCTAGAAGAAAAAAACACTAAAAAGATCCTGGAAAATAGAGGGACTATGATGAAAAAGATTTGCCAAGCACTGATTTAGGGCAGCGTATGATCCACTCATTAAACAGTAGAGCAAAAGACCTTGAAGGAACTGGCAGGAAAGGGTTCCAAAGGGACATGCATGCCTTTGCTTCCTTGACAAAACTTCAGTTGTCAGATTCCTATACAGAGGGAGTGCTGCAGACAGACCCTCACGCAGCTGAGCATGCCCCCTGCCTTCTGAGGGGGGAACCGATGTGTGATCTGCAGCCAATGAACCAGAACAGTGCCCAAAGATAGAGAAAACCAGAGGCCCCAAATGCTGCCCCACCCCGCCATCCATTACTCTCTAAGTCTCGAACAGCAGAGTGTAAGATTCTCGGTCTGAGATAGTGCCGGGAAAACAAAAGAACAAAATTGATGAAATAAATAAACAGAATAACCCGTCAGCCAGTATTAGAAAGATACATCTTCATCTAGAAGTCACAAAAATTTACTGCCCATTCGGCACGCACCGCCACATAACCGTATATCACCACATGCTTTACTGGCGTGTCTTCCTGCTGTCACCGACTTGGCATACATAAAACTCGCATCTATGTTTTGATGAGAAGCTGCCTCAAATCTATGCTGGAAGTAGAGCAGAGATCAATCAAACCACGAAGAGAATATGCAGGAGATGCTGCCGTGCACTGACAGAGGAGAACGAGCGAGGCCGCGCTCGGTGACTGAAGATGAGGAAAGTGGGGCGAGGGAGGGCAAACCCCGGTGCACGGCCACATGGCTTCCCCCAGGGTTGGTAGCTTTCTTCTTAGAAGGAGGTCAGCTAGGATTAGGCCCCAGCCCACTTCAGCCTACCTGCATCTTAGCTCTACTAGTGATACCTGCACTATATGGATGTCCAAGTGTGGCAGTGTTCTGAGACAAAGGGGTTGTGACACTAACACGTCTGTCCAGAGATGACTCCACCTGCTCAGATCCCAGGCTCCAGGCTAAACATCACTGGGTAAACAAAGCCATTGCTTCTCTTAGTTTCCTTCCAGGAGCGGTACCCAGGTCCTGGTGATGTGATTCCTAGTGTGTCAGGGGAGGGGAGGGGCCGGGTTGCATAAGAGCAGACGGCAGAACAGGTGAGCTGGGATTTGCATGTGCTGCTCTGGCCATCCCGTTGGCTGAGCCATGTCTGGCGGTCACGTGCCTGGAGTGGCACCATTTCCCCATCTCTGGCGTATTGAACAGGAATCTGCTTTGTGGAGCTCATAAACTGTTGAAGCTCATCTCTGCACACCTCCCTGGAGCCTAGGTTGCCTCCTGTCTGCAGCATCGCTCCAAACGTCTGAAATGGAGACGTCCCTCGACTCCTCTCATGGGACATCCATTCTTTTCATGCAGAGCCCCATGGGATGCTCTGAGCTTCCTGAAGCAGAGACAAGAGTGTTCCCTCCTTAATGTAACGTGTGGCTGGTCAGGAAGGAGCCCTGTGCTGGCCCTGCACCCACTCTTTACCACAGCAGGAACCTCTCGTCACTGCCAGTTCAGAGGATGCCGGCCCCTCTTCTCAGCGTCCCCTCAGCCGCTGTTTCCGAGGAACCCTTCTGAGCAGTGAAGGCCCTGCCCGAGTCTTCAGTTTTGCTCTGCTCTCTCCACAGCAGCACAGTCGTCACTGCTTTTGAGTCCCTCTTTTTGTTCCATATGTTGGTCTCCATGCATAGACTTGAGTTTAAGAAATACAGTAGTGATAATAGTGGTGGTGGTGCTGGTGCTGGTGGCGGTGGCAGCTGATTTCCAGATGGTCAACCGGATTGGACAAAAACAAACAAACAAAAAAACCCACGTAGGGTGCTTGGACTCATCTGGGGTTGATTTTATGGAGAAAATTAACCAAGGATAGAATCTCAGCCCCCATGGCACCATCTTACATGGTAGAGTCCCAGAATGAATTAAACTTAAAAGTTCTATCTTTACAACACTCCTGTCCTTCATTGTTTTCCGCTTCCTGCTGTACTGAGGTGGGAGCAAATGACTGCTTCCTGTTCCGGCAGTCACAGAGCCGCCCACCACCCTGCCTTCACCATGGTGGGCCTTGTCACCTAAAACTCAGAGCCAAGATAAAGCCATCAGCCTTGTTGTTTGTTAGCAGTCAGTCATAGCAAGCTAACTCACGGATACACCAATGGTGATGATGTTGGTAGAGAGGCACAGTCTGGAAGAGACGGAAGTGTGCAAACATTTGCTAAAAATTGTGAGATCTGGGGCTCCCCGCAGGGCAGGTTTTCCATCTCCAGGAGAGCCTGGAGTGAACTGAAAACAAGGAGGTTTGTACAGCGGCACCTGCACCTGCTGTCTGCCAAGAGCCACAGCAGCCTTCCTCATTTGCCTGGCATGTGACCAGACTGTGAGTGGGAGAGGCCACCCAGGTATCCATACACTGAGCCCCAACAGGCCAGACGGTCTGCCTTCCCCAGGTGAAATAACAGCAGCGGGCAGATGCTGGTTTTGTGGATTGTTTACTATGGAGTCTATGGAGTCGGTGTTCTCAGAGTCTGGGACTATAGATTTTTCTGGCCAAGTACGGTGGGTAGTTATTTTGAGTTATTAAATATTCATTATTAAATATTTAATATTTACCCTGGTTGTTTCTTTCATACAAACTAATTATGCACAGACCTTTTATTGCCAGGAACTATATGCTGGTAAAGCTAATTAGCATCACAATAACTGCCCCTCGTGTAAGTAGGGCCATGAAAGATCAGAATAAATATTTAATTTGAATGCGGTTTGCGAGCTCTCCCTGATTATGCAGTGAGCTCAGCCCAAGGGCCTCAGCAGATCCTCACAAAGAGTAAGTGACACAGACCCATCACCAGGGCAGACCAGGAGGGTGGCAAGGCACTTCCAGGGGCATCTGCTAGGAGCTCAATTCCGCCCGCCTGAGTCCTACCTCCCTGTAGCAGACTGCACAATCTGATGCCAGTGTTGGTGGAGGAGAAGACTGCGGGAAGGCTCACAAGCCAATGAACTGCCTGAGGCCAGTGGGAAATCACAGACGAGTCAGCTTATCCACACAGGAGCCGCCCCTGGGGTTGCCTGGCTCCGGCCTCTGCTTGCAGGGTTTTTCTGCACTAAGTGTCTTCTATTCACACTTCCATCCTGGGATGCTTTGTGCAGTACCCACAGCCACAAGGCTGCAGAGTGGAAACCCAAGCTTTGTCTGAATTAATTCCTTGAGCCCCTTGGCGCCTTGTCACTCCCTCATTAAACCCCAGGACTAGGCCTGCCGAGGGGGACAGCGTGACCTTCTCACTTGCACGTGACCTTCATCTTTCACCTGGACTGTAAACACAGACATTAAGCAACAACCACGTTTAATGTTACGAAGTCCCTAAGATTTATGATTGTATTAAGGCTTTACGGCCTGTTCTAAGCGAAATAAAAATGAAAGGACAAAAGAAAACCTTCTACAAATGTTTGCCCTGAGTTGTGGCGCATGGAAATAAGACAAAAGAGAAAGAAAGAGAAGGCAGGATGATGTCAAACACACAGAGATGCGCGTACTTATCTACTCTCCTGACAAGCACATGGTTGGCACGGACTTTCAACCAGACTCTGAAAGATATTGAAAGTAGAGGGGAAAAAATCTGACTTGTTTTTGTCTCCTTTATCCCTCGGTTTACAGATAGCTTCTGCACCTCAGTGAGGAGCCCCAGGGGCACACTGAGGTGACACTGTGCTTCTCCTTGGAGACTTCTGGGGGTCCAGACACGGGCCCACCACTCCCACCCAGCCCCAAAGTGAAAAGTGAACAAGAGGGCTGTGTGAGGCCTGGTGGAAGAGTGCTCATCTCAGACGTGCACGGTCCTGGGATCAATTCCTCATACAAAGAGAGGAAGAGGGGTGCGGGGGAGGGAGGGAGGGCAGGCTAGACCATAGTCCTTTGAACTTGAAACTTGTAGATTTTAGGTGTTCTCAGAACAACAATATCCCACGTATTTGTGGGTGGTAATTGCATATGCCAATTTGCTGTATTGAGGCATCTCAAGTATGAGTAATAATAGTTGCCTGTTCTAATCTACAGTATTGTGGTATCCCAATATATGTGGGTGGTAATTGTACATGCTAGTTTACTGCACTGGGGCATCCCAAGTGTGTGTGTGTGTATTTGTGTGTGTGTGTGGTAATCGCATATGTTAATTCACTGTATTGAAGCATTCCACAATATACTTATTTTGAAGCTGCTTGTTGTTTTCTATAATAATATGCATTTAATACAAAATACATAAACGAAAGGAAAGACCTCCTGTGTGCTGTGGGTGGGTCTGTCCTGCGAAGCTGATGTTTTGGGATAAGAGGCAGGTTGATTTTTTTTTTCTGTTGCTCTTGTTTTTGTAAATGACTGTAATTTCAATATATCTCCAAAATGCCATCTTACAACCAAAGAGCCCCTCCAGTGACAGATGACAGATGCCACTGGCTGGCAGAGGCTCCACATCACTCAGGTAGGTTTGTGTTTGGCTACCAAATCCCTGGTACCCTGATTTCTAGCTGCCTTGGTCCAGGGTATTATGTTTTTGTCGCCATCCAGGCTGTAAGCAATGTAAAAAGAGTAGAAAATGCCAGAATGTGTTGGTGACAGCAGAGGCAGTATCAAAAATAGAAAAATCCATTCAAAGCATGTGGGTCACCAGTCTCAGCCTTCCCAAAGTAGAGCAGGTGGAAGCGAGACTCAGATAGAGCCTGGACCTCCCCAGGGCAGCAGGCAGGGCATCTATGTCACCCTGCCCAGCCCGGCCAGCTTTGTGCCCTCCCAGGACAACTGTGTTCATTGTGTCCCTGCCTGTTTGTGCTGTGGCCTCTCGCTGGGGGACTTGCTGGGTGATGGCTTTACTGCCTCACAGAACACGGAGCTCACATCTCCTCTTCACTCCTGACCTTAGAGGACAAAGAGCTGAGGCTACATGTGCCAACGCCAGCCCAGAACTAGACTTCAGATTCCTGCTTCCTTCCAAATCTGAAGGCAGAGATCCGGGGAGACACTGGGTGTCACCCCCAGTCTGGGTCCTGAGCAGAATGGGGAGCTACCTTGTCTATCTGAGTCAGGTTCAGGTGGTGCTTGGTGTGCAAACCTGTCTGTGGCACAGATAAAGGCAGAAAGAAGAAAACCCACGTGCTTGGGGCACCTGCTTTGTGCCGTACATATTGTCTTGGCGTCAGCAGGGAAGTCAAGGAAGACGCTGTTACTGTATTCAAGGACAGCTTCGGGCACCAATGCTGTTCGAAGGCAGGCCTTGCGAACAGCCAAGGCCCAGTATCTCTTCTCCAACACAGAGTACTTTCTGTAAGGACAGGAGAGTCCACGCAAACAAACCCCCACCATCTTCACCCCAGACTTGCCAGGACAAGCCCACTGACATTCTCCAGAAAAGCAAAACCTCACTGGAAGGGAGGGAGGGTCAGAGGAGCTCCACAAGTGAAGAATGACTGGGGTGGGGGTGAGGGAGGGGGAGGGGTGGGGGAGGGGGAGGGGTGGGGGAGGGGAGGAGGGGGGGGAGGGGAGGAGGTGGGGGGCAGGAGGGGGATTGATCGCCCTGGACCCAGCAGCCTGTCGTGTCAGTGCCCCTACAGAAGCAGACTGAGTGATAGCCGGATACCCTCTCCAAGAGCAGTAGGCCTGGCTGGCTGGATACATCCTCCTCAGAGACTCACAGCTCACTTTCCTGTGCAGCTCCTGGATGCACTGGTGGGTGGGTGGATGCATGGGTGGGTGGATGCAAGCATGAGTGGATGGATGGTGGAAAGACTGATACACAGATGGATACACATGGATAAATGGGTAGATGAATGAATAGAGCAGTAGCCACATCTGAAAATGCAAAGAAATCCAGACTCACAGAGTCCACAGTTGAAGATGTAAGGCAGAACTCCTAGGGTGTCCACAGAGCTGTTGGTAACATGCTGACTCTTTTCTAACTTTTAAGTTGGATTGGGTGAGGCCTGTCACTCATAGACAGACAGCATCCTTCATAAAGGCTTTTCCCTGAGGCAGGCCCACCCAGTGAAGGGCTGTTGCAGGAAACAAAGATGCAAACTCAAGGACTGGGGAGATGGCTCAGTTGGTGAGACGTAAAATAGCCAGCCGCCTGCAATTCTTAGCCTTTGAAAAGTGAAGCAAGGGGATTCCTAAAGTTGACTGCCAGCCATCCTAGCCAAACAGGTGAGTTCTGTCAGTGAAAGGCTCTAGCTCAAAACATAAAGTAGAGAGCCATTAAAAAGAGATAATCACCATTGACCTTTCCCCTCCATATCAATGTGCACACACGTACACATGAGAGAGAGAGAGAGAGAGAGAGAGAGAGAGAGAGAGAGAGAGAGAGAATGACCCTTGGCCCCAGCTGAGCATGGTAAAGCATGCCTGTAATACCATCTCTTATGAGGCTGTGGCAAAAGTTCTGAGACCTTGAAGTCAACTCTGCCTACGGAGTGGGACCCACCACAACTAGGGCTGTAACTTAGGCATTGTGGGGTTGTAGGGCATGCAGACCACAGGAGAGAGAGCAGGGATTTTCCGACTGTGTAATCTGGTGTTCCTTGCTGAGACTATTGGTGTGTTAACGCGATGCTCTGGACAACGTGTTGTATTCTGCTTCCAAGTGAATATTTGCCAGGACCTAGAGTCCCTTGCATTGTGAGAGCTGAAGGGGGACGCTATGCTGGCAGCTGATGAGCGTGAGGGAAGGATGCATCCGTGCTCTCAGGAGGGAATCCACACATGCACCGTGCCAAGACAGAAGAGTAGATGTCAGAGGGTTTCTGCTGTGCACTGGGTGTGTCCCCCAAATTCACAGAAGGAATTTGAGCCTGTCTGTGTGATGGAACCAGGTATCAGGGCCCTTGGGAAGCCCTGCGGTCATAGGGTAAGGTGCAAGTGACTTCTGTGCCCCCCACCCCAGAAGGAGCGGGGTACTCCAGATCTCACTCTGTCTTCTTCTCAGGAGGAGGCTGTGATCTGCAGGCCGTGAAGAAAACCTTGCTCAGGAAGCTGGTCAGCACCTTGGCTGGACTTCCAGTGTCCATCTTGAGAAATCCACTGTCGTAGAAGGCACCTATCTACAGCAGTATGTTCCTTGTGCAAATTCAGAGGTGGCCTTCCTCTAAGCTAGGGAACAGAAGGAGAAGCTGAGGAGGGCGGAGGCAGAATGCTGAGGCCGCAAGACACTGAGTCTCAACCATAGTAGCTTGCCAGGTCATGCTCAGGATACGGTAGTTAAGCAGTGTGAACCTGAGCATTGGGGTGGGACAGCCTGGATCAGTGGCGTTGGGTATCTGGGATCTGTAGACTCTTGTTTTCCTCTGGACCAGCGGAAATGACCCTGTGTCTGTAGGCGTCAACATTTGCCAAACCTACTTTATTTGAGGTTCTTTAGTGCTTATTCCTCCCTTCCAACCCACTGACCCTAGATAGGAGAGAAAAGAAGTTAATGGGAACAGAAGAAGTAGACCTTTTTGGACTCAGTTCCTGGGAGCAATTCCCTTGGCGTAGTCAGCGGGATTTCAGGAAACCAGCAATTCAACCAAAGTTGCTGCTGGAATCTGGAACAGCAGCTGGAACAGGGATCCCTGAAGTGTTCTCTGGCGTGGTTCTCTCTAGGAGCATCTCGAAGTGGAGCAATGAACAGCCAAACAAAAACAAGACCTAACAAAGCCCCAGCCTCCTGTTTGGGCTCATATATGTATCTCCTCTCAGAGTCTGTACTAAGATGTGATTCAGCTGGCAAAACCCAAGCCCCCACATGAGGTGGTTCATCTTCTAGTGGATAAACATCACCTGTTCTCTCACAAGTCCGTTCCCTATCCCACACTTGGGATCAAAACAAAAAACATGTGCACACCCACTACATGTGTCCCTATTAAAGTCTTACAGCCTTACCTTTGTGAAGACTTTGAGGATTCTCTGGTGGCAGTGCATGCCCAAGGTGCCTCTTCAAACTTGGTCCTCATCTCTTCTTCCGCCCATGGCCTGACCCGTCTAGGGAAAGGCAGCATCTACCAAGGAAGGATGTTGTCAAGGGGCGGGGAGTAGCTACATTCACCACAGGAATCAGGAGCTCTGCCAACCTACATCCTAGGTACTGAGTCATAGCAGAACAAAATGCTGCTCCAAAAAACATGGAGATGGGGAAGCCTATTGACATGGGAGGCCACTCATGCAAGTACGTCCCCAGAAACTCCAGTGAGCTGAGGACAGTCCCAAAGAGGGCCGCAACTATGAGCCTTCAGCTCCTTGCCCGCACTCCAAGACTTAGCACTAGGGACCTACTCCTGAGAGTGAGCTGGGACACAGAAGCACCCTCCCTCACAAATCTCAACCATCTGAGACACATGGGGATGAAAGTGCTACTCCAATGTTGCCCTGCCCAGACAGACCCTGTATCCACAGGACCCATGCCTCACCCTCTGCCGACTGCTCAGCTCCCGGACAAACCTTCTGTCTACTCAGCTTATATCTCTTGCATGTGTGGGAAGTCAAGCTAATCAACAGCATGCCCTTATAAGGATATCAGTATGGATCCTCACTCAGTTACAGTAGCCAACAGTACAAGATTCTTTCTCCGTGGAGCCACTCCCAGATGGGAGCCATGGGCTGGGGGAGCGATTGGTTTGCCTCTGCTCCTCTGTGCCTCTGATGGTCTCCTTGGGCCCACAGAGGAGGGCCTCTCTTACTAGTGGCTCTCTGAAAGCATGAGCTGTGTCTTGGGAGGTATTTCTCCAGCAGCGTATGCCAGATCCAATTGTGAATTGGACCTCAAGGTATGGCAAGGATGCATTATCTAATTAATTAGCATTTAAAGGCTCTCAGGAGAATAAAGATACCAGTGAGCAGACCGAACTCACCCAGAATACATAACAGGTTACCCTGGGAGTTGAAGAGCGGAAAACATTTTAACAGGCATCCACAGTGAAAGTCGACATATATTCTGGTCACCAGAGCTCTGCATTTGGGGAACTTCATGAGCTGGTGCTGGGGCCAGACACTTGTTTTCAAAGAGTTTGGGAAACTTGACTTCTGCAAAATGCAATCCTTAAGAACAAAAACATTGTTGTACATGAAACAACTTACTGGCCAGTCTCCTTATGAAAAGTTACTGTAAGAAAACAAACACACAGAAACAACATCGCTCAGTAGTGAGATCAGAAGAGAAATGTGGGAGCCATTATCAGAGCACAGTGGTGCCATTTTTGTCATATGTCCTGCAGACTACTACCATAATGAACTCCTTCTCATCAAAGAAAAAAAAACCCACCAGCCAGACTGGCTCACTGGGTAAAGGCCCTTCTGTAAAAGCATGAGGATCTGAGTTCAAATCCCCACATAAACTGAAGATGGGCAGTAATGTCAGCAATGCCTCTGTTCCTACATAGAGAAAGGAAGTGGAGACAGGATCATCTGCAGAAGCCCATGGGGCACCAGCCTGGCACACTCAGCAGACAATCAAGATGGAGGATGAGGATCAGTGCTGGAGGAATCTCCTTTGCCCTCTTCATGTGCACTGTACCAAATGTACACCCACAGTCACATACACACATGTGTCTGTGCCCATGGCACAGGCAGCTATGGAAAACACTCATGGGAAGAAACAGTCTATGAGTGACAGAGAAGTTTGCTGTTGCCTGACAAAGTGGGTCTACTTTTAACTCTGGGCGGCAGCTGCTGGTGAAGTTTGAGAGGGAGTTCCTGGTCCACGGTGTGGGAAATAAAGATGACGATGGCTCAGGGCACATCCAGACCTCCACCTGGCCCGTGTCCCCATCGCTCTTAGTTCCAGCCCTGAAAATACCCATGATGCTCTTGCCACAACCCTCCTTTCCAGGAATACGGCAATGAGGCCTTTTCCCAATGCCCATGGAGAAGATGTAGGTGGAGCGACTATGGAGAACCCTCGCCATTTTGATGAATGTGATGGATGTTATGTGGCCAATGGGCTGATGGGACAAGGGGAAAGAAGGAAAGCTGTGGTGAAGCTCTAGTCAGAGCTGAGGGACTTACTCCCATGAGCAACAGGCAGTGGGGAAACTGGCCAGTTAGCCTGAGGATGCAAAGACACAGGAACCCGCATCTCTCTGTTTGTGGGTATGTACCTCAATCTTGGGCAACTGTGAGGAAGAGCACTTACTACTTTCTTCCCACCACCTGAGGTGGGTCACTGTTCTGGGTAAGTTTTTGTCAACTTGACACAATCTTGGGTCATCTGGGAAGAGGGAACCTCAGTAGCAAAACTACCATTAGATTGGCCTGCAGGCTAGCCCGTTGGCATTCCCTTGTTTAATAATTGGTGTGGGAGGGCCCAGGCCACTACGGATGGTGCCAGCCTTGGACAGGTGGTCCTGGGAACTAGAAGAAAGGTGGTTGGGTGTGAGCCTGGAAACAAAGCAGAAACAGAGTGAGTCCACGGGCTCTGTGTGTGCTCCTGCCCATAGGTTTCTGCCATGAGCGCCTTCCCCAACTCCTCTGCAGGATAGACTGTGATCCGGATGTGCCTTTCACCCCCAAGCTTGTTTGGGGTGTGCATTTTATCACAACAATAGCAACACAAACTAGAGCAGTTATCTTGAACCATCCATCTCAAAGGAGGGCTAGGGAATGCTACCACTGGATACAAGTGCTGTGTAGGGTGCTGACAAGCTTATCAACATCCGGAGAAGCAGAGGAGGCAAGTCCCCCCTCACCCCCCTGTCCTATGGCATCACAGCCTGTTTACACAGAAGCCAACAGGGGCCAGTAATATAGCAAATAAAAAACAGCCATCGTGTCTCTTAGACACAGAATTTCCAGTTACCTGATAAGATATGCCGGCAGGTGTAATGGTTGCTCTTGATTGTCAGCTTGGTTAGACTTGGAATGAAGTAAGAGAAAGCACCTGCAGAGGCCTGTGAAGGCTTCCCCAGACCCTCAGTGGGGTGGACGGGACCTTCTGGAAGCTCAGATATAAAGAGGTCCAAGGACGAGCGTTGTGCCTTCACCTCTCACTGGTGAATGTGTCCCTACTGCCACTACGATCAAGACCAAAGCCTCTTTGGTTCCCAACATGAACTGAAGACCAGGGGCTGTTCAGAAGTCCCCAAGCCTGCAGGGCCAGGGTAGAAGCACTCAAGCATCCAGCATCATTAACTGAGCAACTGCTCAGCATACAAATGGTACTTACTGGATTACACAGGGTATCAGTAAACCAATCCAGTAGAGTCCCTGTGTGTCTGTGAGTGTGTGAGAGTGTGAGTGTGTGTGTGTGTGTGTGTGTGTGTGTGTGTGTGTGTGTGTGTGTGTTCCAGTATTCACTGCACTGCTTCTTTTCCTTTAGAGAATGCACAGAGTGCGGTCTCTTATGAGCATAAAGCAGGGCTGTACCTCTGGCTGCTGGTTGAAAAGTAGTTGTTGTTGCTCTGGGTAAGAATGTCTGTGAGGCCCCAGACCTTGGCAGGACCCCAGATCTTAGGACACCTGGCACTACAACTGAAGTGGCATTCAGGCCCTGGGACCCAGCACGCAGGCAGCCCTACCTGCCAAAATGAGAGCCAAGGCCCTAATCCACCAAAGCCCCTGGTTCTGGGAAAGCCCCTAAAGGTACCAAGCTTGATTTTTAGCTTCTGCTTTTCACTAACTGTTCTTGCTGAGTGAAGTCAACCCAGGATGTAGTTTCTGTGCTTCAAAGCCCACCCTGAGAAATGTCCGCGGCTCCAAACACCCGGTGCCATCACATGCTGGCTAATCAGGTCACTGTTGGCTCGAACCCGGGTGTGAGTGCTCTTCTCCGGTGGATGCCTCGCAAGATGACAAACATGCCTCTGATGCTAGACAGAGCTGGGGACCTGATGCACCTGTCTGTCTCTGTTGCTGACAGCAGCCTAAGCCCAGATCTGTGCCTGTTGCTATTGGCAACTTGAGCTGCCTTCTTCTTTCCAGTCATGGACACACCTGCTCAGGCTCTGGTTTGCAGCACTATCAATGGCCCATTTGTCTCCTTCTCAGGGCACTGCATTCTCATTGCTATTGGGTATTGTATCAACAACAGAGCGCAGAAAAAAAATTTTAAAGCCTTACAAAGTAAGCAACCAGAAAGAAAAGTACCTCAGCAAAGGTGCTCTCTGAAGGGAAATGCTCTAGTTCGTGTTTGCTGTTTCAACCTTGCTCAGTACTACAGTAGCTGAACACAGTGTCCCTCAGGGACACGTAAGATATCATCAGCCGCGTTCATAGCTATTTCCTAGTGAAAAATACAAATTAAACTGAGCAGAAGGCACCCTGAACTTAACAAATCCCTATGAGATCTTGGACAGAAAATTCCCACATTCGTATTTTATTTAATTGTACCTGGAAAAAAACTCTCTTGAGTAGTGTAATTGTCCTGGAGGAGACTGGTGTCATCAGTAATTGTTACTTTCACCAAGGATTTAATAATATTTTATAAATGTCAAGTGAGCATCTTAGACTGAATTGGAAAATTAAATACTTAAGGTTGAAAGTATAATTACTCAGGGAGACATCAAGTTGATATATGCTTTTTTCCCCTCAGTGTTTAATAAGCAATAATAAAATGTGTGGGGAATGGTGGCTTGTTCAGTGGTAACAAAGTGAAAAGCCAAGAGCAAAGGAGAAAAGGAAAAATCACCTGTTACCTCTGGGGTCTAAACTGCAGAACTGCTTTCCCGGCGTGGGGGTGGGGGTGGGGGTGGGGCACTGTTCTTACGTAAACTCTGATGTAAACTCAACTGTCCGCTTGGTTGGCTTAAGATACACTTAAGGCATTAGCAATACAATGCTTGTGTGTGTGTGTGTGTGTGTGTGTGTGTGTGTGTGTGTGTGTGTGTGTTCCAGAGGGCTTAACAGAGCAAAGCAAGGCAACTCAGAGTTGGCCCAGCAAGAGGTCTCACCACAGTGTCAGAGTCAAGGCCCACACTGCACTCCACCACACAGTCCACGCCCTTTGTATATTTTCACTCTAGTCTTCATTTCATCCTCATTTAAACCATGGGAACCTTCTGCTCCTAGCACTGGTCACAGCGTGTCCTCAGGCTGCTAAGGAGCATGTCCAAGCGCATGGCAGGTCAGAGTCACGAGTGTTGTACCCCTTTATCATGATCCCTTGATGGCAACTCCAGCACAGGCTTTTCAGAGGATGGGTATCCTGTTGCTGGGCTTCCAGTCTGAGGGTGAGTCCATCGCAGCAGGGAAGGCCTGTGTCAGGAGAAGGATGCTGACTGGCCATGTTGTATTCACAGCTGGGAAGCAGGGAGCAATGAATGCTGGGATGCCGCTCACTGCTCATTTGCTGCTTATTCATTCTGCAACTCCAGCCCATAGGAGAGTGTGACACACTCAGAGGTCTTCTGCCCTCCCTTAAACCTCTCTAGTAATGCCCTCACAGACATGCCTACAGTGTGTTTCCATGGTGACTCTAAAGAGCGATGCTCATGGGCTACATCTGGGTAGAAAAATTCAGGGCAGAGGTGTCGTTGTTGTTGCTTTTTTTTCCCTGTCACTTCATCTCCTCAACATGAGAGCAGCAGTGCATTGCTGTTGCAAAGCTTCCCCAGTGACTTCGGTGGGGACTATGCATACGGCAGGAAGGCCTCCAGATGCTCAGCCTTCAGTTATTTGAGACTCGGTGGCAGAGGACTCAGTTCTTGCTCGGGGGCCATTGTCATCCTTGAGGAAGTTCTCTCAGCTTCCTGTCCAGAGGCACATCTGTGTGGCATGCCAGATTGCCTAGGTAGCCATGTTCAGAAACAGATGTCGGCTGAGACCATGCAGAAGCCAGGAGAAGAATGTGGCCTTTGTTGCATGCTTCTCTTTGTGAATGGAAACCGGGCTCCATCCTGCACGAAGGATGGGGCTAGGAGCTGCTGCGAGGACCCCTGTGCCCCAGTAACAAGATACTCTGAGATAGAACCCTGGCTGGCAGGAATTCAGTCGGGAGCTGCTGAAAATTGCCAGCCATTGCCCAGGACTTCCGGTAGGTGTGTGAGCTGTGACCATCCACTGGCATTTTGTGAGATAAAGAGGAAGGAACAGAGATGGTCATTAGCAGCAGGCAACCAGGAGTGGGGCTGACCCCTGGGGCAGTCAAAGGGGGAAACACACAGGGGAATGGTAGGAGGGAGAAGAGGAGACTTACTCAAGGCACCGAGCTCTGTGGCTTTCAGCTCTCTGCCTCAGCGTCACTAAGTCCTTGAGGACCTGGCAAGCCTGTGCCATGGTGGGCACAGCACCCCCCTCTTCTTTCTGCTTCCCCACTCCTTACTTACTTCAGCCATTATCTCCACCCCACCCCCACCCCACCCCACCACATTAACAATGCCCTGATCCAAAGGCAAGGCCAGGGTCACAAGACATCTGTGCGTAAAGCAAGCACGCAGCCTGTGATCCTCTAACCAAGGCCTCAGGATCCAGAACCCAGCTGGAAACATGGTCCCCAAACATCTCTGTGGCCTTTGAAAAAACAGAGAGGGGAAAGATGAGAGAAGATGACAGTAGTCGTGTGAACTGTCCAGAGCCATAAGGAGAAGGGTCTGCCAGGGGTGGGTGGGGCGTGGCTGAGACTGAAAGTGGTGCCTGCTCTGCCAGTCAGGGAATCAGGGCTCACACACAGGACTTCATAATCTGGCTGTTTGGTGGGATGTGGCAAGAACAACAAAGGGACAGGGTGTGGCACATGGAAGTGAGGCTCAGCACAGTTCCCTGACCACCAGACCAGGTTAGACCATACGTGTTGAGGGGCTGCAGGGCCAGAAGCTCACACCAGGAACATCCAGCCCAAAACAACATAAAGGAAGAAGGGCTTATTTAGGCACAGGGCCTGCTCCATGGCTGCTTGCTTCTTGCTATGGACTTGGAGAGCCTGTCAAGACAAAGGGAGCTTGTGGCCAAGAAGGCTGCTTACGCATGGAGGCTAGGATACGGAAAGAGGGCATCTCCCGCTTGGGTTCTCTCTGGGCCAGCCTGTTGGGCACTGCAGCACACATTCCAAGGGTCTTCCCACCTCGATGCCTGGCTCTGGAAACACACTCAGACACCAGAGGTACACTCACCAGTCTCCCACGTGTGTCTCAGGCTTGTCTGACACTCAAGATTAACTGCTGTCATGCTGAGTACCTCAGCACAGCCCCTGGCCTTTCAACATGCTCAGATCTTCAGTGTGCTGAATCAGCTGATGCTGATGCAAGGCTTGTTTTTCAACAAGGCATTGAGTACCACAGAGGTGGTGGGTAGAACGTAGTCCTTAAAGCGAAAATAGGGCAGCTTCTCTGCCTCAGAAGCTGGAAAACAACATTCAGAGAACAACCCCCACTGATTACATATGGCTAGACGGGACAGAGGAAGACCCATGGAGCTCGGGGGCTCACTGGCCAGGTCAGAGAGTTGTATATCAGGGAGAGACCCTGTCTCAAAAAAAAAAAAAAAAAAGGTGTATCTTCAGATTGACAGATACCCAAGGCAGTCCTCTGTCCTCCATCTTAACATTCACACACATACACATACACAATCCCCCATACATGCACATATGCAACATAATACACACACATACACACACACACATATAAATACACATGCATGTGTTATAACACACTGGCATACACACACAAAACTACAAATGTCATAAACAGCATTCCTCACACACACACATACACACAACTACAAATGTCACAAATAGTATCTCTTTGAATCATGAATGTCATAGAAGAATTCACCCCCTTGGTAAAGATGGAAGAAGAATTGGAGTGTAAGACAAGCACATCTTCCTCCTATGGAGCAGAAACAAATGTAGGTTAATGAGCCACGATATCCACTCAGACTTAAAGCCCATATGTGGGAGCACCACCACTCAGGAACACAGAGGAGTGAACTATTGTCCACTAAAATATGTATGAATCTTGAGGTATCGTGTAGAGGGAGCCAAGCTGACACCAGAGAAAGCATGTTTTACCAGCCCACTACACATCACTCTAGAACATGCATCCTCGACGAGGCGGGAACTGCTGAGCAGCAGCGTCCTGGGAAAGGGCTGTGAGGAAGCGGAGAGGGGCCATGGGAGGACAGTGAGGAGGCAGGAAATCTCTCGGTGTTGCTGGACTTGTGGTGCCTATAGGCGATACGCCTCTTGAGTGTAAATCTGAAATACATGCAGTGTATGTACATCAGCCTGCCTTCGGGAAAGCTGTGAAAACCTAAGTCTGTTTTTCTACTTCTCAAAGGATGCATTGGGGTTTCATATGTGCTGACTGCTTGATTAGATGCCCAAACACTTGAAACTGTATTGGTTTCAGAGCTGCATGTCCCTAAATCAGAGCTGTGCACATTAAATGCAGATAGGTTTTCACATGTCAGTCATGCTACCTCCAACCCCAGGACCTCATACAAGATGTTTCCATTGCCTCCTTTTCAGAACAAAATAAATTCCTCAATATTTCACATCCAGCACTTTGTAAATTGCTTAACTGTTATTTTCTTTTTGCTGTCAGGTATACGAAATTCAGCATTAGGTGGTAAATTCTCAGCATCTGAGCACTTCTCCTGGGACTGGAGTGGTTTCTAATTTTCCTCTTGGAATCCAGCTCGTTTACTCTTTCTCAAATAGATCCTCTAGCAATCAGAGGGCATCACTGCTAAGTGTGCCCAGTCCCGTCCCACACGGCAGGCACTGCCTTCCAGAAGGGGAGGAGAAAAGAGTCGGTACTGCCAACCGCCTGTTCCCCCAGAGCTTGGCTCATGCTCTCACATTTGCTCCCAGCAGCAGGCCCGGCGAGTGGGAGGCATTCTGAGATGTGACTGCATGAAAAAGGCTGGATGCAGCAAGCCGATGTCTCCATGGAATGCAATGGGGTTCAGAGGCAGGCACCCCTGGGGAGGAAGCACCCAGCCTTGGCCTCTGGCACACTCCCTCTGACAGGAGGGACCCGAGCACCCTCCCAGCCCGTCTGTTTTCTCGCATACAGAGGGCAAGCGCGTGTGTCTGCAGGACTAGCTGGCAGTGAGGACTGTCTGTAAACGGGTATCCTTTCTGAAGATAACAAGTACAGCCAGTGGGCAGCATGGGATCTGAGTCATCATGAACATTTTAGGAGATGACTGGTTGATGAACTGATTTCCAAGTGTTAACTGACATATCAGTGAAGCAAATTAGACTCGAGTCAAATATCTTTAGCTATGAAAATTCCTTTTTGAGAAATATTGTCTGCATAATGCCTTTGGCCCCACACTCTGAATTCCATAGTCAGAAAACAGTTGATGATTCATATAAATGTGCAACCATTGTAGTTTAGACATTTAGCAATAGCTTTTGCACAAACTGAATAAAAACATTAGTAGAATTTATATTAATGAAACATTGAAAAATCCTATTGTTAGTGATTTAAAAAAATTGAGCACTCAGGGAGGCAGAGGCAGGCAGATCTCTGTGATCTCAAGGCCAGCCTGGTCTACAGAGTGAGTTCCAGGACAGCCAAGGCTACACAGAGAAACCCTACCTAGAAAAACCAAATCAAACAAGCAAGCAAAGCAACAAAACAAAAAATTGCTGCTGCAGCTTATCCATTTTATAAAATATGCAAGTATCCAAAGCAATGTACACTAAGAGATTTTAATGACCCTGGAATGTGGAGGATACAAAAGAAATGGAATTGAATGCAACATTGTTGTGATTTTCTAAATAAATCAGGTTGTGAGGAGGACAAGGATGCAGAGTTTGCAGTCAACAGTAGCCACGGTCTCAACTACTGTGTACACAGTAGAATAACAGAAAACTGCAGAACCAGACCCCTCTGTGGTGCTTTCAATAGGTCTGCCCCCCACCCTCCCATAGACTCATGTGTTTGAAGGCTTGGCCCATAGTGAGCTACATCGCTCCCAGGTGCGGCCTTGTTGAGTAGGTGTAGTCTTGTTGAGTGGGCGTGGCCTTGTTGAGTGGGTGTGGCCTTGTTGAGTAGGTATGGCCTTGTTGAGTAGGTGTGGCCCTGTTGAGTGGGTGTGGCCCTGTTGAGTAGATGTGGCCTTGTTGAGTAGGTGTGGCCTCGCTGGAGGAAGTGATTCCCTGTGGGGGCGAGCTTTTAGGTTTCCTATGCTCAATCCAGGCTTACTGTGGGACACACACTCCTGCTCTCCTGTGGATCAAGATGTAGAATTCTCAGCTCCTTCTCCAGCACCATGTCTGCTTATGACCCCATGTTCCCTGCCATGATGATAATAGACTAAACTTCTGAAACTGTAAGACAGCTCCAAGGAAATGCCCTACTTTAAAAAAAGTAGCCGTGGTCATGGTGTCTCTTCACAGGCATAAAGCCCTAACTAACCAAGACACCCTTGCAGTGGGAAGCCAGTGTCCTTCCTCCTTGATGCTCCTGTGCATTTTTGCAGTGACTGTATAACACACTTGTTCACTATGACAATATACCAGACTGAAGTAACTTAAGGGAAGAGGGACTTGGTTTTGCTCCATATAAGGGGATGCATTCCATCACCATGGAAGCCTGAAGACCAGAAAGCAGAACCAGCCCAGAAGCTGCCGCAGAACCCTTCCATCTGTCCCCTGGCTGGACATCTCTCTGGTAAGCCCTGTGTACAAAAGGCCCCACAGCTTCCCAAAGGGGCATCCCCCTCTGGGAATCAAATGTTAGGACACATGAGCCCATGAAAGACATTTCACATCCAAACCATCACAGCATTATCAACTGCAACTAAGTTATCCGTGAAACAGAGGGGAGGGGGTCTCTGTGTATTCAAACTTAAACAAAGAAACAAACAAAAACAGTATCAATCCTGTCATTCACAAATGAGAAAAAGAAACACAGTAACCAAGCAGGGAGACTACACATTGGCAACAAATTTAGTTAAATAAGCAGACATGATTACCAAGTGATTCGTATTTGCTAATTGGCAAACTAAAAAGCCTGGGTCTGGTTTAGTAAATTCTCTTGCCTGTGAAAACAGGCACGCTGGAGGAGCATCCATAGGATCTTGTGGGAAACAGAGCTTTATGGGAAAAGTCTGGCTTTGAAAAAGTTTTTTTTTTTCAATAAGAGGGAAGGATGAGATGATAAGAGAAAGTATATATGAATGTCACCATTCACGAGCTGTGTTTAAATTTTGTACTTTGCTGTACTTGGGGACTTTTTAAGATAAGTGGAAGTGTAGTGGACCATCAGCTACTGTGAGTGAGTGGAAACAGTGCTCACCAGTTATGAAAGAACATGACATTTCAACACCAGGTGTCCTTTCCAACACTCCAAATGTGTCTTGTATTTGTACATGACACACCTCCTGGGCACAAGACCACAGTGATAGTAGCAGGTCTACTGACTTCCTACTCCCACAAGGGTTGCACTTGCCCCCTGGAAGACCAGCCCTGAGAGTAATGAGCGGGTGCTTGAAATCGGGTGGTCACTTTATGAATTCTTTAAAAGCCCTGTTCTCAGCTCCCAAGGAAGCCTCTCACACCCATTTTCCTTTGTCATGTGTTCTCAGCTTCCATCATGATGGCCTCCGTGCCACTGTCTCCTGTTGTCACAAGAGGGCTGTTGACAGCAGACTAATCTGTGTAGCCCTGTCTTCTCTGTGTCTCTGACCCACCACAGAAAGTCTCACTTGCGAACCATTATGTGGCTTTAGCGTAAGATGTTTTCACAAAATATTTAATCACGATCAACTTCAAAATTTTGTATAAAAGTTGTCTTGCTGTTTCTACACTCTTTCTGATACTGAGAGTCGCAAGTCATGACTCAACAACCGCCATGATCAAGGAGACAAATGAAACTGCTAACGAAATGTGTTGCTCAAACCTGAATCATGACAAAGAGGTGAAAAGCCACCAGGGCCTCCTACGGTTACTGCTCCAGGTTGCAAAAGAGCGAGTGGGCTAACATTGTCGCTGTTGTGTTTTCAGACACTATCTGCCAGAGGACAGAGGTTACACCACTCCCTTCCTCCGTCCTATGCATACGCCTCCAGCATGGCTGTTTACACAGGCAAATGAATTTGCAAAATCAGACCCAGGCTTTCAGTCTCTGCTGCCTTAGCTACAAATATCAACAGAGTCAGCAAACAAACAACTCTCCACGGAGCCTCCCAGCAAGTTCTGCTCACATCTTTAGATTCCTCTGGGAAGAATTATACAAGTATTGTTTACTCACCCACCCGTTAACTAAATCAATAAATATGTATTGAGCACCAAGTGTGTGCAAGACGCTGTGCTGGATACTTGGGAACACATGCCAGTGGGTAAAATACGGTTCTACTGTCATGGGTATGCTATGTGCTATGAAGCAGTAGGCTGAATGTGTCACTGTTCGCAGAACACTGGAGAAGGTAAATCTCACCTTAAGGAAATCCTCCTGATTCTTTACAGGGAGCTCAGGGCAGGGAGGGCAGATCCACCCCCTCAGGAGCCTTCTACTTGCCTGTCACTTCAGTTTCTGGATCTGGAGTGAACAGCAGGAAAAAACGAGGGCGAACTCCTGGGTGGTCCTCTTGCCCTTCTGCCCAGAGCAGTAAAATCTGTCTGCCGTGCGCAGTTAGCATAAATGTTTAAGAGTCGCGGCCTGATTATTGTAAAACTCTTCAGTAGCCTCCCGTCTCCTTTTAGAAGAGCAGACCTGTTACCATGCTGTCACCGTCAGGGAGCATCTGGTTCCTGCCAGCCTCTCCAGGTTTAGGCCCCGCCACACTCTCCCTGGTCTACTCGCATGAAGTCAGCATCCTTGGATCTTTGATGTGTAGCCCATTCGTTCTCGGTACTGTTCCTCCCCACCTGGAATGCTCTCAGTCTGTGACTGCATTAAACTTCAAACACTCCCATCTCAACTTAAAGTAACTAACTACTCAGGGAAAAACTCTTCAAGGCACCAGACTGGATCCCGTTATGTCTTCTTAACTCATCCAACATTCTTGGGGTGGGAACTCCTATTTTAGTTAGACATAAATATGCATAAATGAATTCTTGAAATACCGGAAGCTTGAACAACAAGGCTCTACAGTGTTTCTTAAAGAGCACAGAGCTGAGGCAGAGCCAACTGGAACTCTGAAGGATCCAGGCTCCTTCTCGAATCTCACGTTAATCAAACACAACTTCTGGCTTCTACCAAGCTGCTCATGATGACCAACACAACCTCAGCATTCCAAGAGACACTGTAAGAAACCTGGAGGAAAAGTCACGGGCAAGCTTCAGACTGTGTCCAGTTCATTTCAGGGCTATGGCTGGTGCTTCATCTTGTGAGCCATTTGTTAGAACTCATTCACACACCATGTCTGGTGACAAGGAACTCTGGGAAACGTAGTCTGTGGTTTGTTGCTTGGTTATAAATAAAGGAGTGGTGGAATTAAGTCAGGGCTGGAGAGTGTACTGCTGAAGCATTTTATCTGAATGGTATGCTGATCGCCATCAAGGTCTGTGGAAATTTGCCCACACTGTATTCCCACAGGCTACACTCCCAGCACATTCTAGATACAGCTTGGCTAAACCCGAGAGTGGAGGGCTGGATGAACTGAATGGCTGGATGGGTGTTCTGAAGGTGTACACAGACACTTCAGGTTAGAAGTTGTGGTAGTTTGGGTGAGCACGCCCCATGTATGTTAGGATAGTTGGCCCCTAATTGATGGAACTATTTTGAGCGGGTTAGCAGGTGAGGTCATGCTGGAGGTGTGTTACTGACGATGGGCTTTGAGGTTTAAAAGGCTCCTACCATTGTGCATGCTGTGTCTCCTACTTGAGGGTCAAAATGTGAGCTTTCAATTGTTCCTGCTGCCTTTGTTCCACCGTCATGGAATCTCACCCTCAGAAACCATAAGCCCAATTAAATGTTTTTAAAAATGATATACACTGTCTTGGTCACAGTATTTTGTCATAACCATAGAAAAGTACCCTCTCAAGTTATGATTTGAAATAGAGGGAAAGAGCCGGCCCATTTCCCTTACCAAAGAACAAGGTATGTGGGGCTGGCAAGACGGCTCAGCAGGTAAAGGGGCTTGCCCCAAAGCCTGGTGGCCAGAGTTCAAACCCTGTGACTCATATGGTTGCAGGAGGTAATTAACTCCCACAAGTTGCCCTCTGGCTTCCACACAGGCACTGTGGTATACAAGTACCTCCACACAGACACTCACGCAAACAAAAATGTAATTAATCAAATACTTTAAACTTATATACATGCGTACTAAGCTTGAAAGGAAGGCGGGCTCCGAGTAAGAAGTTTATGGTTTCCAGCGTCACACATCTGAAGAAATTACACATGCCCTAACCTCACAGGGACCAGTCTCCCCACACATTAACAGTTGCCCTGTCACTGGAGAAAAAGAATGCTTGGAGGTCAGGGCCCACCCTACATACATCAACCAGAGCTGAGTCCCCCTTTCCTGGTACCTGTACTTCTGTTCCCTTCTTTCTACCCCATCTACACGAAACAGAAGAAAAACAAAGAGAAACCACCCAGTGGGTGTTTTCTAAAGTCTTCGCTTTGAGGAAACTGTAAGGTTCTATTGTGCTCCTACAAGTGGGCTCAGGGTACTTCCACGATGGATCAAAGAAGTAACATCACATGACATTCTCCACAAACCACACATCCCCCACCCTACTCACTTTCCTTGTAATTAATTTATTTATCCACTTTATATCCCTATCGAAGCCCCCTCCCTCCTCTCCTCCCAGTCCACCCTCCTACACTCTTTCCCTTTCCCCCTTCCCCTTCTCCTCAGAAAAGTTGAGCCCTTCCCCACCTTCCCACTCACCAATCCTGCCCCCTCCCCGGCCCATCAAGCCACATCAGGACTAAGGGCAGGCATCCTCTTCTACTGAGGCCAGACAAGGCAGCCCAGCTAAGGGAAAGTGATCCAAAAGCAGGCAACAGAGTCCATGTCAGAGACAGCCTCTTGACATGAAGACCAAGCTGCCCATCAGCTACATATGTGTAGGGGGCCTAGATCCTGTCCATGCATGCTCTTTGGCTGGTGGTTCGGTCTCTGTGAGGCCCCATGGGCCTCAGTTAGTTGACTCTATTGGTCTTGTGGAATTCTTGTCCCTTCTGGATCTCTCTATCCTTCCTCCAACTCCACCAGACTCCCCAAGCTCCACCCAGTGTTTGGCTGTGGGTCTCTGCATCTGTTTTGAACAGCTGCTGGTTGGAGCCTCGCAGAGGACAGTTATGCTAGTCTCCTGTCTGCAAGCCTAGCAGAGTATCGTTAGTAGTGTCACGGGTTGGTTCTGTCCCATGGGGTGGGTCTCAAGTTGGCCCAGTCATTGGTTAGACATTCCCTTAACCTCTGCTCCATCTTTATCCCTGTACACATTGTAGGCTGGGTAAATTTTGGGTTGAAGGTTTTGTGGGTGGGTTGGTGTCCCCCTCCCTCCATTGGAGGTCCTGGTGGCTGTATGAGGTGGTCACTTCAGTCTCCATGACCCCTACTACTAGGAGGCTCAGCTAGAGTCACCCCCACAGCCTCCCAGGAGCCTTCGCTGTCATGGTCTCCAGTTTGCCCCAGAGCTCCCGCCTTTGGTTTCCCTTCTCCCTCCCAGCCCTCTCACCTCCCAGCCTAGTTCCCTTTCCCACCCCCTTCCCCAGTTCTTTCTCTTCATCCACTCCCAGTGTCTGTTTCCCCGTCTGAGTGGGATTCCAGCATCCTCCCTTGAACCCTCCTTGTTACTTAGCTTCCTTGGGTCTGTGAGTTGTAGTGTGCTTATCCTGTGCTACATGGCTAATATCCATGTAGAAGTGTGTACCTGACAGGCGTGTCTTTCTAGGTCTGGGTTACCTCACTCAGGATATTGTCTAGTTCCAGCCATTTGCCTGCAATTTGCATGATGTCCTTGTTTTTATTAGCTGAGTAGCATTCCACTGTGTAAACGCACCACATTTTCTTTATCCATTCTTCAGTTGAGGGATATCTAGGTTGTTTCCAGTTTTTGTCCGTTACGAATAAAGCTGCTGTGAACATAGCTGAGCAGGTGTTCTTGTGCTATGGTGGAGCATCTTTTAGGTATATCCCCTGGAGAGCTCCTACAGCTGACAAACACCTTCAGCAAAATGGCTGGATAAAAAATTAACTCCAAAAAAAAAAAAATCAATAGTCCTCCTTTATACAAACAATAAACAGGCTGAGAAAGAAATTAGGGAAACAACACCCTGCACAATAGCCAAAGGCAATATAAAATACTTTAGTATAACTCTAACTAAACAAATAAAAGACTTGTATGACAAAAATTTCAAGTCTCCGAAGAAAGAATTTGAAGAAGGTATCAGAAGATAGAAAGATTTCCCATGCTCATGCATCAGGAGGATCAACATAGTAAAAATGGCCATTTACCAAAAGCAATGCACAGAGTCAATGCAATTCCTACCAAAATATCAACACAATTCTTTACAGACCTTGACAGAATAATCCTTAACTTCATATGGATGGGAAAAAAAAAAAACAGGATAGCTAAAACAATTCTGTACAATAGGAGAACTTCCGGAGACATCACCATCCCTGATTTCAAGCTGCACTACAGAGCTATAGTCACAAAACCAGCATGGTACTGGCACAAAAAAAAAAAAATCTAGGTTGATCAATGGAATCGAATCAAAGACCTAGAAATAAACCCAGACACCTACGGACACTTGGGTTTTGACCTGTCATTCTTTAAACTTCTTAGAACTGGGTTCCAGGGAGTCAGGCAGGGCCAGCAGGGACACCCAAGGCTGAGTGGCCCTGGGTAGTGACGAGCCCACACAGCCTTCCCAAGCCGGCAGGGTCAATTAGGTTCTAAGAACAACGCACGCTCCCCTTTAAGGAAATGAGACCTGCACACCAACACACCCGTGGAGGCAGGAGTAAGGAGAGGAGGCGTGTAAAGGGGTGAGTATGGGCACGATGTCGTGTATACACGCGTGAAGTTGACATGACCTTTGATTTCACGAAACACCCATAGCTGAGCTTTTTTCATGGTCACAGAGAGTGTAGGGGACATGGGAGAGGGAGCGTTGCCTCCCGGTGCTGTGTGGGTGTAGGGGGACACAGGGTGTTGCCTCCCGGTGCTGTGTGTGGTGTAGGGGGACACAGGGTGTTGCCTCCCGGTGCTGTGTGTGGTGTAGGGGGACACAGGGTGTTGCCTCCCGGTGCTGTGTGTGGTGTAGGGGGACACAGGGTGTTGCCTCCCGGTGCTGTGTGTGGTGTAGGGGGACACAGGGTGTTGCCTCCCGGTGCTGTGTGTGGTGTAGGGGGACACAGGGTGTTGCCTCCCGGTGCTGTGTGTGGTGTAGGGGGACACAGGGTGTTGCCTCCCGGTGCTGTGTGTGGTGTAGGGGGACACAGGGTGTTGCCTCCCGGTGCTGTGTGGGTGTAGGGGGACACAGGGTGTTGCCTCCCGGTGCTGTGTGTGGTGTAGGGGGACACAGGGTGTTGCCTCCCGGTGCTGTGTGGGTGTAGGGGGACACAGAGCTGGGGAGATTTAACACAGTTTAAGACAGTTTTCATTTAGCAATATCTTCTCAATCTCCAGCAGCCGAACGTGGGGGAGCTATTTTAACTTTCCAACTTTAGCTATGAGCTGGATTTCTTGGAAATATTCCTCTGAGATGATATTTTATGTTTCCAAACATACTTTGTTATTATGTTTGGCTCCATCCTGATGGTTTTCAGATTGTTCCGTGTCATTCTGGAGAAGTGAGTGCGAGGTGGGTATATCTCGTTTTCAGACTGGCTTCCTTCCTAACTCTCCATGGAAAATGTGCTCTGCATGCCTTCCACCCCAGCACTCGGGCAGAGCGGCAGGTGGATCTCTGAGTTCAAGTCCAGCCAAAACTACATAGTGAGCTCTGGGCAAGCCAAAGGATGCACAGCGAAGCTCAGCCTCCGACGGACAAGCGTGTTCTGGGAAGCGTTTCTTTACTTCTCTTGAGTCAGAAAGGCTCCTCCCTTCCGTGGACACCCATTGCCTTCTCTGCCGAGTCCACAGGTAGCAAATAGTGACAGTGACATAAGAAAAATGATCCCGACGCCATCACCAAGCAAGTGGCCTGGCATCTCTGTGCCTCAGCTTCGCATTTGGTAATGGAAGGTCTTACACTGCAGTTCCAGGGTCCCCTGGGAAGCTAGAGCCACTGATGCCTGGGGAATGGCTTGTCACAGAGCTTGTCACACCTGCAAAGGGCCTGGAGTTCATCTTTTCCCATCTCCATGTAGTGAGACAAGACCCACCCTAGGACAGTGGCTGGCAGGCTTCACAGGCAAGGGTCACCTGTGGGCCCACCTACACCCCAGCCCCTGCTGGGCCGGCTCTGCACACTCAGGGTCTTGGCACTGCTGAGGGTCAGCAGACGAGCCTGGAGTCAGGCGACACAGGAAGGCTGAGACCTCCACTTGTAGACAAAGGACAAGCCTGATGGGGACAAGGGATACAATTAGAAAAGAGCAGTGATTAATTTTTAAATACAACTTTGCTCTTAAACACACCTTCTTTGACAATATTCATGTCACTTTCTCCCATAAAAATACCAGATAATGACCTTCTATTCTGGGTTTGTGCGCTTTCCTTTTCTTCTATTAATGAATTATTCTTAGAAACATTGGAAATCTTTGAAAGTATAATTTCAGCAGCAGAAAAATCTGGCTATAATTTAAAATTCAAGACTGGGTTATTTCTGCATTTCTACTAATGCTCCTACTGCTGGGTGGGGAGGCGGGGTAACTCTGATGCCCTCACGACTGCTGTGAACTTTTCTGAATTCTTGTATTCAGACCCTAGCCAGACTGTGGTGTAGGCTAGGCATTTTACCACATAGCTTCAGCTTACATAGTACAAAATCAAGACGAAGCTGTGGGCCACAGCAGATGCCTCTCAGTAACTTGTGCATTAAAGTAGTGAGCTTTGCCTTAAGCACACAGCTGATCAGAGACCCAATATTAAGAAACAGATCACCCACTTGCTGGAAAAATCTCACCTTGAAGCACAGAAGGAATGGATACCAAATGTGCAAGCAAGCCAGGAGTGGGTACCAAATGTCCAAGCCAGGAGTGGGTACCAAATGTGCAAGCAAGCCAGGGGTGGGCACCAAATGCACAAGCCAGGAGTGGGTACCAAATGTACAAGCCAGGGGTGGGCACCAAATGCACAAGCCAGGAGTGGGTACCAAATGCACAAGCCAGGGTGGGCACCAAATGTCCAAGCCAGGAGTGGGCACCAAATGCACAAGCCAGGAGTGGGTACCAAATGTGCAAGCCAGGAGTGGGTACCAAATGCACAAGCCAGGAGTGGGTACCAAATGCACAAGCCAGGAGTGGGTACCAAATGTGCAAGCCAGGGGTGGGCACCAAATGTGCAAGCCAGGAGTGGGTACCAAATGCACAAGCCAGGAGTTGGTACCAAATGTGCAAGCCAGGAGTGGGTACCAAATGCACAAGCCAGGGTGGGCACCAAATGTGCAAGCCAGGAGTGGGTACCAAATGCACAAGCCAGGAGTGGGTACCAAATGCACAAGCCAGGAGTGGGTACCAAATGCACAAGCCAGGAGTGGGTACCAAATGTGCAAGCCAGGAGTGGGTACCAAATGTACAAGTCAGGGGTGGGCACCAAATGCACAAGCCAGGAGTGGGTACCAAATGTACAAGCCAGGGGTGGGCACCAAATGCACAAGCCAGGAGTGGCCACCAAATGCAGAAGCCAGGAGTGGCCACCAAATGTACAAGCCAGGGGTGGATACCAAATGTACAAGCCAGGGGTGGGTACCAAATGTACAAGCCAGGGGTGGGCACCAAATGCACAAACCAGGGGTGGGGACCAAATGTACAAGCCAGGAGTGGGCACCAAGTGCACAAGCCAGGAGTGGGTACCAAATGCACATGACACCTGCATTTCACCTTGCTGATGAAGTTGTTTGTCTATCCTTGTTTTTAGTGGCCATGTGGTTGGACCTTTACCATGTGAACCATACTGTTTTTTATTCAGTCTCCTGGATTATTTGTCTGTGTTGATTTTCAGGACTTGCACACATCTTGCCATATAAATGGGGCAGACTTCACATACTATCTTCACATGCTTGTGCCCAGTCTACAGACAGCAGTCATGTGAACTCTGAGTTCTCTTTTTAATAAGTGTTCTTATCTAACACAAGTCACACAGAATAAATAAAAGACAGGAGACCCATCCTGCCTCTCAGGCACCTGGCTCTTCACTGCCCTATGAAGGCACCATGAGGAACACAGCACAGATAGCCTCTATGGCCTGGGTTAAAGCCCATCCAACTTCTGCTAGGACCAGCAAAAGCAGGCACACTGGCCGGGGAGCTGTCAGGTTCCTGCTGTCAGCACTCTGGATCAATAGACAGACACTGATTGCATAGGCTGCTTCTGACTGATTTACTTTCTAAGATGGCTGCTGTAACTGGATTGAGGCTGCTGCGGCCCAGTTATAGCCCATCTAGGCTAAGGAGGCCCTCTGATAATAAATTAACACTTCATTTCTCACTAACATCATCTGCATCTGAATGAATTTTGCAGAACTCTTCTTATCTCAGCAAGAAAAGAGGGTTCCTTACTGAAGAGCCTCTGAGGCTCTTGCTTTCTGCAGCTTGCTGGGAAAAATAATCTCCCTGAAAGTGGCCCTGATCACAAAGCCATTTGGCTAACTGTTGAGAAAGCCAGTATGGTCTTTCACTCTTCCAAGCCCTTACACGCACGCGCATACACCCCTCCCCCCACAAGTATGTATGCATACACCAACGCACCCACACACACAGTACATGTGGTGGTTCCTTTGTACACACTTCCTTTTAGGTGGAGAAAGCTGCAGCACTCCTGAGCTGGCCCAAGAGGCTCAGGCAGCAACATGGGCCTGCAGAGGGGGCTCTGAATGCATTGAATCCTTGCACTTCCTCTTTCAGGACAGTGTGCCATATTCATCAGCTGGCAAGCATCCTTGCCTTTCATAATGGTCATATTCTAAACAAACAAATGTATCATGTCGCTCCAATCAATATGTCCTCAAGCTCATGGCCATCAAAGTTATGGAAATGTATTTTGTACATCTTCAATGTTCAGCTGAAAATCAATAAAAATCCATTATCTCATATTTCAAGGGCTGTGCTCGAGAGCAACAGCAAGCATAAATCTATCCAAAGGGAGAAAAAAAATGAACCGTCTTACACAATTACTAATTATTGATATTTACTTCTTGTACCATTCCACCTGGTGGGCAATTATTGGTAATTAAGTGTACAGCAGATACGCCTCAAAGGAAAAGAAATGTTAAATTGTGAGAACAAGACTTTGTTCTGATACTGCCAGGTGTCGGTGAGCGCCAGGATTTTAGTGAGAGACACCGGTTCGATATTTGCCACCGTTTCTGAATATTGGCTTATTTTAAAAATGTGTGTCGAGGCATACTGTGAAGAAAAGAAAGATCCAGTGTGCGCTACGGAAACCTGAAGTGATGCCCAGCTGAGACAGACAAGAAGTTGCAGAGAAGCTCGGCTTCTGTGTGGAGAAAAACACCCAACAAAACTCAGTAAATCTGAGTCTGTAAAACACACCTTGACCCAGTGAAGTGAGGGTTGGTTGGCCAGCTCCCTTTGTTTAATAGAGATGAGGCAGCTCACACTTCCCTGGAGCTTGCCTGCTTTTGTTAAAATGGCTGCCTAGCAAGCCAGGCAACTGCCTGGCTCTGCTTCACCAGCACTGCAGTTATAGGCTGTTTGGTTATAGGCATGCACCGCCACACCCATGTTGTTTGGTTATAGGCATGCACCGCCACACCCATGTTGTTTGGTTATTGGCATGCACCGCCATCCTTTACCTGGGCTCTAGACACCAGACTTGGGTCCTCATATGAGCTTGTTTCCCACGACCTTTACCTGCCGAACCCTCTCCCAGTCCCTCAGGTACGTGTTCAGCTGAGAGAGGCCTAACAGTCAGAATGAGGAAAGGCTGTATTGGGGCTCTAGCCTGCAGGATTTGATGCTTAAGAACTTCACATGTGCTCCTCTCATCGTATTTCCCGTCACCCGCAGCCTTGGGAATTGGTCCCTTGGGTGTTTTGTTTACAAGTCCTGTGCTATGTTGAACCCGTGTAAACAAAACACATGGAGAGGCGAGGCCTAGCCTGATGTCAAATGATGGATGATTTTCAGGCTCTGAGCTGATCCACATCTGTTACACAGAGTCGCAGCATCCACTGAGCTGCACACCAGGCACAGCGCAGCTCGTGGGGGACCCTGCAAGAGCAAATCCCAGTCCGCTTCTAAGACTAGAAGGAAGAAAGCAGAGGCCAGAGGGTCTGGAGCCCGTGCCACATGACAACACTGCTCCCTGACAGCCTGCATGCACAACACTGCGGTCCCTGAGTCGAAAACAGAACCGAAAGCTTCCTGCCTCCTGGAGCCAATGTAGCCATCGTGACGTCACAGGGTAGTCAGTATGTCACTCACACATTTGAGGTGATGCAGTGCCTTGTCGGACCCAGGAAAGCAGGGGCACATTCAGCAACACACGGTGCACAAAGTGATAGTGGTGGCCATAGACTTCTCTGACGTATGTGTTTCCTGGTCTATGCTTTCCACCACTACTTTAGAGCGAACTTCTACTTGTAAGAAGGACCGTTGGTGTAGGAAGGTCAGTCCTGGGACGTGGGCAGTGTCCTGCGTGTCTCCTGCTCCCCTGGTTTGAGTTCTGCTGCCTCATAATTACACCTCATTCTCTTGGGCCCGGTGGAGTTCTGTGATGGCTTCCAAGCCTTCAGACTCCACTGACAATGTTTTCACCAGCGTTAGCTTATATCCTATGATTAACCTGGGACAAAACGAGAAGTGGTCAGGGCTGTGAAGGCGAAAACTTAAGTGGCTGTTCTTATTCGACAGTAGGCGTGACACACTCACTTCTCCGCACGTGCACGAAGCCTTCGCGGCGACAGAGCTGCCTACATCCACATGTTGCTGGGAGCACAGTTTCTCCCTCGGGCAGGACCTGTATTGATTTTGAAGAGGACCCTAACTTAGTTTTCATTTTCAAGGGAGTCCTTTGGGAGCAGATGGTGGTGGATCTGGTTTGAATATAAGGGATAGGAGCTTGATCTGACGGATCATAGAGCAGAAATATTCCGAGAGGGAAGAACTGAATGTTCAACACCAGGGAGTCTTAGAATTAAGTGATCTCATTAATAGCTTAGAAGGCCGTGAAATCTCCTGGAGGACTATCAAGTGTTGTAGCTACTGCATCGGTCAGGCCTAAGCAGCCAATAACCGACACAATTAAGACTGAGGTGTAATTCAAAGCTGCAAGCACTGCGCTGGGCAGAACCAAAATTGCTAGTAATCTACTAGTAAACTAAAATAAACTACTCTAATCCTCATAACCTACTACATCCCAAGCACTTGCCAATCTGATCCTCCTAGGGCCGCTTCTCTCCACCTATTCCCTCTGTCAACTGTCAGCTCCTGGAAGACCCGCCCTCCACTTCCTGTCCTTCTGCCCTGCTGATTGGCTAAACAGCTCTTTATTGACAACTGTAACATCCACTCAAGGCATTCCTCCACAATCAAGTTGAAATTTATCTCAGGGCAATATATCAACCGATTAAAAGGTTCAAAACAGAGAAAGAAAGATATAATTAGACTTGGGCATTAAAATGAAAACCACACCTGGAAAGGAGCTAGGAGGAGGACTGGTGATAGAAAGATGGCCTCTGCCAGGGACCTTACGGCGGGAGACATGGAAGAGAAAGGTGGAGCCAGAACAAGCCATCGGTTTCTTACTGAAATCTTGCTTTGCATGAAAAACTCAGTGTGAATACAGGGCAGAAAGGAAGGTCTGAACATGCACCTGGGGCCAGCCTGGGGGAGGGGAAGGTGTCTTCACCAATTGCATTATGGGATTCCCAAGGGAGACTGCGATGTGCCCTGCAGTAGACAGCCAGTTGGACAGTGACAGCAACCAGCTGAGCTCAGGTGTGACAACAACTTGCTAAGAGGCAGGTGCAACGTGCGAAGGCCAGAAGACATACCCAGAGAATGCTGACCGCCTGGCCCACTGGGAAAGCAAAGGATCCTCACAAATGTGTAACAGGGCCCAGAAATATCGAGGGGCTAATACTGAGGGAGCTACCCTCTCTCCTCCCTCTCCATGGGAAATCTTCTTGTCAACCAGTAAAAAAATAATTTTATTTGTTTTAAAATTTACACAGTATATTGCTGGTGCTAGAACTTGCAAGCAGAAAGCCTCATACATAACAAACTCGTTTCCCTAGAATCCCAGCTTAGCAAAATCTCCACTGATCATCTTCATAGCCATTTCCTATAGAGGCCTCTGACCGTAGGGCCATCTGGGAAAGGGCAGCCTGAGGAACAGTGCCTTGGCACTGACTGCAGTTGACTTCTCTGTTTTCTTAGGTAGAGATGACGGCTTTTAGTTTTTGTAGAAGAAAACTAAATTACTATTTGATGTTGAAGACAGAGAAATAACAAACATTGCCACAGAGCGTCATGGAAAGTAGTTTCTTCTCTGAAGTCAATTGTTTTATGATATTTATGTTTCATTGAATTAACATGAATTCTCCTTAAATCGCTAAACACTGTATAATGTGACTTTACATTCTTACAGGCCCAAACTCAAAGGCGGCAGCTTCTCAGCTCTGTTAACAGTGATGCTCATCTATCTCAAAGCCATTTCAGAGCAGCAGCAGCAGTGTCTTACAGTTTGTGCCAAGAGCCTGTGGTATGGAGGCTGACATTGCGTGTGTTGTCTGATGGCCATGTCTTTCCCGTTTCTAGAAGCCTAGCTAGGTTTTGTTTTCAACAGCAACCTGAGATTATATATCAGGCATACCATTAAGTGCTAAGGTTGACAAAACATAGGCTAAATAGACCCCTGGCCGCTCTTAGCAGCCGTGTCAGCTCACGCTCAGCACCATGGAGCAAAGCCTCAATTCTTTTCTCAACTTGATCCCGCGAGGACTAAGACAGATTGGGGACTGAGGACAGGTACTGCTTTTTCCATGTCACCTCTTCCCTGGGATGCACTCCTCACAGACACCAAGACTGCTGAGAGAGAGGCTAATGCTTTTTCTGAACACTGAGGGCACAGTCTCTGTGAACTCAGAGCCCAGTGTGACAGAACAGTGCCCTCCTGCCTCTGCTGCCTTCCTGTCCACTGTAGAGCCTGTGTAAACACTGCCATGCGGCAGCTTTCACAAGCTCCAGTCATATTTTTTAAAAGGCATCTTTAAATAACAGTGGCGAGAACACCACACTCAGTACTCAGCAGTTTGTACAAAAAGCAGTCTGTATCACTAGGTCTCCACAAATACAGCACAGACCATGTGTCTAAAATCTATGTCAACTTCAAACAAAGACATGTCGGCTGCCCTGTCTACCAGCAGAGGGTCCAGGCACTGATGGGAGCCGACACTGAGGTACGATGAGACTCTGTGTGTGTGTACACTGAGACCCACGTTCTGTGTGTGTAAGTGAACACGTGACACACATTGCTCTAAGGCAGGTACATCTTGCCTTGTGCTTTGTAGTACACCACCAAGAAAGCGAGCAACTGACTTTCCCCCTTGTTCCTTGCAAACCGAGATCTACACACATTAAATGCATCCAAACATGCCGATCCCATGAAGCTGATTATGCAAAAAGAGCCAATAGCTACAAGAACCATACAAGGAGAGCTCCCTCAGGAGGGACAGCAGAGCCAGACCCTCGGCACTGCGTGGCTGGGAATAAGGAGACAGGACGTTCTAAACTCCTCCTGTTCACAGAGTCCATGACTGGAAAAGATCCACCCTCCCCACTAACGTCCACTCGTACACACCCTTTTAAACACGAAATCTGAGGCAGCTGGGTTGTTGGCCGCGTCATTGTTTGGGTTTAAGTGATTCTGCATTCGAAACCTAGTGTTTGGAACAAAGTACGAAAGGGGGATTTCTTTGTCTTGCTGTAGAAGCAAATCCAGCAACAGAAGTGTTTACTTTCTACAGTTTCCTTTAAAACCCAAGTGGGAGGCTGTTATACTGAGCTCGTGGGTAATGTGCACGGCACTGCAAGCCACACATACACATAGGTACATACACAGACACATACGCACTACACATACACACACTACACACACAGATACATAACACAAATATACACACTGCACACACACACCACACACACCACACATACACACACATACACCCGCTACACACACAGATACATAACAGGAATATACACATTGCACACACACACCACACATAAACACTCTACATACACAGATACATAACACAAATGCACACAGACACATACACACTACACATACACACACATACACACAGATACATCACACACACACACACACACACACACACACAACCACTGCACAGTGGACCCTGCTCACCCTGCTAATTTCCCTGCCTGCAAGGACTCTGCCTTTCTCTTGTTTTCCTCCCTCTCTGCCTCAGAGGCCCCTCAGCGGGGTGGTGCTTCAGGACTGTCTGGCCTGAGAGACCTTTCCGTCTGGGACAGTACCATTCCGTCTAGACGGGGAGAGCCCATCTGCTCAGCCGTGACTCTCAGCGCCAAGCATGGCCGTGCTTCCCGCCACCGGGCCTGCTCCTGGGTTGGCACAGTCCTTTGTCCCCCTTCACCAGGGGGAGTGACAGCCCTGAGCAAAGGCTGTTCGCACCATCACCCTAGTCATCCGTGAGAGCAGGCCGAGTGCCTGCAAGGCTGAACAAAATCCCTCCCAGCTGTTTGCAAAGGGCCCGAGGCTGCTGCTCGGAGTGGCAGAACCAGGGTTAATACTCCTGAGAGCTGGGCGGGCAGTGCGGCTGGCTCTGCTAGGCTGCTGTAAACACGGAGTTTTCGCCCCTAGTCAGACCCTTAGATGTGCGGGGCCATTCCAAGAACCGTTAAACATCAAACAGAAACGTCATAATCCGCACGGCGGTTATTACTGCACAGACGTTAGCCCCGCGGTTCAAAGGTGCTTGCCTCCATTTAATGAAGGGACTTAGTTCAGTAAAAGTTTATACGCTGCAAGTTTTCCGACTCGTCCTCTCAGTCTTTATATTATGGGTTATTCAGCTCGACGTAATGAAACCTTCAAAGGACTGAAATGCCCTGGGGCTGGCAGTTTTTCCAGATCAGACACCTCGGGACAAATAACTTGGATGCTTTCTAAGCACATGGGGTGAAGGGAGTTTTATTTTGTTTTTCATTGTGCCGCACAGAAATCCACAGCTCCTTTTCCCAGATCTTTAGGAGGGCCTATCAGGAAAGGCCAGCAGCCTGCTTTCCTTAGTGAGATCATAATTTCCTTGTGCCAAGAAACTAAGCTTGGAATGGGCTGTGGAATCGCATGAAGACATTCTTTTAGAATTCAAGGAGAACAGGAAACAAACCACTCTTTCGTGGCATGGTCTTCCGACAACATTTAAAGAGGTGCCTTTGCTATGCCTCTTATTACTTAGCAACAAAAGGGGGTTGCCTAGGTTCCCTTATGGGGAGACTGTAGGTCGTGGGGTGCCCTCCACTCAGCTGCATTGGCAACCTGGACGTCAGGAAGCCAGCCTGGCTCAGGAGAGCAGCTTCTCAGCCTGCTGTCCATGGTCTGTGTCGTGACACCTTCGACCCTCAGAGACACTGCGGTGAAGCCATTACTCTTCTTCTTTCATTGACTTATTGAGATATAAGTCACAGCAGCAGCCACACAATACTCATGTGACCACCCATGTGACATTAGCAGTGCAGAGATATGGGCACCCAGGACCCTGTGGCATGCCAAGTTCAACACTGGAAACCTTAGCCTTTTTGTTATTATCCTTGTTTCTGCCAAATTTTTTTCAAAATGTATATAAACCCGTAAAATTATTTTACAATTAATTACTATTAAACAACAAATAAAAAGCTAAATGAGAGGGTGAAAATAAGGAAAAAATGGAAGAGAAGAAAGGAGGTATGAAGGGAGGAATTTATTATAAGGATATAAGAAGATAAGGAAGGAAGCAAACAAGAAAAGAAGGAAACCAGGAAGAAAGAGGAGGAAGGAAGGGAGGAAGGATGAAAAGGAGGACAAGACAAGGAAAGGTAGGGAAGGAGGGAAGGGGAGTTAAGAGCAAACTGCACTCGCACTCCATTCTTCCAAAGGCCTTACTCTGCCTTCCTGTCAAGTAAAAATGCAGTCTTGAGGGCACCGAGCAGTCCCTTCCATATTTGTGCCTGTTATGGGATTTTGGAGGAAATACCAATTTAGTTGACAGTTTCTGGAAGAAGGCGGATGTCCCGATGTTTCACGTCTTCCGTCTTCCAATGGAAGCTGGTACTCAGGAGCGCTTAGGCTACCCTGAACAGGTCTCCACCCTGCTCTCCCGGCCTCAAAGCTGAGGCAAATGGTGAGTCTGAGCTCCTGCTGGAAGCCAGGGAAGGCTTTAAAATTCTACTTGGCTCTCCAGCATTCAGGGCGCGCTCTCTCAGCCTTGTCTTGCACAGTGGGATTTCCATAGCTTATCCTAAGATTTCTTCCCCCCCCCTTGGTTTAATAATAAATTCCTCAGGAAATTGTCCAATAACTGCCACATAAGGGAGACAGATGTTCTGAAGAAAAGAGCAGTTTTGTTTGATTTTATATCTTTGCACATATGCATGGCAAGTCATAAATTGTCTGAGGTGCTATGAAGGGAAGGTGAGGCTGTGATGAAAATCAGGAGACTGCACTTTGCACAGCTGGCGTGGCTCTCTATGTTCCCAAAGAAAGCAGATTCCAGCCTGTGGGCAAGTGACAGGTGACCTCCCCCTGGGCTAGCCACACTTTTTTTGCAGATGGGAAGATGGCTTCCCTCACCCTCTTTGGCTCTGATCACGTTGGGCAGAGGGCGGCTATGTTTTTTTATTATATATTATATATTTGACCCAGAAAAATCTTAGGATTATAAAACTTTTTTGTGGGATGATGCTGAGCTGATTCCATTTTATTTTAATGGAGAAAACATTTGTGATCAAAGTCATAATTTTATTAGCATATGCTACTGCTGTGCTCAGAGAAAATGGCAGAAAACTCTTGTTTTTTGATATAAGTTTTTAATTGAAACATATTTGCATTACTTACTCCGTTCTTTTCTTCCCTCATACCCCTCCCCTGCCCTCCAACTCTCAAGCTGACAGACAGCCTTTCTTTCTTTGACTATGTTATTATTAGGTGAATGTATGCACACACATACATATTCGTGTGTATTTACAGCCGAGTCTGTTTTTGTTGTTCCTGTGTATATGGTTTCAAGGCTGACCACTCTGCACTGCACTGTCAATAGAGGAACTTGTCTAACTGTCCATCTCTGAGCTGCCCTTAGTCACCTCATAGAATCCCGCCCCGCCCCCCTTCTGCGTTAACACATCCACTGATGTTGGCATTGTTCCAGGAGAGACTTTTGTCACAGACTGTGTGGCATCCTGACTTTTACAATCTTCCCATCCCTCTTCTGTGGTGCTCCCTGAGCCATAGAATGAGGACTGAGGTGTGGATGTATCTGTTGGTGTTGGGCAGAACACGGCCCTGTTCTCTGCATTGTGTGCAGGTGTGATCTTCTGCGATGGTCTCCATTTGCTTTAAAGAGAGACTTCCTTGAGAGGAGTGGTAGCCACATTATTGTGGGTATAGGCATAAGGTTTCGAATGTAGGAAGGAATTATACTCTTCTAGCAAAGTGGTGGTAATGGGATCTTTTCTAAGGTTTATGACCTCACTGGCCCCAGGAAGTTTCCAGTATATGCAAGGCGTGATTTCCCTCCTGTTGAATGGTTCCTACATCCAATTACACGTCTGTTAGTTGCCACTGACGTGTGAGTCATTGATGGTTGAACTATCCAGAGAATCCCAAAATAGCTGAGCAGAATCACTGTGTAGTCAGAGTACATTTTTTTCTCTTTTTGGGGTGTTTGATATTCAGTTGGTGACTCACCTGGTTTTAGCAACTCAACAGTTGAGGTTGTTTAGTACTGAGTTACGTTTGAACGGCTTCAAGTCACCTCTTTCAAATGGTGGCTGTGTTGGGGACATGGTCCAGTTTGAGCCTGTCCTCCAACTAAAGCTCTCAACATCACAATTATTACATAATACATGTCATTTATGTTGTGTGTAAGGAAGTCTTTGTCTAACTATAGTGTAATTGGGGCTATATGGGGACCCATCACTAGTCCAAGTGCTGAGAGTAAGTGACTGCTTAGTGCCAAGCCTCCAGAGGTAGATCCATGTCAGTCTCTCCAAGGCCCAGGGAATGTCACAGGAGAGGTTATACAGACTGTGGAAACCACAATGAAGGTGGTAGTGGGGCCTCTGTCTTCTAGATACGAGTTGGTGGTAAAATCATGAACACATGTCATCTGTGAGTCCTCCACAGGGTCAGGGATTGAAAGATAAAATAAAGAATGGAAATGAGGGTAGAAGAGAGAGGGGGCAGGAAGAAGGAGAGAGGGGGCAGGAAGAAGGAGAGGGGGGGCAGGAAGAAGGAGAGAGGGGGGGCAGGAAGAAGGAGAGAGGGGGCAGGAAGAAGGAGAGGGGGGCAGGAAGAAGGAGAGAGGGGGCAGGAAGAAGGAGAAAGGGGGCAGGAAGAAGGAGAGAGGGGGCAGGAAGAAGGAGAGAGGGGGCAGGAAGAAGGAGAGAGGGGGCAGGAAGAAGGAGAGAGGGGGCAGGAAGAAGGAGAGAGGGGGCAGGAAGAAGGAGAGAGGGGGCAGGAAGAAGGAGAGAGGGGGCAGGAAGAAGGAGAGAGGGGGCAGGAAGAAGGAGAGGGGGGCAGGAAGAAGGAGAGAGGGGGCAGGAAGAAGGAGAAAGGGGGCAGGAAGAAGGAGAGAGGGGGCAGGAAGAAGGAGAGAGGGGGCAGGAAGAAGGAGAGAGGGGGCAGGAAGAAGGAGAGAGGGGGCAGGAAGAAGGAGAGGGGGGGCAGGAAGAAGGAGAGGGGGGGCAGGAAGAAGGAGAGAGTGGGCAGGAAGAAGGAGAGAGGGGGCAGGAAGAAGGAGAGAGGGGGCAGGAAGAAGGAGAGAGGGGGCAGGAAGAAGGAGAGAGGGGGCAGGAAGAAGGAGAGAGGGGGCAGGAAGAAGGAGAGGGGGGGCAGGAAGAAGGAGAGAGTGGGCAGGAAGAAGGAGAGAGGGGGCAGGAAGAAGGAGAGAGGGGGCAGGAAGAAGGAGAGAGGGGGCAGGAAGAAGGAGAGAGGGGGCAGGAAGAAGGAGAGAGGGGGCAGGAAGAAGGAGAGAGGGGGCAGGAAGAAGGAGAGGGGGGCAGGAAGAAGGAGAGAGGGGGCAGGAAGAAGGAGAAAGGGGGCAGGAAGAAGGAGAGAGGGGGCAGGAAGAAGGAGAGGGGGGGCAGGAAGAAGGAGAGAGGGGGCAGGAAGAAGGAGAGAGGGGGCAGGAAGAAGGAGAGAGGGGGCAGGAAGAAGGAGAGAGGGGCAGGAAGAAGGAGAGGGGGCAGGAAGAAGGAGAGAGGGGCAGGAAGAAGGAGAGAGGGGGGCAGGAAGAAGGAGAGAGGGGGCAGGAAGAAGGAGAGGGGGGCAGGAAGAAGGAGAGAGGGGGCAGGAAGAAGGAGAAAGGGGGCAGGAAGAAGGAGAGAGGGGGCAGGAAGAAGGAGAGAGGGGGCAGGAAGAAGGAGAGGGGGGGCAGGAAGAAGGAGAGAGGGGGCAGGAAGAAGGAGAGAGGGGCAGGAAGAAGGAGAGGGGGCAGGAAGAAGGAGAGAGGGGCAGGAAGAAGGAGAGAGGGGGGCAGGAAGAAGGAGAGAGGGGGCAGGAAGAAGGAGAGAGGGGGCAGGAAGAAGGAGAGAGGGGCAGGAAGAAGGAGAGAGGGGGCAGGAAGAAGGAGAGGGGGGCAGGAAGAAGGAGAGAGGGGGCAGGAAGAAGGAGAGAGGGGGCAGGAAGAAGGAGAGAGGGGCAGGAAGAAGGAGAGAGGGGCAGGAAGAAGGAGAGAGGGGGCAGGAAGAAGGAGAGGGGGGCAGGAAGAAGGAGAGAGGGGGCAGGAAGAAGGAGAGAGGGGGCAGGAAGAAGGAGAGAGGGGGCAGGAAGAAGGAGAGAGGGGGCAGGAAGAAGGAGAGAGGGGGCAGGAAGAAGGAGAGGGGGGCAGGAAGAAGGAGAGAGGGGGCAGGAAGAAGGAGAGAGGGGGCAGGAAGAAGGAGAGAGGGGGCAGGAAGAAGGAGAGAGGGGGCAGGAAGAAGGAGAGAGGGGGCAGGAAGAAGGAGAGAGGGGGCAGGAAGAAGGAGAGAGGGGGCAGGAAGAAGGAGAGAGGGGGCAGGAAGAAGGAGAGAGGGGGCAGGAAGAAGGAGAGAGGGGCAGGAAGAAGGAGAAAGGGGGCAGGAAGAAGGAGAGAGGGGCAGGAAGAAGGAGAGGGGGCAGGAAGAAGGAGAGAGGGGGCAGGAAGAAGGAGAGAGGGGCAGGAAGAAGGAGAGGGGGGGCAGGAAGAAGGAGAAAGGGGGCAGGAAGAAGGAGAGGGGGGGCAGGAAGAAGGAGAGAGGGGGCAGGAAGAAGGAGGGGGGGCAGGAAGAAGGAGAGGGGGGGCAGGAAGAAGAAGAGAGGGGGGCAGGAAGAAGGAGAGAGGGGGCAGGAAGAAGGAGAGAGGGGGCAGGAAGAAGGAGAGAGGGGGCAGGAAGAAGGAGAGGGGGGCAGGAATAAGGAGAGAGGGGGCAGGAATGGAGGGGTGAGAGGGGGCCGTTGGGGAGGTCACAGGTCATTATATCAAAGTATGACATTGTCAGACATTTAAAGGAGAAGCTAACAGCAAGTGTGAGCAAGACCAGAGAAGGTCTCGGGCATGGGTGAAAATGTAAAAATGAAACCTGCTGTTTTGTGCAATGATGTATTGTAATAATCCTTTTAAATCAATGTGACTGCAATGTGTGTGTGCCAGAAATACCAAGACTCTTTCATAAGGGTCGTTATGCAGAATGCAGTGGGAAAAAGTAGTTAAAACCAGCAGGCGCATAGATAAAATTCAGCCAAAGGGCCTCAACTGTGCCCTAGGCATATGCTCTTCTGACTTTGTATCTGGAAATAACTGCTGACTTTTAAAGAGTTGTGAACATTGAATAAAGAATTCTGCTCATCCTCTACCTCAGCTGTCCCTGCGGAAACCCCTCCCTCCGCAGCCATGATGCTAGAGTCAGTCGTGAACAAAAGTCCTACTTCTACACCGTGCTCTCAGCCAGCCTGCCACTTGCCCAATGGCTCACCAACTGTCCCTTAAGTATCCATTTTCTAGTCCAGGGTGTGAGTAAAAAGCCATAGGTCCACAGTGTCAAGCTGCCATGTCACCTCCATCTCCTGTCATCCGGGCCCTTTAGATATAGGCTGGCTGCATGCCTTACACCGCTTTCCTCTCTGTTGATGCCATGTGGCTTCCTCTCCGTGATGGGGGAAGCTACGGGCGCTTGGTACAACACACCAGGAAAGGCAGCTGGCTGGACCGGCAGCCAGTGACGTTAGCATTGCTCACTTGAGCACCATGCACCCTGCCTGCCGTTTCCACAGATGATGAACTCGTCGACTCAAAGAGGAGGGAGTAGGGAAATAGGAACTCAGCTGATGGGGAAATATTAATTTTAGCAGAAACCCAGCTTACAGGCGTAGAATGAAAAACAGAAATAGAAAAGCCCCTCCTCCCCTTAGTGAACACCATGGTAATTATTGTTTCCACCAAAAATAGTCACCACAGGATGAAAGTGATACCTGCACTCCAGCCAGGAACTAGGAATTTACACATCTCAAATACCCCCTATTTGTTAATTACAACTTGGAAAACGCTAACTGTACGGTGAAAACACAGCAAATCCCACACCATATTTTTACAAGTACCCTAGCAAGGAAACAACCATTAGAGTGATAAAATTATTTAATTTGAAAGATGCGGTAAACACACTTTTTTATTTTGTCTGTATGATTACATGTTTATGTGTATGTGCACATGTGTAGTTGTGTGTGGATGCTGAGTGTCTTCCTCAATTGTCCCCCACCTTGTTTTTTGAGGCAGGGTCTCTAGCTGCTCCTTGCTAACTAGCGATCCCCAGGGCCAGGCCTGTCTCCATTGCCCTGTTGTCAAGATCACAAGCACACACCAGCACTCCAGCACTCCCAGCATATATGTGGGAGTTGTACATCCGAACCCCAACCTTCCTGCTTGCATAGTAAGTGTTTCCCCCACTGAGCACGTCTCTCCAGCCTCCTGAGGCAGACACGTTAACACATACACGGTTCCATGGGTTCTTTCCTTAATAAGCCATCCATCAGCCATGTCTGTGACCCCTGCCCGTGTGGTCCTACTGTTTTCTGCCTATTGAGTCACACTCTGTTGTCATGCCTGAAGTGTTGGTGTGTTAGCCAGTCCCGCCTTGTGCATTCCACCCCTTCCTGCTGCTATGGACATTTCCCTCAAAAGTCTCTACACTGCTTTAGAATAACATTGTGTCACTTCTCTCTTATCAATACTGTGTGAGCTTGCCCACTGACAGTTTCCAAAGTCAGTCAGCGCCTTCCCTCTTTTACATCATATCTCACAGTAGACTTCCGCCATGCTTGTCTCTGGGCTCCGCTCCTGTTGCCCACCCACGACCCTCTCAGTAGTACTCCTCCCTTCCCAATAATTTGCTCCTTCCTCTATAGCCTCCTCTCTAGGTGTGCATGTGTGTTTTCGAGCACATGCATGGGGGGGGGTGCTGTGCACGTGTGCACGTGTACGTGCATGTATTTAAATCTAGATTCCATGTTTTAGGGGGAAAATGTCATTCTAAGCCTGGCTTATTTCACTTAACAGCATGATATTCAGCTCTATCTATTTCTTCCCAAATGATGTCACCCAGACTTGCTCTCCCTGGTACAACTAGACCACAGTTTCTAATTCACTCATCGGCTGTTAGAGGCATCCAGGCTATCCATAGGTCACGGTTAATCGTGATTGTTTTCTGCATCCGGGACCAACTTAACAGCAAGCTGCTGAGCAATCCCGGGGGATTTTCTTGATCAGATTATTTGAAGCAGGAAGAGCTACACTACTCATGGGTGACATTTGGGGTGGTAGTCTGGACAAGAAGCAAAGGGAAGGAGAGCTTCGCGTGTCCCTGATGGCCTTCAGTACTGCAGGTGAGTTTGTTCACCCTGTTATTGCTACTTATTCACTTGGGGTGCTTATTTTTGTTACAGTGATTTATAAATCCTAAATAACAATCCCTGACAGGTTTATAACTGGCAAAGAAGATGGCGCCCGTCGCAGGCTACCTCTACATTCTGTTGGTTTATCTGTTTAATCCCCCAATCTGTTCCCCAGCCCACCAGCCCCCAGCAACCACAATGGCTGCTTCACTGAGCCTTCACGTGCAGATGCACACGTCTTCCTTACTCTTTTTCCGCTAAAACCCTAATCTTTCATTTCTTATGATTGATCTTCCTGATAAACGTTTTTGTCAGTGACGGCACTCCTGACATTTCCCTGTGGGAACTTAGATGCTTAGTTTTCATGTGAACCTGACTCAGTCTAAGACCACCTAGGAAGAGATCTGCCCCATCTGAGAGTGTGTGTAGGGGTGAGCCACCTAGGAAGAGATCTGCCCCATCTGAGAGTGTGTGTGTAGGGGTGAGCCACCTAGGAAGGGGATCTGCCCCATCTGAGAGTGTGTGTGTAGGGGTGAGCCACCTAGGAAGAGATCTGCCCCATCTGAGAGTGTGTGTGTAGGGGTGAGCCACCTAGGAAGAGATCTGCCCCATCTGAGAGAGTGTGTGTAAGGGTGAGCCACCTAGGAAGGGGATCTGCCCCATCTGAGAGTGTGTGTGTAGGGGTGAGCCACCTAGGAAGGGATCTGCCCCATCTGAGAGTGTGTGTGTAGGGGTGAGCCACCTAGGAAGGGATCTGCCCCATCTGAGGTGGAGGGTGGGGATGCCAAGCCCAGGCTTGTGTTCATTTGTCGCTCTGCAATAGGTGAATGCAGACATGCTGTGACTAGCCTTGACTTCCCTGCAGTGCTGCACTGTAACTGGAGCTGGGAGCCAAGCAAATCCTTCCTTTCTCAAGCTGTTTCTGTCAGGGTATTTTATCAGAGCAATACTAAGGACACAGTCATTACACCTACCCCAAAGGTTAAACTAAGTTTGCAAAAAAAGGACATTTTTCTTAGGTCAGGTTTTCTGAAGGGTTTCTGAGGACGCTGGTGATTTTGTGACGGTACGAGTCTTAGCTACGGGAGTGATGGTGTCCTATGCATTCATGGATGTCATGTACTAAGCAGTCAGATATAAGCACCACAAACAGAAACACGCCCTCCTTTATCCAAGATTTATTGAGTTATAGGCTTTATAGATGTTTACCATGTGGTGTGCTTAAAACAGTCTTCCTTAAAGCGACATTAACCTCTAAACATTTTGCCACTTTCATAACTGCTTCTGTGACTGCCTGAACACCGATGTCAACCGTGATATGATGTCACTCAGGAGTCTGACTTGGCACGGAAACTGCACAGGACTCTTTGGAAGCCGCTGAGACACGAAGACATGAGGGAGGGATGCGTGTCTCCCTCAGCATCATCTGTCACTCTGCTGCGGCTCTGGGATCCTTTCGACTAAACAGCAATTATTCTCAAAATGTGCAAGGCACAGTACACAATCTGAGGCTTCCACGTGCCAAGCCTTGCTGCCATCACTCTCTCAAACACGACTTCCTGGCAAGTCCTATTCACCAGTACCCCTGGTTTAATTCATCGTGTGACCTCCAACCCAAAGGCTTGTGTGGGATTTTACAAGTGAACACAGGCTGTTTTTCTTAGCAAACGAGAGTACTGCCCTTCTGAAAATGGGTTTACTGAAGTCAAATTTCATGAAGAATTAATTCTGATTTTACATTTCTTCCCTTTTCAGGTCTATCAAATGGAGATACTCACTTTGATTTGTGCTTCACAGTTTTACACCTAGGTGGCCATGAGTTATAAGGCCAGGGTGACACCACCACGCCCCAAGTTTTTCCAGTCGCACTGTCCGGTCTCCACCTCCCTGCACCTACTCTCTCTGTCCACTCGGCACGTGGTAAAGGTTGGATATGCTGGGGACAACAGCTGAGAGCTGAGAGTCCTGTAAGGCGCATTTGCACCATTTTGCTCATGCATAAGTGGCTGTGGTGACCTGCATGTTTACAAATGGGTATAAACTTCAGGTTTATCAATCCCAACACCATTTTACAAGGCTCTGTGGGGGCACACCATACCTCTTACTTTGAGATATTCTTCATGTGCTAACAGTAGAGCTTTTTTAAAAAAGTGTTTCTTGAATCTATCCAAGATTGTTGAAAAATGACTAACTTTAAAAACACTGTATTTCAGGTTTGGAAACTCGGTAAAATAGTTTTATGTGAAAATTTCGACACCAATCTGGCCAAATTTTTAGTGCTCTGACTATGTCTGTTTTTCCAAAATGCCACTATATCGTTTGAATTAACAAAATGTTCATAATAACAATATCTAAAGCTCTAATTTTCAACATGGTATTAATAATGACATTATTTTATTTCAGGAATGGGGGGGGTTGAACCTAGGTCGTTGCACAGGCAAGGCAAGCATTTTTACCAACTGAAGGATCTTTTCATTTTTCACTTGAGACAAGGTCTCACTAAGTTGGCTTGACTGGCCTCAAACTCACTCTGTAGTTCAGACAAGCTTTGAATCTTTGATTCTCCTTCCTCGGCCTGTTCCTGAGAGAACAAGCAGGCATCACCAGGGCCAGCCAGCCTTAATATATATTTTAGAAGTAGTATTTACTATTTTATTTCTAAAATGATCAATAGTTCCAATTAGTATTAAGTTCTCTTGAATGATATTTTAAATATGTTCATGCGGGTTACCAACACGCTTGACACAAGATTCTGGGAACCTTTATCATCTAAGGCCTCGCTGCATCAAAACCGTTGGTGCTAGCATCCAGAAATCCGTTCGTCGATGACATTATGTCTCATGGGAACTGTAAAGCCTTGCTGCTCACAAGTGTGAGGGTGACATAATCAGAGAGTCAGCATTTTCCCTTTAATGACCTAACTAGTGAGCAGTGTCTGCACTCAACAGTCACGGCGGAGCCATCATGTGGCAGCGCATCCTGTTGTTACTGTAAGTGCTCACGTTTTGCCTTCTTCCAATGGAAGGTACACTTCTTCCCACACTAGAAAAAGAACCTTCATTCTGTTCTGGTTTCACACCCTGTCACTCGATGTTCTGGGAGTATCTGATTATTAAATGCCATCTTTTTTTCTTTTGCAACATGTATTATTCGAATTCATTGTGTTTAAGAACAGTGTTTAAAAGCTATTTAAATATTGGCATCACTCAGCCTTGGGTCTCAGGAACTCAGTCCCTGGCATTCCTTGCCCTCTCAAAGGTCCTTAACCCTTTAGTTGACTGTGCCTGTGTCTCAGGCTCTTCAAAACTCTCTCCTTGGTCCCATTGCCACCTCGTATAGATAGTGATGTTTTATAGCTTCCAGACAAGGACCTGGAGATTTTACCTTGTGCTTTCCTTGACCTGGTAACTCACTTGAGCTGGCATCACACTGTTTGGAATGGTTTTTTTAGAAAACAAATCTATTGTCTCAAACTCTGAGTCCAAAAGTCTTGGATCAAGTCTGAAGCCCGGACTCCAGACACGAGGGCTCTCTCTGCTCCTCCTCCTCCTCCTCCTCCTCCTCCTCCTCCTCCTCCTCCTCCTCCTCCTTCTTCTTCTTCTTCTTCTTCTTCTCTCTCTCTCTCTCTCTCTCTCTCTCTCTCTCTCTCTCTCTCTCTCTCCCCTCCCCCCCACCCCACCCCCACTTGGCTATGTCAGCGCAGGGCTGCCTTTGCTGTGTATCTCTCCATAGCATCTTCCATCTTTCCCTTCCTGGAAGGTCACCAACACATCATTGCAAAGCTTAATGTAAGGATTTTATCCAAACTTAATTCCCCTATACGGACCCTGTCTCCAAACATGTGCCCGCTCTGAGGTGTTGGTTGGGGTTGTGATTCCACACACCAACTTTTCTACACACAGTTCAGGCCATGACACTCAAAATTAATAGCTTTGGTGGTGGTTTTTCGTTGGGTTTTTTTTTGTTTGTTTGTTTGTTTGTTTTTTATAAGTTTTTCCTGCTGTGCTTTGGAATCCAACCTCCAGGGTTTGTAGGAGCTACTGTTAGTTTCAGCCATGCTTGGTTCCCTTCAGGGTACTCTGCCTGGCACGTGGCATTTGTGTGGATGGTGGTCTCTTCGGCTCCACAGCTGACACTCTCCTCTCATTTCCCGGCTTCCTTGGCCCTGCCTGCAGATGATCCAGAAGCAGCGCGGGTTCCTCTCTGTGAAAATCATCAGGGCTGTGAGGAAATACTTGACAGAAGCAAAGCAGTAGAGGAAGGGTTTGATTTAGCTCACAGAGTGGATGACGTCCACTGTGGTGGGTAGGCCTGGCACAGGTCATGGTGGTCCAGGAGGCAGTATTAGCCCCCAGGGCACGAAGAGTCTGGGAGCAATGGGAGCTGCCCTTCACAGATCTAATTCTGGCCAGTAAGGTCCCAAGTCCAAGAGGCTCCACAGCGCCTCAAACAGCACCGCCAGATGAGGACCAAGTGTTCAAACACATACGTTTTCAGAGACATCACACAGTGTCCTGCGAACCTCAGCAGGCAGAAACCACCTCCACCTAAAGGGTAAGCGCACTCTGTCAACCAGCCCTGTCCTCCGCGCATGCGCCGTGTGCATGCTTACTTGGCTCTTTCTGTTTAGTAAATCATAGAGCCATTGGCTGGCTACTCAAGCTCTCCAGCTCTGAAGAGGTGTCCAGAGTTCCGAGTCGGCTCTTGACTCGTCCAAGGGATGTGCACTTTCTACAACCGCTTCACTGTATGTAATTCGCATGTTCATAAATGTCACTTTCTGCCGTGTGGCATTGTGGATTCTAGTGGATTCAGTGCTAAGTCGAGTGTTGCTCGTCAGTGTTCCATAGTGTAGCCTTTGTCACCATAAACGAGCTTTATCTTGACTTCTTAATCACAGATGTACTCTGTCTACTGTTCTCCTTACTGCAGCCACTTAGTGCATTGACTGTGAAGGCGTTTTGTTTGGTTTGTGTGGTTTTGGGTTTTGGGTTACTTATTTATTTATTTTTATGATTTCATGACTGCTGATGCTATATAGAGTGGGTTTGTCACTCATCTGGCCATATTGCCTGATATCCTTCAGAGCTGGTGCAGGTTACAAACTAGCTGGGAAAGCCACAGAGGCTCAGTCTTTGCTCCAAGCTGAAGCCCCCCCCTCCCCATGCCCACCCAGCCACAGTGACTGTCACACTGATAATCCAAATGGTGTGGTTTACACCAGAGCACGTTGCCTTTCTGTTTGTCATACTTATCCCAAAACTCGGGCTACAATTGCACGTTTTTATAATTTTTTCCCCATTAAAACAAGTACAAGTTGGAAACAAAAGTGGTCATTGCTAACACGTGCTGCTCGGCTGCAAGGAGCCAAGTCTGAGATTTACATGTGCACCTCATGTGAATGGAATTTTAACAACAACGTACCACGAGGGGGGAAACGCCACCGTGTCCGGGCCGCAGTGAGGTGAACAAGGCTGAGAGGTGTTAAACATGGCTGCAACTAGAGTGTTCCGAGCTGGCATCCAAACCCACACATGTCGGATCCCATGCAAAGAAAGAGGCTAGGAGGAAGCAGGGGGTGGTCTGAGGTTTCCAGAGCTCCTGGTCTCTATGGCAACCCTAGGTGTCTCTGGGCATCTCTGTGTGTGGCCGTTTGCACTTATGTCCACATGTCAGATTCCTGTCTCAAATAATTATATCTATTTTCCTATATCTTTGCAACCCACCCTCAGACCAGAACACAGTGTTCTTCTAGTGTGGATAACTAAGCTGTGCTGAAAAGCAGCCAGGTGAACAGTCCCAGAGGCACCTGGGTCATCACCAGGGTACCTTACTAGGGAAATGGGGCTCTCCAGGGTGAGCCACGGCAGAGTTTAATACCATAATCTGAAATGTATGTGTCTATAAGTTAGAAACACAGTAGCCTGAGACGTCCGGACTATGCATACTCTGAGGAGAATCACCTCTGTGTATACTGTCGAGTAATAAAATATGCTGGGAAAGTTCTGACAGACATACTCCTGTAAATCTGGGGTCTGTGAGCACAGCTGCAGTGCAGCAATGTGGCTCAAGTAATGTGCACCCAGCTGTGATACCGTCAGGGACTCATAAACACCTGGGTGGAGCTGGAGGGCTGCAGGGAGGGCAAAGGCACCTCCTTTAGGAAAAAAAAAAACAGAGTGGATGGTTGGAAGGCCCCGGATCATTGCTTCTTGGAATGCTTACAATGTATGGAATTCGCCTTTTTCTCTTAAAAAAAAAAAGTGGAAATGAGACACTAAAAGGAAGTGTGCACAGCACTAGTGGGATGAACGGACAGGAAAATTCTATTTAATGGAACACACATGTATCACTCAACTGTGAGCCTTGGGAAAGATTAGCTTTAATGCTTTAACGGGGGTTGGAAATTTTTCTTTGTTGTGCAAAGCTCAATAGTGTAATAACTAATAATGTAAATGCCAGAGCTCTTCACAGAGTCAGGCACCTTGCATGGTATGGTTGTGAATGACACGTGTGCTTCCCTTTGTTGCTGAGACAGAACACTTTCATGGGCCACGGCTCCACACCACACTTATAGACTGAAAAAGTACATAGCGGGGACACCTTATTCCTGCCTCCCCCGTTTCAATAAGTCTCAGTCCACTTTATGAAAAGCAGCCACCAGGATGTAGTGCTCTCGCTGAATGAGATACACACCACTGAAGAGGCTGTCTGTGCATGGTGACTGCCTGGGGAGTTCACTATCTCGGAGCACACGAGGCAGACACCTGCAGGAACTGATAAGTTACCACTGACTTTCCAGCTGTGTGCTTATTCCTGACAGGCCAACACCACTTGAGTCTTCTGAGAAAAATCAAACATGCTGCACTCCGATAAAACCTCTCAAGAGGCCGTGAAGGAAACAGTGCTGGGACCAGACACATACAAACAAGAACAAAGTACAGTGAGGTGACCCAAGCTCCCACAAGGTGCTGGATGCTGGGTCTCTTTCTCCTCCTCCTGCCATGGTGACTTTCCCTGGAGGACCTGAGAGGGGCCTTCCTAGCACCTGGTACATAGGCTGTGCTGGGGGCTGAGGAGACTGTCGCAGCTCTGCCATCAGAGCACCACTCTGTCCTCTTCTCTGCTACTTGAGAGGAGACAAAGGATGCAGTGTTCATCTCCTGAGGTCAGGTTCCGAGGATGACTGACAGCCTCAGAGTACCAAGGCCTCTCAGGTGATCTCTTCCCTCAGGCTATCTCTCCCCTCAGGTGATCTCTCCCCTCAAGGGCATCTCTCACTTCACTTTCCCTGGCTGGTCGGCATGGCTTTTCCAGGGCCTCTGTAATTTCTAAGTGTTCTGAGTCTCTCTGGGAACTTAACCAAGCCTCTGGGGAGAGTCCAACAAACATCCCAGAAGGAAGATAATGTTGTTTTCTGACAAGTCTGCAAATGGCAAGGACTCTAGAGGGACTGAAGTTAACTTGGAGGAACGATAGAAGGGAAACTGTCTAGAGTGGAGAAGGGAGGTGACCATGTGTGCAGGCTGAGGAGGAGGACTGCAGGAACGCTCACAGTCAACCACAGCCAGGGGGCCAGCAGAGATCTTCCACACACCATTGCCTGCACTTTACATCACCTTTAACAGGCTCTTCTCTCAGAATAACAGGCCTGGCAAGCTGGGTGGACCTGGGTGTGTGACTGTGAATCTTTGACCTTGGCAGCGACCACTTAAAATGTAGTTAGCGCTGGCTGATGAGGCAGATTCCGGAGTCGTAATGACAGAGCTTGTGCCTTTTGAGCACCCCTTGACACACACCCAGTCATTTCACAAATACCACCCTCCCTACCTCACACTCAGGTACTCTTTACTCAGGTATGCCGAAGCCAGAGTTCAACGGATTGTCTGATACCTGCCAATAAGGCTAAACCCCACAAAGCATGGGCTAGATCTTTCTAGATCTTCTCTTCTATCGCTCAAGGTATGCTGAATTTCAGTGGGAACCAGGAGGCTCCCTTCCACCAGGACCATATCCCACCCCCCCCCCTGTGGTGATAACAGAGGACATGGATGTGACACAGTGCATCCTGTATAAGCAGCAGACACCATCAGGTTTCTTGAAGGAGTCATGGCATTCGTGGGGCTGGGCTCTGCATAATTTCCCTTCCCCTACCCATAATAAGGCTTTGTGCACACCCTAATTCTGCCTCCCTCCAATTACCAAGGCCTGGATTCTAGAGAGTCTAGAGCTAGGACCAGTGAGGGAGCTGAGGGGTGTGTGTGTGTGTGTGTGTGCGTGTGTATGTGTGTGTGTGCGTGTGTGTGTATGTGTGTGTGTATGTGTGTGTGTATGTGTGTGTATGTGTGTGTATGTGTGTGTGTGTATGTGTGTGTGTATGTATGTGTGTGTGTATGTGTGTGTGTATGTGTGTGTGTGTGTGTGTGTGTGTGTGTGTGTGTGTGTGTGCAGAGAGCAGGAGCCCCTTCTCTTCCTGTTTACAACAGGCTGTAAGATAGACTGCTCTGGTCAGTTTCCAGTGTTCTTTGCAGGACAGAGCGGCTACAACTAAAGAGGGAGATCCAGGCCAGATGACAGAAGAAATTCTAAAACTTGTTTTGAAATGGATAGACCTCAAGACCGAAGAAAAAGTAGCAGGGACCCTGGGAAGTTAGGATGCCAACCCACACAGAGGAGCCAGCCAGGGCTGGTCACGGGCTGCCACTCAGAGCAGGCAGCGGGCTGTTCTGGTCCCCACCAGCTCTGTGACTTTGGCTCTTCACTCAACCTCTCTCAAGCCACAGCGCCTTCGTTTGTGATGTTGTTTCATTCTGCTGCTTGATTCTTTCATGTTAAGCATTTACTCTGACACAGGTGCCCAATCTTAGGTGACACAAAATGGAGGGTATCTTTTTTTCCACAGGTTTGGCAGGGGCACCAGCACAAAGAAGGACTGAAGACAACAGGAGAGAGAGAGAGAGAGAGAGAGAGAGAGAGAGAGAGAGAGAGAGAGAGGGAGAGAGAGAGAGAGCATGGAGCCCACTGCCTGGAACCTGGAAAGTACCGGACACTATGAACTTAGTTCTGTTGCCGCAATATCCCCTCCTCCTCCCCCTCCTTCCTCCTCATCCTCCCTCTCCTTCCTCTTCTTCCTCCCTCTCCTCTTCCTCCTCTTGCCCTCTTTTCCTTGAAGGTTAGTTTGTTTTTTCCTTGAAGGTTAGTTTGTTTTTTCCTTGAAGGTCAGTTTGTTTTCCATGTACGTTTTCTTAGCTGTGAGCTGCATAGCATGTAATGTAGTTAAGGGTGGCTTTGAACTTCCGATCTTCCCCATTCTGCAGTGCTGGAGTTGTGACCAAACCTGGTGGGTTCTGTAAGATTTCTTGATGCTATTGTCTGAAGTTGGGGTGAAGGACCTTGGCCGGTCCAACGGGAGACTTGAGGTCTCTATTCTTTTGGTAACTGATGACATTTTTGCTCTGCCTACTCCCGTTATTCCAGGTCACCCCTCAACCTGTCAAGGCTCCCCATCCAGCACTAAACGCAGTAGACAGCTGTGGCACCTGCTGCACATTGGTGCTAGGTGACATGAAAAGTTATGACAAGGACCAGGAGTGTCCAGTCAGGATCTCCCCGAAGTGCTGAGCAGGAAGGTTGCAGATGAAGGGAGCCATCCCAAAACACTTGTGAGCGTGTGAACTCACGACAACAAAATGGAAGCCATCAAAACCATTGCACTACAGATCTTCCCAGAAGCTTCTGTCCTCTGCCTCACTTCTAATCTAAATTTTATCCTCTTGCACCTCAGATTTCTTGAGAAATGCAACTACTGGCTGTGGCTTCCCCATGAATTCCTCTGAGGGTCGCATGGACCCGTGACTTGGCCACCCTCCGTCCCCCAGGTCTTCTTCCCTCTGTCTCACTACTACTCACATTTGGACCCAGCTAAGTCACCATCACATGGAGTGGGGTTTTTTGTGCCTTGCCTTGTGGACATTTGTCCACAGTGTTTGTCAGTAGGTAAGGTCTTGCCCTTTAGATATCATCAGCAAACACCACCAGGTGACCCCTGGGAGTGAACCACAGCCATGAGGACCACTGTGAGGCTCTTCACTGAGAAGCTTGCACGCTCTCCTCCAGCATCCCCTCACGTCCTTGGTCAGATGAAGCTGCAAGGGGAAAGGCCTGTCTGGCCGGCTCATGAGACTTGCGTCCCAGCTGATGCCACGTCCCCCTCCCCACTGCCACGTCCTCCTGCCCACTGCCACATCCCCCTCCCCACTGCCACGTCCCCCTCCCCACTGCCACGTCCCCCTCCCCACTGCCACGTCCCCCTCCCCACTGCCACGTCCCCCTCCCCACTGCCACGTCCCCCTCCCCACTGCCACGTCCCCCTCCCCACTGCCACGTCCCCCTCCCCACTGCCACGTCCCCCTCCCCACTGCCACATCCTCCTGCCCACTGCCATGTAGCTCCTTTTTCCCCTGAGAACTCGTCACTATTTGTTCCTGTCTCTTCCTCACCCCGTCACTTCTCCCCACTGCTGTCTCTGCTTTTGTAGTCTGCACACACCCTTTCTCTTTATTCACACCTTAGACAGCCCCCTTCTCCCTGATGTAACACCCAAATGCGGAAATGTCCCAGTCACTTCTTAGTCACTAACTCATGATGGCTGTTACCTTACTTGTCTCTCTCATTATACCTGTCATTCAAGATTATAGTCTGAAACCTTTCTTATGGCCAGTTGTATTGATTTTCCTGCTGCTGTGAGCAAATAAATATCTGACAGAGGCAACTTAACATAGTAAAGATCCGGTTTTCTCACAGTTTCAGAGGGTTTAGCCAGAAAGCAGAGACAGGAAACAGAGAAAGACACAGCCCACCATTGTGGCCTCTGGATCAGCGCTGGGAGGATGCAGACAGGTGACCCCTGCACTCACTGGCCAGGAATTGAGCTCCGGGTGCAGTGAGAGACCCTGACTCCAAAATAATGCAGAGATCTCTTGGAGGAGGCACCCAGTGCTGATCTCTGACATTTACACATACATACACACATGCGCATGGACACATGAACTCATGAACAAACACACACACACACACACACACACACACACACACACACACACACACACACACACTGGAAATCAAGGGTGACCGTCGCTCCAGTCATGCTGAGCGTCCACTGGCCACAACTTTTCCAGTCTTCCTCTCCCATCGTAGGCTGCACTCTGATCCAGCGTCTGTGCCTGCTGGTTTCCTATGGTCTCTGGCTTTTTGTGCAGGTCTCTGTTTTGCCTGAAATGCCCTCATTCCATCTTCCTTACTAGGGACTGCCCCACATTCTCCCATTCTCAGTTGAGAACCCCAGTCCTGATTTGAACTCCCACTTGAGATGGGGGTCTCCTTTCCCTGAAGTTCCAACACCTTCCCCAGATGTGTAAAACATCTCACCTCACACTTCCCTGAAAAGGTTTGACTCTCACAGCAGACTCTGGTGGACCTGCTGACCCCTAGTCAGCTGAGCTGTGTGAGCCACACCCTGGGTTTGGTGAATGCATGAGTCTTAACCTGCGTTTCATCTCTATCCATGCATCCTTTTTTTGTTTTGTTTTGTTTTGTTTTGTTTTTGAGGCAGGGGTTCTCTGTGTAGCCTTGACTATCCTGAATTCACTTTGTAGACCAGGCTGGGCTTGAAGTCACAGAGATCCACTTGTCTCTGCCTCCTGAGTGCTGGGAGTAAAGCGTGTGCCACCACACACAACATGAGCAACTATATTAAAGGGTCACAGCATTAGGTGACAGTTTTGAACTAGCAACAAAATGGTTTTATGGTTGGGGGTCACCACAACATGAGCAGCTGTATTAAAGGGTCACAGCATTAGGAAAGTTGAGAAGCCTTGTTCTAGACTTTTCTCTATTGTCCAAGGAGGAGGATTTTTATCTAGTAGACATCAGGGACGGCCCTTGGATCTGGCCCTACAGCAGCAGAAGACCCGTTCACACAGGGCCTCATACAGACGTGTGTGGCACATCTTCCTCCTGCACACTTGAACAGAAAGCAGAGGAGCCGCGCCCTGACACGGGACCTGTCTGGATTACCACACTTCAGCAAGGCACATCTTGCAAGCGGTTTCTAACGAAGGTCTGTATTCCACTCTGTTTCTAACGCTGCGGTTAGGGTCTTCCGACTGTTGGGTGAAGAGCAGCATCACCCTTCAGTCTGCACTCGCTGGGACCTGAGTGAGAAGTGGCCCCTCTCCTGCCTCCCTTTGCAGATGTATGAAACACACTACAGTCTCTGCTCTTACTTCGGTGGGGCTCGCTTGGCTGTGCAGCTGCCTTGAGTACCACGTCACTGGATTGTGCTGCAGAATGAATCCCAACAGAAGACTGACAGTAAGATTTACCCTGAGGGTAGTGCTAAGACACACAGCTTTTGTCATTTATTAGAATCATAGATTTGATTTAATGAATTTTATTCCCAAAATTCACATAGCAGCTGAGGAAGTGGCGATGCCTTCAATCTCATGCTGGAGAGAGAGAGAGAGAGAGAGAGAGAGAGAGAGAGAGAGAGAGAGAGAGAGAGAGAGGAGGAGGAGGAGGAGGAGGATCGGCACAAGGTCAGAGCCAGCCTGGGCTGCATAGAGACCTCACCTTTAAGCAAACGGCCCTTCCTCCTTCCCAAATCACCATACACACATGTGCAATTACACCAAAGATTCTGCTTTTGATGGCAGGTATTTTAAGACTTGAGTCGAGCCTTTCATGAATCTGGAAATAAGGAAAGATAAACTCTCTGCTCAGCGGCTGGCCTCTGGCCTTCACTGGCCTGCATCTCTTCTACAATCTGAGGAGATTAGGTGTGAGGTCTGTCTATACCTTTTTGGGTATTTCAGTAAGAACGGAAAGCAAGCATTCCTCGTGCCGGTCTATGCTCAGGTCCTGCCCAGACCAGCTTTGGGATGCTACGTGCTCCATATGAACCAGGCTGTATCAGTCTGTAGTAATCAGAGAGAGGCTGTCTCCCACCTCTCAGCAACATCCTAGAGGGTGAGGGTGGGTGTGCTGGGGCAATTCCCTAGACTTGAGGACCATGGCACACGGCTAAACGGACTGCAAGCTGCCTACTGTCTTATCCCTGAGACGTCGCCTCATGCCTCACTAACTCGTGTATGACAGCTAAGGCTTGTTGTCACTTGACATACACAGAAGGAAAGACTCTCAGTCGATGAATTGCCTCCACCACACTGGCCTGTGGGCTCATCTATGAGTAATTTTCTGGATTAATTGGTATAGGAGAGCCTAGCCCACCATGGATAGTGCCATCCCTCCGCAGTCAGCCTGGGTTGTACAGGAAAGAGAGATGAACGTGAAGCCAGAAGCAAGCCAGGAAGCAGCGTTGCTCTGTGGCTCCTGTTTCTGCCTCTGCTATGTGTTCCTGGACTGGCTTCCTTGGGTGATAGCCGGAGTCTGTGAGCTGAAATACATTATCCTCCTTCAGCTCACTTTTGGTCAGGATTTTATCACAGCATCATACATAGGACTAGGGCAGCGGGCAGCTGGGGTGTCTGCCACCACCTCCTGTAAGCCAGCCTTCTCCTTTGGCAAAGTCTTCGACCGTCTCCAGCCTCCGCTGTACTCTGCAATTGTGACCTTCTACTGGTTGCCATGGAAATAATTTCTGGATTATAAATAATGGCGATGTGAGTTTCCTAGTTACCAAGTATGTTTGTAAAACGAATTCCAAAGGTACATGACATTTAATTCCAGCCTATTTTTAGAAACCAAAGGACAATAAAGGAAAATATTTTTAAGAATAAAAAACTGAAATGTTTCCTAAATCTCACCACAGAGCAATAGAGCTATACAGCTATGAGGGGGGGATGGGGTGCCAGGGGGGTTAGTAACACACTGTCCTTGAGGTTCTGAGGAAAGCGCTGACAGAAATGCGAGTTCAGAGTTAAGTTGCAACGATTGCTTATCAAAATGAGCTATTATAAAACTAACTACCATGGAAATAAGGGGTAGAATGTCCTCAACAGTGCTCACCATATGCATGCAGAGGAAAGGCCGTTGAGCCCTCTATTTTGCAAAAACGTTTTTATTTAAGAAAATCACTACTGCTCTTGAGACTAGAGATTTAACCTACTTAGTTCGTAGAGAAAGTAAAGCAAGGATTCATTCCTAGGGAATATATTAGAAATGAAAATCTATTAGAAAGACTTTTAAGTCAATTTCTAATTGATTTTTGTAATGATACAAAAAGACTGGCTCAAAGAAGACAAAGGCTTGGAAACAGTGATTTTCTGTCAGGCTTACTATCATTTCCTTTTTGGACAGAGTTCCAGGAGATCAAATAAGTGGATACATACATAAGTCCTCTTTCAACTAAGTTACAGTGTTCCAACACTGGGAAGTTTCCTCTTCTCAGAAACTCAGGTGGATGTGTGCATACCTGAGGAGGCGGGGCGTGTGTGCCTGTGTGTGAGAGTGGTGGGGTGTGTGTACAGGTTGGTGTGTGCATACCTGAGGAGGCGGGGCGTGTGTGCCTGTGTGTGAGAGTGGTGGGGTGTGTGTACAGGTTGGTGTGTGCATACCTAGGGAAGGGCATTGTGCCTGTGTGTGAGAGTGGTGGGGTGTGTGTACAGGTTGGTGTGTGCATACCTAGGGAGGGGCATTGTGCCTGTGTGTGAGTGTGGAGGCCAGAGAACCCACTGGGATGTTTTGCACCATAGCTCTCTGCCTTGTTTTTATTTCAAGGCAAAGTCTCTCACTGAGGGTGGCACTTACATTCAGAAAGCTTACCTGCCCAAGGTAATTCACCATTTCTACTGGTTTGGTTTCAACAAATCTGTTCATAGTGAATTTGTTTGCTATGCTACTGCAGCCATAGTGCACCATCTGAGGTCTGACATGGCTATGGCCATGGTGCAGCCCAGACTGCACCCATTCTGAGGGCCCTAGGGAAGACTCCAGCTTCTTTCTCTCTCACCTCATCTGGCTTCTCATCCTCTCCTCAGCCGTCAAAGGCAGCAACAGGTAGCCAAGTCTTTCTATGATGAGCCTGACCTCATCCACCCCAGCTTTTCTTCTGTCTCTCTTCTCTGCCCCCCCTCCTCCTTCTGCAACCAGCTTGTGTGGTTATGTCAGCCTTACCTGGGTGGCCCAGCATGCTCACTCCATCTCGGTGTCCCTAACTCCACCACATGCAGAGTCTATTTGGCCAAGAGTGTAGCCTGCATGTATTCTGGGGATTAGAAAGTAGCTGTCCTCGGAGACTGAAACGAATACTGTTTCCATCACACATGTGCATTAGCTCTCCCAACAAGCGGGTTTTGAATGTCTACGTGACCTCAGTGGAGATCTGAGCACAGAATAACAGGTCCCACAGTGAAACTGTCAACTGTGTTCAGACACCCGTAATCAACTCATTCTCCTTCAAGTATCCAAGAAACAAACAAGTCTATGTTCTCCCCTCTGGCAAGATGAAGTCCCTGCAGGCTCTGCACAGAGATCCGCACCCCCCCCCACACACACACACCGGTTTCCTTGCCCTTGAGCCTAAGGAAGAGCTAGAAGGGTCCCTGACTCTCTCCATGACAAACGGTCACTGTCTTCTGTCCCTTCTCTCACAGCAGATCCACCCTTCAGCTCTTAATCACTTGTATTTTCCAAACTTCCTGTCTACCAGCCTTCCTCAGCCACACATAGTAAATACAGAGCAAGTCAAATGTGGTGCTGCGAATGAAGACCAAGTGTTATCACCGTGTCTGTCTGCACCGGGAAAATCCCCAGGCCTCGCTGCTCCTCTACAAGCTAGCATTCTCTCCTTTTCCTCACCATCCATAGGGAATCATGGTGTTGTGAAATTAAAAGGCATTATCAGCAGTCTAATAGTGGCATGCGGTAATTTAATGAATAGCAGGCAACTCATTATCCAGATTACATCTTAATATTAACTTCACAGCCAGGCATAGACTCATATGCATCCGTGATGCTGCCGGTCCTGCCAGCTCTGCCACTGGATGCTGACGGCTCCCAGTGGTTTGCTTTGCTGTCTGTGGAAGGCTTCGAGTGCTTGACTTGGACTTGGGATAGACCTAAGGAGACGGATAAGGAGAAGCATACCATCAACTTTTAAAATCTTGAATAAAATCAAGTCAATTATCAATTTTTCTATAGCCTCCGCAATCCCTGGAAGCCGGAGTGATTCTTATGTGTCAGCAGAGGCACGCCGACTCTGCAAATGGTCAAGATATGAGGGGGTGTCTTACCCATGTCACCCCAGATGTCAGCAGGCTACAGTGCCAAGCCACTGCCCAAACCAGAAGGGATCATGAGCACAGAGTGGTCTGTAGGATGTTTTCTTACAGTCTGGTTGATAGAGGAGGGCCCGGTCCACTGTGAGTGATGTCATCCTTAGGCAAGTGGGCCTGGGCTTATTCCACAGGAAGCAGCGCTCCTCCATGGCCTCTGCCCCAGTTCCCTGCTCCGGGCGTCATCTTGAATTCCTCCCCTGACTCCTCTTGTGTGTTTAAACCAGAAGAGAGAACGGCAAGTACTAGGGAGAGCAGGAGGGAGTTGATAGTGGATCATGCAACCAAAATCCATTGTACAAATAGATGATACTTCAACAAATGATAAAATACATTTTTAAGTATATGTCCTTGCCTGTTTGATCAAGTGTTTTGGTCTGAGGCCCATCTGGGTTAAAACTATTTAGAAGAATTTTTTAAAAGCTCCCTGTGGGCTGAGTCTGCTAATTCTTGCTGGACTGAAAGTTGTCTTAGGGGGAAAAAAAAAGGGAAACATTTTCTCGCTTGCTGGTGATGGCTATGGAAGCCACCACATGGTACCATGAAAACATGCATCTATTTGAAAGCAACTCTAAAATGGAGCAGCTTCATGTTTTCAAAAGCTCTTTTAAGTGTCTGGCTCAGCAGGCAACAGCCCCGCCTCGCTGTTGAGATGAAGCTCCGCACCGAGGCTCCAGGAATGCCAGCCAGTCCTCTCACTGCGCTCCAGTTTGTGGGTTTGAGTCTCGCTCCTGGTGTTAAAAACCACATGTCAGATCAAGTTCTCCGAGGCCAGCAGGTCCCCGCTATGTCAGTGTTGTTATCTCAGCGACACAAGTCTAGTCTTTATTAAATGAAAGTCTTGGCCTGAGATACCTGGAAGGATTTTTTTTTCTCGGTCATACAGCATATGCTGAACATAGGAAGCAGATGGGGGTGGAGGGAGGCTCACAAGGAGAAGCCGAGGGAGACCATGGTGGTGGCTATGATCAAGTGTGTAGCACAGATGTGTGACACTGCCCCCTTGCCCCTTTCTTTCCTGTGTTTCTCTCATTCTGGTGATACCCCTTGCTAATACCACACCTAGCCACAGGATGCTTTCATGACTCCAGACATCACAAGCATGGGCACAATTGTCTCTTACTCCCTCCCCGCCCCTGGGGGTGTGCATGCATTTGTGAGTGTGTGAGTGTGTGTGAGTGTGTGTGTGTGTGTGTGTGTGTGTGTGTGTGTGTGTGTGTGTGTCTATGGGCTCATGGAAGGACTCATGTGTTCAAACACCTGTGCTCATACACATAAATGCACACAGAGGCCAGAAGTCAACCCTGGTGTCTTTCCTCAGGCACTGTGCACCTTGCTTTTTTTTCCAAGATAGGGTCTCTCTGTGTAGCCTTGGCTGTCCTGGACTCGCTTTGTAGACCAGGCTGGCCTCGAACTCACAGAGATCCACCTGCCTCTGCCTCCTGAGTGCTGGAATTACAGGCGTGCGCCACGGTACCCAGCTTCCACCTTGAATTTGGACTTGAATCTCTCACTGGCTTGTATTCTGCCAACAAGGCCCGGGTTCTAACAGTCTCTCCATACCCAGTGCTGGAATTACAGGTGTGCATTACCAACCTCAGCATCTTTAATGTGGGTGCTAGGAACCTGACTCAGGGCCTCACGGTTACAAGCAAGCATTCATAGACTGGGCTATCTCCTTAGCCCACTGGGATTTCCCTAAGAACAAAGAGATGGCTCCCCAGTCCTACCCACTGGATTCTGAGTCCCCTAGGGGAAAAGGGACAACAGTGTCATCCTGCCACCAGGCCCTGTGTGTAGTGGCTTAAATAGACTCCACACCCCAAGTGGTAGCTCCAGACTACGTGGGAAAGTGCCCTGAGCTTTCTTCAGCTAAGTCCTCAGCATCCATCAAATGGTTGCTTGCACTGCAAGTGGAAATCGAAGTAAAGACATTTTCATGTGGGGCTGTTTGTCCATTCATTTTTGTATTCCACTTGTGTTTGCTTTATGCTCACTTTCCCCACATATCTATAAACATCTATACTTTATTTTTATAATTCAAACTTAAAACATGGTCTCTTAACTCAGGATATTTGGTATAAACCATGCGGTTTCAGGTAAAAATGAAAATTTAAAAAGGAATGACCAAAGGTTTCTGAGGCTTCTTAATGTTTCACTGTGGGCATGCTCAGTTTTCTCAGGTCGCGCCATGACTGGCTAGTCAGAGGAGGTGCTCAGTCTCCACTTAAAACATGGGCAGCTTCCCATCACCTCTCTCTCTCTCTCCACCATGAGAGGGAAGCCATGAGCCCTCAGGTATGCTGACAAGCAGAGGGATCCACCCCCTCCCCACACAATTTCACTGCAAAAACCTATTTCTCATTCTTCCTGAATAACTGATCATAAAAGTTGTTTTATCCTTAAGATGAGCATGTCAGAGTGGCAAGTTTATAATGTGAAAGAAACACAAAAGAGGAGAAAGAATGGAGTGAAAAGAAAGAAAGGGAAGAGGAGGGGAGGAGGGGAGGAGGGGAGGAGGGGAGGAGGGGAGGAGGGGAGGAGGGGAGGAGGGAGGAGGGAGGAGGGGAGGAGGGGAGGAGGGGAGGAGGGGAGGAGGGAGGAGGGGAGGAGGGGAGGAGGGAGGAGGGGAGGAGGGGAGGAGGGGAGAGCATAGGGAAGAGGACATAGTACAGGAAGGTGGGGAGGAGCAGGGTGGAGAGGACAGAGAAGAGGAAGGAGGGAGAGGGAGAGGTGAGGGAAGAGGGTGGGGAGGAGGGAGGAGGGAAAGGAGGGAGAGGTGAAGGAGGAGGGTGGGGAGGAGGGAGGAGGGGAAGGTGAAAGTATCCTGTTGGTTTTCTTGGTCTTAAGTGTCCCCTTTCTATTTCATCTCACATGTGTGTGACTTATGTTGTTTAGTGTATTAACTCTTAGTTCCCCCATTTTCCTGCAAAAGTCATAATTTCATTATTCTTTATAGCCAAATAAAATCCCACATTCTCACGCACTGCACTTTCTTTTATTGATGGGCACTTAGGCCGCCTGCAGGACTTGGCTCTCGTAAATGATCTGGCCTGATAAAGCAGCCACACTTTTGGAGCAGCCGACAAAACTGGAAGAGGTGGGCGTGGTCCAGGTCTCGGGATGGCACTGTGAGGCTCGGAGGGCCCTTCATGAAGGCATTGACTTTCTCCAGAGGCAAAAAAGGATGCTTTTGGTCTAATTCCTTCCCAGAATCAGTCCCCAGTTGGGCCTAAGGGACACGGCAGGCCGGGGCTTGGGGGATGTGGGGAGCCTGCTTCTGCAGCTGGCCAGATTAGGAAGGGCAGCAGGAGTCTGGGACCCTTGAGTCACCCACCTTTTCCAGGGTGATAATTGTCCCTGCATGATCAGTGGCGCCTGTGTGCCTCCAGGAGGTGAGACTCTTACCGCTCTTATGGTGGCAGTCTTTCTACAGACCTAACTGGGATTCATCTTTTTTAAAATTCTTGAACAGAAATCAGGTGGTTACAGGTATGGCTGTGATTTGCATCTCTTTGTTAACTGCCAAGACAGATTCCCCCACCCCTTGCTCTTTATATCCCATTGTGGGATTTCTGTTCACAGTCTGAGCTCTTTTCACTTTCTGTGACTGTGTCCATATGTAAACTTCCCCATGATGGCCATTAACACTCTATCTTGTCAGCAGAACGCAGGTGTCTTACACTTGCTTATTTATTTCCTTTCTGTTGTTTTTCCTCTTCTATATGATGAACATGTTGCAGTCCAAAATGTGCTATCCATCTCTGTGACAGACTGTGTGCTGGTATCCTCCAGGACTTGTGTTTGAAATCAGAGTCCCCCTGGGAAGGTGGAGGCGGCACTTTGCACAGAGGATCCGGGTGAGTAGGGGGAGCCCTTAGCAAACAGGACAGGAAGGCTTCAGCTGCCTCTCCTCCCTGCCGTGGAAGGAGGCAGTGAGCAGACTGTACACAAACAGTGAAATTATTCTCAGCCGATGCCACATGTGCTGGTGCCGGTGCCTGGGGGCAGGACGCATGGAAAGGGGCACGCTGCCTGTGTTACCCTGTCAGCATCCTTCCTAGCAGCAGGCTGGACTCCCGAGAGCAACGTCTTTTGTGATATCACTTTCTATTTAGAATACCCTTTCCAAGCTTGTAAGAAATGTTTCTTTAAAAAATCTCTCTTTGAAAATGAATTTTTGCTTTCTGGTTCTTAGCTTGTTTTTCTTTTGATCCGTGGTTTATAATGCAGCTTTTAATAATTCTCTCCCTATTCCCTTTTGCTACATAAAAGCTTGTTGAAATAGGCAGTTGGGGAAGAGCCATAGTGCAGCGCATCCTATCTCAATTATTGCACAGCCCAAATTTGAGACACTACTCTGAGGGCACAGTGCGCCAGACAAGGGCTAAGAGTAGAACAGTGTGCCAAGGGCACCCTTTGCCCATCAGTGGGTAATTAGTGTGAGTGACCATCTAGACCTGATGTCCTGCTTTGCATGATTCTATGTGAAGTCCTTTAAAGGAACATGTTTTTCAGGAGGACATGCAATGGCTGCATGGGTCTGGGAAGGGCTCTCTCTGTGTACACAGCATGATTATCTAAGGAGTCCACAGGCATCTGGTAAGAACAGAGCCGAGCAGAGTGAAAGGGAAGGTAGGAACACAAACACACATGCCTCTCTTTCTATCAGGACTTGCTAAAGAAGTCAAGTGACAACCATGAGGCTGCACAGGTGGCTCAGAGGGTAAAAACATTTGTTGGACAAACACGGGGAGCTGAGTTCGAATCTCAGCACCATCATAAAGCCGGACACAGATTCAGGTGCTGCACCTCCAGCATTGTGGTGGTAGAGACAGGAGGATGATGCTGGGCATTCTCTGGCTGGCCCGTTTTTTGGGTCAGTGAGAAACTATTTCAAGGTTTCAAGGAAATAAGGCAGAAAGAACAGAAAAAGACACCCAATGCTTTCTTTCCTCTGGCTTCCACATGCACATATGCATACCTACACACTCACATACATGCCCCATACACACTCACAATGCCCCATACACACTCACACGCCTGCCCCACACACACTCACATGCCTGCCCCATACATATTTGCATGCATACCCCATGAACACTAACATACATCCCCCAGGCATACTCATGTGCATGCACCATGCACACTCACATGCATGGCCCATGCACTCCCACATGCATGCATACCCCATGAACATTCACATACATGTCTCATGCACACTCATGTGTGTGCCCCATGCATACTTACATGCATGCCCCATACACACCCACATGCATGCCCCATGCACACTTACATGCATGCCCCATACACACTCACATGCATGCCCCATATACACTCACATGCATTCCCCATACACACTCATATGCATACCCCATGAACACTAACATACATCCCCCAGACACACTCACATGCGTGTACTATGCACACTCACACACGTGCACCGTGGACACTCACCACATCCAAAAACAGAGAAAGAAACAAAGAAAAACAAGAAGTGGCTGCCGCATTCTGCCATCGTAATTGAGCGACTTTGCTTACTTTCTTTCTACGTGCTCACGCCTTCCTGAATTCTGCACATCCAGCTTCTAAGGGCAGATGTGCCTACAGGACGGTGCTGGTTTCCAGGGTGCAAGTGCTCTGCTCACAGGACAGCAACCCTCACTCCCCGGTGAGAAGAAGGAAGCTGTTGTTCAGTTATACTTTAAAGCCAGGTGGGAAGGGGGCCAGGGAGCGATCACTTCAGTCAGTGAAGTCCTCGCCAGATCCTCAGCATTCCTGTAAGAAAGCTGCTCACAGTGTGCTTGTCCTCCATGCTTTGGGGAGGTGGAGACAGGAGGATACCTGGGACTGGCTGGTCAGCCAGTCAGCCTCAGTAGGGAAAGACCTAAACCCAAAAAATAAGGTGGAAAATGATTGAGGAAGAAATTTGATGTCATCCTCTGGTCTCCATACATGCACACATGCACACCTAAACACACACACACACACACACACACACACACACACACACACACATCCCCCAGATGGGGAGTCAGGGCCACAGCAAGATTGCAGAATTCTAACTGCGTGATTGCCCTGTGCACAGCACGCTCAGCCTCTGCAGCAGGGGGTCGCCCTTTCAGTCCAAACAGGAACCTCCTGAGCAGGCCTCCTGCTAATGGCGCTGAGGAGCAGCGGTGGCTGTCGGGAAGCATTCCCACAGCTGCACAGCCTCCGTCCTTTCCAGAAACCCCACAGTCAGCCTCATTCGCATTCTCCCTCCTTCTCAGGGAATGAAGTGCATTTCAATTCTTTTCATCTGTTTGAACTAAAGATTAGGTCTCTCGTTTGTTTTATTGCTTTCATTCTGGAGAGAAAGAGCGATGAATGCGTCCATGAAATATTTCAGCGCAGAATAGAGGCGGGGACTCTCCATTAGCCCTGCACAGCCATTGTGTTCCGGACCCCTCTCAGCAGCAGGATTAAAGTTTGCTTCTAAGGCCTTGAATGCTGCTGTTTCCTTCTGAAAAATCACCCTTCTGTGTGTTTTTGTTCTGTTTTCTCAGTTCGGCTGACCTTGGATGCGGGGTGACTTCACTTAGCTAGAGTTACAAAATGCAAAATAAAAATAAAGAGACAGTACCAAGAAGAGGGTCAGGTTTTGTTGGCTTTTTAAAAAATATTTAAATATATTTTGAGTCATGTACACATTGTACATACAATTCAGACAACACTGAGTCTTGCTGTTAAAAAAACAACTGTCCCTTGGGGTGGGGACAGAGATGGCTCAGTGGGTAAAACCATGAACCACCAAGCCGGTGACCTGAGTTTGATCCCACAACTCACACAGCACAAGGCACAAACTGACTCCTGCAGGCTGTCTTCTGACTGCCACATGTATGTCGTGACGTGCAAACCCTCAGACCCCCTGAATAAAATAAACATGTAAATGTCATAAAATGTTTTAGTAACTCAAATTTTGTCTCATGTGTGTTTATGCGTATAAACATACATGCATGTATGCTACTTGCATTTATATGCATGCTCATGTGTGTGCACTTAAATGTGTAATTATGCATGCCCATGTGTGCACACGCATGTAGATGGTGGAAGTCAGCCTTGAGGAGTGCTTTTCAGACTCAGTCTACCTTTTTCTTTGAGACAGTCTCTCACTAGCTTGGGCTCACGGGTAAGATTAGACTGACAAGCCAGTGAGGCCCAGGGAGACCTGTCTCCACTTTCTCCTGCCTGCTATTGCAAGTTCTACCCATGCTAGCATCCCGCTGTTATGAGTGCCAGCCGTGCCATCAGCCCTTGGTTGTTTATTTTCCCTTTTCTGAAATGGGATTTCTGTTGATTATGCCAGACACCATGACAGCATTACAGCTGTGAGCAATTCTGGTGGAAACTCCTGACCCTTCGTGTGGGGTCCTGGACGCTCAGAACAGCATGAGTGCCCATCCAATGTTCTATTTTCATGGTCTGATATGTCCCAGTATCTATATCGTTTCCCTTCCTTTTGGCCTTTTTTGGAAGAATTTTAACAGGACACAATTGGAAAGGGGTCAAAGATATCTTGAGACCAAGGATGTTTCTAGAAAATGTCCCTGTGTTTAAAGTACAGCTCAGTAGGCCTTGCTGCGGCTGGTGCTCAGAGGGTCCATTGAAGGGAGAGAGAAGATGTTATAACACAAGTTTCACATCTCAGCCCAAACTGAGGCAAGTGTCTTTTGGTCATTTAGGGTCTACAACATTCTGTCATGTCTAGCATCTAAGCTGCTCACTTAGAAAGGAACGCCACCAGCACTGTACACATTTGGTGTCACACTGAATGCTACAGTCACCACTGACACCAGGTTGTTTCCTAGACATTACCCACACACCACACAGCTAAGGTTGTTATAAAGTCCCTGGCTGGCAAGACCAGGGAAGGGGCAGACCAGTAATCTAGGAGGATGCCTCATAGCAAAGTCAGACACACTTGTAGTCCATTATACAGACTCAACAGAGTCCAAGACAGGTGCATGTTCAATAGAGTCAGGACATAACAAAAGGTGTGTGTGTGTATATAAGTTTGTGTATACGTGTGTGTGCATTTGTGTGTGTGTGTGTGAGATAGTGTGTATGTGTGTGCGTCTGTGTGATAGTGTGTGTGTGATAGTGTGTGTGTGTGATAGTGTGTGTGTGTGTGTGTGTGTGTGTGTGTGTGTGTGTTAGAGGGCTGCCTCTAACATGAAAAGCACAACCTGAAACAGAATGGCTCTCGATGACATCCTGCTGTGGCCAGGGTCCATGACTAAGGACAGCCACGTGTTCCTAGAGACCAATAGACAGAATACTCAATGATTTAGAGCTGGAGACCTTTGAGAACCTCCGTGTAGTACTTGAACCTCTAGGCGTGAGAGGCATATGATTCATTTCAAGCACAGAGATAACTCTCCTATGTGCCTGGAGAGCCAGAGTGGAGATAGGACTTGATTCAGGCTAGGAGGGAACTGAGGGACTCGGGTTGGCAGAGTATGAGGCCCTGTGTGAGATGGAGTGTGATGCTCAGCAACCCTCTAAGCAACGGGAAGAAAGTTGGGCTTTGTTGGCTTTTTAAAAAATATTCAAAATATTTTGAGTCACGTATGCATAGCCTCCTTGGCCATACCGTGTCATCCTGCGCTGGCACGCTAGCCCATTTCAAAAGGGAACTCCTTAGCCAGAAACAGGAGCCAGATGTTAAGTTTGCATACTCCAGTGAGAAACACAGGGGCAGTGGGGAGCTTCCTGGAAATGTGAGCAGGCTGTCCAAGCTGTCCGCCATGCTTACTCTGTATGTCTTAATAAAACCCAAGGCTTGGAAAAGAACTGACCCAAGGGACCTCAGGAGCTCCGAGGCTGTGCTATCTGCACCAGCTGGGATCTCTTTACCTGTTCCCTGTTGTTCAGCTTGGCAAAGTTCTCTCTTCCCTGTCAAAAGTCCCACCATGGCTGAGTGAGTTTACTTTTAAAATTAAGGTGCATAACAATACATTTTGGTAGTAATGGATTGAGATGTCCCTGATGGATGCCATTACTAGCGCACGGTGTTACAGCAAAGCAAGAGTGACAAGCACAGCACTGAGCCTGCTGAACATGGCTGAGAATCAACCAGGTGTGGGGGGAGGGGAAAGGGGATGAAGTGTGTGAGCTGAAAAGGTCTTGCTGCATCTGAAAAAAAAAAGTAACTGAAAAATTCATCAGTAACTGCTCAGAAAAACACTTCCTTGGTCGAAGCTCAGCTCCTCCCAGAAAACTGGACATGCCCAGCCTTGAGGCACCCTGCTAAGAGCTTACGTGGTGGCTGTCCACCTCACCTGACCCTCTGGGTGACTTCTGTTGCTCTCTCTACAGACTGCTCAAATAAGGACCAACCACAAGGGTCTCTTCACTCACAGTGCTCCATGGTGAGGTGTCTGGGAAGGCATTCTTCTTTTTGGCAGTGGCTTCAATAATCTGGGGATGAAGGTCACATCTGTGTCCAGATTGGCCCAGCCCATCTCAGCTCCTCCCAGCGCTAATCTAGCAGCCGAGTCTAGCAGGATGGAGAGGTCGTCATGGGCTGGGGAGATAGCTCCATCTGCAAAGTGCTTGCTGTGCCAGCGGGAGGACTGAGATTTACTCCTCACTACTCACATTTCCAAAGCCAGGCATGGTCATGAGAGCACGTGCTTGTAGCCTGCTCATGGATACAGGCTGGTTCATCGGGGTCCATGGCCATCCAGCATAGTCTACTTGGCAATCTACAGGTAACCGAGAGACAGTGTCTCAAAAAACAAGGCAGATATCCCTTGAGGAACAATATTCAAGGCTGCCGTCTAGCCTACACACACACACACACACACACACACACACACACACACACACACACACACACAGGAGAGAGAGATGTCTGTGGAATGGAGCTGTCCTCCAGAAGATGGGTCCCGGTATTGCTCTCAAAAACTTCGCCTCCTGATTTCACCTCCACAGTCAGTCTGTGCTAGAACCCTGGTGCGCACCATTTGATGACAGGGTCTACATCATGGATGACTCTAGACATAAGACCTGTCACAAGACCAACTATTTTCTCAACCTAGCAATAGGTTTACAAAACGTTGCATGCTCCAAACACACTCTCTGTCTCCGTGTCTCTGTCTGTCTGTCTGTCTGTCTGTCTGTCTGTCTGTCTCTCTCTCTCTCTCTCTCTCTCTCTCTCTCTCTCTCTCTCTCCTGTCTACAGTTGCAAGGGAAGAACTGCTGAGAGCCAGCTCTGGACAGTCAATTTGACAATCAGTTTGACCAGGACATCATCAGAGAAAGACAAGTTTGCTTCAAGAAGAGAAAGCAGGAGGGAGGGGTCGGCGGAGGGGACAATAAAATGCTTCTCACAGATGACTTAGATGTGCAATGATTTATCCACATGCATTTATATGTTGAAGATAAACCCAGATTGATGAAGAGACTAAACTATAATAAAACCCACAGAGCTGATCTGTTATCTCTGTACAGGAATGTACCAGCACAATCGAGACTTCCTAAGCTACAGTTACTTTGTGAGTTACTTGGCTGCGCTGTTTTAAAGCTCCGCCTTGTTTAACATCCTTCTTACAATCCCTAATTTCCAATAAATGCAACACAAGTCACCTACCTCACATGTTGCTAAGTTGTATGTGACTCTTAGCAGCTCTTTCTCTGCTGTATTTTAAAATCTGGAGTTTATGAAAATCTCTCTAAAAGGCAGTATTTCACAAGTTTACCAGTTGAGTGTAACTTCCATGTGGTTCCACAAGAGTAAAATTTACTTACATCAGTGACGCCAACACTTTACGGTTCCCTGAAAGCGGTGTGTTTCCCTCTCTTAGACTGAAATGCATGGATCCCATTGCAGTCCGTTCGGCTCACAAGTGGGCCAGGTTATTTGCTCCGTGACTCAACCTAGCCAGGTGCAGCAAGCCTTACAACTGCAGAAAGGAAACTGAGGAAAGGGAACTACCAGGAGAAGGCAGGGTGAGGAGAAAAAAGGGGAGCAGAGAGGGGAGGAGGGTGGACACGGATGGCAAAAGTGCAGGGAAGAACTCAAAGAGTGGGGCCTGTCTATACAAACCCTGCAGCCTGCATCATGCGTGTGTTGATAAAGACAAGTGTGCCCGGTGGACAGAAGGGGCAGTGTGTGCTGCTTGTCATCTCAGCAGGAGTAAAAGCGTAGGATGGAGAGTCTGACTGTGGTGGCCATCCATGTTGAGACGGGAGCAAGGTGGCCCAGGATGGAAGCCAGGAGAGGGGTGAGTGGCCTGGGCAGCCAGCACTCCTCCTGAGAAGGCAGGCTTGAGATGCTGGGGGACAGGTCATATTTATGTTCTGCCCAAGTGGTGCACAGGACAATGGGTGAAGTGGACAATGCTACAAGTTGACCCTTGATACCAAGTCTAGGCAGCCTGTCACAAGTCCTTCATGATGCCTGTAAATACTCAAGGACAAGGAAATGCCTCTGGGAATGAAAACGGAAATTTGTGCCAGCAAGTCAAAGCTCTGGAGGTCTGGTTATGAGCTGCTCTGTGTGATCAGTTCTCAAGTGTTCTGGTGTGGTTTTCTTTGTGCTGTGTACATGTGTGTACATATGTGTGGAAGCAATGCTCAGGGTGACTGAATCCCTGGGATATTTTCTCTCATGCTTTCTTGTTGGGGCTATTTGGAGATATCATTTTTGCTTTGCTTTCTTTCTTTTTTCTTTCTTTCTTCCTTCCCTTCTTCTTCTTCTTCTTCTTCTTCTTCTTCTTCTTCTTCTTCTTCTTCTTCTTCTTGCCTTAATTAAAGCTTATTGTTTATTTATGTGTGTGTGGATGTTCTGCCTGCTTGTATGTCTGTGCATCACATGCATGCAGTGTCCACAGAAGCCAGAAGAGGTCATTGGATCCCCCTAGGACTGGAGCTACACAGTTGTGAGCCACCACATGGGTGCTGGAAACCAAACTCAGCTCCTCAGGAAGCGTAGTCCTAACCCTAACTAACTATTCAGCCATCTTTCTAGCCCCAGAGAATGCTTTAATTTTTATTTTATTTTATTATTTCAAAAATTAATTTATTTATTCTTTTCACATCTCGATCACAAACTCCTCTCTGCTCTCCACCCTGTCCCGCCATCCCACTCTCTTACCCACTCTCCCTCTCTTCTTTTCCTCAGAGAAAGGGATCCCTCCCTGCACAAACCCACCCCGGCCCATCAAGTCCCGTCAGGACTGAGCACATCCTCCTCCACTGAGGCCAGACAAGGCAGCCCAGCTAGAGGACAGTGATCTGAAAGCAGGTGACAGAGTCCATGTCCGAGGCAGCCCCCACTCTAATTGCTAGGGGACCCTCATGAAGACTAAGCTGGCCATCAGCTACATACTTATAGGCGCCTAGGTCCAGTCCATGCATGATCTTTGGCTGGTGCCTTAGTCTCCATAGTCCCCTATGGCCTAGGTTAGTTGACTCTGTTGCTCTTCTTGTGGAGTTCTTGTCCCCTCCGGGACTTTTTATCTCTCCCCCCCCCCCCGCACCTCTCTTCCACAGGACTACTTGAGCACCACCTAATGTTTGGCTGTGGGTCTCTGCATCTGTTTCTACTCGCTGCTGAGTGGAGCCGCTCAGGGGACACTTATGCTAGTCTCCTGTCTGCAAGCAAAGCAGAGTATTGTTAATAGTGTCAGGGGTTGGCTCTCTCTCATGGGGCGGGTCTCAGTTTAGGCCAGACATTGATTGACTATTCCCTCAATATCTGCTCCATCTTTATCCCTGCATGTCTTGTAGGCGGGGTAAACTTTTGGTCCTAGGTTTTTGGGTGGGCTGGTGGGGGGGGGCATCACCTTTCACATGCCCCTCGTGCTCTTCCTTTTTCTTGTCCTTAAGGGCTCCAGTGATACATATATTAGGTGCCACACGCATGTGCATATATGTATATGTTCATGCATGCATAGTGCACCTGCGAATGCCAGCACATGTGCAGAGGACACCAAGGCTGTCACTCCTCAGGTACTGTCCACCTTAGATCTTCGAGACACGGCCTCTCTCTGTCCTGGAGTTCATGGATTCAACCAGACTGGCTGTCTAGCAAGCTTCCAGCCCACCCCCATCCCTGCTCCCCCCAAGCATTGAGGTCACAAGCAGATGCCACCACATCAGACTTTCTCCTCATTTATTCTGTGGGCTGAAGTTAGGTCCTTGGGTTTGCAAGGCGTCTTCATTCTGGCTATGTTCTTTGGGGACGCCTCCAAGTTCACCAGTCTCCTATGTATATTGAGGTGCCTCTGCTCTCGCTGTCCGTGTTTCTCTCCTTAGACATCACTGCTTCCCTCAGGTGTGCTTCTAGCCTCCATCTTCATTTTGTGAGTCTGCCCAGAACAGGCCTTGACCTCCCTCAACTTCTAGGCCACCACACCATCCTGCCCTACCAACTCCACATGTTATTTTTAGGTGCACCTGTTTGTTTGTTTGTTTGTTTGTTTGTTTGTTCTTTCATGGCAGATATTTAAGCCTTATTGGTATACTAATATTACATCTGACCTTGTTGGGTGTTGGTTATTTCTATGTCCCTGTAAACATCTCTGCTCTTTGATCTAGGACACAGTTGAACCCTTTGGGAACACTTAGGTCTTTTTTTGCACTCTGCCTCCTTAAAGTGGAGCCAGAGGGACCTTTACTTCAGGGCTGAGCCTGCCCACGACTGAGGCAACACCCTTCTGCCAATTCTCTTGATGCCCTAGGCAGTTCTATCCGGACAGTGAGAGCATGTGACCTTCCTAGGCCCTGGAAGCTCAGGGAATTCTTCCTTCTGGTTCTTCAAAGCAGTCCTTTTCCCAGTGCAGGGTCGTGTCCTGGTCTGGACACAGTGCCCTCCAGCTGAAGGTCCCCAGGTCCCTTGCCACCTTCAGCGTTCTCTCTGGTGGCCTGCAGCTCTTCTCCCTGGAGCCCTCCTCGGGGCTCTGTGTACTTGGCCTCTGTGGGTTCCTGTCCCATCTCCCCCTGGGACTCCCCTCCTGGCAGGACAGCCTAAGAGTGTTCTGATAGGAGACACTGGAGACTGCCAAACCCTCGCTATTCCTTTCTACCCCTAAGGATCACTGACCACCATTGGCTGCTTGTCAATGTCAGAAAACCCCTGCTCTACATTTTCAAGCCTCAGTGTCTGCAGAAGGATAGATCAAGGTCCTGTGAGGCCATGGGAGTCAGAATGGAAGAGAAGAATCAGCAGAGCCAGGATCTGCTTTTCTAAAGAAAACCCTTAGATTAATTAAAGGAAAAGTTAGGTGACAGGATCAGGACTATTGTAGCAATGGGCTAGGGTGCAGAGGGCTAGGGTGCAGAGGGGCTATGGAGCATGGGTACTGGGTGCAGAGAGTGTAGGGTGCAGGGGTATTCATGACTTATAATGCTCCTGCTTGGCGATGATGTAGATTGTGTCTTTCCATATGGCACACACTGGCTGTACAGTGTCATTCCCCCTTACGTGGGCATTGGTATTCCGGCTCCCAGTTCTATTCAGACAGATTTGCAGTTCCTTGAGCATCCTGAAACACACAGCTAAAGACACAGATTCTACTGAACTAGTATGAAAATAGTGATCTTCTCTAGCACAGAAACTGCAAATTACCAACATCATGGGCTATGATCTGAAATGAGGAATGAACACCGCAAAATAGGTATCAAACTGAGCATGAACAAAGACATATGTATGTTCACACACACACTCATATATGCACACAGATACATTCACTCATGCAAGCATGCACGCACACACATATATATCACATGTACATATGCAGATGAATGCACATATATGCATACTCACCCATAGCCACACATGCATACAGATATATGCACAGATATATGTGTACAGTCACATAAACACACTCAAATAAATTCATATGTGTGTATTCTCATACCCTCCCTCACATACACTAAGAAACATGAATGCATGTGTAAACTCATCCCCACATATGCAGACACATGCACACACATATACACCAACACATGCATATAGACATATATACACAAATACACATATGCATCAGATGCACATGTATGTACACTCACACAAGCATATATACACACTATGTATATTTACACACATGCACACACAAAACCATGGGAACCAAAGCATCATTAAGGAATATTGTCTTTAGTAAACATGATATAGGCTCACTCCTACCCTATCCTATCCTATGGTCAGGATACATGAGCCATCCGTGTCCAGACTGAAGCTGGTATACCTGAATCACACGAAGACTCCCCTCCACTGATTCTTGCATGATGGGGAGAATGGAGTGTTGGCAGCTGAGGAGGAGACCTTGGCCCTAGAAAGCGGGAGTGCAGTAGTGGAGAAATCCAGTCATGGTTTCCATTCACAGTTATGCATCCCTCATAGAGAGGAGAAAGGAGTAAACACAAGTGCAGACCTCCCTCCACAGGTGATCAGGCCCACTTCTGCAGCTGCAGGGCCTGGCTATTGGGGGTCCTCCTGCAAATGTGTAATAGGTATCCGGGGGTACAGCTACCCTGGGAGGGAGCACTGGCTACGGATGCTGGGGAACGGAGCCCACCCTCTCCCTGTCTCCTTCCCTCTTGCTTCTAGGAGGAAACCTCTGCTACTACTCAGAGCTGAGGAAAAGGTGGGTGGATCCCTCAGGAGAACCAGATCCCTCTGCTCTGCCCAGGGCCCAGCCTTGAACTGGGAGGGCATGGAGCTGTGGGCTTGGGGAAAGGTCCCCTTCCCAGTCCCTCCCATCCATACCCAAACCCTACTTCCTCCAAGGGACTGTGAGCTTGGCACCTGGCAGGTAGTCCCCAGAGGCTGCACCCACAGAAAAAGCCTGGGCGGTCCTGCCCAGTGGATTCTGGAGAGGCTACTGTCAGCTCTCTCCTTTCCCTTGGAGTACACACACACACACACACACACACACACACAGAGAGAGAGAGAGAGAGAGAGAGAGAGAGAGAGAGAGACAGACAGACAGACAGACAGACAGACAGACAGACAGACAGACAGAGACAGACAGAGAGAGACAGAGAAACAGACAGAGAGACACAGGGACACAGAGACACAGCGGGAGACAGAGAGACAGAGGGGTGCACCCTGGCTTCACACTGTCACATGACCTGGCTTCACACTGTCACATGATCTGCCCCCACACTTCCAACATCACTCTTGCCTCTGCATCCCCACTGCCAGCTGACCTGGCTGTGAACCGAGCTGACTCTCTGGCTATTTTCTGCTTAGTATTCCATGGGTGTCACTGCCTGGTTATTTCCCCTTTGGAGGTCAAGATCTACAGAAAGAAGAGTGAAGCAAGAATCGGCTTGCCTGGGAACGGGAAAGGGAGCGGACAGACAGACAGCATGTCACTCCGTGCCTGCCTATGCAGTGCTGGCTCGTTCTCTGTCCATTGTGAGCAAAAAACGAAGTAGGAGAAGCCATACTTCTCCCCCCTTGGTGTGAGAAGTTGGGCCTGGGATTTTTATTTATTTGTTTTTTTAAATGTTTTTCAGGCTAGATGGTGCAAAGGACGCTTTAATGTGACTGAAGACTTAAGACATTAGGCATGCTCAAAGATGTGACCTTCACCCTGAGATAGCCTAGAAATGAGCTCCTGGATGCCTTCCCTAGGCATATGCTTTGTGGAGAGATGGCAGCGTGCAATCTCCCTTAGCTGTGCATCACAGTCTGAGGCACAGGATGCTGGTGGCTCTGCCTCATCAAGGGAGAGACAGCCAAGAAGGGTGACTAACTAGCCCAGAAACAAAAGTTAAGAACAGGATTTGGGGTGTGCAACTGGCTTCTGTGCGCTTAACATGGGCCCTGAAGTCCCAATTGCAAAGAGCTAAGAGCCGCTGTCACAGCCCTTCAGTGGTTGTCCCGTGTCACTGCATAAGCACAACGCAGAATCACAGAATCGAGCACAAGTCCATCGAAACAGGCCAATGCCAGCTACAGGGAAATGATACAAGGAAATGCGGAGGAAAATAGTGGGAAATGAACTCCCCAAGTGGAAGTACAGGATTAGTTTCAGTGTAGACAGAGGGAAATTTGTTCTGCTCCTTAGGGAATTTAAGGTCAGGGCAGAAGTGGGCCGTGCTGCTCTGTCTGAGAGAGCAGATCTCAGTGGGACATGGCCGCTCAAACCCAGATGTTTATTTCTGCTGAAGACTGTAGGCCTGCTCATCTGCACACCTCCCCGCCTCTGAGAAGGCTCACTTAACTTCCCCATTTGTCAGCACCGCCAGCGGACTGTGTGAGAGAAAACTGGGAGACCTTTGCCAGCTTAGCCCGTCTGCTGCTTATCTGACCGGTTTTAGCTTTTCTCTCACCTGGAGACAGAAAATTCATCCCCACTTAGCAGCCAGGCAACGAGTGTTGAAGGGGGTCAGTTCATAAGAAATAGATAGCTCATCTTTTCTGGGGGAAGCTAAGCGGCCTGATTTTATGGGGATTAGACGCCCACAGTGCCTTCTCTCGGAAACTTGTCACAATGTAAAGCAGCATCAAACAAAGGGGCCGAGTGAGGAGAACAAAGGTCTCTTCCTGCACACCAAACACTGCAGCCAGGGCCTACTCTCCTTTAATGAATACTCCAAAAGACAACCCTTTGTCCTATGTCACAGGCACAAGCTGGACCAGGGCAGGGGCATCTCAGGGTTCCCGCCTCTGCACCCCGCAGAAGCTCGCTCTGCCGCTCTGTCCGACGTCGCAGGTTGGAAGCCTCTCCCTAACCTTCCATTCCAGCATCTGCAGCAAAGTTTTCTCCTTTGCTAGTGTCAGGAGACTCACTGGCTGAACTCTTTAACCAACTGGCATCTTCTCTTGCCTCAGTTTAACCAGTCAAGGACCCACAGAAGGTAGAGTTAGATTAGTGGGAGAACAAATGTGCATTTGTTTTTTTATACATTTGCATCCTGGGTCCTTGTTCATAAAATAAAATATGTGCCCACCAAACACCCAAGCCAAAGGGACAGTTCAGGTAAGCTTTCAAAATTAGAATCTGGTGACCTCCCTGCTTTCCCCCGGAATATATTATGCCATGTTTTACCAAGTGCTGGAATAATTCTATTTTCCTCTATATTTAGTGTTTTTATGAGAATATAGCTTCATTCCATTTAGGCTGGTTTTCTTTTCATGTCCATGGCTTGCTATTTCCGCTCATAGGGTGAAATCTAGATCTAACAGGAAGAAAGTTTTGTCGGCTACAAGTTTAGTGTCTCTGTCTCTCTGATCTCAGTCTGAACACTCCGGTCGGTTGTTTCCATCACAGTCAACTTTCTCTCTCTGATGACTCTCCATTTTTTCAGGATGTGGGTGACCTGCTCCAGCAACTTGTGCTTGAGTTCAGAGGGGGCACATTATTTTATGGGGTTGTAAATGGCATTGGTAGGCTTCGGAGTGGGAATCTAATTGCTTTTATAAATAGTGTAGTGATTTCATGAAGTCCAAACCTACTTGAGTTTTACCATCACTCTCCAGAAACCGCAGTGGCTGTTTCTCCATGTTGCCTCACCCGCCCTTTTCAAACATTTTCTGGAAGCTTTACGGGGAAGGATTTCCATGTGAGTATCTTGGCTTAGAAACCGTGGGAAGCCAAGTACGCTAACTCCCCTGGGGGTACTTCGTGAAGGATGCTAAGGTCATAGAAATCCAGAGCTGGGAAGAATCAGAGAAGCTGCCTGATCTAGGCTCCTGAAGTCACAGCACTGAGGTGTGAGGTTGGTAATTTTTCTGGATGTGCCATTTCTTGGTGGGTTTCATGGTTACTGTTTTTATTGATTTTTGTGTTTATGATTCAGGGGCTCAAACTCAGGGCCTCAGGAACTGCAAATCAAACACTCTCCCACTGAGCTGCAGTCACTCAGGACCCCCAATTGTCTATAAGCACATTTTCATAATAAAGCATTTTCAAAATCATAATGGAACATATATTAGTCTTCTGAGTTTCTTTCATTTTTAGGAATATCATTTCTTAACAGATTTTCTGTGGAGCTCTGTGTGTATGTGTGTGTGTGTGGTGTGTACTTGTGGGTGTGAACGTGTTTGTGTGGGCACTCATATGTGTATGTTCATGTACGTGTGTGTGTATGTGTGTACATGTGCATGTGTATATGAAACCAAACATAGTGTGCGTGTGTATGCTTGTGCCTATGTATGAGGATGTGTGTGTTTGTGCATGTGTGTTTGTGTGTATGTACCTGTGTTTCTGTGTGTATGTGTGTTTGTGCATGTCTGTGAATGTGTGTGTTTGCCCATGTGTGTGTGAGAGTGTGTATGTGTTTGTCCATGTGTGAGTGCGTGTGTTTGTGTATGTATGTGAGTGTGTGTGTGTGATATTCTGTTGCTGTTGTAGTCAAGTTTTTATCCATGTGAGACTTATTTTGATGTTGATAAAAAAGGAAGGATATCTGCATCAGTTTCTTTCTTGCAGATAATAGTTATGAGCAACATGGGAACCACAAATAATCAAGCTGGCTTTCCCCCAAATACTTATGTCGTCATTACAATGCATTAAATTCACATATACACATGTTTCTTAATTTATTTAAAACTTGCATCTTTTCCCCAGAATTTATGCCCCTGGTTTCTTTCTCTTATCTAACGATGTAAAGGTTGTGAGGTGCTGACTGTAGCCCTCCTGGTCTGTAGCTGCCGGACTGAGTGTTGAGGCCTCGGGTTGTTTGTGTCTAGGCTGTCTCTACACACTCCTTGTTCCTCACACTGTCACTGAGTGGGTCCAGGTGTGAGTCCCACCATCGTGGAGACAACACACATGTAGAAGGTGTTGGGGAGACACACAACATCTGGTCACTCCTGAGATCTGAAGGGGACTGCAGGCCGTCTTTAAAGCATTTCTGTTCCATAAGCAAACGCGTTTAGAATTATTTCATCATTATTATGAGTTTAATCCATGCATTCTAAACCTTTCCCCATCTACAATTCACAGTAGAAGCACCCTTAAATTTGGGGATCAGCTTCGGCTGTTTTCCAGAATGAGAATTATAAGGTTCCCCAACATGCCCCCTGAGCTGACACACTCAGAAAGGCTTTTTCAATGTTCTTTCTTCCTTTGATAAGTCATCTGCCTTGGGGACCTTGCTTCACTAATATTGGGGATCAGCTTCACTAATACGAAGTTCATCTATGTGTCAAAATCTCAATGCTTTGTGTATATATTTAATAAAAAATCTTAAAGACTTAATAAAGCCTTCCTCCCCTCTATCCACCATTTCTAGGCATGTGTGGCTGTCTGTCTCCCACGCGGGGCCTCCATTGCGTGTGCTTTGCTGGGTTTGTTTTACATTTTCCCCAGATCCTTTTTTAACAGCAACTTCTCTGATAACTGAGTCTCCTCCTTATATTTACTGGTACTTTCCATCTGCAGTGCTAAGTGAGTCTCTGCTCTTTTCTAACTTGTGTAGTTCCGCAATCGCTTCCTTGGCCTAAGTTCCTCTGTTTGCTGTGTTTAAGGCGCTAGTTTCCTTTTTCAACGTTGTCTTAGCCGGGTGCAACAGAATTCTGATGGACCCTTATATTTTTTTTCTCTATTACAAAATTTTGGTTTTTATTTTATAGTTCAGCAGTTAAGAAGAGTGCTCACTGCCCTTGCAGAGGACCCGAGTTCTATCCTCAGTGCCCACACTGGATGACTCACAAGCACCTACATAACTCCAGTGCCAGGCGTCCAGAGCCTTTTTCATACCTCTGTGGACACCGTGTATATAACAAACACACACACAACACACACACACACACACACACACACTTAACTATTTTTTATGTTAAAGAATTGTTTTGCCTTGCTTTGGTCTATATATGTAGTTTTAGGTGATACTGTTTGGGATCGTCCTCTTTAAGCCATTGGTCCTTTGTGGAAGGACAATGGCAGCATCAGGTGGCCAATAGCTCTGAAATGGCTGCTGAGTGCCGGGGTCCTGCCCTTTCACCCACACCTCCGCATCTCCTTCTTGGGCTGCCTCAGTTCTTTTCTCTTCCTTGCCCCGTTGAAAAGCGCTCATGTGATTTTTCCATTCTAGACCAATAGTATTTAAAAATAGGGCATCTCCAGTTTATGGTGTTGGTGTAAAATATGGAAAAACGATGTTAATTCTTTACTAAGTAGAAAATCCTTTAGACTCTGGTGAGCCTGAAAAGACTGGCTGTAAACTAATCTTAAATCAGCAGCCACCACCAAGTTCTCAGCTTGCAAGTATGCCCGAAGTACAACACGCTACACCAGTGATTTGTGAGAACTGATTATGGCCTAGGCTGCCTGAGAAGCTAAATACACCTCATCCACGTACTGAAGACAGACAGTGTCCACCCGATTCGATGGTCAGGCCCTTTGCCTTAGAAAGTGAACTGCAGATAGAAGAAATGTCTCCTGCCACAGGGACACGTGCAGTGCGTATCACATGATCAAAGTGGGTGGCATGGGACAGATACCCGGAACTTAAGCGATGAACAGGAGGCCCAGGAGCTTGACTTGGCCGAGTGTTTAGACTCGTTTCACTGATACAAACACTCACTGGATACACTTTCAGAGAGGGAGGAGAAACAATGCATCCGGGCAGGAGCCAGTGTGGATGAGCCATGCTGCTGGGAGGGGCCTCACCTCATCACGCCTTCTTAGAAGGAGGCTCCAAGTTACCACCACAGAAGCCAGCCCTCTGCCCAACCTCTAGGATGTGACCTGCGTATACCACCTCGTTCTCACAACAGTTCCGGGCTGATTTATCATAACTGTCCTACTTTCACAGAGGAAGAAGTAGAGGAACCCTTTATCACACCGAGTGCCTCACACACAGGGGACACGTCCCGTTCTCACAGCAACGGGAGAGGCAAGCAGTTCGATGGCCTGCCTTTTGCAGAAAACAAAGCCGGCAGACAGACAGCTCGTTCTTTGACAGATTTCATGGCTGGCGCATCAGAGTCAGGACTCAACTCACTGATGTTGAGACGCCTCCAGAGAGGGAGCTCACACGGCCAGAAGCCCCTAGTACACTCTGCTCTGCTTCAGGCATCCTGCACCGGGGATTTTTTCCCATCTGCCAACAACAGAATTTAAGTGTTGATTGTGAGGACTGCGTGTGCAATGCGTCTCTCCCTGACTGTTCTCTGGGCGTCGGGGAAGTCCCCATAGAAACCAGGAGGATGCTAGCCTGATCATCCTTGCCCAACAGCCCTGGGCTGTCCTGTCAGGCCTCTGCTGCTCCCCCGGTGTTGCTCTGGATGCCCTGCGTGACCAATGTCATGTCTCTCCGACTCTTCCTGCCATGTTTCCTGACTGCTGAGGGTCCTCGGGGGTGTGTAACGAACGGTATGAGCAGTTCCACAGCTGAGGCAGCGCGGGGATATATGAGAAAATGAGGTTTGTACATCAGAACAGAGAGAGACCTTGTTGATGGGTGTTGGGGGCCTCTGTCAGGTTGAGCTGATGAAAATACCACGAGGATTGTGTCAGAAGTTTCGCTGATAGCAACTGGCCTAAGAAAAAGAACTAATGTATTTCAGCAAAAACAAGGGAAATATCCACACCATAGAATGGAGAAAAGAGAGAGTGCAGAGGTGGAGGAGAAAAGAACCCACGTGCTTCGGGCTGTTCGGTAGCTCTACCTGTCAGTCCTGCTCTCTTCACTGCGCTTGGCTGATTTGTGCAGGCAGCTGCCACCTGTGTCAGGTGCTCCATGCTGGGAGTAAAGTAGCCTGTGATCCCAATGGATCGTAAGTTATCTGTGTCGCCTTGACCTACCTATTAACCTCTGGGATCTTCCTCCTCATCTGTAGAAAGGCATGGGGTCTCCTGATCTTAAAGTTATTTCACCTCCTTAGGTGAGTGGGATTGACCACAAATGTCACAAGATCCATAGATTCCCTCCTGACCTCTCTGGGAGTGTGGAAGTGTGAGGTATGCACAGCAGGCTGATTTTTTTTTTTTTAAACTCAGAAACCCTACATACTGCTGCTGACCTGCGCTGTGCCTACCACTGTGTGATGCTCTGATGCCCTCCCCTAGGAAAACACAGGTCCTCACACTTGCTCTCAGTGTAAAACAGGACCAGAGAGAGAGAGGCATGATACTTGGCTTGAAAACATGATGAGATGACGGCCTGTGGAGCGGGCTGAAGCCCTGCCCTGACTCTCCTGGCTTTTCCCTCGTCACTCCGAAACTGCAGTTCCAGCCATTTGGAAATCTCTCCTGTTCCCAATAGTGTCACCAGTCACCATCACACACACGTGCCGCTTGCCAGGAATCGCTTAGCAACGGAACCCCGTGTTCTGCCAGCTTTCTCCTCATGCTGACAACCTGGATTTCACAGAAGTTGTGTTTTCTAGAAATATTTCTGGACTAGGGCTGTCTCCTCACTGACACAGATGGAGAATGGAACTGGCTGCCCCGTCTGTGAATTCCAGGAGAGACTTCAGGTCTTAATATGATGGTAATGAGTTTTTTTTAAAAATGTATTTCTCATGGCTGGCTCTTCATGAGAAGCAGAGCCACTTCAGATAGCTCTTAAAGCTGATGAGCAAAGTCTGTAAAGAACCAGCAACCAAATTTTAAGCACAAATATTAAAAGAATGGTAGACGGCCAGTATGTCATCAGTGTTGTGTTAGCGATGCTGCTCACCTCACCAACAGCAAAGTTGATCCCCAGAACTTAATTGGGTCCTTCAGGTGATGGATGTGCCATAGCACTCAGTAGGTCCTTGATAGCACTCAGTAGGTCCTCATACCCCAGCTCTCCACTGGTCTCTCCTCACGCTGTGTGGAGGCAGGGGACACGCACAGGACAGTCCTGCCAGCATTTGCGTGGCTAATGACCTCATTTGAATGCATTCCCTATGAGACTCATCAATGTGTGGAATCGCCAACGACACAGCGACTATACTCGACTATACTGTTCCTGCTGAGGAAGCCTTGGAGCCTCATTTATCATATACTGTGCAATTCCATTATATTTAAGAGTACAATTAAATCCATGAATTGGCGTGGGGGTGGACTCATTTTCCCTGGGATTGCCTCACAAAGCGATGATGTGGTCACAAGGAACAAAGTGATACTCTGGCTCATACGAGAGAGAGCACAAGCTTGAATGGATCATGGGGGACTTGGGGGTTAGGGGGGCATCAGTTTTACACAATTCCTCGTGCTAGCCGCAGCTAAGTTCCCAGACCAATTAAATGTTTTTACACCTCTTTTAAGGTATAAAGGACTAAGTTATGAAATGGCTTATTTTACATTCAGGCGCCCTGTAGCCTACAGAAAATGATCTAGCAGATGGGAGTTTAATAGCCAGTTGAGTAGCTAGAAGAATTCTTTTTTTTTTTTTTCTTCCAGGATACTTTCTAGAACAGTGCAGGACTAATGTAGCTTTTGGGAGTCACCTGCTCCACCCGTTGCCTGCAGAACTTTAGGAAGAAGCAGACTTGTCGTAGCTCCAAACTCTCCTGGAACTGTCTTGGTTGCTTTCTGCACTGTGGGAAAATACTCGTCAAAAACAACTTCAGGGAGGATTTGCAGCTTTGCCTCTGCCGTCCCAGACAAAGCAACTGACGTCCTCCCAGTGTGTGTGTGTGGGGGGGGGGGGGGACAACCTATGTCCTCGCAGTGTGTGTGTAGGGGGGATCAGATGCAAGTGCTTTGACCTTCATGGAGAGGAACTGGCCTTGCCTCATTCAAAGTCATCCTCATCCAGGAGTGGCACACAGACATCAGAGGAGGAAGGTGACGTCAGACGCAGCATGCTCCTGAAGTGGATTCTTGCTGACTCCAGCTGGCAGGTTCTGAAGTTAAGACACCTACTGAGCTGGTAAATGGATACCAAGGCGCTGATGCTAGTGGAGCCTTGGAGTTGGGGCTCCAGGAGTCTCTGTGTGTTGTGACTTGTCAACCAATCAACAGGTAGCCTTGTCACATCCTGGCTTCTGCTTAAAGAGGTTTAGGTATCATTGACTCGGTAGCCCTAAGCCTGTGGCCAAACTCAGTCCAAATGAAGTTTATCTCACACGTGGGTGTTCATGCAAAGAGCATCACACAGCAGTACTGTCTACGGAGCCTCAAAGCAGAAGTTAGAAAGCTAAGACACAACACTCTTGTCTGGCACCTGGCTCCCACTGCAGACTCCAACAAAGAACCCAGTTATTACCCACAGTATTTTCCAATATGCAAAGTTGATGTCTTTTCCCATTGGAGACCTACCCAGAAGTTGGGAGGCAAACAGCACTGTGGCTAAAGGTCAGTGTCACCATGCTTTGATAACTTTTTCATGGCTCCTATTCCAGTCAGAAGGAATCCATTGGGTACAAGCACATGCTCTTCATTGCGAGCAAACAATAGCATGAAGGACTAAAACACAGGACTGAGATTTTGACCAATCAGAGGTTTTTATTGACTTCCTTGGCAACATGCAGTATTTCTCAGGGAGTTTAGATTGTATTGCTGGCTTTCAGCCTCTGGTGATGCATCTTGTTGGTTTATGAATCACTGGCTGTGGAAAGCCGCCTTTACCTAGCAACACAATGCCTGGGAGTGGGTGTTCAGGCACCGACGTAGCCCTGAAGGGAACAAAGTACTCACAGAAGAAGACGTGCCAGTCCGACCTCTCCACATCCCCCAGAGAGCCAACCTGAAGCCAGCTGGTGCCAGGGCACAGCATGAGATCTTTGCTGGTGTGTCTTTGCCCCCATGTTTCTCAACACGCCGTCTTCCTCAATGAAAGGGGAGCTGAGGCAGTCTTGGCTGGAACCCGGCCTCTCCATCTTCTATTTTTAACTGAGGCATGGGCTAACTCCAAATCATCGCCTGGCCTTGGACTTCCACAGTCTCTGGTGCCTCTGAGTGGAGCGTTTCTGCCTCATTGCTGCACAGACATCCGCTAACAATCAGAGTTCTTGGAAGCCCTCTCTGCCCCTAATGATGTGGGTTTTCTTTAATCTTCCATTCTTCCCATGAAGCCGACATTAGAAATTGTGTCTGGTCCAATCAGGTACCTGTAACATGTCTCATAGCATCTTGAAAGACTTGGAGGGAGAAAAAGTACCATGGTAATTAGCATTGCAAAAATTTCCACTCTCGTTTCTATTTATTAAGCAAATGTTCTTGGAAAGGCCTTTCAATTATAATTTATATATCACATATACATACATATTCTTAGGATTCTACTCAGATTTTTCTGCATAAAATTTGCGGCCTTAAGATGCTTACATTTGCATTTAATTACTCTTCTGATTAATAGAAGCAGTAAAAATGATCAAATTATGAACAATTTAAATATAGATTCTTGAACACGCATGTCAATTCTTTTACCTTTTCTTTCTTTCTTTCCTTCTTTCTTTTTAATGATGGTTTGGCCTAGAGCATCAGAGATGTGAGAAAAAAATGGGAGAAAAATCCCTGAGTTACCAAATAGCTGATAGATGAGTGGTTTTACGTTTTCTTTCTTTGTTTCTAAGAATGTAGACTCCATCTTGGGATGCTGGTTATAGTCCTCATGGCCTCTCATATAGGAAGATGCTGCCCATTAAGGGTGGCACCGTCTTCCAGGCAGACTGAACTATATAAGGCAAGAGACGGCTACTGAGCAGAAGGAAGCAACAAGCATCTCAGGCATTCGTTCTCTCTGCCCTGGGCGGGACTGTTGCCTGCCTGTACCCTCCGTGCAACAGTGGGCTGTAATTCAGCCAAATAATTAACAGTTTCATTACCTAAGTAGCTCTTGGTTGGGATGCTTTATAGCAACAGGGAGGAAACTGGTCCACCAAGCATCTTCTCAACTTATAGTGAAACACCTTCAAATATACCTTCTTCTTAGAGATTTTTAAAAACTGTTATATATAGGGGTGTTTTTCTTGCATGTATGTCATGCCCTCAGAGGCCAGAAGAGGGTGTCATATCCCACTGTAAGCCTCTGTGTGGGTGCTGAGAACTGAACCCAGGTCCTGTGGAAGAGCAGTCGGTGATTTTAACCCCTGAGCCATCTTTCCGGGACAAATTCACCTTCCTTGAATGAGTAAAAAAAAATATCTGGCAAGCTTGAGGCACATGACAATGCTTTTCGGTGTGAGCCTTGGACCAGCTTTCAGGGGAGCACCAACCAGGACTTGGAAAGACAGGCTGTAGCCATTGGTGTGTCCCCAAATCCTCCCCGACAGTTTTACTCCATTTTGGTTATAGCCTGAAGAAAAACAGCAGGAGAATACTGCACTGTTGTGTAAGGAGACTACTTAGAACAGCGCCTCAGGGTGGTGCGTAGGGTAGAGTGTCTGGACATCCACCCCACCCCGACTGCAGCAGGTGGAACAGACTGTGAAAGATGAGCCGACCCTTTGTGTTTTTAAGACCCATGAGGAGAACATCCTGAATAAAGCATGCACTTCAAGGGTGAGCCACAGGGGCCAGCTTTGGGGACAGTGTCCTGTCATGGACTTCAGCTATCTTCAGTGCTGGTCACTATATGCTCTGTGACATGGTTTTATCTGTCAAGTCACTTGTGGAGTTCAGAAAAGAAGTGGGGCAGGAGCAGGCCCCTCTCTGTCTGACGTCCTTTCTCTGACTGGAATGGTGAGTGTGCTGGTAGACCAGCTGGGAAACAGGCCGAGGTGCCAGAAGCACACACAGGAATTAGGAAGGCAGGTTGGTTTTTTCTCTCCCCTAATTCTCTTTTACACCATTTTTGGACTCGCTGGTTTCAGCACAGGCCCATTGGTTCTCTCCTGGGTCAAGAAGAACAGGTGAGGTCATAAGCTCTTGGCTCCCTCTTTCTCCACCTGCTGCCATGCATCCCTGCTGTGATGGGCTCTGATCCCTCCTGAACCTGGAGCCAAAGTAAACTCTTCTATAAGTTGCCTTGTCCACGTCACATATCGACAATGGGAAAGTAACTAACAGGCCCCCATTTGACCATTTGAGGTTCCTCAAAGTTAATCCCCGTCATCTTTGCCGTCTGTCGTCTCGCACGGCTGATGAACATCTACAGTTGATGGGATTTGATCTCACTTTTGTGAGGCAACTTCAAACCTTGCGTCTAAGGACTCCATCTAAGTGTTTTATTCACCCCCAAATCTCCACTGGCTGTCTCGGAGGCACCGCACGCTGAGTTCTTTCTCCTTAGCTTTACGTCCTACTGGGTACAGCTCTCCTCTGTGGTTCCTGTCTGTGCAGTGTGTTATTTGAACCCTCAACCTCACACAGCCTAGAAGCATCTCTGAAGAGAGTCTCAGTTAGAGAACTGACCTGTCCATGGCGGATTGTCCTCATCACTAACTGACCCAGCCCACTGTGGAAGGCGTCATTCCCTAGGCTGGGACCTGAACTGTGTATCAGGAAGAGGGCCAGTTGAGGAAGCAGACAGTATGGTTCATTATTGACTGCGGGTGTGCTGTGACAAGATATCTCAAGCTCCTGTCTGTGTGACTTCCCTGCAGTGATGCCTGAAATGAGTTGAGTTCTCTTGAAAGTGAGTGACCTAGCTCCTGAGCCGCTCTGGTATCCTCTCTCTCCGTGGGATGGTTTCCGTATGCATGCCCTTATACATATTTTCATAGATGTCGTTTTCATTATTGCTTGATTTGCTTTCATCTTCGTTTTTAAAATTTTCATCTATTATTACGGAAGAGGGGGGACTGTGTGTGTAATAGCGTAAGTGTAGGGGTCAGAGGGCAACGTGTAGACTTGGTTCTCTCCTCTTCACCTTTACCGGGCTCCTGGGATTGAGTTCGGGGATTCGGGGTTGTCCAGCAGTGTCCTACCTGAGGAGCCATCTCTTTTATAGCTACATTTTTTATTGACATCTGAATCAAGATTTTAAAAACTTTTGGAATGTATTCATTCTTAAGGGTGCTTGCCACTAACACTTTTGGTCTTCCTCTTGTTGCTGTACAACTTGACCGCATCGCAATTGGAGAGTGTGACCTGTTCTGATTTAATTCTTTAAAGTTCACTTAGACTTATTTTGTGACACAGGCAAGATGTTTATGTAAATTGTTTTTGTAGAAACGAAACTAACGGTTCTGAAGTACTGGGTTTTTCCTTGAATGCTTGTGAAGTCTGGCTTGTTAATTGTATGGCTCAGATATTTTCCTCTGAACTAAATATTTCCTGTCTGATTTATCAATCTCTAACCAAGTTATATGAATAGATTTAATCTATTAATGGATTTGCCTATATATCTCCACATAACTCTGTCACTTTTTAAAATGTTCTTTAGCTGTTTTATTACACCCATAAATATTTAGACTTTTTACAACCTCTTGGGAAATTTAAACTTAAATCAAGACATAATGCCCCTCTTCATCTGTAATTGTGGTTTCGCCTTTTGGCTCTTTTCTCTGATGTTAATATTGCTATGCCCGGCATCCTGTGGTTGTCCTTTGCCTGGCATCCACTTTTCAATTAATTACCTGAGCGTTTCTGCATACTTAGGCTTTAGGCAAGTCTCATGCAAAGGACATATAATTTGATTTTTTTCAATCCCCATCTGGAAGTCTTCTGCTCTCCTGTAAATTTATGCACTGCGGTTACTATAGCATTTTAATTCTACGTTCTCCCTTTGAGCTCTTGTTTTCATCTTCCTGTTCTCCGTGTCATGTTTGGTGTTCTTTAATTTGCTTGATGTCTCCAATTAGGACAGAATCTAAAGTTCAACAGGCACAGTGTCTTCTCTCGAACAAGGCAGACCTGGAGCTGTCAGCTCAGTGTCCCCGGCAGCATGGCCTGCTGTGGCAACGCGCAGCATCTCTCATTGTTAGCTGTAGATTAAGTCTGACATTTCGACTGCCATTCCCTAGCTCGGGCTGGTTTAGACTACACTACTTCCTGCTAGATCTGCCGATCACCCTCCCCCCTCCCTGTCTCCCCCCTCCCTCCCTCCCTCCTCTTGTTCTTGTTCTTTCGAAACTCACAGCTGTTTTGCTCTTGGTTATGGGAGTCCGTTCACCACACACAGCAGTCGTCCAGAGTGACACTGTTCTGCTTGTTCCTTTAATGGCAACATTCCACTTCCTTCTGTGGGTCTCTTTGGTTTCATTTCTTTTCATCGGTTCTGAAACAGTCTGTCAGTGTGCCTTCCTCTTCTCTCCCCTCACACTGTCTCCATTTCCTCGACCATTTTTATTCCACTCTTTATGGTGTCTCCAGCCTTGGAAAACAGAAATAAATCGCTATGGCTTCTGCTTCCCATTTACAGTTAGTAACTGCCTTCCTTGGTGCATGGCAGTGGTGGATATGTGTGCACATGTGCACACATATGCACATGCGCATGCACACACATAAACACACACACAGAGATATTTGGCCAAACCCATGATTGAGCGTAGTCAAGCAGAGGGGATTTATATAAAATGTACTCACTCCAGCTGCCAAGAACTGCTGTATGCAGTGCTGCCCACCACCACCACCACCACCACCGCCATCACTAACACTGTCCCCAACAACAACAACAACAACAACAACACCGTCACCACCAGATCTCTCTGCAGATCTATAAACTGAACCAAAGCCCTGGTTCTTGTCCCCTCCATGGTCAAGCTAACCCCACTGCAATGAGACTGAACTAATCAGGACTCTCCAAAGGGAGATGACAGAAAGAATGAAGCTATAGTACAAAAAAAGTTTATTAAATTGGCTTGCACAATGTGGGTGTGGCAGTCAAAGGTGCCCATCTGCACGGTAAGAGACTTGGGAATCCGGTGGCTGCTGCACTCATGGGGCTACATGCCGCAGCAATTCGAGCCTGGCACTGGACGCCCAAAACACTGGAAGATCTAAGGACCTGGATAGATTCCGACGGCAGTGAGAGGTGACAGCAACGTTAGCAGCAAGCAATGGGAGAAGGGGCAGTAGGCTTTTCTGTGGGATGTGTATGTATGCATATATGTATATATGCATGTATTGTGTATGCATGCATGTGTGCATATGTATATGCATGTGTGTGCATGCATGTGTGCATGTATGTATACATGTATTGTGTGTGTGCATGTATGTATGTATACGTGTATTGTGTGGTTATGCATGCATTGCCAAAGGCAGGAGCTGTCACTTTGGGAGAGGGCCTTCCTGCCTCAGTTGTTCCTGGAATTGCCTTCCCGGGCCTTCCCATAGGATGTCTCACTCTTGGTTGATCCCACAGCCAGTCAAGCTGACACAAGATTAACCTTCTCTGGGTGCCCGAAGGAGCTTTGGACTCTGCACTCGGCACCTCGACTTCAGTGTCTGCCTTCACCCAGGTCTGATTTCATTTTGTCTATATTGTTTTTACCCTTAAAGGCTTCTTAGAGTGTGGGTGTATATGTGTATATACATGTTTTGTGTGCACATGCATGCTTGCGTGAATACATGTATATGTACATGCATACTTGTGTGAGCACATGTGTGTATATGGATGGTTATCTGAGCATCTATGTGTGCACATGCATGCTGTGTGAGTGTATGTGTATATGTGCATGCTTGTCTGAGCATCTGACTATATACATACATGTTTGTATGAGCATCTGTGTGCATGAGGTATATAAATGCATGTTCGTGTTAGTGCATGTGTGTACATATTTATGCATGCTTGTATGAGCATATATGTGGGCACACGCCTGCTTGTTTGAGTGTATGTGTGTGTGTACGTGCACAGGACAAGTGTTTTTAAATAACTTCATATATGAAGTTGGGTCCACAAGTTCTGCAGCTGTGTGGAGGGCAGTCTCCTTAGTGGGTTCTCTGACAAGTGCTGCTGGGTTTCCCCAGAAAGCCTGAGACACCGTTGGTGCTGGGTGGGACAGGCGTGTGAGCTGCTCTAGGATCCCACGACGATGCTTCTGCTACTCAGCGTGCCCTCCTGCCTTCCCTCCGCTCCCTCGGGGCTCAGCGACCCTGCTGCTGGCCTGTCAGGAATCCTCCTCTTTGCTTTGCTGTGTTGTTTTCACTGACACAACCTTTTCTATACCAAAGCTCAAGGCGTTGAATGTCCTCATCTGAAGTACATCCTTGAGAGAGTCAGGACACAAATGTGAAGACACCTGTGTCATGTATGCGCTGGGATCTGTTTCCCTTCTGTGCTGCTGCGCTGCTGTCTTCCGCACACAGACTGCAGATTTGGGCTTTCCACACATTCTGCTTCCCTGCTGACCTCACAGTAGACACACGTCTGGATCCTTCCAAGTATCTCTGATTGCCGTAAATGCTGTGTGTAACCCTCGGAGACCACCAGTCTGTCTGACCCGTACAATACACTGTTCTGACCTTCAACAAACACCACAGGTGCTCTCCAAGGTGACTTGCCAATCCCTTCATTAACTGGCAGGAGAAGGTGGAGAAGAACATTCAAGGCTTGTTCCAGTAGCTTCAGGAGCTATGGTGGGTGAAGCTTGTCATTTGAAAGTTCTTCATGGCGAAATCAATGAAAAAATGTAAGAGAAAGTGGAGCCAAGACAAGCCCAAGCGCCAGATGCAAGGACCCAGGATGCTACCAACTGAGCCAGGAGGGAGTGCATGAGTGCTGGCCCCAGGGAGAACAGAATAGAGTCAGGGTTGGTTTGGCCGGGCACACCTGGGTGTCTGGTGAGAGCTGTTTGGAAATACAGAGCTGGCAAGTGGGCCCGTAACCTGCACTTCCTCGGCCATGCTCTGTGGGAGGCAGAGACTCAGAGATTATCCATAAACAGATGGTCTTTTAGACTACAGTGACAGGTGGCATCTTGTGGAGAGCGCATGGGGCAGAAGGAGAAAAACTGGACACATAGCCAGCTCTTACGTGTCTCAAGTCAAGGCACTTTCTGTCCAGGAAAGGAGTAAGCAAAGAATACATATGGATCAACCAAAGAGCAAGGACAGTGAGCACACGTGACAGAGAGACCAGGGCAGTAGAAAGACAGTAGGTGTGTGTGACTGACAGACAGGGTAGGAGTGGGACAGCAGCTGTACGTGACTGAAAGACAGACAAGGGAATTTGGTCACGAAAGAGCAGGAAGCACGCTGTGCCAAAGACACACAGAGGTCAAGGAAGAGAGTGATGGTTGGGAGCCAGGATTAAGGAGGACTGTCTAGCAAGGTGACACTCACTGGTGCCCACTGCTCGCCAGTGGGGGGGGGGGGCAAGGTGTGGAAAGATCTACACCGTGCTTGGTTTGAGGACAAACAAGCATTAAACAGACAAAGCCTGTGAGAGTTTTCACCTGTGACAAACAGGCACATATGGCGTGGTAGCAGGACAGGCAGGGAGAATGATTGGGGCAGAGCTTTTTAGATAAGAAAAGAAAGTTTGTGTTCATAATGGACCTGGTGCAGGCGTAAGAAAACTAATGCAGCGGGCAGAGAGGACGGCGAGGGCTAAACTATGCAGTAGGCAGAGGCCTCAGAGCCATGGTGTAAATTCCCTCATCAATACAAGAACATGCACTGATGGAAATAGGTGTGCACACTCATGTGATGTTGTCAGGGTTATGAATGACGAAGAAAGACTTTCTGGGGATTCCAGGAGAAAAGTTATATGAGTGAGCTAGTCATATATATATATATATATATATATATATATATATATATATATCCTATTAATGATATATTACATTACAGAAAATTACATGTGTGAGTGCATGTGTGTGTGCAATGCCAAGTAAACATATGCAAAATATCAACTCTATCTATGTATATTCCATATTCACACATCATATAGTTACATATAAATCTATTTTATGCATATATATATATACACACGTGGATGTCCATATCAGATACACATGCATATGCACATGCATGTGCACACACGTGTGCTGAAGCCCATGCTGCTGTACGTGATTGACTCAGCAAGTCTCAACCATCAGGACAACAATGCTTAGTCATCTCTTCAGGAGAGTCCGATTCTGGGACAGAAACAACGAAAGCAAACAGAGAGGTGGGGTGGGGCATCCGAGCTGCAGTGTGACAGGAGCACCTCACAGGCCCCAAGACTCCCTAGCTTGGCACTTCGCTCTTACTCTCCCTAAGTGCATCCAACATGGCATCCCTACTGCTGACAGATGGGAAATGGCGCAGTGTTTCCATGGAGATAAGAGGAAATGGAAGCTCGGAGAAGTCAAATGCCTGGTGCAAGGACATCCTGAGCAATGAGTGAAGATTCCAGAACATGGGCTAACGTTTGCACATCAGCCTTCTTTGCACAACTTAAGACACTCGAAGGGCTTTCAGAAATAGAACTTTCTGGAAATTCCAAAGCTGTAGAATTGCCTCCTCTCTCTCTCTCTCTCTCTCTCTCTCTCTCTCTCTCTCTCTCTCTCTCTCTCTCTCTCTCTCTCTCTCTTTCTGGACCAAGAGAGACACGTTAAAGAAACCTGAAATGCTCATCCGTCCCGTTTCTCTCACGGAGTCCTTTCAGGATTCGCTCTCAATGGGTGATGTCAAACATTGCAAGAAAAGCCAGCCAGTCCCTCACAGGTTCAGCTTAGTTATTCTTGGAGTTGAATAAAAAATAATTTTTAGAGGGGCCTCAGAAGTGAAGAATAAGCAGTCTTCCCACTGAAGCTAGCAACAGCTCAGTTTCCGCTAATGAAAAGGGGCCGACTCGCCCTGATGTTCTATTTCTGACGCCTTCGTGTACGCTGAGCTGAGCAAGCCAACTGGTGCATCCTGACAGCCACAGATTGTCTGACCCGCTCCCCACAGCCACCTTGCTGATGGAAACCTCCGACCCTCCGCATCCCGCAGCCCTATAACTCCAAGGTGCCTGCATCAATTGCCATGCAGTTAGCATAGCCCAGGGGGACCAAAGCAACCTCTTGAGCCCCTATGAAGTATGACTGTGCCCCTCAGCTGACTTGTGGTCCCATTTCTCAATCCCAGATAGTTCCAACCGCAGCTACTGGCTACTCCTGGAGGCCTCTTTGCTCCTCTCCCCTTAGCTCCTGGTTGCTCCCCTCAGGCACCTGCCAGGCTGCTGCCCCCCCCCCCCGCAGTGCAGCCCACCAGACCACAGGCTTCCAAATAGCACTAGAAGTCTCATGGTGTGGCAGGGTGCCTAGCGGGGCCCAAGGAGGCAGGAAGACATTTCTTCCGTGTGGACAGTCTCAGGCCTTTTGTTTCCACGTTCTGCATTTTAAGTCTGTTTTCTTCTTGTCTTTGTATATGTGCCCTGAGAAGTGCCTTCATGTAGCCCTGCAGGTCTTCCCCTTCCTTCCTTCCTTCCTTCCTTCCTTCCTTCCTTCCTGCTGGCCAGCCTTCCCCTCTGCATTTGTCAGGTGTTTGGTTGCCATCTGTTTACTTTCAGACATAAGACCATTTGGTGAGAGCTGTTTACTTGGCGATTTACACATTGATGCAGCCTAATGATTTTATCTTTTCATATTTTAAACCACCCTTCTTAGCATTTATTTACAAAGTGAATGGCACCAGCGCATTTCCCCCCATTTTGCTTCCTTTTCTTTGTTCTTGGTACTCCCTCTCCTTCCTAAGTTTCTCTCTGTGGCTCCTACCAGGCTGTTTTGTGTTGTCACTGCTCCCTGAACACACGGGATCAACTATGTAAAGTAATTGCCACAATTTACAGCATACCAGAGTGATAGAGCCAAATTAACATCCTTTCTTATCTGTGTTTCTGAAAGTCTTTATTCCTTCCTGGTTTTTATCAGTGGTGTGTTTCCATTGCACATAGTAGCAGGTGTTGTGAAGACATTAGCACGTATGCACATCATAGGATTTGGCCACGTAGTCTCCCTTTCCCCCCTCGCCCTCCCATTAGTCTCTTTCCTTTTCCCAGGCAGTCTTGCTTCCAATTTGATATATAAATATCTATATATGTGAATATATTTATATAACTATATTCATAAATTTTATGCATGTAAAATATAGGGCATAGTCAAAACACATTGGTCCTTTTGTTTGCTTTTTAAATGTCTTTTTGAAACTTGTCACTATGGGTGCTTTTTAAAGATTTATTTTATTTTTAATTATTTGTTTGTCTATGTGTGGTATGTGCACATGAGGACGGTGACCTCAGGAGAGGAGTGGTGCATGCTCTTAGCTACTGAGGCAGCCTTCCAGCTCCACTACAGGTATTTTTAAATACATAAATTTTATGTGCTTAAGAAATCTAGGATCCTCATATGAGAGAAAATGTGTTGTTTGTCTTTCTGAGTGTAGCTCATTTTGCTAAGATGAGGATGTTGTGTCCATCTCATTCCCCTCTTGACTGAATTAGGTCCCTCTGTGCATCTCTGTCTCATTTCTGAATCTATTCTGCTGATGGACACCCAGGCGTATGTCATAGATTAGCTACAGTGAATAGCACCACTCTTCAGGCTCAAAGTGAAGCGTTTTTGCCTACCAACCTCGGCTATCCGGTTAGCCAGCATGCTGTGGAAAGGTTACCGTGCCTGCCTCAGCAGAGCCTGGCAGACAGTCATGTTGGTAGCACCCTCAAGTACCTCCTCGATACCGTTAAATACCAGCTCCCTCTGTCTATGCTTGGGGGGGTCACATCTGCACCCCGAGACCTGCCTTGCATCCTCTTCCCCTACTCCATCCCCACCCCTCCGCCTATGCTTCAGCACACTGGCTTCAGACAGGAGTCTTCCACTCACCAAGCCTGAGTCACCTCAGAACCTTCCCACACACTGTCTAAGAAACAGTCCCCCTGCTTGGATGAACCCAAAGGCTCAAACTGCCCTTCGCTGCCAGTGTCTGCCTAACTCTCTAAAAGAATGCCACCCTAGTCCTAAGGACAGAGTTAGACCCTCGTCTGATATACCAGCAACCCCTAGTGCACTATAAGCTCCTGAGAGGCGTATCGACTGCCCTAGGCACTCTCACACCCTGGCTGGCATCTGTCCTGGCCCACAGTGAGTCTCGACAAACAGGGTACAACTAGTAAACAAATAAATATACTTTCACATATGCATTCATGTAGGCCATGCTGTAAGGTTGGCTGTCTGTCATCACATTTGACCAAGCATATTTGCCGCTCCTGGTGAGCACCAACCGGGAAGATGAGGCTGGGAGAAATCCTGTACTTCATGGATGGTCACTTAATTGGGACATGAGGAGTTACCTGAGTCAGGATTGGTTTCCAGCCTATGCTCAGGCTGTCCTGACTAGTAAAATGTGGACCCTAGAGCAAGTACTTGGCTACTGCCTGCTGTTTCTCCGAGAGGCTGTACACTTCTCTTCTGTGAAACAAAGATGCCAACAGTAACCACAGCTGACAAAGGCTGGAGAGTGTCAGAGGTCAGTTTCAGTATCACATAGCATGTGTGTGTGTGGGGGGGGGGTGTTCATGAGGAGGAATGGGTGTGCATGAGGAGGCCAAAGGTCAGCCAGCCTCAGGTGTGTCTCCTCAAGAGACTTTGGTTTTGTTTTGTTTTTAGAACATGTCTCTTACTGGCACCTGGGGCTCGCTGATCCAGCTAGGCTACCGGACTTCCTGTCTCTACCTCCGAGGCACTAGGATTGCAAGTGAGGCACCGCACCCAACTTGTCACATGAATTCCGGGGATTTGAACTCGTACCCTGGCTCAGCAAACACTACAGAGAGCCATCTCTACAGCCCCATTTCCACAGATGTTCATCTGAGATCAAGCAATCCCCAAAGACAAGGTGCTCATCCCCAAAGACCAGGTGCTCATCCTCAAAGACCAGGTGCTCAACCCAGGACTGGACACTCCAAGGACAAAGCCCTCTTTCTACATGGCCCAGCCTCAGCAGTGTGCTCATGGGCTGGGGAACAGGATGACAAGGAAGGCTCTCTGAGGGATAGACATCACCTACATCTAGAAACAGACCGGAAATCTAGCAACCTCAAATGACAAGCACTTCCCTTCTCAATTCCATTAATGCCTGGAGACTTTTTATTTTGTGTTTCCAGCTCATCCTTTATCTTCAGTCTCAGTGGCAAACAACAAGAACAAACACACACACATACACACATACACACACACACATACATACATACATACATACACACATACATACATACATACACACACATACATACATATATACACACACATACATACACACACATACATACACACATACATACATACACACATACATACATACACACATACATACACACATACATACACACACATATATACATACACACATACATACACACATATACATATACACATACATACACACATACATGCATACACACATACATACATACACACATACACATATACATACATACACACATACATACACACATATATACATACACGCATACATACACACACATACATACACACATATACATATACACATACATACACAAATACATACATACACGCATACATACATACACACATACATACATACACACATACACACATACACACATACACAAATACATACACACATACATACATACACATACATACATACATACATACATACATACATACATACATATATATATACACTACCCATGTGTGTATCTGCTGTGCTCCTGCTGTAGGGTCAAAGCAGACAGCTGTGCTGCGGGGCAGAAGCCTGGTTAGTGGGATTCTGTTTACTGGTTTCTTCTGTGTAAACTTCATTTGTGTGCAGAAGCAACAGAAGTACACATCTGAAGCTGCAAGGTTGCCAGGCCACTATTACACACCTGCAACAGCACCAAACCCGACGACTTGCGAGAGCCAGAGTCAGAAACTGAGACTGAGCACTGCTTATGGTGGTCATCCTCGGCAGTGTCATCATTACACTGTCAAGTCCTAACAGAAGATCCACCCTAGACAGCACCCCACCCCCATGGGCTCACAACGCCCCTCATCTGTAGCACTGACGGGCAATGTTAGTGACTGTGTTTGTCTGATGGGTCTAAGCATGCTGAGCAGATGGACCTAGGAAATGCGAGCATCTCCTCCGTCCCCTTCTGCCTCCTACTCGATGAGATCTGAGGCGGGCGGGGGCTCCTTCCTGCTCTTTGATTGACAGTTCTCTCCACACCCACACGCGTAGGACACACATCCTGTTGCCCATGACACAGTGGCCATACTCCTGGGCCAGCACTGAGGTAGAAACACGAGACCTGCTTGCCACATGCGTGCTTTCTCTCTTCTGTGAAGCTGTTCTGGTAGGAGGTGTGCTGCTCATATTTCTGTTATTATAACAAACATCTGAGAGAATCAACGTAAAAAGATGGAGGGTTTGTTCTGTTCAGTGTCCTGGACACCCCAGTCCCTGATCGATTAGTCCTATTACTCTTGCGTCTGTCGTGAGTCAGCCTACTGTGGCATGCACGTGTGCTACAACATGCCACTCACCTAGCATGATTGTCACAAACAGAGAGTCCCGTAGGGCACTGTCCTTGGGGGCCTATGTCTTCCCATGAGGCCCAGATTCCTGAGGGTTTCAGCACCACCTTTCAGTAGACAGTCAAAGTCAGGCTGCAGCAGCTGGCACATATCCTTGCATTTCACAGAGATCTTCCACTAGCTACCCTCTGGCTTCCGTCACCGTCCTCTCCGGTAACCTGTGTGTGTGGCTAGAGGAACGAATGGAATCTGGTTTCAGAGCAAAATAAGCAAAAAATCTGGTTCAAGTCTTGAAGTTTTGTTTAATCATTAACCCAATTTGTTAAGTTTTGTATTAATCCCATATCAGGGAGGCTCATGGGCTTGCCCAGATATTTACAAAATAGCATTCAGTTTCAATTTCAGGATTGGCATATATGTGTGTCCAGATATCAAGGAGAGTTATGGGCTTGCCCAGATATTTACAAAATAATAATAGGACAAGAACAACCTCAGCAAGACCTTCCTGAGGCAGAAGGGGGGAGTACCCCACACACCCAAGCCCCACCCCAAACTGACAGCACCTCACACTGCAAGGTTTACTAATTGCTTAGCTAATGTGGAGGTGCTCCTAACATTACAAACCTAGGAAAATAGCTTGTTCTTAGAAGCAAACGGTGATTCATTGAAAAGGGAGTGGTCATTGGCACTTCAGGAGCCACTGCTGGGCACTCAGACAAGAACTGCCCAGAGGCCTGTTGGTCAGGATGGCGGTTACCTGTAACATTAATACACCGCGTGTCTGAAAGGTTCTTAAGTAGGTAGAGCTCATGTGTGTGGACTGTTACTGAACAGAAGGGAGAGAGAGAAGAAGGAAGGAAGGGAGGGAGGAAGGAAGGAGGGAGGAGGAGGTATGGGGGGAGGGAGGGAGGGAGGCAGGGAGGAGAGGTGAAGGGAAGGGAAGAGAAGGGAAGGAGGGAAAGGGGAAAGCCATTTCCAGCTGTTTTAGTGGTGAGCACGTCTCTGTCCCCCACACCCCCATCAGTGTCCCTTATTCCCAAGATTTTCCATATCTGTCAGGCTCTCCTGACATGAAAACATGGAAGCCTGCTTTATACATTGGCAATTGACCCCCTCACTGGACTCATCTTGGCCCAGGTTGCCCTACCCCTTGCCGTCAGACTGCAGCTGGCAAAAGATAGTACTTTGACTGGAAGTTTTACTCCAATCAAAGTATCAGCTCCTTCTGATGGCTTGTGATGGGCGTGGTCTGTCTCCCTCCACGAACCACCTTGCACTACCTTCCCATCACGAGGAGCCACCAGTGAGTGCGAGAAGCAGGCTCTAGTCTCGCCACAAAATCTGAGACACTACCATTCCCTTCCTATTTCCCTGCGTCCCGAGGATCTCGTGTCCTCCTCCAAGTTCCCTTGCGGCTCTGAGAGTCCCATATTATAGAGATAGAGCTTTTATGAAGCTCCAGCATAAACGGCTGTGTTCTTATCTACCCGACTTGTGGAGGCAGGCCCACGTAGCACTCAGTCATGACACCTCGGTCTACAGACATCCTCTGCAGGTGCCGTGGGGATAACGGCAAGGAGTACCTGCAGCTGACAGGTGTGGTGGCCGCCCTGCAGTCACCACTGTCCAGGCAGAAAAGGGCCAGGCAGAAATGGGGAACGTTGTTCAGAGCTGGATAGGTAGCTTGGATCCCACAATCAGTCCTGAACACGGAGGGGAGATGCAGCCTAAGGAAAGTGTGACACCCTGCTCCTCGCACTAGCTCAGCAGCCCCAGGAGAAGACAAAGCCCGTGTAGCCGGTAAGGTCCAGTCCTTGGAGAGAGCCGCAGAGGACTAATGGGAAGTCAGGAAGAAGGCTAGGAGAGAGCAGGAAAGAAGAACGTGCGTTGAAGTCAAGCTGCACAGTGAACAGTGGAGATCTCGGGGCCTCCGGAGAGGGGTGTCCACCACACAGCCTTAGGGCTTGATCTCCAGGACCCACACAAGAAGCCAGGTGCAGCACGAGCGCCTGTACCACCAGCGGGTGGGTGGGAGGGGGCGTCGCATAGGAGGATCTCTGGGTTTCTCTGGCAGCCTGCCCAGACTACCAGGGAAGTCCAATGCAGTGAGAGACCCTGCCTCAAAAAACACAAGGTGGGAAACAATTGAGGAATACACTTGATGTTGACCTCTAGTGCATGCGCACGTGTACACACACATTCACAAGCGCTTTGCTAGCTCCTTTTGGCCATTCTACCCTTCCGCCCACCCTCTCCGATGACCTATCCCCCCAAAAAATCCAAAAGAAAAGTTTTCATTTAATGAAAAAATTTCAATAATCTCTAAGTGAAACTTTGTGTAGCGCTGAAGTTAGCAGGGAGCAGATGGAAAAAGGAAAGGTTTCCCACCACGGTCCCTCCGATGAAACACTTAGCTTTCTCCAGAGCTCAAGTGTGGAACCTCAAAAGAGCAAGACACATAACCCACTGGGAAACCATTAGCTAGTTCTCCAGAAGCCTGTCTCAAGCACACATGGCGGCTGTGAGACCAGTCAGCTAACTGCTGTAAAAAGTGCTTCCCGGGGTCATTAAAAAAGCCACCTCTGAAGCCCAAGGCAGCCTCAAAAGAGTAGCCTCAAGTGTATAACCTCTGACCAAAAGTTTGAAAATCTCTGTAAGTGTCATTCACGTGGGTAAAGTCTTAAAGCATCAGCTGCTGCAGGTTTTGATTTCAAACCGTTTTATCAGCTTTGCAAATAGAAAGAGCTGCCGACTTCACCCGCCTGCAGTTTCCCCTCTGAAGCTCAGCAGCGGTGCGTGTCTGTCTAGAACTGCAGCCGCCCTTCACTTTGGGCCTGGTTTCTCCCTCAGAAGAATAAATACAAAGGGAATGCTGTCACCAGTTGTTGTGCACACTCTAAAGCTTTCCTCACGTCTTTTCTCTGGCCATCATGATGGAGTACCTGAGCTGGCTTTACAGCCACACAGAGGTCTGCCAGCAGCTCCCAAAAGGGCTTTCAGCAATATTGGAGGGTCTCTGTTTGAGAAGGATTAGGAGGTGTGATCTTGATAGAAGCTGTGTGTCACGGAGGGCATGGGCTTCGAGGTTTGACAAGACTCCTCCCTCACTCCGTGTATGCTCTGCCTCCTGTTTATGGCTCAAGATGGGAGCTCTCGGCTGTTGCTGCTGCCGCCATGGCTGCACCCCACCGTCATGACGCGCTGGAACCAGAAGCCCAAATAAACGCTTCATGTTAAAAGTTGCCAGGGCTTTCAATGTCCTCTCATCACAGCCATGAAAAGCAACAACTGCAGTTTCCATGCAGCTGATCTGTCTGTGTGATGGTTCCTGTTGTGTGGCCTTGAAAGGATCGCCTAAAAAGACGTGTCTCTGGGCATGTCTATAAGGAAATCTCTACATTAGGTTAATTAAGATGGGGAGACATGCCCTTACACACACACACTCTCTCTCTCTCTCTCTCTCTCTCTCTCTCTCTCTCTCTCTCTCTCTCTCTCTCTCCTAGCTGTGGGTGCAACATTAGCAGCTGCCTCAAGATCCCACTGCCTTGGCCTTCCACTGTACCAAAAACTGTGAGCCAGCATAAACCCTCCCTTCTTGTGAGGTTTTTTGTCACAGTAAGCGATAGTCCCACCCTCACACATGAGACCCCGATAGGTTAATGGCTCACAATTCTTGAGGAGCAGAACTCAATTTTCTTTAAATAATAAGTTTACAATGACTGGGGTGTGTGAGCTCCTTTGAATACAGCATCTGAGGCTTTCCGTGTTCACAGGAGCAGAGACGGGTCTCCAGAAGCCAGTGCCATACGGAAGAACCCACTCCCCACCCCCACAGACAGACCCCCAAGACCAAATCCTTTGAGGTTAAACCAGGCAGGCAGGCAGCTCCGGAGGCAGTGAGCAGTGAATGATGTGACTTGTTGAGGGTTATGAATGCTCCTGATGCTGTTAAACATGACCTGCTCAGCAAGCATCCAGGAGCTAGCCTGGGCCATATTGCCACCTAGCCTGTGCCACATTGCCACCCACAACCAAGTAGCATTGACCTAGGCCTTCTGCAGGAGGGACAGCAGTGGCTGTAGCCAGCTGTGTTCCTACTATGTCTTTCATGGTTCCCCATTAGACCTGCACCCTTGTCACAGGCCTGACATTTCTCATGCAGCCCCAGCAGGCAGTGGGTCCTGAGGACCATGACACCATTTTCACGGGTTAGAGTAAGCTATCAGCTGTGGCCTGGGAACACAGTGAAAATGCTAATTGATGACAAAGATTCCTCTTTCATGTTTTATTAATGACATCTGTACCATATTTATAAAGTAATTTGCATAATACGCTAATATGCTAATTCTCCCTATGAAGGATGGGAGCCCTGAGCACACAGAACCAGAGCTTTTGTGCTTGTGTCACACGCACATAAGGCATCAAACCCTTGTCCGTCATGAGGCTTGAGTTGTAGTTAAAATTTCGTCAAGACCACATTTTCAAATCCACTCTTGGGGATATAGACTCACTAGTAACATTCAAGGTGGCTTTGGACCTCAGGTGTCACAGCCTCATCTTCAACTATTTGGACAGATGCAACACCAGTGGGTCATGATGAGACGGGATGGGGGACCTGGGGATGCTTGGAAGGCGGATATGATCTGTGCCCCGGGAAGGCTTGCCAGACCTTGAGGTGTATTCATTCTTTTCTACTCCTCAGGTCACATAGCCGATTAACTGTCCTTTGACAGTGTCATGCATGTGTATACTGCTCTCTACCCCCACCTTCTCGCATCATCCTCCATTTCTGTCAACTCCACATCCTTACCAAGTTCCTTTCCCAGATTCACCTCCAGCACTATTTTTTTTTTTTGTACAAGGTGGATCCCCTTTCTATAGCACAGAAACATATTGCGGTGGTTTGAAAAAAAATGGCCCTCATAGGTCCATAGGGAGTGGTCCCTTTAGGAGTGGACGTGGCCTTGTTGGAGTGGGCGTGGCCTTGTTGGAGTGGGCGTGGCCTTGTTGAAAGTCACGTGTTTCAGTTCACTTCCTACTCCCTCCTGAGCTGGACATAGAACTCTCAGCTCCTTCTCAAGCACCTGTCTGCCTGCCCGCCTCCATGCTACCCACCATCCTTTATAAGACTTGCTGTGGTCTTGGTATCTCTTCACAGCAACAGAAACCTTAAGTAAGACATACATCAAAATTCTTCTAGAACTTCCCAGGGGTCAGTGGAAGCAAAGGTGGCATCGTCCAATCCTGAGGCAGCCAGGAGAGACACTGTTCAGGGCTGTGGCTGGGCACTGAAGCTGCAGATCCCCGTAGAGATTTCCTATCATGCCGGCAGGGACTACCCACAGTGCACAGGAGTGCTCAGCCTTCCTAAATGTCACACCAGCAAGTCCTACTCACAGACTCTGGTCATGTTTATATATTGTTTTAATAAAGAAAACTCCAAGTTTTCTTTCTCCCAGCTCACAACCAGGTTGTGAGTTCCTTGTGCATTGTCAACAACATAAGTATGACACCTAGAGATTACAAAACATGAGAAAGAGAAAACAAGAAGCAGACTTCCCCTGCGCCCAGGAGTGTCATGGCCTCCTGGGGCAAGGACAGTGACAACAGCTAGTCTTCTTGTCTTCTAAACTCCACCTGTAACACGGGCCTTGGCCAAAGCTCCTCTTATTTTTTTCATATCTGTGCAAGTGCACCACACATATGCCTAGTGCCTTCAGAGCCCAGAAGAGAGTGTTGGATGCCCTTGATCTGGAGTTACAGACAACCGTAAGCCACACCACGCAGGTGCTGGCAATCAGATCTGGGTCTCCTACAAGAGTGGCGAGCACTGTCAACCGCGGAGCCATCTGTCCACTGAAGGAGCTTTTAATTGATTATGTGAGTTACTCCAGGTACGCGTTCACGGACATAATCAATCGTGGATATTTATTTAATGAGCATGCTCACTGGGTGTCATGTCATGCCATATGGTACTCTGTGGCACTGTGGGTGCCCCCGGGCCTGCCCCTGCCAAAGCTAGAATAAACTGGTTTCTCCTTCCACTTCCTGCATGCCAGGTTTCTGAGCTCTGGTGAGAGTCCCTTGCTAAGGATACTCTAGTTTCTTCCTATGAAAAGGAAAAGAAAGCTTAGAATTTCAGCACTATTTTTGTATGGACAATAGCATTTCCAGATAAGCTGTTTTCTCATCTACTCCGACACGGGACCATTCTGGGACACTGAGCTGGCTTTCTGTACTGATAACTACGGAAACCCTCGAAATATTTTGGCAGCAGAATGACATCTTCGTGGAAAAGCAGATGAGGAGTTCCTCAAATATCTTTTCTGACAACTCTCTGGAAGAAACCAGAGAACCTGAGGAAAGCTTGATTCTGAGGCAGGCTGGGCTAACTCACCCAGGCAAAGCCCAGGTACAGGAGGGAGCAGAGGAAGGGCACCGTGGAGGCTTGTTGCACCTCAGGGTTTAGACAGGACGCAAACCTGCGCAGTACTGCCTGGACAGCATGTCCTTACGGTGTCCACGCAGCTATAGAGCGCTTGCAATACTCTCCCCTCCATCTCGCCTCAGGAAAGCCACTAACTATGGGTCTTCAAGGTAGCTCTTTCCACACAATGTCTGCTCCACCCATGCAGCAACTGGGTTTGTGTCATCTTAGCTTTTCTGATCTTGATAAGAGTTTTTAGATTATTTTAATTCAAAGCATATCATAACATTGAAGCAGTGAAAACTGGCATAACAAAATTATTTTGCTGTCGTTTTGTTTACCTGCTTGTTGTTCATCACAGGACGTGACTTTTGGTGAAGCCAGTGGTAGGATTCACGGGATGGGGATTCATTGCTTTTATTATTTGCCTGTTTCAGATCTTCACTCCAGTCACGGTAAAAGTGTGTCCCCTGTGCTCTGAATCCTTGGCACTGCAATTCCTCCTGCATTGTGGTAATTATGTCTTCCTCATGATGGACAGATTCCACTGTCTCAGTGTTTGATCCATCCGAAATATGCTTTTTAAGGTCATTGATAGCTTGTTACTTTTGCTTTAAACAATTCATGATGTTTCATTCAAAATCCGTACAGTTCCCTTGTTTATACAAGTATTATGCTTCAAGGCTGAAACAGCCAGACCCACAGACGTGTCGCATTAGGACCAGTTTGATTCATTTGGTGTCACAGGCTCATCCTCCATCCATCTGGTGCAACCACTGCGAAATCTGTGCTAACTGAAAAATGCCTTTGGAATTTGAGGAGATGAACAGAGAGTGGACACTCCACTTGCTGGCAACCAACGCTTTGTTATGCAAGAGTCCTGAAGTGTGCTTGCTGAGAGGAAGGATTTGGCACGCTAATTAACTGGTCTTTTCTTTTCTGCTGTCTCCCCTCTATGCTATAGAGGTGTGTCTATCTTGGTACTGGCATCAGTACAGCCCCAACCCTTCCCTTCAAGGGCATGACTAGGGGTGTGGAGCAAGGGCTCCTGGGAGCCTCTGATGTGTTAGCATTTCAGGGAAGCTGAGACTGCAGTTACAGTAGGGCAGTGCTGCCCCCATAGTGACTGAGCAGAGGCTGGCAACTGGTGACCGCAGGACAAGGGATGCTTTACAACTGGTCCAGATATGCTTTTCTGAGCACAGTTGCCTGGCAACCTAGAAGCCAGTGTAGTGTGTCTTAAGTAAATGAGTGGAGTGTCTTACTTACAAAAAGAAGAGAGAGTGCTGTGTCCACCTTGGAGGCAGACAGGTTTATCGACAGTTATGGTTGATTTTGAATTGGGTGTGGGTAGAAAGAAGAAGCATCAACCCCCTGACCCTGGGCTTGCTCAAGGGGCATTACAGGCCCAAGCAGTGCACAGCTCAGCCTGGCTTCTCACTGCCACGTTCATGTTGTGCAGTTGGGATGTTTGCTAGCTTCCATGTTTAGTTAACAACTTGAAGTTTTGTTTCTGAAGCCTCAATGCTTCCTTTGTTTCCCAAAATAGAACTATCTGAAAGTGACCAGAAAGCAGAGTCATCCCTTAGCTGTTTGCAAGCCAGCTGAAAGAGGGGAATTCCAAACCCGTCTGAAACGGTGAAACAGCACTTGGATTATAACGGTGCACACAGCCAATCACCCTAGGCTGGGAGCTCATCATGGCCTCCAGGGGCAGGAGGGGTGGGGGTGGGGCCTAGAAACCAACAGCAGTCACTGCAGAGGGGAGGGTGGTTACAGCGAACAGAGGGGACATAAGCCCAAAGAAATGAGTGAGAGTAAACAGACCGAATGGAAGAGTCAGCAATCTCAGTCATCTCCATGCCAGAACAGAGCAGAGGCAGCCTCCTGGCCATCTCCGGGAAGGCCCAAGTGCCTGCAGCCAAGGAAAAGAACACAGATCCTGCTGAAAGGGCCTCCTGTGAAGGCAGCAGCACCGTGGGAACAGAAAAGAAAGCAGCAACCAGCACCTGGCCACACACATTCCTGCCACTGAGCTTACCACAGCCACCTGCTGACGATCCATGCAAAGGCAACCGTGACAGTGGGTCTCATCCAGAGAGAAAACCGATGAGTAACTGCTGAAATTGACCCATTATTTTAGCCTAGGTGGACCTATTTAGAATATAGCTAGAATATTCTGTCCAACCACAGAAGGGTTCCCAAGCATGCACGAGCGTGCATGCGCGAGCGTGCATACATGCGTGCACACATGTGTGCATACATGCGTGCATACATGTGTGCACACATGCGTGCACACACACTAGTCTCCATCATAGATTAGAAGACAAAGTAGGTTTGAATCATATGGTGCCATTCCCAACTCTAATGCTAATAAGACTAAGATGAACTCGGGTATTTAAAATGCACAGAAACTAGGCATCCTGCTGGAACAAGGTGTCAATTAATAAATGTAAAAGTTAGGAAATGCCTTCATAAGCAAAATCAGTCATATAATGTGTAAAACTTCAGAGCTTCTGAAATCAAAAGACCTAAGAAAGAAGTTGGTGGCAGCAAACACTTACATCAAAAACAGTAAAATCCGGGTTATCAGCCTAGTGCCGCATCTCAAGGACTGAGAAAGAGGATAGAGCCAGGCCCACAGTTAACAGTGGCGGGAGGGGGCACTTAGTTAGGACCAGGGTAGACTCTGGTCCAAACAAACAAAACAGGAAAAGGTGAAAGGCTGAAGAAATGAGAGTTGGGCATCTACTTGGATCAAAAATGCCCAGCATGGGTCTATTAGCGAATCCCATCTTCAGCCTGACCCTGAAACAAACTGTCCAATGTCACCGTCACAGACCACAAGGGACTGCAGGAGACGAACGGCCTGGCTCCTACCTGGCATCGACAAGATGTGGCCTTGCACTAATTGGGCAAAGATGCCAGCTGTGGATTCTCCAGTGCAAGCGATAAGCATCAGATAATCGCAGAGGCCAGGCTATTTCAGTGCCTGTTCTGAGATCTCCTTCACAGCCCATTCTCCGTCAGTCACATCGGGAGTCCTACAGGAAGCTCAGGGCAGCTCCCCTGCCTCCTTTCTACAGACTGAGCATGTCTTTGAGGGCACCATCCCTGGCAGTCATTCACTAAACACACAAGGAAGAAAGGAAGATGTAAAGAGGCAGATGTTAGGGCGGAGAGGAAAGAAGGGTCCCTCCCAGCTCACTGCCAACGCCGGCGTGGAGTGTTTTCAGGCTAAAACATTCTCCATCAGTTGTCACCAAGATCCTGAGTATGTGGCATCAGCAGGAAGCACGCTAAATACTCATGAGTCACCTTATTCCCGCTCAGGAGGCCTGTGGTGATGGGGGATATGTTAACACATACCTCGGGTCACAGAATGGACATGGGTGGGGCCCCAGAAGATGTCATTGCTCTGTAGTCGAGACAGGCTCAAACTATGGAAAAGATCTGGAGCTGCATGCAGCCCCTCTGCAGCCTCCTCTGTGCCTCCCAGGCTCACCTTCCCTGTGAACTCCCCAATATCTCAAAGGGAACGTTGGCTCTGTTCCTGCTTCTCTAGCCTGTGTCTCGCTCTGGTCTGCCATTAGCCTGTATTCCTCCCACTGACAGTGATGGCCCTTCCTCTGCTTCCGCCATCCAGCACTGCCCAAGCCGGCTCTCCATGTCGCGCTCACAGAGCATCTGAGGGAGGCGCCTATCTCGACGGCCCAGGGCCCATCATCAGACTTAATAAGGACCGAGATAACGTGAACAAATTACTGAAATCATACCTAGGTGTAGGTCAGATTTACCACTGAAGGATGCTCCCAGCTGTGTGCCAATGATGCTGTTGCAGGCTCTGTGAGACCTGGTTCAATCTCTCTCACTGGCCAGAAGCGTGGCTCAGAAGGGGTCTCTGCTGAGAAGTCCCTTCCACCCTTAGGTGACAGTCTGCAGAGCCTTGTAAACCCCCTGCTCCTCCCTGGCTGCCACAAGGCTGAGTTTGCTATGCAGTTCCTGTGTGTAGTGGCTTTAGCCACTTGTGTTTTCAATTCTCTGGCTTTTTACCTTTGTTTGTGAGACCTTGCTATCTTTCAAACAGATGATATCTGTCATCTATGTGTCTGTCAATCATCTATCTATCTACCTATCATCTACCTCCCTCCCTCCCTGTTATCTATCTATCTATCTATCTATCTATCTATCTATCTATCATCTTTCTATCATTTATCATCTATTAGGCATCTCTAATGAAAAGTTATTATAATAAATGAAAAATAATTCAGGCCTGCTAAATATATATCACTGGTGTGACACAGCGGATGCTTTAAATCTCTGCCATTGCTCCTAAGAGCTAACAGCTTGGGCACAGGAGTCTAAGTGGCTGGCTGTCCTGCCTCCTCAGGGAAGTTGGGCCCATGCGTGAGGCCATTGGCCCAATCTACTGCTTCTTCTATCATCTTCTTTCTGTTCTACACTCCCAGGGGTCTGTTGAGGGGCCCAGGAGAGTCCTTTGTGGAGATTTAGGTTTGCCTGTGGTGGAGCTCGGACTCTACTCCCACCCTCCTTAGGTGATGGGACAAATCTTCCCCGTGACTTTGGTTTTGTAACCCTCAACCCAGATATCTTCAGATTCCGGGACCTTCCAGAGCCAAGCACCTGCTACCGCCACACTGAATTGCTTATGTGATCCTTGCCTGATCCTGGGTCACATGTCATATCAAACCTAGCAGTGAGCAAGGAGGACTGAGTGGACGTGGCTGTGATGAGCTTTGAGTCCTGTCTGACATCCGTGTTGGCCGGATCCTCCTGTCCTGTGCATGGCTCCTTTGGCCACAGTTCCCCAAGTCTCTGGTAACATAAATTAGGTCTCCCATGGTCTAACCAGAAAGTCCATTTTCCCTCAAATACTGGTAACTGAGGGGTGGGTCCCCAGGTGTCGGAGATTACAGAAAGTATAAACAATTTCTGGCACCATTTACCATCAGGTGACCCATGGACATAGGTCCCCCTGTAAAATGAAAGACAGGCTGGGGAGATGGTGCAGTGATGATGTGCTTACCGCACAAGCATGGAGATCTGAGCTGATCCTCAGAACCCAACAGGAAAAGACCAGGTCATGCTGGTCCACTTGTTTAAGCCCAGAGCTGTGAAGCCAGCCTCACCTGCTTGGCAAGCTCAGGCCAATGTGAGACTCTATTTCAAAGAACAAGGTGGGTGGCACCAAAGAGACACCAGAAGGCGACCTCTTCCTCCATGTGCATGCACACACACACACACACAAACATGCACAAACATGCACGCACGCACACACTCATGCACACATGCCTATATGCACACTCACACATAAACATGCACATACGCATGCACGCATGCATGTATACACACACACACACACACACACACACACACACACACGAGAGAGAGAGAGAGAGAGAGAGAGAGAGAGAGAGAGAGAGAGAGAGAGAGAGAGAGAGAGAGACAGAACTGCAAAAAAATGATATGAGACTTACTCTCATGTGGCTTTCTACCTCAGACTTAAGGTATATTGAATATCTTTGCTGAGCCATATCCCAAACATGGACAATTTGGTGAGCATCACACATGTGTCACCTATCAATTCATCAGCACTGTCAACAAGGCCAAGCTTTCCACACTCACACCACACACTCCCCACACTCCCCACACTGCCCACACACCCCACACTCCCCACATTCCCCACACTCCCCACACTCCCCACACTCCCCACACTCCCCACACTCCCCACACTCCCCACACTCCCCACACTCCCCACACTCCCCACACTCCCCACACTCGCCACACTCTTCACACTCCCCACACTCGCCACACTCTTCACACTCCCCACACTCCCCACACTCCCCACACTCCCCACACTCCCCACACTCCCCACACTCCCCACACTCCCCACACTCCCCACACTCGCCACACTCTTCACACTCCCCACACTCCCCACACTCCCCACACTCCCCACACTCCCCACACTCCCCCCCACACTCCCCACCTCCCCACACTCCCCACACTCCCACACACTCCCACACCCCCACCTCCCCACACTCCCCACACACCCCCACCCCCACCCCCCACACTCTCACACTCTTCACACTCCCCACACTCCCCACACTCCCCACACTCCTCACAACTCTCACACTCTTCACCTCCCCACACTCCCCACACTCCCCACACTCCCCACACTCCCCACACTCCACACTCTTTCACACTCCCCACACACCCCACACTCCCCACACTCCCCACACTCCCCACACTCCCCACACTCCCCACACTCCCCACCTCCACACTCCCCCCACACTCCCCACACTCGCCACACTCTTCACACTCCTCACACCCCCACACTCCCCACACTCCCCACACTCTCCACACTCACACTCTTCACACTCCCACACTCTTCACTCCCCACACTCCCCACACTCCCACACTCCCCCACACTCCTCACACTCCTCACACTCCCCACACTCCCACACTCCCCACACTCCCCACACTCCCCACACTCCTCACACTCTCACACTCCCCACACTCCCCACACTCCCCACACTCCCCACACTCTTCACACTCCCCACACTCCTCACACTCCCCACACTCCCCACACTCCTCACACTCCTCACACTCCCCACACTCCCACACTCCCCACACTCCCCACACTCCCCACACTCCTCACACTCCTCACACTCCCCACACTCCCCACACTCCCACACTCCCACACTCCTCACACTCCTCACACTCCCCACACTCCCCACACTCCCCACACTCCCCACACTCCCCACACTCTTCACACTCCCCACACTCCCACTCTCACACTCCCCACACTCCCCACACTCCTCACACTCCTCACACTCCCCACACTCCCCACACTCCCCACACTCCCCACACTCCCCACACTCCTCACACTCCTCACACTCCCCACACTCCCCACACTCCCCACACTCCCCACACTCTTCACACTCCCCACACTCCTCACACTCCCCACACTCTTCACACTCCCCACACTCTTCACACTCCCCACACTCCCCACACTCCCCACACTCCTCACACTCCTCACACTCCCCACACTCCCCACACTCCCCACACTCCCCACACTCCCCACACTCCTCACACTCTTCACACTCCCCACACACCCCACACTCCTCACACTCCCCACACTCCCCACACTCCCCACACTCCTCACACTCCCCACACTCCCCACACACCCCACACTCCTCACACTCCCCACACTCCCCACACTCCCACACACCCCACACTCCTCACACTCCCCACACTCCCCACACTCCCCACACTCCTCACACTCCCCACACTCCCCACACTCCCCACACACCCCACACTCCTCACACTCCCCCACTCCCCACACTCCCCACACTCCTCACATCCCCACACTCCCCACACTCCTCACACTCCCCACACTCCCCACACACCCCACACTCCTCACACTCCCCACACTCCCCA